>NC_071999.2:72909653-74159653 GCF_028885655.2 Pongo abelii
AAGACAAGACAAATTGCAATCCAGGGATTTGACTAATGAATGTATCAAAATAGTTATGATGACATTGGAAAAGAAATAGGATCTCAATATTTTGAGATATTAAGCCAGAGACACATGTACATTGATAATGGCACAAAATTGTCTGTATTCATGACTCAGTCCTTGAAAGTTTGTATTACAAAATGAACAATACAATCAATCAGCTATTTCTAGTCACTTTATATTTGATTCTTCTGTCACAATGGCTTTCCTCCTCACTTCTATAACTCAAATTGGAGAATGACTGTCTGCAGTTGTAATATGTAAAAAATAGTCCACATTTTGATGGATCCTTATTACTTATTAAATGTTTAATAGGCTGCAGGGCTCACTCTAAGATCTGTTTCATTTCCCTTGGTGCATATAGTATTACTTGATAGCGGAAGGATACTATCCATTTTTGGAAAGTTTTATAAATAGTGTTAGGGAAAACTTCAAGATACTTATCATTTTCTCCTATTTAAGTTACACTGAGTTGAATTTACAAGTATAATAACTTCAATGGGGAAAATTACTAAAGTTGAAAAGAAAATAGTGGAGAGAAAAATCATTACCTGTATATAGAAAACTAAAGAATTAAAGAAACATTTTTTGTGTGTGTGATTTACAGGATCTTCAGTGTAATCAGAATAGGGAAAGGTCACAGGGCTCAACAGGTAACCCCCTGCTGCTTTTCTCATCGCTGGTTTCCTGTTCACTCTATACACTGGTCTCTTCTCTTTGTCTAATACATATTGACTTTCTTATTTCACAGACTCTGTGATATTTTGCACAAGGTTGGTAACCCTGAAGATTTTCTTTCTCTGCAAAACAAAGGGTCATTCTTCTGAAGATGTTTCATATATCCTCGTTTTTAAATGTTGTTTAGAAGAGGAAGGAATGCTGTGGTTTAAGGTAACATAGTTTTGTATATAAATTTCTTTCTTTAAAACCCTAATACAGGGTTTATAAGGCTTGACCATACGTACTGTGTATATGTGTATACAGTTTAATTATATGTAGGATTAATGTTTACCCAACCTAAAGCATGCATGTGCTTGCATACAAATGTGTGCACATGTATGTTCATGTTTGGGCATGCCCTCCCCCACTCCCACACACAGAAACACGTGATCACACACACATATATACATATATGTGTGTAATTCTGTTACTCTTTCATTCCAACCAGGTTTGGGTATATATATCTATATCTATATCTATATATACACCTATATATATCTATATATCTATATATACACCTATATATCTATGTATCTATATATACACCTATATATATCTATATATCTATATATACACCTATATATATCTATATATACACCTATATATATCTATATATACACCTATATATATCTATATATCTATATACCTATACTTGGAATGAAAGATTAACAGAATTTGATTTTCTGGGACTAGATGTCACAAATTCAAGAGGATTAGATTGGTTATTTATAACTAGAAAAAAAAATTGTCCCAGCCCTTTCTCCCTTCTCAGGAAATATCTAGTGGGTTCATGTTTTTGTTTTACTTTTCTGGGAGACAAATGTTTTCTTATTTATCGTGTTCAACATCACTGATTCCTACTGTTCGCTATTTCCCTTGTTTTTTTTTTAATATATGTTTGAGTACATATTATTACCTCTCCCTTGATAAAAAGGATCTTCAAAAATAAAAAAAAAGTCAGAGAAATGGAGTGTTTTCTTTCACATACATTTCTAATCCAAAAACCTACTTGTGGAGCACTTTTACTTCCTACTGCTGAACTAAAAGTTTTGAGTATTGCCGTTGGATCCCTTGATTTTTCTCTTCTTCTCTTCACTCAAACCCCTTCCTGCTTCAACTTCTCCCAAAGCTCAAGCCTTTGAAAGCTTCTTAGAGCTGACACACCACAGAAGTGAACACTCACACCTGCTTAGTCCATTCCATTTGTTTCGTAGTATTTTTTTTAATTGGGTATGATCCCAATTACCATTGGAAACACAATGGTATTCTTTTTCCTCTTTAGACCACACTTCTAAGTGTATGTAGTGTGTGTGCTTGTGTTTAACCTAATATTAATATTGTCAAATTTAGCAAACCAACCAATCAACCATCTATTTAATTTGAATTTCAGATAATAATAGAAAATTGTTTACTACAATTTGTATTTTAGATAAACATCAAACAATATTTTGGTATATTTCCCAAGCAACATTAGAGATTATTGCTTGCATTATTGCTTTTCCATGCAACACATTAGAATATTTTATTCCATAGTTGGATCAAATCTCTGTTTATCCTCACTCACTAAAGCCCTCTCTACTAGTTTAGCATGGTATTAAGTGCTACACACGAAACCAAAACAAAACAACTGCAATTGCATCATCTTTTGCAAACAACTCAATCTCTTTCATTTTCGTTTACCTCATCTGTAAAAGGGGATAATAATACCTATATATCCAAATTAGAAGTAAAGTAAATTATATATGTATATATATAGTTTTCAATAAGAATTTTCACATAGAAAGTACTCAGTATTTTGTTTTTATAATTAGCAATGGTACTATCTGTTTTTGTTTTGTGACTATCACTGCACCTTAGCCTTTGATCTCTCTGAGAACTAGACCTTAGATTATGATCGGTCTCCTACTTCTGTTCCCAGAGAGAACTACTATTAACAGTTACTTTTCAAAATATTGTCTCTGAACATATATGCATATGTACCTAAAATATCTTATAGAAATTAAGTAACCGTATGCCCAGTTGTGGGCCTTGATTTTTTTTCTCTCGATGTGTATCTTGAAGATCTTTCCATATAAGCACACATAATTCTATTATTCTGAATTACTGCATAATATGACAGTACATTAATATAGCATACTTTACTATTATTATTGAGAGAGACAAGGTCTCACCCTGTTGCCCAGGCTAGAGCACAGTGTGTAATCATAGCTCACTGCAGCCTCAATCTCCCAGGCTCAGGGGATCCTCCTGCTTCAGCCTTCTGAGTGGCTAAGTCGACAGGCACAAGCCACCATGACTGGCTATTTTTTTTTTTTTTCTCTCTTTTGGTAGAATAAAATAAAAATCTTACCCAGACTGGATGACATACTTTATTTAAACTGATTTGTAATGATGGACATTTAGGTCTTTTACAGTAATTTGCTATTATAAATGTTTTAACAGGAAATATTTTTGTTTATATGTCTTTATTCACAAGAAAATGTATCCATAAATTCAATTCTTAAAGTTTAATTATTGGATTAATCAGTATGCAATTTATGTTGTTGCCAGCCAAGTATTATGATAAGATAATAGACACATTTTATAAATCCGTCATTTTCTGCAAATAAAATTCCTTAGCTTGTAGGCTTGTTTTATTACTGCCTCAACAACATATAAACAGATACACATATACTGTCTTCCTAGTATTTTTGGAAAAGTTACTCAAATGCCATTAATTATGTGATTGCTTGTGTATAACATCACAGATTTTACTTTTATTACAGTTTACTTAATTTAATGGTTACTTAAGTAACCACTATTACTTATGTTAAGCATTAAATGTCTATGTCTATTCATTTAATATATATGCCCATATGAAAGGAACAATATAGAGTACTAATGTGCAAAAAGGGACTTGAGTCAATAACTTACTTAAATTCTCCATGCATTCTAAGCCTCAGTTTTCTTATTTTTAAAGGGAATAAGGATTACTTTTCAAGGTGACAGACTTAGCCTTTCCTTAGTCTTTGCCTTCTCTTCCTCCTAGTGATATGGACAGGAGACGGAAATACTGGGTAGAAGAGGGCAGTTCCCTGGCAAAGCCTCACCCTCAAGCCTGGATACCTGCTGTCTTAAATGAAAACAGGCATTTCTGTGTTCATGCTCCAAAAGTTGTCTTTTGGCCCACCACACCCCCTATCCTGCACCCATATGAATCCCGAACCCCAGACTCCAGAAGCAGACCAGCAAGCCCGCAGACCAGCAGAAGGACGGCAGAATGATGTGGCAGAGAAAGGGAGAAGAGGAGGAACATCTGAATGCCAAAAGGAGTTCAGTTGGGGGCAGTCAGAGAGGAGTCCAGCCACTGGGCAGCCAGAATCCAGGGGAGGATCACCCTACCACTTCATCCCCTTCCTCCACCTCCCCATCCATCCTGCTGAAAGCCACCTCCACCACTCAATAAAACCTGCCATTCATCCTTGGAGTCCATGTGTGACCTGATTTTTCCAAGACACTGGACAAGAGCTCGGATACAGAAAGCTATCACCCTGGCCCTCTGCCCTTGTGAAAAGGCAGAGAGTCCATTGAGCTGATTAACACTCAAGCCATCTGCAGACGGCAAAGCTGAAAGAGTTTTGTGGCTCACTCCTGCAATCCCAGCACTTTGGGAGGCCGAGGCAGATGGATCACAAGGTCAGGAGTTCGAGAGCAGCCTGGCCAACATGGTGAAACCCCGTCTCTACTAAAAATACAGAAATTAGCTGGGCATGGTGGTGTGCAATCCCAGCTACTCGGGAGGCTGGCACAGGAGAATTGCTTGAACCAGAGAGGCAGAGGTTGCAGTGGGCCGAGATCACGCCACTGCACTCCAGCCTGGGTGACAGAGTGAGATACCTTCTCACACACACACACACAAAACTCAAAAACAAACAAACAAACAAAAAAAAAAACCCTTTGTAACACTGGGGTTGCAGGCACCCACCCCAGACACTACCACGGGGCTGGAGCCCAGAGCGCTTGCCCCAGCCTCTGCACCTGCCCATCTGCATGCTTCCCCTCCTGCAAGAGGTTTGAGCAGCCGGGTGACAGAACAGGCATACATGCAAGGGGAATTAGGGAACTCTTCCATTTCACTAGGTCACATTAAAAGATTCAAAAAGATATTAAAACATATATGTTACAGTATTCTTTAAAAAAAAACAAACCTGCTATGTAAGCCAGTTTTTACTAGAATACAGGAGGTTACATAGACTAGAACTTTCTGAAAAGAGTGGAAAAGTCCATATCTTTAATGTTGGAGAAGAGAAAGGCAGAACATAGCTTGGGTGACTCTACACTTCCAATATCCAAAAGAATATAGATGTGTATAACTTTATAAGGCATAAAAACTATTAAAATACTCTACCAGGAGAAACATTATCATTACTTAGGAAATAATTATGTGGATCAAAATCATGTTTACTTATTTCCAATTCACAATCCCAAAAGGAAGCCTATCTGTTAATAAGCTCTCTCCATTTGCACTCAACCTACAGTTTAGTACGTATTCATCCAGAAAGTACAATGAAAATTCAACAAAATAATGCATTGCGAAAGTGAAAGGAAAGTAAATCTTGGGGCCCCCAAATCATTAACCTAAAGGGAGAAGTCAAACTGAGAACTGCTTAGAGCAAACCTGTCTCCCATTCTATTCAAAGTCATTCCTCTGCTCACTGAGATGAATACGCATCTAATTGCCTCCTTTGGAAAGGCTAATCAGAAAATCAAAAGAATGCAACTGTTTATCTCTCACTTACCTGTGACCTGGAAGCCCCCTCCCTGTTTCAAGTTGTCCCGCCTTTCTGGACAGAGCCAATGTACATCTTACATATATTGATTGATGTCTCATGACTCTCTAAAATGTATAAAACCAAGCTGTGCCCTGACCACCCTGGGCACAGGTCTCAGGACTTCCTGAGGCTGTATCACGGTCACGTGTCCTCAACCTTGGCAAAACAAACTTTCTAAATTAACTGAGACCTGTCTAAGATATTTGGGTTCACACAACTAAGACTATACCTAAATTTCAAAAATAAACAATGAGTTATAAGACATGTGAAGACAGCTAATAGCAAAAAAGAAAAAGCCTAAGGTGAGTAAACAGAACATTTACTCAAAGAAATATATATTTTAAAATTATAATTACTGATCTTAGAGATAGTCTAAAATATATTCAAAAATCAAGAATTGAACAGGAGTAATATGAGTAAATTAAAATTATGATTTCTAAAATTAAAACTTAAAATCAATTAAGAATATGATGATTGAATTAGCTATTTGCAAGATAGACTCATGTATATATTCCAGAATATAAGAAAAAAAATTAGATGAAAAAGTGAGAGAAAATTAAGAGATACAGTTAATTGTTTTTACGATGACTTTAAAGAATCCAATAAAATTTTTGGACAGAATTAAGCGAGGAAATTATTAAAGAAATTCATGAAGAACTTTTCAAAAGCAAAATTAAAATAGAGTTGTTTGAATTGAAAGGGCAGCTCAGTGCCAATCAGTTTGAATGAAAAAAATCCAACAACATAAAGGGATTTCAGAGGACCATCCACAGATAAAGATCTTAAAATCTTTCTTAAAGAAAACACACATTATCTAAATGGAACGAGAGTTAAATTGTCATCAGGAAGCTTTGGTCACAAAGAATTTAGGAAGACAATTGAGCAGTAGCTTCACAGTTGAGAGGGATCATGCTTTTGAGTCTAAAATGTTGTACTCATGAAAATCAGAGGGAGAGTTTAGCAATAAATAAAAGGCAACCAGGCTAAGATAAGCTTACATGTACAAAGTTTTACTATTATCACATAGTATGTACCTGCTGGAAAATGGCGCCTCCTTAGCAATCATGCATGTCTTCACATCTGCCATATAGGCACAGCTAAGCCACAGGCTTCCCCATCTCTTGGCAGAACACCCTGTGTTGCTTCCTGGAATATGGCGTTCTGAGCAGTCTTCCCAGGAGCTGTACACAGATGTTTTACATATACCTTCCTGTTTCTAGTCAGATAAGGAACATTCCATCATATCCATCATTTAGCTAAAAACCTCCCTTACTAACTTCTTGGTCTCATCTGTCATCTGGCCCCTCTGGTTCAGAGTCATCCTGTGGGATGTACGAAGCCAACATGACACTGATCTTGCTTATGTTGTCTGTGTAAGTTATAAGCTGCCCGAACCCATTTGGGCT
Source organism: Pongo abelii (assembly GCF_028885655.2). Lineage (NCBI taxonomy): Eukaryota > Metazoa > Chordata > Mammalia > Primates > Hominidae > Pongo > Pongo abelii. The sequence continues at coordinate 72,916,633 of NC_071999.2, forward strand.
CATTGTCATTTTACTGACCAAATCCATGAGAGTGTGGCAAGCCAATCTCTAGCAGCTATGTCAGAGTTAGATAGCACATTTGCTGCTTGGCCACTTGCAAATAGAAGTTTAGCATCTGAGTAATGTTAAAAGAGATGCGGGCTTACTGTTTAATTCCTTTCTTTTTTCTTTTTTTTTTTTTGAGATGGAGTCTCTCTCTGTCGCCCAGGCTGGAGTGTAGTGGCGTGATCTCAGCTCTCTGCAACCTCTGTCTCCCAGGTTCAAGCGATTCTCCTGCCTCAGCCACCTGAGTAGCTGTGATTACAGGCGTGCACCACCATGCTCAGCTAATTTTTGTATTTTCAGTAGAGACTAAATTTTAGATTTCACCATGCTGGTCAGGCTGGTCTCAAACTCCTGACCTAGGGATCCGCCTGCCTCGGCCTCCCGAAGTGCTGTGATTACAGGCGTCAGCCACCGCTTCCAGCAGTTTTCTGTTTGTTTGTTTCAGTCTTTGCTCATTTATACTGGCTTCTGTCCTCATTCTTGTTGCCTCGTGGTCACATGATGGCTTTAACTGATCCTGAAGAGTTGATGTGCAAGAGATTAAGGGGGTTGCATAGGGCAGCTTACATGACATCAGCTGAGTTCTTTTTTTAAATTTGCATGTGTTCAGGAGACATTTTTTTTTTCTTGACATGTCCTTCTGTTAGCAGAATTTCACTTAGGTTCACCAGATGCGACTGTGTTTCTTAGCCATTCATAGCTGTCAGGAAGCTGAGAATTGAGTACTGAGACTGAATTTCACTCTCCTAAGGTTTTATATTAGAGGCTGACAAGGAAACCTGGAGCTGGGAAAGAGTATTAAGTAAACCAGTCATACTCTTTGGAAAAACCAAATTAGGTTTAAGGTAAAAAAATAAAGACAATTTCAGACACACACAAACAAAAACTCAGAAAATCTACCTTTCACAGACTATGCCTAAAGAAAAAATTACTTGATGATATACATATATCGGAAAAAAAAAAAAAAACCTTAAAAGGCAAACAACAAAAAGGGGAGGAAGTTCTGGAATTAAAGCAACATTAAACCAAACCCAGGAGTAGAAGTTTTTTAAATGCAGAATGTTAAAAGGTGGCAGAAAATAAGAGGTCTGAAAAAAATATTGCCAAAAGTGTGCTGTATTATAGTTCAAGGAAATTTATAAGTTTATGATGACTACAAATCAAATATTTTCTATAAATAAGGTGAAAAAGTAATCTAAAACTCTAACTAAAATAAAAGCTGTTCAAAAAGCCTTATTCCATCTATGCAAAAAAAAATGTAGTGCAACTTTTAAGCAATCAAGAAACGTACACTTACTGATATAATTTTGTTTTTTTCTTTATGAGTTCAATTATATAATTTGAACTTGAAGTAAAAAGTAGTTACTTAAGCATGGTATTGTGAATCTTGTATATTGCTTTTTAGTTTGTTCAATCAACATACCTAAAAAAATAGACTGAATTGTAGTTGAAGCATGTGAATATTATAAACTTGAATAATGTAAAAGAACAGTATATTCAACATAAATCAGGAGACACTAGGAGACATGAACCATGTATAGAGTTTCAATAAATACTTTCTATAATTAACACATCAAGGATGAGCTTTATATATATATATATATAGTCAGGTGAAAGACAAACTAATGAACAGAAACAAAAATTTGGAGGCTAATTTGGAAGGAATTACAACAGGCAGGACAAATTCTCTAATACTATTATTTCTTATGTTGGGGGATCAGTATATTTTATCTAAATACAATCAAATAAGTAGACAAAGTATAGGCATAATATTTAATATTTTGATATTTTCTTGATAGCTATAAAATGACCTAAAAGCATAAATGGTAAAAGTTAGTGAACTCAGTAAGGTCCTGGATATTTTATCACTGAATAAAGTAGCCCACTGAATGGGCTACTTTTTAAATTTTACCGTTTTGTTTCTCTAGTTCATTATATTTAAGATGGTGCAAATCAAAAGTATAATTTTTTACAAACTCAAAAAAGAAAATGCTGCAAATTAAACTGTTTTAATTCATTACTAAAATTTAAAATTTTAATTTTATACTTTGAAAGAGTTCTGTCAGACTTATATATATATATATGGAGAGAGTTTATTTTTAAGCATACATCACCATAGTGAATAACTGAATGAAAAACATAAGTGAAATAAATTGGTTTAGGTATTTTTAAAGTTTTTTATATGAAGAGACTGAATCACTGTTCCTCTCGGTTTTACTAATGTCTGTGTGTTTTTTTTTTTCCAAAATATATTCTCTGTTGAACTACCAACAGAGTTAAAGATACATAATTTTCTTCAAATATTACTCTGCTGTGTCTCCAGAACTTTCTTCTATGAGATGGACACTGATTCTACAAGGTTTGTTACTCATACTCCATTTGTCTTACTAGTGTGTGTCTATGTAAGATTTTTTAAAATATAAACAACTCATATTCCTTTCTTAGGTAGTTCTCAAATAGTTTGTTGATGGAAATCTTGATCTGTCAGTTGTATTATAATGTCACAAAGAACAATGACATCTGCTCATGTTCAAGCAGTGATATATTTGTCATGTATTTATTTTTAATTTTTTAAAACTTTTATTGTGGGTTTAGGGGTACATGTGTGGATTTGTTATATAGGTAAACTGTGTGTCTTGGGAGTTTGATTTACAGATTATTTCATCACACACGTAATAAGCATAGTACACTGTAGATATTTTTCCTGATCCTCTCCTTCCTCCCAACCTCCATCCTTTAATAGGCCCCAGTGTCTGTTGTTCTCCTCTATGTGTCCATGTGTGTTCCCATTATTTAGCTTCCACTTACAAGTGAGAACATGTAGTATTTGGTTTTCTGTTCCTGTGTTAGTTTCCTTAGATAACGGCCTCCAGCTCCATCCATGTTGCTGTAAAGGACATGATCTCATTCTTTTTTATGGCTGCATAGTATTGCATGGTGAATATGTACATTTTCTTTATCCAAGTCTACTATTGATGGTCGTTTAGGTTAATTCCACATCTTTGCTATTGTAAATAGTTACGCAATGAACATAGTAGTACATGTGTCTCTATGGTAGAATGATTTATATTTTTTGGGTATATACTCAATAATGACATTAATTGGTAGAATGGTAATCCTATATTAAGTTATCTGAGGAATCACTGTGTTGCTTTTCCCAATGGCTGAACTAATTTACACTCCATAGGCTCAAAATAAGGAAATGGAGATAAATCAGTCAAGCACATGAAAAACAGATAAAAGAAGAGGTTGTTGCAGTCCTAATTTCAGACAAACAGACTTCAAACCAACAATTTTTTAAAAAAATACAAAGAAGGGCATTATATAATGATACAGGGTTCAATTCAACAAGAAGACCTCACTGCCCTAATCATACATGCACCCAACACAGTAGTACCAAGATTCATAAAGCAAATTCTTAGAGACCTACAAAGAGACTTATAAATTCTCACACAATATAGTGGGAGACTTCAACACCCCACTGACAGTAGTAGACAGATCATCAAGGCAGAAAATTAACAAAGATATTCAGGATCTGAACTCAACACCTGATCAAATGTACCTAATAGACATCTACAGAACTCTCCGTCCCCAAACAATAGAATAAACATTCTTCTCATCACTACATGGCAAATACTCTAAAATTAACCATATAATCAGACATAAAACAATACTTGGCAAATTCAAAAAACTCTCAAATTATACCAACCACACTCTTGGACCACTGTGCAATAAAAATATAAATCAATACTGAGAAGATCACTCAAAACTGTACAATTACATGACAATTAAATAACCTGCTCTTGAATGACTTTTGGGTAAATAATGAAATTAAGGAAAAAATCAAGAAATTCTTTAGAACTAATGAAAACAAAGACACAAAGTACTAGAATCTCTGGACACAGCTAAGGCAGTGTTAAGAGGAAAGTTTATAGCACTAAATGCCCACATCAAAGAGTTGGAAAGATCTCAAATTAACATACTAACATCACAGCTAGAAGAACTAGGGAAACAAGAACAAACCAACCTCAAACTTAGCAGAAGACAAGCAATAACCAAAATCAGAGCTGAAATGAATGAAATTGAGACATGAAAAACTATACAAAAATCAATGAACCCAAGAGTTGGTTCTTTGGAAAATTAATAACATACATAGACCACTAGCTAGACTAATTAAAAAATACAGAAGTTACAAATAAACACAATTAAAAATGATAAAAGAGATGTTACTACTGATCCCACAGAAATACAAAAAAACTATCAGAGATGACTATAAACTCCTCTATGCATTCAAACTAGAAAATCTAGAGGAAACTGATAAATTCCTGGACATATACAATCTCCCAAGACTGAACTAGGAAGAAATTAAATTCCTGAACAGACCAATAACAAGTTCTGAATTAAATTGGTAATAGAAAACCTACCAACCAAAAGAAGTCCAGGACCAGATGCATTCACAGCTGAATTCTACAAGATGTATAAAGAAGAGCTAGTACCATTTCTACTGAAACTATTTTAAATAATTGAGAAGGAGAGTTTCCTCCCCTACTCATTCTATGAGGTCAGCATCATACCAAAACCTGGCAGAGGCACAACAAAAAAAGGCAACTTCAGGCCAATAGCCTTGATGAACATAGACGCAAAAATCCTCAACAAAGTACTATCTTTGTTGTTTAATGCTATTTGGTGGACAGAAATTATAAGATTTCATCAATCATAGATGCATCTTGACTTTAAAAATGTTAAAATGTGGAAAAAACTATGCAACTTATAATTGATGAAATGCAAGTCTTGACCTATAACTGTATAGCTTTCCTGCTACTGAGTGATATGGCTGTCAAGTACTGACTTCCCAGATACTTAATGTTGAATTGATGCATTAGTTTCTAGCCTCCATTTTAATACACATGTCAGCTACCATAATTTTTCAATGAATATAACATTATTTTATCCTGACTTTCAATGCATATAGCATAAATAATAATTTTCTTTCTGCCTTTTATATTCTTCATTAGTACTAAGAAAGAATATATAAATGTGATTTTAGAGGTATAAAAAGTAGTGATCAGTTTAATTGGCTTAATAAAATTGGACTGCATATATTCTAAAGACCTCAGGTAAAAGAGAGACACAGGTGTTATAGATGGCCAGGAAAATCATTTGACCTTGAAGATTGGGGCCATGCACCAGATTATGCTCTATAATTATAAGGCTTATCATCTCCGCTCAGAATGGAGCCTATTTTGTGAATTATCAGAAAGCCAAATTATTTTGTCATATAGTGGGGTAAGTTCTAGATGAGCTTAGTCCAACAGAAATGCAATTTGAACCACATATGTAATTTCAATTTTTCTAGTACTCACACAGAAAAAGGTAAAAAAGAAGTATTGTTTATTATATATAACAAAGTCTTAACAAATAACATTATCATAACATATCAATTTTAAAATGTTTATGAAGTATTTTACATACTGTTGGTACTAAGTCTTCTAAATTTGCTGTGTGTTTTGGACTTACCAGCACATCTCAATTTGTACTAGTGTTCAATAGCCAAATGTGGCTGGTGGCTAACATACTAGACGATACAGTTCCAAATTTTAAATACCAGGGTAGTTCTAGACTATAGATACTGTTGTCTTTGAAATAACTATTTCTAGCTTCCACTGAGATCTACCTGCCTATGGCCAAAGAAATATATGTGTAGTGTTATGATTTCAGGTCCACTGGTTTCTTAAGCAGCAGTGGTCACCGAAGTGCTGATGTATATATGAAGAAGGAAGCGTGGCGTCAGGTCTGTGAAATGCTATAGGCCTCAGGTTGTGAAGACATACTGGAAGAAACTTCAGGAAGACCTGTTCACTACTGGAATGACAGTAGAAGGCTGATCTGGAGAGACTGGGTCATTGGTGTATGTGATCTGCCTTGCTCTTAGCCTCTCTTTTCAGGCCTGGATTTTGAGAGTGAGAGTTTCTATTTTTGTTTTTCTTCTTGACATCCTCTCTGTCTCTCTCTGCTCTCTTCTCTCTCTCTCTCTCTCTCTCTCTTATTGCTGTTGCTAGTCCTGTTTTCCTCGTTCAGATCCAAAATTTTTATATCAAACTTGATTCCTTTACTATTTTATTCTCTTTTCCTTTCCTTCTTCTCTTTGCTCTCTACCAGTGTTTGTTTTTTTTCCCCTCTGTGTCTTCTGTCTTAAGACATAAAATCCATTCACTGTTGATCCATCATGAGAGGCAGCAATGTGTTTTCCCTTTGATATTAGTACATCTACATGCTCAAGCACGAACTGCACACTCTGTTACTACTGCCTAACCCCGTACTTACGCAGAACATCAGCTACTTGCCATGGTTTTGTTGTGTTTAATGCTTGCTTATAATTTATTCTCCACATAATTTCTTACATTTTATCCGACTGTTTTTCATCAGAATGCCTTCAACATTCTCAGCTGTATTCCTCAAGCTGTGTTTTGCTCTGGTAGGCACTCACAAATCTCTATTATTGCTGTATGCTTGGAGTGAAAGATTAAATAGTTATTAGTTTCTACTTGTCTAAAACAGTCTGTTTTTGCTTTTTAATAATACACAGAGTTTTAAAATGTAACATTATTTTTAGACATTTTGAAAATAAGAATTGGCCAACTGATAAACCTATTTAGCCAATTAATGAAGCCATCGCTTATAAAAGTGGATATAAAATTAAAAAAACACACACACACACATCTTTTGTTAGAAGTTGTAATAAAGCCTCCATCTTAAAAAAAATAAACTTATAGAGGATTGATTTAGTTTTACATTAGATATCACTGAACAATGTAGGTTTCAAGAAAATAAAATACAAGTCTATAAATAGGCATCGAAAGAAAAAAATATGAAAGACTAATAAATACTTTATTTTGAAATTCATTATTCCAGAGGAAAAGCAGCCACAGAATTCTCTGGGCTAACTTTATTAAGATCTTATGTACCAAATACTCTTCCAAGTGAGTGCATCCAAAAACATAATAAATATTTATAGTAACCTAATGAAGTTCATTTCCATTTAACAGATGAGGAAACTGAGATACAGAATAGCAAGAAAGCAGCAGAACCAGGATTTAATCAAAGGACATATATTTTCGGAAGTGATTTTCTAGAAAGCTATGTCATATCATTCCTTATCAGGTATATATGTCTTAAGAGAATGAGGAGAACAGGGAACTATGACATAGGCATTTTTATTAGGCTGCTAAGACTAATTACTATAAATGTCAGTATTCAACTTACAGTAAAATGTCAAAGTGCTAACCATCCTCTAGTATCTGTAATCATCCAACATTAAGTTTGGCCAGGGTCAAGGTTGCTTGGAATGAAGACTACATTTCCCATCATCCTTGAACCCAGATGGGGTATGTGACTAATTTCTGACTAGTGTGATGTTAAATGTAACTTTAAAAAATTTGTTAACCTTCAAGGTTGTGTGCTTAAAGAAAAATATGACCAAGTTATACATGCTTTTTCTCTTTTCCCCTTTCCCCTTCCCCATTGGGTAGAGTGTACACATGGTGGTGAGTCATCTTAAACTCTGAAGTCAGGTCATCCCAAGAGGAATGTTTTACAACAAAACAGAAGGCACTAGCATCATAGACAGACTCATGTCAGAGTCTCCATATTAACCATGATTTACATTAGAGATAAATAATTGTCTATTTTCTTTAAATAACTGTTACTCTGGCTTGTTTGTTTGTTTGTTTTTTGAGACAGGATCTCACTTCGTTGTCCAGACTGGAGTGCAGTGGTGTGATCATGGCTCATAATGGCCTGGACCCCTCAGGCTCAAGTGATCCTCCCACCTCAGCCCCTCAAATAGCTGGGATTACAGGCACACACCACCATGCCTGGCTAATTAAAGAAATATTTTTTGGAGTGATGGAGTCTTGCTATGTTGCCCAGCCTTGTCTTGAACTCCTGGGCTCAAGTGATCCTCCCACCTCAGTCTCCCAAAATGCTAGGATTACAGGCATGAGCCACTGTACCCGGACAACCTGGGCCTTTGCTAAAGCAGCACATCCAGTGTCTTAAGTAATACAAGTGGACTGAATCTACGGCGTAGTTCTCTGTATCAGTTATCACAAATTATTTTCCCTGCCTGTCCCACATCTTTCGTTTAGGTGCTGGTAGAATTGTCTGCTGGAGAAAAGACAGCAGAGCAGGTAATATTATATTTCTGCTATGCCTCTGTTCAAGAATTTTATATCCAGCATTCCTTACCTGCTTATAAACGACACTGTGCATATATTACCCGCACGTGCACACACATACACTTCAGAGATAGGGAAAACAGTTCTGCCCCAAAAGTATGTCTCTAACAAGATGTGTAGATGACAATGTTTTCAGGAATATTGTAATCTTATAAAAAGGTCTCCTTGGAAAACATAAACTAACTTGATTTATTCCAATTGCCTGAGAGTGACTAAAGAAAAGTCTTAGTTTGCAGAAGTCTGTGAAAGAAACAGTCTATTTAGTTCTTTTAGATATTGAAAGGTAGGAGTTTTTCATGCCACTAAATAGTATTAGAAATACCAGTTAAGTTGATGTTCCAGCTCATAGATTTTTCTCACTATTCCCTGAAAAACTGTGGGAGTGGGAAAAGAATTTTGTTATACTTGGTTTTAACTGTTTCCAATTTTTACCTTAGACAAACTGTGTATATAGAGTCAAACGGTACTCAGTTTGAAATAACTTGACACTGCATATATTAAACTAAACAGAAGGCAATGCAAGTACACTGAAACTGATTTAATATGCAATATTTATCTGTGGGAGAGAGAAACACAATTCAATTGAGGCTGATTCATCCTCCATTTTCTGTGCACAGAATTCCACAGGAGGTCATCTGCTATTATTTTATCCCTATTAGGTATGCTTGAATATATCAGGTAGCAACAGAGTAAAACCTGTGATTATGGCAGACAAGGTAACCTACTTTTCCCCAAGTAGCTAGCATGCAGAGCTTAAGTTTCTGCTTTTATCCCTCATCCACTTTGTGACTATGAAATTACCATGATTGTTTTTGAAAAAAAAAAATGTTGTGTTTTCACTTTGCTGGTCAACCTAGGAGGCCTTTCCATGCTACGTACTGCTTCTAACTTAGGATGAATATCATTTTTGAGTTTGAACAGATCTACTTTTGGTTAATTCTCTTGTCACAACTCATTAATAGGACATGTTATTTTTAAAAATTATCTATTTTTCTAGATTAGAATGCTTGCTCTCCAAATATAAATAATATTTCTTTCTTCATATATATTTCCAACTATTATTTTCTAAAACTAGACTTACTCAAGATTTATGTACTCATAGGAATAGTATTCAGGAAGATAAATTTGAACTTTAAATATATTTAATTCAGTTTTTTTGTTATTACTCCTGCTTCATTAAGTTACTATGAATTCTCTCTAATATTACACTGCCATCAATTTTAGTAATCTGCAGTCATAAAAAAGACAGCCATCAAAGTTTGAGAGTGCTTTTAATAACCTTCATTTAAAAAAAGTATGGGTGTATATACATACCACACACATATTAACACATTAAATATCTGTATTTAAATACACAGTAAAGCAAAACACACACACACAAACACATATATACGTGAAGACTGGCAAAAAGCACAGAACTTATTTTTCTTAGTGTATACACTAGAACTCTATATTCAAATGGCAATTCTTTAAAATAGTTATTTTGGAAGGGCATCACTTACTTCAATAACATTATTGATGCTTAAAACTTCCACAGAATGTTTTCTGTGAATCTTCCAAGCTACTTTATGTTTTATAAAATGACCGCTTTTATTACATGATAGCCACACATGGTTTTGAAACCAGAAGGGGCTTTTTTCCAGTTTCATTGCTTTCCATATTTCCATTCAATTTAAAGAAATTTTGGCTTTTTAAAAATGTATTAAATCCATACCAGATAAAGTATTGGCAAAAATAAAAATATTCTTATCCAATCCCAGCTTGTAATTTTCCTAGACTACCAATTGCTCTTTTTAGTGTTCCAGTTTCTCCTTAGTCATTTGGGACTAAAATATGGCTAATATATTTCCTTTTGTCTCTTTATTGTCCGTAAATCAATTTTTGAACTTCTTAAATCTGTGGAACCCAACCATTTCGCTTATTTTCATAAATGCCACCAACATTCAGGCTTTATTACCTCTTACATCATAACTGGTTTATTTCCCCAAACTCTAGCCTCCGCTTCATTTCAATTCTTAAATCTTTCACATTGTAACTTGAAGGCTAGGGAATGTGCACCTTGTCTAGTTTATAACTACAGGTTGCCCTTGACTCATAATTTGGTGGGGCTTCCACAGGGCTGGTGTGTGGTCGTAACAGGAGATAACTAGTCCTTTCTCCCCAGGATGACAAGATGACCACAGTTCTCTTCAAGCATTGTAGATACACGTAAGAGCATAAGTGTATGTAAACTGGTCATGTCTACGTATATATTTACTTAAGAAAGATTATAAATATTCTTTACTTTTTAAAAATGCAGCTTAGAATTTAAAACAGCAACATGACCTTGTTCCAGGCTAGAATCTGAAAGCTCTGCTAGAACAAATGTCAGGCAAAAGAAGTGAGGCCAGTTGTTTATTTTGTCTAGGGTCATATCAAACACTTGTTGCAGCTATATAACGAAATTCTCTAAGTGATGAGTGGAGGAGGCATTCCAAAATAAAGAGCACGACTATGACCATCTACCTCTCTTAATATGCTTTTTAAAATATATGTTCTAAACAATAGTCTAACATAGGTTTTTCTAAAAATATATTAAAATTCATGATTCAAAAATTATCACTTCTAAAAATTTCATCACTACAGCTGAATTCACCATTAATCTTGGCAATAATCACACAAATTAATCATAAATGCTATATCCATTTTCGCTTTCTTTTCCTTTCCACTTTTTTTATTTCTGGAAGAGGGGCCATTTGACTTTAACACTTTATTAGCAAGAAAGTACACTTACTTGCTCAAGGGAAACCTGTGCTATTTTGATTTTGTATCTCACTAAAAACTATAAAGAAGACAAATTCAAAGGCCTACCTGTTCATAAAGTGCATGACCCCTGTTCTTTTGTTTCTAAGCCTGTGGAGTGGTATACATAATTATCTGCTGACCAGAATCCCATATTGAATCTCTCTTGCTTGTGAAGCATTTACTTTTCCTCTTGGAATTATTATTCCTAGTCTTCTTCCAGCATATTCTCTTATTCTTCACAGCGTTGTGAAATTAAACCTGAAGTGTTTGATCATGATCTCTCCAGAAATGAAAATATTTTGAGCACAATTAGAGAGATCCTTAGCTGATATCTACTTAGATGGCTGACAGTACTCCTCCATCACGGGGACACTGTCCCAGGAAAAGAGAATTAAAAAAAGAAAAATGGATAGGAAGAATGGGCTGAAATGCTTTTCTTTTACCTTGCCCTTTTGTTAATAATTATCAGCCATTAGTTTTCCATTTTTAACTGCCATTTGACATGGCAAGACAGAAAAAGAGATTTATGGAAAAAAAATGTTCTTACATGGTCATTGCTATTCCTTAGTTTGTCAATTATTTCTTTGGCAAATAAATATTATTAACATTGGCTGGTATTTTTTTGAGTGCTTACTATGTACTAGGAGCTGTCTCATAGATAGAGCAACTCATTTAATCCTTAAGACAACTCAGTGAGTAAAATATGTTATTATCTCTACTTTATGGTGATAAAACTGAGGCATTGAGAGATTAAAAACCTTGTTTTCTTACTGCCTAGCGCTTAGTAAGGTTTCATAAAATATAATTTCACTGAAAGAATAAATGAATGGGTAAGTGAAAATCATGTTCTCTAGAGTTACTTTAAGGAGCAATCATTAATATACAATGGATTTCCAGTATGTATTTCTTATACCATTTTGCTAGATACTGGAAGAAATCTTGTATCAGGATATTTAGAATTTCTGAGCTTTCTCTTTTCTGTCTTGGTTTGGTTTCTCTTACTCTTGAGTCCTCCAGATACTGATAAACTTCTTTTGCCTTCATGATATTTTGCTTAAACTCATTCCATACAGGAATGGTTATCCCCTTTTGTTCAGGATTAATATTTTCAAGCTTTGCTTCTGTTCTTATCTCAAGATTGCCTTAAGTATGGGATTTTTATCAAGTACTTGGCTGAGTGACTTTTGCGTCTTTCCAATAAGTACACCAAAAGATTCTGATAGTTGGCTGGGCACAGTGGCTCACGCCTGTAATCCCAGCATTTTGGGAGGCCGAGGCGGGCGGATCATGAGGTCAGGAGATCAAGGCCATCCTGGCTAACACGGTGAAACCCCGTCTCTACTAAAAACAAAAAAATTAGCCGAGAGTGGTGGCAGGCGCCTGTAGTCCCAGCTACTCGGGAGGCTGAGGCAGGACAATGGCGTGAACCCGGGAGGTGGAGCTTGCAGTGAGCCGAGATCTCGCCACTGCGCTCCAGCCTGGGCGACAGAGCGAGACCCCGTCTAAAAAAAAAAAAAAAAAAACAGCAAAACAAGATTCTGACAGTTATTACTAGGCATCATCTCACTTACTATGTGTGTGATATTATGCCTTCAGCTTTTCTCTATTTGAAGACTCTGTATTCCCTGGCTGGCAGCCTCACTGCTGTGTCCTAGCCTTCTTCATGTTGCATGGGTTGTTACAGAAGGTATCTTATAAAGGAGCGCATTTTGGAGGGAGTAAACTGCAAATCCCTGGGCCAAGAATGTACAGTTATACTTCATGAATAATACCACTACAAAGCAGACAAAATTCAGTGGTTTGAAGTGTAGTATTGAAATACTGAATGGGTTATAAAATTCATTTGTTAAATCACTCATTTATTCAAATAGCCATGAAGAACATGCTGCATGTCAGAAAAAGCTTAGTCGTGAGAAACATAATGAGTGTGTGTATATGTATATGTTTTGTGTGTGTGTGAAGAGCTCACAAAATTAAGCAACTATTACATCACAAGAAAACTTATTGTACTGAAAGAAAGATATTATTGCCATCCGCTTTCTCAATAAATTCACGGGATAGTTTTGAGCTACTACTATATATAAGCTAGTAGGAGGTAAAGATAAAGGAACGTGTATAACAATATGAATTTAAATGAAAAATTGTGTTTTAATGCTATGAATTAGAGATTGTTAATTTGTAAAGGTTGCCTATGTATATGCTATTTTTTATTATTACCACTTCAATTTTTTCACCTACTTTCTACTATCTTGGTTTGCTTTCCTTAGTCTTTATTTAAAACCTTAATAATTCCTTAGTGAAGGTCTTTTGATGGTAAACTCTCAAAATTTTGTGTTGATATGAATAATTGCTTTGCTCTGTATTCAATCCTAGGCTGACAATTTTACACTTTTGAACTTAGAAAATGTTATTTCATTATTATTGTTGGTATGCATGCTGCCATATTAATTTTTTCTTTTATAAGTGATTAGGGTAGTAATACTTGAAAAAAATATTTTAAGACAGAACATCAAGAGAGAGAGCTAGTAAGATATTTTACACCTAATAATGAAACTAATAATATAGCATTGAAATAAATGAAATGAACATTGAGAGAAATATAAAGAGAAATAAACACATATCAATTTAGTATTGAAAATTGTAATATACTATTTTCAGTACTATTATCAATAATTGGCAGAACATGCAAAAAATGCCAGGAAATACGGATATTTTGAACAATAAGACTCACAAAGTAATAGAAATTGATTTATGTATCAATTCATCTATATTATCCTTGCACACAAATGTGTAATAAATATTCACTTAAGTATTCCTCGAATATTTCCCAAATTTGACCATATATTGTCCATGTAAAATGTTTCAAGTAACTCAAATTTTGTTACCAAGTGCTAAAAAACTATCAAGTACTAGCCAAAAGAATAAAAAATGTTAGCAATGAGTAAATTTGCCTCTAAATGACTCATGTGTTAGAAAAAACCCTCAAAATTGAAATAAGTATTATTTTAAACTGAATTATACTGAAAATATTATACATAAAACTTGTAAGTAGAGATATAACTACTTAAATGGAGAAGGAATAAAATTGACAATTAATAGCTTAGACTTCATTTTAAGCTATAAGAAAAAGAACATCAATGACCATTAAATTTAAAATGAAGAAGATGGTAAACATAAAAGCAGAAATTAATTAAAAAGTATGCAAAGACTTATTAACAGAGACTTTGATTATCCAAACATCTTATAAGAATGATACACATAGTAAAATTGATATAAAAAATATAGAAGACACAAATACATTTAACAAACTATAGATATTTCATATGTAAAAATGCTGAATGATATAAAATAATTTTATGCCTATAAATTGAAAAATGTCAGAATAAGGGAGGAGACCACCCCTCATATTGTCTTATGCCCAATTTCTGCCTCCAAAGAAAGAAGAAGTAAAAACTAAAAGGCAGAAATGAAATCCACAGGCAGACAGCCTGGCGCCATGCCCTGGGCCTGGTAGTTAAAGATCGACCCCTGACCTAATCGGTTATGTTATCTATAGATTACAAACATAGTATAGAAAAGCACTGTGAAAATCCCTGTCCTGTTCTGTTCTGTTCTAATTACCAGTGCATGCAGCCCCCAGTCACATGCCCTCTGCTCGCTCAATCGATCACGATCCTCTCATGTGGACCCCCTTAGAGTTGTAAGCCCTTAAGAGGGACAGGAATTGCTCACTCTGGGAGCTTGGTTTTTGAGACGTGAGTCTTGCCGATGCTCCCAGCTGAATAAAGCCCTTACTGCTTTAACTCCATGTCTGAGGGGTTTTGTCTGTGGCTTGTCCTGCTACAGATGAATTTCTATAAACACTATAGCAAGATCTATAATTAAAAATTAATAGTTAAACATTTCTCAAAACAAACAAGCAACAGACCCCAAGACCTGATATACTCACAGAGAAGTTCTCCTGAAATGTTAAAGGAAAACTTAGATTGTTGTGGAATATAATGTTTTCAGGAGAGAGAAAGAAGGATTTCTTAAACAGAGTTTACCAAAAGGGCAAAGATTGGTGGATTCACATAAGCTCTATTTAAGATTCTTTTTTCATCAGACTCTACCACCGAAAAAATAGAAAACAAATCATAGCATGGGGAATAATACTTTCAACACTTTAATCTTATAAAAAACTAGTGCTCAGAATATAGTTTAAGAACGCTGAAGCAGAAACCACCCTTAGGGGCCTGTTGGCTCCCCCAAAACATGGACATAAAGGAAAATCTTCAGTTTTTTCAAGGGAAATTTTAGGCACTGATCTGGCCCTGAGAAGTAAATGAGCCCCTTGATAAGCAAGAGGTAATAGTAGCTTAAAACAATAGCCAAAGAAGTTAGTCATGCAATGTTTGGTTTCATATAGAAACAAAAGATAATATCTTAACATATGTCCCTGAGTTGTTTTTCAGAAACTTGGATCCCTTACCGAAAAGGAATCCTCTAGCACATAGACTTCAGACGGGACAGCTGAGGAGTAAATTCTGACAGCCATTCTTCATTCTAAATTTATTCCTGAGGAGCCTGGAGGAAGTCACACCCACAGGCCAGGCCTAATAGTTTGACTGACCCCAAGTGTTTAGACAAAGTTTTCCTTCCTTAACCAATTGCAGATCAGGAAATCTTTTAGTCCACCTCTGGCTTATGAGCCCCTGCTTCAAGATATCCTGGCTTTTTAGGCCAAACCAATGTATAACCTCCATATATTGATTTAAGATTTTGCCTGTAACATCCTTTTCCCTGAAATTTACTCCTGCCTTTAAAAAGCCTTGCTTGTAAGCCATTGGAGAGGTCAAGTCTTAAACATGAGCTGCCTGATTCTACTCACTTGGCACCCTGCAAATAAACATACTCATTTCTCCTGCTGCAAAACCGTGGTATGGATGTTTTGCCTTATTGCACTGGGCGAACAGACCCTAGTTTGATGCAGTAACACTAAAAATTATTAGTGTATGAATACAGCAAACATTAGCTTCTCACTCACACTGCATGCCTGTCACAGGTGGGCTGTATCTCTGCTTTGTGGTCTCACTTAGGGGACCAGGTTCCTGAAGCAAACCTATCTGAAATATTACTGATCTCAGGACAGATGATAAGGAATCATAAAATTCACAAACTGGCTCTTAAATATTGTGCACAGACATGACACACACCTTTTCCACTCATGTTTCATTGGTGACAGTAAGTAACTGACCACCCGTGAGTGCCATAGAACAGAACAGTATAATTCTCCTACAGGGAGGAATATCACTGGAAGTCAATCTCAGAAAGGGATGGAGATTTTAAACATTCATACAATCTCTCAGGGGGCATGTCACAGACAATAAACATATTAAATGACACTCATTCTCATTACCAGTCATGAAGAAGGCAATCAAAGCCATGATAAAATATACATTGATTTGCTGTGTTGGAAAAATGAAAAAAAAGATGCTGACAAATTTGGTGAAGATTTGGAAGAACTAATGGGATCGTCATATATTGTGGTGGCAGTGTTAATTTCTAAAAACACTGTGGAAAACAATTATTATCTAGTAAAGTTAAAAGTTTAGCATCCCTATGACCTAGTCCTCTATTCCTTGGAATATACCCTGTGAAACACCATCGCAAGTACTCTAGGAGCCATATACAGGAATATCGTAGCAAAATTATTTTTTATATAAATAAATTATTTTTAATACTACTAAATTAAAAACATCTTAAATTTGTATTAATAAAATGGGCAAATAATATATTTATTTGTTTTACTTATTAATGTGGCCCAAATAATTTTATAGGTTTCATTCCTTTAATAAAGTAATACATAATAATAAAATGTATAAACTATAGCTCACATAAATCACAGATGTTTTTAACAAACTTACTATGTAATGAAAAAATATAATTCATAAATAAATATATATGATTCAATTAATATAAAACTCAAAATAAACCAGTATAAGCTGTTTTTTGTAATTATAATTACATTAGTTTGTATAGTAATTATAAGGATGTGTATATAGTTAATAAAATCATTTATTCAGGCCAGGAGTGGTGGCACAGGCCTATAATCCCAGCACTTTGGGAGGCCGAGGCGGGTGGATTGCTGGAGGCCAGGAGTTCGAGACCAGCCTGGCCTACATGGCGAAACCCCATCTCTACTAAAAATACAAAAATTAGCCGGGTATGTCTGTAATTCCAGCTACTCAGGATGCTGTGCATGAGAATCACCTGAACCCAGGAGGGAGAGATTGCAGTGAGCCGAGATCAAGCCACTGAACTCCAGCCTGGGCAACAGAATGAGGACTCTGTCTCGAAAAATATATATATAAATATATATAATTTATTAAAACAAGAAACTATTTTTGAAGACATAATAGAAAAAAATACAATATTTTATGGTCTCTTAAATTTAGAGACCTATATACTTTCCTCCCAACCCCATCCTCCCACTTAGCTTGAGTTAATGTCAAGAACTTTTCAGGAATTGAAATTTTATCTGCTTACATCTACAAAACACAGTAAAGATTTTCTATTTAGTAATATCTAAGATGGATTTTGGTTAAGTTCAATGGCAAAATAAATTGCCTTAAAAAGAATTATTTTCAAAATATCAAGTGGGACAGGAATAAAGACGTAGCAAATATGAAATTTCTAAAGTATGTGAAAAATGTTTTTTGATTTAAGAACACAGCTGAGTCTACTCCTTAAAGAAAAATCCTCCTTACAGCAGTAATAGTATTTTCTTAAAGCAATTTCTGTTGTTTTGGCCTTTGCCAACCTGACAAGATTTCAGGCATACAAATTGCAGTCTGCTTAGTTTAGCCAAATCAACTTGAAAAGTTCTGCCCATAAAAATCTCTCACTTCTCTAGCTCTCAAACAGATTTGAATGAGGAAAGTCTGGTACTTAATGTTCTCCTGGTTGGGTTGCTTAGCGACCACTCCACCCTGCAGCTTACACTGTGGGTTAGGTGTGAAGTTAACTGTTGCAACACTTACTGGAATACAAGTGAACATACAAACAAATGTAATGAAATAACATACCTGTAAAAATCATTTAGCATGTCTTTTGCCAGGATAAATGGAGTTTACTCTTTAATATTAGCTCTATTTTCTTTTTTATAAATTTGATTTCTAAAAGCTCTGTATACATAATTCCAGAATTGACTGAATGTCTACCTATTGTGTTTTTAAAAGATTTATTGTCACTGATTTAAAAGGGTTCACCTTAAGATAGTCTATATACGTGAGGTGACTTATGCAGACGTCAATAAACATGTTAAACAAGTAAATATTTTAATTCAGAATTTTTTGTGTGTTTGTGAGGGGAAGAGATATGGTTTGGAAACAAAGTTTAGATGTTTATATTAAGATTATGAACTTAAAACGTTTTCAAAGAAAATGCAAAACACCCTATAAATTGCTATTCTTTAAAATATATTTTTTATGGTTTTCATTCTTTGGTCATGTCGTGAGTGTCATGAATATGACTAGCAAGAGTTGTGATCTCTAAAACTGTAATGAAGATGGTTCTTCTTCAAATGTCTTACTTCAATTTACAACCAAATCTTTATTTGATTGGTGTTCTATTTTGGATCATTTATATTTATAATTTTCATCTTAAGCATGTCACAAAAATTATCATCAAGGATTTTCTTTTTTTCAAAAAACAAATGAAACATATACTTACCTGTTTCTAACATACCTGTAAAATGATGGGCCAGATATGGTGCAAAGACATCTAAACCTGGATTAATATATTGCTAGCATATAAATATTATTTCTTGTAAAAGATTTTTGATGCATTATTGAGGAGACATCTAATCTCTATTTTGTATTCCTGCTATACATAAAACTAACTAAATTTTGAGACAAATTATGGGTTTACGTTATAAGTCTTACAGTCCAGTTTGTTGCCTTACATCATAAAGATACCTTTGGTTTTTCCCTTTAATCACTAATTAAGTGAAGATAGTTATAGTTAATATCTAATAGATGTGTTACTGAAATGCATTGTGTTTAACATGGGAGTAGTTGTATTACTCATGAAAACTTTTTTAGGTTTAACATTTTCCAGTGAATTGCAATGAATTGACTTCTTTATGAAGAAAAAAACTATATTAGAGATAAATCATTTTCAAAAATTGGCTGTTTTGGCTTTCTATCAATTTTCTCAATTGAGCTTCATCTTTTCCCCAGGGAAAGAAAATGATATTTAAGTATTTCCCAAGCTGATAAGCATCATCACTGAAGTATGTTAAAGCCCTGATTTCTGTTGGTTAATCCTATTGTTACCTTATAACTAAACTTAAAGTAAACATTTTCATTTATGAGATGTCAAAAATTTCAGAACCAGCAGGTAGCAGCAAAATAAAAAAACAAGGCTGAACAACTTGATGGGCTACAAGGCTGAGATTAGTGTGGAAAACAAAAACAGAGAGTTCTGATCTTGAATACAAAAATAGTACTAATTTGAACATGCATGACAGTATTTCTGTGCATAAAACCCCAGAATGTCTTGTGTGATTATGGTATGAGAAGTAAATTCTTGAAATTGTAAATAAATGCATTTTTTCATATGTACTATTTCTTTTTAGATTGATCAGTTCAATAAAGGAGACACAAAATAGATCACAGAATTTCCTAAGTAAGAATTCAGTGCCTAGAAGTTGTCTTTAAATCTTCTTATTGTTGTTGACCTCATGGTCCCTTGTTCTGCTGAGTGTGCCCAAGGCAGTTCTTCCTGTCAGTGCCTGAAAAGAAGCATTGATTCTCTCCTAACTATTCAGTACAGCACAGACCAGCAGATTAAGGGAGGTGCTAATGGCAAGACCAGGAGTAGGGAGAAAAAGAATTCAGAGACATGGAGAGGCATATAAGATTCAGAAACGAAGTTATTGCCTGCATTAAAGAACACACACATAGAAATAGAAATTTACTGAAGAATATAAAAATGGATATAAAAAAGCATAGCTGTTTAGTTTTTTTGACAAAAAACTAAAAAAAAAAGAAAGAAAAAAGAAAACGAGGTGTTCTTTGAATAAACAAGTAACATTTGGGTAAGGAGGGTGGTGGAGAGGACAAAAGTGAGATGACAGATGGAGCTAGCTTACCAAAGTAGAAGATTATACTAAAGAACTTCAACTTAGCATTCAACAAAGGGTTAGAAGTTTCTCTAGCACAGACTGGAATACCTTTCTCTGTAGTAGAAAATGAAATATTAAAAGGCTTTATTATTGCACTGGAGCAGATAATTAGGCAATTAAAACTATTAAAATTTGATAGAATATCAGAACTATAAAGCATGCCTGCCAAGTTTTAACTTTTCAAACTAATACTTGGCTTTTGAAACATTACCCTTGCATTTAAAAATTATCAGTACTTTGTTGCTGAATAAGTTTACTTTCTATTATTGGGAAGAAGAAATATTGAAGATAGAAGTACAGTACTGTGTCATAGAAAAATAATAAATGTGTAAAGAAATCATATATAGAAAGTAAAAAAAAAAGGCTGTGCAATGGTAGAAAAAAGTTTATGAATTAAAGAAAATAGTATTGGCTAGGAATAGTTCTTTTTGAAAGAAAGACTAATATCAAAAATCTTTCGTAGAGAGAATGTATACAGAGGAACAAGCATTCTCATGGCAAATTTATAAAATTGTTATACATTTTTATGATTTCAACTACCTGCAAATGTATTACATACAATAACCTAAGGCACAGAAAAGATTTTAGCAACAAGAAGATGGAAGTTAATTTAAGATTGGTAGTAAAAATTCTAACAGATCAAGTTTTTTGAAATCTTTACATAGTATATAATTTAGAATTATTAAGGCTATTCTAATATTTTACAAACAAGAATAGAGCAATTAGGATTTGAGTTTTAACTAGGACAAAGGTGGAAATATAATCATTCTGAGCAAATTAAGTCTGTTTTGTTATTCTGCCTTAAAAATATCATTTTCTGTGGTTGTCATTTGACCATTGCTATAGCAATATCAGGGCCTGATTTGTACTAGAAAAATAAGCTTAAATATTTAAAGTTAGAAGTATCCTGAGAGCCTAGTAAATTTCTGATTGCTGTATTAAACCACTAATAAGTCACAATTAAAATGTGAAGAACATCCGATTTTATATTTTGGATTTTAGATAAAAGTTGGATTACATTTTAGGAGAACATTGTAGTGTTTTGAAATTTCCAGCAATATATTAACGTATATTTCTGAGTAAAATGTATTAATTTATTTTCAGTTTTATTAAGAATCTAGCTTGTCCGTTTTAGGATAACATTGAGGTTTTAGTTCATTTGTCAAGAAAAGCTATGACTTTCAAAAATAAAATAAAAAATATGTATTTTTCACTAATCTAAAGAACATTGTTTCAGAGAAGTATATTATTATATTTAAAGAGTCAGTGTTTAAGATTTTCAGTCAAGATGACGAATTAATGACATCTAGGAAATCCTACTTTCTGTTGTAAAGGAATATTCATTGAATTTTTCCTAGAAAGCCACATTCAAAAATAAGAAAAGGAAATCTCCAAGTGAACAGAAATAGTATGGATATCCAGAATTGTGAGCAGGTGTTAAATTCACAGGGCCCGCAAAAGGACAAGGAGCAAATACGAAACTTAAAAAGCAGGACTTAAAACTCACAGAGAACTCATCGTTAAAACCAGCCTGAATAAAGCCTGAAGCCAAAAAGGTATTACATTGCCTATGAATAAGGACCAGAATATATCTGTCTGTTCTCTTGGGGCTCAGGTAAAGATAGTACCCTATCCAAGCTGAAATATAGGAGAATCAACCATTAAAAGATCAAAAACCCAAATCTCACTAGGTGTCACTTTAGCAAAAAGAAAATGGGAGTTAAATTTAAGACAAAAGTCACTTTAATTCACAAGGGCATTTGAACTTCTTGTATATTCACATAGGTGAGCACTGGTCTGGAATTTACCAGAAAAGGATAACAGTGGACGCACCCTACAGAGAAAAGGTGGAAGATGATTATTGCTGAGAGTAAATTAATAAAGCAAATCTATAGAACATATATATATGTGTATATATATATGGAAAGTATTACTACTACATGGAAAACTGTCTACAGACTCAAGCTATGGAAATTCACAATAGAGTTCGTAAAGAATGCATAGCAGGCTGAGAGGGGTTGTAAAAAGTCTGTATTGAAACTGTGGCTTTTAATCTTTATTAGAATCTTTGGCAAAGTGTTTGAAAACTAGAGTTATCCAGGTGACATGCTTAGAGGTTTTAGTAGAATTTGAGTTTGTAAGTTGACTCTAAGATACCGCCAGTGGTTTTTAGTATTCAAAAAGTTTTGGGAAACATAGATTCCATGAAATGACCATAAAAGATTATAAAAATCTGAAAATAAAAAATATGGTTATTTTAATTTAAACGTTTGTCACATTTTTAGAGTAAAGGAGCTCAGAGCTTCCTAACACCATTGTTCTTTGAGTATGTTATAGTTTACTGCGAGATATAAATTATCATAAATTTTAATTTCAAATGACTTTAAAACCATTAAAAAGCCTATAGTTGAAATTAATGTGGCACATTTTTGTGTTTCTCTTCTAAAATTTCTGAATTCAATGTACATGTATAATTGTGTGATTTTACACTTAGTCTCTGCCACTAGAAAGAGCTTGGTACTGGCCACACTACATGATCCCCTCTCCAACCTTCCAGTTTGTCTTAGTTTTGGCTGCTATGACAAGATACCATTAAGTGGGTGGTTTATAAACAACAAAAAGTTATTTCCCATAGTTCTGGAGGCTGAGAAGTCCACAGTCAAATTTCTGGCAAATTCAGAGTCTGATAAGGGTGTTCCTCCTGGTTCATAGGTAGGACCTTCTCATGTTCTCATATAGTAAAAGAGGCAAGACAGCTCTCGGACCTTTCTTATGAGGGCGCTAATCTCACTGCTGAGGGCTCTGCTCTCATGACATAATCATCCCCCAAAGGCCCCATCTCCTAATACCATCACATCGGTGATTTCTTTCAATATATAAATTTTGGCAGGACACACATATACAGACCACATTGTAGTTAAATATTCTACTTAGATGATTATTTATTACAATTTTCCTTTTCAGTGGCATTTCTTGTTTTGTAAACATATAAAGTATATTTAATTCTGTACATATTTTTCTACAATCTAGGATTATTGTTGAATTTTTCTAGAAATTGTGATTCTCATCATCTAATCTCAGCCACAGTTTGAAATTTGATGAAATGTCATAATGAACTGTTTTTTACAAATTGAAAACATTATTTATTTAAAAACTAGCTATTAGTGTATAAAAGAAGCATCTTAAAATTGATTTTCTAAGTACTTTGTCACACATAAATTATTGTATATAATTATATCATTTATCTATTAAATTATCATATAACTTTTATGATTTCATAGGACTCTACTTACTGAATTAAACAAAATGTCTGTTTTAATATTCCCTACTTTATTTAAAAGATATTTAAAAGATGCTAGATTTTTTCCAACATTTTCATTGCAATTTTTAAAACATTATTTAAAAAATGATTTTTGAAGCTAAAATGTTTGTACTTCAGTGTCTGACATTTAAAATAATTTGATATGTATGTACTTTATGGTCCAAGCATAATAAATGATGTTTTTTATTTCAGTCATCAAAGTCACACATAAATATGACTTAAAAATAAAGAAACAGAAAAGAAAGAAAGGAAGAAAGAATGAAAGAAAGAGACAAAAATGAAGAAAGTAAAAAGAAAGCAACGAGGGAAGAAAAAACATTAACATACACAAGTGTATTTTAGTGTGCCTCAATAATTCTTCTTATTCTTAAGCTAAAAACGTTACTGAAAATTTATAAAATTAAGCAATGATGTAATGGATTGAATAGTTACATCAGCAATGCCACTAAGAATTATAGTATTATACTTAGAATTTACTACAAAAATATTCATTATGGGCAGAAATAATATTGAAACTATAACCTTTTATGAGGACATAACAAAAGAATCACACTGAACTCAATAAGCTAATCACAATGTTTGCAGCTAATATCTGAAGACAAAGTAACACTCATAAGTGCAGAACGATTCTCTTACCTAGCTTGTAAGGCACTTATCAACATCATTTGATGTTAATAAAACAAGAGAAATAGAAGGATATGGTTGCTGAAGACTATGATTAATAACTACAACGATAACATGTCAGTTGATATATATAAACCACAAAAACCGATTGTCGAAGAAAAAATATTTTCATTAGAAACTGGTGAATCTGAAGATATTAATGACCGTGCTTGATGAATAACACTAGCTATAAATCCTGGAGACATTACTGAAAGAACATAAATTATCCTACTAAATTTAAAACAAACAATTGGAGTGAGCAGACTTGCCATTTACTCAAGGGTGCCCTCTAAATATTAATGTTTTCTATATATTCTATGATGAGATGAAGACTTGGAAACACTAAGATTAAAATTTCTGTGCCAATACTTAATGAATTAAAAGGTAGAGCAAAAGCATGCACCAAAATGCAAGACAGAGGGGTAAAAAGATGGCAGACAAGAAACAGAGAATAGGGGGCATGGAGATACAAGGAGGCCCTGTAGCATACTGATAGTGACAGGAAACAGAGAAATTCCTAGGCAGACAGGGACAGGTCCCTGGTGAAACACCCGCTCTTCAAGCCAAATACAGTTTAAAGCTTGAAAACTGAGCTGCTGCTTATGGATAGAGTCCATGACCTGAGTGAGAACTTCTATCCCTTTCTTACTCTCTGTCTCTCTCAATTGGTTCCTTCTGGATGATGCCTTTAAACCAATGGAATGGTGCTTTTTCCAGGACCACCCATTGACCAATCAGCATGCACTCCCCTATTCTAAACCCATAAAAACCCTAGACTTAGCCACACAGAGGGCTACCCACTTCAGGTCCCCTCTCTTTGTCAAGAGCTTTTCTGTTGCTCAATAAAATTATTCTCTGCCTTGCTCACTCTCCAGTGTCCACATACCTCATTTCTCTTGGTCTCAGGATAAGAACTCAGAATCCACCAAATGGCAGATGTGAAAAAAGCTGTAACACTCCTGGCTGGCTTGCTGAGCTGCAGAGTGGGAATAAAAGAGCTGTAACATGCTCAGCTCCCCAGACTATGAGAGAGGAAGCTGTGAGGTACTCCCACTCGCTGAGTTGTGGGAGTGAAGAGCTGCAGCATTTCCTGGGGGCTCAGACCTCAGGACGCCTCAAGCAAGAGCTGTAACACCTCTTGGGGCCACACAATTGCTGGCATCTCCTAGTTTTTGGGTGCCACAACATTCCTCTCTTCTAGAAACCTGCGCCCAATGTAGAAGCTGCTGGAGGCATGCCCTGTCCATCCATGGGCTGAGCTCGGAGCCACGGTAGGTGAGGGATCCAGGCTGGAGTGTGGGCAGAGTGCCGCCTGCTGGGCTGAGTGAGCGGAGCGAGCCCAGTGGGTTGAGTCAGTCCTGAGCAGAGGTGGCTACGGCCACAGAGATTTCCAGCTGGCAAAGCAGCACCAAAGGAATCCTGTAACATTTTGTCCAAAAAAGAATGAGCAGAAGGAAATACAGTGATGGTGGAGAGACAATATTTGAAAAAAAATATTATCTGAGATTATTCTGAAGTGAAGAAACTTACAAGTTGTCTAACTGAGAAGCCCTCTGAGTGTGGAATGGACACATTGTAGTAAAATTGCAGCTCTTCAGACAGAGAGAAAATCCTGGAATCTACCAGAGATGCAAAGTAAGGTTATCTACAGAAGAATAATATCAAGACAACAAAGTTTTCTTTTGGCGGTAGTATCTAAAAAGGGAAATTTATATTTCTTAGATTATTCCCATAAAGGAACTATCAAAGCATGGGCTTCTGCAAGTAAAGAAAAAAAAGAATGCAAAAAAAGGACAAAAAGTTAACAAGGATGAATATTGGTAAAGCACAGTAATAAATTTACTAAATATTAACAATAGGAAATAAGAAAAAAAATTGACAGAGTGTTTATTATTAATACATTTCTACTAAACATTATGCAACAATAACATGAGAATCAGGAGAGGAAAATTTCAAAGAAACAAAAATATACCATGTTATTTGTTGTGTTCTGGATAAAAAAGCCGGCATTGATTCATATTTAGGAAAAAAGTAGATTTTTAAATATTAACAGTTAAAGGGAATATTAGAAAGAAATTTGTAATATGTATCTCTGAAGATGAAAATTAAAGGAATAAAGAAAAATCAATTAACCTAAAAAAGTCAGAAAAGAGGGCAAGAACAAATATAATTATGTCAAAACACCATAAAAGAGTTCAAACTGTCAGTAATTATGACAAATGTAAACCGGCTTAGCTTCATATTAGATAATTTAAACATCTTTGATCAGGTAAAAGCTATAATTTAGATGTATGTTGCTTTAAGATAAATACCTAAATCAGAGGACACAACAAAGTTAAATGCAAAGGGATAGAAAAATGCAAGCCAGAAAATACTATCTGTAAATCCTGGTGAAGCAAAGTTAACCTTGGACAATTGACAATGCAAGGTAAATAGTGCAAAAAAGGGCAAAGATAGTCTCTCCTAAATATGTTTTTAAAGGGAAAAATGTACAAAAATAAAAGGATATGAAAAATAACAATTGAAACCTATTAGATGGCTCTAAGGCACCATTGTCAACAAATGAGATGAAAACAAGTAGCAATTTGTGTTTGTCTGTGTTCTTTTCAAATTTGTTAAAATTATTAATGTGTTTTAGTGTAATAAATAATTACTTTATACAGTTTGGTTTGATATAGAGTTATTGTTACAATATCTTTTGTTCAGTGTTTATACATTTATTGAGTGACCTCCAACTTTGAAGAATGATTTCAGAAACGGTAAGGAAGTAAAGAGACTCGAGATGAAGTTCCCACAATTGAGTAGGACCCTAGACCTCACAAACTCTCTGTTCCTTAGATATTTGAGCTACTTGTTTTTTTCAGAGCAGACACTCAAAAACTTAATTTTAAAATTATATCTAATATACAGAAAAGCTAGGATAATACAAAAAACTTCTTTATACTCTTTTTTTAAAATTTACTAATCATTAACATTTTGCCAGTTTTTTTTTTTTTAATTATACTTTAAGTTCTGGGGTACATGTGCAGAAAGTGTAGGTTTGTTACACGGGTATACATGTGCCATGATGGTTTGCTGTACCCATCAACCCATCATCTACATTAGGTACTTCTCCTAATGCAATCACTCCCCTAGACCCTTACTCCCACACAGGCCCTGGTGTGTGATGTTCCCCTCCCTGTGTCCATGTGTTCTCATTGTTCAACTCCTGCTTATGAGTGAGAACATGTGGTATTTGGTTTTCTGTTCATGTCTTAGTTTGCTGAGAATTATGGTTTCCAGCTTCATCCATGTCCCTGGAAAGGACGTGAATACATCTTTTTTAATGGCTGCTTAGTATTCCATGGTGTATATGTGCCACATTTTCTTCATCCAGTCTATCATTGATGGGCATTTGGGTTGGTTCCAATTGTTTGCTATTGTAAACAGTGCCTCAATAAACATACGTGTGCCTGTGTCTTTATAGTAGAATGATTTATAATCTTTTGGGTATATACCCAGTAATGGGATTGCTGGGTCAAATGGTATTTCTGGTTCCAGATCCTTGAGGAATTGCCACACTGTCTTCCACAATGGTTGAACTCATTTACAGTCCCACCAACAGTGTAAAAGTGTTCCTATTTTTCCACATCCTCTCCAGCACCTGTTGTTTCCTGACTTTTTAATGATCGTCATTCTAACTGGTGTGAAATGGTATCTCATTGTGGTTTTGATTTGTGTTTCTCTAATGACCAGTGATGATGAGCTTTTTTTCATGTTTTTTGGCTGCATAAATGTCTTCTTTTGAGAAGCATCTGTTCATATTCTTTGCCCACTTTTTGATGGGGTTGTTAGTTTTTGTCTTGTAAATTTGTTTAAGTTCTTTGTAGATTCTGGATATTAGCCCTTTGTCAGATGGATAGATTGCAAAATTTTTCTCCCATTCTGTAGATTGCCTGTTCACTCTGATGATAGTTTCTTTTGCTGTGCAGAAGCTCTTTCGTTTAAGTAGATCCCATTTGTCAATTGTGACTTTTGTTGCCATTGCTTTTGGTGTTTTAGTCATGAAGTCTTTGCCCATGCCTATGTCCTGAATGGTATTGCCTGGGTTTTCTTCTAGGGTTTTTATGGTATTAGGTCTTATGTTTAAGTATTTAATCCATCTTGAGTTAGTTTCTGTATAAGGCTTAAGGAAGGTGTCCAGTTTCAGTTTTCTGCATATGGCTAGCCATTTTTCCCAATACCATTTATTAAATAGGGAATCTTTTCCCCATTGCTTGCTTTTGTCAGGTTTGTCAAAGATCAGATGGTTGTAGATGTGCGGCATTATTCCTGAGGCCTCTGTTCTGTTCCATTGGTCTGTATATTTATTTTGGTACCAGTACTACACTGTTTGGTTACATTATTTTATACAATAAAGATCTCAGAGTTTATTAATCCTATTGGGTTAATATTGTTGGATTTTTTTGAATTTCATTTTAAAACACTGTTTTACTTATTACTCCTACAATTCATGGTTTTTCAAAGTACTGGAAAACATATTAAAAGTATTATATAAAATGATCAGACTGAACCCCAACATATAGAGATAGGACATTGTTATTACTTTGGTTTATGTTCTTTCAAACATGATGATGATGATGAAAATTATAATGATGATTATAATTCTCATTTATTGAATTCCTATACTAAGTATGGGATGAGTGACTGTTTAACACATGTTATACTAATACTCTCAATAATACTATTTTTCCTTTCATATAAGTGAGGACATAGAGTCATGAAGTTGATATGTGGCAAAATAGAATAGAAACCAGTCAGTCTTGATATAGCAGGAATCCCAGCTAGAACCTAAACTGGAGCTTAGAAATGACTATATGTTTCTTGCAAACAATTAATGCCACCTTGCCAGAAAATCATTAAAATCTTGCCTCAGTTAACAAAGGGTTTGTTCTTGTATGAATTACCGAGGATTCTGCTACGTAGATACTTCTCTAAACTGATTGAAACAGAGAGTTGTGGGATGTGACAATAGGAGAGAGGAGTTCAGCCTATTAATAAAAAAGAAGAACACAGAAGAGCCATTTCACTAAAAACACTGATACTTTGTAAATATCTTAGATGGTGCTATTTACTTCACCAACTACCATGTAACTAGTTATTTTTGAATATCAAGCTAAAATAGGTTTTAGCAAATGACAATTACACTCCCACACATGCACACTGAAAAACATGTTACTGTAAGACACAATATTGATTTATAGTGCCTGTATTTTCAACTGCTATTGTAGGGTTAATTACTTTAACAATAAAAGGAAGAGAACACAGTGTAAATAATACATTTTTACTCATGTAATATAAAATATACTAATACAGCTATCTAATATGACAACATGCTAATAGTATAGTATACACTATGTATTATACTTATATGCATATATTGTTACAATAATATATACTATCTAATATAGTAACATACAATAGTATAGATTACAATATAATAGATTACAACAATCTATAATAGAATACAATATAGCTGCAATATTGTACAATATAATATAATGGATAATATAATACATCAATATTACAATAATATCTATATGCTATGAGTTGAATTGTGTGTCCCCAAATATATGTATTTAAGCCCTAAACCCTAGTACCTCAAAATGTGAATTTATATGGCAATAGGGTCATTGCGAAGTAATTACTTAAGATGAGGTCTTCCTGGAGTATGCTTCCTAATCTAGTATGACTGGTATACTTATAAAAAAGGGATATCTGGATCTGGATATGCACACAAGGATAATGCTATGTGAAAATGAAGGGAGAGATTGGGGGATGTTTCCTGAAGTGAAATCATGCCAGAGGTGGCCAGCATACCACCAGAAGCTTTGGGAGAGGGAGGGAGCAGGTTCTCCCTCACAGCCCTTAGAAGGAACCAACCCTACTGATACTTTGATTTTGGACTTTTAGCCTCCAGAACTGTGAGACAATAAATTTCTGTTGTTTAAGACACCCTGTTTGTGGAACTTTGTTACAGCAGCCCTAGCAAATTAAAATACTGTATAATACCATGCTACAGACGATGGGTAATGTATTTACCTAATATACTAATATATCTATCTACCTATCTAATATAAAATGTAGTGCCCCCATTCTGAAAGACACAAGACGTTCTAAACTAGAAAAAAAATGCAGTTGGTAAATTAGGCAGAGCTTTATTGTATTTAAATACCTTAAATGCAGAAATGTCAGTTGTAACTGGTCTTGTTAATGTGGGTAATGTTTATGCAAACATAACTGCTCGTAGAAAAGTAATGAAGAGTTGGAGTGACCTTTGAGGTTATTTAATCTAGCACCTGTCTCAGTACTGGAATATTCTCCATAAGATCCTTGAAGGACAGCCAATTACTTCCTTTCATGGGAGCAGACAGAGGGCTATGACTGACTGCCTAACGGCACCAGGGAAAGGTTTAAAAGAGGAAGTGATAATTAGACTGAGTTGAAACATGGACAAGAACAGCAGATTTCCCTAAGGCTGGGGTGTAATGTGTGGGAGAAAGTAAAGTGGGAGGTTTGCTGGAAAAGCTAGCCTAGCCAGATTGTGAAGTGTCTTACATACCACACAAAGGAGCATTGACTTGTCTCTTAGGTATTAGGGAGTTTGGGGACACTTTTCACCTAAGGGTATTAAGATATAGAGTAAATGCTCCTATTATTAATAGCTATTTCACGAAGTGCCTACTTATAAAAGAATGGAGGTAATTTAGAGATCCAGTTAGAGTGCAGATCTATCAATGGGATAATGCCACTTTTTTGTTTAGTATAAAGTAATTGGCAATTCCTTATTTGATATCATTTGATGACTGGACCTGTCCTATCATCAGATTCCATCCCAATAGTATGCCTCCTATGCATTGGCCGCATTGAAATTATTTAATGTGATATAAATACACATTTTCTTAACAGTATTGTGCCTTTACACAAGCTACTCTAATTACTTGAAATAAAATTGTTCCCTTTACTTGACTAACAAAATATTATTTATCTTTCAGATACAACTCAATGACTACCTACATTTTGAAGCCCTTCTAAGTAGCCAAAGCAATATTATTACTTCCCCATTCTCCTCTCAGGGCACTTAGAAATTGACTCTATAGCAAAACTTATTTCATTTCATTATTCTTATTTGCATGATTTTGTAACCACATACCCAGTGATATATGCCCCTTTGTGATTAATAATAATATTATATTTATTTCTGTATTTTCAGTCTACAAGGAGACTGTTTTGTATATAATATAAAATTAAAAATTTTTGGTTGCATAAAAAAGAATGAATGTTATATTTGGTGGCTTTTGTCTTGGAAACTGGAGGATAAATAAAATATCCTAAGATTAGAAAGATGTATTAGGAAATCTTCCCTATATATCCATTATGAAAAAAATGTAAACTCATTGAAAAGCACTCTGTAGGACCTAATTTTACTTTTTATGTTTTGTTATGGCACTGGCCTACAGAAATGAATTGAAAATTCCACCTAAGTTTTACAAAATATCAGTAACCAATGTGAATATTTCAGGTTAAAGTTTGAGGTTGAACTCACAATGTAAAACTGCAAAATGAACTTACAAAAGTTCTAATAGATGAGTGTAAGTATTTATACAAAGAGACTGTGGCTTTTAAATTTTTGACTTAAAGTAATCTTACCATTTTTCTAAGTCCATAAATATCATTTAGAAGAAAAAGATTTAAATTTTAGTCTCATACGGTTTGAAACATAGTGAACTAATTTCTAAAACAATTTTATATGAAAAGGAAATAAAAGTTGTGTCCTGGATTTCTTTGTCTTTCACTTGTCCTCCCTAGGTACATTCTGCTTCAATGTTGGGTATATTAGAGGAGCTCCTTGGCTTATGCAGCTCTGTGATGGGGGATGAGCAGAGTACTTGGCAGGGTGGGGACATCTGGACCTCTTTCTCTCTAGGACTATCTGTTGGTCACCAAGTTGTTGCTAGATACATTGGCAATTGCAACTAAAAACCTCAGCAGCTGTAATTTATGAGCTGGTCTTTCTTGGCTTCACTTCAGTTTCTGCTGTCACAGAAGACCCTTCTGGTGTTCGGCAGAGACTCCCATTCAGCTGTAGCCTGATCTATAGAAATCCTCTTTGTTCCAGCTATGAAAATACCTAGGAAAAAAATAGAATTTGGGGGAATAGAGACATAAATTCATATCACTCATCTAAATTACATATATGTGGATTTATTATAATTTTATCCAAAATCTATGCTAGGGTTTCAATGGAAGTCTGAGTTTCTCATACCAGTATTTAACGGGAGAAATTGGTCATAAATACATTTTAGAGTGACCTTTCTTCAGCCCTTGTTTTTATAGACAGATATTACTAAAGCAACCCTCATAGCCACACACACATTAGAGACTTCCAGTTATTGATTATCATTAGAATCACATCCCTCTTTGCTGCCAAGAGAATGCAATTCTATAGAATTGCCTCTTGATGAATTGTTTCAAAAATACTTGTGAGTTGGATGATACTATTTAATGTGCTTCTCCATGATTTAAAATTACAGATTGCCCAAGAACTATGTCTAAGTAGGCCATCCTGAAAAGTAATCATATATATATAAATGATTACATATATATAGTGTGTGTGTATGCTTGTGCATATGTATACATTTTTGTGACTTCCCTTAATTATAGCAGTTGGATTAATTGAATGTTCCTGTTACTAATTATCATATATGGTATCTAATTTATTTACATTAGAGTTAAAGATAATTTTTGGAGAAGCTACTGTCCAAATTTTTAATAAGTTTTTAGCTAATAATTACTAACCAAGTTCAGTACTTTAGTTATCTTGGTGAAAAAATGTTTTAAAATGTAGCCTGAATCATAGCAAAGTGGTCAGGAGCAAGGTCTCCAGAGTCAAATTATATGAGTTATCTCCAAAATGGTAATAATAATAGTGTCTCTTTCACACGATTATTGTGAGGACTAAATGAAATGATAGTTCTTAAAGATTATCCATCATCTGATGGCCTGAAGAAAATGTTAACTAATATCATGACATGAGGAAGAAATTTGAGTCATTAATTATAATTTATCTCAGTATGAAAGCAGAAGTTGATCCTACCAGCTTGTACTTCTTCATCTCATTTTCCAACAAAGAGGAGGAGACCATATATTTTCAATCAAGTCTTCTTGTATGGAACTATAATCCACCCCGCCCCCTACTCCCTCTCTCTCTCTCTCTCTCTATATATATATATATATATATATATATCAATTTTATATATATATATCAATTTTTTAGATGTATCAATTTTATGCTGAATTAGTCATGCATGTGAAGATCCGGCAGTAAAGCCTTCCCTGAAGAAGAGGAAACACTTGCAACAATACTAAGCTATACTGAGTTTGGCTCATTGGAAAATCAGAAACCGGGTAGCATTTAAGGAGCTTGGTAAGAAAAATAGAGAAGATGCTGTTACAGCTGTAAGATGCTACCTGAGAGTCAGCCAAGGACTAGTTCATATAGGGCCTTGTAGAAATCAGGAGGTTAGACTTTATTCCAGTTTCCGTAAAATACCATCAGAGGATTTGGGGAAGAAAGGATTTGGTTAATATCTTATAAAGACCTCTCTGACAGGCAAGAAGAGAGAGAATGGTCCAGGAGTATGAGAGCAAAGAAGTAGATCCTTTGTAAAACGTTTTCACTGTGTGGCGATTTGATCTATTTTGGGAATCACAAAATCCTTTTTAAAATGTCTTTGACAAAGAAAATAAATTCTGATTTAAATGAAAATAAGTCAAACTTCTGACGAGTAAGTAGTTTGTATTTAGTTGATGGACGATTAAAGATCATTTTACTGTGTTGGTTTCCTGGATTACACTAAAAAATGTAGGCAATCTCATCCACTTCATCCAATATCTGTATTAGCATCATCATTAGCAATTTTAAATTTAGGTTCCATTATTTTCTCCTTTCCTTACCTTTCTTGTTTATTTTCAAACTTAAATTACATTGTATAGTGCATATCTGCATAATGTACATACAGTATGTAGCTGTAGAATCAGCCTTCAATTATTTGTTTGGGTTATTTTTTATTTGAATAAGCGAAAGTAGAGAAAGCCATTGTGGGATGATAAATAAATTTTTAACCTTTAAAAATTAGATACATGTACAAATATCCTAGGCATAATATCAATGCATATTCTATGAGTCACTTTAATTTAAATAATTGACAGATTTTGTGTGTGTGTTGTATAGTGTATTAGTCCATTCTCACGCTGCTATAAAGAACTGCCTGAGACTGGGTAATTTATTTAAAAATGAGGTTTAATTGACTCACAGTTCTGCATGGCTAGGAAGGCCTCAGGAAACTTACAATCATGGTGGAAGGACAGGCAAACATATCCTTCTTCACATGATGGCAGGAAGGGAAAGAATGACAGCCAAGTGAAGGGGGAAGCCCCTTATAAAACCATCAGTTCTCGTGAGAACTTACTCACTACAATGAGAATAGCGCTGGGGAAACCATTCCCATGATTCAGTTACCTCCCACCAGGTCTCTCCCATGACATGTGGGGATTTGGGAAACTATAATTCAACAAGTGATTTGGGTGGGACACCGCCAAACTATATCATACAGTCAAAATCTATTACCAAATAAATAAACACAATGACTTCAAAGAGAAAACAATGAGATAATAATATACATTATCAAAGAAGGTTAAGACAACAAATGCTTAATTCTGAATATACAGAATGTTGAAAACCAGAAATTTTAGGTCAGTATTCTTTGTCACGATTATAAGGAATATTATTTGTATTTTATAAGTATTTTTATATTTTATATGTATCTGCTTGATTCTGAAATTCTATCTTATGTTATAAGCTAGATATATCATCAATGATTTATAAAGCTTTTTTGTGACTTTCTTTCTTTTCTTTCTTTTTTTTTTAGAGACAGGATCCTGCTCTGTTGCTGAGGCTGGAGTGCAGTGGCACAAGCATAGCTCACTACAGGCAGCCTCAAACTCCTCCATTTCAAGTGATCCTCCTACTTCAGCCTCCCAGGTAGCTAGGAGTGTGTGCCATCACACTTGGTTAATTTTTTATAGAGACAGAGGTGTTTCTGTGTTGTCTAGGCTGGTCTTGAATCCCTGGTCTCAAGTGTTCCTCCTGCCTCGGCCTTCCAAACTGCTGAGATTACAGGCATGAACCACTGCATCTGGCCTAAAGCGACTTTCTTAATCTGTTGAAATTGTATGACATTTGTGAATTTTATTATGTATGCATATAGGATATCTACATACACAAATGTGCTTATATATTCAATATCATGACTCAATTTTAACATTTTATATTAAATAACTTTGGCAAATACATGTAATGATTGCAATTTTTATTAGTTTTAGAACTGTTAGCATCCCATGAAGACAATAGTAAATGTACTTAATAGAAATGCTAGATCAAACTTTAAAAGTAAGAAAAAAATTGTCAAGAGAATCTACTGAGATTATTCATAAATCAGTGTGTGTAGAATTAAAAATGTGACAGTATTCTTAGCTAGACTTCATGAAAAACCTGTACTATCTTGAGAGCATGTCTTGACATTTAAAGTATGTGTAGCAACTCATTGTATCAGAAATGTCCTAGATTGCAAGACAGTAGCTCAGATAAACTTTAGAAACATCTGTTGAAGCTGCTTGATTTTTGGAAAATTTTGTGTTTACCAGTGAAACACAGATAGAACTATCCGAAATACAAGATATTCCTAAAAGACAGAAAAAATTGATTATTTTTAATTTTTAGCTTTTGTGGGTACTTAGTAGGTGAATATATTGATGGAGTATATGAGATGTTTTGATACAGGCATGCAGTGTAAAATAATCACAACATGAAGAATGAGGACCCATCCTCTCAAGCATTTTTCCTTTGTGTTACAAACAATCCAATTACATATTTAGTTATTTTAAAATGTGCAATTAAGTTATTATTGACTATGCTATCCCCCACTACCCTTCCCAGCATCTGTGAGCCATCTTTCGACTCTCTCTGTCCATGAGTTCAATTGTTTTGATTCTTAGATCTCACAAATAAGTGAGAACATGCAGTTTGTCTTTCTGTGCCTGGCTTATTTCACTTAACATAATGACCTCCAGTTCCATCCATATTGTTGCAAATGACTAGATCTCATTCTTTTTTATGGCTGAATAGTACTCCATCGTGTATATGTACCAGATGTTCTTTATGTATTTATGTGTTAATGGAAATGTAGGTTACTTCAAAAATCTTAGTTATTGTGAATACTGCTGCAAGACACAGGGATTGCAGATAATTCTTCAATATACTGATTTCCTTTCTTCTGAGTATATACTCAGCAGTGAGATTGCTGGGTAATATGATAGCTCTATTTTCAGTTTTTTGAGAAATCTTGAAACTGTTCTCAATAGCGGTTGTACTAATTTACATTCCAACCAATAGTGCCTGAGAATTTCTTTTTCTCCATATCCTCGTCAGCATTTGTTATTGCCTGTCTTTTGGATAAAAACCATTTTAACTGGGGTGAGGTTGTATCTCATTGTAGTTTTGATTTGCATTTCTCTGATGATCAATTATGTTGAGCACCATTTCATATGCCTGTTTACCATTTTTAGATCATCTTTTGAGGAATGTCTATTCAAATATTTTGCTCATTTATTGATCAGATTATTAGATTTTTTTCATTTAGAGTTGCTTGAGCTCCTTATTTATTCTAGTTGTTAATCCTTTGTCAGATGGGTAGTTTGAAAAATAGTTTTTTCCCTTCTGTTGGTTGTCTCTTCACTTTGTTGATTGTTTCCTTTGCTGTGCAGAAGCTTTTTAACTTGTCATGATCTCATTTGTTCACGTTTGCTTTGATTGCCTGTGCTTGTAGGATATTGCTTAAGAAATTTTTGCCCAGGCCAATACACCGGCAATTTTTCCCAATGTTTTCTTGTAGTATGTTCATGATTTGAGCTCTTAGATTAAGTCTTTAATCCATTTCGATTTGATTTTTTATATGGTGAGAAATAAGCGTCTACATTCATTTTTCTGTATATGGATATCCAGTTCTTCCAGAAACATTACTTGAAGAAACCGTCTTTTACCCAGTGTCTGTTCCTGGCACCTCTGTCAAAAATGAGTTTATTGTAGATTTGTGCCAAGAAGAATCTTTTTTTTTTTTTCTTTTTTTTTGAGACTGAGTCTCTCACCCAGGCTGGAGTACAGTGGAGTGATCTCGGCTCACT
Organism: Pongo abelii; assembly: GCF_028885655.2. NCBI lineage: Eukaryota > Metazoa > Chordata > Mammalia > Primates > Hominidae > Pongo > Pongo abelii. The sequence goes on from NC_071999.2 coordinate 72,954,134, forward strand.
GCAACCTCCACCTCCCAAGTTTAAATAATTCTCCTGCCTCAGCCTCCTGAGTAGCTGGGATTACTGGCACCCACCACCATACCTGGCTAATTTTTGTATTTTCAGTAGAGACGGGGTTTCACTATGTGGGCCAGGCTGGTCTGGAACTCCTGACCCCAAGTGATCTGCCTGCCTCAGCCTCCCAAAGTGCTAGAATTACAGGTATGAGCCAACATGTCCGGTCTGAGAAGAAAAACATTAATGATTATATGTCTTAATGATTATATACTGTGTCCAAAGATCATACGTTAAGTCCAAACTTTTACTGAAAATTCACTTTAGCAATTGATATTTCTTTTTTGCAATTATTTACAGCACATAATATGGAATCTGGTGAAACATGATATCATTTGTACCTACTAATATGGAGAAATGGCATAACTTTTATATTTATACATGTACACAACAATTTTTTCATATGGTATTTAATTGTTAAATAATATTTTTAGTGTTTTAAAATTTTTCATAGAATTGACATTACATTTTCATAAAAATATCGTGAATTGGTCATCATCGTTGCTTTTTTCTTTTTTACAAATGACAAAATTTAGGCATTAATACCTTTCAACTATTGTAAATCAAAAATAAAATTCAAAGGCTCTCTGCAACCACCTGAATAAACTCCCTTTTTGGTCAGGCACTCTAAAATTTAACCTGAAAGACTGGTTCAGGCCATGAAGGGAAGAGGAAGTTGGACATGCTTCATTATACCCCTCCAGCATTAACATCAACACAGACCTTATGCCTGAAAAGAAACATTTACAGTCTATTCTCTCTAAAGCCTGCTACTTGGAGGCTTCATTGGCATAATAAAACCTAGGTATCCACAACCCCTTATCATAATCCAGATATTCCTTTCTACAGATAATAACTCTTTCAATCAATTGCCAGTCAGGATATGTTTAAATCTACCTATGGCCTGGAAGCCCCCTGCTTTGAGTTGTTCCCCCCTTCCAGATTGAACCAGCATAAATCTTATTTTTTTTTTTTTGAGGCGGAGTCTCGCTCTGTCACCCAGGCTGGAGTGCAGTGGTGCGATATCAGCTCACTGCAAGCTACGCCTTCTGGGTTAACTTATGCCATTCTCCTGCCTCAGCCTCCTGAGTAGCTGGGACTGCAGGCACCCGCCACTACGCCTGGCTAATTTTTTGTATTTTTAGTAGAGACGGGGTTTCACCGTGTTAGCCAGGATGGTCTCGATCTCCTGACCTCATGATCCACCCGTCTCAGTCTCCCAAAGTGCTGGGATTACAGGCGTGAGCACTGCACCTGGCCGAACCAGTATAAATCTTACATGAACTGATTGATGTACTATGTATCCGTAAAATGTAAAAAAGCAAGCTGCACCCCTAACGACCTTGGGCATATATCATCAGTACCTTCTGAGGCTATGTCACGGGTATGTTTTTAACCTTGGCAAAATAAACTTTTTACATTGACTGAGACCTATCTCCGATATTTGGGGTTTACACCGTATATACAACTACTAAATAGCATATATAGAACTAAAAGTAAATCTTTGTCATTGTGTTTTGAATGTGACATAAATCCTTTGTAAGTTAGGCCTTTGAGATTCTCTAATTTTGTCCTTCTAGTAGACATCATTCTGCAAATAAAACTCATAAGCAAATGTTCCTTCCTCTAAGGACAGTTATCCTGTCACTGAGTCCTTCGTATTATTATTTTTTTCTCTCATTGTTTTTTCCAAGACTTTCTTCCAATGTCCTTCATCTGGATAACAATTGTGTCTTTTAAAACTAAAGAAATTATGCATTCTTAAAACAAGAACTATATATTTTTTGCAGTATTATCTCCTAGCGTTACACCACCCTCGAAACATTCCCCTTTTCAATCTCATATTGCTCCTAGATTTGTATGTGTATGATTTTTGTTTTGATACATTAAAATTTGAGAAAATATGCAAAAATAGTAAAAAAAATTTCTATGTGTCCTTTATGCAATTCACAATTGGCTTACGTTTTGCTCCATTTCTTTCAGTATTATTCTTTCTTATATACACATATATTTTTATGGCCATTTGAAATATGTTGCATTCCTTTTTCCTAAATATTTTAATGTCTCTTTTTTTCAAAATAAGGACATTATCTTACATAACCAAAAGACATTATCAAAATCTGGAAAATTGGCATTGCGTTACCCAGTGCACATTCAAATTTCATCGATTGCCCCAATAATGTCTTTCATAGCTATTTTATTCTGCTTCAAAATTCAATCCAGGATTATGTGTTCTTGTATTTAATTGTCCCCTCTCTTTAGATTTCTTATGTTTGCAACATAGGCTCAGCCTTTTTTATTCCTGATGTTGACATTTTTGAAGACCATAGTGCCTCAATTGGGATTGATTTTTCCTTATTATTAGAGCCATCCTATGATTTTTGGCTGGAATACCACAGAAATGGTATGATGACCTTTCTGTGCTTCGTATCAGGAGGCACCTGATGTCAGTTTGTCTTAATATTAGTAATGTTAAATTTGATCACTTTTTGAAACTGGTATAAGCTGTTTCTCTAGTAAGTTAACTCCTTTTGGTTTGCTATTAATAAGTAATTCTTGGGGATATATTGTGAGAGTGTGTAATTATTCTATTCTTCATTCACCTGCCACCTACTTGTTTTAGCACCTACTGATAATACCTTAACTTTATATATATATTTTTTATTACTGGACATTCTACTGTAACTTATTTATCTATCCATTATGATAATTAGTTATTTTCATGCTCAAATTGTCCCAGGTTTAGCCAGTGGGGGCCACCTCAGTGTGGTTTCTGTGCTTCATTCTTTCTTTATTTCCTAACATCCCGGACAAGATGTTTCCAATTTACCTTGTGCATTTACTACCCGAGCACTGGAATCAAGCTTTCATTCCAAGAGTCCCTGTTTCCTTAGAGTAGAGGATGATGTTTAGACATAAAAATCTGAGCACTATTTCTCCTTTGTTACTGGGATATAATTGTTTACAGGCTGTCAGAAGATACAATATGTGTATTTATTTTTATCTGTCTCTCTCTGTCTCTCTCTCTCTCTGTATATATATAGGTGTGTGTGTATATATATATAGATAAAATCAATCACTACAAAGAATAAACTGCTGCTGCTTTATATATATACATATATACTTATATATACACATCTGTGCACATATATGTACATATACATATATACGTACATTTCAATCCACTATCACAAGAAACACTGTAGCTTTTTCTCTTTTCATATGAGTAACTCTCTTCTCCAAGAGTTAGAATCCTGTTTCCAGTTATCCTCGATATATTTATTTACTCATTTGCTCAAGTATAAAAAACAAAGGAAGTAATTTCAAAATTGCTAAATAACATCACTGTGAAAAGCAAACCCATTAGCTGGAATTAAATAATTGTTTTTTGAGAAAAAGTTTTTTACTATGAAATACACATACTCATTTCAATAAGTTTTAACAAATACACAGATACCCTTATCAAGATACACAGTAACTGCCCCACTTTAAAAAGTAATTCTGGGCTTCTTTGCATTTCTATGAATGAAATTGCACTGTATATGCTATTTTGAATGCAGCTCTATGGCTATGTAGCATTTATGAGGTTTATTAATGTGTTTGCAAGTATCAGTGGTTTGTTCCTTTTTATTGCTTAGCAACATTTCAATGTGTGATTATATCATATTACTTTACTCCATCCTGCTGATGTTGAAAATTTCGGTTGTTTCCAGTTTGGGGTTATTATGAATACAATTGGAATAAACATTCTTGTGCAATGTTTTTGTGTAAATATAAATAGTTTATTTCTCTTGGACAAATACAAGTGGAATTGCTGGGTCATATACAGATGTATATGTAAGTTTCTTATGAACTGACAAGACTCTTTTCCATTTTTTCCATGTTTCATAAATATTTTCACCCAGTTTGTGGTTTTTCTGTTTATTTTCTTAATAGTATACTTTACTGAGCAGAAGTGTTTAACTTCTGCGACGTTTAATTGTCCTTTTTATCATTTTATTTTTATTTTTTCTGTATCTAAATTCTTTGCCTACTCAAAGTTGCAAAGTTTTAAAAATAATGTTGTGTGTGATGTAAGATAGGAGTCTAGGATTTCCTCCCATATGTATACATTCAGTTTTTATAACACAATTTGTTAGAAATATTTGTTCTTACTTTTTGAATTGCTTGGATGCCAATGTAGAAAAATCAATGCTTGAGTCTATTTCTGGGCTGGCTGCCCTTTCATTTATTTATTTGGTTTTGCTTTAGCTTTATACTAAATATTTAAGTCAGGTCTTTTAAATTTGTTCTTCTTCAAGATTTGTCTATTAAGCTCTTAATATTTGCAAGTAAATTTTAATACCTGCTTGTAATTTACTATTTAGTAAAACAAAAGGAAAACCCAAAATTTTGTTGAGATTATGATGGATATTAAAATGAAATTATAGATCTACTCGAAGAAGTTACATTTTTACCATATTAATCTTTCCATTCCATGAATATTTCTCTCCATTTTTCAGGTCTTTAAAAATTCCTCTTAAGAGTATTTTGTAGATTCCAGTATAAAAGACTTGCCCATCTACAGCCTGATTTTTCCTAAGAGATTTATGTTTTTAACACTGTTGTGAATGGGTTTTAAACTGCCAGTTTTGCTCAAAATATGTAGAAATTAAATTAACTTGTGTATATTTATTTTGTATCTCATAAACCTTCAGTATTCACTTACAGTTTTAGTTATTTCATAGTTTCTTTAGGATTTTACATATTAGGATCCTATATAAACAATTCCGTCCGTGAATAGAGGCAGTTATATATATATTTTTACTACAGTCTTTCTTTCCTTTAGTTCTTTTATTTCTTTTTTGCCTTTTAATATTCTGACTTGGTCCTCAGTACAAATTCAAATAGAAATTCTGACAGTGTATTTCCTTCCCATGTTTAAAATATTTCAGAGAAAGCAGTAAGTTCTATAGAATTAAGTATGTTAGATATAGATTTTTACAGATGCTCTGTATTCATTTCTCATTTACTGAGGTTTTTTTTTTTTTTTTCTTTCTTTTTTTTTTTTTTTTAATATGAGTAGAGACAGAGTCTTGTTATGTTTTCCAGTCCGGTCTCTAATTCCTGGCCTCAAGCAATCATCCCACCTCAGTCTCCCAAATTCTGGGATTACAGACATGAGCCACCACCACTGGCCGTTTGCTGAGTCTTTTAAGTAAAAGTAGGTGTTTAATTTTGTGGAACACTTTTTTTACGTCTATTGAGATGATGATATAATTGTGCTCATTTTTTCTGTTATTGTAGTGATTGATTAATTTTTGAGTTAACTATTCCTACATTCCTGAGGTAAACATAATCTAGACATGTGCTGTATTATATTTTATTATACATTGATTAATTGTATTTGTTTATATTTTCAAGGGCTTTTTTCTCTATATTATTGATATCTGTAATTTTGTTTGTAGTGTTTTCATGTTTAGGTATTAAGATTATATTGGTCTCATGAGATAAGTTGGAGCATATTTCTACTTGCTCTATATTTTAGCAAGATTTGAGTATATTTAGTCTTATTTCTTCTTTTATGTTTGATAAATTTCACTAGTAGAATTATGCGCCTAGAGTTTTAGTTATTGAAAAATCTGAATTCTTTTGAAGGTTAATGAAAAATAAATATCTCTACTAGCAGTTTCATGTTAGTCTGGTTTATCTGCCTATTTATTATACACTAAACTTGATATAATTTTAATAGCTTCGGATGTTATACAGATCTTAATGCATCTTGAACCCGTTAAACGTTTCTTTGCTTCTCCCCAACCTTTCATTAACAACATTTTAGTCAACCTGAGCTTTTGCATTCTGGAACTAATTTTTAATTATGCAAGACTCTGTGCCATATATAAATGAGGGGAAAGAGTTATTTTGCTGTGGGAATAACTTTATTTTCATTTATAAAATTTTATTCATTAACGTTATTACAAAATAAATTTATGTACTTCCTTAACATACTAATTTTCTTGAAATTGAAAAGATTTAAAACGTTTATACGTAAAGCTGATTGTAAATGAGTAGGGTTTTTTTGTTTGTTTTTTGTTTGTTTTTTGTTTGTTTGTTTATTCGTTTTTGAGACGGAGTCTTGCTCTGTCTCCCAGGCTGGAGTGCAGTGGCGCTATCTCCCTCACTGCAAGCTCTGCCTCCCGGGTTCACGCCATTCTCCTGCCTCAGCCTCCTGAGTAGCTGGGACTACAGGTGCCCAGCACCACGCCCGGCTAATTTTTTGTATTTTTAGTAGAGATGGAGTTTCACTGTGTTAGCTAGGATGGTCTCAATCTCCTGACCTGGTGATCCGCCCGCCTCAGCCTTCCAAAGTGCTGGGATTACAGGCGTGAACCACCGCACCTGGCCGTAAATGAGTAAGTTTTAAGAAAGTGCTGAAGTTAGTACACCCTTACTTCTGAACCTCATCTTACATAGTACAACTTTAAGTGTATTGATTGGTTTACTTTGTTAAAGTATGGTGTTTTATAATTTTTTATAAAATATAATTTCTATCAAACCAACACGAAATTTCTGAAGAAGTATGAACACAGTTAACACAGTGCGAATGCAGTTAACCTTTTTATAGTTTCCCATGTTCAGATAGAAGTGAAGCAATTTGTCTAGGAATAAGACAAATTATTGGTTTCTGTAATGAAATAAAAATAATATATCTATCTTACTTGCTGATTATTGATAACAAATAGTCTGACAACACTAGAAGGGTCAAAACATGTGAGTACAGACTGTACACGGAAAGGTGTCATATGAGAATTTCAATACTACAAGTTGAGCATTCTCAATTTGAAAATCTGAAAACCAAAATGCTCCAAAATCAAAAACATTTTGAGCACTGATGTGACACCACAAGTGGAAAATTCCAGATAAAAATTATTAACACAAATTTCGTTTCATGCACAAAATTATTAAGAATATTGTATAAAATCACCTTCAGGCTATATGTGTAATTCACAAATGTATTTTATGTTTAGACTTGGGTCCCACCCCCAAGATATCTCATTATGTATATGCAAGTATTCCAAAATCGAAGAAAACCAGAAATCCAAAACAATTCTGGCCCTAAGCATTTCAGATAAGGGATATTCATTAAACCTGTATATGGACTGAGCTGTTTGATAACACCATGCTATCTGTAAAGGTGCCAAATCAGAAACAGTTTATCTTTTGTAAATATGCTATTCATTTAGAAATCACTAAAAATTATAGTATGCTCTTTTATTGAAGTTGCATATTGTTTTAAAAAGTTATGTCTTTATTCCCGAAGATATCAAAATCTTTATATTGTATTATATCATATTATATTATATTGATTTTGTCTTATTTCCACCCATGAATTATTCATCACCCCTTTAAGTGTAATATTTTGCATTATTAATGTTTGTACTTCTGGTTCTTTTTTAGCTCCTGCTCATTAAATATCTATTATTTGGAAATATTTAAACTGGATGAATTCAAGTATTTTAAGAATATGAAAGTTATTGTTCATCTACTACTGGACACACATTTCTCAAAAGACCTGATAAAATCTGTTAGAAAAGTTACATTTCTCAGATCTGAGTAATGTCTTGTTCCTCCATCAAAAGTCTCTTTTCCATGAAGAATTAATTGAGGCTGTGTAATTTTAGCAAAGACTTTTTACTCTCTTGTAAGCATAAATGATCTAAGTATAGCTACATGGCTTGTCTGATCTTTCTCTTTCTGAAGATGGAAGAGAAAGGCAGTCCATTTAAAATGTCTAAATATGACATTCTGGACCTTACAATATTTGCTCAACTTCATTACTGTACTGATATTTGCAGGGATTGAAATTATTTTCTTGATCCTCTCATGAGAATTTTAAACTTTGGAATCTTTCACTTGAAATGATCTTGATTTTTTTGAAACAACCTGATTTCCTTTTTTATTAGCATTACATTGTGATTGAAGCAGATTGAATGACTCCTCAGAAGCAAAAAATATCAGATTATATATATTTTTTTCTTTTCAAGATATTGAGTAGAAAGACCACTCTGCTATTTCCAATAATGAATCTTTCATTTAAAGATATGGGTGAAGAACATTTACAAGGATCCTGGCATCTGGGTTACTGTTGCTATAATTGTATTTATGCATTTGACTTTAGTTAATTTTTCCAGTAAGATGAAACAAACTGAAGAGACAGAGACACTACTTACTTAAAAATGGTATTAGATTTTATTCAAGATGTTTGTCCACAAAATTTATATCCAAAACTACTTTATGCATATAAATAAATTTCTGAATTATACTCTCACCAGATAGTCAGATATAATTAGTAGTTTTTCCCCTCAAATCAAAGAAAAAAGAAAAAAACATATTCAGTAAGTGATGTAAAATTGAGTTCTTGCCTGAAATGATAACATGAGATATTTTGTAGTGAATGATTACACTGTATCATCTGTAATAATGCAGACACACCTTTGGAAGAAAAAGTGGTATTGAGTTTTAAAGGAAATGTAGAAAAATCACAGCTCTAATTTAATTGGTCTTGATACATAATTATATGAAGGTAACTAACATATTGAACTAGTATTTTGTCACTTCTGGTGAAGTATGAGCATGAAACTGTGCCATGATAATTACTTTTAATAAATTACTGACATTATTAAATTGTATTGAATGCACAATTTTGAGCTTGCCCAGTTTATCTACCTTTATTTTATGGAAGCCATAATTTTCTCTTTTACTTTGGGATGGTTTTCTCTACAGAGGAACTCTAAATCTTTCCTATCCCATAAATACGTGAACATAAACCCGTGATTTATTGCAATTTAGCTTCTGTTTCTGTGGAGGAGGTTTACTGTGCTGAGAAAACTCATTAATCTCATTCACAGCTTGTAGTATAAACATAACCTTTACAATATATAACAGAACAAATTATGTGTTTGTGTGATTTACTGTTTCTGTTTTGGAAAGAGAACAAACTGTAGTTTTTTTTTTCCTTTTATTTTTAATATTCATTGATCAATTTGCACTATTAACACAAACCAGGTACAAAATACATTATTTTTCATTTTGACATTTGTTTTTACCTTTATTTATTATAAAAAGAAATATCAAAATGTGACTTGACATAAAACAAACTTCAAAGCAAAACTATCTTCTGATGTATTTTTGTATCATAAAATTGGTTTGCGATACTGAATGTGAGTATGAACATAATTTTATATCTACATGTTGATATCTCTTAAATTCCATTTTATATTAACTTTGTACAAAATTTATTTATGCTGTGCTAATTTGTGCAGAATAATTTCTTTTTTTGTGTTCTAAACAGTTTTGCTATGCCATTCTATATTCCTCTGAGACCTACTAGTTGAGTTTTTGAAGGTGTAATTGTGGTAATGTGAAAAAAGATCTGCTACCACTTTATGAACTTTGCTCTAAATCAATTCTCATTTGTTTCATTTGTCTTTGCTATTTCCTGAAAATTTTATTTTGTATAATTTGCTCTCTTTATCAACACTGGCATTTAAAAGGATGATTCTCAATTTCTTCTGTAGCACTGGACTTTCTCAATTGTAAAAGCATTCCAGCATCATTTAGTGGCTTATAAAATCACAATGTCAACAACTAGTGGAAGGAAGTACTGCTTTTTTGAGTTCATAATCTGCAGTATAAACATTTCATTTTTATGTAGTGAAGATTTTAAAGCAATAATTTAACTTACGGATTGTTAAATCATCATCAATTAAAGGACTATTTAACATATTAAAAAGCATTTTTCTTAATAAGTTAATAATGATCCAATTAAAATACCATTTCTCTTCATTTCTGTCTATAGAATATTCTGAAAAATATTCATGTCAGATCTTTGACCTAAGACTGAAGGACAAATACTTCTTACAAGGAACTTAGGATGGCTTAAAAATATATCTTCTAGTAATTAAGAACTTCTAAGAAGAAGATCTTCACTTGTTATTTTTTCTTTTTCTTACTGGCCCCTGGAACCTGAAAGTATACCCTTTAGCTGTCATCCAACCTGTTGTCACCAAGCTTCCCAGAAAGGCAGTAGAGGGCACTAAGAGAATGTGACAGTACAGCATAGATACTGATTGCTTCAAGCACGATGCTATGCAATTTGGAGACAAAGAAGAGGAGCCCAGTTTTCAATCATAGGTTATTCTTGGTTTACTGATCCTTGAACTGAGAATGATATGCAACAGTAGGGTGCTTATCAAATGAATATTTAGTGTTCACTCGGATTAAATCTCAGCCTCTTGGCTGATGATTGAGACCTCTTTCTAAACCAAACTTTGGACATGAGGTCAATATGCATCAGCATATGGCTCAATTTCTACTATCTGAGGACTTTATGCATAATGCTCTGATAAACTGATTCTTTTCATCTGCCCATTTTTCTTGCCCCTCTGATCCTGGTATGGATAAAGCATATGGGAAATCACAGTGATTAATTAACCAAAGCTCTCACTCTGTCAACCAACAGCAAATTACATTTGGACAATAAAAGTCTCAGAATTCAATGTACATCTCTAATTTTCCCACCAAAATATTGTGGCCTATTGTTGCATGACAATGGCAATTGCTGAGTGGGATTTAAGATAACAGTAGTAGTGTGGTTGCCTCAAGGAAAGTACCAATGGTTGGCTGCCTAAGTGCTTGCTTACTTTTTATGTTGTGCTTCTAAATCAGGGAATAGAAGAAGGGGATTAGAAAAATATCCTCTAACCAATTTGTCCTTATTACATTATTCAATCCAGTTCTATAGGCCTTGCACTTGGAGAAAATTTGTCCCAGATTATAACAGATTGACTGCCAATCCTATTGTTCTGCATTCAAACAATTTATTGGATGTTTTTGACTTTCCATGAGTATTTACTAGAAAATTAGAAACTAATAGCTTCTTGCCAGACTCTGTTTCATATCAAAATATCTTCTTAGAGACACTTGCTTCCAGTCCTCTCTGTACAAGATTAATTTCAAAAATAATGTTACAATGTACACTTGTATAAAGGTCTATTATCAATATACTTGATGTTTATCTGACTCATTGTGACTGGGGTAAAAATCCTTAGAATTGAGGCCATATTTATGTCTATGTATTATATAACATATAGTTAAATGATGATAACAGGCAAAAGAATAAGCAACATTCAGATTATTGTTCCCAAATGCACTTACGGACTATTAGTTTATATATTTTCCAAATTACTCCTATTTCAGGAAAACACATTGAAAGATGGAATTTAAGAATTCCATGTTGCATTATCCTTCATATCTTTACATTTGTAAAGAAAGCCTGAAAGGTAACTGAAGAGTGAGACCATCTGACAAAATTTGTTATCAGGTATTCTAGATTATAAGACACACTGAGAAAGCTGATTGTCAGCTCTTGGGACCAAAGACTTTTAGTTATTCAGAGCTAATGATAAGTGATCCGAGATCGTTGAGAATGCTCACAAAAGATATTTTGATAGAGCATGGTTATTATCTTATACATTCATTTTATATGATTAACAGGTAAATATATGAAATTCTCAGATATCCAAAGTCAATCGATGTTAAAACATCTACAGAGAAAGAAAAAGAAAGTAAAAGGCTGATTTGTAAATAGACATTTCACTCTCAGCCTAGACGATTAGCACATAATTTGATCTGAAATGAAGACTATGCTTTCTAGTAAAGTGGATGAAGTATTATTATTCTATTTTTTGTGTCCCCTCCTTAACACTTCCTTGATGTCACTTCCTTGATGTGACAGTCCTCCATCCCCCGCACAGCCAGATATCTCCTTGCCAGACTTTCCTTTAGTGGTAAGAACAGCTGAAATTGTTTCTGTTTTGAGAGCTGCTTTTCAGAAATTGGTGCAGTGATCAGTGTATGTTCTATATAATATGATAAGTTACCGTCTAAAATACCTTCCTGGTCCCTGGTATTTTATAGTGAAATAAAACATCTTGCTACATACTAATTTCATTAGATCAGCAACTTTACTGGCACTATTTTTGCAAGCATTAAACTTTTGGAAGCAACATTAAATAAGCTTTATTTTTTGTTTAAAACAAGTAAAGAAAAATAGTCACGATGTGTTAAGTGCTTATCATGCATCAGACACTGTAATGATGCTTTTGATGTGTCATCTCATTTCATCCTCACAACGACTACGTTCAGTCAGTCCTATCAGAATTTTATAACGAAGTAAGTAAAGCTCAGAGAGCTTAAAACATTGCTCAGTACAGTGACAACATTCAAACCCTAACCCTTTGAGAGCACAATCCTTGAGCTCTCTAATGTGGCCAGCTGCCATTTACCGCTGTAGTTTTCCTTTCTGATGTTTGGGCCATTGTTGTACCTCATTAACAGATAGGCTTGGATGAGATTATTTCATTAAAAATTACTAGTTACATTCTTCAGCACAGTATGGAAAAAGCTGTTTGGAATAAGAATTCTGTTCATACTTTTAAATGACCTTTCCTCAATATTGGATTATTTGCTTGAACTTGTAATAGGCTAAGGTGCATGCTTACACAGAGCCTGGACTTGATGCTGCATTAAGAGTCAGCCAGCATTTGACATAGCAGGTGTAACAAGCCAAAAATTTATTCTCAAAAAGAATTGGCCTCAATCTGGGCATAGCACCTCAGAATAAGTACTAAAGAGTTGTGGTGGGTTTTTTTTAATATGTAAAATTTACAGTAGGGTATTTCATTTGAATATACATCTCATTGAATATCTGTTTAGGAATTGTTTTATTTCAACTGAGAAACAGTTTAACTTGTTTGAATTTTTTTAACTGAAATTATATTTCCTTTCTTTTATTAGTATAGAAATTTGATAAGCAAATTGTGTGCTCCTATAGTTAATACACAAGCTATTATAGTTTACAGTTTAATGGATTTACCTCACTTTTACTATTTACCTCTTGTCTTTTTGCTCAATATTTATTTTACTGGGATTTGCCACAGATATAGTTATTTAATTGTAACCTTAATAAAACTACACATTAAAACCTTATGCAACAAGTTGGGGTATAAAAACCTCGAAAACAAATGAATAAATACAACTCTGAACCACTAACAGGATAATGATTTTGTGCCTTGTAAAACTTTAGAGACTCGGCCGGGTGCGGTGGCTCACACCTGTAATCCCAGCACTTTGGGAGGCCAAGGTGGGTGGATCATGAGGTCAGGAGTTCCAGACCAGCCTGACCAACATGGTGAAACCCCATCTCTATTAAAAATACAAAAATTAGCCGGGCATGATGGCACGTGCCTGTAATCCCAGCTACTCAGGAGGCTGAGGCAGGAGAATCACTCGAACCTGGGAGGCAGAAGTTATAGTGAGCCGAGATCGTGCCACTGCACTCCAGCCTGGGTCACAGAGCGAGACTCTGCCTCAAAAAAAAAAAAAAAAAAAAAAATTTTTAGAGACTCAATGCATGATTATCATTCTCAAAGGACTAATTTCTGTCATTACAAAATTTTATAAATATTTTTTAGTTTTAATTATTATGGATATATAATAGTTGTACATATTTATGGGGTACCTGTGATATCTTGATACAAACACACAATGTGTAATGATCTAATCAGAGCAATTGGAGTATCCATCCCTTCAAGCATTTATCATTTCTTTGTGTTAGGAATATTCCAATGCCACTCTTGAAGCTATTTTGAAATATACAATAAATTATTGTTAACTGTAGTCACCACATTGTGCTACAAAACACTATATTTTTTTCCTTCTATGTAACAGTATTTTTATCCACATTAACCACTTCCCTCTTTATTTCCCCTCCCCATTACCTTTTCCAGCCTCTGCCGTCATTCTGATATCTCCAGGAGTTTAATTTTTTCGAAGACCTAATTTCGAATGCTTAGCCTAAGTCATCATCATCACTCACCTAGATGATTGCAGTAGTTTCCAAATTGATCTCTCTGCTGCAACTCATGTCTCCTACTCACAGTACTTTCTCCACAAAGCATCTAAGGAATGTTTTGAAAAATTAAAATTAATTTGTCACCATCCTCCATATACTTAAAATACTTTCATGATCTTGCAATGAAGTTAAAATAAAATCTCAAGTTTCTTAACTTACCCTAAATGATTCTTCATCAACTTACCTGGGAACACTCACAGTCTACTAGTTTACACTGACCTACACCTCAGACATTTTAGGTGTATATTTTCAGCCTCATCCCATCCCCTCCACCCAAAAATATCCTTCTAAGCAATCTGGTGTCATCTAAAATGGTTCCTTGTGAGAAATAACACTCCAGATCATTCATTCTCAATCATGTCTCCTGGGCTTTTCTCTTCCACAATGCTACTTTTATTTCAAATACAGCAGTTTTCACAATTTATAGTCAGATATTTGTTTATTGTATGTATTTTTCTAGACTGTAAATTCTCTGAAGGAAGGAAGAATATCCAATTGTTTATAACTATTTATTTACTACCTATTAGATACCACTTAGCTTTTGTAATTAAAGGACAACCTTGGGTACTTTCAAATACATTTTCCTAAAACCTATATTACAAATACCTTTTTATTATTTATCCCTATGTTTCACTATTAATTTAAGACTTACCCATATTTACACAATTATTTATTTACAATTAAAATTAAGCATGTGGATGTGATAGCAACATTCAGTGGAATCCATTTAAAACTACACATTTCATGTGAAATCAAAGCCCTTTCATTATGGAGAATTTTCTAGTCAATGGCACCTAAAACACATACTTTGTATTCAGAGGAGCTTGATTATTTGTTATGAAATGTCTCATAGTATCTGGTGCATAATATTTATGTTGCAGTTATATTTGTGATAGTATGTAGATAGAATGGAGGTAAGTATGGTATGATAGAAAATAGATAATATAATCAGTACTAGAAGAGATATTTCTAGTCACTGCCTTTACTAAATTGTCAAGAATCAGATGAGCTATTGATGACACCTTGCTTACACTTGACTTGACATATAATACTACGTTTTAATTTAATGGCAAAATGTTTTGCTAATCACATCAAGACATATTTTCCCTACTTCTTACTTTCCTGTGTTTATGCACTATCATTAAGCCTCCTTTATTTTGCAATGCTGCTTTCTCTTTAAGAATAACTAATTTGCAAATCTCTCCAATTTCTACCCTCTCAGTTGCACCTTGTTGCTTATGCCATAGCCACTTTTTCATGCTCACTTCATTATGCTGGTGTTTTAAGCAGAACACCTGCTAAGGGGTTATCTACTTTTGAAAAGATCCAATTGTCTTTAGAGCAAAGTGAAATATAGGCACAGAGGCCCAATTATTATTAACTGTTAGCATAATTGTAATTATAGGTAGAGTATTTCATTATATTACATCTGTTGATGTTTTAAATGAATCTCTGTAATGTGCTACACTAATAAGCAGCAAGGAACTGCTGACTTGGCACACTTTTGGATGGCATTTGTGACAACAAAAGAGGTTATGAAAATGAATTTGCCATAGGAGCCCTACCGAGTTAGTTACTATGATTCACAAGTTTATTATGGTAATAAAGCAACACAAGACAGTAATACTAGGGACTCAGATATTCAAGGAATGCACAATATTGCTCCCAACACATTGTGAAGAAGAACCAAGAAGTGCTGGGAATTGTATACAATCTAGTAGCAGCTGTCTCACTACTGAAACACATCAGAAGGTCCTCTTCACATTGCCTCTTCTCTGCTTGGTTCTTCCATTTGCAGTTTTCCTGAGAATATATGAATTGTTTCAGCAACACAGAAAAATTATTCTCATTGTGGCCTCAAGGTTACAGGCTCACTTCTTTAATAGGAGGACACAGAGAAATGGTGCAGATTTAATCTTCAAACACAATGGGGGTTGTAATTTTTCTCTTCCCTGAGTGATTTCTATATGAAGTGACAAGGTTCAAACAAGCACATCAAACAGAAGTGATGAAGGTCAATGGATGTTGAAGGAAACCAACTCTTGAGATGTATAAATCTGGATTATCTCTCTGGCATATACAAACAAGTCAGCATGTGTTTTGTACTGAAGCATAAATAGCAAAATCCCTGCCAAATATCAATGTCTGTTTGAAAACTTGTTTAAAGCCTCCTTCATTGCCATTGACATTGTCTTGTTGACTATTTATAGGACATTTGTAATAAAGTGATTTAATACATTTGCTTTGTTTTTTCTATATTTTATGATTAGACAATTTTAAAAAGTTATGGTCAAATAAATTCATTCAAGCCCTATAAAACTTTTCTTGGGACATGCAAATCAAGTATACTCGTTTCTATAGACAGAATTATATTTTCTTTATTGCTGTGTAACAAATTATCATGAATTTAGTAGCTCAAAAAAACACCTCATTAGGCTGCCCACGGTAGCTCATGCCAGTTTGGGATGCCTAGGCCAGCGGATCACGTGAAGTCAGGAGTTCAAGACCAGCCTGGCCAACATGGTGAAACCTCGTCTCTACTGAAAATACAAAAAAAAAAAAAAAATTAGCTGGGTGTGGTTGTGGGCACCTATAATCCCAGCTATTCAGGAGGCTGAAGCAGAAGAATTGCTTGAACCCGGGAGGCAGAGGTTGCAGTGAGCTGAGATTGTGCCACTGCACTCCACCCTGGGCAACAGAGTGAGAATCTGTCTCAAACAAAACAATACAAACAATTAAAAAAAATCTCATTAGCTACAAGTCTGTGGGTTAGAAGTCTGGATACAGTGTGGCTAGGTTCTGTACTCAGTGTCTCAAAAGGGGTATCATTGAAGATGTTGGTGAGGCTGTGTTCTTGTCTTGATCATCCAGGGAAGAATATTTCCAGACTCATTCAGATGGTTGGCTAATTTCAGTTCCTTGCACTGAAAGCACACAAGTCCCTATTTCCTAGCTGGCTGTCCATTGGGGATCCCTTTCAGCTTCTAGAAGCTGTTTTTACTTTTTGCCACTTGGTGTCTATTATCTTCAAAGCCAGCAACAGAGAACTTCCCTTGCATGGGTTTCCTTTCACACTTCAAATCTTTCTGACTTTCCCTGTATCTAACCTCTAGGCCTAGATTCAAAAGGTCATATGGCTCCCCCATATAATCTTTCTATTGCAAAGTGAACTGAGTTGGGACCTTAATTACATCTGCAAAATCCCTTTACAGTAGTACCTACATTAGTGTTTTCTTGGATCACTGGAAGAAGGTATACTAGAAGTTAGAATTTCAGAATATTAGACAACACCATTCAATTCTGCCTATCACTTAGTCATTACTGCAAACACATGCTCAAACTATCAAAAAATGCAGGAGAACCTGATAGAATTATATTGCTGCATAGTGACTTTAGGTAGTATTTTCAGAGTGCAGCACCAAAAATCAAAATCATAACTGTGGAACATATTTTTGACTGATTTATTACACAAAAAATAGTAATTTATTATTTTTATTAAATGTTCAGTTCATCATTCATTCATGAAATAGATATTTATTGCACCCTAAATATGCTCAACAGCTGGCCATAAAAAGAGTATGTATAGATTCCTGCTCTCAGAGAACTTATAGATACTTTGTGTCAGACACTTCATTAGAAACAAAAGATGCAGTTACAGATAAGAAAGACTTGTACTTGAGCTGCTTAAAGTCCTATTGTGAAGAGACATAAAAAGAATAACCACAGAAATAAGTATTCAATTACAAATGAGTGCTATAAAAACAAGAAAATAGAGTTCATTAAGCCATGTATCAGGAATACAACCTAGAAAGAAGAAAAGGAGATTTCCCTGAGAAAGTCATATTTAAGCTGCCATTTGAAGACCAAGGAATTATGACTAGAGACAAGAAGAGAGAACATAGAGTGATTATGGAGAATCTTAGCTTTTTGTTAACTCATGAAAAATATTAATAGCTTTTAAAAAAAGTTATACCATATAAAATGGACACAAATTTTTCTGTTTAGTAAAATCTGCAATCAGTTTTACAATTAAATGTGTAACTTCTTGAACTAATCATGGGAATAACTTTTGCCTTGAGGCATATGAATAATATGCCTTCTTCCGTAAGTGAAATACGTTTAAAATTTTCTCTCTCTCTCTTTCTCTCTCTCTCTCTCTCTCTCACACACACACACACACACACACACACACATACACACGCACAGCTTAATAAGTGTCTGGCAAAGTTATAAATCATTTCCAAATAATGACTCATTTAATCCTTGTAATAATCCCATTAGGCGGCTACAATAATTATCTGCATTTTACACATGAGGAAACTTGAGACGCAGAGAAGTTAAATATGAAGATCGCAGAGTGATCAAAGAGTGAGACAGAATGTGAACCCAGATTGCTTGGCTCCAGGGTTAGTGGCATTGTCTTTTATGCTATACTGCTCATGGCAAGACATAGGCAACACCTAGGACCTAGACCAGAATACACTGCACGGTACACAATCAATATTACCTCCCTTTTGAAACATTGACCTTTTTTTGAGTTGCTGCACCCTGTGTTTTTTGCGTGCATAATAATGACTGATCGGCTTTGGAAATAAATCACACCTGAAAAGACTTTGTTTTCTTTATAACCACCTTTTATCAAACTGGTACATTGTTTTTAGAACATTCTCAGAAGCTGAAAAAGCACCTTTTTTTTGAATGCTTGTCTATGTTTGGTAAATATTTCATATTAGTAAATATTTTATTTCTAATATGGATAAAAATACATATCTAAAATATATGTGAACATATAATCCAGTTGCTTGAAATTATTGCAGAAGTATTGTATTGAATTTGTGTTTTTAAAAATATTTTAGGTATACAAAAGAAAATGAAAACAAGTCATAATTATTTATAGAACTCAAATGTAGCCATCAGTTTCTTAATACGATTCTTCCCTCCCTCAATATTAATCCTGTTTTCATTTCCATAGGTCATTTCCCACAGCAACATATGAATTTGATAATTTTTTATAACCCTTTCCTTTCCTTTCTGGATTAAGGAAATTAGGCAAGAAAAAGCAATTAAAGGTGTGCAAATTGGAAATAAGAATTCTGTCTTTTGCAGACAAAATATTCATGTCTATAAATAATCCTAAAGCATCTACTAAAATACACTAGACTACTATGTGAATTTAGAAAAGTTGAATAATTCTAGTTGAAAGTAATGAAAGTTAATTTTACCTACATGCTAGGAACAAACAAATGAAAAATAAAATTAACATATGGTTTACAATAAGATCAAAACATAAAATACTTGGTGGAAAACTTAAAATTCTATGTACAATATTTTATAGTGAAAACTAAAAATATATATATTTCTAAGAGAAATTAGAGGAGTTGTAAAAGGAGAGAGAATGAGTTAGCAAGGGTTCTGTGGAGAAACAGAACCAGAAAAAGGTACTTAAATAAAGAGAGAGACTAATTTTAAGAAAATGGCTCCCACAGTTGTGGGGGATGCCATATCCAAAATCTCTAGAGTAGGGAAGCTCTCTGGAAGTCGTGAGAAGAGTTGATGTTGCTGTCGAGTCTGAAAGCAGTCTGAGTTCTTCCTTTTCAGGGAGCCTCCATCTTCTCTTAAGGCCGCCAACTGATTGGATAAGATGCACACACATTATGGAAGTTAGTCTACTTTACTCAAAGTCTGTTATATTAATATTAATCACATTTTACAAATACCTTTATAGCAACATCTGCAGTGGTGTTTGACTAATGATCAGGCAGCATAGTCTAGCCAAGTTGACTCATAAAATTAACCATCACAGAAAGATATATACCATGTTCATAAAATGGGACACTCAATATTTTTGAAATGATATCCTTAAATTAATCTATAGATTTTATGTGATCTCAGTAAAAATGCCTGTGGGCTTTTTTTTTTTTTTTTTTTTATTTGAAAATGAACTAGTACAGCAAGCATAATTTCGAATGCAAAGAACAGTTAGAGAATTTAAACATCCTAGTTTTAAGGTTTACTACGAAGTTAAAATAAACAGGTAATTATGGCATTAATAGTAAGATGGACACACAGAGATTACAGAAATAGACTCCTATGTATATGATGAATTGACTTTTGAAAAGGTGCTAAGGAATGAAATAGGAAAAGAACACTCAAATTAAGAAATAATTTTGAAACATATGATTTAATTTTAGACATATGTGTGTATTTTTATTTTTATTATTATTTATTTATTTTGAGACAGAGTCTCTCTTTCTCACCCAGGCTAGAGTGAAATGGTGCAATCTTGGCTCACTGCAACCTCTGCCTCCTGGGTTCAAGCGATTCTCTTGCTTTAGCCTCTTGAGTAGCTGGGATTACAGGTACATGCCACCATGCCTGACTAATTTTTGTATTTTTAGTAGCGATGGGGTTTCAACATGTTGGCCAGGTTGGTCTCGAGCTCCTGATCTCAGGCGATCCACTTGCCTTGGCCTCCCAAAGTGCTGGGATTACAGGCGTGGGCCACCCCACCTGGCCTGTATTTTTATATCTCACAAAATATACAAAATTTAAGTCCAAATAGATTATTAACCTAGATGTGAAAGTTAAAGCTATAGAACTTCTAGAAAAGAACACAGAAAAAAAAAAAATCTGTAAACGTGGGGTGGCAAAAATGTCTTCAATAGGACACAAAAGTTACCAGATTTAAAGAAAGGCAATTGATAAGTGAACATCAAAGTTAAAATATTTTGCTGTTCAGAATTCACAATGTCATTAATAAAATGAAAATGCAAACACAGATGGGCTGAAAATATTTGCAATTTTTATGTCTCATAATGACATATCTAAAAAAATTTAAAAACTTACAACCCACTTCTAAGAAAATAATTTTTACATGTGCAAAATGCATTAAAACAAACATAATAAAAGAAGCTAATCAAAAGATGCTCAACATTATTAGGCATCAAGGAAATGTAAATTATTACTACAATGCGATAACACTACAATTTCACTGCAATAGCTAAAATTAGACTGAGAATATAAGTGTTAGTGAGGATGTGATATAATTAGACCTCTGATACGTCGATGGCAGGAGTACAACATGGCAGAAAAATTTTGGACAATTATTAGACAGTTTCTTACAGAGATTAACATAACCACCATATGACCCAGCAATCCCACTCTAGGTATTCATCTGAGAAAAGTAAAAACATATTTTCTCACAAAAACGTGAGAATGATGCTTCAGGACGGCTTTATTTGTAACAGCCAAAAACTAGAAAACTCTAAAATGGCTATCAAAAAGTGAATTCATAAACTTGTGTTGTATTTATACAAAGGGAAATTAATCACCAAGTTAAAAATGAGTGACTGATGTACAAACACTGTGGGTAAATCTCAAAACCTTTAAGGTGAAAATGAAAGACCAGACACCAAAGTCTTTATTCTATATAATTTCATTTATGTGAAATTCCAGGACAGACAAAGTGTAGTAATAGGTGAGAGATTTGACAGAGAAGGGATGAAGAAAGAAAACATTTATTTATTTGTTTATTTATTTATTTATTTTCTTTATTTCTTCTAAAAAAAAAAAACTGACATGCTTGTGCAGAACATGCAGGTTTGTTACATAAGTATATGTGTGCCATGGTGGCTTGCTGCACCTGTTGACCCATCCTTTGAATTCCCTCCCCTCACCTCCCACCCCCGCAACAGGCCCTGGTATGTGTTGTTCTCCTCTCTGTGTCCATGTGATCTCAGTGTTCAGCTGTCACTTATGAGTCAGAACACGCGATGTTTGGTTTTCTGTTCCTGTGTTAGTTTGCTGAGGATGATGGTTTCTAGCTTCATCCATGTTGCTGCAAAGGACATGATCTTCCTTTTTATGGCTGCAAAGTATTCCATGGCGTATATGTACCACATTTTCTTTATCCAGTCTATCACTGATGGGCATTTGGGTTGGTTCCATGTCTTTGGTATTGTAAATAGTGCTTCAATAAACATATATGCGCATGTGTCTTTATAGTAGAATGATTTCTATTCCTTTGAGTGTATACCCAGTAATGGGATTGCTGGGTCAAAAGGTATTTCTGGTTGTTGATCCCTGAGGAATCACCGTACTGTCTTCCACAGTGGTTGAACTAATTTACAGTACCATCAACAGTGTAAAAGCATTCTTATTTCTCCACAGCCTCGCCAGCATCTACTGTTTCCTAACATTTTAATAATCACCATTCTTACTGACATGAGATGACATCTCATTGTGGTTTTGTTGTGCATTTTCTGATGATCAGTGATGTTGAGCTTTTTTTCATACATTTGTTGGCTGCAAAAATGTCTTCTTTTGAGAAGTGTCTGTTCATCTCCTTTTCCTACTCTTTGATGGGGTTTTTCGTTTTTTTCTTGTAAATATGTTTAAGTTCCTTGTAAATTCTGGATATTAGACCTGAATGTAAACATTTATATTTGTTGACTGGAATTGTAGTTAACGTGGGTGAATACATTTTCCCAAACTTCTCAAACTTACACTTAAAATGGATGAGTTTTATTTCATATAAATTATACCTAAGTTGACTTAAAAAGATCTTGCTTTATGGAACACTTTTGGTCATATTTTGTTTTCAATAGTTTAATGTAATTTATTTGTCCCCACTTTCTTTCATGGCATGATGTGCTTGTTTCTAGATTCATTTCACACCCCACCACCATCCCTCATTATTGAAAAGTTAAGTCACATACGGTAGAACTTTACAGCTTGTAAACATACTGGGATAATTTGGTAAAACGTTTGGATTGTATTCCATTACTAGATGTTAAGAATCATTTGTTAATTCAACAATATTATCAGTGGTGACATACATTAGAATGTGAATGATGACAGAGATTAGAACATTAGAAGTCATTTGAAATGAAGGGTAATTCATAAGTAATCAAAAAATTGGGTAATTCACCAAATTCTACTTGTCACTTGGGTATAGATTTTTAAATATCATGACCTAACCACAGATATTTTGTGCCCTCTGAGAGATAACACTTTTGATAAAAAGCATGAATAAGCTTATTTGATAAATAATAAGCATAAATAATGGGCACACTTGGGCATAGATTTTTAAATATCAAAAATTAAATTTAAGAGCCAGGCACAGTTCATGCCTGTAATCACAGAGCTTTGGGAGGCTGAGGTGGGTGGATTGCTTGAGGCCAGGAGTTAGAGACTAGCTTGACCAACATGGTGAAACCTTGTCTCTATTAAAAATTAGCAGGCCATGGTGGCCCATGTCTGTAATTCCAGCTACTTGGAAGGCTGTGGAACGAGAATTGTTGGAACCTGGGAGGCAGAGGTTACAGTGAGTCGAGATCATGCCACTGCGCTCCAGCCTGGGTGACAAAGTGAGACTCTGTCTAAAAAAAATTAATTAATTAATTCAATTTAAAATATTATATTACATGACCTTTAATATTAGGATGAGAAAAAATACTAAATTTCATTGCTGCCAAAACTGTTAACTGATTATTTCTCAAATACATGGAAATCAGTTTCTGAAGAATTAGTCACCTCCCTTCACAACTACTATAATACAATAATGCAAGATGTTTTAGGTGCTGTGTTGACATACATTTAAAAATTCATAGGTGCATTTTTATACATATTATATTTACCTCAATATATATTAAAGTATAACTGTATATCGAAACTATAACTTCAGGGGGTTCATCCCAAGATGGCCGAATAGGAACAGCTTTGGTCTGCAGCTCCCAGTGCGATCAATGCAGAAGAGGGGTGGTTTCTGCATTTCCAACTGAGGTACCTGGTTCATCTCATTGGGACTGGTTGGACCATCAGTGCAGCCCACGAAGGGTGAGCAGAAGCAGGGTGGGGCATTGCCTCACCCCAGAAGTGCAAGGGGTCCGGGGATTTCCCTTTCTTAGCCAAGGGAAGCCATGACAGACTGTACCTGGAAAATTGGGACATTGCCACCCAAATACTGCACTTTTCCAATGGTCTTGGCAAATGGCACACCAGGAGATTATATCCCTCACCTGGCTCAGTAGGTCCCACACCCATGACTCCTTGCTCACTGCTAGCGCTGCAGTCTAAGATCAAACTGCGAGGCGGCAGCCTGGCTGGGGGAGGGGCGCCCACCATTGCTGAAGCTTGAGTAGATAAACAAAGGGGCCTGGAAGCTTCAACTGGGTGGAGCCCATCACAGCTCAACAAGGCCAGCTCAACAAGGCCTGCCTGCCTCTGTAGACTCCACTTCTGGGAGCAGGGCATAGCTGAACAAAAGGCAGCAGAAACTTCTGCAGACTTAACCATTCCTGTCTGACAGCTTTGAAGAGAGCAGTGGTTCTCCCAGCATGGTGTTTGAGCTTTGAGAACAGACAGGCTGCCTCCTCAAGTGGGTCCCTGACCCTTGTGTAGCCTAACTGGGAGACACCTCATACAGCTGGGTGCCCTTGAGACAAAGCTTCCAGTGGAAGGATCAGGCAGCAATATTTGCTATTCTGCAATATTTGCTGTTCTGCAACCTCTGCTGGTGATACCCAGGCAAACAGGATCTGGAGTGGACCTCCAGCAAACTCCAACAGACCTGCAGCTGAGGGACCTGACTATTAGAAGGAAAACTAACAAATGGAAAGGAATAGCATGAACATCAACAAAAAGGACATCCACACCAAAACTCCATCTGTAGGTCACCATCAGCAAAGACCAAAGGTAGATAAAACCACAAAGATGGGGAGAAACCAGAGCAGAAAAGCTGAAAATTCTGAAAACCAGAGCGCCTCTTCTCCTCCAAAGAATTGCAGCTCCTTGCCAGCAACGGAACAAAGCTGGATGGAGAATGACTTTGACGAGTTGACAGAAGTAGACTTCAGAAAGCCAGTAACAACAAACCTCTGGGCTAAAGGAGGATGTTTGAACCCATCACAAGGAAGCTAAAAACTTTGAAAAAAGATTAGACAAATGGCTAACTAGAATAAACAGTGTAGAGAAGACCTTAAATGACCTGATGGAGCTTGAAACCATGACACAAGGACAACATGACACATGCACAAGCTTCAGTAGTCGATTTGATCAAGTGGAAGAAAGGGTATCAGTGATTGGAGATGAAATTAATGAAATGAAGCAAGAAAAGAAGTTTAGAGAAAAAAAGAGTAAAAAGAAATAAACAAAACCTCCAAGAAATATGGGACTATGTGAAAAGACCAAATCTACGTCTGATTGGTGTACCTTAAAGTGATGGGGAGAATGGAACCAAGCTGGAAAACACTCTTAAGGATATTATCCAGGAGAACTTCCCCCAACATTCAAATCTAGGAAATACAGAGAACATCACAAAGATACTCCTTGAAAAGAGCAACCCCAAGACACATAATCGTCAGATCCACCAAGGTTGAAATGAAGGAAAAAATGTTAAGGGAAGCCAGAGAGAAAGGCCAGGTTACCCACAAAGGGAAGCCCATCAGACTAACAGCGGATCTCTCGGCAGAAACTCCACAAGCCAACAACATTCTCAAAGAACAACATTCTCAAACAACAACAACAACATTCTCAACAACAACATTCTCAACAACAACATTCTCAAAGAAAAGAATTTTCAACCCAGAATTTCATATCCAGCCAAACTAAGCTTCATAAGTGAAGGAAAAATAAAATTCTTTACAGACAAGCAAATGCTGAGAGATTTTGTCACCACCAGGCGCACGTGCCTTACAAGAGCTCCTGAAGGAAGCACTAAACATGGAAAGGAACAACCAGTACCAGCCAATGCAAAAACATGCCAAATTATAAAGACCATCGATGCTAGAAAGAAACTGCATCAACTAATGGGCAAAACAACCAGCTAACATCATAATGACAGGATCAAATTCACACATAACAATAGTAACCTTAAATGTAAATGGGCTAAATGCTCCAATTAAAAGACACAGACTGGCAAATTGGATAAAGAGTCAAGACCCATCAGGGTGCTGATTCAGGAGACCCATCTCATGTGCAGAGACACATATAGCCTCAAAATAAAGGGATGGAGGAAGATCTACCAAGCAAATGAAAAGCCAAAAAAAAAAAAAAAAAAAATCCAGAGTTGCAATCCTAGTCTTTGATAAGACAGACTTTAAACCAACAAAGATCAAAAGGGACAAAGAAGGCCACTACATAATGGTAAAGGGATCAATTCAACAAAAAGAGCTAACTATCCTAAATATATATGCACCCAATACATGAGCACCCAGATTCATAAAACAAGTCCTTAGAGAGCTACAAAGAGACTTAGACTCCCACACAATAATATTGGGAGACTTTAATACCCCGCTATCAATATTAGACAGATCAATGAGACAGAAGGTTAACAAAGATATGCAGGACTTGATCTCAGCTCTGCACCAAGTGGACCTATTGATCTCAGCTCTGCACCAAGTGGACCTAATAGATATCCACAGAACTCTCCACCCCAAATCAACAGAATATACATTCTTCTCAGCACAACATCACACTTATTCCAAAATTGAACACATAGTTGGAAGTAAAGCACTCCTCAGCATATGTAAAGGAACAGAAATCACAACAAATTGTCTCTCAGACCACAGTGCAATCAAATTAGAACTCAGGATTAAGAAACTCACTCAAAACCACAAAACCACATGGAAACTGAAGAACCTGCTCCTGGATGACTACTGGGTAAATAACAAAATGAAGGCAGAAATAAAGTTGTTCTTTGAAACCAATGAGAACAAAGACACAACGCACCAGAATCTCTGGGACACATTTAAAGCAGTGTGTAGAGGGAAATTTATAGCACTAAATGACCACAAGAGAAAACAGGAAAGATATAAAATCAACACCTTAACATCACAATTAAAAGAACTAGAGAAGCAAGAGCAAACACATTCAAAAGCTAGCAGAAGGCAAGAAATAACTAAGATCAGAGCAGAACTGAAGGAAATAGAGACACAAAACACCCTTCAAAAAAATCAATGAATCCAGGAGCTGGTTTTTGAAAAGATCAACAAAATAGATAGACTGCTAGCAAGACTAATAAAGAAGAAAAGAGAGAAGAATCAAAGAGATGAAATAAAAAAATGATAAAGGGGATATCATCACCGAAATCCCACAGAAGTTTGTATCCCACAGAAAAACAAACTACCATCAGAGAATACTATAAACACCTCTACCCAAATAAACTAGAAAATCTAGAAGAAATGGATAAATTCCTCGACACATACACTCTCCCAAGACTAAACCAGGAAGAAGTCGAATCCCTGAATAGACTAATAACAGGCTCTGAAATTGAGGCAATAATTAATAGCCTACCAACCAAAAAAAATCTAGGACCAGACAGATTCACAGCCGAATTCTACCAGAGGTACAAAGAGGAGATGGTACCATTCCTTCTGAAACTATTCCAATCAATAGAAAAAGAGGGAATCCTCCCTAACTCATTTTATGAGGCCAGCATCATCCTGATACCAAAGCCTGGCAGAGACACAACAAAAAAAGAGAATTTTAGACCAATATCCCTGATGAGCATCGATGCAAAAATCCTCAATAAAATACTGGCAAACTGAATCCAGCAGCACATCAAAAAGCTTATCCACCACGATCACATTGGCTTTATCCCTGGGATGCAAGGCTGGTTCAACATATGCAAATCAATAAATGTAATCCATCACATAAAAAGAAGCAATAACAGACAAACAGAGAGCCAAATCATGAGTGAACTCCCATTCACAATTGTTACAAAGAGAATAAAATACCTAGGAATCCAACTTACAAGAGATGTGAAGGACCCCTTCAAGGAGAACTATAAACCACCTCCCAAAGAAATAAGAGAGGACACAAACAAGTGGAAGAACATTCCATGCTCATGGACAGGAAGAATCAATATCGTGAAAATGGCCATATTACCCAAGGTAATTTATAGATTCAATGCCATCCCTATCAAGCTACCAATGACTTTCTTCACAGAATTGGAAAAAACTACTTTAAAATTCATACGGAACCAAAAAAGAGCCCACATTGCCAAGACAATCCTAAAGAAAAAGAACAAAGCTGGAGTCATCACGCTACCTGACTTCAAACTGTACTATAAGGCTACAGTAACCAAAACAGCATGGTACTGGTACCAAAACAGAGAGCTAGACCAACCGAACAGAACAGAGCGCTCAGAAATAATACCACACATCTACAAGCATCTGGTCTTTGACAAACCTGACAAAAACAAGAAATGGGGAAAAGATTCCCTATTTAATAAATGGTGCTGGGAAAACTGGCTAAGCACATGTAAAAAGCTGAAATTGGATCCCTTCCTTACATCTTATACAAAAATTAATTCAAGATGGATTAAAGACTTAAATGTCAGACCTAAAACCATAAAAACCCTAGAAGAAAACCTAGGCAATACCATTCAGGACATAGGCATGGGCAAAGACTTCATGACTAAATCACCAAAAGCAATGGCAACAAAAGCCAAAATAGACAAATGGGATCTATTAAACTAAAGAGCTTCTGCATGGCAAAAGAAACTACCATCAGAGTGAACAGGCAACCTACAGAATGGGAGAAAATTTTTGCAGTCTACCCATCTGACAAAGGGCTAATATCCAGAATCTACAAAGAACTTAAACAAATTTAGAAGAAAAAATCAAACAACCCCATCAAAAAGTGGGCAAAGGATATGAACAGACATTTCTCAAAAGAAGACATTTATGCAGCCAACAGACACATAAAAAAATGCTTATCATCACTTGTCATCAGAGAAATGCAAATCAAATCCACAATGAGATACCATCTCACACCAGTTAGAATGGCAATCATTAAAAAGTCAGGAAACAACAGGTGCTGGAGAGGATGTGGAGAAATAGGAATGCTTTCACACTGTTGGTGGGAGTGTAAACTAGTTCAATCATTGTGAAAGACAGTGTGGTGATCCCTCTAGGATCCAGAACTAGAAATACCATTTGACCCAGCCATCCCATTACTGGGCATACACCCAAAGGATTATAAATCATGCTACTATAAAGACACATGCACTCGTATGTTTATTGCGGCACTATTCCCAATAGCAAAGACTTGGAACCAACCCAAATGTCCATCAATGATAGACTAGATAAAGAAAATGTGGTACATATACACCATGGAATACTATGCAGCCATAAAAAGTTGAATTCATGTCCTTTGTAGGGACATGGATGAAGCTGGAAACCATCATTCTGAGCAAACTATCTCAAGGACAGAAAACCAAACACCACATGTTCTCACTCATAGGTGGGAATTAAAAAATGAGAACACTTGGGCACAGGGCAGAGAACCTCACACACCAGGGCCTGGCATGGGGTGGGGTGATGGAGGAAGGATAGCATTAGGAGAAATACCTAATGTAAATGATGAGTTAATGAGTGCAGCAAACCAACATGGCACATGTATACATATGTAACAAACCTGTATGTTGTGCACATGTACCCTAGAACTTAAAGTATAAAAAAAACCTATAATTTCATGTGAATTTTTGCTTTATATTAGAATATGTTAAGAAGAAAAGGCATTCATGTTCTATTTTAAAATACTAGGTAATATTGATATAATGAATATTTAATGCAAATTAGCCAAAAATTATGAAGATGATACAAAATAACAATTTCAAAATTCTCTGCAATTCTAGTATTTAACTTCTGAATTACTGTATTATTTTATTTTTATTTTCATATTAAATTCCGCTCAAAAAATATAAATCATCTTCTATTATAGGCACTGGTTCAAGTGCACGTAATCCTTCTCTTTTACTGATGGTTTAATTTTGCATAGATTTTAAACTTTGCCTATTTTGTGTTTATTTAAATGCTGCTTGTAATACATTTTAGTCATTCTTTTGGAAAAGTAAAGTAAGTAAGCTATTCTAAAACTCATGCTTATTTACCAAAAGTGTTATCTCACAGAGGACACAAAATATCTCTAGTTAGCTTCTTTTGTATAGTTCCTTTAAAATATGGCTGAAAATCCTGCATTTTTTTTAAACTATGTAACCACTCCCTTGCAAGAATTTGCAGGGCACATTTTTTCCAGTTCTGCTGTCAGAAAAATCCCCCTTTATGTTTAGCATATCAAGGTTGATTTTTGATGCAAATGTGCTCATTTCAGAAATTTCTGCTTATTTTATTGAAATCCATCCTTATCTATAGAAGCCTTGTTCTATTTAATTTTGATAGAAACTTTTCAAATTAAGCTCTAACTTGGATGATTATGTATGCTGTTAACAATTATCAATTGCTTGTAATCAATTACTGCCAAGGATAATTTGATGAATTCATACTTCTAAGAACAGCAAACATTTTGTTCTTCTGATGGCTCATGGCTGTTGTCTTTCCAGCTGTGTTTCAAGACATTCACAGCCCTCTTCACATTCATTTTAATTTGTTATTTTGATCAATAATACTGAAATCACAGAAATAAAAGCAGCCAGCTTAGTAATAATGACTGTGGACTCTTGATTTGAGCTAATTGTGCCAATTTCACACATACACAAATAACCAGGTTAAAGGGAAGTTTGATCCTTTGCCTTATACACAATAAGTATTTAGACAGTGACATCTCATGGTAGAAATTCCTTTTTGTAACTAACTGATTTTTGTAAGTATTTGCTCTTCTCCACATGTCAGGCCTATTTTTTTAAAAATTTTTTGCTTGATTCCTGTAACTTTAGGAATAAAACTTGGTTATGTTCCCAGACCACAAAGACGCTTCTCTACTTTTATGCCTTTTCTTAGACCGTTTCTCTGCCTGTTTCAAGGAGTGGTCAAATGCTAAGTGTAGTTCTAAGGAGAAGAAAGATTGAAAGAACAACTAGTTCTCTTGGGTGAACAGATAACTGGTAATTTTTAAAAGGGAAGTGTCCTTCAAAGCCAAAACATTTCAAAAGTTTCTTAAGAAATTGAGAGTTGGTGATGAAATAAAAGCAGTCCACACACTGTGTGTTTGAAAAATTTGGAAGTAAAAATGAAATACAGGAGAAAGAAATGAAAGTGTCACGTGAAGATGTTTCAAAGCTTTTGACACTAGAGAGTAAAATGTCAGAGACCAATTGAGAGGGCCAGGTTAAATATTTCACAATGTGCAGAGATAATTGAAGGAGTGTGTTCCCAGAGGATGAAGAAGGAAATAGGATTTGGGAAACTTTGCCTTAAAAGGCAGCAGCACATCAATGCCTCTGAGCATATGAAGAAGGAAAAGAGAATATTATAAGACTGAAATATTTTGGATGGTGGAGATGTATATTGGGGAACTCATGTCAGTCAAACTTGATTTTATAGTAAAGTAAAAAAAAATATTTATGTGTGAGGGAAGGGAGTATATGGAAATCTCGTACCTTCCTCTCAATTTTACTGTGAACTTAAAACTACTCTAAAAATAAAGTCTATTAAAAAAGATGTCATCTTTCTACAATTAATGGTATGAATTCAAGTGTGAGGAAAACAAATTTTTTAAGTGGCTACTGTCAGTAGTACAAGGACCCGCCCAGAGGATTAAGAAAATAATTCTAAATCAAGAATAAAGTCCTAGTTGAAGTTACACTACACAACATGATTTTGCATTGGTTAAGTAGGGTTCCACAGTTTTTCCCACTTTTATCTTTTTTTTTTTTTTTTTTTTTTTTGTGGAGACAGAATCTTCCTGTTACCCACGATGGAGTGCAGTGGTGTGATCTCGGATCAGTGCAACCTCTGCCTCCCCAATTCAAGCAATTCTCCTGCCTCAGCCTCTCAAGTAGCTGGGTCTACAGGCGCCCGCCACCATGCCAGGCTAATTTTTCATATTTTAGTAGAGACGGGGTTTCACTGTGTTGCCCAGGCTGGTCTCGAACTCCTGAGCTTCGGCAATCCACCCGTGTCGATCTCCCAAAGTGCTAGGATTACAGGTGTGAGCCACCGCGTCTGGCCCTATAATTCTTAGGAGAAAAAAAAAAAAATCCCAGGAAAACAGTGTGAGTTTTTGTGGACACGAACTATATTAGTTAATGAACAAAATGTATTAAGAGTCAAGAGATGTTAGGGTGCTCATAATGACTGATAATTATTGAGCACCTACCATGAGCCAAACACTGTGAAGCCTACTTCATAGAACTCATCACCCACCTTGAGAACAATCCGGTGGGAGAAATGTGTTCTCCATAATGCAGATTATTATTATTATTACTTGTAGTCGTATTCAGATATTTATTGAGTGCTTGCTATGTGGCATCCCTGGCTAAGTGCTTCCTCATAATTAACTCATTTGATCCAGAGCGTGTGAAGGATGTGCACATTTACTAGGCTCCATAAAGCACATGACACTCATTTCAATTCATCTTTACCACAACTGTATTTGGTAGCTATTAATAATTCTGCTTTAAATAAGAGAGATGAGGACCAGAGTTACTCAGTCATTTTGAATTCAGGTGGAGGTTATTTGACTCTAGATGGTGCAATCTTAAATATTATGTGATATTTCTTGAGTACAAAGACAAATTTGCCTGGCTTTAGATTTCTTACCTCAGAAAAAAAAAAAAAGCCAAGGATAAATTGATTGACAATGGACTTTAAGCTGGAAAGGGGGCCGAGTGTTACCGGATCAGAAATAAAACGGGAAAGTAAACATTGTTATCTCATTCATATTCAAAAATTTGATAAAATCAGGCTTGGAAAATGTGATTTGTTAGGTGTCAAATAATGAAGTTATACCCGTGGAGAGTATTAGAAGTGGAACATTGTAATGGATATGTCGAAAGGATTGGTCTTTATCCTCTCAAAGAGCTCTGGTGGAATCAGATGACTACAAGAGGTTGTACTAAATAGGTTTTGAATTTTCAGAGGATACAAATGGGCAGCGGGATATATCATAGCAGGACAATCCAGATGTTAGTGCTATAATGTCTTATAGTATAGCATTAGATTAGGCTATTCAAGAAATACTATTAATAGAACTTTCAAGAGGATATTATCCATAGGTTACACAGGCTTTACGAGAGTGAAAATTGAATAAAGAAAAAAAAAGAAACAACCATTGTTATCTTAGACAAGTTGCCTATGTGTTTTTGTTTGTTTCCTTGTATGTTAAAAAAATAACAATTACCATCACTTATGGTTGATGTAACAATTAAAAGACAAAAAGTGAATGGATAATTTATGAAAACTAAAAGAAACGCTTGTCAGGCACAGGCTAAATAGTTCAAGCTTTAAAATTAAGAAGTATGCTGTTAAGCACTTCAGCTGCCTTAAAAGCTGCAAAACTAAATTGGATTTGTAGGTTTCTCCAAATAGGAATCTTATGAAAATTAATATCATCTGCTTTTATTTGACGCTTTTTTTGGATACACTGTTGCTATGTTTAAAAAATAACATCTTCACGTATCAGTGAGAGTTGTTTGAGATTAGGGAGGATTGAGGGATGGATATCATGTTCCCAGCTAAAGGGATAAATTTTAGTGGGCTATAGCTCAACAACCTCTGGGCCTGAAGGCAGAGAATGAGATACAAAGAGAATGATGTGATTGTAACATGGCAAGAATTTGCCTTAGGTGCTAGGAAATAGACCATTAAGCTCCAGTATGGTACTTCCTTGGTTTAGTGTTATAAAATAGATGCCAGAAAACATTTTATATAAAGGACCAGATGGTAAATATTTTAGGCTTTGTGGACCATAAAGTCACTATTGCAACTACTAAGCTGTGCTGTTATAGGGTCAAAGCAGCCATAAACAATATGTAAATGAATAAACATGGCTGTGTTTCAATAAAACTTTATTTACAAAAACAGGTGGTGGGCCAGATTTGGCCTTTGGGTTGTAATTTGATGATCTTACCTAGTATAAAATAAGAAAGTCCACAGTTTCTTGGCAGCTCTGACCTTTGACTTTACATGAGATTTATTTGATCAAGGATATCTCTGCATGCCTCCATGAAGAATGAGGGAGGCATAAATGAGTAGAGCCCAATCTTGTATATGGGCTTATTCATGAATCCTTTGCATAACTGTTTTGTCATTATTACCAAACTTTAAATCCACAATATGTTCTTATAGCAGTGTTTAGTTAGTATTTGGTAAATACTCCTAAGTGAAAAAAATGTCAATGTTGATATCTCAGTGCTTTTCAAATATTTTCAAAGTTAGTAAATTATAATATTTTTGTTTCAATAGAATGCTTGAAATGTGAAAGTAATATAACTAGTTATATTTTAGTTTTAGGTAAAGTAGGAGTGGTTCAATGATACAAAACATTAAAACACTCATATCCGATGGTTTAGGTATCATTAAGCATCAACTAGTGTGTTTCGCATGTTATCTATCTCACCTACAACTTGTTTTAAAGAACCAACAACGAGCATTTTTGGAGTTATAACTGTGCATCTCCTGTAATGCAGGCTGAAACACAGGTTTCTGCACTAAATGAGACAGAAACAGTATTTAAAATTGAAAAAGTGAACACTCTATTTTAGAGTTGGAATCTAAGAACACATTTAGAGACATTGTGTTTCCAAAGCATTGCCTCCTTCCCAAATTCAGCACAACATGCAAATTAAAGTGTTACAGTTAAATAGAAAAGTCTTACTTAATTAGTAAGATGTAGACATGTATTAAATATTAAATTTTATTTCTGGAATGAATAAAGATGTAATATTAATCTATTTGGATTTTCTCATTACCTCCACAGATATCCACATTCATAGACTTAACCTCTGGCAAAGATTTAATACATGAGGTCAAAAATATATTACTATTATCTTACCCTATCAAAATATTTTAATGTTTGATATTATAATCATTTTGATCTTTAAAACTTTTTTGTTACTAGTGTGATTACTTAGGAAGACAGGAATAAAAATGATATCTTAAAAATAGCCCTATGAATATTGGTAATTATCTATAGAGGTCATTTCCAAGTTCCTAATCTCAGGTCTCAATCCTCATTGTAGTCTTGGAAGCTACAAATTAAAGACTGTCCACCTTAAGTAGGAAATACCAATTGAAAAGATTTCTTTTTCCTTATATAAGGCTGCTCAGAACAATTAGAATTTCAATTTTCTTTGCTTTTACTTGAATTCAAGTGCCCTCACTAATATGTAATTATTTTCCATGGTGATTGGAAGCTCCAGTTTATGGCAGTGACTATGTTTTTTAAAAATAGGACATTTGTTTATTTCTTATAAAGCATTTTATTCTGTAGGTTGTAACAGTCCACAGAAAGATACAACTCTGGTTTATAGGATTGGCACTTGTACTGCACAATTTTCAGGTGCAATATTCACACCATCCTTTTTCATGATTTCCTGATTTTCTTCTTTGTGTAGATATTAAAACTGAAAAGAAATGGTAACACTGTCAGAGCTGATACTATAACAAATCATCCCAATTCTCCATACTGTCTTCAATTTATTGGGCTTTGCTGTCATATCTGACGTAGACTTCCTACTATGTCAGATAAAGAATATGGTTTCAAGAGATAAAGGAGGATAGCAATTTTCAGATACATTTTTTCTCTCCTCACCTTGCTAGAGATTTAGGCATATTATTCACCAGAAGACAGTTTATATAAAGGGCTTATGTTTATAACGTTGAAAATATTTTAGTTGTCCAAGCCAGTCTATTCCATACAGAAGCATTTTTTTAAAAGAGGAAGATGAATGAACTTCTGAGTTCCTGCTGTGAGATTATAAAATCAGGAAGATTATTATTTAGGTCAAGTGTCATTTAAAATTGCTAACTTCTTGTTGCTCTGGAATAATACAATTCATTCTGCGCGCTTTTCCAAAACAGCACACTTGGTTGTAGAGTGCATGGCTACGCAAGTGCTTCTATTCTTGGATCTACGACTATTCAAGGCCAGAGGTTTTAAGATTACCTCGGGACTCCTGATTTTACTTGTGCCAACATTACCAGTACAAAGAGAGTTGTAGCGTATTTCCAGAGCTACAAAGAAGGGGCTGCTTGAGGTATTAATTAAAGGTACTTTCTTTGTTTCTGTCCCTTAAATATGAGGTTCATACCCTGAACCCCTTCACTCCTCACACACATACAATTTACATTCACAGATACAATAAATGATGACTACAATAAAAAGCAATATTAATGTGCATGCCTCCCACACTGAAACAAATTAATTTGACTGTAGAATACTGTGGATTTACAAATAATCTGACAGTCTTATTCCTTTTTTTTATTTCAAGTATGACAAGTAAACTAAAAACATTCTCAAATTTTAATTGGAAACATCTGTGTTCTCATGCTGAAGAAACAGGGACATGTGAATAATTTTTCACTTTTATGTACACTGTTAATTTTTTAATGAATTTTAAATTTATGATTACCATTATTTTAAATTAGCAAATCACAATTCTATTTCTTATGGGATACAATGTGATGTTTTGATATATTTGTACAATGTTAGATTAAATCAAGCTATTTCACATGTCCATCTCCACACTTACTCATCTTCTTTTTATGGTGAGACTTTTGAAATGTACTCTTAGTTATTTTGAAATATATGTTATTATTGGCTGTAGCCATCCTGCTGTGCAACAGATCTCAAAACCTATTCCTCCTGTCTGAAACTTTGTTCCCTCTGATCAATAACTCCCCAATCCTTTCTTCACTTCTCCCCACTCCCTAAGCCTCCACTAACCTTCATTCTACTTTCTACTTCTATGAGTTCAACTTTATTAAATTCCAAATCTGAGTGAGATCCTGCAGTATTTGTCTCTCTATGCCTTGCTTATTTCACATAGCATAGTGTCCTCCAGATTCATCCATATGGTCAAAAATGACAGAATTTCCCCCCTTTCTAAGGCTGAACAATATTCCATTGTGCATATATATGTTACATTTTCTTTATCCATTCATTGGTTGATGAATACTTAAGCTGTTTTCATATCTTGTCTATCGTGAATAATGCTACAATGAACATAGGAGTGCAAACATCTCATCAAATATGCTGATTTTATCTTCTTTGGATATTTCCTGAGAAGTAGGGTTACTGGGTCTTACAAAAGTTCTATTTTTACTTTTTAAGGAATATTCATACCATATTCCATAGTGGCGGTGCTAATTTACAGAATCAACAACAATGTGCGAATGTTCCCTTGTCCCCACATCCTCTCCAAAACTTATATTTCATCTTTTTGATAAAAGCCATTCTGACAGGTGTGAGGCAATAGCTCCTGGTGGTTTTAATTTGCATTTTCCTAATGATGCTGAGCATTGTTTCATGTACCTGCTGGCTATTTGTACATCTTTTTTGAGAAATGTCTGTTTTAGTCATTTGCTCATTTTCTAAAATTGGGTTTTATGTTTTCTTGCTTTGAAATGTTTGAGTTCCTTATATATTTTGTATATTAACACCTTATCAGATGCATTATTTGAAAATATTTTTTCCCATTCTGTGAGTTGTCTGTTCACTCTGTTGAATATTTGCTGTGCGGAAGGTTTTCAGTTTGATGCAGTCCCATTTTTCTATTTTTGCTTTTGTTGCATATGCTTTGGGATCACACAGAAAAATTATTGCCCAGACCCATGTTGTGAGGTTTTTCCCCTATTTTTTTGTAGTAATTTTATAGTTTCAGGTCTCAATATTTAAGTATTTCATTCATTTTGAGTTTATTTTTGTACATTTTGGAAGATAAAGGTCTAACTTCATTCTTCTGCATGTGGATATCCAGTTTTCACAGCATTACTTATTGAGGAAATTGTCCTTTCCCTATTGTGTGTTCTTGGCACCTTTGTAAAAAAATCAGTTGGCTATAAATGCATAATTTATTCTAGGTTTTCTATCCTGTTCCATTTGTCAATGTGTTTGTTTTTACGCCAGAAACATACTGTCTTGATCACAATTGCTTGTAATTACCTTCCTTGTTTTTTTTATAGTTTTTAACCTAAAGTATATTTTGTGTGATATAAGTATAGTTAAACCTTTTAAATAATCCTTATTTCCTTACATTAATGCCTAGGAAGCGGAGTTGTTTGTCTGGGGTAATAGGCGAGGTTCGCTGCTTCATGCCAAGATAATTGAGAACACGGACACACAAGGTGTGAGTTTAAAAGTGGAGGTTTAATGGATGTTGGAAAAAAGAAAAGCTCTCTTTCCTCCAGAGAGAGAGGGACTCCCAAGTGGTTCTTCCGGTTTTGTGGTGAAACGCACAGGGTTTTATAGACGAGCTTGAGGAGGTGGTATCTGATTTACATAGGGTCCAAGAGATTGGTCAGACCAGGTGAGCCATTTGCATAGCGTGCAAAGAAGCTGGCTATCCCACCGTAATCTTCTATTATGCAGATGGGGTCTTTACCTGGACTGTGCCATGTTTCCTGACTTTTTACTACACATGTGGTGACAAAGAAAAGGGAAGAGGAATCCTTCATGTTGAACATGCCTGGCACCCAGGTAGCCTTTTCCTATTGGCACAGCTGCCTGCATTTACCTATGCGTACTTCCAGCTTGCTTCTTTATGTCTGTGGCTTGATTTTACGGGCTGCTCTTCCTTAGAAAAGAAATGATTTGGGGGCTGCTTTTTGTAAAAAGGGAAGCATTACAGAGGATTCTCTTACCCTCACTAACTGCCTAAGTAATTTCTTTTTAGCTCCTGTATCACCTGCACATTTAAGGAGATGGCCACTTCTTCCAGCCTTCGTGCATGTTCTTTAGTGGTGGTGGTAGACCACTACTACTTGGTCTAACCTGAGATTATGGATATGCTGGCTTGTAGCAACACCAGAGAGGCAGACCGTGGTGTCAGTTTCTTTAGTTGGGCTGGGTTGCTTCATGTGCTCTGAAGTTAAATGGTATTGCTGGCTGTACTCTGTGGTCCAGTGAAATGACTGACTGGACTCTGCCATCAGGTGGAGCTTCTGGTTGGACTCTGCAATTGTCTCTAATTGGGTAGGGTTGTAGCTCTTTATTTTTGACTGGGCAGTACTGTTGTTTGAAATCTGTAGTTAAGCAGGGCTGTGTAATAGACTCTAAGGCTCAGTGAGGTCTCTGGGGTTGTTGCTCAGCCTCAGAGAGTACGTAGGGCCAAAGAGGTTCTGCTCCACAGACATGTGTGGACTTGATATTGCCTCCTGGCCGAGAGTAGCCTTAAGAAAAACACTGAAGTTTGATGGAGTCACCACTGTACAGCTGCGCCTAGGCAGGGTCATATTCTCCCTCTGCACGTAATCACTGATCTGCAGTTGCTTCCCAACCTGGAAAAGAATTAATATAAAATTAGAATTTAATTTGATCCCCTCTCTGTGGGTAGGGTTGGGTATTGCATTTCTGGGATATATCACACTTGATCATGTGTTATTATTTTTTTGATGTGCTGTTAGATTCACTTTGCTAGTATTTTGTTGAGAATTTTTGCATCTATTTTCTTCAGAGATATTGGCCTATAATTTTCTTTATTATATCCTTTCTTCTACTTATTTGGGGTTTGGGTTTTGCTTTTCTAGTTCTTTGAGTTGCATTATTAGATTGTTTATTTGAAAGTTTTCTACTTTTTTGATTTAGGAACTTATTGTTAAAAACTTCCCTCTTAGCACTGCTTTTGATATGTCCCATATGTCCCATAGGTTTTGGTATGTTGTGTTTAGATTTTCACTTGTTTCAAGAACTTTATTGATTTGCTCCCTAATTTCTTCTTTGACCCAATAGTCATTTTGGGATGTGTTACTTATTTTTTCTGTACTTGTAAAATTTCCAGTGTTTCTCTTGTTATTGCTTTATAGTTTTGCTCCATTGTGTTCTGAGAAGATACTTGATGTGATTTTGATTTTAAATAATTTGGTGAGTTTTTTTGTGGGTGTCCTAACATATGGTCCGTCCTGAAAATGTTCCCTGTTCTGTTGAGAAGAACGTGTATTCTGTAGCTGTTGGTGGAAATGTTCTGTAATTCTATGTTTGGTTTATTCTGTCTAATGTGAAGTTAAAATTCAATGTTTCTTTGTTAGTTTTCTGTGTAGGTTATCTGTCTAATGCTGAGAATGGGGTGCTGAGGTTCCCAAGTATTGTTGTATTGGGGTCTATCTCCCCCTTTATATCTGATAATATTTGCTTTATATATCTGGATATTCCAGTGGTAGGTGCACATAGGTTTAGAATTGTTATAACATCTTGCTAAATTGATTCCTTTACCATTATGTAATGACCTCCTTTTTCTCTTTTAACTGTTTTTGACTTAAAGTGTTTTATCTGATATAAGTATAGATAATCCTATTAGCTTTTGGTTTTCATTTGCATGTAATATCTTTTCCATCCCTTGAGTTTTAGTCTGTATGTGATTTTTACAAGTGAGAAGTTTTTTGTAGACAGCATATAGTTGAGTAATGTTTTTACACCCATTCTGTCAGTCTGTGTCTTTTAAGGGTAAAGTTTAATCTGTTTACCTACAAGGTTATTATTGACATGTGAAGGCTTCTTTCTATTATTTTATTAATTGATTTCTGGTTGTTTTGCACATCTTTTTTTTTTCTTTCTCTTATTGTTATCATTGTGGTTTGGTGGTGTTTTCTAGTGGTAACATTTGATTCTTTACTATTCCTTGTCTGCATGTTTGCTCTATTAT
This sequence comes from Pongo abelii, assembly GCF_028885655.2. Taxonomy (NCBI): domain Eukaryota; kingdom Metazoa; phylum Chordata; class Mammalia; order Primates; family Hominidae; genus Pongo; species Pongo abelii. The sequence continues at coordinate 72,994,684 of NC_071999.2, forward strand.
TAGTTCTTATATTTTATGTGTTTTTATGATACTAGATACTGTTCTTTCTTTTCTAAGCATAGGAGTTCCTTAAACACTTTTTGTAGAACTGGACTAGTGTTGATAAATTCTCTCTGCTTTTCCTTATCTGGGAAAGACTATTTCTCCTTCATTCATGAAGGATAACTTTGCTGGTATGGTATCCTTAGCTAGCATTTTTTTTTCTTTTTTAGCACTTTGAATATATCATCCCATTCTGTCTTGGGCTGCAAGGTTTCTGCTGAGAAATCCATTTAGTTTAATGGGGGTTCCTTTATAAGTGACTACACATTTTTCTCCTGCTGGTTTTAGAATTCTCTGTGTTTGACATTAGATAGTTTGACTATAATGGGTCATGGAGAAGATGATTTTGAAATATATCTAGTTGGGAATTTCTTAGCCTCCTTTATCTTGATATTTAAATCTCCTGCTAAACTTGAGAAATTTTCATACATTATTTAGTTGAATAGGTTTTCTAACTGTTTTATTTTCTCTTCACCTTCTGAGTCACTGAACATTTGAATGTTTGGTTGCTTTATTGGGTTCTATATGTCATGTAGGCTTTGCTTATTCTTTTTTATTTATTTAATTTTTTTTTGTCTGATGGGTTATTTCAAAAAAATTTTCTCTAAGTTTTGAGGTTCTTTGTTCTAGTTGATCTAGTCTATTGCTGAGCTTTCAAATGTATTTTGTATTTTATTCAATGAATTCTTTATTTCCACAATTCTTGTCCTTTTTTAAAATAATTTCTGTCTCTTTGGTAAATTCCTGATCGATAACCTGAATTGTTTTTCTGATTTTTTTGGTATTCTTTTTCAGCATCCTCCTGTATCTCACTGAACTTCTTTGACATCAATATTTTTAATTCTTTTTCTGAGACGTTTTGTAAATTTCTTTTTGATTAGTATTTGTCATTGGAGTGTGATTGTGTTCCTTTGGAAGTGTCATATTTCCTTGACCTTCCATGTTTCCTGTGTTCTCACATTGATATCTGCACACCTGTTGTAATAATCACTTCTTCTAATTGTTTAAGTGTGTTTTCAAAGTGGAGGACATTTTCCTGAATACGTATCTATGGTGTTGGTTGGGTAGTACACTTTGGCTTTGATTCTGGATTTTTCCAGTAGTACAGTCTTTGTATGATTTCTTCAGCTATAAACAACATCATTGGTATCTGTGCTTTCCTTGGTGAGTTAGGCTGCGGTTGTTACTGGAGGGTGTGGTGAAGTTTTGCTGGGTACTAGGATGCCATTTGGGCCAGTCTTTGGGTCCCAGTGGTGGCAGTGGTAGACTGAATGTGCCTGTACTTGAAGCCCTGGATGGCATATGCTGGAACTGCTGCTAATGGGTCCAGACAGGCTGATTCTTGAGCCTCCATGTGGCTTGCTTAGATGTCAAAAATGACAGCAATTGCCTGAGTGAGTAGGCAGGTTCTCAGGTCCCAGGGAAGCAGGTCTGGTGTAGACAGTGGCAGCAGCAGTGGTAGTACAACCCTCTGATCCCAAGCAGTCCACACTGGTATTGTTGGTGGCTGCAATGGACTGTGCAGGCCAGTCCCCAAGCCCACAGATAATTCATTTGTGTGAGTGCCAGGTATGATGGTAGCAATAGGTTGAGTGGACCCAAGCTTAAACCCTGGAAGGAGTGCTCATTTGCCAATGATAGTGGAATGGTCTGAATGACCCCCCAGACTCTGGACATTGTGTTGAGGTACTGGGAGGGCAGACCCAGGCCAGATGAGCCTTCCCTCAACAGCTCCCCACTCCAGCACCCTGTGGTACATGCAGATGCTTGCTGTGGTAGAGACAGATGGGGTGATCTCCTGACTGCTATAGGAATGGTCAAGTGGGGGCAAAAACAGTTGGGCTGTGGCCTTGCTACTGGGGAGTGTGGTGTTGTTTTCATTGGGGGCAGTCATAGGTAAGTGACTAAGATTAACATGCTTCACTCACACTTCAGCCCCATGGCAGCCTGTGGTAGTGGTAGTGGAATTTTTCTCTGGGGGCGTGAAAATATGTGGCTGTGTCTCTGCTGGAGTGGGCAGGCTTGCTGACAGTGGCTCCCATCTTAGTCCTAGCTGCAGTGACTGCAGACAGGCAATGTCAATGGGACCCCAGGGATGTGAAGATGCAGGGATTGTTGCGCCTTTAAGCAGGATGCAGTCTGGTGGGAGCTGGGTTCTCAAAATGGTGCCAGGCTGTAGCTGCTTAGGACTCAGAGTCTTGTGGGACTCCGTGTGCTCTGTCTCTAGAGCAATGTTGTTGCACAGTCTCTAGGCAGCTCCGTATGTTAGTCTGAGAGCCTCTGATAGTTGAAAGGCTCTACCATGCTAGGACTGCCGGAGTCTGTAGTGGAAATGTGGACCACTGGGGTCTCTCACTTAACCTTCTCCCACATTACAGAATCTGAAGAGGCTCCCAGCCAATCCCAGCTAGGTAAATTGCTTTGCTTTCTTCTTCTTCCTTGCTTTTGGTATTTCCTATCACTTCTCTGTTGTTGCCTCTTAAATGATCTATTTGAAGGGCGATTATCTACCGGTTGTATCCAGTCAGCCATCTTGAAGCTCCTCTCTAGTCCTTCATTGGCTTCTTTTATTGTGTGTTTGAGCATATATTACCTGTTGTAATAAACTACAGACGTAAATATTTTGACATGAAGTTTTAGTTTATTGAATACTTTGACAAAGACTTTCAGTAGTACCCACTCTTCTTATGAATATATATTGCTCCTCAAATATTTTTTATCATATACTTAATGATTATTAGTAATTACAATGTAGCATTTGAGGGGTATTCAGTAAGTTCCAATAGGTCCATATTTTTATTTATCTCAGTAAATTATTTTCATATTCAGGTCATGATATATTGCAAAGAATGTGTGGCATATCAGCCAAATATTGTACTTTCCAAAATAGTATGGAAGTAAATTTTAGATATTATTTATTCAAAGGGCTGTGCTAGGAATATTCATACAAGAACTGATTGGAGTTTAAGTGCTTACTGTTTATTTTTAAAAGATGAGTTAGTATTGAATACACATATTCTCAGATTTCTTCAGCAATGTATTTATGGCCAGACTGTCACTATTGTGTCATTTTGTGGGAGTGAGCAAAAATTCAACAAGGCAAGCACTCTCCATTTTAGAGCCACTTTATGAGTGTATTTAAATGACGGAGAAAAATATATGGTATATTCTGTCAGTTACATCAAACAAACAACAAACAAACTGACAAAATCATTTGAACAAGTTTTTGGCATTTTATATATAAAGTAATGGTTCATGACCTGAAAAATTAATCCTTTATCAAAAGTCTATGTATTATATAGAAACCATTAGAGAACTATTTTTTCTTGATTCCTCTCTTACCTATTTTTTAACTTATCTTCAATTGTTTAACTTTCTTTTGTGCATTTTTTATCCTTATCACTTAATAACCCACATACAATAACAGCTGAATGAAGTATTATTTGTTACTGTGTAAGACTGTGCCAGTGAATTAGAACAAATTTTATGATAATAATAATGATGATGATGATGTTGGTTATGGATAATATCTTATATTCAGTATTTATTCTCAATGATTTTGAACTATTTCACTGGCAATCAAGAAATAACAAGCATTGTTACAGCTATTTCCTATAGGTCATTTTTATATATTCTTACATATTTCCGTACTAGTAAGTTTTATGAGATTTTTCCACATTAGCTGAAAAGAATTTTGATATTGAGCTGTCTGTGCTTCCTAGCTGATTAAATATAGGATCACAAATTTCCAGCCATGTTGCTTGAAGAGGATATAGTTGAGTGTAAATAGGGCATGTGTAGAGTGGAAACTTCCACTGACTTTCATCATACACTGTGATCATACCTACCCATCAGATTGTTCTTTCTTCTTCCATCTCCAATTACGAAATAAAAGCTAAATAGATGAAAGACAACATCCATCAAAAGATTGCAAAATATGAATGAAGAGATTAACAATCTAATCTGGCAATTGTTCAGATTTCCTTTGTATAAATGTGGTATTTACTCAATTCATAGAGCTTTTGATTTCATTCTGCAGTCTGTTACTATTCCACTGTTACTTCCATGTTGGATGGGGACCTTAATCTATGAATACACAGGTCAGAGGATGATTTCTTCATGCCACTCAGGCTTCCTTATTGCGCAAACACATTTACAACACTAGTAACACCTAAGAAAGAAAGCTACAAATGAGGTTTTAATATGCTGTGGTAATTTACAGTGTATGAAAAGTTTTTGTACTCAACAGTTTATTTTTATGTATTTTAAATCTTCTACTTAAAACAGGAGCAGCAACTTATATTCAAAAAAACAAGCAGGCTAAATACAGAGAGCACTAAAAATACCTTTATAGTGTTCAGGTAGAATAAGAGTAACTATAGATAATATAATATAACTGCGATATGTACTTCTTACATGGCCAACTAGAAGGAGGACTAAGCATGATCAAGAGGTTAATGGTAATTAAATTAATACCTACTATAAAAATTGATCTTCCTCCTGTTTATATTAAAAAGAGAAAACATATAAATAAGGCATGAGTGTCGTATTCTTACAATTATTTGCAAATTAGTAATTTGGACATTTGGAATTTAAAGAGAAGGAAGGTTTAACCAATGTTCACTCTAGGTGTTTCTTTGTTTTCTCCTCTTAGTTTGTTTGTTTTTGTAAGCAGACAAAAAGATCAGATATCTTCAGCAGCAGTATCTAGAAAGAAGTTTTGATATGTTAAAAATTGTCTCCCTAAGTAAGAGAAATTTTAAAAACAATATTAGTTAGATTTTCTGTTCTATTTTTGGTATTATGACAGAAAAAGCAGTGTGATATAGAGTCCTAATTTCTAGTGACTTGAGGAAGGTGTTAATATTGTTATGCTGTTACAGAAAATAATCAAGAGGATACTATAAATAGCCTGAATTTTGTACATAGTCTGGAAATAATATAGTTGGAATTTAATCATATCATCATGATGATATCCTAAGATGAAACTCTATCCTTCTTGTTTTCACCAGCTTTGGAACAATGAGGAACAATGAAAACCTTTATGATGAATCATGCTGACAAAAAAAAAAAAACAAACTACTGTTATTTTGTCTTAAATAGCTAAATATATACGCAAGGTAAGCATATTCATACCAGGGAGTCTTCTTGTATGAGCCTTTCATAGATAATTGAGCGGTTGGATAATTGTGACTATTACTGTTGTTTTTTTTTTTGTGAAGATATTATACTACCACTTAAAGTAACTATGGCCAATTAAGAGAGCTTAATACAAGACAATTGTGATGCCTGGAAAAATTAAAATTGGCTAATAATGATTTACTTTAGTCTGAAACTGTAATTCAACATAAAGGAAATATAGAAGTTATGAATATGTTTTGTTATCATGTGAAACTTGGGATACCATGTCATCTCCTCATCATTCTCCAAAGTAAAACAGCCAATGATTTTGCATGCATGTTTTCATGGTTTTTTGTTGCATGATTCTGTTGAAGTTGCTCTGACAGGAATTGGGGTCCTTCCAAAGGCAACCACATATATTCTGAATATTAAGAGCTGTGGTTTCTGCAGTAACCTGATAGGAGAACTCTGCTTGACAAGGGAACTGTATACTGACAGATCAAAAAGTGATTAACTCAACCAATGATATTCTTTTTCTGACTATGACAGACATAGAAAGTTGAAAAGGAATAGAAGCAGAAAATCAATAGAAATGAGTGGATTCATCAGTGTAAGGGACTTGGGAAGGAAGCAAATAGTCCCTGGATTTGTACATATGATAACCCTGCCATTGGTTCCTAAAGCTGCTGAATTTTCTTAAATATGGCTCCTGATATCCATGATGCTTAAGAGAGGAAATGTGGAGATTGCTCTCTTTCTCTTAATATTTTTAAATATTCTTGCAATAAGGCACCTTTATATAAAAGACTACCTGTTCATGCTCCCTACATCCTGAAAGAACTTAAACCATTAGAAAATATTTCTACAAAATATAGAATGTTAGTTAATTTAAGTTTTAATCCATTTCAATGGCCGTAGATTATAATTGTTCTATTATTTATTCTGAATAAGAAGAATGAATAGAAACTATAAGACAAAAACTATGAGAACCTTGCAGAAATGGACCATATGGAAGATATAGGGTTAGTTTCTCTTGGCATGGAGCAGAGAAGGTGATGTCTTGAGGAGAAGAGTACGTACATGAACCTGGGGGACTTGAAGAATGAATAAAAGGATTTTATCACAGGTAGATATGGGTGAAATTTTTCAATGGGTGGAAAAGAATCCCAGAGACAGAGGAAAATGGGAAGAGTATGGAGGTGTATGAGTGAACTATATATTTAAACAGCTAAAAACCACTTCTGAAGAGATTAAAGAACCAATACATGAAAGATATAAAGAAAAGTTATAAAGAAAAACTTGTTACAAGTTCAATAGGTAAAAACGCTCTCAAATAATCATAACTTTCCAAAAGTAATTGCTTCTCCACAACGTAGTTATACTCAGTTACTTAGATTTCCTGAGTAAAGGGTGGAAGATCTTCTTCAGGAACATTATAATATTCGGTCACTTCATATCATGCCATATCATATGTTAAAATAATATTTCACTTGCATTAGCTGTAGTACTAGATCATCTACATGGTTTCCCCCAAATCTAATATGTTACTCTATTTGGATCTGTGGTTAAGTAATAAATTAAACGTGCATTTTTATGTAATATGGTCTTTAGAAAATATCAGACAAAATCAAACATCAAACCTTTACTCAGATCATACCTTATCATGTACTGGTACTGCAAAAGGGATTTTTGTATAATATATAATTCTATCTTGTATAAATTCTATAGGAGACCTTATTTTTCTAAGAAAATATGTCTTTAGACATTAAGGGTATCATATAGAAAACTAAAGTTTTATATATATATATATATATATATATTTTTTTTTTTTTTTCGAGACGCCGTCTTGCTCTGTCGCCCAGGCTGAAGTACAGTGAAGCGGTCTCGGCTCACTGCAAGCTCTGCTTCCCAGGTCCAAGCAATTCTCCTGCCTCAGCCTCCCTAGTAGCTGGGACTACAGGTGCCCGCCACTAGCCCGGAGAATTTTTTGTATTTTTAGTAGAAACGGAGTTTCACCGTGTTGGCCAGGCGGGTCTCAAACTCCTGACCTCAAGTGATCCACCTGCCTTGGCCTCCCAAAGTGCTGCGATTACAGGCATGAGCCACCGTGCCCGGACTAGTATAAAATATTTTATCAATTTAATGTACAGGATATTTCCCTTTGTGTGTGGGGAAACAAACAATTCAAACTAGTTTAATCTTTTTTAAAAAAGTGGTAATGGTGGGCCAGGAGCAGTGGCTCACACCTGTAATCCCAGCACTTTGGGAGGCCGAGGCGGACAGATCACGAGGTCAGGAGATAGAGACCATCCTGGCTAACACAGTGAAACCCTGTCTCTATTAAAAATAAAAAAAATTAGCCAGGCCTGGTGGCGGGCGCCTGTAGTCCCAGCTACTTGGGAGGCTGAGGCAGGAGAATGGCATGAACCAGGGGGGCGGAGCTTGCAGTGAGCTGAGATCGCGCCACTGCACTCCAGCCTGGGTGACAGAGCGAGACTCTGCCTCAAAAAAAAAAAAAAAAAAAAAAAAAAGTGGTAATGGTGAATTTTTTGGCTTGTGTAGCTGAGAAATCCAAGACATCATCTACAGGTTTGAGAGGAAGAAGAAATTTGTAAAGTTCCTTCAGTTTCACTAAGCAATTGTGAAAGAGGAATGAATTTGGGAATTTCTTTCAGCCAGAGGATACTGAAATATGAATTTAAGAACTGAAGTTGATAAATAATCAGTTCCAAGCATTGCCAACACAGGAACATTTATGAGTTCTCTGTAGGGACGATGTACCTGTTAATATTTTATTCAGCTTAAGTGAAAGAAACATACCATTTTGCTTAAAAATAGCTACACGTGGGAATTTTATATTTAAAATTTTTGCATCTTTAAGTTTATACTAAGCCATATTGCTTCACGTTCTTAAGTTGATAACTATTTCAGTTGCAAGTCAACTACTCTGAACATTTAAAGTAAATGTTTACCTTGATTTTATTTTATTCATTTATTTTTAACATTCTACTACTGGAAACAGCATTAATATATAACTGAGAATTTAGACAAAAGCTTTCTTGCAACTATCTTGAAGCCATTAAATAACTTACATTGTAAAGATAAATTTTTGAAAAGCAAAAGTCTCATTTTTATAAGATGCTTTTTCGTCCTTTTTTACTGTTGGAAAATAGGCAAAAGTTACAGGACGTATTTTAAAGAATGTTTGTAGAAGTTATGTATTTTGAAATGTTACATATAAAAATACTTTGTGAAAACTATCAGAATGACTTGAGGAAAATTATTATATTAATGAAGAAAATATATGAATGATTAATGCTAAGATTGAATCATTTTGTTTAAAAAAAAATGTGTAGGGCTTCAATTGCAGTGTAAGATTGGATATAACAGGCTGGATTTAGGAGAGGTCTAACAAATTACATTAGAACTTTTCGACCAGTCAGGCTGATATAGAGGCAGTTGGAATGATGATACACAACTCAGCAGTTCAGGTAGGGACAAATCTAAGAGCAAAGTGTGATTGCATTCACTGATCAGGCACCAGGCTATTACTTTTCTGAGAAGAAGAAACTAAGAAAGGCTGTAATTTGAAGACAGAGGCCAACAAGAAAACCTAAGATGTGTCAGATAAAGATGCGATATTTAGTGTTCCATGCTAAGAAAGGCTGGAGGATTGGTCTCATAGTGATTTTTTCTTTTCTTTTTTTTCCTTCGTAGATATTAGTAGGTGTATTAAAGTTTTAATCAAAATGATGAACCTTAGAATGCTTTTTCATAAGACTACAATAGGATGAGTGGTTTATGTTTAAATAATAAATTATACGAAGCAATTAAAATCATAATGTGACAGAGAAAATGGGGAAAAAAGGCATTAGTTGATTTGCAGTTAATCTCAGAATTATTTCATGAAAAAGAAAGTGTACGTGAGTTCAACTAGCATGACATATTCAGTATATTCACAGATCTGAGAAAGACGATTTCCCCAGGGACAATTTCTCTGTCTTATGCCACCACTTTACAGTTTCCCCTAGGCTTCCTGTACAATTTCATGTGACCTTTAGTTTGATCTCATCTTGGCTAGGGAACCACTTTTAAAAAATTTTTCTCTTGGGTTGTATCTGAAGGAAGACTTTGCTATAATTAAACAGGAGTTACAGGGAAAAAAGAATGTAGGCACGCTAATGAGATTTTAAAAGAAATGCTTTGGGATTTATTAATTTACTAGTTAAATTATTGATGAGAAAGATTTTACTAATCAAAAATCAGATTTAAATGTATTTTCAAAGTTCAATTATGTTTAGTTAATTTGCCTACTAATTAAAAATAAACAAATGATCTTAGACTTCCTTGGTCTTATACGAAAACCAATTATTAATAAAATTCACTATGGCTCTCCAAAGATGGTAATCTTTTTGTCATTCTTTGTATAAAAAAGACAGTAAGCATGACACTATAGAGGACATGATGTTTTTACTTTGAAGTGATTCTCAGTAATGTGTATATACAGGATACTTACTGTATTTTAGAAAATATTTGAAAAAATATTTATTAGTACCACCCAAATAAATTACAATAAAATTATTTAATTATTTAACTGTATCAGTCTTTAATAATTTATCTTTTAATTTTTTTACTTTTAATTCTATTTAATAAGCGTATTTATTTTTATATCTTAACCTCATTACTTTAACATTTGTTGAGTGCTTACTGGATGATACATTTTGTATACTTTTATTTATTTAAAACGGTTAAAGTCTAAAATTTTTGTAGTTAATTGAGTTTTCTTCTTTAAAATTTAAGGTTTATTTTTATAGAGAAAGAGTCTTACTATTTTGCCCAGGTTAGTCCTGAACTTCTGAGCTCAAGCGATCCTCCCACTTCAGCCTCCCAAGTTTTCACTTAAGAGAAAATGCAAATATGGAAGATACCATTTTTTTTCTAACAAAGTCTTTGTTTGGTGACTTTGTATAATTTAACTATGCTCACTCAATTTCTTTCTATATAAAATAATGATAATGTTATCTAGGTCACATGGCTATTGAGTCATTAGAATTAAATAAAACAATGCTTCGAGCAACATTATTGTCCTTTTTTGTGAGCCTTTATTCAATTTCTAGTTCCAACCTGTGAGTTTCACTTATTTTACTTAAATCCCTGAAATCTTTGACTCTTCTTTTGTTTCTATCGTACTGAAATTTGTCTTTTTCTTAACCTACCTCTTACTCCCTCTTTCTTTGGAAAGCCCTTGTTTAATAATAGCAGCATTCTAAAGATTAGTCTGTTTTTCAGTGATGAAAAACTTTTAAAATAGAAGATGCCTCTCCAATATATGTGTGTTTGTTTATTTACAAAATGAACACGTGAGTTACTCTAAATAATGGGCTTAACTAATATACAAAGATTTTTGCTTAACACTTGTTTAACTAAACTCTGATTCTCACTCTTTTTTTAATTACTTAATTTAAATATCTCTCAGTGCTGAAAAAAGATAACTCAAAATAGAAATGCCTAAATAGAAGAATCATAAGAATAGTTGTTCAAATTTTATCTCATTGATCATTTTCCCATCACATTCACTAATTAAGATTTACTTTGGTTAAAATTCCAAAGAATTCAATACTGTGTTTTAATTACATCAGAAAAACTATATATTTATTGTTACAAATTGATTATTTTTTCAAACTAATGACAATATCTTGCTTTTTTTAGCAAATGGTTTTAAAGCCTAAAGTTTCTGGAAGTTTTTTTTTTTTTTTAATTATACTTTAAGTTCTAGGGTACATGTGCACAACATGCAGTTTTGTTACATATGTATACATGCACCATGTAGGTATATCTCCTAATGCTATCCCTCCCCTCTCCCCTCACCCCATGACAGGCCCTGGTGTGTGATGTTCCCCTTCCTGTGTCCAAGTGTTCTCATTGTTCAGTTCCCGCCTATGAGTGAGAACATGCGGTGTTTGGTTTTTGTCCTTGCAGTAGTTTGCTGAGAATGATGGTTTCCAGCTTCATTGATGTCCCTACAAAGGACATGAACTCATCCTTTTTTATGGCTGCATAGTATTCCATGGTGTATATGTGCCACATTTTCTTAATCCAGTCTATCATTGATGGACATTTGGGTCAGTTCCAAGTCTTTGCTAGTGTGAATAGTGCCACAATAAACATATGTGTGCATGTGTCTTTATAGCAGCATGATTTATAATCCTTTGGGTATATACCCAGTAATGGGATGGCTGGGTCAAATGGTATTTCTAGTTCTAGATCCTTGAGGAATCACCACACTCTCTTCCACAATGGTTGAACTAGTTTACAATCCCACCAACAGTGTAAAAGTGTTCCTATTTCTCCTCATCCTCTCCAGCACCTGTTGTGTTTCCTGACTTTTTAATGATCATCATTCTAACTGGTGTGAGATGGTATCTCTTTGTGGTTTTGATTTGCATTTCTCTGATGGCCAGTGGTGATGAGCATTTTTTCATGTTTCTGTTGGCTGCATAAATGTCTTCTTTTGAGACATTTTGTTTTTTAAAAAAAAAAAACAAGTCAGAAACTTTTGTTTCCAAGTTTTTATATGCTATTTATGTTTTACATGTGCAGAGATTAGTTTCTTTAAATGGTAGTCCACTTATGTCATGTCCAATAACTAAAGAATATAACCAAAGAAACATCTCCAAGTATCTATTTTCTAAACAGTTTGCCTACCATACATTTATTTATGAGAGCATTGACCTTCTATTTGTTAAATCATCCCATTTTTCTTAGTTGTATAAATTAAATATATTTTGTTTTTCAAGAGCTGATGGGTGGCATACAGTGGAAAAGATACTATCTTATTTGTATCTATCAGAATACTAATGCTAGACCAAAAAATTTGAACCTCTTTTCTTTCATAAAGGAAAAATTTGTAGTCTATCTTTAACGTCTAACACCCATTTACTCTTCTCTCTGGATAACTATAAGCTGTGCAGAAAAAGAAGTTTCTTAGTGAATCCTCAAATTTTAACAAATTACTACAAAGACAAACATAGTTTAGAAGTGTTGACTTTATACAATTAGACTCATTAATGACATTTATGTGTATTTCTTGCAGCAACGTTTTTGGGCAGTAACTGACCTATGAAAAATGCAGTAAATGAATTTCAAATGTAATATTATCATTAAATAGTGGATATAAATCTGTATTTCAAATAGTGTTCTAAATAAAGTCTTCTGTATTTTTTGAACAACTTCATTTTATAGCTAATTAAATTATAATTATTTTCACCTGTTGATGCCGTTATTTTTGTTTTTTTGCTTATGCTTGCATATTTGGCATTATCTCAATACTCATTGAAGCTTGAGGGAGAAGAGACTTGCAAGCTGCTTATCAATTTTATGAGGATCAGCTTGGTTAAAGCTAAATAAAATAATGTATAAACTACTTAATTTAGAACATATAAACTGCAATAAGCTTAAATGCAGTGAAAATGAATGTGGAGGTTCTACGTGCTTGCCTGCTGTAAAACTAACCTTTTTCCCCCCAGTATCCATAGCCTATTTTAAAACAAATGTCCACTTGCCCATATGGAATTTTTAAAAAATCAGCTGTAATCTATATGTTGAATAGCAGCAAATCTCAACTTCCTTCTTTTTTGTAAAAATGATCATAAATAACCGTTCTAACACTTCTCCTACTTCCCACTAGATTAGATACATGTGATCTTTTGTGCTTTGATCCCTCTTTTCAGGTTTTAAACCTAGAAGAGAGATTTGGATGAATTTTGAATTTTTAACTTTTGGCTTTGCTAGGGATTATTTAGGTATCTTTTGTGTGTATGTGTGTTTGTGTATAATTTGAAAAGTATTATTGATTGCATCTACTTTTTAAAAAACTTGACTAAAAAAGCATATACACAGACAGCACTTGATGTTAATACAAAGAAAAGCAACACATGAGGTATTGATTGTGTAATTATGTAGCACACAGCATAATTATGGGTCCTTGATAAATACTGAAAGATAGTTACAATTATTGTCAACTTAATAAATATTGTCTGAAATAATATCATTTTAGCACACCTTCTTTTCAGATATTCCCTGAGAGAGGAAAAAAACAATAGAATCTGTGGAAGTTTACTTTTATTTCAGTCTGGAGGGAAATGTCAACCAGGTGTTTAAGGTTTTGTTGATGATCTGTCTTTATTGTGGTTGTAATACTGCTTTAGTAATGTTGAGGAAAAAGTAAAATTAAAGATGATCTTTTATAGTGGGCATGAACTTCTAAGACTTTCTGAAGACCCAAATATTTGCATTATGAGAGAAGAGTATCAAAATTTCCTAAAGAACACTCTAGTAGAAATAATACTGAATGTTTATGGATTTTGTGTTTAAATAAGAAAATATAGTGTTTATCTACCACATTCATCTCTTGATGTATTGTTAGCCTCCTGACCTCATTTTTTTTTTACAACTCACTGCATTGACCAGCCCTTTTCCTACCTGGGCACCTGAACACAGAATTATGTAACACCCCTGTAAATGCATGTTGCTTTAACTTGACAGTGCTATTTCGTTTGAGTCTCCTGGTATAGAACTGATAAGGAGAACTAACATTTTGTTATGCTCAGTATTGTATTTGATTGTGTTCTCATTATCTTATCTACACTATGTTATTTTCCTTTGCTGTATGCACAGTATTCCCATAATGAGATATTGTTCATCTTTATATAACTAGGGCACATGCTAAATCTCTGCAGACATAGTTCTTGGCCAAAGTGTGAGGACAGTTTTTATCTAATAATGGGGCCATCTCAGAGCTGAAAGTAATTTTGACTGTCTTTGGTCATATTATTGCCTTGAAAAAGCAAGGGTAACTTGAATAATTACCTGGACAATGAGAATAATTAAGAAAATTTAAGGATAAATCATTGTACTAGAAATGCAAAGATGATGGTATAGAAGGGAGAGGATTATCATGAGTCTTACTTGGATTTGAGATGAGGACTGAGGTTAATAGTATATAATTATATACCAAGAAGTGACATTTTAAGATGTCTTACAAGGTGGGCTGGAGGAAAGGTTGACTATATGAGAGATAGTGAGAAGTTGATAGACTTTCCACATTGCACGTGTAGAAATATTGACATGCCACATATGTGTAGTGTTTCACACCTCCACATAACTTAAACATTTTATTCAGGATTTTGAGTTTGTGAGGAAAAATCAGGGATTATTCTTTCCATTTTATAACTGGGCAGAGTGAGGTTTAGTAGGGTGAGATGTTTCACGATCACATTGAATTGTCAGAGCTGAAAGTAAAACTTTAGACCTTCAAGACTAATTCAATATTCATTCTATAACACCCACCGCCTCCCTGAAGAATGAACACTCTTGTCTTTGTGTTCAAATTAGAGTGTTAGTGATGAGTTTGGATTCCTAGATCTTTTATAATTTCTGATGTGTATACTATGTCAGGGGCCGACATGAACAAAATGAAAGAAATAAATAGCCAGTTTTCTCAGTTTGGCATACTGTACACAATTTCTTAAAGTAGATTAATGTATATAATTTATACTTATGCTGAGAACCTTGAAAAAGAAAAAATGTAACAAGCTTTTACAGCCTTAGCAATTTTTATTTCTTTCTACTTCTCTTCCTCATATGTCATCTTACCTTGGAAATCAATAAAAAGGATTCTTTTTTAAATCCATTTATGTTCAGATTCAACTCAGAATTCAACAAGTGCTTCAAAAAGACAAACTAACCTAGTTCTCCGTACCCCAGGAATTTGCTCTGCTGGATATAGATGCCATTTTAGATTCTTGTGTGTCCCAAAGCTTATTTCTGAACATAGTTTCTCTTTTTAATACAATCTCCATCTTTCTTCTCTTATCCTTGCTGACATTTCATTTCAATCAGGGTTGAGACCTCGCCTTCAATCTTTTTGAATCGACTTTTGATGGATACAGGTGGTTTGTTAACAGCGGCAGCACCTATTAGAGCAGTGGTGTCTGTCAGTCTTTGATTTTTCTCCCTACAGATCATTGTTTATCTTATTCCTATTTTAGAAACTTCAATGAATTTTAAAAATATATTTAAAAGCCAATTTACCATTTTGAAAGTGATCATTTTCTTTTGTTGTTGTTTTTGTTATATCCAAGGACATAGTGTTGTACTTTGATGGAAGCTTTCCTGCTTTGTTATCTACTAACATCATCAGAGAAATAAAGAAGAATGTTCTCAGTATGTAAGCTATATCCTGAAAATATGTTAACATTTTTGGAAGTTTCACTATTCTTTAAGTTCAATAATGAAACTTCTGATAAGTAAATGCTTCACTTAACTATTTTTTAAGGAAAGGATTATATTTAAAATGATAGGTTTCAATATGTTGTTTTGTCTGACATTATAGAATAGATGAATTAATGAATTTTAAACTTTTCTCAATTTAGAAACATTGACTGAAGTCCGTATTTCATGAAATAATGTTAATTTTTCTATATAGACAAAATAAGAAAATCATAAATCTCCAGAATTTAAGAACAAATTCCAGGGCTATTTTGCTACATAAAAATAGTGCACAAGAACAATATATAATCTCATAATAAAGATTGGACTATATAAACCTGAATAATTAATCCTAGATTGAATGGCCATGAGCTGTGAAAGAGGCCTTGAGCTCACAAGTATTTGCTTGAAAATTGTAATTAAAGAGAGGGCAAGAAAACTGAACAGGCAAAAGCTTAGACAGTTTTTGCTGATAACAGTGGAGGTAAAAGTTTTTGTGGGTTGTAACATGGCAAGATTGGCTGGATTAAAGCAGGTATCACATCTTAAGTTGTAATTTGAAAGAATACTCACAGATTGATGAAATCTGATTAATTTAAGAGGTAAGCAAGTTCAGTTTGCTTATCAGCCAACACAGCTCCTGGGTTTTGTTATTTTTAATATAATCACCAAGCATTGAAATGCAAAAAAATACTGAAGCATCCAGAACAGAGAACTGAGGGAGTATAAAATAAAAGTAAAACAGATTATAATTTATTTTTAAAGTACTTTTCATCTATTCTTATAATCATATAATTTTCTAGGAAATGTTCATAGTTCTTAAATAACACCTCAAGGCAATGTAAAAATATTAACTAATAAGCAAGGAAATAATGAAATTACTGATTATATGAAGAAAATTCTCCATATTAATATATAACATTATTTCATAGAGCTTAAGTAAAGCCCACCTTGAAAAAAAGTAGTATATAATAAAAAAGTGACCTGTTCGTATTTTATTATACTAAGCCAAGTAAATGAAATAAAAATATGTTAAAAATGCAATTTAAAGTGATAGGAGAAATTTGGAATACTCAAAGGCACACACATGTACACTTATTACACAATAATGCTGTATAGGTACAAAAACAGTTCTTAAAACTAAGGTAATTGAAAACAGAGTGCAGCATGTATTTATGTACATATGTCTAGAAATGTTCATAAATAGTTTTATAAGTAAAATGACACAAACGACATTGTATATGAGATATATATTGTAGAGTTTCCCAGAATTCAATGGCAATGGAACTTCATTTTGATGAAACCACCCATATCTAGTGTTCTATGTAATACACTACAGGAAACACTAATTCAGGAATTGTTTGAATGGAAAGCCTGCCATTTGCTATGAAATAATTTTGTTTACTAGCTGCAAATTAAGCAAATGCCAGAGGTTATTGGAAAAGACATTAATGTTCAAATCCTTTACTAATATAGCACTTGGGGGAAATACAGTCTTTCTCTAAGGCAGAAAATAGAGCATACAACAAATATTTCCTTTTATATAACCAAAAATATATTATTATCTTTGAACACATTATGGCTTATAATTCAATTCTAAAGGTGGTAAAATAAAAATTTCAATAGAATTCAAATACTTATTAAAAATATTACTTGTCTAGTATTACTGCAGTAAACTAAGAAAAACTTGAAATTAGGAAATAATTCAAAATAACTTTTTTATATTAGGAATCATTAGAAAAAACTATAAGAGAATTAACCTCCATTTATCAAGATAAACATATAAATACAGTGGTATTGGAAGTGGAATTAGCAAATGAATTAATGCAGGAAAGATAGTAGAGATACTTCTTGGGGTATTAATGGAAATTTTTTAATATTAAAACTGTGGCATTTCAAATTGATATACTTAACTAATGTACTGGTATAATTGTCTGGCCATTTGAATTTTATACTAAAGAATACCAACCCCTCTAATACTACATTAATAACTAAATGCCAGATAATTTAAAATTCTAAATCTTAAAATTGAAACAATGAAGAAATACCAAATAAAATAGAAGATATTTCTGTATCCTCAGAGTGGAGATGATATGCCTAAAAAAATTAGATCCAAAAAAAAGCACTAAAATTATTTGGTGTTTTTATATATTACAACCTAATGACTTGAAACTTTTAATCCCCAAAATGTTAAAAAAAATGAGTGGTAGATTCAAAAGAAACACAGTATTTATAACATGAATACGAAGATAAATATGCAGACTATATATATAGCACTTCTACCAATCAATATAATAATAATAATAAAATGGCAATAGTAATGGAAGAAAAAGAAAAAATATCTGAACAAGTGATTCACAGGAGAATTAAAAATAGTCTAGAGAAGCATGAGAATACAATTAACTTTAAAACAATCTAGGGAAAAGCAAATGAATCACAGTAATGGAAATATTAAATTATTTCACTATACATAAAACTATTTGGCAAAGGAAGCACTCAAATGGTGCTGCTAGGTGTGCAAGTAATTACAGATTTTCAAAGGCAGTTTTGATTGTCACTTCCACGTCTAGTATTGTATTATACAAATAGTTTGGATATGATCAAAGTATATGCACAAAAATATTATAATTATATATGCGGTCATAAAAATTAGTTACGTTATTGAAGATATTCTATTAAATGTAAAAGCAACTCACAAGTTTATAGTATGATTCCTTATTTATATGTACATTTTTAAATTAACAACAAAAATAAAAAGTATGAGAATATACATGCATAGCTGTAAATACTACCTTCCTTTGCTGATAAGAGTGGATATATATAGTGAAGAAAGACTTTTGATTATCATAGTCTACATTTAGATATTACTTATAGTTCACATAATGAGTTTCTCTTTATTTAAATATTTTTAATGTAAAGAAATAAAAAGACATTTTGCAATTTATAGTTATAGAGGTATTTGTTACTTATACCCTAGCCTGCTGCCTCTAGCATATTTCAGATAACTTCAATCATATAGGAAAACAGAGAGACTTTTTTCATGCCAAATTCTCAATTTCAGCATTATATCTTTTGCCTGTGTGAAATCTTTATTTGTTTTACTTCCCAAATTCTCTAATTTTAAATTGTTATAGATGTTTCCAGAATTATAAGATAGGATGATATAAGTTACTTAAATACTACTAAAGAGGAACACAGACATAAAATATTATTTTACTATATTATCCAGATTTAGCAAGTAATTTCAGGAAGTATATCTAAGTTAATTGTATTAAACTCTCTTGTACTGGTCACATACTGTCCAAAAACATTCCTTATATATATATTTTTTTTTATGAGGACTGTAGCGAATCACGAAAAGAGCAGAGTGCTTTTTCAATAAAGAACTTTATGTTTTTTCTCCTACTCTCAGCTACAAAATGGTGGTTTGATTAAGAGGCAGGCTAGAGGGATTGCTGTGAAGCGAGAGGAAAGCAGAGAGCTTCCAGAGAATAAAAATCATTTGTGTCCTAAACACATTTTGTCCTAGAGCAAAATTATATCTTCACTTGTTTTTGGCAGATAATCAACATTATTCCCTAACTTTTGTTGCTATAAGTGCAGCAGGTGTACAGATGGATACCTGGGATGATTTGATAGACTCAGAGTTTAGGAAGAACAGGCAGCTGCTCTGAGCCACACTCACAGCAGGAGAGGAGTTAAGGGGAGACAACAATGGCTACACGGGGTCTTCTTTCTTGGCAAAAAAACTGTTATTTGGCACGAAAGAAGCAATTTCAATATGCTGGTTGATGATTCTACAATGGGGACATGTACTTAGTTACAGAGGTGGGCTTTGTGCAATAGATTCCCAGAGTCCTTGATATTGGTTTTTCAATGGACACACATTTGTTCAAGAAGTTTTGGACCTCTCAGGATTGCACTGGAAATCTTCAATTATCTCCCTTGAAATCAGAGTGGCAATGTGAAGGTCAGTTAAGTAGGAAATGCTTTTGTACAGAAAGCAAATGACAATTTAATCATTCTTAATTTTCTGTGTATGGTACTGACTTTGACATAATGAGAATCAAGGTAAGTTTTACCATTGTTCTCATTTTTAATTGTAGCTGCTCTTTAGCATTATTTTTCTAAACACTGTAAACAACATTAGGAAAATTATATTTTAGAAAGAAACAAAATTTACTTAGTGCAGGATGTAAAAAGGAAAAGTTACAAAAAGATGGCTAAAAGCTTTTTATCATAGTTAAGGCTTTCCAAAGTCATAGTGACTTAGTTCACAGTCTCAGAATTTCAAAGTGCACCTAATAATAAAAGTAAGGAATTTATATATAAACATTAGACTATTTAAGGAAAAAGAAAGAAATGTATTATATATTGAAATGATATGATAAAACTCAAATTATTTTAATCAAAATAAACATATCTTATATAAACAATTAAACCAACAGTCTTATCACCGTCAAAACCACCATTGTCAAGATCGCCAAATCTTCAGCCTCTCAGTTCTGTTGGTTTATTCTCAATCCTCTTCTTGACTTCTTATTCAAGGCAATTGACAGAGTTCATTTCTCCTTTCTGAAAAGTTAATAAAAGCAGGTGGAGTGTGAGAATGGAAGGATATGTGTCAAAACATGGAGAAACAACACAAAAGAGAGTTTCTTTTTTTCTCTCCTCTCAGTTTCTTATCACTTTGGCCTGAGGGCAGGGTCCTGTCAAGGGCTGGATGGCAGAGCATTGGTGTGGGCAGCTAAGTGTCTGAAAGAATCTGATCTTCTTGGCCAGAGGTATCAGGAAATGTACACCTTGAGGCCTAGAGATGATGAGGAAAATCTGAAAGAGACAGCTAAAGGAGAATTGCTTGTTTTATAGATGATCCTTGACACATCTTATGCTCACCTCTGACTACACAAGGGACAGAACCAAAGTAGCATAGCAGAAGGTTTTAGATCTGAACTGAGATTTTTTTTTTTTGGAGGGGGGTAGCTGTACCATTTTATTTATTTATTTATTTATCTATCTATCTTCAGCATTTATTTTAAGTTCTGAGGTACATGTGCAGGACGTGCAGATTTGTTACATAGGTAAACATGTGCCATGGTGGTTTGCTGCACAGATCAACCCATCACCTAGGTATTAAGCCCAGCATCCATTAGCTGTTCTTCCTGATTCTCTCCCTCCCCACCTGCCCCGCAGGCCCAAGTGTGTGTTGTTCCCCCACCCCCAAACTGAGATTTTAGCCACCACCCAAGTCTGAGAAAAATTTTGGAATGGAGCATGTGTTTTTCAGATGCAAGGCAGCCTAACTAAGGATTGATAGCAATCATTTCTCACCGAAGGCATGAGAGAATTCGCAATTTGAAGGTAAATTGGTTGATTCTCTGCTAAAACAGGTGAAGAAACATAACCAAAACAAAACCAACATTTTTGTACATGATTGTGACAGGATCCAGATTCTATATAATTTCGTATTTGAAATGTCAGGAAACAATCTAAAGTGTTTTGACATACAAAGAACCAGAAAAATGTAGGCATCCATGCACTCATATACTCACCCTCAGTGTACGTGTAAAGCAGTTTCAGAATTTTTAGGCTGTACTCTCGGGAGAAACTAACTTACCAACTAGAATATAGTGTTTATATACAGTGTACTTTTATATTTAGCCTTGGAGTTTCTAGTCAAAACACTGTTTTCCAGAGTTAGTCAAGTTAGCTCATTTTTTTCCTACTCTGTTCAGTGTGATTATGTCATGAGTTTGTAATAAAATCAGATTCATTTGTTGCAGTCTACAGAAATAGCACAACCAATTCTAAAGGAAAAGTATAATCAACAGATGTCAATCCTCAGATGACTCAAATGTTAGAATTACTTGGAAATTATTTAATGGAGCTATCATAACTGAATTAAAGATAATTACAAATAAAATGAACAAAAAGATATATATTCTTTGCAGAGAAATAGAAATTATGAAATTAAATATCTAAAATACAAATTTTATTTGATGATGAATAGAAATTATAAAGAAAAGAACCAGTGATATTTCAAATAGATCAACAGAAGACAATCAATCAGATGAATGAACAAAGATAATCAATTATTGAAAAGCTATAAACAGAGTCTTAGTACTTATGGGAAATTTTCAAAATTATTGAAGTTTGAGTCATTAGAGTTCTAGGAAGATAGGAGAAAAAGTCTGGGGTAGAAATATACATTTGTGGAAATAATGATGGTAATCTTCCCAAATGTGGTAAAAGACCTAAATTTAGATACAAGTATGTCAAGAAGTAAACATCAAATAAGATGAACCAAAAATAAACCTTGCCTAGACTCATCATAGTCAAACTTCTGAAAACCAAACGTTTTATATATATATATATATAAATAATATATAATATATTATATATATGCTAGAAAATAATAGACTGCAAATACAGGAATAATAATTTGTTAACTGTGGATTTCTCATCAGAAATCAAAGACCAGGAGACAGGTGAATGATGATTTCACCTGCCGAAAAGAAAACACCTCCTAAGCTAGAATTTGATATTATCTATACCTATATCATATATATCTATATCATCCTATGTATATCATTCATTCAAAATGAAGTAAAATAAATTCATTACTAAATAAGAGAAAATAAAATAATTTGTTGTTAAAGGCCTGCTCTAAAAGAAATACTGAAGAAAGTTCTTAAAATTAGAGAAAAATAACAGAGAATCTTGGTACAGGAAGAACAACAGAACTGGTAAATCATTACATATAAAAGAATAGTTTTTATCTTACATTATTTAAAATAAACAAAACTTTATTCACAGGAGGACATGACTGTTCACCTAGAAAATCTCAATAAATTTTCAAAATATCTACTAAAATTATTAAGTTTAGTAAGAATGGAGAACACAAGGTCAAAGTAATTAGTTGTATTTTTAGTTATTTTATTTGGATGTTGTGTATTTGGATTTTGCCATGTACTATTTATAATAACAATAAAATACATGAAATATTTAAGTACCAATTTAAAAAATGCATGTAGGAACTACATACTATAAAGTATAAATCACTAATGAAAACAAGTAACTAAGATCTGAGTAACTGGAAATATACACCATGCTCGTCCATTGAAAAATTACATATTGTTAGGATATCAATTTTGCCGCATAGATCTTTAGATTTAACGTAATCCCAATCAAAATTCTATTAGGACTTTATATCAAAATTAACAAGCTATTCTAAAATTCATATGGAGGTTCATTGGAACTAGACCAGGCAAAATAAACCAAAAAATAAAGTTGTGGAAAACACAATACCTAAATTCAAGACTTATGATAAAGTTACAGTAATGAAGACAGAACATATCGATGAAAGACTGCTAAATCCAAGGTATGTAAGAAAGAGTCCAGAAACAGAACTGCAGATATATGGGTAATTGATTCTCAAGAAAGGTGTAAATGCAAATTGAATTATCTTCAATTCAATGAAGTTGGGACTGTCTCATCTTTCATGGTAGAAACAAAGATTTCTCTTTTCTGAAAAAGACATTTAGTCTGGACATGAATTCCTTTTTGCAATCTGCAATACTTTTTTCAGTACGCCATCAGTGGATTCATGGGGTGACATCTTTAATATCACAGAACACATACAAAATATCTTCTGACCAGGAAATTCACTTAAAGTGAGTAAAGTGTGGCAATAGGCTTAATTCCACCAAATATATTCATGGTGTTATAATATTCATTATCCTACAGCTGACCTAAATGAAATGGAACAATGGAATGGCTACTAGAAACTCATTTATCCTTGAGCCCAAGAGTTTGAGACAGCCTGGGCAACATGGTGAAACCTCCTCTCTGCTAAAACAATACAAAAATTAGCTGGGCCTGGTGCTGCACCTCTGTAGTCCCAGCGGGAGGGAGAGACCACTGAGGTGGGAGGATCATCTAAGCCTGGGAGGCTGAGACTGCAGCTATGACTCTAGTATCAGTTATGACACTAACTGGGTGACAACATTTGTTAAGCTAGTGGTTTTCTTTAAATTGTAAGATGCTTTAAATTTGCGATCAGCATGTGGCATCATTTCTCCCATAACCAGAATTTATAAGCCAACGTGTGGAAATATTTGTTTCCCATCTCTGCATATTCAGGCTTTTCTGATTCTCAAAGAAAAATGCTTTCACTAGGCGACCCAACACAAATTACATTGAATTGGAAGGAGATTGCCCCTTGGCCATTTTAGAACAGACAGGCACATAAGGAATCTAATGTACTAGCTGGTATGACAGATCCTGATTATCCAGGTTATAGAATTACTAATGTAAAATGAGGTTAATACTGAATATGTCTTGAATCAGTGTCATTTCCTAGTACTAAGTTTATTGATATATATAAATAAGAACCTATAACAATTGCATACAGGCCAGACTGCTAATGACAACGACTCCTCTGAAACAACAATTTGGGTCACTTCCCTATTCCCCCAGATAAAAAACCACGACTGGCTGTGGTGCTGACTCAGGGCAACAGAGTAAATGGAAAGATAAGGAGAAAGGAAGTTACAAATATTAACTTTGGCCACACAACAAGCTGAAGAAATGAGGACTGTAGTAGTTACATACTTTTCCTTCTTTGCTTTGATATGTATATATATTTATATATCAAACAATTATTTTTTTCTTTTTTCCATTCCCCTCTAATTTGACATAAGGTGTGTTAATAATGGGTAACCCTGTATTTCAGTATTTAAGTTAGAAGACATGAAAAGGAGATTGTGACAGTTATGACATTTGAAAATCATAAGGAGACAGATACAATGACCTAACTTCTATATGAAACTATTCATTCCCATTTTATATAAACTGGCTTATGTTTTTTGTTATTGCTGATATTGTTTTGTTTGTTTGCTTTTTTTTTCCCTGACCAAAATTCTGTGTCCGACGATGCCAGAAAATGCCGATTAGCACGAAGCCAGTTATTCCCAAGGTGCTGAGCATGTACATATCTCTACCACTTCAATCAGTAAATTTTAAAGTATTTCAGGTGACCACTGACAATAACTTAAAAAAAAAAAAACATAAACTTTCTGATTCCTGTTGTTACAGCATCTGTATATTTTTGGAGACATTGCCTCCAAAAACGCTGTTTGGAAATATTTGAACATTGGTGGTTGGGTCAAAGCAAGCGATCTGTTTAGATAAGATGGAATGTGATATGTGTTTATGCAAGTGCTTCACTTGAATGAGGAACATCTATCTGGCTGATTTTGTTAAATTATGGGGCCTGATAACTAAAAAAATTTTCTCATACCTTGTTAAGAAACAATCATTTTGAAGATAAAAACAAATAAATGAGTGAACAGGACAAACCCTAAATCTCTTTGCCTCTCCTTTTATATATTTGTAGCATTATCATAAAAATAGAACTTGTGAGAGTCGAATGGTGAAATATTTGTAAATATATGACACAATGCTTGTAAATATGCAATGCATAGTTTTCTAGGAGCATCAGGATTACAGGACTGAGTTCACACTTTCTAATATTTTGTAGGAAATTTAATATTCAGATCTTTTCTTAAAGTTGTTAAGGTATTCACACGCTAATACAAGTTTTATATTGTATTGACTTCACTTATTCCAGAAAGATGAGATGCTTTCAAAATCAGATCTTCTGAATTATTGAAATACTTATTGAAATAAAGACTCTGGTTCTCCTAATGCTGTACTTTGCCTTACTGCTGTCCCCTGCTCCCTGCCCCAAACAAGGGCCAAAGTTCCTGGAATACTACAACTGTGGATGATCCTCTGCTAACACAATTGATTTATATCTCCACTTGAATTAATTGTTTGCATCTACTGGCAGAAATTCAAAGAACCAAATGATTTGTTCCCTGGGAAATGGCAGAATATTTGAAGTGATACTCAAATGAACAACATGATGCCTTTGTGTTAATATACAGCTACTTTCCTGTAGTATAAAACTAATTAAAAATATTTTTAAAGATCTATTTCTTGAACTCTTATAAGAAGAAATTACATCTACATTTTTTAGACCTAAAAATGCTGGCCGGGCCCAGTGGCTCATGCCTGTAATCCTAGCACTTTGGGAGGCCAAGGTGGGCAGATTGTCTGAGCTCAAGAGTTCGAAACCAGCCTAGGCAACACGGTGAAACCCCATCTCTACTAAAAAAAAAAAAAAATACAAAAAAATTAGCCAGGCTTGGCGGCGTGTGCCTATAGTCCCAGCTACTCAGGAGGCTGAGGCAGGAGAATTGCTTGAACCTGGGAGGGGGAGGTTGCAGTGAGCCAATATCGTGCCACTGCACTCCACACTCCAGCCTGGGTGACAGCGAGACTCCAACTCCAAAATAAAATAAAATAAAATAAAATAAAATAAAATAAAATAAAAAATAAAAATGCTTACTGAATTAAAATTACATTTCAGCATATGCTAATACTAGTGCTACTGCCATATAAATATAGGAAACTCAAACATTCATTTTGATGACCATATTACAGACAACACTTAGAATTCGTTGACTGCTGAGCTCTATCTTATATGTGGTTTGCTTATGTCAAAAGCCCTCCCAACCTTGATCATTATTTAAATACAATATGTGGCAAGTATTTTTTTTCTACTAACTTCTTACAACTACAACGAAGTCAAATAAGACCATACATTCAAAAATTAAGAAATACAAGAGAGCACAGACAATATTGAGAATAATTAAAGATAGATCAGACAATATTTCCAACCTTGAAAATATGTTAAACATGCCAAAATAGTACTTTTCAAATATCCATCACTATTACCTTTTTCTTATGTTTTGTTCCTCACATCCAATCAGCTACTTATTCTATTCATTATTTTGTTAATTCTGTCATAAATTTATTCCCTGTCATTCCTACTTTCATTTGCATTTTCATCTGTCACATCCGAAATTCTGCAGTCATTTTCTAGTAGGTGTTTCCCCCTCTAATCTATCACTCTCTTTTAATCTATTTGCCTATCCAATTAATTTTCCTAAAACATTAATGTCATTTATACTTCTCTGCTGAAGGCCTTTAAATAGTTTCATTTTGTTGTTCTTTACTTTTCTTCATTCAAATTTACTTGTTTTATATTTTCCTTTGTGGATAAAGCTGCTTGCCTTTGGCAAACTTTGGGATCCATCAGACCTAAATTAATAGCTTAATTTTTTCCCCTCTAACTGAGATTTGGTCTGGTTCTTCAGACTCTCAAACCATTACATTCCTTGTCTGTTAAATGGAGAGAAAACTAATATGGCTGCCTCATAGGATCACTGTGAGAATTAAAGTGAAATAATGCATATGCTGGGTTAAGTATCTGGCAAATAAGTATTAACTATTCAATGTGTCATTTAACCTAGAATAGAAATAAGACGATTAATGTAATTAATGTTTAAGTGTTGGCCTACTCTCAGTGACCCTTCACATAAAACCTGAGAAGCTCTCCCCCATTCTTTGCCTCTGGCTTTTTAAGCTAAATTATTTGGCTCCATCCTCTCCTTCCCAAAAACCACCTCTGATCCTGTTAGAAAAATCCAAAGCTTAGTATTTTCCCAAATAAAGGGTAGCCAACGGAGACCTTGAGAATCAAATGGATGTTTCATTCTTTGGTTTTATAGCCCCCCCCAAAATCTGGCCCAACCTGATTGCAACTGAACATATATTTTTGAACATATATTTTTATTTCAACCACTTTCACCACTTTCCCATCCCTCCACAAAATGGATATAACATTTTTATTTCTTTTCATTAATCTGGTCCTAAACCTTGGGAGAATATGTTCCCTAACACGGGGAAAAATAAACTCCAACATTCTCTTCCTTAATTTATATTTTTTCAAACTTTAAGCTCTTTTTGCATTTCCCACTGTAATATGAAAGTTTCTGAACTTTTCATGGTATTACCATATTAGAAGTACAATTAATAATTTACAAGAGCATGTACTTATTGTTTCTACATGCCATCAGTATTCATAATACATGATCTGATATCTTACTCTGGTTACTACATTTGTAGGATTGCCAGATCATTTATGTATATTAATTATGGACAGGGATTTAAACATAAGCTTTAAAATTGTAAATTCTTATATTTCTAATTTAATTTTTAAAAATACATATTTATTGTCATCTGTAGGATTTACCATTAAGTATAAAGAAGAAAAATATAATGATGTATCAGTCCACCATTTAAAGCTAATGATAGTAATGATTATTAAGGATTTTCCTTTTGATTTTTCTCCCTCTGGGTAGAGTTTTGTGTAATTGAGATCATGTGGTATATACCATTCCACATAATACTTTGGCACTTAGATGATATAAAACCTTTCTCACACAATTACAATAACTTGGCAGATATACTTTAAATGGATGTTGAAATACTTTTAGACATGCCACACTTTACTTAGACATTCTTTTAAAACCCAAAATTAGAGTTGTTTCTAATTTTTTATTTATATAATGTAGGTAATAAGGTACATTTCTGTGAAGAAAACTTTGTTAAAATTGATTATTTTCCTTGGTTTTCATCTTAAAAAAGAATTCTTATATTTTAGGTATGAAATTTTATATATATTACTGAAGTTGTATGTATAATTTCTTTGTTTTACAAAATTGCACTCTAACATTGAGATTGCCATTTTAAAAATCGTGGTTAGTTGTATTTTGCTTTTCTTTTTTTTGAGACAAAGTCTTGCTCTGTCACCAAGCTGGAGTGCGGTTGTTCAATCTTGGCTCACTGCAACATCAACCTTCTGGGATCAAGCGGTTCTCCCACCTCAGCCTCCTGGTAGCTGGGACTACAGGCCTGTGCCACCATGCCCACTAATTTCTGTATTTTTTGTGGAGCGGGGGTTTTACCACATTGTCCAAGCTAATTTCGAACTCCTGGGCTCAAGCAATCTGCCCACCTCAACCTCCCAATGTGTCTGGATTACAGGCATGAGCCACTGTGCCTGGCCTTTTAGTTGTTATTTGAAACAATTAGTTCACTGTTTTTCATTTAAATTTTCTGTAATTACAAATGAGAAATTGTAATGCATATTTATTTTTGGATATATTGTCTAGATAAACTTTATTTGGTCTTTGTAAGTCTTCTCACAAAACTCTCATTAAAATTTTCATTGTAATTACATTAAACTTAAGGATAGGTTTATAAATAATTGACCTATTTATTCATTTTTTATCCATTTATTTAAGTTCTTATATAGCAAGATTTATATGTCTAGAAGGGTCTGCGTATTTATTTCTGTTTGCACATAGTGTGTGCATTACATATTTTTTATTCATGCATACCATCTCATAGTCATGCTAGAAATCCTTTAAGATATTTTGATAAATACTTTTAATAAAGATGAAATAAGAATTTTTGATATTAGAAATTATAGAAGTTATAAGTTTCAACCTAAAGAACCACATGCACAATGTATTATATGTCTTTATGATACTTTGCATTTCTTAATATGAAACAATGTAGTAGAGTTATTAAAGATACAGACCTTGGCTTATTCCAGTGGATTTTAAACCCAGCTCTACTACTCACTGCTCTGTAATGTTTTGCAAAATAATTGAATTCTCTAAGACTTTCCTGACTTGCAGTATGGAAATAATAAAAGTTGTAAGACTACTACTGAGATGTCTTAAGTCTGAAATGAAGATGAAATGAAATCAGTAGAGTATAATGTTAGAGAAGAAACAACCAATAGAGTTTAGATATTTATATTTTTAGTAGTATATTTCTCTAAATATTTCTCTTTGTCTCTGCATTTTCTACTGGAACATAAGCCTCCATTTCTTTCCTTTTAAATACTATCATTTCATCATACTGGATGATTATAAAGCTTTTTACTCTTGGGGTGAAGTGAAGAGAAATCACAAATGAGCTTTTATTTCCTAACTCAGTCAAGGGGCTATCCCTTCAAAAACACATAGGCAGTAAGGCCTTGAACATTCACTGGAGAGAGATTACAGTTTGGACCTTTTTTAAAAAAAAAAACCTAAAAATGCCTAGCGGAAGCTATATTATAAATTACAGAATTTTAATAGTGAGAATATTAAAATACATTCATTGTCAGTGAAAGGCTAAGTATTGCAGCAGCTGAGGACTGAGATTTTTGTGTTTTTTTTTTTTTCTTTTTTTTTGGTGTGTGTGGGTAGTCACAATGTAGAAGACAACATATAACTTGATGAACAATATCCTCAACAACATTTCTTCTGCACCACAGTCACAGGTTTTTTAACACTGTTTCCTAGAAATTTCATCTTTCTCGATAGATGATAGGATGACAATGGGCAAATCAATAAAAGTAATTCTAAAGGAATCACAGAAAATGTAGTTCAAGTATTTAGTTCCTTGAGGATATGACTTAATTCGGGGCAGTTTTGTCATCTTTTTCATTAGTTTCCAACATTTTTGTTAAAGTTATTTCTAGAGATTGTATGTGTACTTTTTAAGTGTCAGTGAAACTAGAATGTAGAAAAGAATGTCCTTGACCTTGAGAACCTCACAATATAGTATGGAAGTCAGATCAGTAAAGAGGTCATCCAAACATATGCCTTAAAAGATATCCTAGAGTTACTAACACAATACGTGGTTCACAAAGGAGGGGGCAGCTTGTGCTCTGTGTTGGAAGTAGGTAACCTTTGCACAGAAGATGAAAAAATTGAGCTAGGTCTTCAAAGATGAGTAAGCGTTGCATAGGCAGAGAAAACAGTAAAGCTCTTGTCAGGTAATGTTGTTTTGTCTAAAAAAAACACTTTTTTTTTGCAACATATAAGAACCATATGAAGTGTATGATATAACATACATAGGAGTTGTGAAATTTCACATAAACCTTGACAATAGCGAAATAAAATTACGGTGTTGTATAGTTTTTGTATATGCAGTCAAAACAAACCTACGATGAGGTTTCATTGGAATTTAATCTGTAGATGCTGAATATCGGCATACATTGGTTTACTGCGCTTTGTTTTTATTGTACTTTGCAGTTACTGTCTTTTTTACAAATTGAAGGTTTGTGGCAACCTTGTGTCCAGCATGCCTATCAGTGGCATTTTTTCAAGAGCATGTGTTTATTTTGAATTTGTGTGTCGCATTTTGGCAATTCCCACAGTACTTCAGATTTTTAAATTATTATGATGTATGTAATGGTTGTCTGTAATCAGTGATGTTTGATGTTACTATTGCAATTGTTTTGTGGTGCCACCAACTGAACCCATATAAGACAATAAACTTAACCAATAAATGTTGTGTGTGCTCTCATTGCTCCACCAACAAGCTCTTCTTTCATCTCTCTCCCTCTCCTTGGGCCTCCTTGTTCTCTAAGATGGAACAATATTGAGATTAAACTAATTAATTACTTTATACTAGCTTTTAAATGTTCAAGTAAAGATCTGCACATTTCCCAATTTAAGACAAAATCTAGACATGATTAAGCTCTAATTTTGAAAACAGTTCCACTGTGATAAAATGCCTTCAAACAGCATTGCATGCTACAGAGAAATCTTTTGTGAAAGGAAGAATACATCAATGCAGCAAACTTCGTTGTCTTATTTTAAGAAATTCTCCAATGGTGACTTTATACATCCTGAACCCTTTATCCTGTTTTAATCAGGGTCCAATAATCTCAACAATTTTTCATATTGCATTAATTTTCCCAATTAGTTGTACTTGTAGCCATGCTCACACATTCAAAAAATATTTCTGAAGCTCGTTTTTCTGTGACTCCCTCAACAGCCTGTGTAATGTCATTTCAATGTTGCTCATTATTAAGTTGAAATAATTAACTCGGTACCCTGATAGAAAAGTCAATGCCTTTTGTTAAAATTGAACTTTTCATTTATAGTGTAAGGAGGTTTGTAAATAATTACTAACAAAAGCATTAAATCTATAAATGTGTCTATCACACACACACAAAAAAGAAAAAGAAATTGCCACAGCCAGTCCAGTCTTCATCAACTACCACCCTGATCTGTCAGTTAGCAGCCATCAAGACAAGACT
Source organism: Pongo abelii (assembly GCF_028885655.2). Lineage (NCBI taxonomy): Eukaryota > Metazoa > Chordata > Mammalia > Primates > Hominidae > Pongo > Pongo abelii. Next base: position 73,026,134 of record NC_071999.2, read on the forward strand.
CTCCACCAGCAAAAAGCTGACAATTTCCTGAAGGCTCAGACTATCATTAGCATTTTTAGCAATATGCATATGTGTCATCATTGTGCAACTTGACAATTTTTCATTGGACATAGTCATTTAAGCCACACTTACGTCAAGGAAGAGAATGTTATCAGCATTTCTGAAACACAGATGGAGCCCTACTCATTATACCTTAATGTCTCTATTTAATTTTCCAATGGTACCCTAATCTAGCCGTCTAACATAGATTGGCTTATTTCTTGTTTTATTTCTTATGAAAGTAATCAATCAAGATACACATATTGTTATGTGTGGCTTCTGTCACTCAAAACTAGGTTCTTGAAATTCATTCCTATTTGAGTGCAGTAGTAGGTTGTTTGTTATTGCTGTATAGTATTTCATTTTACAATATATTCATCACCTTAAGTTTGGAACTATTCTCAATATTGTTGCTATGAACATTTAGTACTCATTTTTTTGGTTAATATATGTTTGTGTTTCTCCTGAAAATAAATTTGGATTAGAATTGCTACATCACAGAGTGTGCATATATTCCCAACAATTTCACTTTTGCTTTATTTTCAAGATAGACATGTGGAAATGCAGGTAGTGTGATTTTGGATGGAAGTTTGCCAGGAGATCAACAGTGACTAATACTTCATTTTCTACCTCTAATTGTAGTTACTAACTGAAGTCTGATAATACTCTAATAGTTACTCAGCCAAGTAATTATTTCATTTTATTAAGTTAGCTCCCAGGAGACTTAATCTTCTGGCTGGTCCACCCAACAAGTACAACATATAATATCAGATGGACACCAAATGGTATAAACTCAGTCTCTCCCTGCCCAGTCTACCACTACACCAATACTGTTTATACAGATATCATAAATGTGAATCCAAATATTGAACTATATTCTAGTGACGTTAGGAAATAAAGTGTGAAGGAAAACAAAATTCGCATGAACCTATAGCTGAACTTAAACTAAGAAAAGGAAGCATTATATTTGTTTCTTGTATTGTACGATGAGGTATTCTCTTTAAAAATGGCATAATTCATCTGTACACAGGACAAAGAGTTTTCTGTAACTGAATCCCAAAAAACATTTAATTTGTGCTCGTTTAAACAAGGGGAAATAAATGTTTAGAATAAAGTTTATAGCTGTATATTGTTTTATGCAGACACATTGGTAAATAACTGGCAATAGGGTGTAAGAAACAAATGAGAGATAAGGAAAGGTGAAGTCCAGAAAAAGCAGAAGGTGGGAAGATGAAGTAAACTGGAAAACTGCAGCAGAGGCTTAGAAAAATAATGTGCTGTTAGAATAATATTGTTCACCCACTATATTCAAGATCATGCATTAGCATATTTTATTAATAAATAAAAGCAACATCTGTTCACAAATATAGTTAATCAGTTGGGGAAAGACATTGCAAGACAAGATGACTTGGACGTAAACCAGCATGTGATGTGCTTTCTGAAAGGGGAATAAAGTGCAATGGGTACACGAGGATAGGAAGTAATCACGAAAAGTCCGGAGGTGAGGGCATTACAATCACGTCTATAAACACATTTACAGCCACTTTGTGGAAAAAGATCTAATATCATGACGTGAACCATGTCATGGACAGCTGAGACTGTTAATCTAAAGGAAGAGGATTTTTATCATTAGTCCACAGGAGAAGAAATCATTCGTTTAAAATAAGAATGTTGCGGGATTTAAAAATATTTGTAAGAGTAAATCTGGAATTCACTCTCAAAGGTTAAGGCTCCTTGGAGGGTAGAGCACATTGAAAATCTGAAGCAAGAGGAGCAGAAACAGAAAAGAGAGTCATGTTGATCATAAAACGATCATATAAAATGGTACAGATTGATAAATACATGTCTGGCTTTTAAAGAAATATATGAAATCAATATTTCTAGGACACTTTATTTTCAAGGTAAGTTGATTAGATGATGAATAGGAAGATGATGATGATAAGGAAGCAGCAGGAATTATATGTCACAGTAATGAGGTAAGAAAACGATTTTTTATGATCACCAATTATTATGTTAATGAGGAAATTAATCAAATAGAGGTAACATAATTGGAAAACTGATGAGTGAATAGGATTGACTATATTACATTAGGGAATAAGTTAAGGCACATAAGAGGAGCACTTTTTTTCCTTTTAAATGCATTTCATACTAGACTTTTCCCCTGAATGTCTGCCTTCAGGAAGGTAGGAGGGAGAAATGACAATCACAAATAATTGAAAATTGATTTTCTGGAATTTCAGGATTTAATATTGGTGGCCTAAAATGTGCTGGTTAATGCCAATTTCTTTCTGTCATGTAAAATGTTAACTTGTAAAAATATGTCTTAATCAACTGCAATAGGACATAAGTTATTTGAAGGAAGGGATGGTGAATTATTGTGTCTAGGATCTGGTACAATATGTGATACAAATCTGATCACCTTGCAAGAAACACAAGCCCTTGAAGTTAACTCTAGTAAACATCTGTCATAAGGCATCTCAAAGAGTCCAAGGAGAAGAGCACAATTAGTAACACTGTAGCATAGTTAGTACTACACTGTGTTTTAGTACTATACTAGACCCCAAACCTGGCAAAATTTCAAAGTTCTGTCTGCATTCATCAAAATTATTTATCTACATTTATACCAAATTCTTTCTCACTCTTTGCAGAACAGCCTTCTCTATTTCTCTGGACCATGTGGTGAAACCACAAGGTACCTCTGAGTATCCATGATACAGGAGCATTCAGCACTCAGCATTCCAGGAGAGATGAAGTACATCTTTTGTAACACCAATTTGAATTCCCAGGAAGGGGCAGCTGTATGAATACATTTGATACAGGTGCCCAGTCTGGACCAATCAGCTGCATCCAGGGGTGCAACAACATATGGCTTCAGTGTGGTGCCTGCCCAGAGGACAAACATTTACAAAAGAAGGAATGATTGCTCTGAGATACCCACACTGACCTACAGTTCTCACTGTGGATGTGTTAAATGAATAAAAAGGAAGTCATATTCAGTTCTCCTGTTGTGACTCATGTGTTCCTCCTGGACAGAATATTTTTTTCTACCTGAATTATTTTAAGAAAAACATGTAGAATTAATAGAACAGCCAAATGTATTTAGGAGTAGAAGGGATTATTAGAATTTTATCTTTCTTTCAACTTACACTATTTGTCATAAGAGTTAGATGTTTATGGGCACAAATCCCACCTCTTCCACTTAGTTTTGCATGCTTTACATATGCTATTTCCCTCAATAAAATATACCTTTCTCCTCTGTAAAATGGTGAGAATAATTAATAATGAATCAGTATTATTGTATAGATGAAATGATATATTTAATGAACAGTGCTTAATGTATGCCTAACATATAGCAAGCATGGTATTAGTAATCTATTATTACTTTTATTTTTATCAGAAAATTATATTACTTTTCTTTTACTGCTATAGGAAATTGTCACAAATTTTATGTCTTAAAAACAGCACAAATTCAATGTCATCAGAAGGTCAGAAGTCTGAAATTGGTTTCACTGAATTAGAATCAAGCTGTCAGCAGGGCTGCACTGCTTCTGGAGGCTTTAAAGGAGAGTCAATTTCCTTGCATTTTACAGCTTCTAGAGGCTAGCCACCTGCACTCCTTGGCTCATGGTTCTTTCTTTTACCATCAAAGCCAGCAGTATAGCATCTTCAAATTTCTATCTCTGACTCTGATATCACTGCCTTCCTCTTATAAGGATACTTGTGACTAAACCGAGCTCACCTGCATTACCCGGGATGCTCTCCCCATCAAAGATTCTTAATCATTTTTGCCCTGTAAGTTAATGTATTGATGTGTATCAGGGACTAATGTGGACATCTTTGAGGAGCTGTTATTCTGCCGACCACACCGATAACATTTCTCCCTCTTCACAATAAGTCTTGAGTTTACAAAGCTTACTCTATGAATATGTCTTTTAGTTCTAAATCAATTTTTGGTCTCCAAATCCATTTCCTAACTGAAGAGAACATACTACCTGAAGAGAAAATATTAATAAAGTCAGATTTATGGAATGAAAAAGAATAGAATTATTGATGCTGGCATTAGACTATTATGAAAATATTTCTCATACATATATTCATGACTATCTTTTGATATTATGTTCATACATTCAAGTCCTGTTATAGATAGTTATATCATGTTTCAGAAAATACTACTCTAAACTAAGTATTGCTCATTTACAAGTTGTTCTTTGTAATCTACTCATGTGTAGAATTAGATTTCCAATGACCTATATTGCTTAAAGCAGATCAAATTACTTGACTAAATATAAACAATAAAAATGTGTTCTGGGCATATTGCCAACACTTTTTTCTGTAATTTTACTTAATTATGTGAAAAATACATTTAGGTTGGGAAATAAAGAATATTTTGAAACTATAAGTTATTTGTTCCACAGTTGCCTATACCATATAAACAAATTTGTAAACTTCAGTAATGATTTTCCTTTCTTGCTGTTTATTGTTGTTGTTGTTGTTTGTTTGCTTGTTTTTTACATCACAAATAGAATTTTATTCTTGAGCGAAGAAAGCAGAGGCTTTTTTACTGGCCATTTACTGATGAGGCAATACTTTCTAAATACTATTATATGTAAAGCACCATTCGAGAGTAAGGTTCCTGTTTAAATTGATTAGCAAAAATATTTATATTGTAAATTGTTTGAATATGAATTGTTAGCTTGGTCTAGCTTTTTTCAATGTTTACACTGTGTGAACTAATTCTCAGATCATTCAGACTTTGGATAAACCATTATTACCTAAACGATACCTACTATTGCAACCCAAGTGTCTAGAATTTAGTCTTTATTGGCCTTCTCAAGTGAGAAAACTCCTGACTGGCTTTAGAGTTTAAGATTAGAGTTAGTTTGATTTGATTTAATCTTGGATTATTTGAAAGATCATTGATTTTTCTGACTATGTGACTTTTGTTTTGTTTCCAATTTTGACAGTGCTTTGAGATGGCTTTGCCACAAAAAGAACCACTTCATAAAATAGAGTTGTAGTGAAAAAGCCTTGCTTTAAGGTTACCTGGTGATATCCCCACATGACATTTGCTTTAAAATAACTCTGTGAGAAATAAACAGCCTTGCCACAAAGAAAATTTCTCTTGGAAAAGGAAAAAGGCCTGTTACTGAAGATAAGCAAAAAGGATAATGAATGTCATAATCTCCAAAAATTACTGCTTCATTTATCAAAGTTTCTATGTCAGAAGAAGGAACAGTAGATTAAAAGAACCTACTTGTTTATATGCACAAAGATGCCAAATTAAGTCCGCATTTTTCTGCGCTTAAACTTGATTAAGTTGCTCTGGACATACTCTATTCTGAAGGCTGGAGACACAAATAGGGGGTGAAAGGGCTCTGTTGGATGACCTGGACAGCTGCCATGAATGAATACATGGTAACACCTCATTTATTCAATCAACCGATCTAAAATATGAGAGCCCATTTTGATTAAGAGGACAAAGAAATGTATTAAATCAAGAATTTAATTTTAGAGTGGGCAATTTAATCACCCCATTGACAAAATATTATAAATCATAATTTATTACTCATTCAACTTAATTTAGCACTTTTTGGGTCCAACACAGTGCTCAGCCCTGAGAATAAGTTGATAAAGGAGATTGATCTGGTCTCTTCCACAGGAACCATAAAAATCCCTTGGAGAAGAAGAACAATAAACAACAAATTTCAGATGTGATGATTGTTAGGAAAGCAGTGGAACAGGGTGCCATGGAAACATACAGCATAGCAATCTAAGCTATTGCTTTTACTGAACTGCCATTTTAAATGAATCCTTCCACCATCCCTGAAGGTAGGTGGATAATTCCTTCAGTCCTCCCCCTCCCTTTCTCTTTCCCTTCTTCCTCCCTACCTTCCAATTACTCCATCTGTTCTTCGTTCCCTTCCATAAACATGTCAAAAAGGCCGTGCTCACATTTCTCTCCTAGAAATGGGCACACAATAGTGAAAGTAGAGACAAGACCCTGCCCTCATAGGGCCTAAAATAGACCAGGTTATACAAATTTTGATGAAATAAATATTTGAATGATTAATTAGTTAATTACTACCAAGGACTGCTTTAGAAAAGACATGCAAATTGCTGTGAGAGAGGAGTTTTATTAGTCTGAGAATAGTATCTGAGAAATTTTTTTGAGAAAGTGACAGTTAAATTGAGAATTTTAAAGAATACAAAAGTTTTTATTTTGTTTTTGTTTTTTTTTCCAGGCAAATGGAACAATAGCATATGTGAAGGCCTGTACACAAGAAGCTGGAATAAATAAAGGAGTCTATTGTGAATGGAGCTAATAAGAGTTTAGATCAAGAAGAGAATAGAGTAGTGCTTTAGAAATACACAATTATTTTATAAATGAGAACACAAAGCACCAAAGAGCCAATTTATTATATCATTCCATCATGTGGTAATCAATGATATGGTTTGAGAAGGAGCCAAAAGTTTGATTATAGAGAATGGGGTGAATATGATTGATTTAACCTGCATTTCACCTCTCTTCCATGGTGAAGTAGCCATGTATTCGGGGTCATGGCTCTCCTCTATAGGTCTTTTCAAATACAAATCCCATTGCCCTTGCTAGTGAATGACTCAGGATCCCAGACTAGAACCAATTACCTCACAGTTTTCCTCTGATGATGATGCACAATGATCCAAACTGACCCAGTAGGACATAAGACAGCAAGTTTTAAGACTTTCTCTTTCTCTGGATTTACGTGCAGAATGGAGCCTAGCTTGCACATGCCAAACAAAGAAAAGTGCAAAGAAATGGAACTGGCAGAATAGAATTGGTTAGCCTTGAAGCCTATGATATCTGTGCTTCCCAGTATGAGGGCTAATTTTTTTTTAGCTATTAGAAGTTTAGAAATTCAAGATGCAAAAATAAAATAATGTTTAGGAGATAAACCAGGCCTCATTATGATGTGCAATACAAAATTATGAGTTTTATTGGGGGGTGCCCATTCATATGTGATATGGTTTGGCTCTGTGTCTCCACCCAAATCCCATCTTGAATTGTACTCCCATAACTCCCACATGTTGTGGGAGGGGCCCAGTGGGAGATAATTGAATCATGGGGGCAGTTTCCCCCATACTGTTCTCATGGTAGTGAATAAGTCTCACGAGATCTGATAGTTTTAGCAGGGGTTTCTGCTTTTGTGTCTTCCTCATTCTTTCTTTGCCTCCTGCCTGTAAATTGCCCAGTCTCAGGTATATCTTTATCAGCAGTGTGAAAACAGACTAATACAGTAAATTGGTACCAGTAGAGTGGGGCATTGCTGAAAAGATACCCGAAAATGTGGAAGCAAGTTTGGAACTGGTTAACAGGCAGAGATAGGAACAGTTTGCAGGGCTGAGAAGAAAACAGGTAAATGTGGGAAAGTTTGAACCTTCCTAGAGACTTGTTGAATGGCTTTGCCCAAAATGCCGATAGCAATATGGACAATAAGGTCCAGGCTGAGGTGGTCTCAGATGGAGATGAGGAACTTTTTGGGAACTGGAGCAAATGTGACTCTTGTCACGTTTCAGCAAAGAGACTGGCAGCATTTTTGCCCCTGCCCTAGAGATTTGTGGAACATTGAACTTGAGAGAGATGATTTAGGGTATCTGGTGGAAGAAGTTTCTAAGCAGTAAAGCATTCAAGAGGTGACTTCGGTGTTGTTAAAAGCATTCCATTTTAAAGGAAAACAGAGCATAAAGTTTGAAAAATTTGCAGCCTGACTATGCCATAGAAAAGAAAATCCCATTTACTGGGCAGAAATTCAAGCCAGCTGCAGAAATTTGCTGCAGAAATTTGCATAAGTTACCAGGAGCCAAATGTTAATCGCTAAGACAATGGGGAAAATATCTCCAGGGCATGTCAGAGTCTTCACAGCAGCCCCTCCCATCACAAGCCAGGGGGCCTATGAGGAGAAAGTGGTTTTCTGTGCCAGGCCCAGGGTCCCTGAGCTGTGTGCAGCCTAGGGACTTGGTGCCCTGTGTCCCACAGCTGCTCCAGCTGTGGTTGACAGGGGCCAATATAGAGCTTGGGCTGTGGCTTCAGAGGATACAAGCCCCAAGCCTTGGCAGCTTCCACATGGTGTTGAGCCTGCGGGTGCACAAAGGTCAAGAATTGAGGTTTGGGAACCTCTGCCTAGATTTCAGAAAATGTATGGAAACGCCTGGATGCCCAGGCAGAAGTTTGCTGCAGGGGTGGGGCACTTATGAGAGACCCTCAGCTAGGGCAGTGTGGAAGGAAAATGTGGGGTTGGAGCCCCAACACAGAGTCCCTACTGGGGCACCACCACCACACAGAGTCCCTCCTGGAGCTGTGAGAAGAGGCCACCATCCTCCAGACCCCAGAATGATGATAGATCCACAAACAGCTTACACTATGCACCTCAAAAAGCCGCAGGCCTTCAATGCCAGCCCATGAAAGCAGCCAGGAGGGAGGCTGTACCCTGCAAAGCCACAGGGGTGGAGCTGCCCAAGACCATGGGAACCCACCTCTTGCATCAGCATGACCTGGATGTGAGATATGGAGTCAAAGGAGATCATTTTGGAGCTTTAAGATTTGACTGCCTCACTGGATTTCAGATTGTATGGGGCCTGTAGCCCCTTTGTTTTGGCCAATTTCTCTCATTTGGAATGGTTGTATTTACCCAACGTCTGTACTCCCATTTTATCCAGAAAGTAACTAGCTTGCTTTTGATTTTACAGGCTCATAGGGAGAAGGGACTTTGGGGGGCTTCTGGGAAGGCATGACTGGTTTTGAAATGTGAGGGCATGAGATTTCACAGGGGCTACGGGAGGAATAAAATGGTTTAGCTCTGTGTCACCACCGAAATCTCATCTCGAATTGTACTCCCATAATTCCCACATGTTGTAGGAGGGACCTGGTGGCAGATAATTGAATCATGGGGGCAGTTTCCCCCATACTGTTCTCATGGTAGTGAATAAGTCTTATGAGATCTGACGGTTTTAGCAGGGGTTTCTGCTTTTGTGTCTTCCTCATTATCTCTTTGCCTCCTGCCGGGATTGTTCTTCCTTGCTTTCCGCCATGATTGTGAGGCTTCCCCAGCCACGTGGAACTGTAAGTCCAATTAAACCTCTCTCTTTAAAATTGCCCAGTTTCGGGTATATCTTTATCAGTAGTGTGAAAACAGACTAATACAATGTGGCTTTATAGGCCTTCATTGCTTTTTTGAATTGTGAAACAATATAAAATTATGATACATGTTCATAGACTTCTCTGTTTTCAAAGTGTTTCCAGTCTTCATATATCTTTGTAGATAAACTTTGGTTTCTCTAGGCAGTGCCTCACAGGAGAGCATAGCCTTGGTGGAAATATCAAGGATCAATAACTGGTGATCCTTGAATGAATGTACAGAAATTCCATTATGTTAACTTAGTATGGGTTGATAGCTAGAATATTATCATGTTACCAAAAATCACAAGAGATTGTTTCACGTGAGTGTCTGTGTGAGTACTTGTCATCCCCATTAGAGTACCTGAAGAGAAGGAACTCTGCTTCATTTATTTTCATGGCTTCTTAAAACATTCTTTCCCATGTTTATTCCTCTGGCTCCCTGACTAATACCTGCAGCTTCTTTGCTGGCTTCTGCTCCTTGAATAAAATTCTGACATTTTCAGTTTTTTGGACTCATTTCTGTGAATCTTTTCTGTTTCCACTCTCTTTTCAGGAAATTTCATTTAAATTGTATCAGCATTAATTTAGATTATTCAGACTTCACATCTTCACAGACATCCAGAATTCTATTATGATCACTTACTACCTTTTGTCTTAGGTTTCATAGGTGTCTCGTTTTCACAAGCCCAAAACAGTTTGTGATATTTTAACCTAAAACTCATCGAGGATTTTCTATTTTAGTTACACTGCTGGTTTTAAAAATAACAATAAAATGCACACGAAACACACACACACACACATTCAGGCATTTCCTAAATTTTATGATTCTAATATGCATGAATTTTAGCTATTATGGCATATTAACTTTGACTAATGGCATAAAGTATAGATTCTGCTGCTAGTTTTTTAGTCTACAAATTGCTGCATACATAACAAATATGCCTCATGATCAATGTCTAACCATGCAACTTTTTACACAGTGTGTCAGTGAGCAGTCCTTACACACTTGCTATTCAGTTCAGATGCAGACATCAAAGCATGTAGTTGTGTTGCTTCCTTGTCTCCTATTGATAAACCCCTGTGATATGTTTTTTCAAAATTAGGTAACGGAAAGAGGAAATTGCCAAAAAATAGTAAAGCACAGCAAAGAAAATAAAAGTTGTAGCAGTAAAAGTGAAATTAAAATCTAATGTAACTGGAATTATAGAAAAGATAGCTAATGGTAGAAGAGTTGATACTCCACTGTTTGACAGGCTCTAGATGTGCAGCCAGAGGAATTTGGTCCAGGTGAGCTCATGGACATGAATGAAGAAAGTGGTGTGATGAAAAGGATTAAGATATCCCAGAGGACATAATACCAGAAAAAAACGCTTCACATTAGAGGAACTCTTAAAGATGATTTCTGACAATAAAGTTGCAAAGGATAAAATGTTGCATGCTGATCCAAACTTAGAAGGAAGTATAATAAACTTTACAAAACAGAAAAAATATTGTTTCAGTATCATGAGTTACAATATGCAAAGAAGACAAACACCATTCAAACTACTATTTTTAAAAATATATATATTTTCAATGGTTTTAACATTTTAAATTTCTAAATATATATTAGTTTTGCTATTTTTCTTTCCCTATACATTTATAACTGACAGTATTGGAGTGTTTATTTTTTAACAACCAATTTTAAAGGTCACAGAACAATAATAATTTTCCCATTGATTTTAACATCGCTTTGTACAGTTTCAGCTTGCGTGGTCATTGTTAGAGTCCTGTATTACTATGCATAACAAATAATGCCTGTATGCATAACCAATACATTATTTTCCGTTTTCATTTTATCACCATAATCTAAGCATCATCATCTCTCATTTGAACAAATGCAATAATTTCCCCAGTTTCCCCCTTCCACTCTTGGTTCTAGCTCATCCCCTATAGGGTAATCAGATTGAGCTTTGACAAAACTAAATCAGTTCATACTAAATCCACTTCCATGGCACAGGGACTAAAACCACAGCCCTCCACTTCATAACTCTATTTACAAGATCAGTAGCATGCCCCTCAGGCTTGGTGTAACACCTCTTTCTCACTAAGAGGGGTCAATGTGTCCATAGGCAGCATTAAGTTAAATCCATTCCTCCTGCTATTTGCATTTAAAGATAACCCTAAACACTGAGACTAAGACCATGCATCCTCAGGATTCCTACTCTGCATTCACAGAAGTCAGGAGAAAGCTGCAGACCCGCTGCCTGCTCTGGCATGCATAGTCTTGGTATTTTTATCTGCCTTTTGTCCATCAGAACTTATTTTGTAATCAGTCCACAATTGAAGGTGCTCACTTCTGAGTCACCTCACAGCTCCTGCATTGTAATCCCTCCAGCAGCCCTCATTCCCACTCTACTGTCATTGTCATGTACTTTTCACTATGTCATCTGAGGGAAAATTCCCTAGATCTTCAAGCTTTTCTCTGAAGCCTTCATAGTCTTGCTCCATTTTGCAACACTCTTCCCCTGCAGCCTTCTCAATTGATGAAGGCGTTGTTGTTGTTTTCCTTCCACAGCCTGAATCCACCAGGTTGGTGTCCTACTCACTCTTCATTGTCATTTCCAGATAATTCTTCCCCCTTTCTCTTTAAAAATTGCTTTGAATCGCATGTTTTCTGAATTACGTAGTTATACCTCTCATTCTCATCTACTGCCATTCCTTTAGGAGACTCTCCCAGATTTTGACACTTTAAACTTCTGCTTCAGAGGCCCTTCAACACTACTTTGGTGACTTTTCTCAATAATTTCGGAGTAGTTTCCCTCTGTGGCATCTGGACATTTAGTTTCTTGATTTCTCTCCTCTATTTATCTAATGTTTTACCCTGTCTCAGTCACTCCCAGAAGCATATTCTGGAGCTTGTCATCACCTATGATATCAGACCCTTCTTAATCTGAATTTGATGGATCTTGTTCTCTCATGACTACACTATATCTTTCTAGTTCATTCCATTTGAATATTTCAAAAGTCTTTTTAACTGTATTGAACTTTTTTTCAGTTTCCTTCATTCCTTCATTTTATCTCTTTTCTGATTACCTGGATTAAGTTCATTAGAATAAAAACTTTCATATACGCTCTAATTTTTTATACCCTCTTTACAAAACTGCTAACCAACTAAATCCGGCTTTCCTCCTACTTCATGCTTGTACCAATACAGCTGAATGTGAATGTAGAAAAACATACACTTGTGTTGACTGGTATCATTTTATAGTCGACGATAAACATGAAGCCGACTCTTAAGGCTGTTCGCAGTTATGCTGTCATTCCTTATGGCGTCACTCTGTCAATTTCACATCTTCTCCTTCCTCCTTAAGTCTTGAATACCTTTCCTATAAACTCATTCTTATGTGACCTTGCTTCTCTGAAAACTGTAGATAGCTGAGCCAAATTTCCTGTAAATACCATCATTATACCTACCCATTTATCAGAATCCATACCCATATCTTCTATTACTCTCTAAAGCTAATCAGGCCCCTAACATTTGTACCACATTCCACTCCTCTTACACTAAAATATTGCCGCAGAAATTTACCCCCTATTCTCATCATTAATTTTTTAAGTAGATCTTTATCATCATGCAAACTTCTTGTTAGCTACCCATTTTTACAAAATAAACAAACAAAAAAAACCACGTTTTTATTTTTTATTTTTTTCTTGATACGACTTTTCCCATCTGCTACCTCTGCATTTATTTTTGTTTCTGCTTGAACCAAAACTCCCTGAAAATATTATGCTCGCTCACTGGGTTATTTCAAATTTATTTCTTCCAATCATTAAAACACACTTCAATCTGACTTTCACTTCACTCTGTCAAAGCGGTTTTTGTCATATTCATCAAGGCCTCCATGCTAACAAGTCTTATGGTCAATTCTCAGTCTTCAGTTTGCGTAACCTTTTATTCTGCTCGCTATATCCTTGATAATACATTTTCTTCAATATTTTTCTATGATCCCGATTACTTTTGGCTTTCTTTTTACCTCACTTGCTCTCTCTTCCCAATCTACTTCACGGTTTTCTCCTCCTTCCTGCTGGAGTACCCAGGATCTTCTTTTCTTTACTGAAAAATCACTCTCTTAAACATGTATCTCATTTATTGTATAGCTTTCAATGATATCAATATGCCACCAACTCTCAGATTTATGTATCTACTCGTGAGTGCTTCCCTAAGTTCATACCTCCACCTGCTTATTTAACACTAGCTTGAGATATTGGTAGATATAGTTAACATTTCCATGGAATATCTAATAAACCTTTCAGAATTAACATGCCCAAACCTGAATTCTTGCAGCAGAAGTGAAGCTAAACCTGCTATATGCACAGTGTTCTGCAACTAAGTTAATGAAAATGCTATTCTTTTAATTTCTAAACGAATAATCTGAACTTTGCCCTTTCTCTCATACTCCACGTCTAATTCATAACAAAATACTCTTGAGTCAATCTCCAAGTCCCATGAAAAATTGCATTTCTCCTAGCCCACTTCGCTGAAACCACATTGTCGAGTGGAGTGCTACAATAGCTTCCTAACTGGGCTTCCTGCCTCCACCTGTTCTTTTTCCCAGCAGTAAGTGTAACCTTTTAAATATGTACGTCAGCTAAATTCACTTCTCTCTTCTAACCTTGCTAATAGATCTCCATGTCAATCAAAGGAAAACCCTAAGCCTTACTAATTGCTTACAAAACTCTAAATGATCTACTCTTCTTCCTTCTCTCATCATTCTCTGACCTCTTATTCTGTTTCTGCCCCTCTCACTCTGCTCCAGAAATTCAGGCTTCTCTGCTTGTTCAAGAACACATCATGTAACCTCCCATTTGAAAACTTTTACACTGGTCTTTCCTGCTGCTCATTATCCCTCCTCCATTACCCTTCCCCAATATCCATATGGCTTACTCCTACCCCAAATCTCCTTCCTGAATGCTCTATTAAAATATTTTACTCTCTTCCCTCACCAGCATTTTTAACCCTTCATGTAACTTAAGCACAGTGTCTGAAACACAGTAAATATTCAATACTTTTAATGAAAGAATTAAAACCTTTCAAAGAGTTTTCAAAGCCCATTAGGGTAAAGTCAAATGCCTTGTCATGTTTGTAAAACATCTGCCTGTGTTTCCAACCTCAATTCATTCTCTATTCTCCTAACTTGCTTCTTACAGTCACACTACCTTTCAGTTCTTTGAACATTTTGAATTCTTTCTCACCTCAGGGCCTTTGAGCCTACTTTTTCTTCTCTTCTGATCAATATTTCCTTGACCTATTTCATAATGTACTTTCCATTTTTCTGATCTTAGCTTAAATGTCACGTTTTGAGTTGTTTTTCCTCACTATCCTATGTTACTGTTAAACCTCCATGTTATTCTACATCATATTATATTCTGTATTTCTTGTTTGGCTCATTTATATTTTTCTTGTCCATTGTCTCTTTTCTCTAAAAGAATGTAAATTCAATTGTATCAAGACTTACTCAGCTTGTTCAAAAATGCAACCCCAACACGAAAACACTGTTTCTGGCAACCATATGCTCTCAATAAATATTGGGTTTTGGGTTACAACAAAACGAACAAAACATAAAGTGTGACTCATAAGTTAATGACACCAGTTTGGAGGCAGTGTAAAATAGAGCTTAAGAATACAGTCTATGGTTCCAGAATGTTTGTTTCAGTTCCAGCTTCACCAGGTACCCATTATAATGCGAACATACATCTGGGTTTCCTGGAACAGTTTCCAATTATGCTTGCTGAACTCATTTTTTTTATTACAAGCCCACTTTCACTCTCAAAAGTGTCCTGAGTTGGAAGGAAAATTATGTCTCCCAAACCTCGTTAGGATTTTTCCTTGGTACAAACCTTTCTTGTCCGTTTCTTTGTAGAGATAAAACGTATACCTAAGTCCTCTAGATGTTGAGAGGATTAAACATACATAGTATATATGGAGAATATATGATGCGTATGTGCCTGTGTACTATATATATGTAAACACATGTGTGCATATTTGTGTGTATGTATCTATATATGTATATGTCTGACAAAGAGCTCATACCAATATTTGACTTCTCGTATTCACAAATTTTACCTTTTAAAAAATACCCTGATCATCCCATTTAATATATAGTTTGTAGAAATACAGAAATGTATGCATTAAATATCAAAGCTTCATCTGACAACATACATAAATTAGGGGTTAACCATTCTCTTTATAAAATGATGAAACACATGTTCCTTTACACTAGAAATGTAATAGTATACTTTTTAATAACTGTCTACCTTTTTGTGAGTTGAGGCACCAAAAATAAACTACTAAAATATTTCCAATAATATTGTCAATTAGATGGGGAAATAATTTTCTCTGAATATATAGTACATATCAATAGAAAAAAAAGTAAGTTTAATGTATTAGTCCATGTTCACGTTGTTGATAATGACATATCCAAGACTGGGAAGAAAAAGAGGTTTAATGGACTTACAGTTCCACGTGGCTAGAGAGCCCTCGCAGTCATGGCAAAAGGCAAGGAAGAGCAAGTCACGTCTTACAACAAAGAGAGAAGAGCTTGCGTAGGGAAACTCTTGTTTTTAAAACCATGAAATCTCATGAGACCCACTCACTATCACGAGAACAGCATGGGAAAGACCCACCTCCATGATTCAAACACCTCCCACCAGCTTCCTCCCACAACACATGGTACTTGTGGGAGTTATAATTCAAGATGAAATTTGGGTGGGGACACAGCCAAACCATATCATTCAAATACACAAAAATGTATTTAAATGCCCATTGTAGGAAATACATTTATTGTACACACCTGGTTTATTTTATCCTCTTTTTATTACTCCAAAATTTCTTTCTTATTGGAACTTGTGACTTTTTCAATTATTTTTAAATTTATTTTTTATTTTTATTTTTTGACAAAAATTATAAGACCTCTTTTACTTACTGTATTCATTTAAATCACAAAATGGTAATTATTATCATCACACATCAAGTGTGATAGAAAAAAAGCGTTACTGTTCATTCAACAGAGAAGGTTATGAGCCAAAAATGCTTAATATCTAAAATAGAACACAATTAATTTTAATAAGCTAAAGTGTAACAGTAAAGCAAAAAGACAGGATATGTGGTAAGCAGCTGTGGGACCTAAAGGTCATCACTAAACATGATTCTCATTTACCCTTTTACTTTTAGTGTCAGGGTCTAGTTCTGGCAACATAAGCCCTTGAGATTTCTCAAGCCGTCCTTCGGTATTGAGCTACCTTGCTCATTTAAAAGCTTAGTGATTATACTCTGTTATGATATTAATCAAAAGGTCAATGCATTCATGAAAATACTTTTTTTCACTTTTATGACATTCACCTTTTCTTCTTTTACCATTTTCAATAAGAAACTGATCATCTCGGTCATTTTGCATAATAAATGAATATAAGCAGTCTCTGTTTGTGATAATATCACTTTCCCTTGTCATGTACTGAATGTGCAGAGTGAGGATCTCTGAATTGTTTGATATGGTACATTTTCTTGTTTTAAATAATAACAAGGGCTTTAATGGGGAAAGGAGAAAGAGAAAAGTATTTTTAATAGGACAAGCTAGAATTTAGAAGATGAAAAGGTTAAAAATTACCTTCAAAATCTCATACTAAGTGCTGACATAGTGACTGTTAATGTACTTCTAGAGTGCTTTTAAACAGTGTTTTACATTGAAATTGTCTCTGTTTATGCTGTCCAAAGGACAATAGCCAGGGAAAGCTGGGAAACATCAGGTGATGGGTAAAGGAACAAAGGCATTACATATGATATATGTATATACATATATATGCAATTCGGTAAGTCATAATAATGCTTATATTTTCTCATACATCACATTTATATTAAAAGAAATATTTCAATGTTTATCTCATTATGTGACCAGAAAAATGTCTTTCACTTTGAGCCAGGACAAACTTTCTTTCATACACGGATCACATAAAATATATTTGGCCAATATGATGACAAAATGTCATTTGAAGAAGGTATTGGTGTGGAAATCTTGTGATTTCTGTGTGGATATTAATTGTAATTTAAAATAAAGTTTATGGGTAAAAGCAATTTTCAGGACTTGATCTGCACTTTGATTATAGGTTTTGCATTTCACTTTGCATAGATACAAGAGCTAATTAGAACTTTTGTAGCAAGGTCCCAATAATATCTATGAACAAGTTTTACCTAAGCACTTTAATGGCTGCTATTTATAGAATCCAAGACTCTTTAGACACATTTTTAACATTTAATCAGCAAATGATTACATATATAGTTTACCAATATGCAAGTCCCCAACTCTAGATACAGGTAATCATATCAGTATTCACAGGTCATCATATCAGCATTCATAGCCTGAATTCACACAATTTGGGTGCTCTGAAGTCCCTCCAGCAGGTTGGTGGTTGTCACCGTTTGAATGTTTGGCCCTCCAAATCGCATGTTGAAATTTCATCCCCAGTGTTGGAGATGGGGCCTAATGGGAAGTGTTTGAATGTCTCATGAATAGATTAATCCCCTCCTGGGGAGAACGGTGGGAGAGTTTTCACTCTATTAGCTTCCATGAGAGCTGGTTGTTACAAAGAGCCTGGCAGCTCCACTCTCTCTCTTGCATTCTCTCTTTCCATGTGATTTCTGCACACGCTGGCTCCCCTTCATCTTCTTTCATGAGTGGAATCAGCCTGAGGCTTTTACCAGATGCCCAATTTTCTAGCCAGCAGAATCATGAGAAAAATAAACCTCTTTTCTTTAAAAATTACCCCGCCTCAGGTATTTCTTTATAGATACACTAAAAAGACTAAGACATAAAATTTTAAAGAGGAGTACAGTGTTGCTATAAAAATACCAGAAAATTAGGAAGCAACTTTGGAATTGGGTAATGGCAGAAGAAGAATGAGTCTGGTGGGCTCAGAAGAAGAAAAATGGATGAGGAAAAGTTTTGAACTTCTTAGACACTGGTCAAGTTGTGACAAAAATGCAGATAGAAACAAATAGTAAAGCTTGTGCTGATGAGGTTACAGATGAAAATGAGGAACTTGGGAACTGGAGCAAATGTCACCCTTACTAAGCCATAGGAAAGAACTTAGCTGCATTGTGTCCATGTCACAGAAATTTGTGAAATGCTGAACTTAAGAGGGATCATGTAGGCTATCTGGTGGAAGAAATTTCTAAGCAGCAAAGTGTTTGAGAAGTAGCAGGGCTACTTTCAACACCTTGTGATCAGATATGGCAGCAAAGGAATGATCTAAAGGTACAAATTATAATTAAATGAGAAGCAGAGCATAGAAATTTGGAAAATCCTGGAAATGTGTTTGAGAAGGAAAGAGGATTTTCAGGTGACTAACTGAAGGGTACTGTGGAACAACCACTTCTAGAGAGATTAGCATGACTAAAAGGGAGCCAGTTGCTCATAGTCAAACAGTAACAGAAAGGCCCTGAAGGCATTTTAGGAATCATCAAGGCCCCCTTTCCACTCCCATCACAGGCCCAGAGGCATAGGATAACAGAATGATTTTAGGGGACAGGCCTGGGATGCTGCTATGCTGACTACCTCAGGATGCTGCTTCCCACATCCCAGCTGCTCTGGCTCTAGCCACGGTTCAAATGGCCTCAGGTACTGCTCTCACTGCTGCTTCTGTAAGACAAGCCATGAGCCTTGGCAGCACCCATGTGGTGTTGAGTCTGTAGGCACACAGAATGCAAGAGCCGTGAAGACTTGGAAGTTTCCATCTAGATTTCAGAGGATCTATCAAAAAACCTGGGTGTCCAATCAGAAGCCTGCATAGGAGTGGAGCCATCACAGAGAGCCTCAACTAAGGCAATGCTCCACAGAAATGTGGGTTGTGAGCCCCATACAGAAAGTCCCCACTGGGGCGATGCCTAGTGGAGCCATAGGATCAGAGCTGCCATGGTGAGCACACAATTATACAGTCACCTCAGCCTGGAAAAGGCACAGACATTTGACTTCAACTGCTGAGAGCAGCCAGTAGGGCTGCATTCAGAAAAGCTATGAAAGTGGGAGTACTGAAGATATAGGGAGCCTACCACTGGCCCCAGGGTGCCCAGGAAGAGGGACATGCCATCATGGGATATTTTGGAGCTTTAAGATGTAACATCTGCCTGCTGGGTTTTGAATTTTGTTTTGGCCGATTTCTCCTTTTTGGAATGTGTCTTTTTACACAATTCCTGTATACCAACTGTGTCTTGGAAGTGAATAACTTGTTTTTGATTTTACAGGCCCCCATCTTTAAGGAACTTGCCTCAAGTCTGAAATGAGACGTTTGACTTGGCACTTTTGAGTTAGTGCCGGAACACGTTAAGACTTTTGGGGACTGTTGGGAGAAGATGAGTGTGTTTTTCAACGTGAGAAATACATGAGATTTTGGTGGGACCAGGGGCAGAATGCTATAGGTTGGATGTTTGTCCCCTCTAAATCTCATGATGAAATTTGTTTCCCAATGTTGGGGATGGGGCCTAGTGGGAGATATTTGGGTCATGAGGGCAGTTCCTCATGAATAGATTAATGATCTTCCTGAGGTGAGGGTGAGTGAGCTCTTGCTCTTTTAGTTAACATGAGAGCTAGTTGTTAAAAACAGCCGGGCACTTCCTCTCTTTCTCTCTCTCTCTTGCTTCGTTTTTCACCATGTGATCTCTGCATTTGTCTTCTACCATGAGAAATGTCCTATAAGACACATGTAGGCAATATACTCTAAATATATAGCAATTTTCAAAATATAAAATTATAAGTACATGGTGTGTGGATTTGATTTAATGATGATGACATGTAAGTTCTTTTTACAGCAGGATGCACTTACGTATTTAATTAATTTTAAAATAACAGTTGGTACAAATATTTGAGGAGTACTGAATGTTTTGTTTAATTTTTGTAGGTCTTTGCATTACACTTTGATAAGGGGACAGTGTAATCTTTAAGAATAAGTTAAAAATTATGTCCTTTGCTTCTGAATTCAAAAATAGGGGTATTTTAAAAGTCCTTCAGGATTAGACCCATAAATATATAAACAAATGTAAAAGAAACCCATTGTAATTTTTTTATTATTTACATTTTCAATTATTTCATTTCTTAGCAAATAACAAGCTTTGAATCACATGTGATAACTGTAACAAATCATTCAAAAATGATTTTGAATACAGTCATCAGTAACATCTTTTAAAAAAATATGCATGATTTTCTGTGTCACTTTTAACCAAAAGTGACACAGAACTAGTTGAAATATAATGGAAGATGGGCACATGGGAAATATTTGATTTTTTCCAGGCCAACTTGTATTTCAGAGGGAAAATATCTTCAACTTACAATCACATCAAAGCTATACCTGAGAAGAAAGAAATCTTGAAGAGCAATAGTATAATTGTGCTGTAAGATAATAAAACTTTCAAACTCACCAACGTGATATTCAAGATCTTCCTGAATTTATAATAAATACTAAATTTTATATCTGATACCCTATTTATTTTATTCCATCTGTCACATCCTTCAACACAAAATCAATATGAGTTACAATCTGCTACTTATGGAAAAATTTATAGCAAATAAATAGAGAATATTAGTACTGGCAGTTTACCTAATGAGATGCTGCTTCAAATGTGCAAGCTTGGCAAATGACTTGTGAAGTGTCATTGGAAATTAAAAGTAGCCACATTTCATGAAAAGTTGCAGCAAACAGAGACTGCAAATGTCTTTTTTTACTTAGTTCAAATTCCTAAACCTCTGCCTATTTGACAAGATGATATAAATTCATAGTGCAAAAATAGGCACAAATAACATCTGATTACATATAACATATGTACACATATATGTACACTATAACATGTGATTCCTTTCAAGAGAAAATTTGGAAGAACAATAACATGGAATATTTTTATGTGTTTTTGAGTTTGCTCTGTAAATTGCTATGTTTTATTTTTTATGGAGAGCACCAGTTCAACCTTTATTTTATACATCTATAAGTCTACTTGGGTAGTGACACCACAAAAGAATCCTTAATAAATATTTACATATAATAGTAGATTTTAGA
The DNA here is from genome assembly GCF_028885655.2 of Pongo abelii. NCBI lineage: Eukaryota > Metazoa > Chordata > Mammalia > Primates > Hominidae > Pongo > Pongo abelii. Next base: position 73,047,402 of record NC_071999.2, read on the forward strand.
AATCATAAACCATATGTCAACATAAACAATTTTACAAATGAGATACTATTTCAAAAAGTTTAAGGCCTGGGACAATAATGGTTATTTCCATTACATTTGTATGACACACTGTTTTCACCTATCTCAGCTCTCATTTCATTAGATAGAAAGCACAAAGACGTCTTTTTTTTTTTTGCCTGTCATGACTGTAAAGATTTTTTTTTTATGTTTAAGTTTTTAGAAACTTTTATTTAAGTTGCAATATATCATTTTGTATTCCTTGTCAGAGTTGTATTTCCTGCAGGAATTTTATGTGTTCCTTCAAACATAACAGAGTTTCTGCTATTCAACCATTAGACAATTGTTCCAGTAGGTCTTGAGGCTTTGCAGACCTTTACATGACTACTGAAACTGGAGACTTGAGTAAATCTGCTCCCTAAAGATTTTAAGGCAGGGTGCAGTGGCTCACATCTGTAATCCCAGCACTTTTGGAGGCCAAGGTGGGCAGATCACTTGAGTCCAGGAGTTCGAGACCAGCCTGGACAACATGACAAAACCCATGTCTACCAAAAATAAACCCCAAAACAAAAACACACACACATACACAAAAACTTTTACAACAACTTATTCAAGTATATAAGGTTTTAAAATTTTAATAACCAAGTATTGTTCTTTGCCCTTTTCAATTTTTGTATGATTACTTATTAATGCAATTATTTATTCTACAAATTTTGCGATAATTTTTAAAGTATATATACCAATTCATAAAATTTTAATACAGAAGCATACTACATAAATAAATGTTTTTTTAATTTATTCCTCCTTTCTTCAACTCCTACTATCATCCCTTTCCTCACAGGTATTCAGATTTTTGAATCTGGTATTTATTATTCCAAAACTTTTCACTACACATATGTGTTTTCTCCTTTATAAATTTTGATTTAAGTAAACCAAGATATTTATTGAATTATGTTTTCCGTATCTCCCACCATTTTCATTCCCTTTGGAAAACATTGGTGATCTAGTGTGTTTGACTTCATGCATTTTCCATTTTATAAAAATACAATTATATATGTATTTGGAACTTATTAGCTTTTTAAAAATATCAACTATAAATACTTTAAACGACATTTCTTATTGAAAATGCATATTGTACACAAACTCTTAGATAAGTCTCTAACTCATTCATGTACAAGACAAAATATACCTCCTTGTAGGTATTCTACTTATCCACTCATCCATCTACCACAGATATTCATATTGCTTTCAAACTTTTTTCTTAAAATGTAATAATTGCTATATACCCTTGACCATATGCCTGCTATTTTATTCTTATATAATAAAACACAAAATGAGGAGTTATTTTATGTTACTTGTACTTTAATTGTAATAGATTTAGTCAAATTGTGAGATATTTTAACAGTGCTATCAGATGTTTATTAAGACATACTTATACGGTATGTTTGTGTTAATTCTTAGATAATCTCTGTTTTTATGACACAAAATCATCTATTAAAGAATATGGCAAGTCTCTCTGTTTGTGTGGAAGTTTTGCCTATCCTCTGCCCACCCCTGTGTCTTACTATGATTTTATATTTAATTTCAATGCAACATTCACTTTTTGTTAAATTTATATTTTAGTTTATGCTGCTATTTTTCATAGGCTTTTATGTTTTTCTTTTTAATTTTTAACATGTTACTATGATTGTAGAGAAAAGCAATATTTTCATTCATTCATCAGATCCTTACCTCACTTCTACCAACACAGAACCTTGGAGTTTTATTTGTTTAATCAATTGTTCTTTGCCAATCAGCTAGGTAGAGAATACCTCATCAATTCCATTTTTTAACCTTAAGGGTAGCCACATCATTGTTTATTACAGAGCTACTTTCTGAAGAATCATTCTACATGCTCTATGACGTAAATATTTTCCTCTCCTTCACTATTTCTTGTTGGCTAAGACTCATTTACTTTGTCATTTTCCTTTTCTAAATAGAATACAAAACATTCTTGGTGTAAGTTTGTAATAAAGAATCAGACTCCTTTTTCAATGTTTGACTGCTGAACACTTTCAGGCCCCAGCCCTACCATTTTCCCTTTTTCCTTATACCTGGGAGAGCAGCACTATTCACAATAGCAAAGATATGGAATCAACCTAAGTGTTCACCAATGGAAGAACATTTCATAAAGAAATGTGGTATATGTACACAAAGGAATACTATTCAGCCATAAAAAGAATAAAGTCATGTCTTTTGCAGCAACATAGATGGAACTGGAGGCCATTATCTTAAGTGAAACAACTCAGAAACAGAAAGTCTAGTACTGTGTGTGTTCTCACTTACAAATGGAAGCTACACAATATGTACAAATGGGGATAAAGTGTGTAATGATGGACATTGCAGATCATGAAGGGTAGTGGGGGACAGAAGAGAGTGGGGGATGAGAAATTACTTAATGAGTGTAATGTACATTATTCAGGTCATGTGATATGGCTTGTTTGTGTCCCCATCCAAACCTCAATTTGTATTGTAAATTGCACAATTCCTACATGTCATGGTAGGAACCCAGAGGGAGATGGTTGAATTATGGGCAGGGGGGTCTTTCCTGCATTGTTCTCATGATGCTGAGTCTCACAAGATCTGACAGTTTTTAAAAAATGGAAGTTTCCCTGCACAAGCTCTCTTTTTGCCTGCTGCCATCCACGTAAGATGTGACTTGCTCCTGGCCATGTAGAACTGTAAGTCTAATTAAACCTCTTTCTTTTGTAAATTGCCCAGTCTTGGGTATGTCTTTATCGGCAGCATGAAAACAGACTAATACAATAAATTGGTATTGAGAATGAGACTTTGCTGAAAAGATAACCTGAAAATGTGGACACGACTTTGGAACTGGCTAACAGACAGAGGTTAGAACAGTTTGGAGGGCTCAGAAGACAGAAAAATATGTGGAAGTTTGTAACTTTCTAGAGACTTGTTGAATGGCTTTGCCCAAAAGGCTCATAGAGATATGGACTGAGGTTGTCTCAGATGGAAATGAGGAACTTGTTGGGAACTGGAGCAAAGGTGACTCCTGTTATGTTTTAGCAAAGAGACTGGCAGCATTTTACCCCTGCCCTAGAGATTTGTGGAACTCTGAACTTGAGACAGATGATTTAGGGAATCTGGTAGAAGAAATTTCTAAGCAGCAAAGCATTCAGGAGGTGGCTTTGGTGCTATTAAAAGCATTCAGTTTTAAAAGGGAAAAAAAGCATAAAAGTTTGGAAAATTTGTAGCCTGACAATGTCATAGAAAGGAAAACCTCATTTTCTTTTTTTTTTAAATTTTATTATTATTATTCTTTAAGTTTTAGGGTACATGTGCACAATGTGCAGGTTTGTTACATATGTATACATGTGCCATGTTGGTGTGCTGCACCCATTAACTTGTCATTTAGCATTAGGTATATCTCCTAATGCTATCTCTCCCCCTTCCCCTACCCCACAACAGTCCCTGGAGTGTGATGTTCCCCTTCCTGTGTCTATGTGTTCTCTTTGTTCAATTCCCACCTATCAGTGAGAACATGTGGTGTTTGGTTTTTTGTCCTTGCAATAGTTTGCTGAGAATGATGGTTTCCAGTTTCATCCATGTCCCTACAAAGGACATGAACTCATCATTTTTATGGCTGCATAGTATTCCATGGTATATATGTGCCACATTTTCTTAATCCAGTCTATCGTTGTTGGACATTTGGGTTGGTTCCAAGTCTTTGCTATTGTGAATAGTGCCGCAATAAACATACGTGTGCATGTGTCTTTATAGTAGCATGATTTATAGTCCTTTGGGTATATACCCAGTAATGGGATGGCTGGGTCAAATGGTATTTCTAGTTCTAGATCCCTCATTTTCTGAGGAGAAATTCAAGCCAGCTGCAGAAATTTACGTAAGTAACAGGGAGCCATATGTTAATCCCCAAGACAATGGGGAAAATGTCTCTAGGACATATCAGAGGTCTTCACATCAGGCCTGGAGGCCTTGGGAAAAAATGGTTGTGTGGGCTAGTCCCAGGTTCCCCATGCTGTGTGCAGCCTAGGCACTTGGTGCCTTGTGTCCCACTCACTTCAGCCATGGCTGAAAGGAACCAACGTAGAGCTCAAGCCATGGCAACTAAAACCCACATTCTTAACCACCATTGGATTAAAAAATAATGATTCCCATGTTTGGCATTAATATGTGCCATGTCACCAACTTCTGATAGGGTCTCAAAAAATATAATCAAGCCAAAGAAACATAAAAGCATTTTTAAAAAGCAACAAAAACATTTTATAAAAATTCACTTTCTCTCTTATCTTAACGAGATTTTATTTTATACTATTTTTTGAGAGTGCAGTCCGTTTACTTTATTAATTTGGAGGCACTAAATCACGCAACTGATTATAATAAATGCATCATGGCCAAATTTAAGTGATTAGGATATAAAAAGGTATACATTTTCTTCTCTTTTTAGGTGCCTAAGATTAAATTTTCATAAAGGATATTTATAGTTGTCAAAAACTCAGCTTAAATTTTAATAAGCTCCTATTTCTCAGAGTTAAAAAATAAAATATTCCTACATTATTTGGCTTCATATAACTTCTGCAACACTTGATATGTAGTTAATGCCCTTTCATCTCTATAAATAATGACAATATCTGGTAGTTTCATTTATCAAAGACAAAATCTTGACCACAAATTTTAAAAATGTCTAGCAGCAAGTGGCATGTAGTTTTGATGATAAATGGAATAATTTCTCCATGGCTACAAATTGAAATAAAAGTTGATAGAATAGTAAAGCATTAGGCTTTACATGTATTTGAGAGATTGGTTTATAGACAATAAAGTTGAAATTCAAATAATTTAAGTGGCTCATGTTAAATCACACAGATGGTGATTGTCAGATTAAGTACTACAACACTAGTCTCTGCACTAGGTATTAAGACAGCCATCCAATATTGACGGAGCACAGGCTAAGTGTCGGGGTCTGCCCACAATTGTGAGTATGAAGTGATGAGACAATTTATCTTTCTCTGCACTATACAATGTTTTGGGCAGATATAGGTGATTCACTGCAGAAATCATTATTAGTTGATTGACTCTCTATCTTATGAAAACAAAGTAAGAAAATGACTGGTTTAAAAAATAGATAGTAGTTAAGATGCAGCACTAGTCTACACACCCAGATTCTGTCTCCATTTTTTGCTAAAAAAGCTTGATCCTCTACCGATTGCTGCTGCTGATGTTCTTGTACCACTTGAAATATTTTAACCAGGGAAGAGCTAAGTTAGTGCAACTGAAAAAGAGAAAATATGTGAAGTTGTATTCCACATCATCACCACTTCAAACTCCGCACTTTTATCCTTCTACCAGGTTGAACAAAATCTCAGTATGTGAGATCGTCTGGGTTTTGAAGGGTAGGAGGCAACCACTTTTTGTTTCTTTCTTGAGAAATGTTAAAATTTCACTCAATCTCAAATCACTGTGCATAAATGTACATATGTAATTTTCATTATAAAAATGACTTAGAAAAATGCTTAGTATCAAACACAGGGAAAATAAAAAGACGTTAATAAACTTTTGTTTATTGTTGGAGAGACCTGCAAATTACTACTTTCAGAATAGTTCTTTATATTTGTAATTGGAAACATTTAATGTAAACATTGGGCAGTTAACAATTCTTAAGTTATTCTTTGCATAAGGTAAAATTGACTTAAAATTTGTTTTTACATGAAGAAGTGTTGAGAGGATGAATGTGCTGGCTCACACCTGTAATCTCAGCACTTTGGTAGGCTGAGACAAATGGATTGCTTGAAAGGAGTTTGAGTCCAGACTAGGTAACATGGCAAAACCCTATCTCTACAAAAAATACAAAAAATTAGCTGGGCGTGATGGTGCACACATCCAGTCCCAGCTTCTAGAGAGGCTGAGGTGAGAGTATCACTGAAGCCAGGGAGATTGAGGCTGCAGTGAGCTGTGGGCGTGCCACTGCACTCCAGTCTGAACCAGAGTGAGACCCTGTTTCAAAACAAAAGGAGGTGGTGAGATATAGGGAGCAAAACATATAAGAATTCAGGACAGTTGAATGCTCATATTTAATTGGAAAATGTGGGGCAATGATTATCACCTCTTTATCCTTATGCTCTCTCTGCTGTAAAAACAAAGGTATTTGAACACCCACATAATCCTCATTTCGACTCGTTTCTTCTTTCAATGTTTCATCAGAAAATAAAAGCTATCCTCTTTTTCCAGAACATTCATTTATCATGTGTACTTAAATTCTAAATTATGCTACTGTATATTTTTCAAAATTAAGTTGTAAATTTATTTTGCATGACTACCAATGGGAGGAGCAGAAGTTCTACTCTTTCTTTTAGTTTTAGCAGAACACGCAGGTAAGACTATAAATAAACAACCATTTGGTGTTTAACCGAAGGTTGGATTTAACATTCTTGACATGATTTAGTTGCTAATAACCTAGCACTAGAGTGACTTACTGGGTTCCAGAGCTCAAAATGTTTAGATAGGCTGCCCATCTGTTGCTTAATTTTAATTATGTCTATGTATTTAAATAGATGATAATCAGCTCTTGTACTAAAAGTGAGAGCAGGTTTTATACTTTGAGTTTTATCAAAGTAAGTTTAAAGTTAGTAGAATATGGCCTATATAAGAAACTATGTTGATATCTGATTGTCCTCAATCATACATTGTCATGTAACAACTTTTATTAAAATCAATCAATAGATTAAAATAGCAGTCTAAATTTATTTTAAAATCTGAAATTCAATAATTTGAAGGTAAATTTTTAAAAAACACTTTGGGCAGAAAATTAATGGTCCTTCTGTATATCCCAGAGGTCACACGTTTATAAAGCCTGTGTATACCATCAGTAAACCATAGCAATGACATACATCTGAAACACTAAAATAGTATGAAATGAAATGTCAATTATCCTCAATGTTTGAAAGAAAGAAATAACTGTGTTCTAATTTTTCTCATACAAGAATTTAATTTTGACTAGCTCATTAATTTGCATTTTAGATAGACTTGTTGAGCATGGACTGAGGGTAAGGCCAGTCAGCTAAGCAGCTGCTTGGGATGTCCAAACTAAAGAGCAATTGAGATATGTATGTCAGTTAACTCAACTTTCCATGCAGGTTGTTTTCCATGCACTGTGAAATGGAAATTGTTCCTACTCCCAAGTATTATAAAACCACATCTGTTGAGACAAAAGAGTATGAAAGCACCCTTCACAGACACAGAAGTCAACTACACCAAGAAAAATGTTGAAAGACATTTGAAGAATATGGAATATAAAGGATAAGCAACTTTTGTTTTCAGTTGTGTTCTTGCCTAGTATATGGATTAGGGTCTGAAAAATTTATTCTATTTTTTATATACAAATCAAATAGGAAATAAACAATGTCTTTCAGATTTTAAATAACTCTATGATGTTTTTTAAAATTATATGTAGAAAATTGTCTCAAAAAGTATCCTTAATATGCAAGATGTTTAAGGAGACAAAATTTCATTCTTCTTCTTTTTCTTAGTCAAATTATGCAATTTCTTATAATGTTTGTGTCTATATTTTCTGGAGTTTAGAGACTAGAACTCATGTAATAAAAGAATAAAATTTGGCCAGGTGTGGTGGCTTACACCTGTAATCCCAGCACTTTGGGAGGCTGAGGTGGGTGGGTAACTTGAGGTCAGAAGTTCGTGACTAGCCTGGCCAACATGGTAAAACTGCATCTATACTAAAAATACAAATATTAGCCAGGTTTGGTGGTGGGTGCCTGTAATCTCAGCTACTCAAGAGGCTGAGGCAGGAGAATCACTTGAACCCAGGAGGCAGAGGTTGCCGTGAGCTGAGATCATGCTACTGTACTCCAGCCTGGGTGACAGGGTGAGACTCCATCTCAAAAAAAGAATAAAATTTGAATAACTTAATGAACCAATTGAGTTCAGATTGAGTAAGTGATGGCTTGAACAATTTGGGTGCTTGCTTAGGTTATTGGTATGATTAGATTTCTAGGCAGTGGGGCAGGAAGCAGAAAAAATATGAAATTTCAACAGAAACAGGAATTTAGGAAATAGGGCTGATTTCTCAGCATATCTTGGTTGGAATAAAAGAAAACTGGATACTAAGTTTTAGAGTGCATGCTTTGGAAAAACAGAGGGAATTTTCAGGAATACCTTATAAAGAATGTAAAAGCACTTAACAGATATGTGTGGAACTACAAAGCCTAGAGTTAGTTAAACCTCTAAATGACAATATTGAAAGGGACAACTTCAGGGAAATGCTTAATCAAACTGGGGGAGGTAAAAACTGAATGAACTGGATTATAGATTTCAGCTTCAACATGTCAAGAGCTTGAAACGCATCACTCCTGTACTTACAATAAAGAGTTGGACAAACTGAAAACACAATTACTTATTAAGACCTTTTAGAAAACTGAGTCACAGGGAAATGGCTATGCTGAAATCTTGAGAAGCAGGATCATCCAGAGAGACATAGCCAAGATCTGCTTAACTGCAGCAGAAGCCACTGGAGCCATCAACTGACAGGAACATATGCAAGGTATATTTGATAAAGTTGAAGGTTGAATTTGGATTAGCATAGATTGAGAAACTACTTGGAGGTTGCAATCTTTGTGGGACCCCCAAACTTTCATGTACTTCTCTCAGAATCCCGTCAGATATGAATGGAGAAGAAATGCAAAAGATCTCTTCATAATTCTGGCAGGATGAGATAAAGCATAATCATTGTGAAATACACCCAGAGGCTTCTCCATTAAAAAATATACTCTGCCCTTGAGAAGACTTTGTAAGACCCTTATCCTACCTGGGAGAATTACATTTCTCCCATTCCAACTCCTCTATCCTGGCTGTCTCATATGAAGACAAAACAAAAAATCCAAACTCAACTGGGGTCATGGTTTCAAGGAAATAGATTGGGAAGATTACATCTGAGGGGAGTAGAGCTTGGAGCAAGGCAGCTATACCACTGAAGAAATGGTAAAATTACAGCCAAGGAAAGAATCCGTGAGCCTAGAAATAGATCAAGAAACTTGGCAATCTGAAATATAAAGAGAAAAAAAGATGAAAAATAAAACAAAAATAAAGAAAAGAATACATAACTGTGCGGGGAAAAAAGTGTAACACACATACATTCAGAATGCCAGAAGGAGAAGAAAGAAAACAAAAAAGAACAGAAAAAATAATTTAAATAATAATGGTTGAGACTTTTCCAAAATTAATGACATACTCAGAACCATAGATCCAGGATGTTCAGGAAACATTGATGATTACCTAAATACTTCCCCCTCGAAGACTCCAATACAAATAGCTTATTCCTATTATATTCAAACTGAAAAAAATGCAATGAGGCAGAAATCTGGAAAAAGCCAGAGATAAAAATGTCTATGAAGCAACAAGGATAAGAATCAAAGCAAACTTTCTGTTAGAAACTATGTAAGCAAAAAATGAAAAGTGAAACATTTAAAGTGTTGAAACAAAACAAAAATGAAAAACACAAAACACCAACGTGGAATTCTATATCCAGAAAATATATCCTTCAGTGTGAAGAAATAAAACATTCTTAAAAAAAAACATAGAATTCATCATTAGCAAATATATTCTAAAAGAAATGCTAAAAGTAGTTCTTCAGGCAGAAGAAAAAATGGTGTAGGTTAGAAACTTTTATGTGTATAAAGAAAGGAAGAATTTTAGAGAAGGAATAAATGGTGATAAAATAAAATCTTATATTTTTTATTCTTATTTGATCTGAAGGATAGGTGACTGTTAATAATAGTGGCAATGTATGGGATGAATGTACCCTATTGATAAGTGGTATTAATGACAATCAGTTAATGATAATATCACTAGGGTTGGGAGAAAGCAATTGTGAATATTCCATTATTTGAAGGTGAATTTTGATTAGTTAAAAAGTGCATTATATGCTGTAGGTATATCTCTATTTTTTTAAATAAAAACAAGTATAAGTGAGAAAATATAAAATGGAATCATATAAAATATTCAGTTAAAACAAGATAAGGCAGAAAAAGCAGGCAAAAAGAAGTAAGAAAAATGCACTGAAATCAAACAATTACAAACATGGTGGATATTAATCCAACTATACCACCAATTACTTTAAACATGAATTGTCCAAATATACCAATTAAAAAACATAGATGATCAGAATGGTTAAAAACCAAAACAAGACTCGCTTATATGTTGTCCACAAGAAACCCTATTTCAAGAAAAACACTGATTGATTGGTTCAAAAAAAGGGATGGAGAAAAATATACCGTGCAAGCACCAGTCTAAAGAAAGCTGCAAAAATTATTAATTTCAGAGAAAGCAGATTTCAGAATCAGGGAACTGCTCAGGGATAAAGAGAGACACAGTTATAAGGAAGTCAATTTCCCACTAAGAAATAACAATATCATACATGGATACACTTAACTAGAAAAACAAAATAAGGACAAAATTGGCAGGCTGAAAGAAAAGTAGGCAAATTCACTATTATGTTTGAAGACTTCACTATTTTTTGGTTAATAATTTATAGATCAGACAACAAAAAATTCAGTGAGGATACAGATGACCTGAACAACACACCAACCAACTTCATCTATTTGTTAACTATGCAATATGCCAACCAACCATAACACCATACACATTTTTTTCTCAAGCTCAAATGAAGAACTCAGAAAAATAAACCACATTCTGGGTTATAAAACACACCTCAAAACATTTAAAATAATAGTAATCACATAAAGCATGTTCTTAGACAACAATGAAACTAAATTAGAAATCAATAATATAAAATATATTTAGAAAACAAACAGCACACTTCTAAATGGCATATGGTTCAAATGAAAAGTCTCAGGAAACATTTTAGAATATTTTGAAATAAATAATACTGAAAATATATCTTAACAAAATGAGTGGGATGCAATGAAAGTAGCGTTTAGAGGAAGAGTTATAGTATTAAATATATATATCAGAGAAGAAGAAAGAACTAAAACCAATAATATAAACCCCACTTTAGGAAACTAAAGAAAAACTGTGCAAGCCTAAAGCAAACAGAAGAAAATAAATAATAAAATCAAACAAACAAAGTTGAAAACAATGGGAAAATCAAAGAAACTAAATGTTAGTTATTTGAAAAAAATCAATGAAAATATAAAGCTCTATCCAATCTAACAACAACAAAAAGACAGAAATCCCATAGCAGGGTTATCACTACTGATTCCATGGATATTAAAATGTTAAGAAAATAATACCATAAACAACTCTATGCCCATAAATTAGATAACTTGGATAAAATGGACAAACTCTTTGAAAGACACAAACTAGAAATATTTATAAAATTATATGTAGATAACTTGCATATCCCTAACCTATTAAAATGAAACAATAATTTAAAACTTTCCAATACACAAAGCACCAGGTTCAGAGGTTTTCACTTAGCCTTTCATGAGCATTTAACGAAGTCCAGAAAATAGACATAATGGGAACATTTCATAACACATAGTAAGAGGCCTGCATTATCCTAAAATTAAAATCAGATGAAGGCATTACAAGAAAGGAGATCTACCAACTAATATCTTTCATGAACATCAATGTAAAAATCTTCTACAAAGTATCAGGAATTTATATGCAGCAATGTATAAAAAGAATTCCACCCACAACCAATTTAGATTTACTCTGGTCATGCCAGGCTGGTTAAACATTCAAAAATCAACCAGTGAAATTTATAATACATGCTGAAGAAAAATCATCTGATCACATAAATTTATTCAGAAAAAGCATCAAACAAAATCCAACACCCATTCATTACAAAAACTATCAGCAAACTGAGAATAGAGGGACCTCCCTCAACTTGAAAAACATCTGTAAAACTTGCAGCTAATATAACACTTGATGTGAAGAGACTTGATGCTTTCTCCCTAAAATCACAACAAAGACGAATATGTTCTTACAGTAATACCTATTTAATTTTGTATTAGAAGTCCTAGCTAATGGAAGTCAGTGTGGCGATTCCTCAGGAATCTAGAACTAGAAATACCATTTGACCCAGCCATCTCACTACTGGGTATATACCCAAAGGACTATAAAGCATACTGCTATAAAGACACATCCACACGTATGTTTATTGCGGCACTATTCACAATAGCAAAGACTTGGAACCAACCCAAATGTCCAACAATGATAGACTGGATTAAGAAAATGTGGCACATATACACCATGGAATACTATGCAGCCATAAAAAATGATGAGTTCATGTCCTTTGTAGGGACATGGATGAAATTGGAAATCATCATTCTCAGTAAACTATCGCAAGGACAAAAATCCAAACACCACATGTTCTCACTCATAGGTGGGAATTGAACAAAGAGAACACATAGACACAGGAAGGGGAACATCACACTCTGGGGACCGTTGTGAGGTGGGGGGAGGGGGGAGGGATAGCATTAGGAGATATACCTAATGCTAAACGACGAGTTAATGGGTGCAGCACACCAGCATGGCACATGTATACATATGTAACTAACCTGTACATTGTGCACATGTACCCTAAAACTTAAAGTGTAATAATAATAAAATAAAATAAATAAAATAAAAAATAAAAAAAAGAAAGAAAGAAACAGGAAAAGAAAGAAAGAAAAAGGAAGGAAGGAAGGAGAAAGAAAGAGGAAAAGGAAGGAAGGAAGGGAGGAAGGAAAGAAGGAAAGAAGGAAGGAGAAATGAAGGAAGAAAATGCATACAGATTGGAAAAAAAAGAGAAAAATGTGCTTTTTTTCTTTGGAGATAAGATGAATAACTATGTCTAAAATCCAAAAGAATCTACCAAAATACTCTAGAAACTGATAATTGAATGTAGCAATGCTGCAGGATTCAAGATTAATATAGCAAAGTCAGCTGCTTTCCTTTACACCAGCAATGAAATATTGGAATTATAATAGCACCAAAAATACCTACACATAAATCTAGCAAAATATGTTCAGGATTCATATGTGAAAATATACAAAACAGTAATGAAAGAAATAAAAGACATTCTACATAAATGGACAGATATTCCATATTCATGGATTAGAAGAATAAATAGTGTTAAGAGCTAAGTTTTTCCCAACTTGGTCTATAAATTCAACACAATTTCAATCAAATTCTACCAAGATATTTTGTAGATATTGACAGACTGATTCTAAGTTTATATGGAAAGGAAAAAGACGTAGGACAGGCAACATAATATCAAATAAGATGAACAAATTTAGAAGACTCACATTACCCCATTTTTAACACATTATAAAATTAATCAAGACACTGAGATATTGGCAAAATAATATATACATGGATCAATAAAACAACAAGGATTCCATAAGTAGACCCACAGAAATATTGTCAATGGGTTTTTGGCAAAGCAAAAATCTGATTAAATGGAGAAATTAAATCTGGACATAGACCTATGCTTTTCACATATATTCATTCAAAATAGATCATATATCTCAATGTAAAATGGAAAACTATATAACTTCCAATAGAAGGCACAGCAGAAAATCTAAGTCATTTTGAGTTTGACAATGAGTTTTTAAGAGACAACACCAAAAGTATGACACATGAAAGCAAACAACAAAGTCAAGTTGAATTCTTAAAAATTAAGTCTTCTACTCTGTGAAAAACACAACAGCATCTGTATATTCTCTTTAAAAAAATCTAACTAATGTAAGATGCTATGTGTATTTTTACATATGGGAACCCTGTATTATCTTTGATTATTTTTCTGTAAATCTAAAACCAAAACATCTATTAAAAACACCTAACTGGCAAAAATTATGAAATGAACTTTAATGTCATAGTATATTCTCTTAACAAAGAGAATATAAATTGAGCTACTGATTTGGAGAAAATACTTGCAAAACAGATCTCTGATAAAGAGTTGTATCCAAAATGTAAAAAGGGACATGCAAAACTGAACAAAGAGTAAATAACTTCACAAAAAAAATGGCAAATGTACTGATCAAACTAAGGAAACATACAGATGGCAAATAGGCATATGAAATGATATCATCACTTGTCATTAGAGAACTGCAAATTAAAACAACAATTAGATACTACTACATACCTGTTAGAAAGGCTAACATCCAAATCTTAACATCACCAAGTGCTAGCGAGGATGAGGAGCAATAAAAACTCTCATTCATTGCTGATGGAAATGTAAAATGCTAAGCCACATTGGAAGACAGGTTAACAACTTATTACAATGTTGATCATAGTCTTCTCATACAATCCCGCAAATATGCTCTTACTTACCAAATTCACTTGAAAACTTACATCCACACACAAAATCTGAATAGGAACGTTTATTACAGCTCTATTCATAATTGCCCAATGTGTAAGCAATTTAGATGTCCTTCAATAGGTGAATGAATAAACAAACTGCAGTGTATCTACACAGTGGGATATTAATAAATATTACTCAGTGATAAAAGGTACAAATATATGATTTAATTCATGCAAAGGTATAAATTAGTTTATGATGTATTAAGCCACCCAAAGACATACATGAATCTTAAATGCATATTGCTAAGTAAAACAACAAAAAAAAGACCCAGTCTGGAAAAGATGTATTTAGTATCATTCCATTTGTATGACATTTTGAAAGAGGCAAAACTATATAACCAGTAAACAGATTAGTAATTGACAGGGGTTTGTATGGGAGGAAGGTTAAATAGTTAAGCACAGGAAATTTTTAAGAGCCTGGAAACTCTTCTATGTGATAGTATAATGGTGAATAAATGAACCTATGACTTTGTCAAAGCCCATAGAATTTTGGAGCACAAAGAGTTAACTTTGCCAAACGTAAATTTTGGAAATTCATTTAGAAATTCAGTGGATCTCTATATGGAACAGTGAATAAGACAAGAACATGTAAGTAAAAATAAACTATATTGCAAATGTATGGAATAGTTTTACTAAAGAAGGTGGGTGAAAAGTTGCTGACCTAAGTAATTTTGGAAATTGCTAAACTTGTTTCCCATGGGGGTACAGGTTAATAATTCTGAAACCACTATAACTGTATAATGGAATTGAAAAAATTGCTGGGCGTGGTGGCTCATGCCTATAATCCCAACACTTTGGGAGACCGAGGCGGGCGGATCATCTGAGGTCAGGAGTATGAGACCAGACTGGCCAACATGGTGAAACCCTGTGGCTACTAAAAATACAAAAATTAGCTGGTCACAGTGGCAGGTGCCTGTAATCCCAGCTACTCAGGAGGCTGATGCAGGAGAATCACTTGAACCGGGGAGGCAGAGTTTACAGAGAGCCTAGAGCATGCCACTGCACTCCAGGCTGGGTGACAGGGCAGGACTCCATCTCAAAAAAAAAAAAAATCAATAAATGTATACACATATAATAAATTCTCCTGCTCTATCAGCTGAGAGGGCTTAGAGGTGTAATACATCAGTAGTACTAAGAGTATCTAGCATCCAGATGTCGCTTTTTAATACCATTCTCTAATGAAAGGAATCAGAGCTCCTTGGAGAAAGGACATATTCTAGGTCTGGGGCAGAAAGTATACAAGAAGAGCCTGAAGCTTTTTCTTGCACCAGAAAATAAATATCCATGAGACTATACTAATAATTAATTAGTTATTGAATAAATAAATGGGACAGAATAGACAAATCTCCCATTCAGAAGAATGCCAAAATTTGTATAGATACTCTTCTCTAAAATGGTAGAGGATAACTTCCCACTTGTAAAGTGTGCCTTTGGGTAGTGACTTCTTTCCAAAGATTACAGTATGGAAAGAGCAATAAAACGTAACTTTATGGTAGAGAAATCTCACAAGCAGTACCTCAGCCAAGTGATTAAGGTCAGCATTAACAGTGTATGCACCCTTGATTGCTGTGATAAAAAGAGCACTTTACCTCTGTGATCTTCTTCCTCAAAACACATAATTCATGTCTTATCATGAGAAACATATCAGAAAAATTCAAATTGAGGAACATTCTACAAAATATCAAAACTGTCAGTCATCTAAAACAAGTTTGAGAAGCTGTCATAGCCAAGAGTAGCCTAAGGAAACAAGATGACTAAATGAACATGAAGTAAAAACTACAGAAGTATGAAGAAAGTATGTACTTTAATAATAATAATGTACTAATATTGGTTCGTTAATTGTGACAAATATACCATACTAATGTGAGATAAAATTTATATTAATGTGTATGGAACTCTGTGTTACCTTTGATTTTTTTTCTGTAAATCTAAAACTATTCAAAATGAAATGCCTATTGAAAAAAACCAATCAACCAACCAACAAAAGAATATAAAATTAACTAACTTTAATGTCATATAGACCTGGGTTCTATCTCTTAATCCAGGCTATATTTTCTTCTTCTGGAAATAGAAATCCTAATATATCATTTGCTGCAAGGATTTACTAGTACATCCTTTTAAAAGTTTCTTGCATATATAATTATTAATACATATTAATTACCTTTGCCTTTTTAATTTTCATGATTAAATGTAATTGAAATTAATGAAATCTAAACCACTTGTATAAATTGATACATGAACTGCTTAACCTACATTGCTTTAGTCTTCCTACAAATTAAGTTATCATTTCAGCAGCACATTCATTTTGTTAGGTCTACCCTTAAAAGTAGGGTGAACACCCCTGAATTATTTATGAAAGGCACCACATATCCATAACTGCATTAATATGTGTTAGTTCTCTGAATCCCTTTAATGACAGAATCATAACCTCTTATTCTTAAGAAATAAAGTTCTATGGAAAGCAACTGGTAGAGAATACTCCAGAATGAGGAACAATGAAGACTAATGATTTGGCAGACGGGAAGCCAACAAAAGAAAAAGCCACCAATTTAACCTTTTTTAAAATAGAGTAGTGTAGGGGAGTAGTCTTAGAATGGAGAAATGCAATGAAAACTGGTATTTTATTCATTAATAATTTATTGAATAACCACCAAGTTTTCAGAAATGTGCTAGAAAGTTTGCATGCACTCTAATATAATTTGAGTTGAAATTTATGTTCACAGACACTTCTCTTTTTTTTTTTTTGGGGTAATCCTTTTTTTTTTCTTTATTTTATTTTATTTTATTTATTATTATTATTATTATTATTATTATACTTTAGGCTCTATGGTACATGTGCGCAACGTGCAGGTAAGTTACATATGTATACGTGTGCCATGCTGGTGCGCTGCACCCACCAACTCGTCATCTAGCATTAGGTATATCTCCCAATGCTATCCCTCCCCCCTCCCCCCACCCCACAACAGTCCCCGAAGTGTGATGTTCCCCTTCCTGTGTCCATGTGTTCTCATTGTTCAATTCCCACCTATGAGTGAGAATATGCGGTGTTTGGTTTTTTCTTCTTGCGATAGTTTACTGAGAATGATGATTTCCAATTTCATCCATGTCCCTACAAAGGACGTGAACTCATCATTTTTTATGGCTGCATAGTATTCCATGGTGTATATGTGCCACATTTTCTTAATCCAGTCTATCATTGTTGGACATTTGGGTTGGTTCCAAGTCTTTGCTATTGTGAATAATGCCGCAATAAACATACGTGTGCATGTGTCTTTATAGCAGCATGATTTATAGTCCTTTGGGTATATACCCAGTAGTGGGATGGCTGGGTCAAATGGAATTTCTAGTTCTAGATCCCTGAGGAATCGCCACACTGACTTCCACAAGGGTTGAACTAGTTTACAGTCCCACCAACAGTGTAAAAGTGTTCCTATTTCTCCACATCCTCTCCAGCACCTGTTGTTTCCTGACTTTTTAATGATTGCCATTCTAACTGGTGTGAGATGGTATCTCATTGTGATTTTGATTTGCATTTCTCTGATGGCCAGTGATGGTGAGCATTTTTTCATGTGTTTTTTGGCTGCATAAATGTCTTCTTTTGGACACTTCTCAAAAGAAGACATATGTGCAGCCAACAAGCATATGAAAAAAAAGGCCAATATTGCTGACCATTAGAGAAATGCAAATCAAAACCACAATGAGATACCATCTGACACTAGTCAGAATGGCTGTTTTTAAAAAGTCAAAAAATAACAGATGCTAGTGAGGTTGTGGAGAAAAAGAAACACTTATACACTCTTGGTGGTAGTGTAAATAAGTTCAATTATTGTGAAAAGCAGAATGGTGATTCCTCAAAGAGCTAAAAATAGAACCACCATTTGACCCTGCAATCCCATTACTGGGTATATAACCAGAGGAATATAGATAATTCTACCATAAAGACACATGCACATGAACGTTTATTGCAGCACTATTCACAATAACAAAGACATAGAATTGTCCTAAGTGCCCATCAATGACAGATTAGATAAAGAAAATGTGGTACATATACAGCACAGAATACTATGCAGTCATAAAAAGCAACAAGATCATGTCTTTTGTGGGAACATGGATGGAGCTGAAGGCTATTCTTCTTAGCAAATTAACACAGGAACAGAAAACCAAATACTGCATGGTCTCACTTATAAGTGAGAGCTCCATGATAAGAACTTAGGAACACAAAGAAGGAAACGACAGACACTGGGATCTACTTGCAGTAGAAGGATGGGAGGAGGCAGAGGAGCAGAAGGGATGATTGTTAGGTGCTGGGCTTGATACCTGGGTGGTGAGATAGTCTGTACAGCAAACCTCCATGACATGAGTTTACCTATGTAACAAACTTTCACATGTACCCTCGGACCTAAAGTAAAAGTTAAAATAAAAAAAAAATTAAAAATATGTAAGAAAGGAAATCCACAGTCATGATTTGAGTTATTAACATTCTGGTCTCCCTTATTCTCACCTAAATGCTCCTCCTTCTGCATTCTTTATCTCCCTGAAGATTCCACTGCCCAATACATTGCCTAAACTGGAAAACCTAGTTTCACACTTCCCCATTTCATCTCCCTCATCCACCATATCAAATGCTACAACAAATGTTCTCAGTTCTTTTTAAAAATATATCTTGCAAATCTGCATTATACAAAAGGACAGACAATAGCTCCATGTGGTTATTGAGTAACCAACAAGTGACCAGTGCAACTTAAAACTGAATTTTAAATTTTGCAGATTTTTTTTCTTAATACTCTAAATTGAAACATTTAAACTGACAAGCATTTTGGTTACTGGAAAACACTGAAGTACATTTGGAACAACTAGGGTATGTAAGTATGTTTGATAAACTGTAAATTTTATGAAACCTAACTATTTATGAAATTTTTCTGATGAAACTTTAGTATTTGAGTTGAGATGTAAATTTCGAATAATTTGTTTTAAAATTGTACATAAGGCTGGGTGTGGTGGCTCATGCCTGTAATACCAGCAGTTTGGGAGACCGAGGTGGGCAGATCATGAGGTCAGGAGTTTGATACCAGCCTGGCCAATATGGTGAAACCCTGTCTCTACTAAAAATACAAAAATTAGCTGGGCGTCGTGGCACGCCTGTAGTCCTAGTTACTCAGGAGGCTGAAGCAGAAGAATCGCCTGAACCTGGGAGTCAGAGGTTGCAGTGAGCTGAGATCACACCACTGCACTCCAGCCTGGGCGACACACACACACACACACACACACACACACACACACAAAGATTAAAAAATGACAAAAGAAAAAAGCATATGTAAAACATCTCCTTGAGAATTGTTTTACACTGATTACATGGGAAATGATTATATTTCAATTTAAATATATTATTAAGCTAATTTCACTTATTTCTTTATCCTTTTTTAGTGTAGCTACCAGAAAATTACCTAAACATCTCATATCATACTTCTATGAAATAGGGCTGTTCTAAATTATTCTTATCTCCAATATACTTCCAATTCCCTGATCCAGAACACCATCCTCTTTATCCTGGGTCCCTGGATTTCCACTCTGGCCTCATACATTTTTTCTGCCTCCAATGTCTTCCATGCTTTCTGAACATCAGTGCATTCTTACTCTAACATCTCTATACTCTTCCCTTCATAAAGTTGAGATAATCAGGCTTTTTATCTCATGGAACACTTATTCTGTAGAAGTTTCCAATATTGACTTATTTTATGCAGTGCTCTTTTCAACATAAAAATCACATCACATTATTGATTAAAATCTTTTTTATCTGAATTCTATAACCTGATAGGTTTCTCATCAGCTGGCCTCTGCTTACCTCACCAATTTTATTTCTAACCTCTGCCTCCAAAGCACATCCTATGCTCTAGTCAAATTCATCTTCTGAGTTGCATCAAATGTCCTGTGCTTTATTTTGCATCTGGATCTTTCTACTTTCTATTATTCCTTTATATATTGTTCATAATTTAACCCCCAATATCAAAGCAATGACTAGCATAGGGTTGACCTGCAAAAGACATTGAGTGAACATATCTGCAAAAGACATTGAGTGAACATAACATGAATACATATCTGGACTTCATTAGAAACAAACTACCTTAGAAACTTAGAATATAAACATTTCCTGTAATAAATGATAGGTAACCTTTAAACCATTATTGTCTTCAAGGATCAACAACTGTATTAAACATCTTTAAAATTACCAATTGTGATTCTAAGCAGTCTCACTGAAGTCAAACTGCTGAACTTTTCTCTCCCAAGATACCTTAATTTTAAACTTTCTATTGTTACTTTGAAAGCTACTCATAGTATAACCTGGAATATTTTCCAAATATCTTAGCAGTTTGCTTTCAGATCCAGGGGTAAAACAAAAATTGATTTCAGAGCAGATTAGCAGTTTTTCTCATCCATTCTCATCAAAGAAAGTGTGGGAGGATTGCAGGCCCTCTGAGAGCATATATTATAGCTCATTATGCAAAGAAAAAAGGTAAAAATGAGTCCAGGAACAATTAATATGTGAAGTTAGTATTCTACAACACAGTATTACCACTACCATATGTAGGTTTTTTTAAAGTAGAGGCATATTAAAAATTAAAATGTGCTTCACATACATTATTAGTAGAATTATGATTATTATATCATTGTCATGAGTCAAGTTTCTATAAGCTGTTCCTGGGAATGAGTGGAGATGTTTTTTCCCCACTTTTCTAGGTTCCTCAGGGTCTTAGAGGTAATAAAAGATAAGAGGTAGCATTAGAGTAAAGGGGTTAATTACGTTGCAGGTGAGAATACCAAGATTAAAAGTCAGTGAATGTAGAAGCTGAAAGATAAAAACAGCTTCAAGATTCTCTTTCCTCAGTCTTTTAGCACTCCAGTTACTCAACAATTTGGAATAATATAATTATAAAATAATAGAATAAAAATAATATTTCAGGTCACCTAGCACAATTTCCAACCTAATGCAATAGCCTCTCTACAATGACAGAAAATGATTTTTCCTCTGCTTTTGAGTTTTTCCAGTAATATGGCACTTCATAAAAAGCACACAGTTTTGTTTAGGGCAATTCTAATGATCAGGAGTTAGACATGGTTCTAATAAAAGTAAACCTAACCAAATCTAATCTCTTCTGTATGACAGTTTTTAAAAAACAATTTGAAAATGCTTATACTACTCCATCTACAAAATCTGTATCCAGTCTTAAGTTTCCTACTTCTTTCTAGGATTTTCCAAAATACATACTTTTCAGAATCTTTATAATGTTGGCAGTTGTTTTCTGCACACACTTCAGTTTTGGCATAATTATTATATGTGGTATCCAAGCATCTACTCATCTTGTATATTAGTGGACACTTGTATTCCTTGATCTATGTGTTATAAATCTGTTAACATAACATTTGTTTCTAATTTAGTACAACTAATATTTAATGAATACCTATTCTGAACCAATATTAGCCGATATTTCAAAATGAATGCAAGGAGTCAAAAAAAAAAAAGACTAAGATATTTTGAATCTTTGGTTACTCTTTATCTAGTAGAATCTTAAAATATGCTGGACCTTGGAAACTGAACAGCAATACAAATATGTGATTCTATGCCATATTCCATATTTTGTATAAAGTTTATCATTAAATAAATGTTTGTACAAGTCATTAAACAAACTTTCAGACCATGTCTAGTGTACTGATGTATACACAAACCTTGAACCTATCTTATATTAAGTATTTGGAAACTTTATGCTATCAGTCTGTTGCCTAAGTGTACATTGCACATTAATTTTAGCTACGTTTTCACTGTTTTTGTATTTTGTAAGATGAACTCATACTGATATTGAATCAATATCCTTTTACATGTAAAGCCCACCTGCTATCCTCCTGAAATGCAGACACATTATTTTTATCATTAACATGATTCAGATTTCTATGATTTGATCTAGTGAACATGAGGGGAAATAATTCTTCCTGGTTTTCTAGGTTACTCAGGGTCTAAAAAGAAATAAGATTCAGAGGTACTATTGAAGAGGTTAATTATAATAAGAGAGAGAGGGAGAGCGAGTGTGTGTGTGTGTGTGTGTGTGTGTGTGTGAGCGCAACAGTGCTCCAGGCTTCCAGTCTAACTACGAAGAAAAAGTGGTTTATAGAAAGTTATTCTTTTTTTCTTTTTTTTTTTTTTTCTGAGATGGAGTCTCACTCTGTCACCTCCCAGGTTCAAGCAATTCTCTGCCTCAGCCTCCAGAGTAGCTGGGATTACAGGCACATGCCACCACACCTGGCTAATTTTTGTATTTTTAGTACAGACGGGTTTCCACCATGTTGGCCAGGCTGGTCTCAAACTCCTGACCTCAGGTGTTCCGCCCTCCTCGGTCTCCCAAAGTGCTGTGATTACCATTGTGAGACACCATGCCTGGCAAGGCACAGTTATTCTAAATGAAAATCTGCTCATTCGCATTCCTAGTAATATTGATAATCTTTCTATTTAGTAATACTGTTTCGAAATTTGCCAGTCTCTCAACAAATCTTACATTGTGTATGCTTCCTTAAAGAAGATTAAAAGCTGTGATAAAATTTATCAGTATTTAATAAATTAAGCCCCTGCTATGTATAAAACATCATACCTTATACACGCTTTGAGTGCTTTGGCATGCAATTTATTACAACTTGGAAACTTTAGTCATTTAATTAAGGTGGTCTCTTCGTTGTCTTTTTATATACTGTGGATTTAAAAATGTAGTTAGGACACTTCAAAAAAAAAATGTTTTCTTATTATTCTTTGTGTCTCCCAAACCCAGTGGACTTTCACCTCTTTGTGGAGAGGAACTAGTATACAATAGGTTCTCAACAATTATTTTTCATACTGTTATTGACACTGAAGAATTCTTACTCTTTTTTCCATGTGTATGTGTTTATGTATTTTTTTATCCTTTTGCTTCCCGTTATTTCTCTTCAGTGCTACCTAAATTTGCTTAGTTGTATATTAATCAAGAGCCTCAGAATATGGAGAAATAGTATTAAAGATATAGACTAAAGCTAAATTATATTTTTTTAAAGATTCAAGTATGTTTTTAATTACATGTGGTCCATTTATTTGTGTATAGATATTTGTGAGCATGGAATTGCTCTTAAATTTTCCCTATTTCCACACAGATATGCCGAAAGTTTGCTGGGTACATTCAACAGAGTTTTTATTTTTCTGTCTCAGCATGATTTACTGGGGAATTTGAACTATTTGTATTTCATTAAATTAATTTAATAAATCAATATTACCCCTACTGTGTGCTAAGTACTAGGATATGCTAGGAACTGTTCGGTAGGATGAAAGAAAAGAGTTCAGGAATTTTGAATGCGTTAGTTTTGAGGTGCCTGTAAGTCATGCTAATTAGAGTTTTAATCAGGCAGTATTCTAATCTGAAGACCTCAGGAGAGAACATGGGGCTGAAGATATTAATTATCGGGATCACCAGCCTGAAATGGTTTGGAACTATAGGTTCTGAATGCTGTGACCTAAGTCATGGCTTTTCAAATTTCAGTATGTATTTGAATCACCTGGAGAGATGGTTAAATACAGACTCCTGGGCCCCACCGTCAGATTCTGGGTAATAAATCATGGGTGGACCTAAGAAATTTGCATTTCTAACAAGTTTCGAGTGATGTTGATGTTGGGAATATGAGGACTATATATAGAAAATGAGTTTACCTTGGAATGTAAGAGGTACTAAGGCTTAATGCTGTGGCATGTCAATGTTTAGAGTTTAAGAGGATAAGGAAAACCAGCAAAAGAAGGGCCTGGAAAGAAGCATCCAGCGCCTTAATAGAGAACCAGGAGAGAGCTGTGTCATAAAATTCAAATTGGAAAATCAGGAAGAAAGGTGGACTGGGCTATATGAAAGGTGCTGATAGGTTGAGTAAAATGAGGACAGATAATTTCCAATTAGATTTGGCAAAGAAATCCTCCAGTCATATTGTTTATGTTTGATATTATTATCATAGCTTATTAATCCTTAATGATCTCTTCTGTTTTTATCATTTAATGTCTATTTCTAGGCTCACCTATAAATTTCTTATCTTCTTATACCATAAATGAATATATATATGACAATATAGCATACATATGTATCACACAGATAACATACAAATTATAATATACATGCATACAATGTTTTCACAATAGTAACACTGTCTGCAAGTTTTATCATGTAATAATAAAATTTAAGTAATTTAAAATACACACACACATACAAAGTCATGTGCTTCATAATGATGCTTTGGTCAACAATAGACCACATATATGATGGCGGTCACTTAAGATTATAATATTGCATTTTTACTGTATGTTTTCTACCTTTAGATATATTTAGGTACACAAGTACTATTTTGTTACAATTGCCTATCGTATTCAGTATGGTAACATGCTATATAGGTTTGTAGCCCAGGAGTAATAGGATATACCATCCAGGTTTGTTTAAGTACACTCTATGACATTTATACAACAACAAAGTTGCCTAACAATGCATTTATTAGAATATAGCCCCATCAATAAGCAACTCATGCTCACATGAGTTGCAGGCATGGCTCTAATGTTATTTATTTATTTTGTAGAGTACCTTCCACAAATGAAAACATTGAGAAATGCTTTTCTCTATGTCATTTTGATCTTTTAATTTCTGGAGTGTAAAAATACTTTATTAAATTACAAATGAGATTGTATTTTAGTTTAAACCTGACAAAAGTATATAATAAATATGACTCAATGTTTACTTTTTGTCTAAATTCTATAATATTTCTTCCAACATGAAGAAGATATGATACTAAATGACAGAATTTTTAAAAAATCATTGTAAAATTTATTAAAGATTTAAGGCTTTAGAATCTATGAATTCACTGCAATTATATGCATGCTGTTTTAGTTATGCATGTATGTCCTTTTCTGGGGAAAGGTAAATAGCTTTTATCGGACCGACAAAGGAATTTCAAAACTATGAAGAATTGTCCTAGATGAGCCTGGGCAGCATAGGGAGACCCTGTCTTTACAAAAAATTAAACAAATAGCATGGTGCCATGTTTCTGTAGTCCCAGGTACTTGGGAGGCCGACGTGGAGGTTGAGGCTCCAGTGAGCTGTTTGTGCGTGGGTGACAAAGCTAGACCTTGACTCAAAAAAAAAAAAAAAAGGGTTGTCCTAGATGGAAAGTTCTCATTTCCTGCATTTTTTTTTTCTTACTCTGACCTGGTATATTGTCTTGCTATACACTTTATTATGCAAAACAAACTCCTGTTATCTGATGACCCATTTCTTTGTTTCAGAAAACTCACAAATTAAAATGCTCATTGAAGAAGGGAGGCAAAGAACATATGATCCCGAACCACAGATCTTAGGCAAATGATTTTTCTAAACAAAACTTGTCCCATTATGTTCATGTGTGTTGTTTAATCTCATTCTCACAGAAAATTGTTCTAAAGTAACAAGTAACTATAAATAATGCTCAGAAAAAATAAACTCTTTAATTCAATACTACTACTATTCATTTGAAATTGTGTGAAGCAACACTTTCTGTCTGTAAGAAAAAAAAGATTATATTAATCAATAAAAGGAAAACGGAAAATAAAAATAGTATTAATATGATTAAAGTAATATTTTTAAAAATTTTTTTCCTTAGTCACAATATAAAAATCAATAAATGAAGAGAATTCCCAGGGGTACCAAAGTAGGGAGGGGTGTTTTTAGTCTTTCCCAATGATTCCCATTGGATTTCCCTAAAACCACTCCATATAATAAATAAGTCAACCCAGATACTTTTTCTGTATAAGCAACTTTGCTATAATACTTATCTCTGCACTTTTAATCAGAATGAATTTTTGCTCCCCCTTATGTAAAAAGTATAGCGTCTCCACTGAATGCAGTAAAACTGAAAAGAGATAGCAACATTATCCTTTGCAAAAACTTTCAGGTGACTGTCCTGAACAGAGCACTGCCATGGAGGGGACTTTCCTATTACCATATCATATCAAGGCAGCTGTGGTGTAATAATGGGAGACCTATATTAAGAAAGAAAAAATGATGTTTAAATAATTCAGCAATTAACTAATTGCAAAGGTAATGTGACAAAACGGAATTTCATGGACATTAGTATCAAACAGATTGGGGCATGACATCTGATCCCCACCACGTACTAGATGGTGAAATGGGACAATATCTTTACATTGTTGGAGCTTCAATTTTTCATATCTATTTTAGTCTGCTAGGGCTGCCGTGACAAAATGCCATAAACCTGGTGGCTTGAAAGGCAGATTTCTTTTTCCCCAACAGTTCTAGAGGCTAGAAGTTCATGATCAAGGCCCTGGCTCTTCCTGTTCCTGATGAGAGCCTTTTCCTGACTTACTTACAGATGTATGCTTTCTTTGCTGCGTCCTTGTTTGGCCTTTTCTCTGTGAAGCTCAGAGAGAAAAAGAACTTTGGTTTCTTTTTCTTTTCTTACAAGAAGACCAATCCTACCAGATTAGGGCCCCACACTTACGACCTCACTTAACCTTAATTACCTCCTTATAAGCCCTAGCTCTACAAACAAATACCTTCGCAGTTAAGGCTTCAGTCTATGAATTTGTGCATAGGTGGTGAGGAGGCAAAATTCAGTCTTAACAATATCTCCAAATATATAAAAGTGACCAGGTGTTCACAGTTGCCTGCTGCTTATCCATTGCTTTGTCTTGATCAAACCTTCATCAGGCTTCTCTCTTTCCACAGGCCCCTAAACTCTACTTGCCCTCAGGCCTGATCAAGCACAAAAAAAAGCAAATTATGCCTTCTTAGCAGTTTCTCCTGGGAATCAGTTGACCACAGCAGGGCCCTTTTCCTATCAGAAACTGCTGGTTATTTCGAGCTTCCCCAGCAAAGATTCCGCTTATCTCTGCTTGCCTCTCTTTTCCTTATGAAAGAAACACCTTTTTCTGCTTGGAGATACTCACAGATATGTAAAATTGGAGCCATCTCCCTATTGCAATAGCATGTCTTTCTAATTAAAATATCGTCCTAAGTCTGGATTTGTTTTACTTTGGCAAAAGTTAAAAATGTCTATATCACTGACTTATTTTGATGGTTTTCAAACCATCCAGTACAGTGTATACTGCATAGAAGGTGAATAATTACGTGTTCTTGGGCATTCGGCTTGCTTATTGAAGCCAAAGTACTTTGTCAATTAAATCATGATATAAAATAAATGGATAAAGTTGCTCCATCTCTAAAGTTTTCTGGAATAATAGGCAGGCCTTGGAATTTTGTATCTTGAGAGTTCACATTCCAAAGACTTCATGAAAAATTATCATACTTAAATTTGTAGTTACATTTCAATGTACTGAGTCAAGTAACATTAAAACTTACGACAAGTATACTTACAGAATGTAAATGCATGATTGCATTACATTGATTTCTAAGGCATGTCAAAAGAGTTTTTACCATATGCACAATGATGAATATGAAATAAATGAGTAATATGTTCCCAAAGTGTCACTACACTGATTTTCTTGGAACTGGCATGGCTCCTGCTTTATCTTAGGAAAACTTGCTGTACATCAGTAGGAGGAGGAGGTAATAAACTCATTTAAGAAATGCTCACTACCGTTGTGCTCTTGTTGGATGGTTTAATTATGCCACATCATTTACCTTGGAAACAACCTTTTGGAGTAGGTGTTATTATTTCCATTTATATATGCAGAAATTAAAGTTCAGAGAAGTCCAGATCTTGGTCAAGGTCACTCAGCTGTTAAAAGGAAGAGTCAGGATTTAATCAGAGTTCTATTTATACACCCCATTAAATGTTATCTTTTAGTATAACATCCTGTTCATCTATGAGGCATAATTCATATAAACTTAAACACGCAAATGACCAGGTTTGTGCTTTAGGAAATGAGAAAGTAAGACAGGAAAACAGATATTTCAGGAATTAGAGAACTTTAACATTGTATCATGATCATAATGCTATAAAAGGTAGTTTTGCATAGCTCAAAACAATTCTATTGGATTATAATAGTACAAATAATTATAAATGAAAGTTAAAAAACTGAAAGCCTCTTTAAAAATATTCATGATGTTGGTTCTAGGGCTAATCCCACACAGAAACCATGGTGTTAGTTTTTAAAGTTAAGATATATACAATTGAAATCTATAGTTTAACATAATCAAAACTATTTTGGGTAATTAGAACAAAATTTTTATGTTGTTAGTTTAGGTACTAATTTTTTAATCCTTAAACACATTTAAGCTTAATACAAATAAGAGCACGAGAACTTTTAGCAAGGAAGCAGTCACAAATACCGAAAGTAAAATACAAAGTAACTTTTTATAAGGGGAATTGATATTTAGAACATTTAAATATAAACCTGATATTTTATATAATGATTAGTTTAATGCTGTCAAGTAGAAACAGTATTGTTGTTTTGTTTACTGATTAATGCATTAATTTTTGATATGTAGCCCTTTATAATAATATGTCGTCCTTGAAACATAAAAGTTATATATACATGCACAACTTCTCCTTATTTACAGAGAAGTATCCAAATGAAATTTTTGTTTTCAATTTATTCTGGTCCTGCATATAATTACATCTTTATGGATGTGCCTCTAAGACTCATTAAAACAAGCTAACAACAACAATAAAAAATTATTTTAATTTTTCAAAAATATAAAAATATAATTATTTTATCCCTGTAAAAACTGTCGGATTCAAAATGGTGTCACTTTTTTGAAACTTTCTCAAAATGGAACTAGGGAAACCCATGGAGGGAAGGCTATCTCTCATGACTGCCCTAATAACCACAAGAAATTCTCCCAAGTTGCAGCCTACTACATGAGTCACACAAGGGGAACTAACCCCACAAGGACAGCTAGCTAGCTATTTAGACAAGAACACTGGCCTGATTCACTGTCTACGAGTCCAACCAATCCAATGAAAAACAGCCTGTAATTTCATTAGGATTACAAGTTTTAAGTAATAACTGCTGTAAATGCACCCATCATAGCTTGCAAGCTCTTGAAAGACATCACAGCCACCAATCAATGTTCTCTCAAAACAACTTACATAAGTTTTCTCTTTCCCAAGAAAGCCCCAACCTTTTCCTTTGCTCTTTAGACATACCAGAGGCCATTCTGATCTGTGAGTGGTTCCTGAATTGCATTCTAATAATTATATATTATTTCTAAATACATGCTTTGCTTACAGGTCCTTTTCTATATGTATTTAATACTGACATCTCTGAGAAAACAACATTTAAAAATATTCACTTTATTTAATAAGTACATTATTAAATATTCTGTGGAAATGTGTTGAACTGGAGATATTTGCCTTTATGGCATACGTGCCTACATTTACCTGAGCAGAATAAATGGCAACAGGGATGCTCTCATAGTTTGAATATCATTTAAAAATCTAAGTATTTCCTCAATATCTAGTAAATAATTAATAATCACAATCATTACCATAATTGCAATGGTCTTGCTTCTGACTCATATCGTTATTTTACAATTTTGCATTGTATTTGCCTCTTAAGCTGAGGAATATAATAAGAATGTTATGGATGTAGAAATCCCTTCCCATATATTTCTTGTCTTTTCCTTTTACTTTCTTTCCACAATAATTCTCTCCTTTTTGCTTTCTTGTTGTCTGTCTTCAATGGTATGCTATCAATAGACTCTTTTGAATGTGATAGCAACTAAACCATTCTCAGTAAGTTACATCTCAAGCATCCCTGTTCCTTTTGTGTGCCATCTCTGTGTAGATCCTTGCAGGCTCATTTAAAGCTTACTCTTATTGGAGCACAGTAAGGATATTAACTGAAAATCAAAGCGCATCAACTTCAACTCTAATGAGGTAAAAGGATTTCAACTTTCCTTACTTGCACAATATCTTAGTAGTCTAATGTCAATGCTTATATGTTTAAATAACATTCTCATGTAGCAAGCAACTTGACAACAGAAAGGAACAATACATGAATATTTCAGGACCTTGGAATAAATCCAATTTACATTAAATTGTGCATGTTTAAAATATTTTCCAAAATGTATCATTTTCAATTCTTTATTCAAGGCTGACTGTTGTATATCGTAGTTTAACAAAGTAGAGAGTTACTCATTGAATTTCATCCATGTCAAGGGAATCCAAGCATTTCAATTATAATAGGATGCTTCTCCTACTGATATCTACATTTTATTTCTTAAAAAAGACATTTGCCACTACCTCTTTGTTTGCAAAGAAACACAAAGAATGCTTGACTGTACACATGAAGCATGTTGATTTTAAAGAAAATCAGGAAAAGGCTTATTCTTGATAACTAGCTTTATAATGCAAGGAAAAACATTTTGAAACTTTAAAAGTTTAGTAGACTATTAATATGTTCAATGAAGGATAAGTTATATTTTTTGCATTTTTTGAACATCACTTTAAATCTATGAACAGCATTTTAAAACCCATCTTTTAAAATATAACCACTATCTAGAAATAGAGGAAACTTGACTACGCTTGCTTCAAATTTTAATAAATTGGTAAGAACTCAGATATCTTGTTTACTGTCCCAGAAAAGCCACAAAATGGGAAGGAAATCAGGGCACGTAAGATCTAGTTTTGTGGCCACAGCAGAAAACTGTTTCACCTGTGGTAGATTTGTGGCTCTGTTAAAATAGACTTAGTAGAATGAGTTGATAATATCAAACTCCAATCACTGTGCTGGGAAGACAGAAAACATTTTTTTTTTATAAAGAGATTTTAAATATAAGGAAGAGCCTCCTAAGGAGGGGGCCAAAAAATGTTAGATGCTGACCTATAAGAGGAGAAACATGAATGCTGTAGTATTTGTAAGATGAAAACTTCAAACCCATTATCCTTTGATGAATATTTAGAGTTACCTTCCTCCAGGCTGAGGTACATCTTGCCCAGTGGTTCCTGGCTTGATGAGCAAAGAGTAGGCTAAATTATAGGAGCCACTTGCTCTTTGGACAGTGAACCCTCTGTATAACTGGTAGCATTTAAATTCATCAAACTGTGGTACATATCCACCATGGAATACCACATAGCCTTAAGAAGAATGTGAATATGTCCTTCAGAGGCTAGAGGCCATTATGCTAAGCAAACTAATACAGGAACAGAAAACCAAATACTGTGTTCTCACTTATAAGTGACAGCTAAACATTGTGTGTATAGGAACACAAAGAACAGAACAACAGACACCTGGGCCTCCTTGAGGGTGAAGAGTGGAAGAAGGGTGAAGACTGAAAAACTACCTATCAGGCACTATGTTTGTTTCCTGGGTAACAAAATAATGTACACACCAAACCCTGTGGCTCACAATCCTGCACATGTACCACTGAACTTAAAATGAAAGTTAAAAAAAAATTAATTCATGCACTCCAGTGCTGGAATGCTAACATTCAAATTCTGACTCTACCTTTTTCATCTGCAATCTAACTTTGGAGAAGTTACCTAAAACTTCTCTAAGCATCAATTTTCTCAGACATAATTAAGGAACCTAAGAATGCCTTCCACATATTATTTTGTGATTACAAAAAAAAATATGTGTGTGTTTATATATATATATATATACATATCTGTTAAATATCTAGCACATAATAGTATTAATGTTAATTATCATTTTTATTCTTTACAGTAACATCAAGTTTGTGATCATGTTTGCAGGGACTCATGAAAGAAAATGCAATTATAATACCCTGCAGTATATTCTATAGCAATAGATAATATTTTGCAAGGACTTTTCACCAGTTGGCAGTTGTGGAAAGTTATAGAATACAAATTCTAAGGTTTAAAGTCTAAAAAGAGGGCTTAAGTCCCTTTAGTTCTCACAGCTATAGGGAGGATTGGAGGATATGCTCTACTCTCCTAATAAAAAGAGTCAGTGATTTCAAGCATCAAGGCAATAAAACCTTATTTAAATGCACTGTATCATGAGAGTGAGGAAAATACAACACTGCAAACTAAAGCAACGCATATTAGGGGAAATTTATTAAGGAGGGAGATTATAATGTTTCAAGAATTTAAACTTAGTAATCTTGGCAGTTGTTCAATACAGCATTGTTGTCAGCACAGCAGGCTTCCTCTGAGTGGTCAAATAGAATAAAGATAGAATAGAATAAAACCTTATATATGTAAGCTTTTATGTATATATGTAAATACATTTATATAAATCCTTTATTTTTAAATTCAGTTGAACTGAGAAAATAAGCTTCTATTAAATATATACAGATATAGTGGTAAGCTTAAGAAAACTGAAATCAAGAGGTTAGATTGTTTCGGTGTTCAAGAGTTTTGCTTAATGAGCTTTGTAATGTGTGGGTGGAAAACAGGTTATGCTCCAGATGGAACAAAGTTAAGTTTCTAGAATGTGTTACAATCATGCTGACATTATTGACAAGAAGGAGCTACAATGACTTGTAAGGCAAATGTAAAATTATCAGTATTTTCATGATCTCAAGTGAATAACTATTGGAAATATTAATTTTTTATGAAAAAGCATGGAGCTTGATTATTATGTTCTAATACAATTTAAGGAGATATTTGCTTGTATGATAACAGTTATCTGATTATAAAACAAATTATTCTAAGTATGAGAAAGAGCACATGGCACTATTGTAATTCATTCTTCCTCAGATAATCAATTTACAAAGGCAAATCCAAATAATAAAAAGAATGAAACATTACACATTTTCTAAAATTCAGAGAACCAAGAACTTATATTTCCTTTAAAGAAAATATAGCCTTCTTAATGATCTTAATGATCATTTCTACTATGTATTCACTAAAAATGTTTCTCCTCAAAGTTTTTGCATACAAATATAATCAAATCAATAGAAAAAAGGGATTAGTTGTTCAGATATTTACTCACACACATTTTATATGTACGATTTTGAGGATTAGTTATAATTTTTTCTTTGGCCCCCCAAAATTAGTTGAATTCAAGTTTTTTTTTATTTTTGCAACTTGTAACTTGTTATGGTACATGACTACAATGATTAGAAAATTAACTTAGCTGACTTAAAGAAAATCAGTTGTAAGAGCATTAAAAAATAAACATTAAGTAAATTCATTTATTAATTCTATCTTCTGGGTCTTAAATTTTGCCATTTGAGATTGCTTCTCAAGTTTCTGCCCACATGGCCAATTTCATTCATTTTTTATGCAATCATACAATTAACAATATTTACTGTGCATCAAGTAGGTGTCATTCATGATGCCAGAAAAAACCATAATGCATTTTTCCTGTGAACTTGTAATCATGAACATATTAAATGAAAGTTACTAGCTCTAATATGCTAACCATATAAATAAAAGTTGCTAATGTGAATTCTCCAGTAAAAAGATGTAAGATAACATAAAACTTCAATTGCAAATCAAATAAAGATTGGTATAGATTATACATTATTTATTTAGTCATTTGAAAATGGCATAACATATTATCAGAAAAACACTTGAAGAATTTCTCCGATTCTTTATAAAATTAATTTTGTATGACTTGTGAAACAGAAGCAGATAGCAAATCAGATTGTCATTGCTATGAACACTGCTCTGGGCTAAATCTATTCTAAATCATGGCAACATACAACTGCAAAAACTTCCAGAGATTATAAAATCATTAACACTGAATAGAACAGCACATAGCATACATAAAAGATTTATTTCTAAGTATGAAAAATTGCATTTTACTTCAATTATTTAATCTTGCTGTGTTGGTCGGCTTTGATAAATTGAAAAATGGTCTTTCTGACAGCTAGACTGTCAGGGCAACTGAGACATGTAACAGAAACCACAACTTTCAACATGGACTGCATTATCACTTACGAAACAGATGAACAGTTTCAAACCAAACCATGATGTTCATCACAGCCTAAGCTTATACTGTTTATATCAGATACATATATTCCAAGAAAAATGCTATATTAACTTTGCATGGATCCATGTGTTTTAATGATAGGATCACTGACTATTCCAAAAACTCTCTATTTCATAAATTTTTATAATCTCCAAGAAAGATTATTCCATGACCAATTTTGTCTCCAAAATCTTATCAGTACCCCTTTCCTAGGGTCCTTTTTTTGAGGTGCCCTAGAGTTTCCCATGGTGTGGGATCTCTCTTGCAAGTAACATCACAAACTTGATGTTACTTTTAATAAACCTAATTTTGTTGACCACATTTATATATCTGCTGGTCTCTGACTCATAAATATATACAGTTTATTGAACTGTAAATGTTTTGGTTTTTCAACTACGCATGGTAATAATGAAACGTGATATCATAGAAATATACAACAGGGCATATTCTAGGCCCTACCTCACGTAATCTAAAAATAGAGGTTTGAGGCGGATGAAAGTTAGGTCTAAAATTCAAAAGCAGAGTTTTATAGAACTCTCTGGTGCTTGAACACTAATATGTCCCATCATCGATCTGCTTCTTTTGGTGTCTGGGGACTTTTACTTTCAAATTGTCTTCCTTGTCCTTTATATCTTTCCTCTATGATAATAGTTCTCCTGAATTATAGTGTGTACCACAGCCTGCTCATGGCCATTACTCTAAACAGATGTCAGGAATCTATGACTCGTAGGCCAGATAGTGCTTTTTGCCCATTTTTGTAAGTAAAGCCTTATTGAAACATAACCATATCTATTTGTTTTGTATTATCTATGGGTGTTTTCATATTACAATGGCAGAGTTGAATAATTGTGGCAGAAATCTGCTGTAGAAATATCAAATAATAAGTGGGTTTTAGACATATTCTACCTTTAATGCCACTGAAATTTTCAAGTCAAATGTCCACTCAATAGTGGGAAATTTGGCGTTGAAGATGTTTAAAAAATTAAGGAATTCATATACTCAAAAATTGAAAATGAATTTTTCACTTTTCCAAAATGATGATATAAAGAGCTCTAGAGATCTCTCTCCAAAACTGGTCAAAATTTGCAAAGACAAACATTTAAAATCTCTAGAGATAGACCAACTGCTTACAAAAAAAATGAGAATCATTTTTCACAAAATAGGTGAATATACATTGTGATCTTGAACTCCTGAGCTCAAGTGGTCCTCCTCATGTGGCCTCCCATAGTGCTAGGATTACAGGCATGAGTCACCACGACTGACCAGAATATACATTAGAAACAACAGTAGTCTGTGACATTTGAGTTGGGAGCTGTACCCTACCTTCACAGCTCTGTGATGAGGCTGACACGTTCCAATAGGCTCCATGCTAAGTGGCAACTTCTATCTTCCCCACACTCTAGGATGAAAAAGCTAGTCTGTGTACATTTGGCAGCTGTGAACACTGGTAGATACCATTTCTTGTAGGTCTTTACTGAGTAAGACCTATGCTGGATGTATAGAACAAGCCAAGTGGTGTTTGCCCTTTCCCCAACTACTGCAGTGTAGGGAGAAGCCAGGTGGGACAGCAGGCAAAGCGTGCAGTATCCCATTCTCACAGAGCTCTGTGTTGCAAAATAAACTCTTTTGAGTAACAACTACCATTTCCTTTGGTTTCCAGAAGTGCAAGATTCATTACCTCTTAGAATTACCACCACAGATTTTACGTTAGTAAACCTCAATGTATCACAATATCCATGCCTCTGATCTACAATGGGTGTTGGTGGCAGCCAAGAGGCATCAGCAATTCCTCCTAACCCGCAAAGATACAGTTCCTGCTCCATGGTAATAATCCCCTTTCCTCAGCTCCTGCTTCATATTACAGAGATTCCTTCCAGGGAATTCAAAGTTGGCAATGTCCTGCTTCTGCCAAGTGGTCCTATTTCTTTGAATTAGACTGAGGAAGAATTTATGTGACAGGGCATTGTCAAAACAGTGAAGTCATCTGGTAAGTAGTGAAGTCTAACAGCTGGAGGTGATACCAATAAGGGCAGATGAGCCAGAAGTATAATTAGGGGATAAATAAAATAGACAGTCAAATGTGGCCAGGTAAAATAATAGGCATCACTGCTGGTACATGCTCAAGACTATTATCTGAGGAGAAACTGCAGAGATAACTACTAGTTACTGATAACTAGATGAACACAGGGCTATCTGGTAAACTCCTGAACAGTTAAATTAAAAGCAATCTCCAAGCCACACACATATCTAATGACAGAAAATGAAATCCTTCTTGTAACATGGCTTAGTTGCAATCTCTCCCCAGTCAGTGGCTAACCACTAAACATTGCTAAACCAGGAGCAACCCATAGAAAGTCTGGTTTAGTGATAAAAATTAGGAAAAAAATATTGAACACGATATCCAAAAATTAGGAAAAATATTAAAAAGGATATCAAAGCATGCCCACAGCTATGAAAATAGCCTTTACTGAAGTTGTCCAGACATGTCCATATACAAATAAACAAGCAAACAACAATAAGCTTCGATGGGCATCAGTATCTAGAGTTACAGCTACATATTATTTAAAACCTCTAGTTTGGAGCAAAATACTATAAGAAATGTAAATAAACAGGAACATATAACCCATACACAAGAAAAGAAGCAAACACAATCAACTGCTTTTTTGGAGCCAAGATAATGAACTTATTAGGAAAAAAATTTAAAGCAATTATTATAAATATGTTCCAATAACAAAATAAAACCACATTTAAAACCTTGAAAGAAGATATGATAGCAATATCTCATTAGATAGAGAATATCAATAAACAAGTAGATTGTAAAAAGAAGTAACCAGAAAAGTACAACAAACAAAATAACAGAGTCATTAGAGGTGCTTGATAGTAGATTTGAGGTAACAGAAGAATCAGTGACTTGAAAATGGATCAAAAACTTACACAATATGAAGAACAGGAAGTAAAAGAAAGAAAAATGAACAGAGGCTCAGAAAAAATTGTGGGACACCAGTAAGTACATCAACATATCTGAGATAGAAGTTCTAGAAGGAGAAAAGAGAAAGAAGAAAGCAGAAAATATAAGCAAAGGAAACAGGGTTCAAACTTCTCCAAATAAATGAAAAACATTAATATAAATATCTAAGAAGTTCAATAAACTTCCAAGTAGGATAAACTAGAGACCTTCATGCGGAAACATCTAGTCAAAACTGAAAGCCAAAAGTAAAGAGAAAGTCTTAGAATCAGAAAGAAAAAAAGAGTCATCACATATAAGAGAAACTGAATAAGACTGACAGCTGACTTGTCATCAGAAGCCATGGAGGCCAGAAGGTAGTCGGATGACATATTCAAAGTACTGAAAGAAAATAAAAATTGTCAACCAAGAATCCCATATCCAGAAAAAAATAATTTAAAAAATGAAGTTAAAATAAAGACAGACCCGCTTTTTGAGAAATACTAAAAGAGGTA
Organism: Pongo abelii; assembly: GCF_028885655.2. Classification (NCBI taxonomy): domain Eukaryota; kingdom Metazoa; phylum Chordata; class Mammalia; order Primates; family Hominidae; genus Pongo; species Pongo abelii. The sequence goes on from NC_071999.2 coordinate 73,085,074, forward strand.
GGTCAGGCTAAAAGCAAGTTACAGTAGGCAGTAATTTGATACTTCATAAAAAAGTAAAGATCACTGATAAAGGTAATTAATTTAAGTAATCATAAGAGACATAATAATTGCACATTTCTTCTCACTTTTTCTCCTGTTTTTTTTAAATGCATAAAACAATATATATCCAATTGTAGTTTGAGGCTTACAACATATAGAAATGTAATATATTTTAATTAATATCACAAAGGGGATAGGTGGAAACAAGACTGTATTAGAGTAAGAAAATGACACTAAATGCCAACTCTAATTCACAGAAAAAGATTAAGAGAATCAGGATTGGTTAAAAAGAAGGTAATGTAGCAAAGTTTATCTATCTATACATGTCTCCTTTCTTCCCTCAGCTTCTTTAAAAGAAATAGATTATATAAATTAATAATCATATTGATCTCTTTTTGGGATATATATATATAAATTTTCTATGTATAGCAATATTAGCACAAAAGGGGAAATGGAACTATATATGAATACACTTTCTACATCTCACTGAAAATAACTTATGATGAATCTGAATTAGAGTCTTATAAGTTAAGGATGTGTAGTTTAAGCCTTAGAGCAATTATTAACATTATAATTTTTAAAAAACATACTGAAACAATCATCAAAGAGATTAAAATGTGACCATAGAAAATTTGCAATTTATTTAAAAGTAAGTAGGAAAGGAGGAAAGGAAGAACAAAGCAAACTGTCAGATATAAGCCCAACACTACCAATAACAATTTAATTATATATGAATTAAACAATTACTTGTTTAATGCCTTAAACGAGGCAGAGATTGTCACATTGGATTTAAAAACCAAACCAAACGAACCCAAAATTCATCTGTGTGCTGACTACAAGAGAAAGTCGTTAACATTCAAAGATACAAGCAGTTGAAAATACAAGGATGAGAAAAGATATATCATGCAAACAGCAACCACAATAGCTGGAGTAGCTTTTCTTATAACAAAGAAAATAAATTTTCAAAAATAGAAGACAAAAAAAAAACCTTCCTAATTGATTCCATGAGGCCAATATTACTTTGATATCAAAGTCAGAAAAGCCACAGCACAAAAAACAATATTATGTACCAATATTTCTTATGAACATAAATGCAAATATCTTCAAGGAAATACTAGCAAACTCATTCCAGCAGCATATTAAAAGGATTATACATCATGACAAAGTAGAATGTATCCCAGGAATGGGAGCTTGGTTTAACATTCAAAAATCAATTTCTATAATAACTCATTAATAGTTAAAGGATGAAAATCAAATGATCACCTCAATAGATACAGAAATGCATTGGCAGAATAACATGCCCTCCCTTTATAATAGTACTTAACAAAATAAGCATAGAAAGGAAATTCCTAACCCTTTTGTAGATAAAGAGGGCATCTACAAAAGGAATTTCCTATTCCTTTTGTAGATAAAGGGCATCTACAAAAATCCCATTTAACGGTTAAAAACTAGAGGCTTTCTTCCAATGTTAGGAACAAGACAAGGAAGTCCAATTTTGCCAATTTTATTCAACATTACATTAGAGGCTCTATACAGAGAGGTTAGGCAAATGAAAATACAAAGACTGGAAAGAAAAAAGTAAAACTCTTTTTAATTGCCCATGACAAAATGTTGTATGTAAAACTCTTAGAAAATTACTTGAAAAGCTATAGAGCTAATAAGTGAGTTTAGCAATATACTGGATACAAGGTCAACATACAAAAATCAATTATGTTTTTATAGACTATTTGTTTTAATAGACTATAGACAATTAACAATTTAAAAATTAAAACAAAACCATTTACAATTATAATGACAACAAAAAGGATAAAATAGTTGGAAATAAACTTAACCAAAAAAAAAGTGTAAGAATGTACATTGATAAATACAAAACATCAGTGAAGAAACTTGAGGAAGATTTGAATAAATGGGAGACGTTTACATAAATGAAACATTCCATGCTCATGCACTGGAAGACTAATATTGTTAAAACAGCGATACTCCCTAAATTAATCTATAGGTTCAATCCTCATCAAAATTCCAGCTCTTTCTTTTTTAAATATTGACAAGCCAATCCTCAAATTGATATGGAAATTGCTAAAATGGCAATACTCCCTAAATTAATCTATAGGTCCAATCCTTATAAAAATTCCAGCCCTGTCTTTTTAAAAAATGGACAAGCCAATCTTCAAATTGATATGGAAATTTAAAGGACTTAGAATAGCTAAAACAATCTAGGAAAAATATATAGATTGTTTGCATGTCTTGATATTACAATTTACTGTGAAGCCACAAGAATCAAGATATGTGGTCATGGCATAACGACAAACATAGAGATCAACAAACTAGAAGTGAACATCCAGAAATAAAGCTTCACTTTGGTGTTCAACTGATTTTTAACATGAGTGCTGAGACAATTTAATTGAGAAGGGATAGTTTTTTCAATAAATGATAATGTAACTACTGTATATGAACACGTAAAACAGTAAAGTTGGACCCCTACCTCACACTACTCACAAAAATTAATCCAAAGTGAATCATACACCTAAATGTAAGAGCTAAACCTATAAAACTGTTAGAAATAAATAGGCATGAATCTTTGTGGCCTTGAATTGAATAATGAGTTTTTAAAAATAGACACATTAGGTTTTATCGAAATTGAACAAAGGACACCATTCAGGAAGGAAAAGACAACATACAGAATGAGAGAAAATATTTGCACATAATATATCTGATAATTATAATATATCTGAATACAAGATTCAGAATGTATAAAGCATGCTTGCAACTCAATAAAAGTACTAATAACTAAACTAAAAAATGGGCAAAATATATGAATAGAACTTTCTCTAAAGAAGATATACAAGTGGTCAGTAAGCACACGAAAAGCTAATCAATATTATTACTCATTTGGGATATATACAAATCAAACCACAATATTTCACTCCATATGCAGTGTGATGGCTACACTAAAAAAGATATTTGGGAAATGCAAATCAAAATACAGTATTTGACATTATACACAGTATGCTCATTATACTAAAAAAGACAATAACAAATGTTGAAAAAAATATGAACAAATTTGAATCCTCATACATTGCTAGCAGAAACATAAAATAAGGAAGCCACTTCAGAAAACAATTTGTCAGTTGCTCAAAATCATAAACATAGTTATCATATGAACAAGTATTTCTATTCTTATATATATACATAAAAGAAAAATACATATCTTCATAAAAACTAGTAAATACATATTTATAGTTGCATTATCACAATAGCAAAATGAAACAACATTTTAAGAAAGAAAATAAAAAAATTCATAAACTGATGAATGGAGAAATAAAATATGGTATATCCAGACAATAAAATATTATTTCTTAATAACAAATGAATGCGATACTGATACATTGTATGACATGATAAACACAGAAAACATGCTTTAGGAAGGTCGCCAATAATAAAGGATACCATATTGTATGATTCCATTTATATGAAATGCTAATAATAAGCAAATATTTGAGACAGGAAGATTAGATGTTTCCTACGGCTGGTGGGGAGGGATAACGGGAAATAACTGCTTATTGGTATAGGATTTATTTTTGAGGTAAGAAAATATTCTAAAATTTAGATGGTAGTGTTTGTTGCACAACTCTGAATATGTTAAACACTACTGGATTTTATACTTAATATATAGATTTTGTGATATATGAAGTGTACCTTAATAAAACTTTTTAAAAGAAAACAATGAGAACAATTTCCATAAGATGTCAATTTATCTGGGACTTATATTCTTTATCAGCGTTTAAGCAAACTACAGAATGCTAAGTAGTGTGTATGTGTGTGCGTGTGTGTGTGTATGTGTGTGAATACCACTTAAATTGTAAATTAATTCTATTAGGGTGTGTGCTAGGGTGCATTAAGGAAGTAATTTGGTTTATAGATGTAAACATTCAATTATTTCACACTTCAGAGGTTTCAAATATAGAATATAGTGAGCCCATTAACTTTTTAAAGAAAATTCTTGCAAGTGGTAAAATTAAGAAATATATATAGTCAAATAATGTTGACGGAAGGCCAAATTGTGAAGACAAAACAATTTCCTATTTCTATTATCTGAAAGATTCTGTCCTCCCCAAATTGATGGGTTGAAATTGAATCCCCAATGTTTTGCTATTAAGAGGTAGGGCCTTAGGGAGGTAACTAGGTCGTGAGGTTAAAGCCCTTGTCAATGGGATATGTGTCCTTATGGGAGTTTGTTTGCCCCTTCTGCCATGTGAGGACAAATAGAAGACTCTCTTTATGTGCAACAGGCCCTTACCAGACACTGAATCTGCTGGCATCTTGGGCTTCAACTTCCCAGCTTCCAGAATTGTGAACAATACATTTCTCTTGTTTATAAACTACCCAGTTTTTGGCATTTTGTTATAACAGCTCAAATGGACTAAGACAAAATAAATTTTTGAAAAGCATGGTTGCTGAAAATATTTATTACAGTAGTGTGCATAGAAATTTCACAGAAATCCTACATCATTTGAATAAATATAAATTTATTATTTATATTAAAGTTTATTTTAAAATAAACATTTATGAGGAAAAATTATGCAGAGAGATTTTGCACATTTGTAAGTATTACACACTTCAATAAATTTTAAGCCTAATTCAACCTACCTTGCTCTTTTTATTATTTTTCAGTTTGATTAGTGAAAGCAAACTATTTTAAAAATGCTAAATTAGATATAGTTAATAAATCACATTAGTTGAAGTATTTAACAATTCCAAAGATAATTAGAATTATATTTGAACCTTGCCAGGTTTGGATGATTACACCATTCTTTGACATTGCTGCTTTAATTGAATTAAACATAGATTGCTAGTGTGTTTGTATAGTTAATAAAAAGCACAAAAGGTGATCACGTACCATGTGTTAGAATCTTTATTGCCTAGTAGATTCTTTGGTATTCATGTGGAACTCTTAGTTAGGTATGCTCTGCTAAGTCTGAGCACATATCATCCTGAACTTTAATCTTGGTTATAGCTGGCTGAACCATCATTTAAAGAAAGTACATTTTGGCTCCTTGATCTATCATGTATGGAAAATGTAACCCTGATGTTAAACTTTTCTAAGATAAATTTTTCAAGTTAATTCTTAAATATGGGATTGACTGATGTGAGAACTCCTGAAATATCATTTCCCTTCATTTATTGTGAGACAATTTGAAGTAAACTCATATTAGAATTTAAAAAATCCACATTTCCAATTAAATTATCTCTGATTCTATCTTTCCCTCTTATAACTAAATGTCTGTATATTTGTATGCTGCCCTTTCCAAAATTCTATTTTGCTAGTATATTTTTAATGTGCTTATATGAAATTATACTGTGCTTCCTTTTAAATTACAGTACTACATAAAATTATACCAGTTTGCTTACTTCTACAACTTAGCGAACCTTTTATTTTAATTTTAATAAAATATATAGAGATTGATTCTATAAGTATAAAATCTTATGAGAAAATTAATAATAGGTTAAATTGATAGAGTGTTCAAATATTTATAGCCCAAAAGGGCATTTGGATCAGAACATCTTATAGGCAAATATTCCTAAATTTTCAGGGGATAAAAAATGTCTTTGCATAGAAAACAGAGGAAACATCCTGTTTCTTTGAGAGTTTTATAACCTGCTATGACAATCAGGCAAAACACACATCCATATAGACACACACACAAAGGGAAAATGATAGATAAGTACCACTTATTAGTATATATCAGTATTAGTGAATCAGTAATATTAATAGTATAATATTAGCAATCAGTATTAACATAATCAGTTAATAAACCTGTTATTAAAAAGGCTTTTTTACTAGTATGAATAAAGTTATGCTTTCTTAAATAATGAATGAATGAATGAGAGGAATATTTGTACAATTATTTGAATTAAGATGATGATATTCAAGCTTCTTGAGGAGAAATAGGGAATCTCTAAATCAATCTATAATATTTGATATTTAAGAAGTGTACAAGCAGCACAAAATTTTTGAAGACTTCTACATTTTTAAATAAATGTTTTGTTTTGAAATAATTTTAGTTTTATTTTGAAAATTTGAAAGTGCAGTTACCATAGAACTTGCAATCAGTTTCTCTTAAAGTTAACCTAAAATGTTATAGATTAATATCATATATATAATATATTACATATATAATATGTATAGTGTGTATATACATATAATATTAACCATGGAACATTTGTCAAAACTAAGAAATTATCACAGCTTACTACTATCAACTAAACTGCACACGTTATTAAGATTTAGCCAGCTTTCCACTAATGTTCTTTTATGGTTCGATACAATTCAACATACCACACTTAGGCACGATCTCTCTGTATTCTCCCCTTGCCTGTCACAATTCTTCAGTCCTTACTTATATCTTGTGACCTTAACAGTTTTGAAGAATACTGGTCAAATATTTTGCAGAATGTCTCCAAATGTTGTCTGTCTGCTATTTTTCTCATGATACCTCATGTTATCAGTATAACTAATTACTGGTTATGCTAGCCTTGATCCCTTGGTTTAGGTAGTATTTGCCAGGTTTCTCCACTGCAAAGTTAGTATTTCTCTCATTTCATTCTGTGTGTGTGTGTGTGTGTTTTTGTTTGTTTGTTTGTTTTGTTTTGTTTTTTTATGGAAACAAGCCATTAAATTCAATCTACACTCAGAAGGAGGGGAATTCAGCTTCACCTCCTAAAAGTGGAAGTATCTATATCTAACATTTGAATTTTTTTTGTAAAAAAGATTTTTCCCTTTTCTCCATTTATTTCTCTATTTAATCATTGTTACTATCGACTCATGTAAACGCATTTTATATTTTGAGTTATAATCCAATACTACATTATTTAAATTGTTGGCCATTGAAAATTCTTTTACATAATATCTGTTTGCCTTCATCCTTCCTCCAGGGATGTACTTCGTTCTTTCCTGGCACTACAAGATGCTCCAGGGTCCTCTTGTATTTTCCTCTTCCAGGCCTAGAGGCTGCTTTCTTCCAGGAGCCCTGGTTTCTTTTTTTGGAGAATGATTTCTAGAAATCAAGACCTGGACATTGGGTACCTACATTTTCACTGTTCAAACACAAAATAAATAATGATAATAAAGTAAATAATAAAAAATTCTACTCTTCAAATTCAGAACAAAAATGATAATAAAGTTAAATTCCCAAGCCTCTGTTGCCACTAGGAATACCATGATGTGGAACTTAATTACATGAAAAAAATTTAGGACACATTAAGTCAATGTAGCTGTTAAGGGTGATAGAAGCGGTATGTGGGTCTGGTGGCTACAGTGGGAGCTACCGACATTTCAGTTGTGTGTGCAGTGTTTTTCGGCGGGTTGCTCGTGGAAGGATCTAGTTTCTCCAGCTTTTCAATTACTTTGTAAATTGACTCCTAACCCGTTATAATCTCTATCCTTAAAATAGCTGCAGTATATTATTGTCTAAAATTAAGAGTGCTGACCTAGGCATTAAGAGTGGGACAGAAAATACCAAATACCTGTCATCAATTCATATGCCAAATCTTAGAGTGATCTAATCAATCTGTAAGACCCCGACTTTAAGGGAAAGCAAACAAAATCCAAAATAATTATCCAATATGTTCATCCCGTCATGATTAAAAAGACATTTCAATTTTATCATCCTTAAACATGGATGTTGAGCCATTGATGTAAATTCACCATGAAGAAACCACCTTGAAGGCGTGTGCATATCAGAGAGTAAACTTACACATATGAAATGCATTAGTACCTTCAGACCTTATACAAGCTATGATCTTTTTATAATGATTATTACAGGAATTACCTAACATTATGACAATATTTGTTAGATAGCATTATTTTGGAATGAGCAGCTTAAAGAGCATGATCACATAATTGCCAAATGGTTTGATATTCAGTTTCCACTAAAGTCCTAAGATAATTCCAGAGCAATTTTCAATAGTAGAAAAGATTATTGCTAATATATGTATGATCTTCATCAAAACTCTTCGGTTTTTCTTTTACAAGTTTCCTGTTTGAGACTTCCCAACTCGGTAATCTGCCAGTGTTTGAACTTTACACAATTTACCAGGTCTCAAAGCTGCAATTTCAAAGTTGTACTCTGAAACATGGAATGGTGCAAGGCCTTTCTCTTATATAGGACTGTATTTGAAAATAATTTGAGTTATAAAGAAAATGATTTTCATCAGGAAATATTTTAGAGCCTGCCTCTACGTCCTCAGCATTGAGTTTCTTCCTTTGAAGAACTGATAAACAGCTATTTGTATACCCTATTTTACTGTGTCATTTTTCTACCAATAATTTTACTGATGTAGCAGGTCCTTTTTTCATGGGATATATTTTCCATTGTCTGACAAACATGGGTGTTAAAAATATCAGGTTTTTTTTTTCCTTATTGCTCTCTAGGTCCTATGAGCATGATAGCATTAGGATGATGGACCAGAATGATGTTCTGTGGGATGATGAGGGCGTTGTGGACCGTGTGGACCACAAGGAGGCATGAAATGCAAGGACTAACATGTCACTGAGGCAGTAGAGTAAAATCTGTTCTTACTTTACTGCAAGAAAATCAAATGGGAATTTTAACATTTACCATATAGAATGTGTTATCCCCATCAATAGTGGCATTTCAGATATCAGAGGCTATGTTGATATTAGCCATATATGGCACTTTCCCATTTGCTGGTATAACAAACTTAGTGATGTAAAACAACACAAAGTTATCATATTATATTTCCATAGGTCTGAAGTTCAAAATTAGTGTCACTGGGCCAAAATCAAGTGCCAGCAGGGCTATGTTGCTTTCTGAAAGCTCTAGAGGAGAATTCACTTCTTCACCTTTTCTACCTTCTAGAGATGGAAAAGTTCATAGTCCCCTTCCACATTTACAAGGCCAGCAACATAGTGTTTCTCTAACCCTGCTTGTCTTTTCATCTCTTTTCTTTCCACCACTGGGAAAATCTCTAATTTTAAGGATCTATGTTGTTACTGTGGGCCTACCTAGATAATCCAGGATGTCCTTCCCATACCAAGGTCGTTAACTTAATTACATCTGCAAAGTTCTGTTTGCCATATAATCGAATACTTTCACAAATTCTGGGGATTGGAGCATGGAAAACTTTGGGAAACCATTATTTTGTCTACCATACCATTTTATCAGTTATATTTGTAACAAAAGTCAAATTTGCATCATCATTTTAGATTATTTTCTAGGAATATCCAATTTTTTTTTTAAGGGAACTGGAGAATTAAGTTGGACTATCATAGAGATTATTGTACCTGTGACTTCCTAGCCCCTAATGACTAAAATATCCTTTTGTATTTAACTCAGTAATGACGATGTAATAATGACACTAATAATGATAATGGTGATTTGGCTGGGATGGGTTCCATTGACATCCAGCTGTTTCTTTACGTTACCATATTCTATATAGGCTAAGAAAGTATTGTTAGAAAATAAAATTTTTGTTATATTTTTAGGACCTGAAAAAATGATCGGAGATTATAAGGATCAAGAGTCAAAGGTTTTACTCTAAAAATCTCTATTCTAATTGGCATTCACAACAATATTGTGGGTTCCTAGTAATTATAATTAGCTTGGAATCAAGCCAGTTTTCTCAAAATCTTGATTTTTTTTTTAATTTCCCACACATTTATCTGTGGGAAATGTGAGAAATGTTAATAGGCACATATTATTTTATAAAAAATTCCTGAAAATAAACCTGTCTATCAAGGTAGACAGTGGGTAGACTCTGAGGCTGATAAATATTGACAATTATGTGATATTTTTATGGTTGTGAATCAAGTTGAAACAGGACTGTTTGCCAGTCCTGTATTGTTTTGATTTTACAAATCAAGTAGTTTAGCTTCCTTTCAACTTAATCCTTGGAAATTCACTGAGTTTCAGGAAGCTCTACATGTCATACCATTCACCATTCCCTGACCCTTCATTGCTGCAGATAGACTGAAGACTGTCATATCGTGATGATCACACCAACTTCATTTTTGAGAAAACTGAACTCATCTCAATAAGGTTCCTCAAATCACAATTGATATCAGAAATCCTCATTGGATCATGGACTATTCCACCATCATTTCAAAAACATCAAAGCAAAGTTTCAAAGATTCTTTTGCTCCCATTATCAATATATGCCGTATGCAAATTGTGTGTGTGAGAGAGAGAGAGAGAGAGAGAATTTTTCAGAGCCTGGAAGAGAACAAAGATTGGACTCGGTGTAGAGATAACACATAACAAAAGAAATCAAATATTCTAATCTGAAGATTTGCTAGTCATTATTCTATATTACATTAAATTATGTATAATTTTCTAATATCACATAGCATGAGCCAGACTTTGGTTAAGATTTACATTATCTAATTTAGCCAATGGAAATAACTATAGCTGACTTTCCAAATATGCTATTAAATACAGAATCATTTTGCATGTGTGTGCATAAATATGTACACATGTATAAGCATGCACATCTATAGCAATGAAATAAGCCCTCCAAAATTAAATCTTCTTTAATCGAGAACTATCAATATCGTGCCGGCAAAATTTCTCATTTTTAACATTTAAATTAGGGAAGTTTTATAAATCCTTTTAAAATGTGACCTTTTTCTTCCTTCTGGATATTTTTCTTCACTCCAAGGACCATGTTGAATTATAATTCTAGTTAAAATTTAGTGGAAAAAAAAGATTGAAGAATGGAGAAAATTGTTTATGCCTTCCAGTGAAGGAGGAGTTACAGTGATAATTTCAGGAGTTAGGATTAAAAAGGGGAGGAGGGACAGTAAGTTTCTGATGCTATACACTCTCTGACATATCATCATTCAATTTTTCAGTTTTTCCAAAACAATGTTCTAGCATGCATCAGAGAAAAATAAAGCATTTGTGAATTTTAGCTAAGGATGTAATTTGTTGCAGTTTCATGTTCTAAAATGACTTTTGCCAGTCTCAGCCCCATGACTATAAGAGTAATCCCTGCAAGAGGAGCATATGAAAGTCTACATTTTATTCTTTACATGAGGTAAAACTTTTGAGAGTGGAAATAGTCACCCTATTATTTTGAGTTGTTTAGAAATATCAGAAGCAGCAATCTAACCCTGCAGTCTGATATTTCTCATGTTTTTCACAGACACCTTTGTTTGCTAACAACAACTTATCTCAGTTTACTTGAGTAAAAAAGAAAAAAAATGTTTTATTGGAATGTTATTGGAGTTACTGAGAACTTAAAAGCGGTGAAAAAACATAAAACAAAAACAAAAACCCCAAGACCTTAGCCACAGGAGCTCCTAGAGATTTTTTTTTAGGATCTGTTCTAATGCAACTCAGTGCAAAACATCTTCTATATACCTCTCAGCTCAAGAATCAGTTTCCTAAGAAAAACATCTGATTACTCTGTATTAAGATTTTGCCCTTGTGTCCATCATCCCAGACTAGAAATACTAGAAAAAGTGAGGAGTCTGCAATTAACCATCAGGTATGTCATGAGCATGACTGCCCTCTAAATTGGAAGGTTTTCAAAACAGAGAAAAGCTCACAAATTAAGTTCCAAATTTGGCCAGTTTCCTGATCACTGCACATATTGATATATAATAATAAGACTTTTCATATCCAAAATTTTTCTACCTCCCAATTCCTAAAGCAACTTACTTTACTTTTTCTATTTTTTTCTTGCTTTGAATCACCAAATATCTTCTACCCTGACATTTTAAAAGAATCAGGTTTTTATTTAATAATTTAAAAGACCTGCCTTTAAACTTTTCTATATTATTGATTTATTATAATTATTTTATCCCTTATTTTACTTCCTTTATGTAAATTTACTTGTGTTTTTCCATATTTTTATATTTCATATTAGTTCTCATTTTTAATGAGAATTTAATTTGATGCTAGATACATTTTTTTTCTTGGAGTGTAGCATGGTGTTTTGTTGGAATTTTGTGGGAGTCTTAGCAATTTCGATTCTGATATCTTTTTTTCCCATGGATTTTAAGACATTTTCAAGGTAGAGTTGGAAAGTGGACAATAGAAGGTCTATTCTTTAATACCAATTTTTAGTTATAATGCTTTGTTGTGAGAGGAAAAGATCTATTGAATTTTTTGTGTGTATAGAATTTATTTTCCATATGCAAAATTTCTTTTTGTCTTAATTAGTAGAAAAAAGTTATAAATTACATGAAGGCTTCATAAGAGTGTTCTTTCTTTATTATTGAAATATTCATATAAACATTCCTTACCATCATATGTACATTTTAATGCTTATAACGTCTAGTTAGTTTCATGTATTTTTCATACATTTACTGAGAAAAAAATGATTTCACTCATATACTTGTTTTTGGTTGCTTTTAGTTTGATCAGGCCCAAGATCCCATCCTGAAATAGCTTTCTAAATTTCGTGTTTTGGGGTATGTCAGTGGGCTATCAGCACATTCTACATGTTTCCTTGGAGATCTATCTCAACTATTTGAAAACATTTGGAAAACTCTCCAGCCAGCCTCTCAACTAATTCTGAATGCTGTCTACATCACACACACACACACACACACACACACACACACACACACAACTAGTCATCAAAGATAAAGTTTAGGATCCCTCTTTGCCTGACCATCCAACTGTGAATTCATGGTCCAGGTTATTGAGGGTAAGGGTGGATGTGTGGGCAGGAGGCACAACTGACTAATAGCTAATCAGAGAATTGCATGGTAGCCCATTTGCTGTTGGTATTTCCTTCAGAAACTCATAGGGGGATAAGGAGGATTCTCCTTAAATCTAATCACGTTTGCTGCTTCTTTTCTCCACTATCCCTAGCCCGTAAGCAATGATTTTTTTTATCTTTTACTTCTCTGTATCATGTTCTTTTGGGTTCTTGGATTTAGATTAGTCTTGTTAATGGGTTAGAGTGAAATATGGGATTTTCAAAACATCTTTTGTTCCCCGTAAATATATACACCTACTATGTACCCACAAGAATTAAAGATAGACAATTTTAAAACTAAATGAATAAAATAAAATTCAATATGAGATTAATTTATGAAGTTCCTCTCCAACGTCAGTAGTTGATGGGTTAAAGAAGAATACCGGGAAATTGAAAAAAGACAATGCTCATTTTACTATGCGTTGAATGGAATACTATTCAGATTTAGAAAAGAATAATCATCAATATTGCATCTCTTTGGTAGTTCGTCCTTAGCCTGTCTAGCAAGGCTGCTATCCTGGTTCCTAATAATATTATTGAATGACAGAAGCTTTTCTCCTATTTTTTATTTTTCACAAAAATCTAATATTTCTCTAGGCATTACTATCATGTATTCAGTAATAAAATATGCAAAATACATTAAATAATTAAAAGATTTACTTTTAAACTAGTAAAAACATTTGATTTTAATATTCTCTTCTGTTCATTGCACTTCCTCAGGAGCTAGTTCTTCTATTGTTACATTTGTATTTTCTTTTTTTCCTCAAAGATTGATGATTCTTATTTATCTAATCACATTTCTAGATGAGTTTCTACATTGGTTAGTGTCTGTGGTGAGAAAGCGTTTTCTGAGCTCAAACAAGTCTATTTATAACCAGGGTGACCACTTTGGACAGCAGTTCTGCTCCAGATAATACCTTTAACCTTGTATAGAAAGAGTTAATATGGCAGGCCTAAAGTATTATATTAATACTTGGCTTACATCTAGGAACTTGAATTTCAGGACGTTTCCACCATTAACTGACGAGTGCCTCATCATGCCTGCACTGTTTGTGGAAACAATATGGTTTATGCTTAACAACTTCTTTATTTCTAGGCATCTGGAATTTGGTTATGTGCCAGGCATGATGTGCCAGTATGATCAGGTTCCAGGAAAGAATCTCTGAACACCAAGTCTCTAATGAGCTTCCCAGGTTGACAACATTTCACAAGAGCTGTCAAAACTCATCGCTGAGGAATTTAAGGGCATCCTGTTGTAACTTCATGGGGAGAAGACTCTTGGAAATGTGTGCCTGGTTTTTTCCAGAATTTATACCTTGCTCCTTTTCTATTTGCTGATGGTGCTTTTTATCTTTTTGTTGTAAGAAATCATAGCCATGGGTACAACTGTATGCTGAGTCCTGTGAGTCCTTCTTGTGAATCACTGAATTTGGAGACAGTCTTAGAGATCCTGACACAGAGCACTAATTCATTTTTGTTTTCATTTATTGATTCATTCAACTAAAGATTAGATAGTAAGAGCATGTGCCCCAGGGAAGCTGCTGCATTTAATATTAATAAACAAATAAAAAATTTTTAAAGTCTGGTGGAAGATTCATATATTAAAAAATAATTAGAGTGCTAAGATAAGCTCATGGGAAAATGGCAGTGCATGGGTAGATATCTAAAATATACCAGGGTATCAGGGAATGTTTATGAGAAAATGATTCTTAAGCTTGGTTTTGAATATTTAGATGAAGGTAAATAGAGACAAAATGTCATTCCAGATATATGCAAGGGACAGATTCTTGAAGCAGCATAATTTGTTTAGGTGGGTCATGTATTTTCATGGGGAAACAGGTAGGTTCTGGGTCATGAAGAGTGTTGCTAAGCCAAGTACTAGACTTCACTCCCATAATTTTAGAGAGTCAGTGGATTCATTTTAAATTGAAACTATGAAAAATTATCTCAAATTTAGTTGTTTAAAACAACACAAATTTATTATATTGTAGTTTGGAGGCCAAGAGTCTGATATGAGTCTCACCTGGTTAAAATCAAGGTACTGCCAGGGCTATGCTCCTCTCTTGACACTTTAGGGAAGATCTGTTTGTCTTTTCCATCTTCTAGAGGTCACTCAATTCCTTGGCCTCTGACCTCCTTCCTCTATTTTTAATAGTCAATATTGAGTCTTTCTGGCTGTTCTTCCATAGTTATCTTTCTCTTTGACTATAATCATCACATTTAGGGACCCATGTGATTGGATTGGGCCCACCTGCATAATACGGGATAATCTTACCTCAATTTCTATAAAGTGATTTTGCCTACAAAGTAATTTTTCCTCTAAATATATTATATTTTGCTCTAAATATATTATAATATATTTTGCTCTAAATATATTATAATATATTTTGCTCTAAATATATTACAGTATATTTTGCTCTAAATATATTATAATATATTAACAAGGTCCAGTGATTAAGATGTGGACATCTTTGGGAGATAATTATTCTACTTACCATAGTCATTCAATAATTTTGGTTAAAGGAGGAAAATGTGTGGTTTAGCAAAGTTATGCCTGTCCTTCTCCAGTATTTTAGAGACACTGATGTCTCACTTACCTTTCGTTGACCAAAATATCACAGAGGCAATTGATAACTCAACCAAATCAGAGTAACATTTGCAATTTGTTTTAGTTTGTTCACTTTCCCAGTGTTTTGGAAGAGCAATGTTAAATGTCCGAAATAAATCTGACGACATATTTTTCCACGTAATTTGACACAAACCTGCTTAAAAAAAGGGAATTTAATGGTGCACAAAACTAAAGACATTGACATGATTTCAGGCACAAATTGGACCAGGAATTAAATTATGTTAAAAGGGTTGCTTTAGATATCTCTTTGACGTAATGATTTTTTTGATGTATGTATTCCTATGTTTATTGCAATACTAGTCACAGTAGACTAGATATGGAATCAACCTAAGTATCCATCAACAAATGAATGGACAAAGAAAATGTGGCACACAATGGAGTACTATTCAGACATAAAAAAGAATCAAATATTGTTATTTGAGGCAACATGGATGACCTTTGAAGACATTATGTTAAATGGAATAAGCCAGGAACAGAAAGATAAATACTACATGTTTTCACTCATATGTGGAAACTAAAATGCTTGATCTTTTAGTAGTATAGAGTAAAACGTGGTCACTAGAGGCTGGACAGGTTAAGGTACTGGGGGCAACAGAGAGAGGTTGGTTAATATACAACATTACAGCTAGATAAGAGGAATACTTTCTAGTGTTCTATGGTGTTAATACCATAAGGTTACTAAGTAAACGATAATTTATTGTATTTTGTCAAGTATCTGGAAGAGAGGGTTTTGAATGTTAGGAACACAAAGAAACAAAGATTTGAGGCAGTGGATATACTAATTACCTGATTTGATCATTATGCATTGTGTACATGTAACAAAATATCACAGTGTACCCCATAAATATGTACAATTCTTAGGTCTCTGTGTGTGTCTTTGTGTGTGTATACACAGACACAGACACAAATATATATAACTCTATAGCAAAAAAAAGAAAATATGTGTTGCTTTTTTCACAACTTGGCCTCCTTTGTGCTACATCATTTCTCACACAGGCCTTTCCCTGGTGGCTTCAAGAGGTCATAATTGGCTTAAATAATTATGAATTTCCAAGGTAAGATGATCCCTTTGAAGTAGAAAGAGTTTATTTTCACCAAAGTCTAGGAAAATAAAATTCATTTTGACCCATTGTCTCTACTTGAGTCAAATTATTATATTTGAACCAATTTCTGTGCTCAGGAGTATGTGGTCAAAATCACATGACACAGGCATACATTTAATATATTATGGATGCTATTTCAGACCACTGCAAAAAAGCAATTATCACAAGAAAGTGAGTCATATGAATTGTTTTCCCAGTGTGCATAAAAGTTTTGTTTACGTTACAGTATAGTTAGTTAAGTGTGCAATAGCATTATGTCTAAAAAGACAACTTATATATCTTCATTAAAAAGCACTTTATTGCTAAAAAATACTAACAATCATCTGAGCTTTCAGAGAGTTGCGGGTAAACTGTCTTTTCTCCATGTTGATGGCTGCTGACTGATCAAGGTAGTGGTTGCCAAAGGCTGGGGTGGCTGAGACAATTTACTAAAATAAGACAACTATAAAGTTTGCACAAGAATTTACTCTTCCTCTCATGAAAGAGTTCTTTGTAGCATGCTATACTGTTTGCTAGCATTTTAGCCACAGAACTTTCTGCAAAATTAAAGTCAGTCCTCTCAAACTCTGCCACTCCTTTATCAACTAACTTTATGGAATATTCTAAATTCTTTGTTGTCATTTCAACAATGTTCACAGCATCTCCACTAGGAGTAGATCCCATCTCAAATAATCATTTTCTTTGCTTATCCATGAGAAGCAACTCCTCATTTGTTCAAGTTTTACCATGAGATTGCAACAATTCAGTCACATCTTCACACTCCATCTCTAATTCTAGTTCTCTTGCTATTTCTACCACATCTGCTGCTACTTTCTTCACTTAAGTCTTGAGAGCCCCCAAAGTCATCATGCGGGTTGGAATCAACTTCTTCCAAACTCCTCTGAATGTTGGTATTTTGATCTCCTATGACATACACATGTTCTTAATGTCATCTGAAAGGGTGAATCTTTTTGAGAAGGTTTTCAACGTTTTTTTCCCCCAGATTTATCAGAGAAATCACTATCTATGGTAACTACAGGCTTATGAAATACATTTCTTAAATAATATGACTTGAAAGACAAAATTACTCTTTGAACCAGGGGCTGCAGAGTGGATGTTATGTTAGCAGGCATGGAAACAACATTAATCTCTTTACATCTTCATCAGGGTTCTTGAGTAACCAGGTGCCATTGTCAATGGGCATTTAGAAATGAATCTTTTTTTGTTTGTTTTTTCCTGAGCAGCAGGTCTCAACAATGGGCTTAAAATATTTAGTAAACCATGATCTAAACAGTTGTGCTGCCATCCAGGCTTTGTTTTTCCACTGATAGAGCACAGGCAGAATAGATTTAGCATAATGCTTAAGCACCCTAGAATGTTAAGATGGTAAATGAGAGTTGGCTTCAACTTAAAATCACCAGCTGCATTAGTTACTGTCAGGAGAGTCAGCCTGTCCTTTGCAGCTTTGAAGTCGGGCATTGACTTCTCCTCTTTAGCTATGAAAGTCCTAAATGGCATCTTTTTCCAATAGAAAGCTGTTTCATCTAGGCTGAAAATCTGTTGTTTAGTGAAAGCACCTTCATGAATTATATTAGCTAGAGCTTCTGGATAATTTGCTGCAGCTTCTATATCAGCATTTACTGGTTTTACTTGTACTTCTATGTTAGGGAAACAGCATCTTTCCTTAGACCTCATAAACTAATTTATTCTAGTTTCCAACTTTTCTTCTGCAACTTCTTTATCTCTCTCAACCTTCATAGAATGGATGAGTGTTAAGACCATGCTCTAAACTAAGCTTTGGCTTAAAGACATGTCATGCCTGCTTTGCTCTTCTAGCTAGACCACTAAGACTTTCTTTATATCATTAAGAAGGTTGTTTCACATTCTTATCACTTAGTTGCTTTCTGGAGTAACACTTCTAATTTTCTTCAAGAATTTTATTTTGCATTCACAATCCAGCAAATGTTTGCACAAGAGTCTTAGCTTCGAGCCTGTCTTGATTTTTGGAATGCCATCTGCACTAAACTTAATCATTTCCAGTTTTTGATTTATAGTGAGAGACATGTAATTCTTCCTTTCACTTGGACACTTAGAGGCCCATTGTAGAGTCATTGATTTGCCTAATTTCCATATTGCTGTGTCTCAGAGAATAGGGAGGCCTAAGGAGAGAGTGAGAGAAAGAGAGAAAGAGAGAGACAAACATCCAATCAGTGAAGCAGTCAGAATGCATACAACATTTATCAATTAAGTTTGCCATCTTATATAGACATGGTTAGTGGCACCCAAAAACAATTGCAACAGTAATCAAAGACCACTGATCACAGATCATAATAACAGATATATTATAACAAAAAAGTTAGAAATATTGCAGAAATTACCAAAGCGTGACATGGTCACGTGAAGGTTGCACATGCTGTTGAACAAATGGAACCTACAGACTTACTGGACTCAGGGCTGCCACAAACATTTGGTTTGTAAATAATGCAATATCTATGAAGTACAATAATGCAAATAACAATAAAGCAAGGTATGCCTTTATATTCTGGAATAGAAACAAATGTTTTCAAGACGAATGAAAAACATTTGAGGTGATAGAAATCATGTTAATTGTCCTGATTGATCACTATGCATTGTAAACATATACAGAAACACCATACTGGCCTCCTTAAATGTGTACAGTTACTATCTGCCAATTAAAATTTTTTTAAAAATTCAAATATTTTTAGTACTCTATTTTAATTCTTCTTCTTTTTTTAGCTATTTTTATTGTGCATTGTACTGTGATATTTTGTGATTCTATTTTTATTGTGCATTCTATTTGACCAGATAGACACACACATTTCTTTAGTGTGTACAGTATGCAGCCATAAGTTATCATACTTGGCTTAGTGTTAATATTTTGTGCATTACATTACCTCATAAGAAATATCAGAACTTGAAACATGATAATTTTGTTTACAAACCACAGGTTTTTTTGGCATATATATATGCCATATCCACTTTATTTATAAACCCTGAAGTAGAGAGTAACACATTTTCTTTAATATAGTTACTTTCTAAATAAAGAAAAAATAAATTTGTAGTTTTCATAGTAATATACATAATTATCAATTTCATTGTTCTTCCATCATCTATGCTGGCTCATGTTTTTGTATGGTTTAATCTGATTTAATTTCCCAGCTTGCAATATTTCTTTTGTATTTCCTCTAGGGCACTTGTGCAATTTATTTGCTCAGTTGTTATTAAACTTAAAATGTGTTCATTTTGACATTATGTTGAAGGATATTGATAGAAATAATATTTTCCCAACCCATTAAAATTAATTGCCATATATGTCTCAAGTCTTGGCTCAAACAAAACATTTACAAGACAGAAAGGAAAATTTTTAAAGCAAAACAAAACAAAATGGTTAAGAAAAAATATTTTCATGTTGAAAGAATAATTCTGAGCCTACTTTAGTCTTATTATTTGTGACGCAGAATGATTTCAGAAAAACTTTATCTAGTTTGAGATCACTAGAGCTCACATTTAATAAGACAAAGAATCATAATATCATTTAGAATCAATAAAAATATGTTTGAAAATGAAGTTATCAAAGACATTCATTACATATGACTAAAGAATGATCAGCTCAAAACTATTCTTAAATTTAATGTACTAAAATTAGAACAATTTTCTTTGAACTATTTGGAATTATATAGAAAATAGCTAATTTTCATAAGAAGAATTGTGTTTAACTTTTGTTTCAGATTCAGGGAGTACAGATGCAGGTTTGTTATAAAGGTATATTACATGATACTGAGGTTTGGGTTATGATCGAACCCATCACCCAGTTAGTGAGCATAGTATCCAATAGGTAGTTTTTCAACCCTTGCCCTCCTGCCCTTCCCCTTTCTTGTAGTCCCCAGTGTCTGTTTTTTCCATTTTAATGTTCATTTGTACTCAGTGTTTAGCTCCCACTTACAAGTAAGAACACGTGGTATTTGGTTTTCTGTTTCTCCATTAGTTCACTTTGGATAATGGCATCTAGCTGCATTCATGTTGCTGCAAAGAATATGACTTCATTATTTTTTATGGCTGCATAGTATTCTACTTTTCTTTATCCAATCCACTGCTGATGGACACCTAGGTTGATTTCATGCCTTTGCTATTGTGAATAGTGCTGCAATGAACATACAGGTGTGTGTGTTTTTTTGGTAGAACAATTTATTTCCTAAATACCCAGTGATGGGATTACTGGGTTAAATGGTAGTTGTATTTTTAGTTCTCATAAGGAGAAAATTTTAAAACTCCCATCAGATATACTCTAACTCTGAGGATCTCAGTAAATTGCACCTGTCTGCAATTGCACAATCCATTTCCTATGACATACATCTAAGGTTACAATAACAAATTTGTTAAAACAGTAATTGAAGATCCAAGAACAGTTACAATTTGACAAAAAAACCTGCCATTGCTTAACTCAAAGCTTATTTTAAAGATTAAACTTTTTTTACAATAAAAATTTTTAATGAAGGCAAAAACTGTACAATATAAAAATGTTGTCTAATCATTAAATTTGGCAAAGAAAAAAGTTCTGAGTTATGAGTGAGGGAAAACTCTGAACTTCAGTATAAAAACATATATAATCTTAATCTTATAAAATAAAATTGTGGCTTTGTGATATATATGGGGATTATTAACTGTCAGTATTCTCATCTATAAGCTAGGCATGATAATAGCACGTTTCCTTATATCACTGGGGTAAAAGAAATACGATAATTTATGTAAAGTATTTGACTACCTAGGATATAATATTTCACAAAGGTCAGTTTTAAAAATTATTATTGTTGTTATTATATTAGAAATAAGCTGGGAATTCTCAGTTACTAAACAAAATCTTGATATACTGAAGACTGAAATTAGAAAAAAGCTGCTACATTAAAATTTAACTAATTTCCTCTTTCCCTGTCTTTAAATTATAGACAATATGTTATTTATGTTGGTGGGAAAGATCAATCAACATTAAGTGTTTTTCTTTTAAGAAAGTTTTATTTTTTCCTTTAGGCTTAAAAAGACCCATGAAGTAGAAAAGTATACAAATGGTTGGTTTTGGGAGGGCTCCAACTTGAAACTGTATGCAGCTTTCAGAAGTAGGAACAATTGAGAGCTAAAGGACTCTTTCATCAGAGATTTAGCTGCATATTTGTGTAATCAGGATAGCAAGAACTTAAAAACCTTTTTTTTTTTCAGGTTGTAATAATGGCCTAAGACAAATCTCAGAGTTTCAAGACAGAGGTTATCTAATCTTGAGATTATTAAGTATGTGCTTTGAGTTTACAAATTTTATGTAAATAGTGAGTATATTTTTTAATTGGATTCTCACTTTGAGGTAAGATAACTAGTAATAATATTTCAATCCTGCATGTGACAAAGCTGGTGCCTGACCTACTAAAGGTCTGGCAGTTAAAAGTGACACTACAACCATTTCTGCTTCATTACATGACAAAACTTACGGAAATGGAAATATTTATAAATTACAATTAGAAGTTACAATTTATTGGGTTTTAGATAATGTGTCAATAATTTTGCTACACATATACATTGAAATGTACATTAGGGGGCTTGAGCTATAATGGAGTTTATGCCACGTTATCACCTAGGAAAACATCTCAAACTTTGAGAACATTTGTTTTTCATCTTTTAAATTATATAACTGAAAGTGATGTCCAATTGAAGATGATTTCCCAATCTAAGCAAGTAGAAAACCTGTAATAGCATGGTGATTTCATTACCTGTGCTGAGTGTATAGCAGATTCATGATGATGGCTGCAAATGAGATTGATTCCTTGCCCTCGCTCCAAGCAGATGACTTATGGTAATCAGACCGTATTTAGGCTTTGTATATTAATTGGCAATAAAACAAAAAACTAAAAGAAAAAATGTTTGCACATACTTTAAGGCAAAAATTTCCTATTGTATTCTTTAGAAATTTTGTCATACAGCTTTGATGACTTATTAGTATTCCTATAATGCAAACAGAACTGCTGTTAAAGGATTGGACTCTATATTTCGATAGACCATTGTTTAAAATCTGATCTTATAACTTATCATCTAAACTTCTACAAGATTTTAAACCCCTGTATACTAAGGCTAGGTGAGGTGGCTCATGCCTGTAATCCCAGCACTTTGGGAGGCCAAGGTGGGTGGGTCATCTAAGATCAGGAGTTCAAGACCAACCTGGCCAACATGGTGAAACCTCGTCTCTACAAAAATACAAAAATTAGCCGGGCATGATGCCGGGTGCCGGTAATCCCAGCTACTTGGGAGGCTGAGGTGGGAGAATCGCTTGAACCTGGGAGGCAGATGTTGCAGTGAGCTGAGATTGTGCCATTGCATTCCAGCCTGGGTAACAGAGCAAGACTCCGTCTCAAAAAACAAAACAAAACAAAACAAAACAAACAAAAAACCCTGTATACTTCAGTTTCCACATTTGAAATATGCTGAAAGTATTACTCATAAAATTAGCCCCATCACTTTGTTTTGTGAATTGAGATTGTGTGTGTTAAAAATAATTTCTCCTTAGTATAGTGTAAGGGCTCAATAAATTTTAGCCATTACTATTGTTATCATCACCACTACCATCATCAAAATCATTATAATTATCACCATTATTTAGTAAAGATAATATTTATTTTAGCCTGTCTTCTTAGCAATCAACAGAACAGAAGGATTTCTGCAGTTATAACATCAGTTATTGCTTGGGAAACTGTAATAAACTGATAAAGTTTGAAAATATTTTACAAAGTTGGTCTAAACGCTACCTGTATCTTTGGAAATGAGTATATCTGTTGGTCAAATTCACTTATTTTATAAAGTCAGTACCATTTTCTCTTTTTGGATTATCTGATGATAATTATTTTTGCAACTATCCAAGATACTTATCATGATTTGCACCTATACTATATCCATGCCCATATTTATATTTTAGGTTTTTATTTATACACATATCTCTATCCCTATTTTTAAAACAGTATAATAATAGTCTCCTTTCAGATTGTAAGCTCTTTGATAATGAGAGCTCATTAATGTATGTATGTATGTATGTATCTTTATTGATACATAATAACTATACATGGCATGAGATACACATGGTATTTTGATACATGCATACAATGTGCAACAATCAAATCAGGGTATTTAGGATATCTATCACCACAAACATTTATTATTTCTTTGTTTCATAACATTTCAAATCTTCTAGCTATTTTGAAATATACAATAAATTATTCTTAACTATAGTCACCCTACTGCACTATCAAACACTAGAACTTATTTCTTCTAACTAACTGTGTGTTTGTACCCATTATCCAGCCTCTCTTTATCCTCCCTCTCATCCTTCCCAGCATATGGTTACTATCATTCTACTCTCTACCTGCATGAAGTAATTTTTTTTAGCTTCCACATGTGAGGGAGAATATGCGATTTGTCTTTCTGTGCCTGACTTATTTCTTTTTTTTTGTTGTTTGTTTCTGGGGTTTTAAAATTTATTTAATTTATTTTATTTTTTCTTGTTTTATTATTGTACTTTAAGTTTTAGTGTACATGTGCACAACGTGCAGGTTTGTTACATATGTATACATGTGCCATGTGCCTGACTTATTTCAACTAACATAGTGACCTCCAGTTTCATCCATGTGCTGCAAGTTACAAGATTTCATTCTTTTTTATAGCTGAATGGTATTCCATTGCGTACACACACCACAATTTCTTTATCTGTTCATCTGGTGATGGACACTTAGCTTGATCCATATCTTGGCTATTGTAAATAATTCTGCAATAAACATGGTGGTGCACATACCCCTTTGATATATTGGTTTCCTTTCCTTTGGATAAATACCCAGTAATGGTACTGCTAGATTGTATGGTAGTTCTATTTTTAGTTATTTGAGAAAACTCTATAAATGCTGTATTAATTTACATTCCCACCAAAAGTGTATTAGAGTTCCCTTTTCTCTGCATCCTCACCAGCATTTGTTTTTCTGTCTTTTTGATAATAGCCATTACAACTAAAGTAAAATGCTGTCTTACTGTTATTTTGATTTGCATTTCCCTGATTAGTAATGTTGAGCTTTTATATCCCATAGTCTTTTGGCCATTTCTATGACGTTTTTTGAGAAATAGGTATTCAGATCCTTTGCTCACTTTTTAATGAGATTATTTAATTTTTTGTTGTTCGAGTTCCTTGTATATTCTGGATGTTAATCCCTTATGATTATAGATAGATAGTTGCAAATGTCTTTTTCAACTTAACAGGCTGTCTCTTCACTATGTCAGTTGTTCCCTCTGTGCAGAAGCTTTTGAGTTTAATGTAATCTCGTTTGTCTATTTTTGTTTTTGTTGGTTATGCTTTTGAAATTTTAGTCATAAAATCTTTCCTTAGACTAATGTTCCGAAGCATTTCTCCTGTTTTCTTCTAGTACTTCTATAGCTTTAAGTCTTCCATTTATGTCTTTAATTCATTTTGGATTGATTTTTGTATATGGTGAGAGCTAGTCTACTATTATTTTTATGTATATAGACATCCAGTTATCCTAGTACCATTTTTTGAAGAGGGGGGTATCCTTTCCCTCTAGGTATGTTCTTGGCATTTTCATTGAAATTCAGTTGAATGTAAATATGTGGACTTATGACTGGATTCTCTGTTCCATTCCATTGGTCTGTGTGTCTGTTTTATACCAAAACCATGTTGTTTTTGTAATACAGCTTGGTAGTATACTTTGAAGTCAGGTAGTGTAATGCCTCCCGCTTTGTTCGTTTTGCTCAAGATTGCTTTGGCCACTTGGACTCTGGCAATTCCATATGCATTTGAAGTTTTTTTTTCTATGAAGAACATCATTGACATTTTGATAGAATTGCATTGAGTCTGTAGGTTGCTTTTGGTAGTGTTGCCATTTTAACAATATTTAGTTATTTCAGTCCATGAGTATAAGGTATCTTTCCATTTATTTGTATCCTCTTCCATTTCTCTCACCAGTGTTTTATAGTTTTCATTGTAGTGGTCTTTTACTTCCTTGGTTAAATATATTTCTAGGTATTTTTCTGTAGCTATTGTAAGTGGAATTAATGTCTTGATTTCTCTTCCAGTTAGCTAATTACTGATTTTTGTATGTTTATTTTTTATTTTGCAACTTTACTAAATTTGTTTATCAGTTCTATCAGATTTTTTGGTTTTTTGTTTGTTTTTGACAGGGTCTCACTCTGTCACCTAGACTGGAGTGCAGTGGTGTGATATTGGTCTGCAGCAACCTCCGCCTCCTGGACTCAAATGACCCTCTCACCTCAGCCTCCTGAGTAGCTGGGACTACAAGCACCCTCCACCATGCCCAGCAGCTAATTTTCATATTTTTAATAGAGACAGGGTTTCACCATGTTGCCCAGGCTGGTCTCGAACTCCAGGGCCCAAGTGAACCATGCGCCTCAGCCTCCCAAAGTGCTGGGATTACAGGCCTGAGCCACTGTGCCAAGCCTCTGAAAGTTTTCAGTGGACTATTCAGGTTTTCCTGTATATAAGATCATGGCATATGCAAAGAGGGACAATCTGACTTTCTCTTAGTCAATTTAGGTACCTTGTGTTTCATTCTCTTGCCTGATTGCTTTGTCTAGGACTTCCAATACTACCTTGAATAACAGTGATGAAAGTGAACATTGTTGTAATGTTCCAACAAAGAAGGACACAACAAAAAAGTAAACTACAGACCAGTAGACCTGAGGAACACAGATGCAAAACTCCTCCACAAAATATTAGCAAACCAAATTCAACAAATAAAAAAGATAATAAATCATGATTAATTGAGGTTTATCCTATGGATGCAAGGATGGTTCAACATATACGAATCAATAAATGTAATACAACATGCAAACAGAATAAATATGAATATCTCAATAGATGCAGGAAAAAATTGAGAAATCTCAGCATTCTTTCATGAAAAAAACTCAACAAATTGGGCATAAAAGGAATATACTTCAACAAAATAAAGGTCACATATGACAAACTCATAGCTACTATTATACTAAATGGCTAAAAGCCTTTCCTCTAAAAACTGCAACAAGATGAAGAAATTAATATTTATAGAAGCACAGTTTCTGGTACAAAGGTCTTGTGGACAGAAAGTATTCAGTGTTTTCTGAGGTAACTGTAATAAAATAACTATTTCCTGAATTGTAGAAAATTACCAAAGAATGTGCTGAAATGTAAAGAACACTTTGCAATGGACTTTTGGAAAAAGAAAGCCAAAATATGTAGGTTGGGATTAAAAAGCAGATGTTTTAGATCAAATGGCATATTTATAAACTGGAAAATTAAACTTTTAATAATCTACTTTTAATGGTAATATATTATAAAAATGTAATTCCTATAAAATGTTGGCAAAGAATATTTCAAATTTCTTCATTCTCTAGTATTTATATCAGATATTCTGTGGGTGAAGGCAAACTAGAAGCAAAGCAAGTTTATAACAGCTTAGTAACAGTAGAAAGGTCATGAGACACAGCACAATAATTTACTGATACTTAGTGGGACAAAAAATACGCTTCACAAGATTCACTGATATTATTTTCATTGTCTTACTGCTATTTTCATCACTCTCCTTCTTATTAAAGTTCCTAAGGCTGAACACATGAAGAAACAGAAATCACTAACAAGACAACTTTGTCTTTAGAAGAGAGGAGAAATTTCCTCAGGAAATACTTACATTTTATGTTATGCTATATTATTTCTGACTTAGTTTTATATAAATAGGCCAAATGGTGCAATAGATAAATATTTGAAGCTTTGGTTTTGCTTTGAACTCAAATCGTAATAACAATCATTTATAAGACATAAAATACCTTTTTTATAAATAAAATGTTTGTATAATATTTTTTTCCTGACTTTAACAGCCCTATAAAAGTGTTAAAAAGAACACTTTTTTAAAACAGTTTAGTAATTGTTTAAATCTTTTTTTAATATTGAGATTTGGGGAGTTCCATTCCAAGATGGCCGAATAGAAACAGCTCTGGTCTGCAACTCCCAGGGTGATCTACGCAGAAGATGGGTGATTTCTGCTTTTCCAACTGAGGTACCTGGTTCATCTCATTGGGACTGGGTGGACAGTGGGTGCAGTCCATAGAAGGTGAGCCAAAGCAGGGTGGGGTGTCACCTCACCCAGGAAGCACAAGGGGTCAGGGGATTTCCCTTTCCTAACCAAGGGAAGCCATGACAGACTGTACCTGGAAAATCAGGACAATTCTGCCCAAATACTGCACTTTTCCCACAGTCTTATAAAGCAGCAGAACAGGAGATTCTCTCCCATGCCTGGCTCTGCAGTTCCCACACCCATGGAGCCTTACTCACTGATAGTGCAGCAATCAGAGATCAACGTGCGAAGCTGCAGCCTGGTGGGGAGAAGGGGCATCTGCCATTACTGAGGCTTGAGAAGGTAAACAAAATGTCCAGGAAGCTCAAACTGGGTGGAGCCCACCACAGCTCAGCAAGGCATACTGCCTCCATAGACTCCACCTCTGTGGGCAGGGCATAGCTGAATGAAAGCCAGCAGAAACCTCTGCAGACTTAAACGTCCTTGTCTGACAGCTCTGAAGAGAGCAGTTGTTCTCCCAGCACAGTGTTTGAACTCTGAGAATGGACAGACTACCTACTCAAATGAGTCCCTGACCTCCGTGTAGCCTAACTGGGAGACTCTTCCCAGTAGGGGCAGACAGACACCTCATACAGGTGGGTGCCCCTCTGGGACGAAGCTTCCAGAGGAAGGATCAGGCAGAAATATTTGCTGTTCTGTAATATTTGCTGTTCTGCAATATTTGCTGTTCTGCAGCCTCTGCTGGTGATACCCAGGCAAACAGGGTCTGGAGTGGGTCTCCAGCAAACTCCAACAGAGCTGCAGCTGAGGGACCTGACTGTCAGAAGAAAAACTAACAAACAGAAAGGAATACCATCAACATCAACAAAAGGGACATCCACACCAAAACCTCATCTCTAGGTCACCAACATCAAAGACCAAAGGTAGATAAAACCACAAAGATGGGGAGAAACCAGAGCAGAAAACCTGAAAATTCTAAACACCAGAGTGCCCCTTTCCTCCAAAGGATCATAGGTCCTCATCAGCAAAGGAACAAAGCTGGATGGAGAATGACTTTGATGAATTGACAGAAGTAGACTTCAGAAGGTTGATATAACAAACGCCCAAGCTGAAGGAGGATGTTCGAACCCATCGCAAGGAAGCTAAAAACTTTGAAAAAAGATTAGACGAATGGCTAACTAGAATAAACAGTGTAGAGAAGACCTTAAATGACCTGATGGAGCTGAAAACCATGGTACGTGAACTACGTGACTCATGCACAAGCTTCAGTAGATGATTTGATCAAGTGGAAGAAAGGGTATCAGTGACTGAAGATCAAATTAATGAAATGAAGTGAGAAGAGAAGTTTAGAGAAAAAAAAACAGTAAAAAGAAATGAACAAAGCCTCCAAGAAATATGGAACTATGTGAAAAGACCAAGTCTACATTGGATTGGTGTACCTGAAAGTGATGGGGAGAAAGGAACCAAGCTGGAAAACACTCTTCAGGATATTATCCAGGAGAACTTCCCCAATCTAGCAAGGCAGGCCAACATTCAAATTCAGGAAATACTGAGAACACCACAAAGATACTCCTCAAGAAGAGCAACCCCAAGACACATAATTGTCAGATTCACCAAGGTTGAAAAGAAGGAAAAAATGTTAAGGGCAGCCAGAGAGAAAGGTCAGGTTACCCACAAAGGGAAGCCCATCAGACTAACAGCAGATCTCTTGGCAGAAACTCTACAAGCCAGAAAAGAGTGGGGGCCAATATTCAACATTCTCAAAGAAAAGAATTTTCAACCCAGAATTTCATATCCAGCCAAACGAAGCTTCATAAGTGAAGGAGAAATAACAACCTTTACAGACAAGCAAATGCTGAGAGATTTTGTCACCACCAGGCCTGCCCTACAGGAGCTCCTGAAGGAAGCGCTAAACATGGAAAGGAACAATTGGTACCAGCCACTGCAAAAACATGCCAAATTGTAAATACCACTGATGCTAGGAAGAAACTGCATCAACTAACAGGAAAAACAACCAGCTAACATTGTAATGATAGGATCAAATTCACACATAACAATATTAACCTTAAATGTAAATGGGCTAAATGCCCCAATTAAAAGACACAGACTGGCAAATTGCATAAAGAGTCAAGACCCATGAGTGTGCTGTATTCAGGAGATCTGTCTCATGTGCAGAGACACACATAGGCTCAAAATAAAGGGATGGAGGAAGATCTACCAAGCAAATGTAAAGCAAAAAAAAAAAAAAAAAAAAAAAGCAGGGGTTGCAATCCTAGTCTCTGATAAAACAGACTTTAAATCAACAAAGACCAAAAGAGACAAAGAAGGCCATTACATCATTACATAATGGTAAAGGGATCAATTCAACAAGAAGAGCTAACTATCCTAAATATATATGCACCCAATACAGAAGCACCCAGTTTCATAAAGCAATTCCTTAGAGACCTACAAAGAGACCTAGACTCCCACACAATAATAATGGGAGACTTTAACACCCCACTGTCAATATTAGACAGATCAATGAGACAGAAGGTTAACAAGGATATCCAGGACTTGAATTCAGCTCTGCACCAAGTGGACCTAATAGACATCTACAGAACTCCCTACCCCGAATCAACAGAATATACATTCTTCTTAGGACGATAGTGCGCTTATTCCAAAATTAACCACATAATTGGAAGTAAAGCACTCCTCAGCAAATGTAAAAGAACAAAAATCACAACAAACTGTCTCTTAGACCAGAGTGCAATCAAATTAGAACTCAGGATTAAGAAACTCACTCAAAATCACACAACTACATGGAAACTGAACAATCTGCTCCTGAATGACTACTGGGTACATAACGAAATTAAGACAGAAATACAGATGTTCTTTGAAACCAATGAGAACAAAGACAAAATGTACCAGAATCTCTGGGACACATTTAAAGAAATGTGTAGAGGGAAATTTATAGCACTAAATGCCCACAAGAGAAAGCAGGAAAGATCTAAAATTGACACCCTAACATCAGAATTAAAAGAACTAGAGAAGCGAGAGCAAACAAATTCAAAAGCTAGCAGAAGGCAAGAAATGACTAAGATCAGAGCAGAACTGAAGGAGATAGGGACACAAAAAACCCATCAAAAATCAATGAATCTAGGAGCTTGGTTTTTGAAAAAATCAACAAAATTGATAGACTGCTAGCAAGACTAATAAAGAAGAAAAGAGAGAAGAATCAAATAGACACAATAAAAAAATGATAAAGGGGATATCACCATCAATCCCACAGAAATACAAGCTACCATCAGGGAATACTATAAACACCTCTATGTGAAAAAACTTGAAAATCTAGAAGAAATGAGTAAATTCCTGGACACATATACCCTCCCAAGACTAAACCAGGAAGAAGTTGAATCTCTGAATAGATCAATAATAGGCTCTGAAATTGTGGCAATAATTAATATCCTACCAACCAAAAAAAGTCTAGGACCAGACAGATTCACAGCCGAATTCTACCAGAGGTACAAAGAGGAGATGGTACCATTCCTTCTGAAACTATTCCAATCAATAGGAAAAGAAGGAATCATTCCTAACTCATTTTATGATGCCAGCATCATCCTGACACCAAAGCCTGGCAGAGACACAACAAAGAGAATTTTAGATCAATATCCCTGATGAATATCAATGTGAAAATCCTCAATAAAATACTGGCAAACTGAATCCAGCAGCACATCAAAAAGCGTATTCACCAAAATCAAGTCAGCTTCATTCTTGGGATCCAAGCCTGGTTCAACATACACAAATCAATAAATGTAATCCAACATATAAATAGAACCAATGACAAAAACCACATGATTATCTCAATAGATGCAGAAAAGGCCTTCAACAAAACTCAACAGCCCTTCATGCTAAAAACTCTCAATAAACTAGGTATTGATGGAACGTATCTCAAAATAATAAGAGCTATTTATGACAAACCCACAGCCATATGGACAATAACTGTAAGCATTCCCTTTGAAAACTGGCACAAGACAGGGATGCCCTCTCTTACCACTCCTATTCGACGTAGTGTTGGAAGTTCTGGCCAGGGCAATCAGGCAAGAGAAAGAAATAAAGGGTATTCAATTAGGAAAAGAGGAAGTCAAATTGTCTCTGTTTGCAGACGACATGATTACATATTTAGAAAACCCCATTGTCTCAGCCCAAAATCTCCTTAAGCTGATAAGCAACTTCAGCAAAGTCTCAGGATACAAAATCAACTTGCAAAAATCACAAGCATTCCTAAATACTAATAACAGACAGAGAATAAAATCATGAGTGAACTCCCATTCACAATTGCTACAAAGAGAATAAAATACCTAGGAATCCAACTTACAAGAGATGTGAAGGACCTCTTCAAGGAGTACTATAAACCAAATGGAAGAACATTCCATGCTGATGGATAGGAAGAATCAATATCATGAAAATGGCCATACTGCCAAAAGTAATTTATAGATTCAATGCCATCCTCATCAAGCTACCAATTACTTTCTTCACAGAATTGGAAAAAACTACTTTAAAGTTCATATGGAACCAAAAAAGAGCCCACATTGCCAAGGCAATCCTAACCCAAAAGAACAAAGCTGGAGGCATCATGCTACCTGACTTCAAACTATACTACAAGGCTGTAGTAACCAAAACAGCAGGGTACTGGTACCAAAACAGAGATATAGACCAATGGAACAGAACAGAGGCCTCAGAAATAACACCACACATCTACAACCATCTAATCTTTGACAAACCTGAGAAAAACAAGAAATGGAGAAAGGATTCCCTATTTAATAAATGGTGCTGGGAAAACTGGCAGGCCATATGTAGAAAGCTGAAACTGGATCCCTTCCTTACACCTTACACAAAAATTAATTCAAGACGGATTAAAGACTTAAATGTTAGACTTAAAACTATAAAAACTCTAGAAGAAAACCTAGGCAATTCCATTCAGGACATAGGCAT
Organism: Pongo abelii; assembly: GCF_028885655.2. Classification (NCBI taxonomy): domain Eukaryota; kingdom Metazoa; phylum Chordata; class Mammalia; order Primates; family Hominidae; genus Pongo; species Pongo abelii. Next base: position 73,117,641 of record NC_071999.2, read on the forward strand.
GGACAAGGACTTTATGTCTAAAACACCAAAAGCAATGGCAACAAAAGCCAAAATAGACAAATGGAATCTAATTAAACTAACAAGCTTCTGCACAGCAAAAGAAACTACCATCAGAGTGAACAGGCAATCTACGGAATGGGAGAAAAGTTTTGCCATCTACCTATCTGACAAAGGGCTAATATCCATAATCTACAAAGAACTTAAACAACTTTACAAGAAAAAAAAAAAGCAACCCCATCAAAAAGTGGGCAAAGGATATGAACAGACACTTCTCAAAAGAAGACATTTATGCATCCAACAGACACAGGAAAAAATGCTCATCATCACTGGTCATCAGAGAAATGCAAATCAAAACCACAATGAGCTATCATCTTATGCTAGTTAAAATGGCAATCATTAAAAAGTCAGGAAACAACAGATGCTGGAGAGGACGTGGAGAAATAGGATTGCTTTTATACTGCTGGTGAGAGTGTAAACTAGTTCAACCATTGTGGAAGACAGTGTGGCAATTCCTCAAGGATCTAGAACTAGAAATACCATTTGACCCAGGCATCCTATTACTGGGTGTGTACCCAAAGGATTATAAATCATGCTACAATAAAGACACATGCACACTTATGTTTATCGTGGCACTATTCACAATAGCAAAGACTTGGAACCAACCCAAACATCCATCAATGATAGACTGGATTAAGAAAATGTGGCACATACACACCATGGAATACTACGCAGCCATAAAAAAGGATGAGTTCATGTCCTTTGAAGGTACATGGATGAAGTTGGAAACCATCATTCTCAGCAAACTATCACAAGGCCAGAAAACCAAACACTGCATGTTCTCACTCATAGATGGGAATTGAACAATGAGAACACTTGGACACAGGGAAGGGAAGATCACACACTGGGGCCTGTCAGGGCGTGGGGGCCTGGGGGAGGGATAACATTAGGAGAAATACCTAATGTAAATGATGAGTTGATGGGTGCAGCAAACCAACATGGCACATGTATACATATGTAACAAACCTGCATGGTGTGCACATATACCCTAGAACTTAAAGTATGAAAAAATTGAGATTTGGTATCAGTGTACAAGAGACATACAAATAAATTCTCATTTTAAAGAGCTATTCTTCCCATGTCAATATAGATTGTTCTTTATGGGGTAGACTTTTAAACATTTTTATATTCAAATTCTTTTCCTTTCATCTTTTCCATTCATTTAGCTAATTTAAACATTACTGACTGTAATAGGGACTAATTAAAAGTAAATATTAGAACGTTTAGTCTAAATATGTCTCTGAATTAAAATCACAGTTAATTTATACAGTCATCTATAATCTATCATAAAATCACATTTTAAAAACTCCTACAGTCATTATTTGGAGTTATAACATTTTTCTTAATAAAAATTTGAAGGTATTATAAATATAATTTAACTATAGCAAAAGATTCTGTTCACATATTGAATACATTATAAAAACCTTAAAGAATCAATTTAAAATTCTTCCTCTTCCCAGTTAAATAAAATACCATGCTTCAATACTCAAAAATGAATGTTCATAGGGCCAGTAACTCAACATGACACTTTATCTGTACCTGGCTGCACCCCACATTTGCCTTCTCTAAACCATGTTTAATGTCGGCTAAATTGAAAACAAGAAGTCATGGAGGTAGAGATTAAATTCAATATCTCAGAATTCAGGTTGGAAGATGAAATTTTAAGTTACCTAAATGTAAATAGTTCTGGAGTTTCATAAGTATCCAGTTAAGGCAAATTTTTATATTGTATAAGACCATAGTAACCATAGAGGGAAAAAGGTAAACTGTTAATGAGAAGAAATAACCTTCCATATATACACCAAATATGAGCGCTACACATAAAAATTGAAGAAGGGGCATTTCGGTGGTTTTCCTAAAAGCACAGTGATTACAATGTTAATTTGCCAAATAAGAGAAAAAATAGGATTAGATAATAAAAACCGTATACTCCTTAATAAGGAATGTGATAATGCACAAATAACCTGAGTGAAAAAGTAAGCCCTGGTAGATAGACAATTTAAAAGAGAGCATAGCATAGTCTTGAGAAAGTTAAATTTGGAGCTTGCACTGATTCATACCAAATTTTCTTAAAGTGTCAGACTACAGTTACTACATGAATAACTGTTGAAAAAAATTGTAGATTTTAGTGATGATATAGATTTTAAATGAGCCTGTTGCTCTGAATATAACAAATGTAGCAAAGTTGATTTAGTGACTGAATGACAGTAATGCTTCTTTATCACAGTGCTGTTTGTTGACTCAAATTAGAGAAAATGTATTTAGAGTGCTTCCAGTGGTTACCATTTATTTAAAGATTATGACTTTATTAGTGAAAGATGGGTGATACTGAAATAGACTTAAATACACCTACATATTGTATTTCTTTAAGAAAGGAAGTCCAAATGTAATTTTATGCGTAGTTGACTATTAATAAACTTGTTAATAATTTTCTACATTTTAACATCTATATTTGTCAAGGTAAGATAAATTATGATTCAGTAACAAATAAACCTCCCTCTGTCAGCAATTTCATACAACAGGGTTCATACTGACTTATTAAAAGTCCAATGGGGTAGGCTGGGCGCAGTGGCTCACTCTTGTAATCCCAGCAGTTTGGGAGGCTGAGGCAGGCGGATCACGAGGTCAGGAGATCGAGACCATCCTGGCTAACATGGTGAAACCCCGTCTCCACTAAAAGTACAAAAAAATTAGCCGGGCATTGTGGCGAGCGCCTGTAGTCCCAGCTACTCGGGAGGCTGAGACATGAGAATGGCATGAATCCGGGAGGCGGAGCTTGCAGTGATCCGAGATCACACCACTGCACTCCAGCCTGGGTGACAGAGCGAGACTCCGTCACAAAAAAAACAAAGCAAAAGTCCAGTGGGACATCCAGGCTATTTTCTTTCATTCAGTGATTCAGGGAACTGGGCTGGGAGGTGTACAGAGTATATGGATATTTTGTGAGTCCTAAATATCTCTATAATCATATTTTGAAAGCCCACATTTCAAAGAGAATTTTTTTGATTGCTAATCTGGAAGCTTAAGTATAGATGCATTGATTTATGTATCTTGTCAGTGAGTGCTATTGAGTGTTGACTGTGTTTTAGACACTGGCAAAGCATATAAAATGCTGAGCAAAACGCACATTTTACTCGTTCTAAGAAAGATTACAGTATAGGGTATGCTTTTGGGGGAGAGAATATAAGCAAACAATCAAAGAATCCCACAAAAATATAATTTCAAATTGTGATAAATATTATTTAATAGCAATGAGGCTCTGTGTAAACATGCAATGGTGCTTCTATTCTGACATGTAAAAAACAACTACGAAAATGTGCATTTATCTAAAAGCTCAAGAATGAGTGGGAGATGTGTGTTACCATGAAGGACCAGAAAGTCTTGAGAAAAGTGTGAGTAGAATCCTTTGAAGGTTAACTGAATAAATCTCAGCTTATCAGGTACATTGTAGTCCATCTGAAAGATGGTATATTTGAAAAGCAATAGACAGTATTCCAATTTTATATGTGTATATATATGCACACATATGTGTGTTTGGTTTTGATCACTCTGCCTCCAGTGAAATTAATTGTGCATAAAGTTAAGAGGCAAGTGTTGAGTTCAGGAGAGAAACTGACAGTAGATTGGATAAGGAAATGGAGTTTTGGTTTCAATCAAGAAGAGGAAAACATCAAAGAAAAAAAAAAACAGAAAGGCTACATCTAGTTGTAGATATTTCATTTGTCATCATCTATTTTAGTAGGATACCTGGCAATAAAGGGATGCATGGAGTTACTAAGAAACAGGGACGTATGTATGTATGTGGAGGGGGCAATGTATAATCTGAAATTAATTCTCTGCATTCCTGACAATAGGGCAATTAAAGTAGTAAATAGCTCTCAACTTCGTTTTTTTTAAGCATCTGTGATTCACTAACATAGGTAGCTTTATGGCTTCATTTGGTAATTTCTCTGGTTTTCTGCTAAAGTAATTATCAATTTAAGTTTAAAATTTCTGCATTTTTTTAATCTGTGCTAATGTAGAAGACTGCAGAAATGGCCTCCATCTTCACTCACCCACTAACAAGCTCCAGTATCCATATCCTTTGCAATGAGTCTTTATAGCTGTTCACATCAAATGATGCATTCTCTTTCTTACCAGTTGAATCCGGTGTGGGCTTTTAACTCGTTTTACATAATAGACAATTAGGAAATCATGTACCAGTTCTGAGACTCCTGATTAGAAGGCGTTGCATGATTCCATTCTCTCTCTCTTGCTCTTCTGCTTCCATTCTGAGACCAAAGCCTGGAGGTCATGCCCAAGGAGATACATTAAGAAGAACCAAGTCAGTCTAGTATTTATTTCTAGCTGGGGCTCCAGACATGTGAAGGAGCCCACTGAATGTCAGCAAAGCTGCGTAACTGTTGGGAAGCTGAACACAGCTGCATGGAATGGCTCCAGTGAGCCAAGCCAGCCAGCGGAATAACCCACCAAATACACAGACTTTGAATAAAAATAGCTGTCTATCGTTGCATCCCATGAAAGTCTTGTGATTGTTAAATATGCAACATTGTTGTGATTATAGATAATTGAGAAGGTAACGATTCTTGTATGAGTCAGTGTTCTCCAGAGAAACAAAACAGTTATCTATTTCTTTTAAATAAATAACTGAATAGGTAAATGGATGGATGGATAAAGATAGATACATAGATAGATGATACGTAAACAGAAAGTTAGATGATAGATGGATAAATAGATAATACATGGATGATACATAGATGATAGATGATAGATGATACATAGATGATACATAGGTAGATGATACGTAGAAAGTTAGATGACAGATAAATAGATAATACATAGATGATACATAGATAGATGATTGATAGATGATAGATGATACATAGATGATAGATAGATAGATAGATAGATAGATAAAGGGAGATTCAATACGAGAATCAGCTCACATGATTTTGGAGGCTGAGAAATCCCACAATATGTTTTCTGAAAACTGGAGAAGTAGAAAAGCCAGTGGTGTAATTCAATCTTAGTCCAAAGTTTTGAGAAGCAAAGGAGCTGATAATATAACTGAGGCTGAAGGTCTGACAATAGGGCTGGGGGTACAAGGGGGCATAGGGGTAAATTCCATGGTCTGAAGGTCTGAGAACGTGGAGCTCTTGTATCCAAGAGCAGGAGACGTATGTTCCAGCTCCAGAAGAGAGAGCAAATTCACCTTTCCTTCATCTTTTTATTCTGTTCAGGCCCCCAGAAGATTAGACGATGACTGTCTGCATTGGTGAGCAATCTTACTGTCTACTGACTTAAATTCTAATCTTCTGGAAATGCCCTCACAGAAAGAATAACGTTTTACCGACTATCTAGGTATGCTTTAACACAGTTACACCAACATAAAATTAACCATAACAATTCCTTAAAATTAAGATATTTATGAACATATAAACCTTGCCTTTAATGGCAAGGTCTATGTTATGTACTGCTATTTTTATTCCCCAAAACAAAGATTAGAATGCTGGGTAGACAACAGAGTATCAAATCATGTGATTGATTATCTGATATGACAATAGAATTGTCTCAAATTTCCCAGAATTTTTTGTGTGTTTGTTTTTTGTTTTTGAGACAGAGTCGTGCCCTGTGGCCCAGGCTGGAGTGCAATGGCATGATCTTGGCTCACTGCAACCTCTGCCTCCTAGGCCCAAACGATTCTCCTGCCTCAGCCTCCCAAGTAGCAGGGACTACAGGTGCACACGACCACACCCAGCTAATTTTTGTATTTTTAGTAGAGATGGGGTTTCACCATGTTGGCCAGGCTGGTCTCAAACTCCTGACCTCATGATCCACCCACCTTGGCCTCCCAAAGTGCTGGGATTACAGGTGTGAGCCTCGACCCCCGGCCCAAATTTCCCCTACATTTTAAGGATTACAATTATTTACTTAATATTCTAGGCTTTCTGTTATAGTGGCTAGAATAGGCCTCTGAAAATGTTTACTGGAAGAATAAACTAATGAATGCAGACTTACTTATAGTGCCTGCATTATATTTAATTGTGCGTCAGTGTATTCTCTAATTTTCCAATTGAAAGAAATAACCAAAATAATAAGTGTTGATATGTGTTACTGACTGAATTGTGCCCTCTTCCCAAATTGACATGTTCATGTCTTAATCCTCATGTGACAGCATTTATAGATAGGGCTTTTGGGAAGTAATAAAGGTTAAATGAAGTCAAAAGGGTGGGATCCTAATATGAAAGGATTGGTGCTCATAAGAAGAGGATGAAAGAGAGAGTTTTCTCACTCTCTCTTCCCATGTACAGGCACCAAAGAAAGTCCATATAAGAATGCAGCTAGAAGGATGCTGTCTGCAAGGCAGGAAGAGAGCCCTCACCAGAAACCAAACCATGTCAGAACTTTGATCTTGGACTTTTCAGCCTCTAAAAATAAAAACTATGAGAAAATAAATTTATGCTGTTTAAATCACTCAATCTATAGTATTTCATTACAGCAATCTGAGAAGACTAAGGCACTGTCAAGAGAACAAAAACAGAAAATATATATCGGACTGAAAGAATTACATTGATGATAACATGACGTAAAAAGCTGAAGTTTAGCAGCAAGAAATGTATGAATGGGAGCAAAATGTGCCCAGTAAAAAGAAACCAGATTTTTTTCTATTCTTTTTTCTTTTAAACTGATTTTGAAAACAGAAATCTGAAAATATAGAGCTTTATTTATGGGTTTTCTCTAAGTGACTGTCCTGGACACTGCCTTCAGAATTGTAATGGCCTCATGATCAGATCTTATTTAGGCCTACTTGAGAGAGCAATATAGACATAGCCTGCTAGAGAGAAAATGAACTGTTTAAAACATGGAAGAATAAACACAAATATTTTTGTCTCTTCATGCTGCTGCTGGCTTTCTCTCTTAACTATGTTTTGAGTCGAATTTATTTATTCTGTTCTTTTTGTCTTCATTTATATTATTCTTTTTTCTTGCATGTGTATGAGTCCTTCTAATCAGAATTCCGCTCATTGCTCTACAAATAAGTTTTTACAAATAAGACTCACGTTTATGGACACTGAAAACAACTAGGAAGTTGTGTGGCACAAGACAATTATTCGACATATAATGGTCTCAACTCCCTTCTCAAATATTTGTGGTTTATATCTTTAAAAAATTAGTATTCTATGACAAAGTCCATACCTATTTAACAGAAAAAATGAACAAACAAAATTAACCTATGGAGTTGTAAATATAGAAATATTCTTAGATATTGACTTAGAGCCAACAGCATTGTGGTCAGAACTAAATACTATGTAAGTTAGAGCCCCAAGAGTAAGTAAGGAGAGAAATAATATGAAACATGTTCCTTGGTTAAGGTCATATCAGCTAATACATAACATTTAGATGGGAGTAATATTGTCCTGAAAAACATTAATACCCATTAATTTGATTGAATATAGAGTATTAGAACTAAAAATTATTAATCTTTTGGTGTATATAGTGTATGTTCCCAAAATAGTGCTTGTATTCAATACAAACTTTTTTTGTTTAGATTTGTTTTATTTTCAAAAATATGGGCTTATATTTAAAGATTTTAATGTAAGTTTTTCCACTTAAAATACACCAGAGACACACTCTCAATCAACACATATTAGATATAAATTTAATCTATCATCTTTTAATAGTTTTTAGTTTTATAAATATAAATTTAATGTATATTCAACCATTGTTTAACTTGAATATCAATATTGTTACTAGATTTTTTTCTGTTAATTGTAGGTCATGCCTATATCTCTCAATTGTTGGTATGTTTATATTAGTAAAATATTTCACAGAAGAAAAATCCTGGTTCTGAAAGCACATATATTTTAAATTTTAATAAATACTACCAGATTACTTTCTAAAATGTTATAATTTACATTCTTGCCAAAAGCGTGTAAGAATATCTACTCCTGTATACCTTTCAGTGCAAAGATGACAAATTATATTTCATTGCAGGTTTAATTTGCATTTTCCTGACTTCTAGTAATGCTAAATGTCTTACAATATGTTTATTGCCCTTTTGCATTTTCTATCCTGTAAATTATTCATTCATATTATTTACCATTTTTCTATTAAGTTGTTTTACTTATAAATTTATAGGAGCTATTTGCATTAAGTTAAAAAGGTATTTTGTATTGCTCTGTCATATACATTAATGATATTTTCTTCCTGTGGTCTATCATTTGCATTTTGAAATTATGTACAGTGTTTTTTGTTTGTTTGTTTACCACACGAACACTTATATTTTAATTTAATGGTTTATTTTATTTTATTTTTTCATATATATTTGGTTATGTGTCCTCCTTACCAGGAAAGGTAATCTAGTGTTCATTAATTTTTACTATGTATTAGTCTATTTTCACACTGCTATAAAGAACTGCCTGAGACTGGGTAATTTATAAATAAAAGAGGCTTAATTGACTTACAGTTTTGCATGGCTGGGGAAGCCTCAGCAAACTTACAGTCATGGAGGAAGGCAAAGGAGAAGCAAGTACCTTCTTTGCAAGGTGGCAGGAGAGAAAGAGTGAAGGGGGAACTGCCACACACTTTTAAACCATCAGATCTTCTGAGAACTCACTCACTATCAGGAGAACAGCATGGGGGAAACTGCCCCCCCCCGCCATAATCCAATCACCTCCCACCAGATTCCTATCCTGACACCTGGGGATTACAATTTGACATGAGATTTGGGTGGGGACACAGAGCCAAACTGTATCAAATTGTTTATATTTCTGTCACAAACTAGATAGACTAAGAGATGTTAACCCTTTTCCATCTCAAGATGGTGGCTAAATCTTTACATTTTCTTGCTTCTTATGTTGCAAATGAGTTTTGCATTATAGTACCACGAGAAGAAATTGCATAGAAATAAAACTCATTTAGATTTTGCTGTGGACCAGTCTAAAGGAAAATGTCATAGGATAATATTATGTCAATAAGACACCATCTTATTAGACTATTGGAGATTTTCCTCTGAGTGTCGAAGAAGTAAGCTGCAATGTTTTGAGAGGGCCACATGAATAGGACATGAGGGCAGCATCTAGGAATTGACAGTGACTTCACTTGACAGTCAGCAAGAACATAGGGACCTCAGTTATTTAGCCTCAATCAATTGAATTCTGCCAACAACCTAAATGTACTTGGAAGAAAAACCCAAACTGCAGATGAAAATTCAGCTTAGCCAACATTATCTTAGTGAGACCTTGTGCAGAAGACCAGTTTAGCCATACCTGAACCCTTGATGCTGGAAACTGAGATAAGAAATTTGTAAATTTGTGCTAAATTGTTACATAGTAAGATAAACTAATGTATAGATTCTCACTTTTTAAGACCCTAGGAAAGGAGAAGTTCTTTTCCTCCAATTACTGACTTTAAATTTTCTACCACTTTGAGGAGGATTACCAACAAATTATTTGATTTATAGAAATAAGGAAAGTTAGTATTTCTTAAATCTGAATATTTATAATAATACCTTTTCTCATCTTAAAGACAATAAAATATTTTTATCTTTTAAAATTTTTATAGATTTACAATAAAATAATTATAAAGTGCAAAGTATCTGCTTTGTTCAAAATTCTAAATCCATACCTAGCAGCAAATGATTGAGCTTCTCAGTACTCTAGTTCCTTTATTGATAAAAGAAAACTGGTTGGAAGAATAACTGACTTACTTGTAACAATGCTTACAACAGTGCCAGGTATAATATAAACATTCAATAATTATTAGCTATAATGGCAATATTCTTATTGTTATTATCTTTTTAAGATATCTAATCTATACTGAACTTGTTTGGAATACTTTACAAAGTATGGATATAATAGATATAAATTGTTGTCTTACAGATGAATAATCTGCTGACCCATTTAAATTTCCTGTGTATTTAAGTTCTTGCTTTAACTGTATTGCTACCTTTTTCATTTATATCTTAATTGGACCTAGTTCTAGACTCTCTTCCACGTATCTGTTTGCCTACCTCTCCACAGACACTATGCAGATTTTTATTTTGTTGACTTATACTAACTCTTAATTTCGAGTATGAAAAATTTGAACTTGCTATTTCACTTTTTCTTTTTTTTTGAGACAGAGTCTCGCTCTGTCGCCCAGGCTGGAATGCAGTGGTACGATCTCTGCTCACTGCAACCTCCGCTTCCGCTTCCCAGGCTTAAGTGATTCTCTTGCCTCAGCCTCCCGAGTAGCTGGGATTACAGGAATGCGCCACCATGCCTGGCTAATTTTTGTGTTTTTAGTAGAGATGGGGTTTCACCATGCTGGCCAGGCTGGTCATGAACTCCTGACCTCAAGTGATCTAGCTGCCTCAGACTCCCAAAGTGTTGGGATTACAGGCATGAGCCACCGCGCCTGGCCCACTTTTTCAAGATTTGTTTTGTCTACATTTATTTTCCACATAAACTTTAGAAACATTTAATCAAGCTTAAAAATAAAATTCTGAGTAATTTGTCACTAAATTTTTCTATTTTCTTTTGGTATTTTAATGGTAATAAGTCTTCCCTTCCTGGAAAAAGGTTTATCTGCCATTTACTCAGAACTAAAAAAAAATAAAAAGTAAAAAAAATAAATAAAGGATGTTCCTCTATGGGACTCTGCACCCTACTGCTTTCTCAGTGTCCGTGTTTCCGATAAATTTGACTCCACCCCAGGATCTAGGAACGGAGCATGTTACCTATGCTTTACCTTGGCCACAATGACTGCCTAGCGATGGACACTTCACCCAAAGTGGGCCCATCAGATTTCATTGAACTTCAAAACTAAAGATGTGCTTTTTTTCTTGTTGAGTTATTTGATGTCCTTGCAGATTCTGGATATTAGCCCTTTGTTAGATAGATTGTTTGCAAATATTTTCTCTCATTCTGTAGTTTGTCTACTTAGCTGATTATTTCTTTTGCGGTGCAGAAGCTTTTTAGTTTAAGTACATTTGTTTACTTTGTTTTTGTTGTATTTCCTTTTGAGGACTTAGTCATAAATTTTTTGTCTAGACCAATGTCCAGAAGAGTTTTTTTCTAAGTTTTCTTATAGAATGTTTATATTTTCAGTTCTTACATTTAAGTCTTTACACCATCTGAGTTAATTTTTGAATATAGTGAGAGGTAGGGGTCCAGTTTTATTTTTTCTGCATGTGGATATCCAATTTTCCCAGCACCATTTACTAAAGAGGGTGTCTTTTCCCCAGTATATGTTCTTGGTACCTTTGTCAAATATCAGTTGGCTGTAGGTTTGTGGCTTTATTTCCGGGTTCTCTATTCTGCTCTGTTGATCCATGTGTCTATTACCAACACCATGTTGTTTTGGGTACTATAGCCTTGTAGTATAGTTTGAAGTTTGGTAATGTGATATCTCCAACTGTACTCTTTTTGCTTAGAACTGCTTTGGATATTTGGGTGCTTTTTGTTCCATATGAATTTTAAGATTGTTATTTCTAAATCTGTGAAGAATGATGTTGGTAATGTGATAGGAATTGCATTGAATCTATAGATTGTTTCAGGCAGTATGCTCATTTCATTGATATTGATTTTTCAAATCCATAAGCATAGGATGCGTTTCCATTTGTTTGTGAAATCTATGATTTTTTTCATCAGTGTTTTGTAGTTCTCCTTGTGGAGACCTTTTTACCTCCTTGGTTAAATACAGTTATAGGTATTTCTGTAGCTATTGTAAATGGGATTGGATTATTGATTTTGTTCTCAGCTTGATTATAATTGATATATAGAAATGCTACTGATTTTTGTATGTTAATTTTGTATCCTGAATCTTTACTGAAGTAATTTATCATATCTAGGAGTCTTTTGGGAGACTCTTTAGGGCTCTCCATTTATAAGATTGTATCAGTAAACAGAAAATTTGACTTTCTCTTTTCCAATTTGGATGCCTTTTATTTCTTTCTCTTGCCTGATTGCTCTGACTAGGACTTCCTGTACTATGTTAAGTGGAAGTGGTAAAAGTAGGCATTCTTGCCTTGTTCCAGTTCTGAGGTGGAATGGTGACAACTTTGCCCTATTTAGTACACTCTCAGCTGTGGGTTTGTCATATATGCCTTTTATTATTCTGAGGTATGTTCCTTCTATAGCTAGTTTGGTAAAAGTATGTATCATGAAGGGATGCTGGATTTTATTGAAAGCTTTTTCTTTATCTACTGATATAATCATATGGTTTTTGCTCTTAATTCTGTGTAGGTGGTGAATCACATTTATTGATTTGCATATGTTGAATCAGCCTTGCTTCCCTGGAATAAAATCCACTTGATTGTGGCACGTTATCTCTTTGATGTGCTGTTAAATTTGTTTTGCTAGTTTTTGTTGAAGATTTTTACATCTATGTTCATCAGGGATATTCGTTTGTAGTTTTCTTATTTTGCTATGTCCTTGCCTAGCTTTGGTACCAGGGTGATGCTGTCTTTGTAGAATGAGTCAGGGAAGATTCTTTCTCCTGGGTTTTGGAGAACAATTTAAGTGGGATTGGTATCAGTTCTTTCTTGTACATCTGGTAGAATTCAGCTATGAATACAACTATTCCTTGGCTTTTTTGTGTTGGAAGATTTTGTTTATTACTGATGCAATTTCATTAATAGCTATTTGTCTGTTGAGGTTTTCAATTTCTTCCTAGTTTAAACTTCAGAGTTTGCATGCTTCCAGAAATTTTTTCCATGTCTTCTAAGTTTTCCAGTTTCTGCACATAGAGATACTCAGTTTCTGATGATCTTTTGTATTTCCGTTGCATCTCTTGTAATGACACTTTTAAAAAGTGGCAAAGGATATGAACAGACATTTTTCAAAAAGAGACATACAAGTTTTCAAAAACATATAGATAAAATGCTCCACACCACTAATTATTAGATAAATGAAAATTAAAACCACAATGAGATACCATCTTTCACCAGTAAAAATGGTTATTATTAAAAGTCAAAACAAAAAAAAAAACAGATGTTGATGAGGATGTGGAAAAAGAAATGCTTATATACTATTGGTGGGAATGTAAATTAGTATGGTCTAAACAGTATGAAAGTTTCTCAAATAACTAAAAATTGAACTACAGTTTGATTCAGCAATTTCATTACTGGGTATTTATCTAAAAGAAAATAATTCATTTCATCAAAAGACACTTTCACTCATACGTTTATTGCAGCACTATTCATTATAGCAAAGTCATGGAATGAATGTATTTATCATAATTGGATAGAAAATGTGGTTTAAAGAGAAAAACAACTCCATTAAAAGGTGGGCAAAGGACATAAATTGACACTTTTCAAAAGGAGACATACATGCAGCCAACAAGCAGATAAAAAAAAATCTCAACATCACTGATCATTAGAGAAATGTAAATCAAAACTACAATGAGATACCATCTCACGCCAGTCAGAATGGCTATTATAAAAGTCAAAAAGTAACAGATACTGGCAAAGTTACAGAGAAAAATGAACATTTATATTCTGTTGGTGGGAGTGTAAATTAGTGCAACCGTTGTGAAAAGAAGGATGGCGATTCCTCAAATATTAAAAGGAGAACTACCATCCGACTCAGCAATCCCATTACCAGGTATATATCCAGAGGAATGTAAGTCATTTTACCATAAAGACGCATGCACATGAATGTTCATTTCAGCACTTTTCACAGTAGCAAAGACAAAGAATCAATCTAAATGCCCATCAATGACAGATTGGATAAAGAAAATGTCGTACATATACAACACAGAATACTATGCAGTTATAAAAAAGAATGAGATCATGTCTTTTGTGAGAACATGGATAAAACTGGAGGCTATTATGCTTAGTAAAGTAATGCAGGAACAGGAAACCAAATACCACACATTCACACTTAGTACTAAAAGCCTAATGATGAGAACTCATGAACACAAGGAAAACAATGGACACTGGGGTCTCATTGAGGGTGGAGGGTGGGAGGAAGGAGAAAAGCAGAAAAAATAACTACTGGGTACTGGGCTTAATAGCTGGGTAATGAAATAATCTTTACCACAAACCCCCACGGCACAAGTTTACCTATATAACAAACCTTCAACAGTACCCTGGAACCTAAAATAAAAAAGGTATATTCATATCTCATGTGAGATACGTACATATATATATATATATATATAACTCACAGAATACTACTCAGCCATGAAAAAGAATGAAATCATGACTTTTGTACCAACACAGGTGAAACTGGAGGCCATTATCCTTAATGAAATGACTCAGAAACAGAAAGTCAAAAACCATATGTTCTTACTTACATGTGGGAGCTGAACAATGAGTAAACACAAACATGCAGAGTAGAATAACAGGCATTGGAGTTTCCCAGATATGAGTGTGGAATGAGAGTAAGGGATGAAATACTACCAGTTGGGTACAATATACACTATTTGGGTGATGAGTACATTAAAAGCCCAGACTGTACCACTGTGCAATATATCTATGTAGTACCATTGTCCTTATGAACCTAAATCCATTAAAAAAAAAAACAAAAAAAACCTGAGGATGTGTAATGCTGGAGGTGATGTTACCATTGTCACTCTAGAATTATTTTACAGCCAAGTTTGGAAAACCTAATGAACTCAACTGGATGTTGTTTATAACTAAAAATAGATTGGCAAAATGGATGGATGCTTTACAATTGCTTTTTGTTTGTTTTTAAGTGGTAATATAATAGGATTTTTTTACTCTGCTCTCTCCATCATACCTCAAAATTCAAGCTTTGATCCTTGTTCAGTTCTATCCCACTAATTACATGGGATTCTACCTCTTCCTGAAGCCTTTGGCTGTCTAGATATTAGAAGGAGAGAGCCCACATTGGTTATAAAAATGAGACAGAGAAGAATTTAAGTTTGGCATAGATGGGCTTCATTTTCGATGAACAGGAAATAGGCAAGTTAAGATTGCAAGGGCATCTTCTTTGGGCATATATGGGGAGTCGGCAAATGTTCTGGGAACAAGTAATGGGAAATGCTCAGTCAAGTGAAGACTGGTACATTTGTGAATGCTCTGCTCCTGGGGTGAATGATCACATGAACCATTTTTTTTTTCTGGGAAAAGTCCTCTGGATTTATTCACATGATAGCTGGCCCTCTCCCCTCTTAGGCCAATTTCATATTAACAGTTATGTTTCCCAGTTGAGAACTACTGATATTAATGTAGTTCACTTCTCCTTCTCAGTACTCTGTTCCTCTCTCATATTTATTTCAATGCTTTTCTCATGAAATATCTGTTCTTTATTTTTTCTTCTGGTGAAATAGACTATTACTATGTTTTTCTTTGTTATATACTTGGATAGCTTATTAAAACAATGGCTTCAAATCATTAATGAGTAAAAAAAAATAGTTTCTCTTTCCTTGAATATATAAATAATGTTTGCAGTCCACTAAGAGGTGAGAAGAAAATGCCATCTTTTTAGTTTAAATATAAATGGGAATAATAGTACTGTAGTTTGCTTTACATAAAACAAAAATCCCTGAATACTCTTTGCCAGCTAAATTAGCAATAGCTAACTAAAAGCAAAATGAAACGAAGCCACAAATTTGTCTTTATATAAAATTTATATAATTCTCAAAAAAGAGAGAATTTAGCAAGAAAGGTGCAAGAAATATGTAAAGAGGGATATATATTTTTATCCATTATCAAAAAGTAGGATCTTATGGTCCAGAAACTCAGCTATCCAGAAGCTACTGCTCTTATTATTATAAACTCAATGAAGCAGGAAAAGATATGAAATTAAACAGATGTCTGTAGATTATACAAAGCTAGTCAGAATTGAGCATCTATTGCTGCTATGTTTATTATTATTATTATTATTATTATACTTTAAGTTTTAGGGTACATGTGCACAATGTGCAGGTTAGTTACATATGTATACATGTGCCATGCTGGTGCGCTGTACCCACTAACTCGTCATCTAGCATTAGGTATATCTCCCAATACTATCCCTATATTGCTGCTACCTTAAAATCTCTTGTTTGATGCTTCATATTGTCTTTGCTACTATGTTGTGTTTTCTCCAAATGGTGATCTCCATCCCATGTTCTCTCCATGTTCTGAAATTTTTTTAGGGATCTCTGATGCTGAACATTTCCATTGTATGGGTATGTTTTTGTTGTTCAATTTATTATCTCGATCTCATTTCACTTTTGTGAATTTTACTTCTCTAGGCGATGGAGAACTTTCACTCCTACTATCTTCATGAGGTCAAATTACAACACAGCTTTTTAAATCTGATTCTTAGGTCCTTAAACTCTCAAATTTTTCAAAAACTACCTACCTTTGACCAAAAGCAAGTAAGAACAGTTTTAGTTTCATGATAACCCTACTGTTCAGATATTATATTTATATGTGTGTGCAGGTTTTGTCTTCCCAGTACACATATTTTAGGAAAATAAAATCAACCCTCGATATGAAATTATCACAAAGTGATCTTGACAATTTATGTGATAAATGGAGTAAGAACTTTTGCCTGTTTACGTTCCATCTAAATTTTGACAGCTAACAATTAAATCTGTCTATTGACATCTGAGTTCTTCTACGACTTGGATGCTTTAATGTTGATTTCACTGATGTACCTCAGGTGCCTAGAACAGACCTGGTGCACAATAGTTAATCTAAGAATATAAGAGACTGTTTTTCTGAATGAACAAACAAATGACAATTGACAATTGACTGTACAAGCAGATCCAAATCTGAACATTTTCTCATGAAAATAATTGCTACCATTTAATGAGTATAGGTCATGATCTAACTTTAACAATTTCCATTGTTTACATAGATTTTTGTTGTTTAAAAAACTCATCATCTTTATAAATGAAAAAAAATTTAAAAAATCTCTAAGTTGCTCATAGTCCAATAGCTAATAAAGAGAAAATCCAAAACTAAAAAATCACTTTTATCCAAAGACAATTTTCCCTTCAAGGCTATACTGCCTGTTCAAAGATAATCACTACTTCCTAGGTAACATTTGCATACTAATTGTTTGATACCAAGTAGATTATTTAGTTCTCACAATCACACTACAATGTAGGCATTTTTTCCTCTTTATTGTTGAGGAAAGTATTACATTTGAATTATACAGCCTTGAAGTCTTTGAATCTTGTCTTCCTTTTGCAGCCTTATGGAAGCTCAGGCAATTGTGTGTTGAGGTTCTTCAGACATGACCTCTAAAAAGAAATGTGAATACTCACTTGTCATATTTCTTCATAAGATGAGAAACTTCCATTCCACCGTAAGAAGAGTATTCAAAAATCTTCCAGCTCTTTTAACCTCTGTACACTGTTTCACATACCTATCCATGTGAGTGGCAACCTCAGAGAAGGAAATGGTGATATAGAGCTTAAGGTTTTCTGGGTCCCTGCTCTTTGGAGTGACCTCTTCTTTGGATGAATGTGGTCTTTCTATAATGGGGCTCATGGCCCATAATGCATAGAGGTCTGCAAACCTTGCTATGCCAGTGGCTTGGTGAACAATCTGGATACCAAACAACAGTAAGGTGTTATGAAACCCTGTTGTGTCTAGATAATCTAAGACAAATTTTCCAGTTTGACTTTTATCAAATATATAACTGATATTTTGATCTCCATCTATGTGATGCTTCTGAATGTTAGTTTAGAAATTTGGGGAGAAAAAGTGAGCTCCCTACATTTATCAAAATTATCACGTCCTTTTTTTAATCAAGGAATTCTAAACTTAGAAGGTCTTCATTAATTCTTTGAAAATTGTGGATCTCCATTACATACAGATAAATAGATTAAATGTTTGTGAGAGCACTTTATAAGTAGTAGTGGCTGTAAAATATTTATTGACTATTTTACATTGGGTTTGAGTGAAGACAGGCACTTACCAATAATAACATGCTGTCTTCATTTGTCCATTAAAAAGAAAGAAAATTCAATTTAAAATGAAATATAAGAAAAATAGTTGCTGGACAATGTTAAAACGTGCTGAAGAAAGAATATGGAAGACTCCGCTGTAGACCACAACACTTACAATAATATTATTTTGTCAATAAAGTTATGAATAAATAAGTTACTGTTATATCTATACAATGATATTAATTTAAATCTGGAAATTACAACATGAGTAATTTAGTTAGAGCCCTTAGTTTTAAAAGAAATAGCTTTGAACCATAGCAATTAACTAGTGTCCAAGATTGCATTGCCACTCCTATCCAGAAGCAAGAATAGAACCAAGGGCTTCCTACATGAGAATCTGTATATATCACACCTATTGTAGGACCTAGCACAAATGCTAGATCTCAATCAATGTTAGTATGCTCTTTTCCCCTCTTTGATTCTAGGATTAGGATACCCATACTCCAGTTGCTTCTATTTCTCGTAAAAATCAGAGACTTAACACTTTTCATGTGGGCAAAGAGAGTGTATCAGGTGAGTAATTTTCAAAGAAGGGGGAATGAACAAAAAAGTTTTTATTATCAAAATTGATACTGTCTCACAGGGGAAAATAAGTATGCAAACATTGTATTTTGCCCAATCATAAAGCTACCTCATTTAGATGAATAATTGTGTTCCTAAAATTGTTGAGTTTGGCCACATTTGTAAAATAAAATTGTATTCAAAATAGATGGAAATGGCTCAATGTGAATTAAAAATAGCTGCCAGATTTTACCGAATAGAAAACCTCTCAAAATATGAACATTAAGGCCGGGCGCTGTGGCTCACGCCTGTAATCCCTGCACTCTGGGAGGCCGAGGCAGGGAGATCACGACGTCAGGAGACAGAGACTGAGACCATCCTGACTAACACGGTGAAACCCCGTCTCTACTAAAAATACAAAAAAATTAGCCGGGCGTGGTGGCAGGCGCCTGTAGTCCCAGCTACTTGGGAAGCTGAGGCAGAAGAACGGCGTGAACCCGGGAGGCAGAGCTTGCAGTAAGCCGAGATCGCGCCACTGCACTCCAGCCTAGGAGATAGAGAGACTCCGTCTCAAAAAAAAAAAAAAAAAAATACGAACATTAAGTCCATTATCCACCTGCTGGCAATTGAAAAAATATATATTTTTTTCTTAACAGGAAAATTTTGAGCAACTGTTGTTAATTTCTATAGAATTTAGACTAGTGTCTACTGGCTAGGATTGGGTGTCTTATTGCACATGGGTGTGAGTGTGAAGGACAGTGTTAGAATTTGAGTGGGAAGGTTCCTGTGTAAGAATAAGAGCACATGTGAGCATAAATGTGAGACTATGTGTGAGTATATGCAACCAGACCTTCATGAAATTAGGGTAAAATTTTCTATATATTTAGGGATGATGTTCAATACATCACTGGTGAACAGAATCTGTGCTCTTCCTTTATTGCACATGCCTTTTGGCTAAATGTTGCCTCTGTTATTACAGTTTGAGAAACCCCTCTTGTATTTCTGACACTCTTCCTTTCTCCCCCTGAGAAGTCCTCCTTTAGATTATGATCTTGATAAGAAGCCACTGGTTTGTCTTACTTTTTTTTTTCTTTTTTCTTTCTGATTGGCAGATACGACTGTTGATAGTATCTTCTCAGTTGTGCAAATGTTGTCTAAAAGACAAATCTGACTCACAGGTAATGTTATGCATATGCAAAAGTCTCAGCTTTAGGCTTTTAATATGTAGCACTTAATTTTGTGAAAAAAGAGATACACTGTTATTTATTTATTTTATTTATTTATTTATTTAGAGATGGAGTCTTGCTCAGTCGCCCAGGTTGGAGTGCAATGGCGCAATCTCAGCTCACTCCAACCTCCGCCTCCCGGGATCAAGCAATTCTCTCACCTCAGCCTCCCGAGCAGCTGGGATTACTGGCACCCGCCGTCATGCCTGGATACTTTTTGTATTTTTGTAGAGACAGGGTTTCACCATATTGGCCAGGCTGGTTGAGATACACTATTTTTTATTGCAACTACTTGGTTAGTCAGGGTTCTATCCTTTTTCACAGTACTTTGCTCAGCCTCAGTAAAATTCTTTTGTAGGTTTGAAGCTAGTATTCGGTCATTTACTTAAAAAAATACTTTTTTTCATTTAATTTTTTCTCATTTATTCTAAAAGAATTTTCCCCCATTTTCTATCATGCAAATGAATTCAGAATCTATAACTTAATAGTTTTTTTTTTCAGTTTGAGCTATATGTAATCTTATGGGACAATTTGAATTTTAACATCAATGAAAAAATCCTTAGCATAACATATGGTCATTTTTAACTGAAGTTTTAATGAGCTGAGGTAAGCAAATTTGTGTTTGATATCTACTTTTAATTGTGTATGAGTCTATTTGTTCAACTACAAATTAATTTATACAAGGGTTATACAACTGGTAATGGTACCTCATGTTTGATTTGACAAGTTTAATGTTTTTTTAGAAATTTGAATTTGAATAATTTTAAGAAAAAGCATCAAGTTCTAATTTTCTAGGTTTCTCATCACTTTCTGTTTTATGAGCATGTATATGCATCATTTTATCCACTTGGCCACACAAAATGTTTAAGATTGAGATGCTCAAATTAAAGGACTGTTAATGACAAATACCAAATAATGCAAAGAATGCAGAATTAGCTGCATTAGTGCAATTACAACAACTTGAAAAGCTAAAAACTTGCTAATAATAATAAAAATGTAACTACAATTCCTGACTAACTTATTCTAGGATGCCCCTTGGAAGAACTGGAAATTTAAAATCTGTGGTCACAAAGGAGAGTGAAGAGAAAAGACATGCTACCCTCCAAAATTGCATAATTTGTTAAAAGAAGACAGAAAACAATAGATAAAACAAAAACAGGATGTTGGGAGAAATGTGGAAAGAAGACACAAAGTAAAGAAGATAAAAGTCAAGTAATCTTCTGAGGACAAAGAAGCAATTCTTTGGTTTCATATATACTTTCAAATTTATATTTAGTTTATTCATTTCTATAATCCTTATATATTTCTCTTACATTTTTCCATAGTGTCTATTAATTGTATCGTTACTTGAATGGAAATTACCTCTTACCAGAGTGACTGGTATATGTCAGAGCAGAACTTTCCCACTAATGTCATGTAATGTGAGGACACAGTATTGTAAAAGGTTTACTAAGTATTTTAATACAAGAAAATATCAAGCATAGTTTACGATCTGTGTATATTTTGGTGCAGGGCATAGGAATATATGTCCATTAGTTTCTTTGAAGGTAAATAGACCAATAGATACACAATCACAGCATAAAGTTACTCATCAACATTCTTTTTTCTTTTTGTTTAGGTCAAATTATATATTTTGAGTTCCCAGAGGTTTAACAGTGTTTACAGATGAGGTTATAATGATGTTATTTGGCTATATTCCAGTGGTATATCAATTGTTGAATTAAAAAATATTTGATGTGATTTAAATCTAATTCCGAATATACTTTAAGTAAGTTAGCAGAAACAAATAAAACAAAATCTAGTAAACTCATCAGTTGGTAAAGGACATAGGATATTGAAGTCTTTCCTTAAATTACACCATTTTCCCTTGTATTCTGAGTTATGATATATACAACACAGAGGTTTTCTATCTTCTTAAACCCTTTTGGGTAGTTATCTAACCTTTAATAAACTAAACTTCTGAGTTCAAATTCAGTTTATAAAATGGCATTTTCCAAAGAACAGGAAGAGTCATATTTAGAAAATACAAATGCATTGCCAATGTGTGTATTTGCTACTCACTTTTCTCAATGTTCTTGTATCATCCAAAAATATCTTCCTAGGTGCTATAGCCAGACTTTTCTTCCCTTCATATATTAGCAACATATCCCTGTTGGATAAAAATATTCAGTGTTTCTTTCTTCAAAGCACCTTAAAATTCAGCTAGCATTTCATACTTTTTTTCATGCTTGTAAAAAAATATCCAGAGAAAAGTATATTTTGTCGATAAAAATCTGATTATTAAACTTTTGGAACAACCACACAGAAAACAAAGCCAAAGATTACAGGATGGTGGAAATGTGTAAAGAGAGATCCATGAAACTATGCAAATTCTAAATTATATTAAGTTTCTAGTGCAAATTAAAGAGACTTAATAATGCTCAACACTTTGATGTGCTTAAAGAGCTGGACAGGCTCTTGCTACTTCAGCAAAATAGAAATGCAGGTACATTCAGCCTTTCATACTCATGGGTTCTGCAAAATGCAGATCCAAATAATGTAAATCTGCATTTTGCAGAACCCGTGGGTATGAACCACAGATCCAAATAATGTAAATCTGCATTTTGAAGTAAGTAATGTAAATCTGCATTTTGAAGTAAGTAATGTAAATTTGCATTCTGCAGAACCCATGCATATGAACCGTAGATCCAAAATATTATTTTAAAAGGATGGATTACGTCTTTACTAAACATGTACAGACTTTTTTTTGTCATTATTCCCTAAGAAATACAATGTAATAACTATTTACATAATATTTGGTATCACAAATAATCTAGAGATGATTTAAAGAACACAGGATGATATGCATAGGTCATATGCAAACAACATGCCATTTTATATAAGGGACTTGAACATCCATGGATTTTGGTATCTGCAGGGGGTCCTGGAATCATTTCCCCTTGGATACCAAAGGATGACTTTATTTCACTTCTAAGAGATGGTGCTCCTGAGTAGGCAGCCTTTGGGCAAAGGAAGTCAACAGAAGGTTTAGCAAGTGCATCTCAATTGAAATATAATCTATTTATAATACAATTTACCTAATCCTATGCCAGGCATCTGTGGGCTGGGCTTGAAAGAAAAACAAAAACAAATAAAACACCAAAAACAATTACCTAGAACCACAAAGCCATAAACTGCTAGAAAATAAGAGCAGTTGGTGGTCTTTCCCTGATTAGTGGCCCCATCAAAGACAGGCTTGGGGTTCTGTCAATCAGGAAAACAGCCAACCACACAAACCTCCATATGATTATTAGTATTATTGCTCAGTAGAAACATATATCCCCCAAAGAAAACATAATTACAACAGCCTGCTTTATATATGGACTGCATCTCTCCCTTATTCATAGCTTTAGCATATTATGCAAATCTCTTTTATTTTAAGCTTCAATAATGAATCATTTTAGTACTGGTTTGAACAAAATTTAAGGAAGCCTGCTTTCTATGGAAATTGACAAATTTTATCTGTGCAGCTTTTCCTTCCTTCTTCTATATTTTTACCAGGATTTATGATGGTTTCTCTTCTCCTACACTTTTTTTCTGTACATATATTTGAAAATGAATCAAATAGTGTCGTTATATACATGGAAGGGGTTGACAGGGCTTGCCAAGTTGCTGGTGGATCAGGTCATACCAGCAATATTGAGTGATACTTTATCTAGTAAACATTGCCATGTACAGAGCTATGTGCTAGATACTACAGAAACAAGAATAAAGCAACCCTTCTGCTTTGTAGATTTGTTTTTTTGGCATGTCTAAATATATAGGATAACAAGATGTATATGTACATGTGTATGTATGTCTGTATATATATTTTTTCTTAAACACTGTGTGTGTATGAGTAAGAACAGAGACATCCTAATTAGAAGATTATCTGCTTGCTGAGGGCTATACTAGGTTTGAGTGCACACGTAATCACGTTAAGCAGAGAGTTGTAGCTGAACATTTCTTCATGATTAAGGAGTGAAAAATTTGGAGAACCTGAAGAAAGAGATTGGGATGAGGAAGGCTGCATAAGCAAAAAGGGAAAGAAAGAGAATAAAGGTAGCTGATTATGGCTAACCACAGAACAGATTTTAGGTAATAATACTGAGGACTAGAATTTGTTTGTCATGAGTATTTAATTTAAAACTTTCCGTTCCTAACTATATAATCCTCAGTATATTTGATATTTCTCATGCTTGTGTTTATGCATGAAATATTTGTTATAAAAACATATAACAAATGATATTATCAAGACACATGGAGATACCACCCAGCTTAAGAATTTAGTATTTGCAGCTATAATGGAAGCATTTTATATTCCTTCATATTCTTTCTTCCCCAGAGATTGCCATTATCCCAATTCCTATTTTTCATACATCTGTGTGCTTATACATACACACATGACAAGTTATTTAAATGAATATAGTAGGCATTTTAGTGTACTTATTCTTCAACCTGTGATATGCTCTATATTATTTTTGGAGAGGTAGTTTTGGAGAGTCAGTTTATTTATAAAATACAAACAATTTCTGTAAATTCATTTGTTGTATTGATTTAATGATTTTTTAATTCCTCATTTCTTGATTACTGGTTTGAGAATTATTAAATTATATTTCTATTCCTTTAGGGGTTATCCTTTGAAATTTAGTATGAAGATGTGAGTCAGTAAAGGCTAAAGTTATTTAACATTTATATTTTATTCCTGAAAAAATAAAATAATCATGGAAGTGAGACTGCTCTGCTCTTCTCTTCATGGAAGTAAGACTGCTCTGCTCTTCTCACTCACTACTCTTCCCATCCCCAGCCACGTACACACAGCAAAGATACGTTTTCTGTTTGTTCTCTCTCTCTCTCTCTTTTTTCTTTCATAGCCCATCAGATTGCTGAAGTATATAGGCCATTGAACATCCCAGTATTGTGTAAGGGTCTTAGTCAAAGCCCTCTGTCTCCTTCAGGACCTATCCAAGCCTTGTCATTTTTCCCTCTTCATTCCTGTGAGCTGTGACTCTTTTTCCCCTAAAGTCAACACTACCAGAAAGTCTGACTTGCTGGATCTGAATGAGCCTTGAAAAATCCAGTCTTGTCAAAGCTTCATGGATTATTCCAAAATTGTCTGAGACTTTAGAGCAACCATTTAGATAGTTACATATTCCAATTTATTGGGTGTCTAATAGTTGCACTACAGATGATCTCTTTTTGTAGGTAGATTATGTGGGTATTCACTTTTCAGAATATGTTGCTCATGCATAATACTTGTGTTGCTTAGCACAGAGTATGGCATAACACAGGCCATCAAAATTTATGTGTGGACTCAATTAGCAGATGTATAAAACAAATGATAGAAGACAGTTATGAAAAACCTATAAGGAACAAAGATTTACTTCTAAAATGTGGCATAATGAAATAAGTTATATTATTCTGTAATTTTCATAGCTATTTTGAGAGAGGAAAATATAAAGGGAATATCTATAATTGAGAGGGGGAAAATATTATATTTAAGAGCCCTGAAAACCTGAATTGAAAATTGGAATAATAACTTAATAAAAGAAAGGTGACTATGTCTGGAGTAGATGCTTTATTGTCCTTTAGCATGAGTCACTCTCTGTTGGTTTATTTATAACTCTTCTGCCATGTTCTACAGTGATGTAAATCCTATGATAAAATAGAGCAGGGGTACACCCAGCAGGTTGGCTCTACTTTTCCACACATTTTCTTTAATAAGACCTGGGGCTTGCAGAGGCTGACTGCTCTTATAGCAGGGACTGTTGACAAGGCATAGCACAGCATTACTCTTTAAACTACTCTTCAAATGCTGCGATTCCTGACATCAGCAGAACAGTCATTCTTATTGCAGAAAAGGAAGTAGCATTAGTGATTAGGCATTTTAACTCTGTAAGAAGAAAAATAATTCAAAAACTTTTGAATTTTGTGAAGACTAAGAAATGAAAAAAAGAAAATCTCAGTATCTCTGTGATACTAAGAGCAATTTCAGTGCTGTGGAGAGGGAAGTGTATTCTCAAAAAGACTAACACATTGAGATTGATACCTAGAACATAATTGGTTCTGTAAAGAGGTTTTCTGCTTGGCTAAACTATATTTTCACACTTAAAAGTCACAGTAGAAAAACCTTGTACCAGGCATTAGAAAATTTTTTTTCTTTTTTAATTTAAGGATCAATGTTTGTCTTTAATCAGGAACAAATGACCTCTTTGAATCTAAAATGGGAAAATAAATAGGTCTAGCTTTCTCAGGAGATCAGTAATAGGATACAAAGATGTTAACTTCTAGCTCACAGATGCATTAAATTCCAACCAAACCACTGGTGACTAAACATTATAATATCCAATAGCTTTTTCAATGGCCGAAGTAAAATTACTTGATAGTCCCAGTTCAATTTCCAAACATAGACGTCACATAAATACAAAAGATGACTCAATTAGTGATTCCATCTTTAGCTGCAGCCACGCATTAAAAGAACATTTTTCTCATCTGTAAAAGAGACATGCAATGCAGATGGGGACCATTTCTTTCTGATTCAACTAGAGATCTCAGGGCAAGGACGTTTAAATCAGAAAACAAAAGTTGTTAGCAGTTAGGAATGTAAACTTTTTTTGTAAATCTGTATTTGCCTCCTCCAGTTTTGAACACTATAGATGATTCTTTTAGAGATGCCTTTCATAGGAGTGTGTGGAATTTCTCTCTGAGTAAATTGCTCTACTTCTTGGGAAATTATTAATAAATTTCTGAGCAGAAGCATATGATTACAAAGTGACTTTCACTGAGCATGAAACAGGATCATGCTAAACTGGACAAGTTAATTGCTTTATCCTGGAAGGTGACCCATTTACTTCAAAATATTTTGAATACACATTACAGATATCACATAAATTCCAATATATATATGTTCACTTTTTTTGCTTATTTACTTATCCTGCTTA
This sequence comes from Pongo abelii, assembly GCF_028885655.2. Lineage (NCBI taxonomy): Eukaryota > Metazoa > Chordata > Mammalia > Primates > Hominidae > Pongo > Pongo abelii. The sequence continues at coordinate 73,144,282 of NC_071999.2, forward strand.
TATACGACTTGAGTACACAATAATTCAAACACCCTCCATTTGAAAAAATAAAAGATGTAAATTTATTGCATACTGAATGGCTCAAACATATCTGTAGTCTTAAACACTATTACAGTTATATTGGAATCAGTGGCACACAATTATTTTCTAAGTGTTTTTCTTTTCAACATTTTCCGTTTCAGTCAACTAAGAAATGCTCTTTAACTAGCACATTCATTCATTTGGATAGACTAATTAATTCAAAATTTTATTATAAAATATTTTCTCTTCATGTTTATGAACTTTTTCTCACCAGATTTGTTATTTCCTCTATATCTGCACAGTCCAACATAGTGGGCATTAGCCCCAGGTTGCTGTAAAATTAAAAATTCATTTCACAGTCTCATTCCTCATTCCCCTTTGCGCACTCAAAGCCACACACGGCCAGTGGTTACCTAATTGCAGCAAAAATAGAGCATTTGCATCATTTCAGTGAGTTTTATTAGACAGCACAGCTTTGGATTATACCATATTGATTCATGTAATATACTGTCTATATGTATATATATGTGTATGTACATATACACACGCTAAATTAATCCGGTGTGCATGTATGATTAAATTTATTCCATATATTCTACTTTCCTATTACTCATGCAAAATTTATATTTGCCTCAATATGTTAAAATTGCTTTCATTTTAGTATGTTTGTTCAATGTAAATCTTTTTACTTTTTTGGCTGATACTATAAAATGTGAACTAAGGAAGTATTAGTGTTCATATTTTGCATGTATTCAATTTTAATAATGGAGAAAGCCAGATCAGATAGGTACAAGGAGAGATAACTCCATTTTTATATATCAATTTTAGCAAAAATGAAGCTTGACTATAAGAGAATAATGAAAAGTAGCAAAAAAAATTCTATTATTATTCCATGCATCTTAAGTTTTTTAAATTCCTGTAACAACATTATATGGACATAATAAATCCCACTCTTTTAAATAAATAAATAATAAACTAAGACATGTATCACCACCTTATGATTTTTGATTTACATCCTATTTTTATGTATTTCTCATTTGCTGTAAAGGCAAATAGGAAAACCTGCACAGGAATATAAGCATGGTCTCCAAATAATAAAAGCAAAATAATACACACGTAGTTCTTCATCACATTTATTTCCATAAGCAATCACCAATCCCCCCCACCAGAGGATTCGTTTACTAACATCAAGGGTAATATGTCAGCTACACAAATTTTAAATCACCTAGTTAAAGATATTTGGAAAGCTGAAGCACTGGTTCATTAAAGTTTTCTTTTTATTCAAAGTTTCACTCAGAGAATAGTGAGTGAATATAGTTGCTACGTTTTGAAGGTTTGTCCTCTCCAAAACTATGTAGAAACCCGATCCCCAGTGTGGCAATACTGAGAGGTGGGGTCTTTAAGAGGTGATGGGTAATGAGGGCTCTGCCCGCATAAATTCGTGGGTTAATGCAGGAGTCCCAGATCCCTGGGCCATGAACCGGCACCATGGCCCCTGGTCCATGTCTCATTTGGAACTGGGCTGCACAGCAGGTGAGCAGAGAGTTAGTGAGCAAAGATTCATCTGTATTTATAGCCATTCCCCATAGCTTGCATTACCCCTTGGGCTCCACCTCCTGTTAGATCGGCAGCGGCATTAGATTGTCACATGCAATGGATCTAGGTTGTGCTCTCCTTACAGTAATCTGATGATGAATGCCTGGTGATCTGTCACTGTCTCCCATCACCCCCAGATGAGACTGCCTAGCTACAGGAAAACAAACTCAGGGCTCCAACTTATTCTATGTTATGGTGAGTTGTATAATTATTTCAAAATATATTTCAATGTAATAAGGGGTGATGGCTCATGTCTGTAATCCCAGCACTTTGGGAGGCTGAGGTGGGTGGATCACTTGAGGTCAGGAGTGTGAAACCAGCCTGGCCAACATAGTGAAACCCCATCTGTACTAAAAATACAAAAAATTAGCCAGGCATGGTGGCACATGCTTGTAACCTCAGCTATATGGGAGGCTGAGGCAGGAGAATAGCTTGAACTGGGAGGCAGAGGTTGCAATTAGCTGAGACTGTGCCATTGCACTCCAGTCTGGGCAACAAGAGTGAAACTCCATCTCAAAAATAAATAAATAAATACAATAAAAAATAGAAATAAAGTGTACAATAAATGTAATGCACTGGAATCATCCTGAAACCACCCCACCCCCCAGTCTGTGGGAAAATTGTCTTACATGAAACCAGTCCCTGGTGCCAAAAATGTTGAGGACTGCTGGGTTAATGGAGTGGTGACTTATTTTGGGAATAGGACTGGTGGCTTTATTAGAATAGAAAGAAAGGCCAGAGCTAGCATACTCAGCCCCCTAGCCATGTGATGCCCTGTACTTGCCTGGAATTCTGCAGAGAGAGTCCCCATTCCCATTGGCAAGAAGGCCTTCTGATATGACCAGAAGATTCCATCAACCTTGGACTTCAACTAACTGTAAGAAATTTTTTTTATTTCTAAGTAAATTACCCACTTTTAGGTATTCTGTTAACAGCAACAGAAACTAAAGCAATAGTGTAATGGTTAAAAACATGGCTTTGGTGCAATAGAATCATAGATTGGATTTGCACAATTCCTTTAGCTTTTCTGAAACCATTTTTCTTCTCTACAATGGTAATAACAATACTTCATTGGGTTTCTGTAAATATTAAAATACAGTAAAATGTATCTTCTTTCTTACAATAAAGAATGTATACTTTAGCACTTTCCCCTTTGCCTCTGTCTTTCTAATTTGGGCTTTATTTTTTCTAAAGTTGATTAGGTTTCTCCTCATAGTGAGAGACATGGGCACCAGTAACTACCAGAGACACAAAACCTCACAGCTGAACCTCATGTAAAAAGCTCCTTCTACTAGCTTCAGATAAAAATAATGGAGAAATCTCACATATAGCTGCTCATTTGCATGTCCATGCTGTGACCTAATCATCATGAAGAGATTTTTATGGTTTTTGTCAGAGGCCCATTTATTCTACAGTCACTCCATGTAGAGGAATAGGCAATGTCTGCTTACATTAGGACTTATGCTACAGATGGAGAGGCAAAACAAAGAAGAGAAAATTGTTTTTAGAAGAAAGGAGGAATACTAGCAATTAAAAAATAATATCTACAGTTAGATTCACTCTCTTCATTATAATTAAATATTTAGTTTTAGTATGTATTGCAAATAGATTGATTGTGCAATTGCTAATATGGAAAGCTGATTACTCTGGAATCAGGTGGAATGAATAAATACCATTAACTGGTTTTCAGATGAGGCATACAATCCCCATCAATTAATACAGAAACTAACAAGCCTCTAGTTTTTCATTTTTAACAGCAGCCTTTATTTGTTGAAACTTGGTGGAACACAGTTTTGTGGCTTCAAGAGGGGATTTCTTTAAAGTTTAGAATATTGAAATTTCAAAAAAGTGGGAAGTATTTTAAGTACAAGATATGCTATTCTCACAAATGAAATTGTAGCACAGTACAATGCAGTATGTATATATGAATCATTAGGTTACAGTATTTTTAGTAAGGAGGTAGTAACATAAAAACTGCTCACATTAGGGATATATGCCTTATTCTTAGGGCAAGATTGTACATTAAGTCTTTTAATTGTAATGAATTGGAATTTGAAGACCGGAAGTTTTCACTCACTGTATCTGGCCCAGACCTTACTAGTCTAGCCTTCTGTCTAGTCCTCTGACTGCCTGAAGCTGTAACTTTTCAATGATTGAAAAAGTTCTTTCCCCTTTTGCTAGTGGTCTGAACTTTGACAAAGGAATATGTTCTTGTAATTAAGTTATATATGTATCAACAAATTTATTTTGGAGCGTAGCTTATTTTCACTCTTCTTAATTTATTCAGGGCAGAATTTAAGGGTGTTTAATTATATCCAATAATATTATTCTTTTACAATATATGAGACATTAATTTCTTATTCAAAGAAACAAGCATATTTTATAAATAGGAAAGAATTCTTTTCCTGGAGTACAGGAAGACATCGCCTGTACTCATCACTTATTGAATAAGGGAAGATTATATCTTAAGAAAATATGTAGAGTTGATATAGTTTGATTAAGCCAAGAGCCTATAGATGCAGCCTCTTAATTACACGTGTTTCTCATAAACATCAGTTCATGGACTTGTTACTCATGCCCTGGGTTCTTGCGACCTCCCAGGATAGAAATTAAGAGAGACTACCATGTATAGCTGCAATGAGAAAGTTTATTTAGCTTGTTCACAAGGGAACTAGTACCATAAAAAGAAAGAATGGGCTGCTGCCCAAAAGCAGTGTGGAAGTTAATTTTATACAGCTTTCCTATGAGAAGGAGTGATGTCAAGGCATGTATGGGAGGGCTCTTTATAACACTTGTGCAGTGGTTTAACATGTTTCTTTATACATTGCATGTAGCATTAGCAGTTTAAATCTCCACTTGTAGGTATGATTGATAGTATTATAATGAAGATGGGATAATTGTAGGTTTAGGTTAAGTCTGTGTATGTGGGGCTTCAGAGAAGTCCCTAACCCCATGAACTTGTGGTTAACAACATCTAGGGTCTGTTGTTGCTGATTGGCTGAAAGTTAGGTAAGCTACAGCTTGAGTAAGGGGCTTTTGTTCTCCTCCAGACCAGATCACACTAGAAAGCCAGCCTTCCTGTTTCAGACTCATGTAACAAAATTGTGTAGGGTTTTTTGTTTGTTTATTTTTGTTTTCTTTTGTTTTCTTCCCCAAGGGTATACTATACAAGTTCGTATTCATTAGTTCTGGAATAATCATGGACAAAGTGGCATTTTGAGCTAGATTAGAAAGATTACCAGATTTGGGTAGAAAACATGAGTGTGTTGTAGGTATTGCAAAGGTTGAGTTGAATGAAAAGAAATGCAAAGCAGTAAAAAGTTTTATAAAGTTCTTAAAACCTTCTGGTGGTATGAAAAAAAGATTGTTTTTAAATGAAGAACACTTAATTTGGGTAACTGGGTGTCAATGGTGATACATGTCATGCTTATGGAATATCTTGAAATTAAGCAGAAAAATAAGGTGACAATAAGAGAATAATGAGTGATTTTATGTTGTGGGTAAGAAAAAGTGAAGAAAATAGTTTTGAGAGAAGTGAGGTGTGTGTGTGTGTGTGTGTGTGTGTATTATAAAATTGTGATTAACTTTTTGTCATATTGTTATTGGTTTTCCCTTTTTTACAATTTATCATTTTAAATATATATTTTAAGTATAAAAAATCAAGAGTAACAGTACTTTGTCCCATCACATGACTGTCACATTCTACCTCGTAAAGCTTTTGTTTGATGTTTGAACATATAGCTTGGTACTCTTTCCTCCTCCATTTTGCATAACATTCAAAAAGACTCTTCTTTTTTGTATGTGTAAAACACTGACCCTCACCCTGTAATACATATTCCTGAAATATGATAATGTTTTGTCATTTCAACCATATATGTGCAGTAAATATTATCTGTCTGTCTTCTACTTGTATTTAGTGTTCTTCAGTTTGATCATGATATATTTAAGTATGAAGTTCTTTTTGAAGATGTAACTGAATGCTTTTCAAGAGTATTGTATCTTTCATCAATTCTAGAAATTTTCCAGATTAAGTTTTTTCCAGTATTTTCCTTCTCCAATCACTTTACATTCAGAAACGTATTATGTTTTCTTATCCAATTGTCCCGTATCTCTTAAACCTCTTTTTATATTTTATCTTTCTGATGTTCTGTATTGAATTCTGTGTATTTTCTTCAGATGAATCATCAATCTAACTAATCATTTCTTCTGCTGTGCTGATTCTACTATTTAACTCTTATGTAGAATTTCAATTTGAGTTATTACATTTGTTAACATCTCCACCAATAAGTTGGTTAATTAGTCTCCCTCACAGATCTGTATCTATTTCTAGTTTTCTCTTTTCAAGAAAATTTTCAATTTCTTTTGTAATACTTTAAGCATATTAAGCAGTTTTTATTTCACTCTTTAAAGTGTATTAGTTTCCTCTTATTGCAGTAACAAATGACCACAACTCACAACTTCGTGGCAAATGTGTTCTCTTAAAGTTGTGGAGAACAGAAGTCTGAAATGAGTCTTAAGGAGCTCAAGCAAAAATATTGGCAGGGCTGGTTCCTTCAGGCGGCCCCAGAGAGGAATCTGTTCCTTTATTTCTCCAGCCTCTAAGGGATCTGGAATTCCTTGCTCCTTGGCTCTTTGGCTCATGGCTGCATCACTCCAGTCTCTGCTTCCTTCAACAGATCTCTTTCTCTCTGACTCTAACTCTACTGCTTCTCTCTTATAAAGATAATCCAGGATTACAGGATAATCTCAGAAAATGTCTCCGTCTTAAAATCTTTAACTTAATCCCATATGCGAAGCCTCTTTCACCATATAAGGTAACATATTCACAGGTTCTAGAAATTCAGATGTCAACATATTTGAGGTCTAATATTCAGCCTACCACAATATGTAATAATTCTAATATATAATATTTTATTATCTAGTATTTTTAATTTTTTCCTGCTGCGTATCACTCATGGAGACTCATTTCTTGTATTATTTTATGATTTTTAATTGGGTTTCATATTTTTTATTACTCTTTATGGCATTCCTATGCAGCTTGTTTCTGGGGTCAATTCCCTGGAGAGGATAAGTGCCTTTGTTTTGTTTAGTTTTGTTTTTTCTGCCTGAGATTTGGAGGAAATACAAACCCAGTCTACTCTAAATTAAATTTTCTTTTGTATTTTTGAACCAGACAAATAGTGTAAAATTCAGTTCTCCTACTAGTCAGTTGCCATAAAATCTCGTAAGAAGCTATTTTTATTTTTCTTCTACCAAGAGCCGAAACATGAGAGACAAAATTTCCTTACTGTCAGACTGTCCTCAAATTGTCTTCTAGTTAACTATATCTTTTTATGCTATAGAACTTTCTTTATTCTTTACTTCATGTGTGGTGAATTCCTATCTAGTTCCCCAGCCAGCACAGGTACAAGTCAACAGATTCTCAGCATATCCCTCCCTTCACAGGTGCATGAATTCATGATACACAGCAGCTTCAGCAACTGCTTACTGTCCAAGTTTTGTCTTTCCAGTTTGTTCTGACCTCATAGAAATTCTATTTTTCTATGGCATGTACATCTACTCTTTTAAAGAATATGATTTACATTTTGTCTAATAATTTTTGATATTTTGTAGTCACTGGTTCATAATCTCTAGGAACCACTTTGAAGTGAAAATGTCTGTCTCAGTTTTTGCGAATATTGACTTGTTTAGCTCATTAAAAAGTTGATTCCTTTTTGGAAAGTGTAATTTTATCCTACTTTCAAGCTAATTAATGTAAATAAAGCTTAAAAATAAGTTTTAGAAATTTACTTCTATATCCAGTCATATGGCAGTAATTACTGCTTATTGAGAGGTTGCCAAAATGTATTTGATAGTTTTTTAATAATTATCTCCTTTGAAGTAACATACTACAACTTTTCAAAAATATAGTTATCTCTTTGGTATTCTGGGGTTGACAATCACTCAGGATAGCTTTTAGATTACATATTTTGGACCACAATACTTTGTAGCATAATGTTCTGCATGGTGTTGATAAAGAAAATGAGCTATAAATTCCTTTCTGAAACCTATGTGCTAATCCCTGTCACAGATTATGTAAAGCACAATCCTCTACATATGCTAGTGCTTACTAACATTTTTTATCCAACTTCACTGAGGCTAATCATGAAGAATGAGCATCCTATCTATTTTTTTAACTATAAATATAAAGACAGAAATATACAAAGCAAAAAATATACTAATTGTATTTTAAGTGAACTATTAAAAATATTTTTAAATGAATTGACCAAAACTTAACTATAAAGTTAAATATAATAATATTTACAAATATTCTATTTCCTTGTATTTGGAAATACATTTTCTGGATAATATAGACAAATACTGATTTAATATATTTTCACTTTTACCCACTGAAGACTAGTATTTAATTTACTAGTGCTTCCACTGTGGAATCTCTATTGTAATCCATACATGATATTCTAGTCATGTCACTGACATTGGAGTAAGTAAAATTTTCTTGTTAATATATCCATAACCTGAAGAAGAACCCATATAAACTATTATCTGTGACAGAAACACATGGCACCTCTTGGACATCAAATCTCTGATGTGTGTTGCAAATTTTCCTACATCATAATCATCACATTTTTAATAAAAATTGGAGGGATTACTTAATTCATGACTACTTATGTTTGCTTATAAGGGAAACATATTTTTCTCAGTTATTTATGTTAGTAAAAGGTTATATTGTTGTTTTCATAAGAAATTTTGTATTTATCCATAATCAATTTGTCTGTACATTTGAGCAAAGTACTCCTTTCAGCATTCACAATATATGAAGTCCATAAAAATTTGGGGTGAGAACGGTAGCGCTTATCTGGTAGATCTTCAAGTGTTTCTTGTAGAACATGGCTTAAAGTAAAACTTACAGAGTCAGAAAATCCTGAGAACAACTCACATTGTTTAGCATTTACTCTTTTTTTTTTCTACATTTGGTTTCCCACATAATTAACCAAAATACCTTTGTTATTATATTTTTTGCTGGTATTTTAGTATGGCATTATTTTTGTAACACATAGTATAACCTAGTTGATGTAGTCTTAACAAAAGTTTTAAACAGTTTATACACATACAATTGCTAACACTTTACTTTCACACATACACACACAGTACTATTCTGAGGCTATATGTGTTTACATTCATACAAGCCTGTGTTTATGTGTCCCATAGAAAGAAAATAGTCTCTCCATTGCCTAATTTTCTGAAATTCCTTGTTGAGAGTGATGTCACATCTGTATGTAGATGTATGTATACACATATGTGTTTGGTTTTGTACATACATATAGATATTCACATAGGTGCATAAGATATATGATGGTGCTAATTAGAATCACCTAAAGAGATTTTAACTTATAATACTAAAACAATAAGAATTGTAAAGAACTGCTTACTTTTTAGCTTAGTCACTGTCATTTAACAAGTCTTTCATGTTCTCAAAGCTCAATATATTTTTGTCCAGTTGACACAAGAAACTCGAATTTCTCTGTTAGGTGTCCTAAATAGCCACAAGTTTGCAATATGAGAAGAAATCAAGAGGGGAAAATAAAATTTCTATGGCTTTAAATCAATGATCCTTCTTGAGAAATACCTTCAAAACTTGGCATAAAGCTGTTTTACTGTTGCGTCTCCAGGATTCTGCTTCATTGCTCATTTGTAAAAACAAACATTTGCCATGAAGACATAACTGCCAATGCAGCTTAAATAAGACAAATGAGATAATGAGACCAGTGGCAGATTTGAGTTGACAAATCCTAGAGAATGCCCAGCTCTAAGTAAAAAGCTTTCCTTTCCTGCCAAAAGGTCTATATGCTAATACTAACTAATTTGCCAATGCGAGCTCTACATTGTTTGACAATAACTGAGCATCCCAATTTGTTACAGTTGTGACATTAATTTGGATGTAAAGTGTAGTTCGATCTAGTAATCTATGCAACCTCTTAACCCAGCAACCAATCACACAGATGCATACTTTGTACTGAAAAGGCTTAGAAAGCAGAGAGGTTTTTTGTTTGTTTGTTTGTTTTGTGTGTGCGTGTTGGTGTTTTTTTTTTTTTTTTAAAGCTCAGGAAATATTAATATTGAGAGCGTAATAGTATGGACACTATACCTGTGACTCTCACCTGCTCATATCCTGGTTACAATAATAAAGGTAAAATAAAATATATTATTTACTTTAACATAATGGGATCATTCAGGATATTTGCTCTGGCCTATAGTATGGACACTATACCTGTGACTCTCACCTGCTCATATCCTGGTTACAATAATAAAGGTAAAATAAAATATATTATTTACTTTAACATAATGGGATCATTCAGGATATTTGCTCTGGCCTAGTTATTCAAATATCTATAACTTAACCACCAAACTGATGAATTTTGAAAGGTCAATTTAGAATATCACAAAAAGTTTTTTTTTTTTTAATCTTCATAGAGTTCTGAAATAACCACAGGTATTGATAAATGCATATACATTTTAATCAGTTTTCTTAATTATTTAAAATAGGAATGTGTCTGTTTTACTTTACTCTTCATAATCTTTGCTATAGTATATTATAGTAGAAATAAATTAATATTTCACTTTGAAGAAATATTGCATTTAAAAATTAACAAAATGGGTGCTTGGAGTTTGGAATGCTTGCTTCATTACTTTAAAAATTATCCTAAATTAAGCAATAAAAATACCATAGTTTTATATGGGGAGGAAAATTATCATTAAAAAATGTTTATTTTAAATGAATACGAATTGATGTGGCTCATTCATTTAAGAAGTAGACTGGAAATTCAAGGCCTTAATTCAGACTTTGTAAACTGCACTGAGAGATTTAGTTAGTGACAGATCGCCAAAAATGAATGCACAACACTTTGTAATTACAAAATTATACTAATCCTACCATTATGAAATTAGTTTTTAAAAAAAGTTTGCCTGCCCTGAGAAAACCACATTTAAACTACAACAACCATGAAACAGAGAAGATTTTGGTACATTTTTTGACAATTTATGATAATATTTGAACACTTCTTTAAATAGAAAACCTTACTTCAAATTTAAAATAAGTTTGTAGAAGACACAGGAGCTTAAAATACTTTAAAATTACAAAAATATTCAGAGTTTTGATAAAAAAATTAATTCTTATCTACTGAGTATTATTGAGGGAGAAAATAAGCTAAAAATATCAAAATCCATTCAATTTTTAACAATGTATTAAAAAATAATTCTACACTCTGACTGTAAATGATAATGTTTATAGAAACATAGAATTGCAATAAACTTGGAAGTCATATGAGTTCACTTTCAGACAAATGTGAAAAATGTGAATTTAATACTTGAATATTTTCTATCACAAGCGTGGTAGGCAGCCTCTAAAACGGCACCTAATAATTTCACATCCCAGTATGCATGCCCTCATGCAATTTCCTTCCTTTGATTATGGGCTAGACTGAGTGACTCACTTCTAATGAATAGAATATGGAAAAAGTTGTGGATGCCACTTCTAAAATTAGGTTACAAAAAGATGACTTTTATCTTGCTTGCCTTCTCATTCACTTGCTCTGGGGAAAGTAAATTGCCATGTTAAGAGCTATCCTATTGAGAAACCATAGGCTAAAGAATGCTGTCTACAAATAACATGTGTCACAGAAATCTGAGGCCTGCAAAAAGTCACATGAATGAGCTCGAAAGTATTTCATTCCCAGTTGAGCCTTGATTGTAGCGTTTGAAATACTCTGAATCAAAGGTAAGCCATCCCTAGATTCCAAACCCATGGAAACAATAAAATGACAAATGGTTGTTGTTTTAAGCTGCTAAATGCTGGAGTTGTTTGTTATATAATATTAGATACCAATACAAGTTTTGCTACCTAGAAGTGTTGTGCTGCCGTAATAAATATCTAAAACCATGAGAGTTGTTTTTGAATCAGGAAGTGGGTTAAGACTGGAAAGATTTTGAGGTCTCTTTAGAAAAGCCAAGTTTCTTTGATGAGACTCTCAGTAGAAATCTGGACTTTGAGGAGATTGTTGATGAGAACTCAAAAGGAAATGATTAAAGTTATTGAAAACTGGAGAAAGGGGAATCCCTGTTATATAGTGGCAGAAAAGTTGACAACATTGTCATCTGTAGTTATGTGGAAAGATGTGCCTAATAAACCGTGAACTAAGGACCTACCTAAGCAAGTTCTCAAGCAAAGCGCTGAGGTTGCCATCTGGGTTTTCCTTACTGCTAATAGTAAAATGAGATAAAGAAGATATAAATTGATGGAAAAACTGTTACATAGAAATGAATCCTCTCTTTGTTATTTTGAAAAAAACAAAACAAAACAAAACATCCTTATACTCTTCTGATGGCAAAAGATGCCAAAGTTAAATGTTTTTTTAAAAAGTTCAAATCCAGGAGCCTGCCAGGAAAATATGAACAAGAGAGGGACTCAAGGATGTATCTGAAAAAACTTTTCTTAAGTTAAGTTCTTAGAAGTTCGAAGGCGGTGCCTCAAAGTACTCATTATTTCTACAAAATGCCCTTAAAAAGATTAAGAGTGTACCTCACAGTTCCTCCCAACCAACAGCAGACCCTCTAAGAAAGTTAAAGTGTTTGTCTTCAGCTCTCCTAGCAGAAGCCCAGGGTACTGAAAGGCTATCTCAAAGGCATTTATGGACGTGGCTTTGTCTAATGGAGTTTAACCCAGTGAGATTCACTAGCGGTTGAAAAAGTTCTTGAAAAATTCATAGTGGAAACATTGCTAGCTTGGACTAGAAAAAAAAAAAAAAACGGAGAGTACAAAATGAAAATAGTTTGTTGTACCTCCAAAATTCTGCTGTCAGGAGGAAGAGAGAAAACTATTCACCTGCAAACAAATGCTATTTTTTATGAGAATCGAGAGATGACTCAGAAGGCAGAACCAAGATCCCAGGAAGCAGAATTGACAGGCATGAAGATTTATTCCCAGGCCTTGATATCTAATCAGAGAACTTTCATTATTTCCCTGGCTAGAGTTCCGAATTGCCATGGACCAGAGACTCATTTGTGTCTTTCTTATTCACTCTTTTTGAATAGGAATGTTTTTAGAAGTTGTCCTCTGTTTGTCCCATTATTTTATGTTAGATGTATGGGGCATAAGACAATTTGTTTCCTTGTTTTCACAAATTAAGAGGAACCACAGACAGATATGTGTTTAGATGACAATGAAATGGAGCTACAATCTATGAAATTATGACTTAAACTTCAAAATAAGAATTCCTCCCAGGCAGAATGATAGCTATAACCATGGTAATCCTGCTCAGTATGAGAGAAATTATACTCAAAGTGCTGTAGTTAGGGAATTATCTTATGAGTCTTGTGCAGAATTGGACCTGATTTAGATGGCAAGATTCTGGACTTTGAGCTGGTGGTATAATGGTATGCCACTTTTGGTGACCATGAAGGGGTGGAGTACATTTAATATGTGAAAAAAAGAACATGAATTATTGAGATCCAGACATTCAACTGTGAAGGCAGTTTATAAGATGGCCTCTAATAATTCCATATATTGGTATTCATACACTTGTATAATCTCCTATATTTAATTGCAGGCAATATCTAGTGATTTACCTGTAACAAATAGAATACAGCAAAAGTGATTAAATGTCACTTCCGCGATTAGGTTGTAAAGATACTATTACCTCTGACTTGCTGGAGTTCCCTCCCTTAGGGAAAAGCCAGATGCCATATTTCAAGCTGCCTAACAGAGAGGCCCACATGGTAAGAAACTAATATTTCCATTCCACTGTCAGGTTTCCATCCAACCTAAGGCCTGCCAAAGTTCACATGACTTTACCTGGGACTCTCTCACTTGAGCATTGAGATGGCTAGACGACCACAGCACTAATCAACCTCCTGAATGCAGCTTGGTAAGGGATCCTGAATGGGAAGCTCTAAGCTAAACTGTGCTGATCTATGATCCACAGAAACCATGAGATACCAAATATTTGTTGTTTAAGCTACTAAGTTTGAGGGTAATTTGCTATGCAACAACAGATCACAAGTAAAACTAAAAAAGATATTTGACAAAATAATTATTATATAATTCATATATTTTACAATCTTTTAATAAAACTAAACTGGAATATATTTCTCAAAATATTATCAACCAGACAAAATTTAAAAGAAAGACAGGATATACTCATATTTTCTGAGCACCCATTTTGTTAGTAGAGTTTTATGTATCATTTTTTTAATAAGCACATGTACCTTCTGTAGAATGCACACCAAATTTATTTTATTATTGTGTAAATGGGTTCAAAGCAGTTAAATAAACTACCCAAGATAAAATAATTAGCATGTATTGACACTTGTTTTCAAACAGAAATGTTTAATTTAAAAGCCCTTGTATTTGCTACTACATTATGTTACATCTATTAGTCTTTTTTATTTTATGCATAGAAGCTCTTAATTATTGAACTTTTTAGACCATATTTAATTTTTCTCCTTTCTAACATAACTTCAATTGATTTAATTCTTTAAAAATATGGTGTTTTATACAACCCAATCACTGACTCAGCATCATTTGTTCTTAAACTCAGATTTACTTGAATGACTCACAAGAAAATATGTTTCCAATACAAGTTCAGTTAGCTCTCAAGGGAACAAAGCACTGCATATGACCCACAAAAAGTATCAGTTTCACCCATAGATTTCATAATATTCATGGCTCTCCAGGGTCTCCTCTGTACAGGCAATGTTTGACTGCAAAAGTAGAGGCTGAACTCACAGATTACTAGAACTTAGGAAAGCAACCACTTTCCTTCTTCATCTAGCTTTTATACTGCTTTTCCTAAAGCTCCTCTAGCAATATGTGTCACGTCATATCCTTTCCAGGGCAGCCACAACTCATTCATGGAGTTTAACAATAAAGAATTCTTATAACCAAGTACAATTTGCCTGGTATGTCATTGAGCTGATTGCCAGAAGTTTGCAGGGGACAAAGTTGCAAGATGGCAAATCCAGAGTCATATTCTCTGCTGCTTCTGGATATGGTGTAAAAATTCATTCCCACTGTGAACCCTTTAACACCAATCTAACTTTGAATTCTGGATAAGGGCAAGTCATATATCATTTTAATACATTTTTAGATCTCTTTTCAAAAATGTCTATTTTTGATGTTGTAAACAGAAAAGATTTTTATGTCTATAGCTGATGAATTATGTAAAATTCAAGTAATATTAGTATGAGTGACAAAATATTTTGGTCTTAACCACAGTTTTTACAAGTTTTAAGTAATTTTTAACCAATTTTATTTTACTTTTTATCTCTTCATTTATTAGCTGTTATACTTTTCAATAGATAAAGATGAAAGATGCATATCAAGTTATTCTGAAACTAAATTCATTTCCTCTTAAGTCAGTTTTCATGAGAACTACAACAATTAGGAATTGCAAATCAGTTTTTCCAACTAATTTTCCATTCTGTGGTTTCTCATTAGAATATTTCCTCTTCTCCCTACTTTTTTCAAACAACCACAAATTCTTTATTACACCAATTAACCAGTAGATATGTTATTAAAATAATGATTTTTATACAAAATATATATTAACAATGTGCCAATGGTGTCTAATTTATATTATGTTCAGTAAGACAAGTAGTTATTACAAGTCACTGTGCATTAATTGGGGGCCTGTTAAGTTTGCAGCTCAGCCATATCCAGCTACAAAACAAATCAGCTTTGACAAATATTGTATTATAAACATCATTGTGTTCCATGGTACATCTACTTCCCACTGGGATGAGATGTTGCTTATTTTATTTTGCCCAGTTCCTACCTATTGTCTTAACAGGAAATCTTTCCTAATTAATTCTTCTCTGGCGACGTCTTTCACAGCTTGAACTGGTGTGAGCTCCTCTAGCACGGATTCCAGTTACTAGCTTCACAACGTATTTGATTCCATGGTTGTCAACATAGAAGATGACAGCTCATCCTGGGAGCTGTCCCAACTGTGAACCCTTTAACTGTTTGGGTGAAGTCCCAAACTATAGTTTGGATTGTTGTCCCCTCCAAATCACATGCTGAAATTTAATCCCCAGTATTGGAGGTCGGGCATAATGGGAGGTGTTTGGGTCACAGGGGTAGATGACTCGTGAATAGATTAACTCCCTCCCTGGAGGGGCAGGATGGCTGAGTAAATTATTTGAGTAAATTCTCTTGTGGAAACTCTGTTAGTTCCCACAAGAGCTGGTTGTTAAAAGGAGCCTGGCACATTCAGGCTTGCTCTCTTTTGCTTCCTTATTCACCATGTGAAATCTGCACATGCCAGGTCCCCATCGCCTTCCGCTATGAGTGGATGTAGTCCAAGGCCCTTAACAGAGGCAGATGTTCATGCTATGTTTTTTTTGTACAGCCTAAAGGACCATAAGCCAAATAAACTTTTTTAAAAAAAACAAATTGTAAGTAAATAGCAATACAAATAGTGGACTAATATGGAAAACTGATACTGAGAAATGAGATGTTCATATAAGGATACGTGAAAATGTTAACATCGTTTTGCAACTGGGTAGTGGACAGAGGTTGGAAGACTTTGGGGGCTCAGAGGAAGACAGGAAATTGAAAGAAAGATTGGAACTTCTCAGAGATTGGTTAAGTGGGTGTGACCAAAATGTTGACAGACAGTAAGGTCCATGCCAATGAGGTCTCAGATAAAAATGAAAGACTTATTGAGAAATGGTGTAAAGGTTACCCTTATTATGCCATACCAAATAACTTGGCTGCATTTTGTTCATACCTTAAGGCTTTGTTAAATGCCAACCTTAAGAGCGATGACCTAGGGTATCTGGCAGAAAAAATTTCTAAGCAGCAAAGCATTTAAGATGTGGTATGGCTGCTTCTAACAACCTAACTCAGATGTGGGAGAAAAGGAATAATCTAAAGGTGGAATGTATTATTAGAAGAAAAGCAGAGCACAAACATTTCTAAAATTCACAGCCTGAGCATGTGATACCGACAAGAAGAGTGTTTTTAAGAGATGACTCCAAGGGTGCTGTGGAGCAACCAGTTGCTAGAGAAAATAGCAGGGATAAAAGAGAACCAGGTGCTAATAGTCAAAACAATAGGAAAAAGACCCTGAAGATATTTCAGCAATTTTTGAGGCCACCTCTCCCATCACAGTTCCAGAGACCTAGGAAGACAGAAAAGTTCTGGGGGACTGGCCTAGGTGCTACTGCACTATGCTACATGGGGAAGCTTCTCTCTGCATTCTGGTCCTTCAGTTTGGATCACCCATGGCTTAAATGACCCCAGGTATGACTTGAGCCACCACTCTTGGGGGACAATTTATAGGCCTTGGTGGCATCCACATGGTATTAAGTCTGCAGGTGCCCAGAATGCAAGAGCCATGGAAGCATGGCAGCTTTCATCTAATTTCAGCTGATGTATCAGAAAGCCTTAACTCCTAGGCAGAAGCCTATCACAGGAGCAGAGCCTTCTGAGAGCCGCTACTAGGGTAATGCCTAGTGGAACAGTGAGAGCAGAATTGCCAACCTCCAGACCCCAGAATTGTAAAGCCACTGGCAGCTTGTGACATCAGCCTGAAAAAGCTGTTAAGCATTTGACTCCAACCCATGAGAGCAGCTGTGAGGTCTGTGCCCAGCAAGGCAATGGTGGCAGGGCACCCAAGGCCTTAAGAGCCCACCACTGGCACCAGTATGCCTGGAATGTGGGATATGAGGTCAAATATTATTTGGGGGCTTTAAGATTTAAGGTCTGCATTGCTGGGTTTTATACTAATGTGGGACCTATTACCCCTTTCCTTTGGCAGATTTTTCCCTTTGGTAATGGAAATGGTTACCCAGTGCCTGTAAGCCATTGTATCTTGGAAATAAATAACTTAGTTTTTATTTTACAGGCTCACAACTCCAAGGAACTTACGTTGAGTCTGAGATGAGACTTTTGACTTTGGGCTTTTGAATTGATGGTGGAATAAGTTAACAATTTTGAGAACTATTGGGATGGAATGATTGTATTTTGCACTATGAGAATGCTATAGTTTGGCGGAATGCTGTAGTTTGGATGTTCGTCCCCTCTAAATCTCATGTTGAAGTTTGACCCCAATGTTGAAGGTGGGGCCTAATGGGAGGTGTTTGAGTCATGAGGCAGTTTCCTAGTGAATAGATTAATGACCTCATAGAGGGTGAGTGTGAGTGAGTTCTTGCTCTAATAGTTATTACTTCCCATCAGAGCTGGTTGTTTAATAGTCTAGCACCTTCCTTGTCTCTGTCTCTTGCTTCCTTACTCACCATGTGATCTCTGCACGTAACAACTCTCCTTTGCTTTCTACCATGAGTGAAAGCAGCCTGAGACTCTCACTAGAAACCAATGAGAGTAGTGCCATTCTTCTTGGAAATCCTGCAGAATTATCAGCCAAATAATCCTCTATTCTTTATAAGTTGCCAGACTCAAATATTTATTTATAGCAACACAAATGGCTAAGTGTCACTCAGTAAAATTACCTTATTATTTTATGGATAGATTTTCTCTAAACACTTATTGTTTATCATCTTTCCAAGTATTGCCAGATTTTACTAGTTTCTTGCCAAAGTAATCCCTCTAAAATTTCTATATTGTAATATATTATGTACTTTTCAACACTGTGTAATACTTCTAAAAACATTTTTTCTGCTTGGCTCAAAACACATAGCTACAAATCAATGGTTCCTGAACCCCTACAAGATCACTGGGGTCAGTGTTAACTTTGCCACTACACTTGCCATTGCTACTATTGAGTATAAGTACAGTCTAGAAAAATTGTATTTGCATCCCCCATTTTTATTTATTAGTAAATCATTAATTTGCACATTCCACTGCTAAAATCTACTCAGTCTATGTGTGCCATAAGAACTGCGTAATTAGAGTTTTTTTGGAGTTCTATAAAACATCAGTGAGGGTGTACTCTGTATTATCCCTATATTAGTCCCTCTCATTATGATCAACCCATTATCTTCCTCATTATGTTTCAAATCCTGTTATTAAGTTCATGCACATTCACATTTATTATATTTGAAACAGCAAAGCAGGCTCTGACATATCAGACAAGCTGCAGCAATACAAAATCCCTCATATATAGGCAACTGCTTCAACAATGTATCACACTGGTGCACAGATCACATGTGTACAAGAGATCAATTATTGTATAATCATAAATCTGTGCAATTCAAAGATAATGTCTTCAGATTTAAGCATGAAAAATGGATTAGTGAACATAATCTATAAACATTTAACCAAAAGAAGGTTCCAGTGGCCAAAATTCAGTAAGGCCATTAGAGAGTGCTACATCACATATGTTTTTTTGTTTTTGTTTTTGTTTTTCTTCATCCAGAATAACCAGAATTAATTTTTGGTAAAGTTCCTACATCATCTTCAGTCCAACTGACATTTCTCAAAAAGAAACAAGATCGCTGATCTTCCCCAGGGAACACAAACAAACTTCGATCATTCTCTTGTATTGATACAATCTTGAGGGAACAAAAAATTAGCAACTTTCCTGGTACTATTACTCATTTCCAGGTTCCTTTCCTTTAAACTACAATGTTCTCTATTTTCACTTATCTTCTGACTCTTTCTACCTAGATTGCACTGAGGGGTTCAAGTATGGTGCTCAATCATAAAACTAGCAGAAGGAATTCTGTTGCATTCATCTTCACTCTTGGATTTCTGAGCAACAGCTATTCTTCCCACCAAGCAATGCAGGCCAACAGAAAGTCTTTTCAACCCATGAATTCCTTTGGAATAAGTACTACAAGGTTTAAAGGCTTAGAGACAATGACCTGTGCCAAAATGTCTTTCCTGATGGTAGCCATCCAACTGAAGCAAGGTGATGGTACTATGGGATCCTACAATAAAACAGAAACAACTTGTCAAATGATAAAGACAAAGAGTTTTATTATGACATAATGCCCTACACATTAATTCTCACTTCTACACTGCCAAAGATTCTAATTTAGATCCTCTCAAGTCTTTTTTTTTTTTTTTTTTTTTTTTTTGTAGGAAAAAATCACTTTTATTATACAAGCAAGAAAACATAATAACCCAGTTAAATGGATTTCAGCAATGATAAGTAAGGAGAGGACCAATCTTTGTGAGTAAAAGCACCCATCCTATCAAAGTCAGCTTAGGAAACGAGCATGTCTTGAAAACCTGGTTTGTTGATGTTGGACACATGTATTTAGGAGAGAAAACAGATTTTTTTTCCTTTTTTAAAGTTCTTAGCTGAGACACTTTTCTGAAAACAAAAATCAGATTAACAAAAGAAAAGCATGCAAAAGTTTATTAACATGCGCTGTACCTATCACATGGGAAAGGCCTCGGTTCAAAAGCATTTCTCTCTCAAGGCAGTGGCTTAGGGGCCTTGCTTTAAAAGTATTTTTTTTTTTATTATTATTATTATTATTATTATTATTATACTTTAGGTTTTATGGTACATGTGCGCAATGTGCAGGTAAGTTACATATGTATACATGTGCCATGCTGGTGCGCTGCACCCACCAACTCGTCATCTAGCATTAGGTATATCTCCCAATGCTATCCCTCCCCCCTCCCCCCACCCCACAACAGTCCCCAGAGTGTGATGTTCCCCTTCCTGTGTCCATGTGTTCTCATTGTTCAATTCCCACCTATGAGTGAGAATATGCGGTGTTTGGTTTTTTGTTCTTGCGATAGTTTACTGAGAATGATGATTTCCAATTTCATCCATGTCCCTACAAAGGACGTGAACTCATCATTTTTTATGGCTGCATAGTATTCCATGGTGTATATGTGCCACATTTTCTTAATCCAGTCTATCATTGTTGGACATTTGGGTTGGTTCCAAGTCTTTGCTATTGTGAATAATGCAGCAATAAACATACGTGTGCATGTGTCTTTATAGCAGCATGATTTATAGTCCTTTGGGTATATACCCAGTAATGGGATGGCTGGGTCGAATGGAATTTCTAGTTCTAGATCCCTGAGGAATCGCCACACTGACTTCCACAAGGGTTGAACTAGTTTACAGTCCCACCAACAGTGTAAAAGTGTTCCTATTTCTCCACATCCTCTCCAGCACCTGTTGTTTCCTGACTTTTGAATGATTGCCATTCTAACTGGTGTGAGATGGTATCTCATTGTGGTTTTGATTTGCATTTCTCTGATGGCCAGTGATGGTGAGCATTTTTTCATGTGTTTTTTTGTATCTGATCTTTGACAAACCTGACAAAAACAAGAAATGGGGAAAGGATTCCCTATTTAATAAATGGTGCTGGGAAAACTGGCTAGCCATATGTAGAAAGCTGAAACTGGATCCCTTCCTTACACCTTATACAAAAATCAATTCAAGATGGATTAAAGACTTAAATGTTAGACCTAAAACCATAAAAACCCTAGAAGAAAACCTAGGCATTACCATTCAGGACATAGGCATGGGCAAGGACTTCATGTCTAAAACACCAAAAGCAATGGCAACAAAAGCCAAAATTGACAAATGGGATCTAATTAAACTCAAGAGCTTCTGCACAGCAAAAGAAACTACCATCAGAGTGAACAGGCAACCTACAAAATGGGAGAAAATTTTCGCAACCTACTCATCTGACAAAGGGCTAATATCCAGAATCTACAATGAACTCCAACAAATTTACAAGAAAAAAACAAACAACCCCATCAAAAAGTGGGCGAAGGACATGAACAGACACTCCTCTCAAGTCTTAAACCCAGTTGTCTAATCGTGCAGGCAAGTTCTCTATTCCTTTTTTTCATTTTTTAGCAAATGTTTGTATTGCTCCTTCCAAGTTCCTCTCAAACCACTACTTTGAGAGTGATAATGAAACTTAGCCAAACAATATGGTGCTTTTAGCCCATAACCATATCTCAGTCACTGGGAAATAGGTCTGTTAAGGTGATAAAATATATATGGGTGCTCCAAATTGAAATAGTCCACATTATCCTTATTCTTCTAAAACTTTCTCAACCATTGCTTCAGTAATGAGAATTACAATAGAAAAGTGGAGAATGTACCAATGTCTATCAAATCCTTAAAAATCCTCTCTAGGCTATAGGTAATGGTCTAATTGATCCACCTGATAATCATGGGCTGGGCTCTATCCCTGTGAAATTAATTCCATGACAATTTTTTTTTCTTAAGTCCTGTGTTATTCTGAAGAGTCATAGCCACCTATTGGTACAATAGAAATAAGGAAATATATCTTCATCCCAGCCCAGTTTTATAGTCTGGTAGTCCCTATGACACTGCATTTCTTATACCCACTATGAAACTTCAAGTATTGCTTGAAATGTCACATTTCACTCTTTTTAGAAATTCCTGCTAGATTTTTTAGGGAGCATCCAACACATCCTATCCTGTCTTTATTCTCTGAGACTCCAGAAGTTCTTCCAAAATTAGAGAACTCCACATTCAGGCATTTTTAATTTTCCAATTGTTTATCACCTTGTTAATCAATCATACAGGTGGCTCTCACTACTGCCCAAGAAGCTGTAAAAACTCACAGTTTTGTCATAAAATGAAATGTACTACTGCAAGTAATTCAGCCTCTTGTACTACTCTTTTCTGCTTTTTCCATGACTTTTTTCCTTTGATAGATGAATTATTAAAATCTCGAATTTTCTGAGAAGTGCTACACACCCTGCCATATACCATGCTTCCAGCATTGTTTGATCAAGATGAGAATTATATGGTCAGGTTATTCTTCAATAGGATACGGGAGATTGAAGGTCCTTGGGTTGGTTGATGATTAGGTAAATGGCAGCCAAATCATGTGATTTCCCTCCTGAGGTACCACTTCAGTATGTCTGTATGTATACAGTAGACATGCACACACACACACACACACACACACGCACACACTTTTACTTGATAAAGTGACTGTTGGGAAGCCTCTTCCTTAGACTACCCATTATGTTCATCATAGGCTCAGAGTGCCCTTTTTCTGAAATTTTCTAACCTTTTGCCACCTTTAAATCCCATGCAACATAATTTAAAAAGCAAATTCACTACTATATCCTGTATTCCATTAGTGATGATTGCTGTTTCCACTAGAGCCTAACATCAAATCCATTGTTTTTATAGAAAGGAGAAGCAGCATTTGGTAGCTCGCAGATGTATATCCTTAGTAACCTGTAGCAGAGGATTGTGGAGGCAAGATCTGACTTCTATGAAAAAGCCAGAGGAGTATATGGTGGACAAATTTATAGAATGTCTAATAGCATGTGCTCATTTGGATCTTATGGCCTCAGTGGTGCAGCACTTTTTATATCCCATGTTGTGAAACTCTATTCAGTTCTGCATTTGAATTGTCTTCTTCCTAGTCACTTAGTCCTCCTTTCGCTGTACCTATTTTAAGCAGGCAATGAGATTGCAAAAATTAGGAAGTTGTATAATGTAGAGTGAAAAACAACCACTAGATGTTGAACTGCCTTCTTCATATTCAGACTCGTCAGAAACAGTAGTTTATCTCTATTTTTGGAAAGATTTTTTGAGGTACCAGGCAAATGATTCTCAAAATTTCACAGGATTCTTGGCAAATTCCTGAATTTTTGAAATGTTTACCTTCAAGAATTCTTCCTAAGATTCAGATGTAGCTTTTTTGTGAAGTTTTCTTTTGCTTCCTTTTCCAATTCTTCTACTGTTTAATGCCAGTAACACAAGATTCAGCCTGCTTTTCACCAATATCATGCCCCAAACTCTCCTCATAAAATTACAGCAGCCCATGGTGCAATTTAAATACCTTTGACATTGTGTTACTGGGAAGTGCGGAAATCCTTGGTTCTTGTCTTACTTGGGAGAAAGAATTAGGCCAAGAGACGAATTTAGCAAAGAGAGCAGAGAATTTATTGAAGAAAAGTCAATTGAAGGGAGTTTACTGAAGGAAAATAAAGAACAGAGATTTCATTGAAGGACGTACAGTCCATGAGAGGAACAGCTGGTCTGGCTGGTAAATAGCAGTAGTAGCAGCAAGAGTTACATAGCAAAAGAGACAGAACACTCTGAAAGACAAGGCAGAGCAGGCAGCTTAAAAGAAAAGGAGTCAGCAGTCCCAAGAGTTCTCCACTGTGTTTTTATTATGTGGGACTCTTGCTTTAAGCTCCTGCCTCTGTCTCAAGGACTTTTTCTTTGTCTAGTTTCCCACTTGTGCCTTAAATCCCCACCTTTTACCCCAGTTCCCACCCATAGGTTTGTGGGATTCTCCCTTACTGTCAGTGGATGCACAATCATGGGCCCAGGGTTGGCTACAAATTCTACCTAGTGGCAGCCGTGCTCATTACTGCCACCCCAGGAAGGATGTATTGTGGTTAAATCTGTACTTACTGTGCCTGTGTTTCTCTTAGGAATTGCTCCTTGGCTCTCCTTTCTCTCTTATCAGCGTGTAGCTAGATGCATTCTGACAGGTTAACTGTGGAGTGAGCTTCTTAAGGGGTGTTTTGGGTCATTCCTTTCTGCATAGGCATTTATCTTCCTCTCTGCTCACATCTAGAATGCATGTTTTGGGTGGTCTCTGGGGTGTAAAATTTTCCAGACCTCCTTTTCTCAGGGACTCCCTCTCCTGCTCATGTCTAGCGATCTGCCTACTCTAACAATTATAGTAAAATTATGTTGACTTTGTACCCACCTAAAGACGAACTGAGCTTTACTTTCTTTCGCTGTAGGTACAAAAACAACGCATCAGACCAGTCACCTTTTCACTGTTCTTTGTCTGCTGCACCTTTTGGATAGTTTATCAGGTACTACAGCCCTTATAAACTTTACTATATCATTCATTCACCATTAGTCTCCCATCAGACTCCAAAATTTGCTTAACAATTTCAGACTGTTATAAAATAGGTGCATTGATAGTATTACCCCTACTTCTACCATTTTAAGTCAAAGTAGAAATTTTCTGCTGCCCTTAGGGAATTCTATATATATATCACTAAATAAGGCTGAGGAAGTATCACTTTTTATGTTCAGTTTATTTTGGCAGAGGACAGACTTGGCTGAAATTTGACCTGAAGGAGATAACAGCAATGTTTACCACTTATGTCACAATCATTGCTAATATGGATTGAGGTGAATACCTTGTAATTTCCAGCATTTCAATCTGTAACTTCGTTTTTAACTGAATACCGTTCAGGAAAGCATTTCTCTAACCACCCAATTCTGCTAAAATCCCCGCAGTTTCTTTTCACTGTCACTGGTAGAGATGCTATGGTATTGGGGACTTTTATCCAATAAGCCAAAGAAGAATTGCTCCATATTCCTTTATATTTAACCTAAAAGTTGTCACAGAGACTTGATGTTCATGCTGGAAGTTTCAGTTAGGAATTCCTGGACTAAATTATATTTCATAGATTAGATGAAATTCTGCAACATGTTTCAGCTCTCCTTTCAGTTTATCTATTTTAAATTCATCCAGAAAAGATAGATTTAATGTGTCAAAAATCCTTTAAGGGAGATGACTTGTAAAGTAGATGCTTTGTGGGCACCCATCTATTTTTTTTCACTTTAATGACTCCCCGCCCTATTTAATGTACAACAGAACAGTCTCAAATGACTTAATCTTTTTTTCCCCAACATTGCCCTTAGGCTCAGAGTTTCCCTTTTCCTTTGTAGTTTTTCAAATTGCTCTAACTTTTTGTACTTACTTAAACTCCATCAAAGATAATTGAGGATGCTATTCTACTACTGAGTTATAATGTTCTTTTGTCCCCTGAAATGAAAGATTGAAGTTTCCTTAATTATTGTTTCGATCATTGTTTGAAGAAGCAGCACATCATTGGATATAACTCTATTTTGATTATTGTATAACCAATCCAATGGGGTTGCTCCCTTTAGCACTTTAATTGTTCAATGGGCTTGTTCCATTTTAACATAAAAAGGGAAGAGAACAATTCTCATTTTTCCCCTGACTCTGGCTTTTACTACCTTAAAGGGGGGCAGACGTGCTACATGTTTGCCATTAATGAATTGAATGCTAAAACCACAGCTAATTTTAACTAGGTACTCATCCAAATGGATTTCTTTATTCTTTAATACCTAAGCATCAAACTAGTAGATTAACCTTAATTTTCTTTCAAATTCTTCCAAAGAGTACTGAAACATCGATATGAAAACCTTTTCAGCTTTATTGTAGTATAATTGACATAAAAATTGTATATATTCAAAAACGTATGCATTATGAAATTATTACCACAATTAAGCAATATATCCATCACCAGATGTTGGTAAAAATGAATCCTTTTTTTTCAAGTAATCAAATTAATTACTCAGTCCCTAGTTAACGGTTTCACTTTTCCAATGCAGTCAACAGCAATCATTGTAGTTTTGGGGAGGGGGGATTTTCGCTATTTGTTTTCTACTCAATTGCAGTCAAACTTATATTATATAACTTGCATTAAAAAGACAAATCCCTGATCACATGTGGCAATATTTTCACCGTGTCAGACCACAGATGGATTGGCAATCACCTAGGGATCAAATACTTATCAGTTCCTTTCTCCCTATTTTGTCTCTCACCTCATAAATCTTTTGCTATATCGAATAGAGGTCATTGTGTCAATTCCACTTCTGCCATTAATCTGCCTGCTACACAATCATTGATCCAACATTCACAAGAAATGTTATGTCTTCAACCTATTTTACTTCCATTGGATGACTCACAATAGGCAATACAGTACACTGACCTGCAGTTGCTTTGGGAGGTAAAGTTCCATCTCAAGCACAATTTGCTGGCTTCACTGCACAGGTCTCCACGTCACTGTAAAAGACAAAGTTGACGATGGTTTTGTCCATTTTAATTCATTAAATGTATCCTTGCCATTTGTTTCCTGTCTTAAACTCTGCTTGTCAAGCAGCCTATCAAGCAATATATGTCAAGGCACATGCTTTCCATTGCAGTTGGAATCTACCAGTCAGAATTTCATAATAAGTAATTCTGACAACGACATGCAGTTGCTCACCTTGGTAGAACATAAATGAGGCATCATTCCACATTTATCTCTGAAGTAGTCTTGGATCATATTTACAGGACTTTCTGAGTCTAGCATAATAGTTTTGAGCATCCATTGTCTTTTTATTTGCGTGTAGTATCTGAATATGTCATTGTAAACCAAAAAGTATCTGTGACAGGTCTCAGTGAATGTAGAGGTTTATCTGGCCAAGATTGAGGGTACACACAGGTAAAAGAAACACAAAACCACAGGAATATTTGTGATCTATGTTTTTTCCAAAGAGGGTTCAGGGACTTAAATATTTTCAATATTTAAGGGAAAAAGAGCAGGTAACAGAGAAAAGAGGAAGAAAAAAAGCAGGGAAGGTAGATAAAAAGGGGCAAGTGTTTGCATTCTTCTGAAGCTTTGATCAGCGGTTACTGAATCCACATGTTTTACATGTGAAATGATAGGGTAGAGGAATAGTCTATTATGTATTTGTCTGGTTAGCTCACTTAATCTACATTAATATACATTTGTCTCAGGTGGGTAGAGGGATGACTTCTGGGCCTGTCTTGTCTTGTACCTGTGAAGATAAGCTGTTGATTCACATTGTAAGTGTGAATTCAACAGAACTGTTTTATGGTAAAGATCTTGGGGCCTACAAGACATTTGCTCATGAGCAAGTTGTAAGAGTGGATTCCTAGGGTAGTATGTGGCCTTTCATCTTTGTAGGAACAAAAATGAGAGGCTGTTTAGCCTGATTCACTTCCCAAATTTGACTTTTCCTTTTGGCTTAGTGAGTTTGGGGTCCAGAGATTTTTATTTTCCTCTACCATCATTATTATGGTCATTTATCTTAAGATATATTTTGTCAAAGACACTTTGAAGTTAGGGAGTTCAGAAACAGACCCAATATTCAAGATGTGTCTGACTAGCAAAAAAACAGAAGGCTTATTAACCCCAGTTTCAGGGACAATTTTCTGCATATCAAGACACTTCAAAACTTACTACCTTCAAACAACCACCATTTATTTGCTCATATTTCTAACAGTTTGGACTCTCAATTGGGTAGTTCTTTTGCAGGTCTTGTCTGTAGTACCATACGCAGCTATGTGAGACAGAATGATCCTAGATGACCTCAATTACATGTCTGGGCCTTCGCTGGAGTGTCTGGACATTCTTTTTCTGTGCAGTGTCTCTCTCCATGTGATTTATCATCTTCAGGGAGGCTAAACTGTGCTTATCTGCAGAATAAGGGTGTCAGGATTCTAAAAGGGCATATTCTATTGGTTAAAGAATGCCATCCAAGATTCAAAAGGGAAGGGAATAGATTTATTGTATAGCATGGTGACTATAGTTAATGACAACATATTGTAATTTTGAAAAATGTTGAGTATACCTATTAAGTGTTCTCACCACAAAATAATAATGACGTGAAGTGATGCATTTGTTAATTAGCGAGATTTAACTTATCCACAGGTATATCCAATTTACAACGTTATGTTGTTTGTGATAAATACATGCAATTTTGTATGTTAATTTATAATAAATAAATAAATACATAAATAAATTTGAAAAAAAAAGAAAGGGGAAGGAAATAGATGTCACCTACTGTAGCAGGGAAGCCAAAAGAAGTGACAAATCAATCCACCACAACCTCTTTGATCAGCACACTTTATAAAGCAGAATGACATCATACAATAAAGGACAGAAAAGTGATTGAGAGTGAACACATGAAGATACCGGAGCCTGACAACTAATGAGAGAATAATATTTAAAGCAGTGGAGTGTTGTGGTCGAGACTGCAGAGTTTAGAATGAATCTGCCTAGGTATGATTCTTGGTTTCTTCATTTAATAGTTGTATACCTTATTGGGTCGCTGTGAGGATTAAATGAGCTAATGTATAATATATGAAGTGCTTGGTCTAGCTCTTGAGGGATCGTAAGTGCTAACTAAATGTTATAAATCATTTTTGAGCATAACTTATATTGCAAATTGCTTATCACAAAAGTATTTACAACTTAGGAGTTTAAACTTTATCATTTTTGCCTAATAAATTATTAATTTTATATGCTCACTTTAGCTTATAAATATGTTTTTGATTTCAGATTGTCATGCTATTAGAAATTCCTCCAATATGTCTTTCATAACTGATAAAGTGACATCCTTAAGGACTTGATAAAAATGTTACTCAGTTTTTATTCAGTTTCCAAAACAGCAAAACACTACCAATGACTTTTTTTCTTTTGCCTCCTCTTGGATTAAACATTGTTTTTTTCTCCTTTTATTTTTGCTATATTGGAAAGCTGTGTACTCGAGGTATATTCTTTAAGCAAGTTTTCCTACAATTTTAACAAGCTTGCTTATTCTTTTATATATTTCTAACCCATCCAAATTACTGAGGTAAATACGTTATGAAATTTGTCTAAATATTCTCCAACAATCTGCGAAGTTTTGATTTTGTAAAATCTCTACCTTGTTTTAAAACAAACAAAAATAGCTTATTTTATAATCTTTTCATACGAGATGATTTATCGACATGTTTTACTTATGTTTTTGCTCATTATCATTTTTTTCTCTTCACTTTTTGTGTTTACATATCTTGTTTTCCAAGTTTGTCATTCAATGTTTCTAGCAAACATCTGGAGCCATAAACTATTGGTGAAACTGTTTCGGTTTTCTTTTCTTTTCTTTTCTTTTTTTCTCTTCTCTTTTCTTTCTTTTTTCTTTTTTTTTTTGTTTAACTCAGTAATGGTAGTTTAGCAAGATGTAGAAGAAAAGATGCATTTATTTTCTGTCACTATAGTGACTTATAGCACCTATTACTCCTGATAGGAAGTACTATGTCAGATTATAATCTTTTCACTTTTGTACTTTTTAATATTTTTCCATTTTCCTTAATTTTTTAATAATTTATTTTTTCTAAGCATTTTTCAAAAATTGTATATATTTAAAATGTGCAATGTAATTTTTCGATGTATATATAGAGAGAGTCATCCCTCAGTATCTGCAGGCGATTTGTTCTAGGACCTCATGTGTACCAAAACTTGCAAATGTTCAAGTCCCTTATTTAAAATCGTTTAGTATTTGCATGTATGCTACACACATTCTCTCTTAGACTTTAAATCATTTTGAGATTATGTATAACACTCAATTCAAATAAATGTTATATAAATAGTTGCTATACTGTCTCATTTTTTATTTATATTATTTTTATTGTATAGTTATTTTTAATTATTTTCAAATATTTTCCATCTGAAGTTGGTTGAACCTGTGTACCTGGAAGCTGTGGATATGGAGGGCTGACTGTACATAATGAAAAGGTTACCACAGTCAAGTAAATTAATGTATACATCATCTCACATAGTTACTTTTGTGTGTGGTAAGAGCACCTAAAGTTAACTCTCTTAGCAACTTCCAGTATACAATACTATATTATTAACTGTAATCCTCATGCTATACATGAGATCTCTAGACTTACTCAACCCATATAACTGCAACTTTGTACTCTTTGATTTACATTACCTAATACTCCCTGGCCCATCCCCCAGCCCAATCACAGTTCTACTTTCTGTTTCTAAGTATTTCACTTTTTTTTAACAAAAAGAGTTCAAATGTAAGTGAGATTATATAGTATTTTTTTTCTATGTTTGGTTTACATCACTTAGCATAACATCTTCCTGATTCATCAATGTCACAAAAGGTAGGATTTTCTTATTTTTCAAGGTTGAATAATATTTCACTGTGTATGTATATCACAATTTCTTTTTTCAAATTTCTGTCAATAGACACTTAGGTTGTATTCATATCTGACTATTGTGATTAATACTGCAGTGAACATGGCGAGGCCAGATACCTTGAGGAACTGCAGATTTCCTCTTTTTGGGGTATGTATATACCAAGAAGAGGAATTGATGCATCGTATAGAACTTCTATTTTTAACTTTTTAAGGAACCTCCATACTGTTTTCCATAATGGTTGCATCAATTTGGATTTCCACCAACAGTGTATGAAAGTTTTCTTTTCTCCATACCCTCATTAACAATTGTTATCTCCTGTCTTTTTCATAATAGCTGTACTACCAGATGTGAGGTAATATTTCATAGTGGTTTCGATTCACATTTTCATAATGAGTCATGATGATGAGCATCTTTTCATACACATGTTGGTCATTTTTATGTCTTCAAAGAAATGCTTGTTCACATTCTTTACACATTTTGAAATTCGGAGATATATATGTGTGTATATATATATATATAGTCATTGAGTTGTGTGTGTGTGTGTGTGTATATATATAGCTATTGAGTTGTATGTGTATGTGTCTGTGTGTGTGTACATATATATATATGTATAGCTATGTTTGTTTGTAGGTTGGTACCATTCAGCAGTGGAATATACTTTCATTCTAATATATGGAGTTTTTCTGGTTAATTACAAAAAATTTTGAATCATTTTCTATTTTAATTTTGATTCTTCCCCAATATTTTATTATCTTCTTCAAGAACTTCCATTAAATATAATTTAGAATTACTCAATCTGCTTTTCACATTTTTCATTTCATATGTACTAAGTAACTTTCTCAATTATAACTTTTGATTCACTAATTATCTCTTTCTCTGTTTTCAGCTGACATTTTTCATTTTACTAACTACATTTTTCCATTTCCACGATTTTTTTATTTTTGTCTCTGTCTTCTTTTCTGATTTTTTTTTTTTTTTTTTGACAGAGACTCACTCTGTCGCCCACCTTGGAGTGCAGTGGCGTGATTTCAGCTCACTGCAACCTCCACCTTTTGGGTTCAAGTCATTCTCCTGCCTCAGCCTCCCGAGTAGCTGGGACTACAGGTGCATCCCACAATGTCCAGCTAATTTTTTTTGTATTTTTAGTAGAGACAGGGTTTCACTGTGTCAGCCAGGATGGTCTCGATCTCCTGACCTTGTGATCCACTGGCATCAGCCTCCCAAAGTCCTGGGAATATAGGCATGAGCCACCACGTCCAGCCTTAATTTTGTTTTATAGATGCTTTTTTTTTTCATATTCACTCTGATCATTAAAAATACACTTATGTTAACATCTTTGGTGTACTCTGCTATTTCCAGTTCAACATTATTAGTTGATAACAAGTAAGTTTGTTTAGTTTTATTAGTTCTTCTCATAGTTTGTATTTCTTTCCATATATTGTCATTTTGTTCTGAGGGCCTACAATTCATATGATTTTTTTATGCTTTCCTTTCTGTACACTCATTTCAACTCTCAGGCATTTTTACAGTTATCTCACACCTCAACTCCTTCTTAAGGATCATGACTCAGAGTCAGTATTGCTTGTGGACACCTACAAGAAGACTGCACAATAATCTTCAACAGTGCAGAACATGCACCAGGCTTCTGCACAATAAATTAGTTTTCTTCTCTTTCATTCCCAAAGGCAAATCCTGAATCTTAGTCCCCCAAATGAAGATATTCGGAACATCTTTTGCCTGCTTTCACATGTGGCCAGAGATAGTACCAGTCCCAGACTTCCCCTAGGGGACTTTTGCCTCCATTCTCTCACTTTATGTGGGGCCTGTTTCATACTGTTTTCCTGCCAGGATTGAAGTTCCAGCCCGTTTTATCTTCTTCTCATAGTATTCAGAGATTTCTGCCTTCAGCTCCCACTCACTTATGTGAGTTTGTCCTCTGACCCATAACAATCAGTTCTGTGAGATGTAGAAGACCCGGAACTCTTGAAAGTCACATGTTGCAGATGCCAGAGGCTATAGCAGTGAGAGTCTCTGAATTACTCTGTGAAGACTTGCCTCGTGGACCTGTTCATTGGCTCACTATTGTTACATACACAAGAGGCAGACTGCTCTTAGGTTGAACCTTTATGTATTTGAGATATTGTTATCAGACGCTAGCTTATCTTGATAAATGAACTGTTTAACCTGAAAGTTGTGTGTCTTTTGGCAACTTCAACCTTTTATTAGGTACTAAATTTTTTGTTGCATTATGGTATTTAAAAGATGATTTTTAAAAATGTTTTTGGAGAGTTCTCAGTAGTCATTTCTCTGTTGAAGGCTACCCCAAACAAAATCCATCTGCATATGAAAATGTGCAAATAAGTATATCTCCTGTATAATACTGTTAAACAGCCCCCAAATTAATTTAAAGTTAGATCAGTATCATTAATGTTAATTAATTTTACACTCTAAATAGAATAAGCTTGTCTTTGCCCCCACACAATCTGAAAATATTTATCCACTGTAGGAGATGTGAAAGACCTTTCACTATTGTTGCCATCCACAGGGAGGTCATAAATTCTTGTCATTCATCTCTAAATAGAAGCATTCCTAAATTAGATGACATTTAGTAACATGTTATAAAAGCCCCAGAAGGTTTTTTCTAGTACTATTCTAGATGACCTTATATGTCTGTTTTGTTTTTGTTTTATGTTGCGCGTTTGCCCTACATATTGTCTTTGAAGATTTTGTCTTAAAAGTTGGTGCCTTTATAGTGATATGAGTGTGTTATTTGAAGCATGTCATCCATGCCATATTTCACATTTATTTGTGAACATTTGTAATTTATTGACGGAGATTAGTTTTTGTTTTTGTTTTCTTTAACACACTGTATTCCTTTTGAAACTTAAACAATTCAGAACTTAAAACACAACTTTTATCTGAACCTTTAGAAAACTCTATAACTCAATTACAAGGGATATTTTGCCCATTGGGCATTGTTCTTTTTTTACTTTATTATTATAACTTCTAAGATAATAGGACTATTACTTGTTGCATTTATTTTACTTTATTACCACTAATTTTTTGTCTTTTTTTGAGGATTAAGTCCAATTTATGATTGTTCATTTTTGCTTCTTCTAAATTTTGAGTTACCAACTACCATTTATTCAATTTTGCAGTGTTGGCAAATCTTGTTTTTAGCTTGTTGAAAATACCACAGAACATGTAGATATTTAAAACCTCTCATTTTGTTCAAAGAACATATAATTACATCTATATTTTTTAACTGTGGTAGAAAAGCATGCACTTTGTCTAGCCAAGCAGTCAGTACGTAATGATGTTCTATAGCTCACATCTTTTTCCTTTTGTCCTTTTAAATAACTTGCAGAATGCTTTATGCTTGTGAATTTTCATATTAACACTCGTTGTGCAGGTTTGTGTGTGCTTATGCCCTTACCCAAATACTGGATGAATTATTCTTTAGAGAACTTTCACTTGTCTGTATCTTTCTGTTATGAATTCCATATACTAGAACCATTTGCAAGACACCAGGGTGGATTGACCCATGAGCTTTGGCATCAACCCTTGACCAATTATGAGCATTAAATAACTTATTGATCCTCTCTAAGCTACTATGTGGGTAAATATATATATATATATTACATGTACACTTATATATGTATCATATATAAGTATACATATTAAATATGTATATACACATACCCACATATACAGTGAATATGTTTATATCAATAAATTATAGAAATGTGTAGTGTGTAGGATGTCATATTACTTTTTATGACATAAAATATTAATATTTTATTTTCTATGAAGCTGTTAAAATTTCTATACACAGAAACAAAGACATCTGAACTACAGAATACTTTATTTTTTCTGTTATTTTCACCCAAAATCCCTGAGCAAAATCATCTTTTCTCCTCACTTGCATTTCTGATTTTATCTGGGTACACTTTCATCTGGGTACACTTTTATCTGGATACACTTTTCTACCTTCCTCAGCTTAAAATACTGTTGATTAGAAACCAACTTGTAGCCAATAATTTCTCTTTCTGATTTTTTCATAAATGCTCCAGTTCTTACCTAGAGCCAATTGCTTTCAGAGTATTACACTCTATCTTTTTTATTCTCACCTAAATACTTTTGTGTACACTTTAACCTATTTTCTCTATATTTTTCAGTACTAGAGATAGTGTATGAGTAGTAATAAAGTGATCTGTAATCTGTTTATAGACTTATTCAACTTCTCCTAAGATTTTTTCTTTGCACCACAAAAGTAAATGAATAAGTAAATAAAATGACAACAAATTCATGCCCTTTGATTTTTTTAAAATATAGAACTTATAGTTTTTTATTACATTTCCAGCATTTAAAAAATTCTTTAAAATTAAAAAAAAAATTCTTTTGTAGTATGGACCCTAGGCCTGAGTTATATACTCATAAATGTTGGTCAATTTTAGCCATAGATGGTAGATTACTTTATATTACTTATATTTTGCACTCTTACTCACACAATACAGAACCCGGTTTCTTCCTAACTATGAAGAAATCATTCATCAAAGTCAAAGCAAGAAGAATTTGTTATTGCACCCTCAGTAAAATGTACAATGACAAGTTTTATAGTCACTGAAAGTGGTAATATCTTATGAATCATATATATTTAAATACAAGTAAAATACATTGTACAATTTAAAATTCTACAATAAATTGTGGTTGGGAATGACCATTCTCTCCCTAAGAAGCTTTACCCGTATCTACCCATTGTGAGCTAAGACAGGGAGGTAGACTCCAGCTTCATACTGGAGGTTTTTTGTTTTTTTTTAATAAATAAAGTTTTCAAGTCAGGAAACTGGGATGTTTATGCAATATCAACACAGACTCAGAATCTATTAAGGACATATTACAGGGGATTTTTTATTGGTTAAGAGAAAGGTGGGTCAGAATCTCCAAAATATCTTTTCTCTTTAGCTTTATGGCAATTGTAGTATTCTAATCTGTATTCCTGTAGTTTTTGTACTTTTCTCATTATTTCTCCCATAGATTGCATGTCTTTACACAGAAAAAAGGTGAGGGGGTGGGAATCCAAATATCTTTAAATTATTCCTGACATCTAACAGGATAGCTTACGGATATTGACCATCTAATGTATTTTTCTCAAATGCTTTATCTATATAATTAATAATAGGATAAGTTGAAAGCAGTATTTTAAAAATTTAAAATAATCTAATGAGAGTATAAAAAGATTGGAAAGTATAAGATAAAAATTGACTAAAGAATAATAAAACCAAACATATACACATATATATAAAATTAAAATAAGGCAAGCATCTACTACACAGATGAAAGATTATTGGACAGATAGTTCCCAAGCATAGTGGCCAAACCTACCGGTATATTTCAGAATAAATTAAAATTGTGGATCATAATGCTTTGAAATTATTGAGAAATCTATGTTTACCTGTTTGCAGTGCTTTCTGACATTAAACATTTCATAAATTTTGGGTGCCAGTGCATTTCTCAGTTTTTCAGAGAATTATGCAGATTATATTTTTCAAAATTTTAGATGTTTTTATGAAAGCAGGGCTGTCTACTGACCTTAAAAGTGTTTTGACCTCTAAATACTGTCAGCAATGACATTTATAGAATAAAATATCTTACGTGATAGAAAAAATATGATGTTTTGATTAATTTCTTCTATTATTCTACTTCAAAAACAATTACTTTTGCATAACTTTATATAATTTTTCCTTTCTAGTACAATGTGAGTGTATGTGTTTTTTAAAGTTTTCTCCAGAAGCAGTGTTTCTCCTCTACATGAAGAAAATTGAAATGTTTCAATTATTTCATCTACCTTATGTTTCAAAATAGTAATTAATTTTAATATTCCAAAGAATTCAGACATTTCTAGTACTGTGCTATATACAGTTGTACAACATAGCATTTCTATTCTGCTTAACAGTTTGCAAAATATCTTCACATATAGAATTTCTACAGAGGCATCATTTTCAAATACAGAAAATGTTCAGAGAATATCATCTTTGATGATGATATGGGGGGTGACTATTCTGGTATCACTTGAAGAAGCAGTACTTTGTGAAAAAGGAAGTAACTGATTATAGGAGGTCAAAATGCCCTGATGCTCATATCTGTGGAAAATGTGATTTCTCCTCTGAACTTATGACAAAGTTTATGACCATTATTTTCCCCTTCCTTATAAGCCCTCAGATTGATCTTTGTAATTGCTTTTCAAAATTTAATTTACAGTATTAAACTTCACTTATTTAAAAATAGATATTTAAATCTCTTATTTGTTTAAAAAGTCTGAAATATATTGTAAACAAAATATGTACAGAAAATATGCTACCATTGGGAGGCACAAGTGAGAGTTTGGGAAAATGTAAGGTTATTTTTCTGCCTCTAGAGGTGTCCTTGACAATAACAACAGTTGAATAGGGTAACCAAAGTTGATTGCGGGTGGCTGCAGACTCCAACAATATTAGCAGTAGTTGTAGCAGTAGCAGCAGCAGCAGCAGGAAAACAGGATCCTGGATTCCCGCTCAGTAGCTATGGTGTGAAACAACTGCAGCCATGACAGCCTTATATAATCTCCAGCAACTCAAGCAGGACATGCGGCATGTTCAGGGTATATCACAGCTTCCTGAGTTTGATATAACTGCTTATTTTCCCTTTTCCACCTTTGGTTTGTCCCTGCAGATAACACCAATATGGCCAATTATCTTCCTGCATGAAATATCCAAAGTGGTGTCTCATACTGACCTGAGCAAACATCAACTGAGACATGTGCTAATAGAAGTGGCACCAGGAAACAGACCTTTCAATTGTTAATCTGAGAATGGTTATTTGACCTGATTATAAATGTTGATCTCATCACATTTGGAAAATAAGACTCGGGTAATCCATGGCATGCAAAGGCAAATGGCTACTTAAACTACTACCTGTTGCCTAGGATGAAGTTATTAGAAAGGGTACAGTTCATTTGACTGTTATGGCAGTAATGGCTATAAGGATTATGGAATGTGTTGACTACTGACCTATACCGGAGAGTTCACTAAAAAATAATACCATGAGGTCAGGTTGTTATACTCTCAGATTAAAGCCTGATCAGAGAACAAATTAGTTAAATAAGATAAAAATGCAATCCTGCAACACAGATAGAATACAGAGCCTCATTTAGTGACTTATGTGAAATACTATTTGGTAAGAACTGGGATCTTGAATATGGCAGCTTCCTGATTTTGATGTAACTGCCTCTTTTCTTTTTTTCACCTTTGGTTTAGTTATTTCCACCTGCAGATAACACTGTTATGGCCAATCATCTTTCTACTTGAAATACCAAATGTGGTGTCTCATATTGCCAAACTGAAGACACTTGGATAGATTTCAATGAGTCTAAGAACCTTTCAAACTTCAAGCCACTTTTTGTTTGTTTATCAAGAGAAGATCCTCTACCCTTCAGAACATACTAGCCATTTATTACTTAAAATTTCTATAAAAATCTTATTTTAAGTAGTTGCCTTATAAGGTTTATTCATTCTCCATTTCCACATCCTACTTACCCTTATTCTTCAGAACCATAACTAGAGAAAATCTACAAATACTCCGGAGAACAAACACAAAGAATGAATTGAGAGAAAAGAACTTATGCACTAAAGGATTTACAAACCTTTGCTAGTTTCTGTGAGAAGAAATCTAGATATTATTTGTGGGGATGGATTTGTTTTTTTAAGAGTGCGAGATCAACAAGGATAGAACATAATATTAGATCAAGCAAAATTTTTCTCTACAGTTGCATGGAGCAATTTCTGATTCAATCAATTTTTGATTCAAAATGTTACCTCAAGCAGCCTGGCTTTAACACTTTTCTGGGTTTGATGGCTGAAAGCTGGTCTCAACAGTGGCCTACATTAAATGGATTTGATTGACAAAATTCCTCTGCTATACTGCAGAAGAAGCAATCCAGATCTTTAGAGATAGCTGTTTGGTGTATTTTGAGTTATGAATGATATGTCCCGTGTGAATATTTAAAGAATGCTACCTTTAAATGTCTTTTTAAATGTCTAGAAAATGTGCTGATAAGGAGAGCTTCAACATCCTTACAAAGTTCTTTGGTGTCTGTTCTTCATAGGCTTGGGATGATGATGGCAGTGGCTGTCATTGACCTTCAGCTTTCTTATTTCAATGGGTTTAATTCTAATCCTGAGGTGGCAGATGCAGTGACTGAGTGGACATAGGACAAGACTGACAATTACAATATTTTTATCTGCAGGGATAATTATTAATAGGTAATTAACTATGGTGTTCTCAATGGAGAGTCTATTATTGTATTTTTCGCATATATAATCAGAAAAACTGTACATCTGGTAAGCAGAACACCCCTAAGCTACCACATTGGAAAATGAGCCAGAACTGAACCAGTTAACATTTTAATGATGACCATATAATGAGGAGATCTTGTAATGATGTTAAAATATGGTATTTGATCTTTATAGCATATTAAAGCAGGACTACAATTATCATAGAAAAAGAAATTACTTCATTTGGAGAAGAATATAGTAACTGATATGACCTCACATACCTCTTTTTGGGAAAATGTGTACATCTTCATTTTTATGTGTGAAAATTGCATAGTTTGAGGTCTAAGCACGGTATTGTTGAGACAATTGTTGTAGGAAAGTTTCACCATGGATCGAAGGATTTTCATGGCTATCGAGTAGCCAGAGGAAGGTTTCTACAGAACGTTTCTATTGCCTCTCACCTCCATATTCACCCACCTATATTTTTTCTATATTGTTTATTAACACAGAGTTGAGTATGTGTGTGTGTGCATGTGTGTATGCATGCCTAATACTAGATAACTTAATAATGAGAATAAATCATCATAGCACCCATGCCAAAGAATGGAGTCGATAATTTTTTCGGACTCCCTGTTTGTTTACTGATGAACACAGTTTCTACATTTTACTTTTAAAATATGAGCATTATATGAATATTCCTGAAAACTTCTTGTATTAATTAATACAATAATATTCAAAACAGCATTTAAATCTTCTTGGGAGCATCTGGAAATGTTTTGATAACAAATATTTAACTGGAAAAGATTATAAGCTGTTTAGGAGGTAGACATGTGGAGAGGGAACAGAGAAGGATTCACTACAGGCAAATGCAGAGACAATCTAAGTAACTAGGCATGAGGAAATCTCTGTATTCACATTATACTTACCATTTGCACAATTGTATGACCAGTACACCTTTGTATCAGTGAGCACCCATGCCAAAGAATGGAGTCAATGTTTTTTTCTGCTTCCCTGTTCATTTACTGATGAACACAGTTTCTAAATGTTATTTTTAAGACATATGCATCATTTGGATAATCCTGAAAACTTCTTATTGATGAAACAAGAACTAAGATGACTTTGGTATGCAATAATAAACCTTTCTAATAAGCTTTGTTTCCTTTCTGATTTCAGCTTTTGAAGTCCACCATTTCTCCGCATCTGAAAATCAAAGTACTTTTTCTGTTACATTTTAATCTGACATGAATGAGCAACTTCCTGCTGTTTTAGGACAGGTCCTCAATAGCACTTTTAAAGCCTTAGGAGCTTTCAATATTATCAGGTAATTAGTTAGGCATTCACAAGACTTTTGCTACATATGACAAGTTTAGAAATATTCCTTTTTTTTTAAGTTTCTAGAGATGTAGAGAACTTTCTGACTTTCTAATTGCATGACCATAGATTATGACTCTTTCCATAATATGTAATGCATCCTGCAGTGCTTGTTCTAAACTATATCTCAATAGTTATTAGTGATGATAACCAGAAAGATTGACAGGTATTTATTGTTTCTTACCATTATACTCCCCACGGAAGGAGAGAGATTTCATATATACTATTTAGACATTATTTAATAAGAGACTTATAAGTCAAAGAAATTTAATTGCACATTGTCACTGTCAGTCTTCCTACAAATAAAATACTGTATTGAGTTCACTAATATACAAATGGTGGTGGTGGTGGTGGTGGTGGTGGTAGGATAATCTCAAGCAGCCTGATTTCTCATTTGCATTTCTACATAAGTAAAAAAATTCAGTTAATTTAAAGAATTAAAATGTAGCATACGATATTTATTACCACTTTTTTGCATTCATAATCTACGTAAACATGTGAATGAAAATACCTATGTGTAATGGGAAAGAATCTTCAATTGTCAAATGCTTATCAAATACCCAGGAGCCAACGAACACTTCCTAAAGTCTAACTGAGGGTGTCCAAATGCAATTCCATTAAAGACTGCTTCAGTCATCATTCTCCCAAGCCAAGTTCAAAAGGCCAAAGTCAGTTTTTTAAAAAAGAATTTTTAAATTATTTCCTATGCCCTTTCAAGTCAGTGAAAAACAATCACCTTGTCCATTCATCGGGTAATTGCGTTCAATGTCTACGGAGGACACTAAGCACCAGTAGTTCCAACTGATACATAGACAAGCTTGCTGCTGTTGAATAATGTTCTTATTTTGTATGTATCAAGGCCAAAATAGCATGCTTACTTTACACATCTAGCAAGGCTACAGTTTGTTTTCATTTTAAAGAAGAGTTACCAAATTGAAGTCCTTCTCTATAATGAAACTGTTAAAGCAAATTGACAGTCAATATTCCCAAACTTTAACTTGATTAATCCTGCTCTTAGCAATTGCACTACTGCATTATGTGTTATATCTTTGATTATCCAATGAAGGAATAAGAGTAGAATATTTCCTTAAGCGAATTTCTGTTTCATATGGAACGTTGCAACATATTGGTGCTATTTAGAGATTACATATCCAACATACAATATATATTATTGTATTTGTCATGCTTAAAAACAGAATAAATATAAACATCCTCATGTTTATATATCTCTAATTTTAGAAGGTATAAATAAATGACTTAATTGTGTCATGAAGGATTAGGAAATCTTTAATTTTAAAAAAAATCACTAATGAAACTAATTACACTGCAGGTAATAGTAAGTAATTTTTAATTGTAATAGCAAGAAGAATGACTTAAAAGATCCAATTGTCTTAAGTGATCAGAATAACTAATTTTTTTCAATGATCATTTCATGAACAAAGTCATACTACAGTTAATTAATAATAATTTATGATGATAGGGAGGAGATAAAATTATAAGTAATCTCAAGATGCTTCTTTCTACAGTGACGTACTTTCCATAACTGTGTTCATAAAAATTAACAATAATATATAATGCCTTGTGAATGAAGTACTCTGTTGTAACAATATATTATTAATTTTATATGCCATTTCCTGCTTTGATAAATATAGTATTTATTCAACTCAATAAATTACTACCAATACAGAAAAACCAAATGTTGCACAAAGCCTGAGGCTATTGTATCAATATAAATATATTCAACTTTAAGGCAATGATTCTGACAGATTAGAGGACTAAATTCATATAATAGAATGTCATGATTTAAACAAAATGGAATCCACCTGAGGTAAAATTATAACCTACCTATTATTCCTAGAAATTTAAAGCAATATTTTTTTGAGAGTTAAATTATTTTCAGGATGATTTTTGTATACATATTTTTATTATAATATTGAACTAATGGGAAACAAAACTGCTTTTCACTAGCAGGGCCAGATGTGTGAGATGATTAGTTATACTTACACTCCATTTGCCTTCAAATTATGTATCTTTGAAAAATAGGACATGTACATAGGTTGATTTTCATTTATTTTGTTATCCTTTGTTTAATAATTTGTATTCTCCGTTGATATATGATTGTATTACTTAAATCCTCTGAAATGTTTTTAAACTAATCAGAGTATGTTCAAAAAGGAGAAGAAAATGAACTTTATGTACTTGAATTAAGGAGCAGCATC
The DNA here is from genome assembly GCF_028885655.2 of Pongo abelii. NCBI lineage: Eukaryota > Metazoa > Chordata > Mammalia > Primates > Hominidae > Pongo > Pongo abelii. Next base: position 73,186,494 of record NC_071999.2, read on the forward strand.
GTGTCTATTTATTTTGTTATGTCACCCGGGCTCTTCCTTGTTGAACAAGGTAATACAGTGGTGCATACAAAGATAGCCACAAAGTAGCTTACTTTAGATATGCTTCTTAATTGACTGTTAAGATATTCAAAGAAAGCAACAACATCTTACAATTATATATCTATAAATGCATAAGTATGTGTATAGAAGACTAATATATATCGTGCATATACATAATTGTATATCATTGTCAGTATGTGTTTGTACACTGACAATTCGTAGTACCTCAAATTATTTTTAGCATATTCTGTTGTATACAAATTTACACTTAATAAAGGGAGAATTTTAGGTTAAAGGGGAAAGATGAGGCTAAATCAAAAGGTAAACAAAGACTTAAAAATGCTAAGCCAGTGGTAGTCTATTCTGAAAATACGGACACGGTGATTGTGAAGGGTGCCAGGTCAAGGTGTTCATCCCAGTTTTTCACGGGTAGAATTAAGCTGTGTATATGGGAAATGGAAATGAAGAATAGGATTTGTGTGCACAGATCATTTTTCCTCCTAGTAGAGCGAACTAATGAATATTAAGAAAATATTAAGAAGTATTTTTCTTTTTAAAGTGTTTACCCTGTGTTTCTCTGTCTTTGGGAAGTCGGTCACACTAGGGGTGAGAGTTCACAGTGAGTGTCTAATCCAGACTTTGGCTAATTATAAGATGATTCCATAGTTGTAATCATCTCCAAAAAAGTTTAGACATGTTCTGGCCTTTGGGTTTCAATTATATAAGTATGTCCCATTCTGCGTCCATATGCACATCTAAATATCAATTGCATAGTAACGGAGTGTAAAAAAAATCTCAAACCATGTTTCTGCTGGGTCTGGTTACAGCAGTTCCATAATGAGCACCTTTGAGCACTTTTATTCCACTTCACAGTGTGTAAATTCATAAATGCTTGGCCTTGTATCTTTTCTATGTTGTCAGCATTCTCATCATTTTGGGAGACAAATTGATATCTCCCTTAGAAATGACCAAATTGAGTGCCATCTGTTACAATAAAGGGCTACTTCAAGGAGAACTTTTATTGAATGTGAGTTGGAATTTTCACTGTAGCAGCAAAATTGAGAAGCATTTCTAGTGGGCCCAAGGGGTGGTGTTTTTCTTTCTAAAATCATTGTTCTCAATTTTTACAGGCTCTGCCCTCAAAAACCATCACTGACATGCAGCAGATTTTTTTTTTTTTTGGCAAATTATATAAGCAGAAAGTGATTGTAAATCAAACTGGAAGAAAGTATAACAGATATTCCTGGAAACCAAAGAATATTTTAATCATCAAATAATGAAACAGAGGCATCTAGAGTAAAGCCCTCTCGGAAATAATTAATAGCACGTGGGCAATGATTTTTTAAATGCTTTTTTATTATTTCATTGACATTAGTTCTTATATTTGACACTTCTGTGTGACCAATTCTATAGTAGATTATCATCCTTTAAAATGCAAATAATTTTTAAGTAAACTAACAGTATAATAAGATGTACACTAACAATCCTTAATTAATAAACATAATCTTAAAAGTTTCATTTAAATTTGTTAAACATTTAAAATAAACACTGTCTAGCACCTTTTCCTGCTACATATGGAGAATCCTATATGTAACTTTACTTTTAAAAATTATTTATATCTGAAAGAGAAAAGTAGTATACTAATCAGTTTTTCTAGTAAGTATATATGAACTACTTTCAAAGAAATAAGAACAGAGCTCTATAAGCACACTATAGATCCTGCTTCTTCAAAACTTACTCTGTAGGATCTTAACGTTAGTAGTATTTGACTAGCTATGACGTGTGGGTATATACCCAATGTTATATATATATGGAAATAAATAAATGTTTATTGCAAATAAATAAGTAAATAAATATATACTTTCTAGGATAACACGGGGCTTTCAGAGGGCATAAGGAACAAGTATTCAGGGAGGGCCAGAAAAACTGAAGAAAATTGGAGGCAGTAATACGTTTGCTACAGAAAGTTTGAGGTTTTCCAGATGGAAGGCTGAGGTGCTCAAAGACAAAACATGTCAGAAGGAAACATTCCTGCTGGCCTATTGCTACAAATCCCAGAAGGTGCATTAACATAGGAAGAAGGCAAGCCCTACATTATTAATAAGCTTACCAACAGATTTCAATTGATCTCCTTTAGGTTATCTGGCTTCTTTTGTATTCCATTCTCTCCCTTGTGTTTAGTTTCACTGGGTTTTAATCAGATTACTTTAAAATGTTCTGAACCCAGGTTAGAATTTAGCATGCAAACAAAGAAAAGAGAAAGAGAGTTTTCTGAGTAGGGTAAGTCAAATAACTCACCACAATTAAGATGATGAGGACTCCTGAAGGGCAGAGAGAAGAGGGGAGACTCATGCACTTGACACAAAAAAGGCTGAATAGCCAGAAGAGTTCGTCAGAGGGAGGGCTCTGGGGATGAAAGGTTGGCAATGACTCCCTTAGGAATTGCACTCTGAAAACCCAAAGTTCAATACAAGCTACTTTCATTAGTATAAGTGTTTCTGCACAAATAACCTGTCGTTACATTTCAGTTCAATCTTAGAAATTGGAAGGGCAAAAGACCTGTTAGGTCATAGTGCTTGTCACTCCAGTGCAAAATATAAACAATGTCTCTCACAGATAAGAATGCATAACTTAACATAGAAGTGGAAAATATGCAACTATTTTTTTTCTTTAAAAACTTTAAAAAGTAAAATGTTCTGTTTATATTTTTTTTTAAAATTGAGTTATTTGGGCATAGAACTCTTCCACAAAGTCTGTGACTAAGCAAGTGTTTGAGTGCTTTAGGACCACATAGTAGGAATGGTAAATGGCAGGATAAGGCAAGGTCTCACAGAAAAGAGACTTACTTACTTTTTAACTTTGATAAAGATACATAAGGTTTTTCTGCCAGGGTTGCCACTAAAAATAGCAGTAAGGGTCGGGTTGCAGTGGTTCATCCCTGTCATGCCAGCACTTTGGGAGGCCGAGGGGAAGGATTGCTTGAGCCCATGAATTCAGGACCAGCCTAGGCAACATGGCAAGATCATGTCTCTACAAAAAATAAATTTTAAAAACTTAGCAGGGCATGGTGGCACAAACCCTATCCAAGCTACTCAGAAGGCTGAGGCAGGAGGTTTACTTGAGCCCAGGAGACAGAGGTTGCAGTGAGCCATGTTTGCACTCTAACCTGGGCAACAAAATGAGACCCTGTCTCAAAAACAACAACAACAAAATAGTAGGATGCTATCTCAGATCATTGCCATGATCCATAATGAATACAAGGCAGAGCATTAAACTATAAACTCAATTTTAAACTACCCTTTAAGTTCATACTGCTCAAAGATATCAAGGTGGTATAATTTCTTTTCCTTCATATACAGTGGGAAGTCGTTGGTGTAACTGATAAGAAAACATGATTGAATGATAGCCATATACTGATCTAAAATGCTCTAATCTTATGATAGCTTTTGTGTGTTGCTTTATAGATAAAAAAAAAAAAAGCAAGAGTTGTTAAATCATTAACAACATCTATTCAGCTTCCAGACTGCATAACTATGACAGAAGAGCAAATATATAAATTATCTGAAAATTGTTTCTAAGCTTTGGACTGTAAAACAATGCAGCATTCATAAATAATTTTACCTTCAGCATTACTCAGTCTTTCAAAATTTAAGTTGAAAAATCTCTTTTCTTCTTTAATTTCAGACCACATTTATTTCACTTACATATTCATTTATCTGACAGTGATAATATGCCTGTAAAATACTGCTTTATGATCGCGTACATTTGACAGTTTTGTTTCTTTTCCTATTTCTCCAGCCTTGCTCTCTATCTAGTGATGTGCCCCTGCTGATGATGTCAGTCATCAGATGCTCCAACAGTGATGGGAGATCAAAGGAAGCCAGGGATAGGTTAGGTTATCAATCAACTTTTTGTTGTTGTTGTGTTTTTTTGTTGTTTTTTTTTTTTTTTGAGACAGCGTCTCACTTTGTCACACAGGCTGGAGTGGAATGGTGCCATCTCTGCTCTCTGCAGCCTTGACCTCCAGAGTTCAAGCAATCCTCCTGTTTCAGTCCCCCAAGTATCTGGACTACAAGTGTGTGCCACCATACCTGGCTAATTTCTGTATTTCTAGTAGAGACGGGGTTCTGCCATGTCATCCAGGTTGTTCTTGAACCCCTGAGCTCAAGCGATTCACCCGCCTTGGCTGCCCAAAGTGCTAGGATTACAGGAGTGAGCCACTGCACCCAGCCTCAACTTCATATAAACATTTGTTGAGGCATGAGTCAAAATGTTCCAACCAACTGTAGCATCCCTGGCCAGATGTGGATATATATATTATATATATATATTTGATATATATATACACATTCCATATTTCTTAGTTAAGCTCATTAAATTATATGCATATTGCATATGTAATGAGCTTAACTAAGAAATGTGATTTGATGACACATACTTTTTTTTCTTTTTATGGCAGTTTAATTAAACTACTACATTTCTGAGATTCCCTAAGATTGTCCCTTGGGAAATATAGTGATGGTCCCGCAATTTCTCCTTCATTGGGTCAATTGAAGAGAATAAGCAAACCCATAGTTTGTATTTGCCAATACAGAAAATGTTTCATGTTGACAATAATTTCTTTTTTAAATATAAGGCATGCAAACCTTGAAAGCATCACTGTTCCATTTTCTAACTGAATTATAAGAACTTAGGTAGCAAAACTACAGAGAAGACTGTACAAGAAAGAACTGTTCACAAGCCCCTACGCTTTTTATTCATAAGACAAGTGCACGCATAGGAAATTTTGATTTTAGAGAAATAATGCCAATTGCTAAGATCAGTGAGGTAAGGCTTTACAATTACAAATGAAATAAGTGTTATTGAGCAAAGTCTTAAGATAATTGTGAGTTTAAGTGATCAGAGTCTGTGAAGAGCAGCTCCAGTTGCATATCAAAGAACAAGCATAAATTGTGCTCAGCTTGGGATGGGCAGTTAGTTAGTTATTCATTGGTGTTTTCATCCTCACAGAGATAATGATCCTCATTTTAAGTATCCTAGTTATATTAGAATGACTGCAATGTACCAAATAGATACGGACATTTTAAATTATTTTGTTAAATCTGCTCAATTTAACTGACTTTTTTTTTTGGTAAAGTTCAAGTTCCACTCCTACACTACTAACATGTTTATCCAACAAAGATTATTTACATTTATTTATCATTTGATGAGGTTCTTGTGTGGAGTGTCTTACAGCCATACCCAGGTCTAGTTGCCTTTAATTGCCTTCTCCTCTTATGAATTCACGTGAATCAAAGCTCTCACAAAAGAAGCATACATGGCAAAGCAGAGCCTGGGTGCTTGCCATAATCTCCAAAACCTTCTGGATGTGGCTATGGGAACTTCTGCCTGATACAGCTGAGTGAGCATGGAGCACTGCTCTGTTAGGAATTTTCTTCTAGATACCATATTAATAATTAACCTGATCTGAAAAAAGACTGCTAGATTTCCCAAATTTGGCTCAAATATGACAAGGGTTAGGCATCCTGTATTCTATGTGATAAATGTGAAAAAAAAAAAACAAAAAGCTACAAATATAAAATAAGAGGCTTCATTCTCACTGGGAAAATAAGGAGGGAGGTTTCTGTCTTCTGTTTTCTAGAGTATTTATCTTAGAAAACTTGTAAGTACTTTCCAATCTTTTTAAAACATATATAAACAGTTTTAAAGATGAGAGGTCTTTTCCAGCTGGTCTTCTGTGACTTTTATGGCCCAGAAATGTCTTCCTAAAAACTTGGGAGTCACCTCTCTGAAATACAAACAACAGGAGAGATAGCAATGATAGCAATAGGAGGCAGACAGATTCTTTAGACAGATGGGGACAGGTCCCCAGTGAAACTCAGTCTTCAAGCCAAGGACAGTCTAAAGCCTGGAAACCAAGCTACAAATTCTGGGTAAAATCCATGGGCTGGATTGAGAACTCCCATTCCCATTTGGCGTGCTGCCTCCCAAATGGTCCTTATCCTTCACCTATTTGACATATACCTACCCTCCCCAGATAGGTCTTTTACACTATCATGCCTCTTTCTGAATGGTGCTTTTTCCCAGCCTACCCATAAACCAATCAGCATGCACTTCCCCATTCCAAGCCCATAAAAACCTCTGGTCTCAGCATCATGGCCAGCAACCCACTTTTGGGTCCCCTCTTACTGCCAAGAGGTTTTCTGTCACTCAATAAATTCCACTCTGCCTTACTCTCCAGTGTCCACATACGTCATTCTTCTTGGTGGTGGAACAAGAACTCAGAACTCACCAAACTGTAGGAGTAAAAGAACAATAACAGCACACTTATCTCTCAGTTTCTGTGGGAGGGTAGGAGTCTAACTTTAGTGCACATTTTGCTCCAAGTTGCAAAGCGACCTTCTGGTATAAAGATATAATAATTTTTTTTATTTCTAGAAAAAGCCAATTAACTAATGCAGATGGTCACCTCAATTACTAGGTGACTCTAGGATGAACTATGTGCTATAAATGGTATTATCAAGTCCTCTTATTTTAGGTCTAGTTATCATTTATCTTGAAAAAAATGCATATAATGGGATATTTTTGCTTGCCTATATAAAAGGGGGAGATTTCTTTCTGTCTTTGCAATCTGTTAACGGATGGCTGAAATGCACATCACATTCTGTTTTAATGCTTATTCAATAACTAAAGCTTCTTTTTTCTCTACTACCATTGTGGAGAGGCTTTTCTGGGTTAGAAAAAGATTCAGGTTTTAATTATACTTCCCCAACACAATCATACCTGAAATACTAAATTCAGATGTGTTTTCATTTTAGACTTTGAACATAATGATTGTATAGGTGAGATTGACTCTAATTGGAGGCTTATCATAATACAATACCACTAATTTTCTTGTACTTTTTTATTTATCATAATATTTATTATGTTGAATAAGGAACAGAATTTATGAATAAAAAGTTCCTCAATAAAGAGCTAATGATCAACTCAAAAGTGGTTTGATGCCTTTGTTCTCAAACTTCTTTAAGGGTCTTTTCACCTACTCAGAACTAATTTGACCTGAATATGGTTCTATAGCTAAAGAGGACATTTTTTAATTGTATAATGCAATCTCAAAAGAAGCTAGTTAAGTCAAAGTCCCCTCCAAATTATCTGACCCACAATAGTAATTGCTTAGAAAATTTTATTTAACTGGAACATTTCCTTCTATCCAGGATGAGCTAGTTTATATCTCAAGGACAGCAAAATCTAAAAACTATATATACAGTTGGCAAAATTTTAATTTTTTTTTTTTTTTTGAGACAGAGTCTCACCCTGTCGCCCAGGCTGGAGTGCAGTGGCGCGATCTCAGCTCACTGCAAGCTCCGCCTCCCGTATTCACGCCATTCTCCTGCCTCAGTCTCCCGAGTAGCTGGGACTACAGGTGCCCACCACCACCACGCCTGGCTAATTTTTTGTATTTTTTTTTTTTTTTTTTTTTTTGAGACGGAGTCTCTCTGTCGCCCAGGCTGGAGTGCAGTGGCGCGATCTCGGCTCACTGCAGGCTCCACCCCCTGGGGTTCATGCCATTCTCCAGCCTCAGCCTCCTGAGTAGCTGGGACTATAGGCGCCCGCCACCTCACCCGGCTAATTTTTTGTATTTTTAGTAGAGACGGGGTTTCATCATGTTAGCCAGGATGATCTCAATCTCCTGACCTTGTGATCTGCCCGCCTCAGCCTCCCCAAATTTTAAATTTTTAATTGTAGAACAAACACGTCACAGTTTCAAAATATTACAGGCACGCCTTCATTTTATGGTGATGCCTTTATTATGCTTCACAGATACTGCAATTTTTACACATTGAAGGTTTGTGACAACCTTGCACTGAGTAAGTCTATAGGTGCCATTTTCCCAACTGTATGTGCTCACTTCATGTCTCAGTGTCCCATTTTGTTCATTCTCAAAGTATTTCAACTTTTTAAATTATTATTTCTGTTATGGTGATCTGTGATTGGTGATCTTTAATATTACTATTGCAATTATTTTCAGCCCTATGAATGGCAAAGTTAATCAATAAGTGTTTTGCCAGCTTTACCTGCTCCACCAGCAAGCTAATTCCTTATATCTTTCCCTCTCCTTGGGCCTCCCATTAAAATAAAATAACATTCTGCCAGTTAATAACTCAACACACACCACTAATTGTTCAATTGAAAGGAAGAGTTGCATGTCTCTCACGTTAAATAAAAAGCTAACAATGATTAAACTGAGGAAGGCATGTTGAAACCTTAGACAGGCTAACAGCTAGGCCTCTTGTACCAGTTAGCCAAGTTGTGACTGCAAATAAAAACTTCTTGAAAGAAATTAAAAATGCTACTCCAGTGAACACACAAATGATAAAGAAGCAAATCAGCCTCATTGCTGACATGAAGAAAGTTTTAGTTGTCTGGGTAGAAGATCAAACCAACCACAACATTCCCTTAACCCAAAGCCTAATACAGAGCAAGGACCTAACACTCTTCAATTCTATGAAGGCTGAGAAAGGCGAAGAAGTTGCAGAATAAAAGTTTGAAGCTAGCAGAGTTTGATTCATGAGGTTTAAGGAAAGAAGCCATCTCTATAACATAAAAGTGCAAGTTTAAGTAGCAAGTGCTGGTATAGAAGTGCAGCAAGTTATCCAGAAAATCTAGTCAACATCATTGTTATAGGTGGCTATCCTAAACAAGAGAATTTAGACAAAACAGCCATTTTTTTGGATGAAGATGCCATCTAAGACTTTCATAGCTAGAAAAGAAAAGTCAATGCCTGGCTTCAAAGCTTCAAAGGACAGACTGACTCTTTTGTTAGGAGCTAACACAGCTAGTTACTAAGCTGAAGCTTAGTCAAATAAGAATGGTCAAAATTAGACCATTCTGAAAATCCCAGGACCCTTAAGAATTATGCTGAATCTACTTTCTGCTCTGTCAATGGAACAACAAAACCTAGATGACAACACATCTGTTTACAGCATGGTTTAGTGGATATTTTAAGCCCAATGTTGTGACTTAATGCTTAGATAAAGATTCCTTTCGAAACGTTACTGGCCATTGGCAATGCGCCTGGTCAGCTACAAGCACTGATGGAGATGTGCAAGGAGAGTAATGTTTCCCTGCCTGCAACACAACATCCATTCTGCAGCCCAAAAGTTATGGAGTAATTTTGACTTTCAAGTCTTATTATTTTAAAAGTACATTTCATAAGGCTGTGGCTGCCATAAATAGTGATTCCACTGATAAATCTGGGCAAAGAAAATTGAAAACCTTTTGGAAAGTTTTCACTATTGTAGATGTCATTAAAAGCATTCATGATTCATGGGAGGAGGTCAACATATCAACATTAACAGGAGTTGGAAGAAGTTAATCCTGATCCTCATGGATGACTTTAGAGCTTTCAAGACTTAAGATTTAAATGAAGGAAGTAACTGCAGATGTGGTAGAAATAGCAAGAGAACTAGAATTATCTTGTTCTAGAGACTGAAAATTTGACTAAATTACTGCAATCTCATGATAAAATTTGAAGGGTTGAGAATTTGCTTCTTATGGATGAGCAAAGAAAGTAGTTTATTGAGATGGAATATACTTCTGGTGAAGATACTGTGAACACTTGGAATAATAACAAAAGATTTAGAATATTAGATAAACATAGCTAATAAAGAAGTGGTGGAGTTTGACAGAATTGACTCCAATTTTTAAAGTTTTGCTGTGGCTAAAATGTTATTAAACAGCATTGCATGCTACATGGAAGTCTTTCATGAAAGGCAGAGTCTGTAAATGTGGCCAACTTCAGTATCTTTTTATAAGAAATTGGCATAACAAACTCACCCTTCAGTAACCACCACCCTGATCAGTAATCAGCTGTCAACATGGAGATCCAACTGTCTACCAGCAAAAAGAATATGATACTTCAGGCTAAGATTATCATTAGTATTTTTAGCAATAAAGTATTTTTAATTAAGGTATGTGCACTTGTTTTTAGACATAATGCTATTCCACAATGAATAGACTGCAATATAGAGTAAATATAACTTCATATGCACTGGAAAACCAAAAAAGTCATGTGACTTGCTTTATTGCAATATTTACTGTAGTGTGGTGGTCAAATCTAGTACTGAATTTGGTACTACACATTCTCTTTTTTAAAAAATTCATAGATTTACTCCATGTATATGTATCTCTAATATTATATTGCCTGGTTCTATTCATTTTTGCATTTTGTATAAATGACTTGTATGTATATGGTTATATATCTATTAAGGGAGATACCATGTCAACACATAATCTGGAAAAAGAACTGCCAGATTTACCAAATTTGTCCCAAATATAGCATAAAATATACTTACATTAAAAATAGTATATATTTTATATATATATATATGTATATATTCCCTCAGGAATTTTTTTAAGTTCTCAATATCATTTTTTTGAGATTAACCTGTGCTTGGGAATGTGACTGTAGTTTTTTTTCTTTTTTTCACTCCTGTATGGAGTTTCTTAGTCTAGATTAGCCTTATTTTTTAATACCCTCTATTTGTGATAGAGTCTAACATGTGAATTAATTTATCTATGGTTTGAATATTTTAATATTAAATAAAACATTAAAAGCTTAAAGATACATGATGCTTACATGTGTAATTACTGGATATTATAAGGCATCAATTCTACAAAATTTGATTCATAAGTTTAATTCAATTTCAGTACAATTCCAAAAAGTTTATTCATGCTACTTGACCAACTGATTCTAAGCTTCTTTTAGAAGTGCAAATGGTCAAAAATAATCCAGAGAATCCTAAAGAAAAAGAAGGAGAGCAATTTTCCTAGCACATAACATGATTTGTCAAAAATTTTATAACATGCTACAGTATTAATGTGAATAACATGAAATTAAGATATTAATATAAAACAGAAATAAAGCATTTAAAGAGAATTGGGAACCATGACTATATGAAAATATGTTACACAATCAAGTTGCTTTGCAGTTCATTGGGGAGAGGATATCTATTCAATAAATGATATTGAGAAAAATTACTTTTAGGAAACAATGCTCTGTGATTATTTTCACATTTATGCACAGTTCAGACTTTATTATTGAATGGGACACATGCCTTAGAATTTAGAGACAATGCATTGCTCAGGAGAGGTTTAAAGGCTTATCTCCTCCATTTGTTCAAGTTCCAAAGGTAATAGACTTACAAGTAGAATAATATGTCACACTTTCCACAGTTTCAGGCTTAATTGTTATCCTTTAATAAATGAAAGAGGGGAACTCTACCTCATTGTTTATACAAAAAAATCACTTCAAGTAAATTGCAACTTAAATGTAAAAATCAAATCTCTGGAACTTTAGAATATATGGGTTTCATCATGTCAGATAAAGAAGGAATTTTCTTAATTTGGGTTGTCATGGAGTCTAACAGAATTCCTGAAAGTAATAGTGTCATTAAGACATAGCACATGGTGTTTTGCTTGGGGAATTCCCTGTAGTTTCAAGTATTTTTGACTTTATGGTTTGTACATGAGAATACTGGTAGACTAAATTAGGAAAATAGTTTAGGCATACATGACTAAAAGCCCATAGAGTAATTGGCAAAGTTGATGTGACAAACTGATAGCAGTGTATAGAATATATAAAATAGTAGGCTGTTGCATTAGTATAGGCAAAATATAATGACAGCCTGGATTAATGTGTTTGCCAGAGTAATTAATAAAGAAAGGAAAATATAGGGACATATTTCTGAATAAAGTAGCCAGTCTAAAAGATCATCTTAACAAATACGCTAACCTATGAAACCTCATCTGTAAATATTATACTAAAACACTTGTATTTACTTATAGATAGCTCAGTGGAATAATCAATGAGGCAGTTGAGTACAGCAGTGTGTATCTCATAGGTCATGTTTTAAATAAGGATATAAATTTGGAAGCCATCAGAATGAAGACTATGAATATGAATGAAATTCTAGAGGAAATATCTATGAGTAGTGAGAAGGTAACAGAAAAAATTGAAGGATTTAATCATTAGAAGACCAGGAGTTTTCTCATTCAAGAAGTAAGGCATTAGTTTAGATAGATTATATAAATTGAAAAATGTAAACATAAGAAAAATAAAATAGTGCTTTTGCTATCAAAAATTGGAAGATGGAGTATCTAGGGATTTATCTGTGAGTAATTTTGATCTGGTTTCTTGTTACTTATTAAATCAACAATACATGGAGGAGAACTGTGTATTTCCAGGAATTTTTACCCATCTCCTATAGGTTTTCTAGTTTATGCACATAGTAACTTTGAATGATCTTTTCTATTTTTGTGGTGTTGGTTGTAATACCTCCCATTTCATTTCTAATTGATCTTATCTGGATCTTCTCTCTTTTTTTCTTGGTTAATCTTGCTAATGGTCTATCATGTTCTTGAAAACATTTTATGTTTTCAAAAAACCAGCTTACTGTTTCATTTATCTTTTGTACTTTTTTTGTTTCAATTTCATTTAGTTCTGTTCTGATCTTGGTTATTTCTTTTCTTCTGCTGGGTTTGAGTTCGGTTTGTCCTTGATTCTCTAATTCCCTGAGGTGCGGCCTTAGATTGTCTAATTGTGCTCTTTCAGATTTTTTGATGTAGGCCTTTAAGGCTGTGAACTTTCCTCTTAGCATCACCTTTGCTGTATCCCAGAGGTTTTGATAGGTTGTGTCACTATTATCATTCAGTTCAAAGAATTTTTAATTTCCATCTTGATTTCATTGTTGACCCAATGATCATTCATGAGCAAGTTATTAATTTCCATGTATTTGCATGGTTTTGAGGGTTGCTTTTGGAGTTGACTTCCAATTTTTTTCCAGAGAGTACTTAATATGATTTCAGTTTTCTTAAATGTATTGAGACTTGTTTGTGGCCTATCATATGGTCTATCTTGGAAAAAATTCCATGCTCTGAGGAATAGAATGTATATTCTGTGGTTGTGGGGTAGAATGGTCTGTAAATATCTGTTAAGTCCCTTGTTCTAGGACATAGTTTAGGTACATTGTTCCTTTGTTGACTTTCTGTCTTGATGACATGTCTAGTGCTGTCAGCAGAGGATTGAAGTCCCCCACTAATGTTTTGTCTATCTCATTTCTTAGGTCTAGTAGTAATTGTTTTATATATTTGGGAGTTCAAATGCTAGGTGCATATATATTTAGTATTGTGATATTTTCCTGTTGGACAAGGCCTTTTTATCATCATATAATGTCCCTCTTGGTCTTTTTTTAACTGCTGTTGTTTTAAAGTTTGTTTTTTCTGATATAAGAGTAGCTACTCCTGCTCCTTTCTAGTGTCCATTTGCATGGAATGTCTTTTTCCACCCCTTTACCTTAAGTTCATGAGAGTCCTTTTGTGTTAGGTGAGTATCTTGAAGTCAGCAGATAGTTGGTTGGTGAATTCTTATCCTTTCTGCAATTCCGTATCTTTTAAATGGAGCATTTAGACCATTTACATTCAATGTTAGTATGGAGATATGAGGTACTATTCCATTCATCATGCTATTTTTTGCCTGAATACTTTGTTGTTGTTGTTGTTGTTGTATTTTTGTTTTATAGGTCCTGTGAGATTCATGGTTTAAAGAGGTTCCATTTTGATGTGTTTTCAGTATTTGTTTTAAGATTTAGAGCTCCTTTTAGCAGTTATTGTAGTCCTTGCTTGGTAGTGGTGAATTCTCTCAGCATTTGTTTCTCTGAAAAAGACTGTATCTTTCCTTCATTTATGAAGTTTAGTTTCCCTGGATACAAAATAGGAAGTTAAAGATAGCTCCCCAATCCCTTCTAGCTTACAGGGTTTCTGCTGAGAAAGCTGCTGTTAATTTGATGCGTTTTGCTTTATAGGTTACCTGGTGCTTTTGCCTCACAGTTCTTAAGATTCTTTCCTTCATCTTGAATTTTGATAACCTCATGACTGTGTGCCTAGGCAATGATCTTTTTGTGATGAATTTCCCAGGAACTCAAATAAATTAACCAGAAAAAAACAAACAGTCCCATCAAAAAGTGGGCTAGGACATGAATAGACAATTCTCAAAAGAAGATATACAAATGAGCAAACAAACACATGAAAAAAGACTCAACATTAGTAATGACCATGGAAATGCAAATCAAAACCACAATGTGATACCACTTTACTCCTGCAAGAATGGCCATAACCAAAAATTTAAAAAAATTATAGATTTTGGCGTGGATGTGGTGAAAAGGGAACTCTTCTACACTGCTGTTGGAACGTAAACTAGTACAACCACTATGGAAAACAATGTGAGATTCCTTAAAGAACTAAAAGTAGAACTAACATTTGATCTAGCAATCCCACTACTAGGTATCTAACCAGAGGAAGAGAAGTCATCATACAAAAAAGATACTTGCACATGCATGTTTATAGCAGCACAATTCACAATTGCAAAAATATGGAACCAGCCCAAATGCTCATCAATCAATGAGTGGATAAAGAAATTGAGGTATCCTGAGACTTTGCTGAAGTTGCTTATCAGCTTCAGCAAAGTCTCAGGATACAAAATCAATGTGCAAAAATCACAAGCATTCTTATACATCAATAACAGACAAACAGAGAGCCAAATCATGAGTGAACTCCCATTCACAATTGCTTCAAAGAGAATAAAATACCTAGGAATCCAACTTACAAGGGATGTGAAAGACCTCTTCAAGGAGAACTACAAACCACTGCTCAAGGAAATAAAAGAGGATACAAACAAATGGAAGAACATTCCATGCTCATGGGTAGGAAGAATCAATATCATGAAAATGGCCATCCTTCCCAAGGTAATTTACAGATTCAATGCCATCCCCATCAAGCTACCAATGACTTTCTTCACAGAATTGGAAAAAACTACTTTAAAATTCATATGGAACCAAAAAAGAGCCCGCATCGCCAAGTCAATCCTAAGCCAAAAGAACAAAGCTGGAGGCATCACGCTACCTGACTTCAAACTATACTACAAGGCTACAGTAACCAAAACAGCATGGTACTGGTACCAAAACAGAGATATAGATCAATGGAACAGAACAGAGCCGTCAGAAATAATGCCACATATCTACAACCATCTGATCTTTGACAAACCTGAGAAAAACAAGAAATGGGGAAAGGATTCCCTATTTAATAAATGGTGCTGGGAAAACTGGCTAGCCATATGTAGAAAGCTGAAACTGGATCCCTTCCTTACACCTTATACAAAAATCAATTCAAGATGGATTAAAGACTTAAATGTTAGACCTAAAACCATAAAAACCCTAGAAGAAAACCTAGGCAATACCATTCAGGACATAGGCATGGGCAAGGACTTCATGTCTAAAACACCAAAAGCAATGGCAACAAAAGCCAAAATTGACAAATGGGATCTAATTAAACTAAAGAGCTTCTGCACAGCAAAGGAAACTACCATCAGAGTGAACAGGCAACCTACAAAATGGGAGAAAATTTTCGCAACCTACTCATCTGACAAAGGGCTAATATCCAGAATCTACAATGAACTCCAACAAATTTACAAGAAAAAAACAAACAACCCCATCAAAAAGTGGGCGAAGGACATGAACAGACACTTCTCAAAAGAAGACATTTATGCAGCCAAAAGACACATGAAAAAATGCTCACCATCACTGGCCATCAGAGAAATGCAAATCAAAACCACAATGAGATACCATCTCACACCAGTTAGAATGGCGATCATTAAAAAGTCAGGAAACAACAGGTGCTGGAGAGGATGTGGAGAAATAGGAACACTTTTACACTGTTGGTGGGACTGTAAACTAGTTCAACCCTTGTGGAAGTCAGTGTGGCGATTCCTCAGGGATCTAGAACTAGAAATTCCATTCGACCCAGCCATCCCATTACTGGGTATATACCCAAAGGACTATAAATCATGCTGCTATAAAGACACATGCACACGTATGTTTATTGCCGCATTATTCACAATAGCAAAGACTTGGAACCAACCCAAATGTCCAACAATGATAGACTGGATTAAGAAAATGTGGCACATCTACACCATGGAATACTATGCAGCCATAAGAAATGATGAGTTCATGTCCTTTGTAGGGACATGGATGAAATTGGAAATCATCATTCTCAGTAAACTATCGCAAGAACAAAAAACCAAACACCGCATATTCTCACTCATAGGTGGGAATTGAACAATGAGAACACATGGACACAGGAAGGGGAACATCACACTTCGGGGACTGTTGTGGGTTGGGGGGAGGGGGGAGGGATAACATTGGGAGATATACCTAATGCTAGATGACGAGTTGGTGGGTGCAGTGCACCAGCATGGCACATGTATACATATGTAACTTACTGCACATTGGGCACATGTACCATAAAACCTAAAGTATAATAATAATAATAATAATAATAATTACAATAAAAGAAAAAAAAAAAAGAAATTGAGGTATATATATATATATACACACACGCACATATACATATATACATATACATATGTATGTGTGTATATGTATATATATATGTAATGGAATACTAGTCACCCATAAAAGTGAAACAAATTAATGATATTTGCAGCAACTTGGATGGAACAGGAGACTATTATTCCAAGTGAAGTAACTCAGGAATGGAAAACCAAACATCATATGTTCTCAGTCATAAGTGGGAGCTAAGCTATGAGGATGCAAGAGCATATGAATGATACAATGGACTTTCGGAACTTGAGAGAAAAGATGGGAAGAGGGTGAGGGATAAAAGGCTATAAATTGGATTCAGTGTGTACTGGTCAGGTGATGGGTGCACCAAAATCTCACAAATCACCATTAAAAAACTTCCTCATGTAACCAAATACCACTTGTTCCCCCCAAAACCTACAGAAATAAAAAATTAAAAAACGAACAACTTAGGCTAAGTTCTTTTGAAGCCCCAATTCTTCTACCTTCATAGATAAAATTATTAAATATCTCATTCATTCCTTTATTACAAGGTTTTGAGTGATACATTAAAGCATATGTGAATAATTTATTAATTCAAACAAATCTAATATAGCAATTGAAAATCACATAAGACTATCTTATAAAATGAAAATTTGCTTTACTTGGCCATAAATGTAATTCTGCAGCTTTTAAATGTTATATTGAAGACATTGATATAAATAACAATAGATCTCATTTATTGAGAGCTTACTATGTGCTGGGGCTGATATAAAACATTTACACATGTAGAATTTCATTCTATAGCCCTATAAATTGGGCAGTATCTTTATACCCACTTTACTGATAGGGAAATTAATTAAAGTACCAAATGGTTATTTTACTTGGAGAAGTCTATTACTTCTCCAAGTAATAGACTAATAGAACACTATTCAATGTTGGAACTAGGTTTTAAACCAGTCATCAGGCTTCAAAGTCCTCACAACTGACTGCTACATAAATTTCCCCCCCAAAGAAGATTTACCCTCCAGTCTAGTTTCTACCTAAAGATGGATACTACAGAGCAGTACTTCACAAACTCAATATCCATATGAATTATCTTTGGATCTCGATAAAATCCCAATCCTAACTCAGTGTGAGGTAGATCCTAAGAGTTTACATTTCTGACAAGCTCCCAAATGTTACTGATGTTGCTGATCCAGCTCTAGCTTTTCTGAATCAAGTTTCCTCAAGAAAATTGAAAACTGCTGAGAATGATTTTAGTATCTTCCATATGCAAGTAAGATAAGTTAATTCATAACATACTATGGAAACTTAGGGGGACCATGATTGAGGGAGATTGCATGACTAAAACGGTTGTTACAGAATCCTGACAGTGCTCCATTCTAACACAAAGTTAGAATGGAAAATAAGAAAGGGGACACAGAAAAAGATAAGTGGCCTAAGAATTTGATGACATGATGTATATGTTGATTTGGATGGAGTAGAAGTATCAAACTCAATGACTTATGAACAGGTCATTGTTAAGCTAAAATTCAACTCTCTTTCCTGATTAGGAGAAGAGAAAATTATTTTATGCTTGGTTTTCTAAAAACCACAGAAATAAATATTTTTATAAAAGCAAACACTATTTTAGCATCTAATTATGTGCCAGGAACTGTTCTAAGAGTGTTAAATACATTCGTTTATATAATCCTGCCAAACATAAGTGAAAAACATTATCAGAAAGTAAAAATACACAAAAAGATCACTGGATGGTCTTTCAGTGCAGTGCTTTACTAGACTTTGTATTTACTGGACTATTTTACAACTTTTTAGCGACAGAGTTCATCTTGACCATTTTGTTCCGGCAGAGGCCCAAGTGTTATGGTTTCTATTCTTATTGAATATTAACTAGTTTTGTATCCAACCCAGTAATCTTATTCCTTTATAAATAATGTAGCTTCTCAAATGCTCTTTGAAGGGGTCACATTAATATACCTGTTAACTCATTAATTCATGAATCAAATATAATATTTGGCACATGTTCATTTTATATGGGTAGCAGAGGTATGTTTTTAAATTTTTGAAACTTATGCTTTAACAGTTTTGGAGATCATACATGAACATGCCCAAGTAGTCGTACCTAAAAGATACAAGGAAATTACATGGTTAAAGAAGTGTACTGTCAGGAACTGTGAAGGGTGTGAGATTTTACCGTACAAGTTAACTTGTTAGCTGGTCACATTTCACTGATGCTAGCAGAACATAGGAGATTTCTGGGTCAGAGCAAAGGACTTCATTGCAGCATAGTAGGCAGAGTAAATGTCAGGTTTGCATGGGTTCTCCTTGCATCTTCCAAGTCCATGGAACAATGCAGAGAGAAGCCTGGGTGAATTTTGCACATATAGCAAGTGTGTGTCACAGATGAGGAGCTATGATTTTAGGTAATTCTAATCTTTTAACTAGGCTCCTAGCAAAGTTGTCCAAACTTTGCACTAAAGAGAGGCATTATCTTCATTATCCTCCACAACAAATAAGTCTGTTTCCTGGCTGTGAGTGAGGGAGATACTGTATGTGCCAAAGCTGTTGACTATACAAATACCCTAAAGTGTTAGTCTAGACAAAAAGCTGTTGCCTTTGCTGAAGGACTTTGGGATATCCATGGAGAATTATTTCCCAACATACTCCTAATAGACTGTTTAGCACAAGCAGATTTCCATCTCCAGAAGTAATAGCACTTGAACTTTGTCTCTCCGCCCACCCTCTTCTCCTGTCCCCAGTCCTTTTCTGCTTTGCTTCGCTTTTGGACTCACATACTCTTGGTAACTTGTTCCATATTGATGAGAGCAATAATTGGGGTTTGGTTTTATGATCTGAATATTAGTCCTCTCTGTAGGACAAATGATTGAGAACAATTCTGTTAGGTAAGAGATGACAGAGAACCTGTTTTGTGAGTCTTTGTGGGTTTTTTGTCTATTTATGAGCTCAAATCAATTAGTAGTTTCTTGTTCACTGGGGCAGGAGAGGAGGACAACCCTTGAGACATGGAGTGAGCAGTTATTATGTTTCTATGTTTACTCTTCACCTCTGGATAATGTTGTATAACTGTGGTATAAATGTATAAATTTAGTGCAAATATAAACTTCTGCATGTCTATGGGTCTGCATATTTGTACATGAGAAGGACTTTCCTTTTAATATAAGTGTAACATGCATTTCTACTTCTGAAAAGTATTACTAAATTAATTGTAACATCTCTTAAACCAGCTCTGTTGTCATTGATTTATAAAGATAACACAATGCTTAAGTAAATAAAATATTCTCAAAGTTTCCAGAGAATAAAGAAACTAAATTTTAATACATTAAATGCACAGGATTTTTTTAAAAATTCTATTTTGAGCAACTCCTGGCTCGGGAAAATTTTCAGAATGTACATTTGCATAATGAAGGTAAATCTTACATCTTAGGGCAGTGTAATAATTGGATGTCTGTTTAAATTAAATGGTTATGTGCCTTTTCCTGGAGCTTATCCTTTGGGAAGATAATACAAGTGTACATTTTATTTATTTATCTTTAACAAATTTGTGCTGGTTACCAGTGAAGAAACCAGTTAACATTAACTTTCTAATCCTATACTGGTTATCTGTTCTAGTAAGCTACATAAATCATCACATAACATGGAAGAGACAAACATTCTAAATCTATACTGGTTATCTGATCAAGTGGACTACATAAAGCTATCACATACCATCAAATGTTATGACAAAGTTAAATTTATTATGTTTATTAGAATAATAATTACAACAAAAATTTTTATAGCGATAGATTGTTTTTCTCTATTAGCTTAGATTGTTTTTGTCTTTGTAAATTTAAACAATTTCCAAGAGCTTTAGGTAACTTCAAAACTTTGCATTATTAAATTGAGTTAATTAATAAATAATGTTGCATGTCTGCATACATTCTTAGTAAGACTGAATAATGAAAATTTATTGTAATGCATAGATTTAAATTTTTATACTTTTGCTTCATTTTACGTGGCACAGAATGGTGGTTTTATCTTTGAGTCACATTAAGGAATCACTTTAAAAAAGGTGTAAAAGATGTGTGGCTATAGACAGTTGTGTTAAGTGTATTTTTATATTTTGCTAATCTTCTAAAATATTTGATTAAGACACATTTCACAGCTTTCTCTCTCCCATTTTTTCCTGGGAAATAAAAGTTAGTGACTTTGATGAAAAGTTATTGAGTGGTTTAGAGTATACCCAGAGTACCAGTGACAAGAAATAGAACCATGCATGACAGGTAATAAAAAAAATATTGTTTTTCAAGCGTAAATAATTTTGTGGAAAAGTGTATATTTAGATTGTCTCAGAATATATGAGTATAATGAAAGACAAAACTTGAGGAAGAATAACAGATTATAAAAGATATTAGAAGAGTGGATATTATTTGCCTTAATTTATATGATTTGTATTAGTTTTCTATTGGTGCTGTAACAAATTACCATAAAATTTGTGACTTAAAGAATCCCAAATTTATTATCTTACAATTCTGTAATCAGAGCTCCAAATTGGGTCTTACTGGGCTAAAACAAAGGAGCCAGCAGGGAAGCATGCCTTCAGAAGGTTCTAGAAAAAACCTCATTCATTTAACTTATATTTCTCAGCTTATAGAAGCTACCCCCCATCCCTT
The DNA here is from genome assembly GCF_028885655.2 of Pongo abelii. Classification (NCBI taxonomy): domain Eukaryota; kingdom Metazoa; phylum Chordata; class Mammalia; order Primates; family Hominidae; genus Pongo; species Pongo abelii. Next base: position 73,207,618 of record NC_071999.2, read on the forward strand.
CATTCATGCGCCCATTGCAACCAGCAACCACCTCACTCTGACCTCTGCTTCCATATTCACAACTTCTTCTCTGACTTGCTTTTTTTCCTTGTAAAGACTCTTGGGATTGCATTGGGCCTAACTGGATAATCCAGGATGCTCTCCACATCTGAAATTTCATAATTAAACTGAAATGTCTTTATTACCATGTATTGTAACATATTCACAGGTTTAGGGATTAGAATGTGGGAATTCTTCTATTACAAGACCTAGGTCTGAAAATAAACTATGAAATGTGTTACAATTGTGCAAATTTCTAATTGTATCAAGTTTCTAGTTATGCTAGTTACCATTGCTGCATAAGAAATTACTGCAAACTAGCAGTTAAAAATAAGCTACATTTATTATTTCTGTAGCTTATTTCTGTAGCCACATGTTCTGTGGCTAGGCGCCATGGGCATGGAATAAATGGGTCTGTTGCTTTATGGCCTCTCCCAAGCCTGAAATCAAGATGTTGACAAGGTCAGCGGTCTCACATGAAGGCTTAATGTGGGAAGGATCTACTTTCAATCTCACATAGTTGTGGGTGGAGTTAAGTTCCTAGAGGTCTGTTTGTCATCGGCCTCAGCCTCCAACTCGACTCAGCTTCTTGCCATGTGGGCCTGTGCACCACAACTGCTTGCTTTATCAATGCATGGAAGCTGAGAAGGCAATGGAGAATAATCTAGCTTGAATGAAGTCACAATCTTCTAACACATAAATGATAGCCTCTCAACATTGCTGTATCTTGTCTTAAAAGTAAGTTACTTAAGGATAAGAATTTCCACATTGTTATGAATGCCAAGAGGCAGGAATTAATGATAATAATTTTAGAAGCTGCCTGAAACAATAACATTTGCTTCTACTATTAGCCCCTTCAGTGTATTTTTCATCTCAGATCTTGTGTTTTTAATTTCTATGAGTTCAATTTGGGTATTTTTATATGTTCCCATATCTGTCTTAACATGCTCATGCTTCCTGCTAACTTATTGAACATATGAAGTATGTATGTATCAGCTAATCAACACCTGTGTCAACTAACTGTATTATAAGTATCATATCTGAGTCTTTTTCTTTTGACTAATTTTTTTTTTGTTTGTTTTTTACCATGGGTCATGTTTTTCCACTTCTTTTCATACCTGGGCAATAGATGATGGGCATTCTGAACTCTCTATTGTTGAGTGCAGATTTGTGTTGTTGTATTTCTGCAAATGATTTTGAACTTTGTGCTTAGATGCAGTTATTTTTCTTGGAAATAGTTTCATACTTTCAAGGGAAGCTTTTAAGCTTTAAAGTGGAACCAGAGCAAACTTTAAATTAGGGCTAATTTGTCCCTACTATTGAGTATTCTTCTCAAATGCTGTATATTATGAAGTTTAACAATAGAGTGGTTGGGAAAATGGATATCCTACCTCTTCATGAGCTCCAGAAATTGTTTTGTCTTCTCCCTTTCTGTGTGTTTTTCCCCATCTTTATACTCATAGGCTAATCATCACTGAGAAGGCTTCAGGGACATCCTCTGCATGTCTTCAGAGCTCTCATGATGTGCAGCTCTCCTCTCTTCAATACTTGGCATTGTGATATTGGTTGGCTTCATCCTTTTGAACACTCAACTTCATCTCTCCAGACAGGGAGACCACAAGGCTCAACCTGAATTCTACTTTGCTGAGCCTGGAAACTCATTGGTGGAACATGCAGGAGTTACCTTGTTTTTCTTTTACTCAGAGATCAATGTCCTTAGCTGACAATTGTTTATATCCTAAAAGGTTTTTTGAAACTTTTTGTCTGGACCTATAATTGTTTAATATGGGAAGGTAAGTTTTGTACCTTAATTTATAAGACTTATATTAGTTTTGTATTGCTGGTGTAACAAATTACCACAAAGATTTTCCATCTTGGCTAGAGGTGAAATTTTGGAATATTGTTTTCATTATTTTTAATGTTTTATTTTAAGTTAGTATACAAAGCTCTTTCCCTCTTTTCAACCACTTTCTAACACACAGTTTAGCAGATTATTCTTTTTTAAGCTGAAATAAATAATTTAAAATTAACATGTAATTTTTACTGTCTCCTTAAAGATAAAAAACATAATTTTGCTGAGGTTTTTTATTGGTAATCCCTTATTTGCATAGATGAAATATGACTGTTTCATCTTATTAGGATATAATTGAACAAATCAATAGTTCATCCAAGGCCGTAATTGGAGTGTTAAATTTGAGAAAAATATTGTTTAATCAGGTATTCAGGCTCATATTAAAAGATAGAGATCAATTTTATATATTTGGAGACAAACTCCATAAATCTAAAATTAACTTGTTACCTGGATTACAAACTGAGTCTCACAGGTGGTAAGAAATGCACTATCTAGTAAGTTGAGGACCTTAAAAAAACTTGAAGAATCTCAATTTGAGACAAATTTATACAAATATATAATTTGGAAATCTGAAAGAGTATTGTCATGGCTTGCTTCCCAGCCCCAGAAGTCTTAGAATAAGTCAGTGTTTGGGAGCCAATCTGTGATTTCCTTTGAACTTATACACAGAGAGTAAACATTTGGCAGTATTAGTTGTCAAAATTGTTTGAGTCTAATTTGCAGAACAAATTCAAGAAGGCATATTAAGTTCAGTAACACTGTTGCTTTATCTATGATAATAATCAAGCCAAATCTGATAAGACCAGATTTTTATGTGATCAAGAATAATCTTTGGAGATTATGACCATAAGAGAGAAAACTGCCAAAACAAAAATGTTCACAGCTTAGATACAGGTAATCGAGTTTACCGTGTATTTTTCAGCGCAGTACTGGCCTTATTCACTGAGTGATTTTCAACCTTCCACAGGTAGTGCTTAATCTGTAGAATTCTGTCTGGTTGAGATGTAATATCTCTCTGTCCAGTGAAAGAGATAACCTGAAGTATTATGTTTTTTTAAAATTTTTATTTATTTTTTCACTTTTTATTTCCATAGGTTTTAGGGGAACAGGTGGTATTTGTTTACATGAATAAGTTCTTTAGTGGTGATTTGTGAGATTTTGGTGCACCCATCTCCTGAGCAGTATATTATGGTTTATAGCCTCGTTGACATTAGCCAGTTTCACATTTAATTCAGCAACCTATCAAATGCTGTGTTTATCTCTAGCTTTATTTTTATATATATTCTCAAACGTTCTTTAAACTATTCATAACATGCTACTGGTTCCATCATTAAGTAGTGAGTCACATATAAACTTTGACAAATGTTAATTTTATATTTGAATGAGAGTCATAATTTCTAACCTTTTGAAAATCACACTTTAAGAAATCCTGTTAGAAAAATTTTATTATTATCCTGGTTTCAGAGATAAATATATTGATGTATTGTCAGGCTTTGCAACTAGCTCAGGCTCACATATTTCTGATTAGATTGGGTAGGGTTCTAATAAAGATATCTGGTTCTATAGGATGTACCCTTAGCATTCTATATGTCTATTTTTCTGTTTTTATGCTGCTGATAAAGACATACCTGAGACCAGGAAGAAAAAGAGGTTTAATTAGGCTGATAGTACTACATGGCTGAGGAGGCTTTAGAATCATGGTGGGAGGCAAAAGGCACTTCTTACATGGTGGTGGCAAGAGAAAATGAGGAAGAAGCAAAAGCGGGAACCCCTGATAAACCCATCAGATCTTGTGAGACTTATTTATTATCGTGAGAATGGCACAGGAAAGACCAGATACCATGATTCAATTACCTCCTCCTGGGTCTCTCCCACAACACGTGGGAATTCTGGAAGATACAATTCAAGTTGAGATTTGGGTGGTGACACAGCCAAATCATATAATTCTGCCCCTCCAAATTTCACATCCTCACATTTCAAAACCAATTGTGTTTTCTCAACATTCCCCCAAACTCTTAACTCATTTCAGCATTAACCCAAAAGTCCATAGTCCAGAGTCTCATCTGAGACAAGGCAAGTCCCTTCCACCTATGAGCCTGTAAAATGAAAAGCAAGCTACTTACTTCCTAGATACAATGGGGATACAGGTATTGGGTAAATACAGCCATTCCAAATGGAAGAAATTGGCCAAAACAAAGGGGTTACAGGACCATGCAAGTTTGAAATCTATCGGGACAGTTAAATTTTAAAGCTCCAAAATGATCTCCTTTGACACCAGGTCTTACATCGGGTCATGCTAAAGCAAGAAGTGGGTTCCCATGGTCTTGGGCAACTCTGCCTCTCTGGCTTTGCAGGGTACAGACTCCCTCCTGGCTGCTTTTATGGGCTAGCATTGAGTGTCTGCAGCTTTTTCAGGAGCACAGTGCAAGCTGTCAGTGGATCTACCATTCTGGGGTCTGGAGGCTGATGGCCCTCTTCTCACAGTTCCACTAGGCAGCACCCCAGTAGAAACTCTCTCTGGGGGCTCTGACCCCACATTTCTCTTCCACACTGCCCCAGCAGAGGTTCTCCATGAGGGCCTTGTCCCTGCAACCAACTTTTACCTGGGATTCCAGGTATTTCTATACATCTTCTGAAATCTAGGCTGAGGTTCCCAAGCCTCAATTCTTGACCTCTGTGCACCACAGGCTCAACACCACATAGAAGCTGCCAAGGCTTGGGGCTTTCACCCTCTAAAGCCACAGCCTGAGATGTATGTTTGCCCCTTTCAGCCATGGCTGGAGTGGCTGGGACACAGGGCATCAAGTCCCTAGGCTGCACACAGCATAGGAACCCTGGGCCCAGCCCACAAAACCATTTTTTCTCCCCTGGGCCTCTGGGCCTGCAGTGGGAGGGGCTGCCATGAAGGTCTCTGACATTTCCTGGAGATATTTCTCCTATAGTCTTGAGGATTAACATTAGACTCCTTGCTACTTATAAAATTTCTGCAGCCAGCTTGAATTTCTCTCCAGAAAATGGGTTTTTCTTTTCCATCACATCGTCAGGCTGCAAATTTTTCAAACTTTTATGCTCTTCCTCCCTTATAAAATGGAATGACTTTAACAGTACCCAAGTCACCTCATGAATGCTTTACTGCTTAGAAATTTCTTCTATCAGATATCCTAAATCATCTTTCTCTAGTTCAAAGTTCCATAAATCTCTAGGGCAGAGGCAAAATGCCGCCAGTATCTTTGCTAAAACATAACAAGAGTCACCTTTCCTCCAGTTCCCCACAAGTTTCTCATCTCCAGCTGACACCACCTCAGCCTGGACCTTATTGTCTATATCACTATCAGCATTTTGGGCAAAGCCATTCAACAAGTATCTAGGAAGTTCCAAACTTTTCCACATTTTCCTGGGTTCTTCTGAGCCCTCCAAATTGTTTCAACCTCTGCCTATTATCCAATTCCAAAGTCACTTCCACATTTTTGGGTATCTCTTCATGAATGCCTCACTCTACTCGTACCAATTTACTGTATTAGTGCATTTTCATGCTGCTGATGAAGACATACCTGAGACTGGGAAGAAAAAGAGGTTTAATTGGACTTACATTTCCACATGGCTGAGGAGGCCTAAGAATCATGGTGAGAGGTAAAAGGCACTTCTTACATGGTGGCAGCAAGAGGAAATGAGGAAGAAGCAAGAGCAGAAACCCCTGATAAATCCATCAGATCTCATGAGACTTATTCACTATCATGCCAATAGCATGGGAAAGACCCGCGGTCATTATTCAATTACCTCTCACTGGGTCTCTCCCACAACACGTGGGAATTCTGGGAGATACAATTCAAGTTGAGATTTGAACGGGGACACAGCCAAACCATATCAATATGAATAAACAGTCACCTCAGAACATAGAACACATTTCATAATACTATCCTAATGAAAAAATTGGGATTAAAAAACAAGTATGTTTGCCAGACTCTCACCCTGCACATGGTTATAATATGCTAGACTCTCAAGGAAATTTTTAAGCTTAGCTTCTAATGTGATTCTGAAAGTATTTTGCAGGAGAAATTATAAAAGCACAGGTCACATTTGATGATTGAGTCTGGTACTTGACTTTACACCCGATTCTTTAAATATTTTTGACTATGAAGTCCTCTTCAAATCAAACATATTTTTTTAAATAACAATAAAAATTATCAATTGGATTGAACATGTCTTTCTGCTACAACCAACAAGACTTGAGCGTTTTTGCTATCTGAAAAAGCATGAATCTTATACAATCAATGTTAATTATATCAAACAAAAAATGTCATAATTGGCATCAGTGCAGAACCATTTCAATTATCAAATAAAATATTCACAGAAAACACAGAAAGAAATAAACTCATCATGGTGGTTCCACAGAAATATAAAGGTAATATATTTAAAATCGAACATTGTAAGTTTCTTCAGAGGAATACTTCACTAAGTAATAATACATTTCTTTTAAGAAAATTAATATTGTTAAGCTATATATGAGTTATTTTCCATTAGGAGGGCATATGACACTAATATTTAAAACTAAATTTTGTAACAAGAGGTATAAAAATTAGAATAAAAGTGTCTTTTTATTTTATTTACGTATACTCCTCTGTTTAGTATCCTATAGATGAGGCCACAATTATGAGTCCCCAGTTTTACATTTTTTAAAATCAAATTGCTTTTTTCAAAAATACTGATGGAGTTTTGGAACTCCGACAGTACCCATACAACCCTTATTGCAAAAAAAAAAAAAAAAAAAAAATAGTGAATGCATATAACGTTGACTTGCTGAATGCACTCTCAAGTAATAGTAACTTCTGAATGGTCTCTGTAGTATATTTCTTATGTAAAGTGAATGGGATATAGACTGTTCTTGTACTACATCACAAGAATTAGTTTCTTGGGATTAGCATAATGCAATTTTCTCAATTCTCCTTTCCACTTTAATGTTTCTATGTGCCTGTTTGTTTATAAGAAAGCAATTCATTCACTCCAATTCATTAAGGAAATGCCTAAGCAGCATAGTTCCGTATAATTTTGAGCATCGTTTTAAAAATTGTGCGTGAGAAAACTGGATCGGTGCAATTTTTTATTCAGCTTTAACATTTTCTATTGAGACGTACACTAGATTTACTTCAGTGCTGATTATGCCAAAATATGATCAAACTGCTATAAAAGTGTGTAAAAGCAGCTACACTTTTCATTAAATAGGTTCATTTTGATATGAATATTGTTTGTTATGGGCTAACAGGGAAGATGTTTTGCTATTCCTATTATGGAAAAATTATATCCAACTGCTATCTAGCATTTCATTGCAAAATATACCTAAAAGTGAGAATATACTTAGCCAACTGGAGTGCGAACTAAGCCTGGATATTTTTATCAATTGTAGATCATAAAGCACCAAAGTGCAATGTATCCTTTTGACTTTTCAGAATATCACTCTGCATTAATCACTTATCTGGACCACTTCTGAACATTCACTTTTTACACAGCACTTATCTTTGATTATGTATGTGCCATTTAATTAGCTTTATTTTCTTTTGGGTTTTATATAGCCAATCTAATCTTGCATAAAACTATCTCAGTTAGATCTTAAGACAGTCCAAATATCTGTACATTCTGTGTCTGAGACTACACCCATTTTCAGACAAGTGATCATTTAAATTCAGTTATTGGATTGTCAGTAGATTCATGCTAGCTACTCCAAAAAGTGGTGGAAAATCTGAAAAAAAAATCTTTCAATTAAGTTCAAATTATATTGTTAACATTACTTGCTATACTTTTACTCTGATATTTCTGATGATTGGTAATCAATATCCAACTATAAATTCAACTTTAGACAAATTAAAGAACAACTTGTTTTTTTGTCTCTCCTTGCCTCTGGTTTTAAATATTCTATTGGAATTTGCTATCTCTTTGATGATCTTCTGCTGACCTTGAATCACCAACTCCACATTAGCTCACCCATGTTACCAGTTGATTGTACATGTTTCTGCATATATGCATGTTGCTTGTGCTCGAGCCATTTATTCAAAAACATTTATTACATACATTCTATGAAAAATACCTGGTCCTTATCTCTAATGAACACACCATCAAGAATAAAAAGAGTTTGTGTATATGTGATATGAATGTACACATAAAAATACAAAGAACACAACTATAGAAGATGATATTATGCATGATATAAATTCATTTACTTAAAAAAATTTTAGCATCTATTTTTTAAGAGACTTCTAAACTTGGGGGTTAGAAAGACAAACAATTCTCAAAGCACACAGGAGTCATTTACTCTTGATTGAAAAAACTTATAGAGATGTTAATGGCATTTGAATTAATTCCAGAAGATAAAGTAAGATTTTTTCAGAAAATAAAATGATAAGACAAAAATTCAGGCAAATGGAAAGATATGAGCAGTATAAAAAAATGGAAAAGGAATAGTAACCTGAATTTTGATAGATTACAGAAATAATAATAGGTAAAAGAGTTGCAAATCAATTGTGTGGGATTCACAGTCAAATCATTATCGCCAGAATAACATTTTCAAAGGAGCACAAGAAAGCAAGGACATTTTAAATTATTAGTGCATGAATCACAGAATGGAGGTGGAGAAAAGAGAAAGTTAGATTTTGCTAAAGAGTAAAGACAGCAGGCTTATTCCAAGGAGTATAAATGGGTGTAGGAAGGGCTAAGTATTGAAAAAGAAATAGAACTAAATAGTGAAACAAGTTGTGGAAAGCTCATGTACATTTATAAGATATATGGTCATATTTCTTACATAAAAGGAGGCCCAACAATTCAAAGAGAAAGAAAAAACAAATGTTGAAACATAATCAGTAAATTAAAATAAATAATAAAATATGACTATGTTCAACATTATCAGTAAATGCAAGTTAAATTATAAAATATGAAGAACAGCAAAGCAAAAGAGTTGAATACAAGGCCGCACCATTTGTCCCCGGTAGGAACACCATATTTAACAACTATCTACACACAAATAAAGCACCTTCATAAGAACCAAAAATCAGGTGAGCACTTATATTACCTGGTTTTAACTGCATATTGTTGAAAGAGGCACTAACGAAGGTAGAAAAGACAGTCTTAAATTGCTGATGTCACCCCCGCTCCCATTGCCTGGCAGCAGGCCGAGAAAGAATCTATGCACTTGGAAGAGGGAAAGCACAGCAATTGTGAGACATTGTATTGAACTCAGTGATTCCCTGTCACAACAGAAAGCAAAACTGTGCTGAACTCAGTTAAAGCCAGTCCATGGAGTATTTAAATCAGCCATAGCCAGAGGGGAACTGTCCATCCCATCAGTTGTAATTTGAGTTCTGATAAGCCTCACCACCACAGGCTAGAGTGATTGGGGGCCCCAAATAAACTGGAAAGGCAGTTTAGGCCATAAGGATAGCAGCTTATAGGTGAGTCCCCATGATGAACTGGGCTCAGAGCCAGTGGACTTGAAGGGCATGGGACCTACTGAGACACCAGCTGAGGTAGCTAAGGCAGTGCTTGTGTCACCCCTTTCCCAAACCCAGGCTCCAATAAAATACCCTTTCCTTCCACATGATAAGAGAAAAGGGAGAGCACATTGTCTTGTGACTTGGATACCAGCTCAGCCAAAGTAGGTCAGGGCACCAGTCAAAGTCATGAGGCCCCCTTCCCAGGCCCAAGCTCCTGAAAGACATTTCTAGAAACACCCTGGGCTGGAAGGGAATCCGCTGCCTTGATGGGAAGGATAAAGTCCTGAAAGGATCTATTACATGCTGACAAAAGAGCCCTTGGCCCCTGAATAACCAGCAGCAACAAACAGAAGAAAGAACTTCAGAGCTTGAAGAAAAGGTTTTCAATTTAATCAAATTCAACAAACACAAAGAAAAAAGAATTAAAAAAAAAAAAAAACAAAGCCTCCAAGAAGTTTGGGATTATTTTAAACAACCAAATATAAAAATAACTGAGCTGGGTGGGGTGGCTCACACCTGTAATCCCGGCACTTTGGGAGGCCAAGGCGGGTGGATCACGAGGTCAGGAGATCAAGACCATCCTGGCTAACACAGTGAAACCCCGTCTCTACTAAAAATACAAAAAAATTAGCCGGGCGTGGTGGTGGGCACCTGTAGTCCCAGCTGCTTGGGAGGCTGAGGCAGGAGAATGGCATGAACCTGAGAGGCAGAGCTCTCAGTCAGCCGAGATCATGCCACTGCACTCCAGCCTGGGCAGCAGAGCGAGACTCCATCTCAAAAAAAAAAAAAAAAAATGGGGTTCCCAAGGAAAAAGAGAAATCTAAACGTTTGAAAACACATTTGAGGGAATAATTGAGGAAAGCTTCCCTGGCCTTGCTAGAGATCTAGACATCCACATACAAGAACTCAAAGAACACCTGGGAAATGTATTGCAAAAAGATCATCACCTAGGCACATAGTCATCAGGTTATCTAAAGTCAAGACAAAAGAAAGAATTTTAGGTGCTATGAGGCAAAAGCATCAGGTAACCTAGAAAGGAAAACAGCAGATTTCTTAGCAGAAACCCTACAAGCTATACGGGATTGGGGTCCTAGCTTTAGCATCCTTAAACAAAACAATTATCAGCCAAGAATTTTCTATCCAGTAAAACTAAGCTTCATAAATGAAGAAAAGATACAGTATTTTTCATACAAACAAATGCTTAGAGAATTTGCCCCTACCAAGCCAGCACTACAAGAACTGCTAAAAGGAGCTCTAAATCTTGAAACAAATCCACAAAATACACCAAAATAGAACCTTCTTAAAGCATAGATCTCACAGGACCTATAAAACAATAACATGATGAAAAACAAACAAAAACAAAAAACAAGGTAGCCTGATGAATAGAATACTACTTCACATCACTGAATGTAAGTGGCCTAAATGCTCCACTTAAAAGATACAGAATGGAAGAATGGATAAAAATTCACCAAACAAGTATCTGCTATCTTCAAGACACGTACCTAAAACATAAAGACTCTAATAAACTTAAGGTAAAAGGGTGGAAAAAGATGTTTTATGCAAATGAATACCAAAATCGAGCAGAAGTAGCTATTCTTATATCAGACAAAACAAACTTTAAAGAAACAGCAGTTAAAAAAGACTAAGAGGGACATTATGTAATGATAAAAAGACTTGTCCAACAGGAAAATATCAAAATCCTAAATATATATGCATCTAACACTGGAACTCCTAAATACATAAAACAATTATTACTAGACCTAAGAAATGAGACAGACAGCAACACAATGGACTTCAATACTCCACTGACAGCACTAGACAGGTCATCAAGACAGAAAATCAACAAAGAAACAATGGACTTAAACTATACCATAAACAATTGGACTTAACAGATATTTACAGAACATTCTACCAAACAACTGCAGAATATACGTTCTATTCATGAACACATAGAACATTCTCCAGGATAGACTATATGATAGGCCACAAAACAAGTCTCAATAAATGTTTTAAAAATTGAAATTATATCAAGTACCCTATCAGGCTACAGTGGGATAAAATTGGAAATCAGCTCTAAAAAGAACCCCCTAAATCATGCAAATACATGAAAATTAAATAACCTGCTCATGAACAATTATTGAGTCAACAATGAAATCAAGATGGAAATTAAATCTTCTTTGAACTGTACAATAATAGTGACACAACCTATCAAAACCTCTGGGACACAGCAAAGACAATGATAAGAGGAAAGTTCACAGCATTAAATACCTACATCAAAAAGCCTGAAAGGGTACAGAAAGAAAATCTAAGGTCACACTTCATGGAACTAGAGAAACAAGAGCAAACTAAACCCAAACCCAGCAGAAGAAAATAAGTAACAAAGATCAGAGCAGAACTAAATGAAATTGAAACAAAAAAAATTACAAAAGATAAATTAAACAAAAAGGTAGCTTTTTGAAAAGATAAACAAAATCAATAGACCATTAGTGAGATTAATCAAGAAAAGAAGAGAGAAGATTCAAATAAGCTCAACTGGAAACAAAACAGGAGATATTACAACTGATGCCATAAAAATGTCAAAGTTCATTCAAGCCTACTATAAACACCTTTATACACATAAATAAGAAAACCTAGAGAAGATGCATAAATTTCTGCAAATATACAACCCTCCTAGATAAAACCAGGAATAAATAGAAACTCTGAACAGACCAATAGCAAGTAGAAAGACTGAGATGGTAATACAAAAAATGCCAACAACAAAAAAAAGTTAAGGACCAGATGGATTCACAGCTGAATTCTATCAGACATTCAAAGAATAATTCATACCAATCCTACTGACACTAATCCAAAAGAGAGAAAAAGAGGGAATCTCCCTAAGTCATTCTATGAAGCCAGTATCACCCTAATACCTAAATCAGGAAAGGACATAACAATAACAACAACAAAAACTACAAACTAATATCCCTGATGAACATAGGTGCAAAAATCCTTAACAAAATACTAGCGAACTGAATTCAACATCTCACAAAGATAATCTACCATGATCAAGTCAATTTCATACCAGGGATGCAGGGATGGCTTAATGTACATAAGTCAATAAATGTGATACATCACATAAACAAAATTATAAACAAAAATCGCATGATCATCTCAATAGATTCACAGAAAGCATTAGACACAATCCAGCAACAATTTATGATTAAAATCCTCAGCAAAATCAGCATAGAAGGGACATACCTGAAGGCAATAAAAGCCATTTATGACAAACCCACAGCCAACATTGCACTGAATGGGGAAATTTTGAAAGCATTTCCCCTGATAATTGGATCAAGAAAAGGATGCCCACTTTCACTACTTCTGTTCAACATAATAGTGAAAGTCATAGCCAGAGAAGTCAGACAAGAGAAAGAAATAAATGGCATCCAAATCGGTAAAGAGAAAGCCAAACTGTCGTTGTTTGCTGACAATATGATCATATATCTAGAAACCATAAAGACTCTTCCAAAAAGCTCCTAGAACTGATAAATGAATTCAGCAAAGTTTTAGAATACAAAATTAATGTACACAAATCAACAACACTCTATATGCCAAGAAAGGCCAAGCTGAGAATCAAATCAAGAATGCAACCCCTTTTATGATAGCTGCAAAAATAAAATAAAATAAAATAAAACAAAATAAAATACTTAGAAATATACCTAACCAAGAAGGTGAAAGAATTCTAGAATTGAAACTACAAAACACTGCTGAAAGAAATTATAGATGACACAAACAAATGGCAACACATCCATATTCATGGATGGGTAGAAACTATTGTGAACGTAACCATCCTGCCAAAAGTAATCTACAAATTAAATGTAATTCCCATCAAAATACGATCATCATTATTGACAGGACTAGCAAAAACAATCCTAAAATTTATATGGAAGCAAAAAAGAACCTGCATAGCCAAAGCAAGACTAAACAAAATGAACAAACCTGGAGGCATTACATTACCAGACTTCAAACTACACTATAAGTCCATAGTCACCAAAATAACATGGTACTGGCATAAAAATAGAGCACATAGACCAATGAAAGAGAATAGAGAACCCAGAAATAAAGCCAAATACTTAGAGCCAACTGATCTTTAACAAAGAAAGCCCAGCAATCCCATTACTGCATATGTAACCAAAGGATTATAAATCATTCTACTATAAAGACACATGTACATGTGTGTTTATTGCAGCACTGTTCACAATAGTAAAGACTTGGAACCAACCCAAATGCCTACCAATGATAGACTAGATAAAGCAAATGTGGCACATATACACCATGGAATACTATGCAGCCATAAAACAAAGCAAACTAAAACATAAAGTGGGGAAAGGACACTCTACTCAACAAATGGTGCTGGGATAATTGGCAAGCCACATGTAGAAGAAGGAAACCGGACTCTCACCTTATACAAAAATCAACTCGAGATGAATCAAATACTTAAGTCTAAGACCTGAAACTATAAAAACTCTAGAAGATAACATCAGAGAAACCCTTGTAGATATTGACTTAGGCAAAGACTTCATTACCGAGAACCCAAAAGCAAATGCAACAAAAACAAAGATAAATAGATGGGACTTAATTAAACTAAAAGTCTTTTGTAACCCAAAGAGTGAGAGAAAAATCTTCCTAATCTATACACCTGACAAAGAATTAATATCCAGAATCTACAAAGAACTCAAACAAATCAGCAAAAAAAAAAAAAAAAATCTCATCAAAAAATGGACTAACGACATGAAGAGACAATTCTCATAAGAAGGTAAACAAACAGCCATAAAACATATGGAAAAATGCTCAACATCACTAATGATCAGAAAAATACAAGTCAAAACCACAGTTCAGTACCACCTTACTCTTACAAGAATGGCCATAATCAGAAAATAGTGGATGTTGGCATGGATCTGGTGAAAAGGAAACATTTTTACACTGCTGGTGTGAATGTAAGCTAGTACAACCACTATGACAAACCGTGTGGAGATTCCTTAAATGACTAAAAGCAGATCTACCATTTGATCTGGCAATCCTACTACTGGGTGTCTACTCAGAGGAAAATAAGTCATTATATGAAAAAGATACTTGCACATGCATGTTTATAGCAGCACAATTTGAAACTGCAAAAATATGGAACAAGCCCAAATGCACACCAACCTACAAGTGGATAAAGAAGATGTGGTCTATATATACCATGGAATACTACTCAGACACACACACACACACACACACACACACACACACACACACACAGAGTAATGGCATTTGCAGAAACCTGGATGGATTTGGAGACCATTATTCTAAGTAACTTGGAAATGGAAAACCAAACATCATATTTTTTTTTCATAGTAGAAGCTAAGCTATGCAGATGAAAAGGCATAAGAATAATACAATTGACTTTGGGGACTCGGGGGAAAGGGTGGGAGGGGTATGAGGGATAAAAGGCTTTACATTGGGTACAGTGTACACTGCTCAGGTGATGGGTGCAACAAAATCCCAGAAATCACCACTAAAGTAGTTATTCGTGTAACCAAAACTGTTCCCCCAAAACCTATTAAAATAAAAAGGTTAAAAAATAAAGACAAAAAAGAGAAAGAAATAGAACTGATGTTGAATTCTGCCTCATTCTAATAGTAAGTGATATTTATTTAAAAATACATAATCTAATCGGAACCAAAGCCTACTCATTTTAGTAATAAATACATTTGCCACCACAATTTAAAATTAATAAATATAATTATTTGGAATTTACAAACAAAAAAATGTCTCCCAGAAACAAGCTAGGGACCCGACGGCTTCACTGCTGAATTCCACCAAACGTTTAAAAACAAACTAATAATGGCTACTCAAGCCATTCTGAAAAATAAAGGACATACTTCCAAACACATTGTACAAAGTAAGTATTATCCTGATACCAAAACCAGAGGAAGATATAAAAAATTATTGGTCAATATTACTGATGAATGTTGATACAAAAATCCTAAACAAAACATTAGCAAATTTAATTCAATAATACATTAAAAAGATAATTTATCATGACCAAGTACCATTTATCTCAGGGATGCTAAGACAGTTCAAATCAATCAATGTGATGCCTCATATCAACAGTATGAAAGGTAAAAACCATATGATCATTTCAATTGATGCTGAAAAGGCATTTGGTAAAATTCTACATCTCTTCATGATAAAAACCCTCAAACACTGAGTATAGAAGGAACATACCACAACAAAATAAGAGCTATACATGACAAACTCATAGCTAGCTTTACACACAGTGGGGAAATATGGAAAGGCTTTCCTCTAAGATCTGGAATATGACAAGGATGCCCACTCTCACCGTTATTCAACATAGTAGTGGAAGTCCTAGCAAGAGCAATCACACAAAAGAAAAAAATAAAAGGCATCCTAACTGAAAAGAAGAAGGTTAAGTTATTTTTGTTTGCAGGTAATATTATCTTATATTTGGAGAAACCTAAAGATTCCACCAAAAAATGAGGAGAATTGATAAACAAAGTCAGTAAAGTTGTAGGATACAAAATCAACATATGAAAGTCAGCAGCATTTCTATATGCTAGCAGTAAACAATCTGAAAAAGAAATCAAGAAAGTAATTCCATTTACAATAGGCAATAGGCAAAAACAAACAAAATACATAGGAATTAAGGAAAGAAGCAAATGATCTCTACAATGAAAACTGTAAAACATCAGTACAAAAAGTTGAAGTGGTCAACAAAAAAAAAAGAAAAGAAAATGTACTCCATGGATGTAAGCTCTATTAGATTTCAATTAGCATTCACTCTAATTTGATTATAAGGCTTCAGCCATTCAAATGGCTAATAGGGAGACATTTAGATAATTGCAGCTGTCTGGGGTTATTACATTTGCTATCATTTTCACAGTGATTCATGTAAAGACTGGGCCATAAAATCTGTTTGTGTGGGTGGAGACAAGCCATGATGGCTTACTGGGGTAGGCAGCACTATTAAGCATTTTGCTATTGTGGTCTGGCATTTGGGATTTTTTAAATTAGGATGGCAAATATGATGGATATTTAGGATTAGTGTTTACCATTTATCTGTATTCCAAAGAAATATTATTGATTATTCATCCACAATATTGTTTCATTTGACAAAAAAAAAAAGCATTAGCCAAAAAAAAAAAAAAAAAAAAAAAAAGAAAATGTACTCCATGTTCATGAATTCAAAGAATCAATATTGTTAAGATATCCATACTACCCAAAACAATCTACAGATTTAATGTAATTTCTATCAAAATACCTGTGGCATTGCTAAAAACAATTCTAAAGTTTATATGGAACCAGGAAAGGTCCAGAATAACCGAAGCTATCCTAAGCAAAAAGCACAAAACTGGAACATTCACATTACCTGACTTTAAATTATACTACAGAGCTATAGTAACCAAAACAGCATGGTACCGGCATAAAAACAGTCACATAGATCAGTGGAACAGCATACAGAACAAAAAGATAAATCCATACATGCACAGTGACCTAGTGATCTCATTTTGACAAAGGTGCTAAAAACATACACTGGGGAGAGACAGACTGTTCAAGAAATATTTCTGGGAAAACTGGATATCCATAAGTCAATGAATAAAACTGGACTCCTATTTCTTTCCGTATAGAAAAATCATATTCACATGTATTAAAGACTTAAATTGAAGACCTCAAACTATAAAACTACTACAAGAAAACATTGGGAAAATGCTCCAGGACATCAGTCTGGGCAAATATTTTATTCAGCAATACCCCACAAGCATAGGCAACCAAAGCATAAATGAACAAATGGAATCACATCAAATTAAAAAGCTTCTGCACAGCAGAGGAAACAATCAGCAAAGTCAAGAGACAACTCACAGAATGAGAGAAAGTATTGGCAAACTACCCATCTGAAAAGGGATTAATATCCAGAATATTTAAGGAGTTCAAACAACTCTATAGGAAAACATCTAATAATCTGATCCAAAAATGGGCCACATATCTGAATAGTCATTTCTCAAAAGAAGATATTTCAAATGGCAAACATGCATAAGAACACCACTGATCATCAGAGAAATGAAAATCAAATCAAAACTACTATGAGATATTATCTCACCCCAGTTAAAATGGCTTATACTCAAAAGACAGGCAATAACAAATGCTGACAAGGATATGGAGAAAAGGGAACCTCTGTACGCTGTTGGTAGGAATGTATATTAGTACAACTACTATGGAGAGCAGTTTGAAGATTCCTCAAAAAACTAAAAATAGAGCTACAATATCATCCAGCAATCCCACTGCTGAGTATAAACCCCAAAAAAAGAAAATCAGTATATTAAAGAGATATTTGCACTCCCATGTTTGTTGCAGCACTGTTCATAATAAGTAAGATTTGGAAGCAATCTAAATGTCCGTCAACAGATGAATGGATAAAGAAAGATGTGGTACACATATGCAATGGAGTATTATTCAGCCATAATAAAGAATGAGTTCTAGTCATTTGCAACAACATAAGTGGAACTGGAGATCATTATGTTAAGTGCAATAAGCCAGGAACAGAAAGACAAACTTGGCATGCTCTCACTTATTTTGGGGAGCTAAAAGTCAAAACAGTTGAATTCATAGGGATAGAGAGTAGAAGGATGGTTACCAGAGGCTGGGAAGGGTGGTGGAGGTTGGGGGAAAAGTGGGGATGGTGGAGTACAAAAAATATTAGGAAATAATAAATAAGACCTAGTATTTACTAGCACAAGAGGGTGACTGTAGTCAAAAATAATTTAATTATATATTACAATTAAAAGGGTATAATTGGATTGTTTGCAACACAAAGAATACATGCTTGAAGTGATGAATACCCCATTTACCCTGTTGTGATTATTTCACATTGCATGCCTGTATCAAAATATCTCATGTAAGCCATAAATATATACATCTAATATGCTACTAGAAATTTAAAAAAATAACTTTATCATTAAATGTTTATATATTTAAGAATATTTGAATAGATATAATCTGCTAAAAAATGGTACAATAATACATTTTAATGGTTTTTTTTGGAAGGTGACTCAGAATTAAATATTTTTGACCTTAAAATGTTCCTACCCTTTATGTTAGTAATTATGGTTACATGACAATAACTTTAAGAAGCAATCAGATTTACCTATACGCTTAAGTCAAATACTTATATAGTATGATATTTATTAAGCATCATTCATTTTTACAGGGAAATTGGAAAATAAAAATAAATATCTTAAGGACATGATAATAATTAGTTAAATATGGTATACCTATTTATGGGACTATTATATACAATAAACTATTTTATCAAATTTAAAATATTTTATAACTTTTTTATTTGCATGACCATATGTGAAATACAAAAAAAGCAGGATACAAAAATGTAAACACAGCATTATTTTAAACTAAGTATACATGTATTATATTAGTTTATACCACATTATATATTTATTTCAAGTTGCCCCTGCTGAGGACAATGGTTTATAGAAGCCACGATCCAATATAAACCCAGCTCTTGCAGATATCACAGTCCTATGCTATACACTTATGTTAAAAGTGGTTATTTATAATTTAGAACATGCCATGTTTGGTGTTCTGTTCCTGTGTTAGTTTCCTGAGGATAATGATTTTCAGCTCTATCCATGTCCTTGCAAAGGAAATGATCTCATTCATTTTTACGGCTGCAAAGTATTCCGTGGGGAGCCGAACCATATGAACGCATAGACACAGGGCGTGAAACAACACACTGGGGCCTGTCAGGAGTGGGTGAGGGGAGGGGAAGCATCAGGAAAAATAGCTGATGCGTGCTGGGCTTAATACCTAGGTAATGGGTTGAGTTGATACCTGCAGCAAATCACCATGGCACATGTTTACTTATGTAACAAACTTGCACATCCTACACATGTACTCTGGAACTTAAATTTTTAAAAAAATATTTAAAAATTTAAAAATAAATAGAATTAAATTTTAAAAAGAGGTTATTCATTGGTGATAGGATTATGTGTAATATTCATTTCTTCTATATTGATGGACTTTCTTAATTTTATAAATGTAGTATGTATTATTTCTAAAGAAACGATCCTTTTTAAAGTAAACATAGAAAACATGTCAGAGAGCACTCTTGCAGTTGGATTTTTGCTTCAGTAATAAGTAATGCAGGATACTGGAAAACAGACAGGGAGAAACCAATGGAAATAGCCTTGGATTTTTTGATGAAACTTCACCATGGAACACCATTTCTTGTTACCTCTCTAAAGTTGTCCTTCCAATTGACTAGTAACATGTAGCTTGGGCTATTTTGTATGAGAGAGCTGGGTTTATGATGGACTCTAGCTTCTTTAAATCATCATCCCCAGTCAGGGCAGGTAGGAATTAATACATAAAAGAGCATAAAATGATATAAAAGAATACTGGAAATGTAGAATTTTACTTGAGCCTTGTGATTCTGGAAAGCAGCAAAGGTTAAGAACGTTCTCCCTATTTCACTACTCCTCATCCCTCTATTGAAATAGATTTTTCCCCACTCTTGGAATAATCCTCTCAAATAATGTCTTTACTAAGGTTTGGTTGGGTTTGTTTTCTGTATGATGACAAGATTGAAAAATAATTGTTACTCAAGGAGTTAACTACAAATTGTGATATTTATTCTTTTCAGCTATCTAATTTCAACATTTGTCACAAAACTTTAATTTTTCCTTAAATACGCTTTACTTAAAGCTTTTGAAATTTGGTTAAAACGATAACTGACAAACAATCACTACTTTATGTTTTCAAATTTATTCTAATACATACATTGTTTTAAAAATTAACTAAAGTAACAAAACTAGCAAATTGATTTACCACTAAAATTTCCATCATAAAATTAAAATACAAGTTAGTATTTGACATAGTTTGGCTGTGTCCCCACCCAAATCTCATAATGAATTTTAGTCATCATAATCCCCACACTGTGGGGATAATTGAATCATGTGGGCGATTTCCCCCATCCTGTTCTCATGATAGTGAGTTAGTTCTCACTAGATTTGATAATTCTATAAAGGGCAGTTCCCCTGCACACACTCTCTTGCTTGCCGCCATGTAAGCTATGCCTTTGCTTCTCCTTTGCCTTCTGCCATGATTGTGAGGCCTCCCTGTCCATGTGGAACTATAAGTCCGTTAAACTTATTTTATGTGGAACTGTATGTCCATTAAACTTCTTTTACTTTATAAATTACCTAGTATCAGGCATGTCTTTATTAGCAGCATGAGAATGAACTAATACAATATTTTATAAAGTTTGCTTTATATTCCATGGATATATGAGAAAATAAGGAAAAAATTTAACTCTATATTGGCAAATGTTTTGATGTAAATTTTTTATTTCTTAAGATATTTTTAAATATTTAAAATTTAGAAGTTGTGTCATATTCATTTGACTTTTGCCCAGATAATATACATATATATACACACACGTATGTATATACACACACCCACACATATATATATACACACACATATATATACATATACACACACACACACACACACACACACACACACATATATATATATATATGGAAGGGAATGTGCTATAGGGAATTTTAAAAATGAATTACACATGACTCCTGTCTTGGAGGAGCTGATACAATGTTGGGAGACATAAACACACTTAAACCTCTTATTACAATGGAAAGAGGAACAAGTAAATATACTACTAAATAATAGGTGTTTTGAGGCCAGTAAAGAGGAGAACAAATTTACTTATAAGAAAACTAAATGTTAAAGCTAGCTCACAAAATGTTATCTCTCTAAGACCAAGTCTCCTCATCTGTACAATGGGTGAAATAAGATAATGAAAGTGAGGTACGAGGCACCTAATAGAGTGTGGTCCCACATTGTTACCATGTGGTAGGTATACTATTGGAATACTAAAATAAAATGCTATAGGGCACAGTGGAAAATGCAATTAAGTTTGTCTGAGAAAGCTTAATAAAGAGATTATATTAGATCTGAACCATGAAGGTTCAGATGAATATAAAATCAACAGACAAGAAAAGGGAGGAAGAGCAACACATAAATAGTGCTGTAAAAGCACTTGTCAGACTTAAGAATACAGATATGGCAGAGAAAGGTGGGAGGCTGTGGGAAGGTGAAGCCAGTGGAAAGGTGTGCTCAACCAGGAGGTGAAGTGTCTATTATGACATGTTTGCGCTTTCTTGTGTGTTGAAAATGGGAATTTACCTTATGTTAGAAAACAAATTCTGTACTTTAGAAATGTCACCTTACTAACTTGGGAGTAGGTAGACTGAAGGAGAGAAAGGATAGATATTAGGGTGTATTACAATTGCCTGGGCAAGAGATATTTAAAGCATAGGACAAGTCAATACTAGTAAAACACAAGGAAAAAGGAGATCAGTAGGTATTTAGCAATTAAATGTAAGTAAAAAATGTTTTCTAGGTATAGGTGAAAAGAGTTTAGCTGTTTTGTTTTGAGATGCTTTTGAAACATCCAGATGGAGATATCTTATTTGTAGTTTGTGATAAGTGAAAATATGAACTTCTGACTGCTTAGCTGTTAGGGGATAGCTGAAAATTGAAAAATAAACCATGACCTGTACAAGGCACCCTGACTTTCAAGGTAAATTAACCAAATGAAACCAAAATATAATAGCTTTCATAAAATATCTAAACTGCTTCTTAAAAAATACCAATTCATTCAGAGCCAGATGGTCCAAAATATTCACAGACAAATTAGTCTAAAATGTACTCTGTACAAAAGCATGGATTCTGACAAACTGAATATAAAAATGGACAGTGGTCAAGTCATGAGTGAGAATAGAATGTTAACTCACAAATTCTGCAGCAATCAGCCAAAAATGATCACTGACTGCCAGCTTCCACAATTTTTGTCCGTACCTCCAAGCAGAGAAAGACAAATATGTTTCACAAACCAATCATAATGAATGCCTCACTTTCCAGTTACTCCGCCTCTAGCTTTCCCCTGAAAACAATCTCCGGTCACAGAACATCTTAAGCCTTCCCCTTCCTATTTCTAAAAGTTTTAAAAAATGCCTTGCCATTTCCCTGCCTGTCTCTGAGTCTCTGCAAAACTCAAGTGATGGTGACTGACTCCCTTGTTATAACAAGTTCTGAAAAAACAATCTTTGTCTTCTCATATGAGTTGTCTTTGTTTATGACCACAGGTTTAAAGGAAAGAATACTGACTTTTGTGCTTGGAAATTCTAAACCATACATTTCAATAGTCTCCTATAACCCTCTAGCACAAAAACAAAGTATCCTTTCCTAACTTTCCTCCTAGTAAGGGGCCCCACAGGTACTACATTATGGGTTTTCGCTTGTTAAAGCAATGAGTATATCTAACTGTTGACAATACCTGTGTTCCTGATAGTATTTGTCTGATGGGCATCAACAGTCAAATTAGTCCTATGGAAGAAAATAGAGATATTGGGTGAGAAGGTAAATAGCATGAAGAAGTCAAATGTAGAGATTATTTTAGAAAGTTTAGTTAACATTTCTTGAGTGTTTAGTATGTGTCAGGTGTTATAAAATATCCTTTCTATATATTATCTCATTTACTCACCAAAACCACCCAATGACTGTGGCTCACTACTCTCATTTTACATATAAGGAAAATGAGAATGCAAAAAGTTTAAGGTACCTAGAAGTTATGAACAAATAGTAATACAAGTGACTTTTGCACAAAGATTATCAGACTCCACAGAATCTAGCCTAAAGACCAAAATGCTTCAGAAAGTCAAAAGAAAATGAAATATGAAAAAAGAACAACTTCTAGTCAGCTTTAGGTCATCAATAAATTTGGTGAGAATAGTTTCAGAAGTATGGTGGTGGCTGAGATCAGGCTACTGTGGGGGACCCAATGGAAATGAGAAAGTGAAAGTTAGGGGTACTAATTAACCTCTCAAGATATCTGGTCAGACAGTAAAAGAAAATGGTACCTTGATAAGAGACATGACTATAGTTAGTAATTACTGGGTGAGAGGTAACTGAAGATGATTATAAGTAGAAAAATAATGGAACCAGTCAAAATGGAGTAACTGAAGATACTCCTTAACAAAAATGAAAGTGTTACATTATTAGAGAGATGGTTTGAAAAAGCCTGTGGAGCAAGGAGGAGTCACCAATTAATAACAGAGTTTTAGTATTTACTCTTGTTAAATAGGAACAAAACTTAGTTCTTTGTGTGGAAATTTAATTTTTGGAAATACCAAAATACCAGTAGTCAATTTTGGTAAATATGTTTGATGATTTTTATGAATATTATCATTCGAAGTTCAAATCACATATGATAATAATATTATGATATATGTTACCTTAAGTGATTTTTAATCTCAGAAGTCCCAGATATTTTTAGTATTTTTACCATTATAGGAGCACTATGTACAGTTTCCTAACAAGTGAACAATTAATGTTGATATATAAATTCAAATATATCCACATTCATATATTTAGCAGAAGACTTCAGCAATATTCATGTCACACGATGCTAAGTAATATAAAATTATATTTATGAATATAAATGTATACTGTGTATATAAAATGTATCTTATTTATATATATCCTTTGTGTGTGTGTATGTGTGTGTATCTCCCAAGACAAAGAATGTTGCGTTTATCTTCGTGTAAAGTTGTAACCATTGCAAAGCCGTATCTTGAGCCTTGAAATCTTGATATTTAACTTACTTGTGTTTTTTAAAATAAGCAAATACAAATTCTAACATTATTAATATCATTATTTCAACATACAAATCTATACTGTATAAAGGCTGATGGGGTACGACAAACTGAGATCCAACCTTTTTCTATAAGATCTAGGTGATTATTTTCTTTTTGAAATAGAGACATCAGCATAATGATGTCTCCTTCAAGTTTTCTTGGTTAGGAGGGAATTTGAGTTTCAATCTTTTTGACATTCTTTACAAAATCTCTTGTGCTCATCAAACAGCAACATTTGTAGGATGTCTAGAATGTGTAAAATTTGAGCAATGATAATTAGAATCTGAAAGGGAAAGTTACCTTTAAAAAAAACAAAAATAATGAGAAAATGTTTTCCTTTTTTACGGCCCAGACCTGATTCTGTTTATACATTCATTGTGAGTATTTATTGTTATTGAACTTAAAAAGCTTACTGGTGATTGAGTTTTTCCTCTCATCTTATTGATTGTAAGGAAAACTTAAAATGACTACTAGGCTGCCAAAAAGTCTTTATTGTTAACTATAATTTGTTAGCACAATAAACTATGAATATTGCAAGCTCCAATTTCCAAAATAAGCATAAAAGATGACTGAATACAAAAAGGCAACTAAATAGAATGATACACTGCACTGATAATTGGAGAAAACACTCCGTTTGAAATGTATTCACTTCAGAATGAGAATAAAATCTTACAAAGGTAGACTGCTTCAGTTTCAAAGGAAATGATTTCAATGGAGCACTTCATATCATAAAATAACCTTGGGATGTACTCCTTATGTCATTCTAAAGTGTCTGATGCATGCTGCAATCAAAATAACAACTATCTACAGATACTGCCATAGGCCATTTACCCTGCTAAAGAGTTTGATCTCCTTCAAGAGTTTTACATGTCACTCTTATTAACACTTATTTTTTAAATCAATCTCTTTGTGCCTATTAGTCAGAGGTGTGATGTGGTGAAAAAAAAATGCAGCCATAAGCAGCAACAATAAAACTTGTTTTGTGTGTTAGCATGCTGAAACAACCAAAATAAATCCACTATAAATGTTTTTGCCAAGATAAAAAAGCACCCCAATTGTTACAAAATTTATTTTTTGTTTGCAAAATATATTCCTTACTTTGTTGAATCTTATTTTTCAAATGCTATAGTGTGATTTTCAAATAATTTCAGATTTGTAGACGACGACGATGATGATGATGATGATGATGATGATGATTTGAGATTTATCATACATAGATAAGGAATAAAAACCGCATTGGCTTTGGTGACAGCTCCCATATGCGAGCTCTAAAAATTCTTGGAGAGCTAACAAATTTTTTTTGAATGTTAAATACGAGGATCTCAGGGTGCCACCGTTCTCTATACCCCCATCTTTTAGTGGTAACGTATCATGTCAGTAGGAAATAATGCATTTAGGGATGATTATCCTTGAACTCCAAACTTTTCTATGATGATAGAAAACATTTTTTGTTTTAATGCATATTATATCTCTAGTAAATAATGCACGATGCTTACTAGAAGAGAATGTCCCTAAATTATGAAAATCACAGTTAGTGAATTCCTTTAATTATATATTTCCACATAGTTGATTTTATTAAAATTTTCATTTATGAAGGGAAGATTTACAGCAGAAGATGCAGATATAAAAACTTTAGGGAAGTACATCAAGATGCATTAATAATTTTAAAAATAATCAATGTAGTAATAATAAACCTATTTTTATAAATCAGACCAGAAAAATTTGGCTAATTTTCTCAAACTCACACAGCTAACAGGTAAAAGGATTTAAGACAAGGACAAATGTAAGAAATTTTAAAATTTATCTTTGGATATTTTCTTTCCTTCACTTTTTTACCTCCCTTCACAAATTATTCTGGTCACAGTAATGAAAATGTGGGTTAATACAATTGCATTATTATTTTAGCCACTTTATAGTTCAAATATGATTTTGTGCACCCCAAATCCTGAAACCAAGTTACTGTTTCATGAAAAAAATGTGTCTTGAATTCTGAACAATCAATATGCAAACACTTATTGGTCACAATTCGTAGATATGGCATGCTGTATGCTCTGGTTAAAAGATAGACCCAATATAAAATGTTCAATATGGGAAATGAAATAACCCTGAAAATTACATCATTTAAGAGTGAGTCATCAGCAGGTGTGTTTCACAGGGAATGGGTTTTAAGGCTTTCAGCTATAACTTGTTTTACGGCAAGTTGTTAATACCATAAGCGCATCAGAGACAATATGATGTTGTTATGAATAAAATCTTGGCAGAATCTTAGCATTCAAATTTCCTGTTCTAAAGCCAGTAAGCAAGACATTTTTCTTTAAAGTATACTAAAGAAAAAGGAGACAGTAAAACTACTTAAGCAGAGAGTAAAAGAATGTTGAAATAAAAGAATACAGAGAATGCTTGTTGACATAGGGCAGGTTTAATCTATTCTAATTTCAAACAATACTCTTTAACTACAATTTATAATTTCACCTAAGATGAATTGAATTCATCCTTACATATATTTAGTTTCGCTACAGAATTATGTCTGGAGTTACTCAAATCTCACACAAAAAACACACATTAACTCTGATGCAAATAATTAAGTTTTTAAACATATGATATTTGATATGTTTTCTGAGAATAAAATGTGTCACATGTAAATTTCTTCAAGTTAAACTATTTCAGATTTTATTAGGATAAGTTTCTCTAAATGTTTCTGTATGTATACCTGCTAATTTCTGGAAACAAAATAGAAAATAAAGAAACATGATTTACTATGAGTTGATAATACAATATAAATTATAATTTGGATTATATAAAGCTATTGATTATCAAAAAGACTAACATTTGAAAATAATATACTCTTTCATTTATAGATACCCACAGACTATGCTCTCATATATTCACACTCTAAACTCTTGACATATTATTTTAATAAATTAATAATTAATAATCAATTGTATTTACTGTGTGTATTTAAGGTATACAACATGATGTTATGAGATACATATATATAGTAAAATGGTTACTATAGTAAACAAGTTTACATATTTATCATCTCACATAGCTACCCATTTCCCCTGTGGCAAGAGCAGCTACGATCAACTCATTTAGCAAAAATCCTGAATACAATACACTGTTATTAAATATAGTCCTTATGTTTTGGATTACATCTCTTGGGTATAATACCCAAAAGGAATAAAATCACCACCTCATGAACATAACTGTATACCCATGTTCATTGCAGCATTATTCACAATAGCCAAGATATGGAATCAACCTAGATGCCCACCAATGGATAAATGGATAAAGAAACTTCTATACATTATGAAATATTATACACATATGTATATATGTGTGTCAATATGACAATATACAATGCATATATATGTATGTCAATGTAATATTATTCAGACTTAAAAAAGAAGAAAAGAAGATTCTGCTACAGGACACAATATGAATAGACTTGGAAGACATTATGCTAAGAGAAATAAGTGAGACTCAGAAAATATTACAAAAGCCCACATATATGCAGAATCTAAAGGAAAAAAATAAGCTAAATATATAGAAATAGAGAACACAGTGGTTGTGTACCATGGTTGGGGTGGTGGAGAGGAAGGCAATGGAATGGAGGTCAAAGGATACAAAGTAGTAGATATGAAGAACGAACAATTCTAAATATCTAATGTATGACATATTTATTTTATACTTTTATCCCTTAAAATTAGGGACTTTCACAACAAATTTAATTAATATCAAAACAATAAACTAATCAATACATATTTAAGTCATAGATTGACATTAAATTATTGACAAAATGATTGCTAACCATTTAAATATCAGAGTCAATGTTTTAAATTACATATTGAACAACAGGTAGGTTTTAATAACATAAGCAGTCAGAGGTCAAATGAAATAGAACTGTGGAACAGGTAATTGCAATTTTACCTGAAATAATTAAAGTTAATGTTACATAAAGAAGGAAATGTTTTTTAAACTGCTATGAAAAAACTCCATCACCCACTTTTTTCTAATGACTTGTTGAATATATTCTCATTAATGCTATCTTTAGCCTAGATGATGTAAATATTTAGGCTTTAGCCAGAAGTATTCCATTCAATAGGCCTGCAAAATTCAGCAAGAATATGGTATTGATAAATTAAAAATGTAGTAGTTTTCTTATATGTAAAAACTTGGCATATATTTTAATTTCATTATTCAAAAATATTTATAATTGTAATTATCATACATTGATTCCTGATAAATATCAAAACATCTGTAAATGCAGAAATATGAAAATTTAAAAATGGTTATCCTTCATTTTACCAACATCAAACTCTTCATTCCATAAGTAATAATTTAAATAAATTGATATATATCTCTCTGGACATTTTTCAATATGTTTAGGTTTGTATGTGCTTGCGTTCATAAGTTTAGAAAATGTAAATGAAATTATACATGCTGTTAGGCAATTGGCTTTTTTAAAAACAATTTCTTCTGGGCATTTTTCCTGTCATTGATATACACCTTCTTCATTTTAACCCTATTATAGCATTTTATACCATAGTCATAAAATTTTCTTTTTATTTCTGTATTGCAATGAATGCTGCAACTAGCATCTTTGAATACATATGCAGGTTTGTCTATCGGATAGATTTCCAGATGGGTAATTTCTAGAGACACAGAGGATGTGCATTTAAGTTCTCATTCATTAAAGTTCTCATGCATGTATGTAGGTTTGTTCAGTTTTAAAAAAAACTTTGTCTTTTTTTCTTTTCTGAGCCAATCTAGTTTCCATCTGCCTTCTATTTCCAGGAAAATTTATTAAAAATTCTGGGCAAATGATGATCCAATTTTGTGATCTTGTTACCAAAACACAAGGGGTTTGGTCTAGGTCCTGCTGCTCACTGCACAAAAAGCCAATCACTGAGAGGATGAGCATTTCAAAGGAAGAAGGCTTTAATCAGGTACTGCAGCCTAGGAGATAGGAGCTCAGTCTCAAATTCATCTCCCTGACCAATAAAAATTAGGGGCTTATATAGAAGGTGATATGGTTTGGCTCTGTGTGCCTACCCAAACCTCATCTCAAATTGTAATCCCCACATGTCAGGGGAGGCACCTGGTGGGAGGTGATTGGATCATTGGGGTGTTTTTCCCCATGCTAGTCTCATAATGGGTTTCTTACAAGATCTATTTGTTTGATAAGTGTGTGGTTTTTACCCTTCTCTCCCTCTCTCTGGTGCTGCCTTGTGAAGAAGGTGCTTGCTTCTCCTTTGCCTTCTGCCATGATTGTAAGTTTGCTGCAGCTTCCCCGGCCATGTGGAACTGTAAGTAAATTAAACCTCTTTTATTTATAAATTACCAAGACCCAGGTAGTTTTACAGCAATGTAAAATGGACTAATACAACAAGGAAGAAATATAACAATATATAAGTAAACAGGGACTGGGGAGGGGCAAGAAAGCAATCACAATGAATGAGGGGTCCTGCATCTCATTGTCTGGATGTGGTGATCTAGTGAATTTCAGTTCTTTGATACTCTTTTTGAGATGCCTGAAGGTCCTTCTGATAGCAGCAGGAAGCAGACAAATTCCTAGGTAGATAGGGATGGATCCCTCGTGAAACCCAACCTTCAGGCCAGAGACAGCCTGAAGCCTGAAAACCAGGCAATTAGTTCCAGGTAAAATTCACAGTCAGGAGTGAGAACTTCCTTGATGCCTTTCAGCCAATCAGATGATGTTCTTTCCAGGCACAACTATGGACCAATCAGCATGCACTTCCTCCATTCTGAGCCCATAAAAACCCCAGATTCAGCCAGACTCAGCCACACATCAGGACTACAAGCCCGCGAGAAGGATCTACCCACTTTGGGTGTCCTCTCATTGAGACTAGTTCTATTGCTAAAGAAAACTCTTCTCTGCCTTGCTCACCCTCCAGTTGTCCATGTAACCTTATTCTTCCTGGATTTGGGACAAGAACAAATTAGGGCCTGGTGAATGGTCGGCACCAAAAGGGCTGTAACACTTCTGTGGCCAGCTCTCTGAGCTGTGAGCAATGACACACTCCCATTCTTCAGACTGCAGAAGTGAAGAGCATGGACTCTTCTGGCGGCCCAGACCTCAGGATTCCCAGAGCCAGAGCTATAACTGTGTAGCTGTCCTGCCCTCCACTGGCATCAGGGGGCCACCTCATTTGATGGAAAGCAGCAGCAGGGCCAGGCCAGGCCAGCCCAGGAGCCATGGGCTGGAACAAGGCAGCAGGACTGAATGAGCTAAAACATGTCCCCCACCTCAGTCTGCTGAGCGGGCAGGCATGGGATCCAGGCTGGTAGCACAAGCCAAGTGCAGCCTGCCAGGTCAAGTCGGTGGAATGAGCCCAGCAGGCATGAGCGAAACATGCAGAGGTGCTGCTGACCACAGAGGTTTCTGGCTAGTGGAATGACAACTGAAAGATCCTGTGACAATTTTCTGAGGAAGGAACTCAGATAAAACAATATAAATTTTAAGCTTTAAGACCAGAAGTGTCAGTTGCTATGTTACTAAAAAAAAAAAAAAAATCTATAGGACTATTAGGTCGGTTTCAATTTTCCATGACAATTATTTATGTTTATTTTGAAATAAACACACATACATTTGCCATTTCACTAGGATTTGATGAGGAGAAGGAGCTACATGCATGTATTCAAATATACATTAAGGCCAGATCTGACATTAATAATTTATATATAGTGACATAATTTTCTGTTGAATTGAAAGACATTTTGCATGGGTTTTGAATCAGTCAAATTTTGCGTAGAATGGCAGTTTCTTCACTTAACATTATGCATCCAAATTAAACTCTCTAGGATTTAATTTTTGTATGTATAAAACATAATAGTTCTAATAACTTTACATTATAGGATTGTGAAGATTAAATACATAAAGTTATGAAGTTCTGGCAATATGATAATGGCTCAAAATATTAATTTTTATGCATTGTTATAGGCACAATCTTTACTATTTAGTGTTTATCTTGTGTATGTTTGGTGGCATGTATGTAACAGGAGTGTCTTCGTCCACGTTGCTTGTTTTTTTAAGCACCAGATGTAAACATTATATTTGTATTCAATCCATATTTTGAAGACATTTAAACTGCATTTGATTTTTGATTATATATATTTCAGTTAATAAAATAGTAGTCATTCAAGAGAAACTCATCTATTATAGTATTTTAAATTACATAGTGTCTTCCTCTTTTACCTAAAAATTATATCTTAAACCACTGACTGCAAACCAAGGTGCATATATGCTGTAAAGAGACTTGCAGAGGGCTGGACATAAGAAAATTCCCGTGTGTATCACTGGTGTCTGAGAACTAAAACAGGAAGTCTTTATTTTGACTGTAAGAAGGTGATTCTATAGGAGACAGACATTGTGTCTTTAATTATAGCTGTATTTGAAAAATACAAAAAGCATTATTTATGTATGACTTTTGAACTCATTTTTTGAAGCTTTCTCTCTCATTAATGCATCTATATCCATGTAAAATATGAGTGCTTTAGAAATGATGAATTAATATGTATTTGTGTTGAACTTTACACATTTCACTGCAGAAATAAGAATATTTTTACATTCACAAAATGAGCTTATGAGAAAAGAATTCCACTAGTTTTGCATGGATAGAAGAAAAACCAATAATTTTCTGTCTTTTTTCATGGAATCTTGACTTTGATGTGCACGTTTCTATGAATTCTTATCTTCCCATAATAACACTGATATATTCCAATAAACAACAGTAGTATTAATAGATATTAGTCTCATCTCATGTTAGAGAAATGGGAAAAATGCCAATTGTATAACAAATATGTAAACATATTTGATTATGAATATTTGGACTGTGCTGGATTAATTCCTGAGGGCTTGACCAGACTAGTTCTATTGCTAAAGAAAATTCTTCTCTGCCTTGCTCACCCTCCAGTTGTCCATGTAACCTCATTCTTCCTGGATTTGAGACAAGAACAAATTAGGGCCTGGTGAATGGTCGGCACCAAAAGGGCTGTAACACTTTTGTGGCCAGCTCTCTGAGCTGTGGGCAATGACACACTCCCATTCTTCAGACTGCAGAAGTGAAGAGCAAGGACTCTTCTGGCGGCCCAGACCTCAGGATTCCCAGAGCCAGAGCTATAACTGTATAGCTCTCCTGCCCGTAATTACAATTACGAATTTCAGAAAAATATTTACAAAATGATTCACATAAATTTTTCTGTATTTCTGTATTTTTAAAACTGATTTCTATAGCACATGCATTCCTGTTTGTTTGTTTGTTTGTTTGTTTTGAGATAGAGTCTCACTCTGTTGCCCAGGCTGTAGTGCACTGGTGCTACCCCACCTCACTACAACCTCCAACTCCCGGGTTGAAGCAATTCTCCTGCCTCAGGTTGCAAAGTACCTGGGATTATGGGCATGCACCACCACGCCCAGCTAATTTTTGTATTTTTATGAGAAACAGCATTTCACCATGTTGGCCAGGCTGGTCTCAAACTCCTGACCTCAAGTGATCCACCCGCCTTGTCCTCCCAAAGTGCTGGGATTACAGGTGTAAGCCACCGCACCTGGCCCTCACATGCATTCTTGACTGAGACAATATTGCCCCACAGGAAGGAAAATTACTTTTGTGGGGGCACTGAGAGAGACATTTGTTTCTGAGGATAGGGGTCTTGTGGTCCTCCAGAAAGCCACAGTACATAAACAGATAAACAGCATATTTATGATATTAAAATTTAGTGGGAAGGACAATTGGCACGAAATATTTTGTAAAGCTCCTAAAGGGAGCAAATTTTTTTTTAAACATAAAAATAAACACATAAAAAGTTCGGAAAACACTCCAGTACCAAAATTTACAGAACAATCTATGGTTAGCTATTTTGCAAAAAGCCATATATTATGCTCTATTACACATATTAAATTTTTTTAATGTTTTAATTTGAGATCTGTTCGAATAACTTGTATTTAATGTGCTGATTATAGGTCTGTCCATAAGTCTTTGGTTTCAAGTTTTAATGCACTAAAGATTCTTTCAAAAATGTGTTCTGAAGATGTGAAAAATACCTGGATAAGAGAAATAATTATTATAATGAACTTTAATGAATGAAATAAAAATTTCTCATTTTTAGAGCAATTCAAATAGAACAGAAATTACCTAATATATTTTTCTGCCTTCATATATATTGAGTGAAACGTAATTATTTGTCTTTTTGGTTTGCTAATTTTATTCTAACTAATATTATGTAAAACAACACTTTCATTCTTCCATAAACACTTTTACCTTTTAATAAATATGAACATTTTCTTACTTCATAATTCCACTGCGTTCTCCTCAGGTCCAATCTTACTCATGAGAATTGCTGATAGAGAATTCGTCTTCAGCGTGTGCTTACTCAGTGCTATCTTGTGTTGAGCTTGTGCTAGATAAATCTTTTTTCATTTGCACAGCTACATAAATTTCACTTTACAGTTGAATGTGCCTTCTTATCCAAATTATCAAGCCCCCCTTGAAGATTGTATTCTTTCCCTTTCTCCCCTTGTTAGAAAATCACTGTGGGGGGCAGGAAATCTGGGACATTTGTTAGGATTCTGTCATTAACTAATAATGGTTTGGAATAAGCTACTTAATCTTCACAGATCTCAATCATATCAATAATGGAATAAAAAGGAATTATTAATCTTTTTTTGTATCTTACAGGCTTTTTGTGAGGAGCAATTATATTTATGAATGTTCTTTGAAACAATTTTAAGTGTAAATTCAACTTTTCCAAATATTAGACTGGCCTTTTATTTTCTACTTACATAGCAATAATTGACTATCTATACTTTCTCCCTTATCCTATGAACGCTTTGTTAATAATACATAGAATCTGCGTTAAAGATGTGTTTTCTAATATTCAGTATAAATTTTAAAATATAAATAGTACTATTTTCATTTTATCTTCTTAAAGGCAGGAAGCTTGTCCTATTCGAATATGTTCCTCATAGCCTGGCATTATAGAAAGTTTTTAGCGAACATTTGCTGAACCTAAAAAATTAGTTAATTTCAATTTTACAAAATTTTTGAACATCTGCTATATGTGATAAACTATATAAAATACTTGAAATATTTTTAAAGTTTAAGGATGTGAAAATTCAACATTAATATATTCTTCTATGATTATCCTGATTGCTGAAATTTTAATGATAAAAATTGAACAATTATTTGATACCTTCCAAAATGTATGTTTTACATAAATCTAGCATAATGAATTATTCAATACCATGTGTCCTTTTAATATGGATAATCTGACTTCTATGTCAGATTAGAAAAGTTATACCATATGAAAAATGATTTATCAGTAATGTTGCCAAAATACTCAAGAAATTATTGTGTTATGATATCTTGCAGGTAGCAAAGAAACTCAAGTTTTGAATCCCCACTTCACTCAAATAGTTGTCTAAAGTTCATTGGTTATTCATTCGTCTATCGAGTGGTCATCAGGAAGCTTGGCTATTTAGGAGAAGAATAAAGTATTTAAACAATTTTATTCACTGATGTTTTAAAATTTACAATTTAAGATAACATATGACTCCTAGAGATCTGCATTTACTGTAGTAATTAGAAATATTCTTAAAGATTGTGTATGAGATAAAAAGACTGTAGTAGTTAATATGAACAGAATGCAGTTCACTTTATTTCATAAATGTTTACGGCATTTGCACATTATTAAATATGTTTGATAAGTTTCTTTTGGTAGCTTTCTCTAATGTTGCCTTACATCCCCAAGTTATAGAAATGGATAAATAACTAAAATTTAGTTTAGAGAAGAATAAAAGTATGTAAAAAGCAAAATAAATAGTACAATTTATAAATGCAAATTACAAACAGGAGCCTTCTCTGAATTTCCATTTGTGGAGACAAATAAATCTGCAGGAGTATTTATTTTACATAAGCATTTTAACTAGCCCTGACAAAAAAATGAAGAAAGGTAAAGTGAAATTAGAATGTACGATTTTTAAAAATGCTACATATTTACATTCTACTCCCAAACATATGTTAAGAAACTATGCCACATAGTATCATGAAACCATCAAAGACTTCACAACAGTTTAAAATTAAGCAGCTTAAGTTAATGGTAAAAACAATCCTTGTTTTCCAGAATAAATTTAAAATAGTATTTTCCAATCTAATATGAATTAAATTTATCTCTTAACATGGTGATAAGATTAAAGCTACTGTAGTGTATTTCACATTGCAGTAATTCATGCTGTTACTGAAATTCCATGACTAGAATGCTGGTGAAAGTCACATATATGGAGAATGGCAGGACATCATTGCAGTTTCAAAGAAAACTTTCAACTAATTATTTCTCAAAGACTCAAGAGAATGCCCCAGAAAACAGCCTATTTAGCTACAATGTGATACATAGTGTTTTTCTCCTGTCTGGTTCTATCTTTTTGTTTTGATATCTGATTCTGAAACTTTAGATACATACAAAGTCAGATTTTTATGTCATGTTTATGAATTGTCTGCAGTTTTGTCTCCTGATAATACTACCAAAATGTCACTGTGTTGAAGTACAGTAATAGGACAACTCTGATCAGGCTTCTGAGCTCTGCCAACTAGTATCATTCATGCAGCTAGTCAGTTGACATCCTCACTGGGGTCATGCTATTTTTTTCCACACAAGTACAGAGGCATTTTTGCCTTACTTCTAATTCACATCTTTGACTCTCAAGGATGTTTTAGAATCTTGCAGAATCGTTGGTGAAACAGTTCTTTCAATTTCATTTGCAGTTCCTTCCTTTTAGGACTCAAATAAGAGGCAGCAGGGCCTGAGTCTGAGGTCAGTCCAAAAGGAACCATCATGGATTCCAAATGGTCCCAGCCCCCCAACAATACAAATGAAGCAGTGTCATTGTCTGGGGTAATACCCAAGGTTCATTGTCTCATGCCAAGGAAATCAAGAATGGGGACACACAGGTAGTGAGTTTAAGAGTGAAGGTTTAGTAGGCAAAAGAAAAAGAATAGAGAATAACTGTTTCTCCTGCAGAGAGAGAGGAGCACCAGAGTGGGTCTTCCAGTTTCATGATGAAATGCACAAGGTTTTATAGACAAGCTTGAGGAGGTTGTGTCTGATTTACACAGGGCCTGAGAGATGGATCAGACCAGGTATGAAGTTCGCATAACGTGTAAAGAAGCCAGCCATCTGCCTTAATCTTTTATTATGCAGATGGGGTCTCTACCCGGCCGGTGCCATGTTGTCTTTTCTTACTGTACATGTGGTTGATAAAGAAAAGAGAAGATGGAGCTGCCATGTTGAACATCCCTGGCCTCCAGGTATCTGTCCCCTATTGCCACAGCTGTCAGCATTTACCTATGCAAGTTTTTAGCTTGCTTATCTATGTTTGCAACTCAACTTTATAGGTTGCTCTTTGTTAGAAAAGAAATGATTTGGGGGCTTCTTTTCAATAAAAGGAAAACCTTACCAAGGACTTCCTTACCCTCACTACCTGCCTAAATAATTTCTTTTTAACTCCTATAGCACTAAGTTGTTGCTGTGACATTCAGCTTCTGAGCCTTTCCTCCCTCTTTACTTAGTAAAGCCTTTCCCAAGAAGCAGCTTAGTCTATGATGCAAATAGTTTCCAAATAGACATACCCAACCAGTCTTTTAAACATCTCCAGGCATATTGGAACCCTAGGAAAAGCCCTAGTTATGCTCAAATTTGAACTCTACATTAATGGTTTTATTCAGAGAACATGATTTTATTTGTGAGCTGTCAAAGAAAATTTGCATTAGACCATGTTAAATAGCCAAGGAACACTTTAATCAAGATTATTGGTACAAGGGAGAAAGATTGAGCTCAACTCTGCTGAAACAATAGTAGGAGAGTTTTTAAGTGTTGGGATGAACAAGTGGAAATGTACTGGGAAGTATTACAAAAAAGTTGGTCAATGTGATTACATCATCTGTGTTTGCTAATTGTCCCTTATAGAAGTTAGGCTCCTACATTCCTACAGAGACTGAGAGGGCACTATCTTTATTGATAGTTGCATCTCAAAAATATGGCATCAAGGCCCTTGACAAAGACATTCCTGGGTTAAAACACTGATGAGTTTGGGAAAAGCTTTACATCTCAAAGGGGCAGAAAAATATTTACAATTGTAAGTTTTCTATAGTAAATGCTCTAAGAAAATAGAAATCTGGGTCTGTAGTCAAGAAGAAACCTATCTAATGTTTAGTGAAGCTGAGAATTATTGAGGCCGTACTGATCAAAGCTAGTATCTGGACTCTCCAAATTTGTTCGCCACAGCAACCTAAAGAGAAGTCTTAAGATTAAAGCAAAAGTAATAGCAAAGATAATGATAATGGAAAGCCTGATTTATTGATTTCTTTGTATTAAGCACTGCACTAACCTGTTTACATGGATTCTTTAATGTATTATTTAAAATAAATCATTGAGGTAGTGACTATTTTAATTCCCATTTTCCAATAGAAATACTGAATTTAAAAAATTCATCCACATTCACTAAAACAGTAGGTGTCAGAGCCAAGGTTCAAACCCAGGTATTTGATACCAGAGCTAATGGAACATGTGTTATCAGTTGTACATTCGCCACATACACCTAGTTCTGGTAAACCAGTCTAGGTCAAATGAAGCTGGAAAGATTCAATTAAAGTTTACTTAATCTAAGACATTTCTATTCTGCCTTTACATTTTTTTCCATATCAATTTTTCAGTTGGTAGTTTCATTGTTATTAACTTATTTGGACAATCTATTCATTTCTCTCTCTCTCTGTCAACTTAATCTCAGGATTCTATTCAGCAAAGAAGAGTATTTCTGCCTAATTTGTTTCCTGTTTGAACTGTTAATATTATAGGTACCTAAATAAACACAAAATAGGATCAGTGAATGACCTGCTAGAGGTAAGTGTACAAGACTTAAAGAAATAATGGTCTGGGATATGTCTACCTGATTCTTATAACTCTAAAAGTAGATCTAACAGCATCCCATGTCGGTCTTCTCAGATCGTCATCCTATACTTAAATGTCTTGATCTCAATAATTTGAAACTGAGAAAATATAAAAATGTAGAAAAGAGCATAAATGAAAAAGAGTGTTGTCTATAGCAACTAACAGTAATAATATTATTAAACCATAAGCTAAATGTAGGTGTAATTCAGTGCCAAAAATCTTTCTAAAATTCAGGTTGTGTACCGTGTGGTATTTAGAATAAGAAGAAAATAAATGCAGACTTGAAAGATGGGAGTGGGAGACAATTTATAACTATCTTTAAATGTTTAACTATTTGTTATGTGAAAGCAATTACATTAATAATATAGATCTAAACATATCAGAAGCAAAAATAAATATGCTAACTACAGAATATTTGATTTCTACTAAAACCAAAGGCTTAAAAATTGATTCATTGTCTAAAAATACAAATAGTTATCTTTGGGAGATAGACATGTCTCTATTATTAGAGGTATTCATACTTAATTTTGATCACAGATTATAGGATAGAATGGAAAATAGACTAGAGAAGTACCTAAATGTGCTCTTTCAGGTTTATAATTTGTTGGTTCTGTGATTCACACTGTCTTGCTCAACTATTCAAGTTACTTCTATTATATTTTCTTCTTTTCGGGAAGGTATCAATCAAATAAACTTTGAGCAATTCTATGGGACAAGAATTGGAATAACATTGGGATTGGGAACAGGGGCAAAAAGTAAATTATTATAGAATCTAGAATCATTTATATTGAATTAGAAGAGATTAGAGTATGATATCCATCATCAAAGCAAAAAAGGACTGCTCTGTGGAACAGGAGGCTTATCCATCACTCTAGGAGTAAGAACTAGAAGGGACATTTAATTCAACTTGTAATAATGTTTCGTTATTGGAGGTGTTTTTGTATGTTTCATTTTGTTTTTAAAGAATGAGATGACATGTGAAAGACCACATTACTTATTACTAGAAGGTTTTAAGGAAAGGATGAGTGAGATACTTTACGAATTTTGTCTCAGAATTTTGCCATTTGGTGGAATATTTAACTGGATGATGTCTAAGTTTCCTCTAACATCAGAATTCAAATTTCATGATCTTTTAGTTTATAGAAATGGATATGTTGCAGATATTACATATACCACCTGATGAGAGACTTTCCATATGTAATCATTTTTCAAAACACCATCTGCCATAAGATTCTATTACTATGTAGCCAATGATATACCGACATGAAAATTAGTATACCACCTGGCTTACATAGTTTCTGAATGAACTCTTCAATACTTTGTCATGAGGCAAACCCAATGACTCAGTTGTGCTAGACAGCCACAGTCCATTATGTAAGTAACTGTGTTAAGCTTAACTACTGCTTTTATTAAACATAAAAACAACCAGGTATGATTCTCATTAGTTCCCTGACCAATAAAGTGTAAAGACCACTTGAAAGCCCAAGTATTGTTACTCTGTTATTTGTTTACCACTTTAAATATATTAAGTAATACAGTAATTATGTGAATTGGCTCTAATATTCCTTTTGAATTTGTATAGTTTCAGTTAATGACTATAAAGTCCTACTGTTAGGTTTAGTCATTATAATTTATTAGGTAATGTTTTTATTATTAAATCAAAATTTTAAAAGTATTTAAAATAGTCAAATTTTTAATATGAGTTGGATGGTAGTGACATACTATAAATAAATTTTAAGAATAAATCATATTTCAGTGTTCTTATACATAAATTCTTGAGATTACATAGTCAAATAGCTTCATAATGGCAAGAAAATGTAAGTAAACATATTGTAAAGTTGAATGCAATTTGGCTTGAAATGTTATATTTTAATAGAAATATCGTTTGTCACATTTTCAACTTAAGCTTTTGACACTTTGTCACTATGAAGCAGACATGCAAATATAATAAAGTTGAGAAAATTTTAATGTAGGGTGCTAACAATGACAAAATTGCGCTTTTTGAGGTGATAAACTCTTTGAAAGTTACAATCGCCAGATTAGTTGTGTAAATTTTATCTGTAACAGCATTTCACAGGAATGAAGTAGTGACAATAATCATAGCCAGCTCTTATTGAGTGTTTATTATGTGATAGTCACTATATATAGCACTATACACATATTATCACATTCCCCAAGCAAATTTATAAAGAAATTATTTCCTTCATTTTTTGCTACCTCCCCCAACTGCTTTATGTATGAGAATATTGAGGTTAACTCAGGTAAACAGAATTATTGTGTTATGGGGCAAGCAGGGAAGTTGTTTTTGAATAATTGTATTATAAAGTGAAAGAGTTTGAGATAAGGAAGAATGGTGATTAACTAAAGTTAGACAGAAAGGTAGGTAGGGCCAGATAATAATGGGCTCATATACCATGGTAAAAATGTCAGCTATCATTCTGTAGATGATGAAAAACTATTTTAGGGATGTGAAAAAATGGAGTTGTAGGATTAGATTTTAATGAACAAGACAAATAGAGTCCATAATATTAAAAAATGATAAGTTCCATAAAGAAAATAAAGCAGGCAATAGTAGAGAGAGTGACAAATGGTGATGACATCGGGGAACATAATTTGGATATTGTAGTGAAGGGGGAATCCTTTGAAGAGGTGACATTTTAGCAGAGACTTTAATGATGAGAGACATTTGAGCTGAGAACTGAATATTGGGAAGGAATAAGTCACCTAAAAATTTCGTTCAATAAGGTTGTAAGTAGAAGTCAAGGTCAAGGGCAAGATCAAATATGCTGAAACTAAGAAAAGGTTAGTGTGCTTTAAGAACAAGCAGATGCCCAGTACACACAAAAGACAATGAAAGAGAGGAAATATAATATGATGTGATGTCTGAGAGGAAGGAGAAAGTAGGTCATGTATATTTTCTTGTAGACACCCTAGCAGCATGGAGTTTGGAGTGAAAAACACTGGTAATGATGGTTTCTCAATGGCTCCACTTTCCTCAGCCATTAGGTGTATGATAAAACTCATCAATCAGAAGTAACACAGGGAGAAGAGCAGATTAGACCCTTGATGATATTTGCAGGTTAACAACAAAGAAAATGAGTTGTTTTGAATATATTGAATTTTAAGTGCAACTGAGGCAATTAGCTGGAGATCTCCTAAGGAGAAATTACACACTTTGTAGGTCTGTATCACAAAGAATGAAGTATGAAATTTTGGAATTGTAAGCAAATACCCAAGGAATGAGGTCTGAGGGTGACACTTTCAGGGATCCAATTGTAAAGAGTATCAAAAGAAATGAAGTGTTAACTGTCAAGGAGGTAAAAAAAAAATAACTAGAGTGTGCAGAGTGAAGAAATACTGAAAACAAATACATTTTAAAAAATATAAAGGGTGTTAAAAGCTAAAGAAATTTTAAATTAGATAAGGCAAATATTATTTGCCAATTTTGGTAACGGGAAGAGGATCAGGAGTGAGTTTAGGTATTTTATGGAGGTACAGTCATTAATAATAATCTAAAATATCACTTCTTCAGAAAATTTTCAGAACTTTTTAAAATTCATAGGGAAATCCAGGAGATTTCTGGGTCTGTTTCATCTAAGGCAGAGAACATGGGATAGGTATGGAGAGAGCTGCTTCCTGGCCTTTGGAATGTAGCAAGCCTGCTTCTGCATGATGGTATAGAGATTATGAAAACTAAAAGGATGTCAATACATGTCTTAAGTATAATTAGTGGTCTTACTCTGCTTGCTTGCTTAAACCATGTATATATATATACACACACATACACACACGTGAGTACACACACACAGATATATATTTTTTCCACCCTCCCTTCTACTCCCACTTCTATTTCAGTAATTCTCTAGCTTTATATTTTGTTGTCAACCTAAATATCTGTTATGGGTTGAATTTGTCCCTTCAAAATTCATATATTAAAGCCTTAAACCCTGATACTGCCCAATGTGACCCAATTTTGAGCTAGGGCCTTTAAAGAGGTGATTATGTTAAAATAAAGCCATTAGGGTGGGACCTAAACCTCTCTCACTGATATCCTAATAGGAAGAGACAACAGAGAGACACCAGGGATGCATGCACAGGGGACAGGCCACTTGAAGAGGCAGCGTGAGAGGGCGGCCATCTGCAAGTCAAAGAGAGAGGCCTCAGAGGAAACTGACTTTGCTGGCTCCTTGGAATTCAAGGCTCCAGAACTGTAAGAAAATAAATTTTTCTTGTTTCAGCCACTCAGCCTATAGCATTCTGTTATGGCAGCCCTGGAAAACTAGTACAGTGTCCTTCCTTGTTTGTGTGATTTTTTTGTATTATTGTCTCTGGTTTCAGCCCATATTTTTCCCCACTTGCCTCCCTCTTTTGTGTTTTCTATTCTGCATGTTAGTTAATTCTGATAATCCTAAATATTTGCAGTAATTTTTATATATTTTCTAAATTTTTAATTTATATTTGTGGTTACATAGTAGGTATATGTATTTATAGGGTACATGAGACATTTTGATAAAGGAGGCAATGTGAAATAAGCACATCCTGAAGAATGGGGTATCCATCCCCTTAATCATTTTGTGCCCATTAACCAACCCCACCTTCTTATCCAGTCCCCTATTACCCTTCCCAGGTTTTGATAACCATCCTTCTACTCTATATCCATGAGTTCAATTGTTTTGGTTTTTAGACCCCACATGTAAGTGAAAATGTGTGACGTTTGTCTTTCTATGCCTGGCTTATTTCACTTAACATAATAATCTCCTGTTCCATTCATGTTGTTGCAAATGACTAGAACTCATTCTTTTTTTATGGCTGAATAGTACTGCATTCTGTATATGTACCCCAGTTTCTTTATCCATTCATCCGTTGATGGAAACTTCAGTTGCTTCCAAATCTTGGCTATTGTGAATAGTGCTGCCACAAACATGGGAGTGCAGATCTCTCTTCAGTATGCTGATTTTCTCTTTCTTTCTTTTTCTTTTCCTTTCTTCCTTCCTCTTTTATATCCTTTCCTTTCCTTTCCATCCTTTCCTTTCCTTTCATTTTCCTTTCCTTTTCTTTATTTTTCTTTTTCTTTTTCTTTTTTATAGAGATGGGGTTTTGACATGTTGGCCAGGCTGGTCTTCAACTCCTGGCCTCAAGTGATCCACCCACTTGGGCCTCCCAAAGTGCTAGGATTACAGGTGTGAGCCACCACACCTGGTGATTTTATTTCTTTTAGTTATATACCCAGCAATGGGATTGCTGGATCATATGGTAGCTCTATTTTCAGTTTTTTTAGATACCCCCAAACTGCTCTCCATAGTGGTTGTACTAATTTACATTCCCTTCAATAACACACCAGGGCTCCCCTTTCTCCACATCCTTGCCAGGATTTATTATTGTCAATCTTTTGGATATAAGCCATTTTATCTAGAGTGAGAAGATATCTCATTGTAGTTCTGATTTGCATTTTTCTGGTGATCAGTGATAGTGATCACCTTTACATATGCCTGTTTGCTATTTGTCCTCTTTTGATAAATGTATATTCAAATCTTTTGACTGTCTTTTGACCAGATTATTAGTTTTTTTTTCTATAGAGTAGTTTGAGCTCCTTATATATTCTGGTTATTAATCTCTTGTCAGATGGGTAGTTTGCAAATATTTTCTCCCATTCTGTGGGTTGTCTCTTGACTTTGTTGATTGTTTCCTTTGCTGTGCAGAAGTTTTTTAACTTGATGTGATCCCATTTGTCAATGTTTGCTTTGGTTGCCTATGCTTGTGGGGTATTGCTCAAGAAATGTTTGCCCAGAACAATGTCTAGAGACTTTCCCCAATGTTTTGTAGTGTGTTCATGGTTTAAGGTCTTAGATTTAAGTCTTTAATCCATTTCTATTTAATTTTTGTATATGGTGAGAAATAGGGGTCTAGTTTTATTCTTCTGCATATGGATATCCAATTTTCCCAGAAACATTTCTTGAACAGACTATCTTTCCCCAATGTATGCCTTGGAACCTTTGTCGAAAATGAGTTCACCTTAGGTGTATGGATTTGTCTCTGACTTCTCTGTTCTGTTCCATCGTCTGTCTGTTTTTATGCCAGTACCACACTGTTTTGATTACTATACCTCTGTAGTATAATTTAAAGTTAGGCAATGTGATTCTCTCAATTTTGTTCCTTTTTACTTAGAATAGCTCTGGCTATTCTGAGTCTTTTGTGCTTTCATATAAATTTTATGGGTTTTTTTTTTCCATTTCTGTGATGAATGTCATGGTATTTTGATAGAGATTGCATTGAATCTGTAGATTGCTGTGGGTAGATGGACATTTTAACAATATCTATTTTTTCACTCCATGAACCTGGAATATTTTTCCTTTTCTTATCCTCTTAAATTTCTTTCATCAGTATTTTATAGCTTAAGTCATGAAGATCTCTC
The DNA here is from genome assembly GCF_028885655.2 of Pongo abelii. Lineage (NCBI taxonomy): Eukaryota > Metazoa > Chordata > Mammalia > Primates > Hominidae > Pongo > Pongo abelii. The sequence goes on from NC_071999.2 coordinate 73,252,135, forward strand.
ACTTACTTGGTTAAGTTAATTTCTAGATATTTAATTTTATGTATGGCTATTGTAAATGGGATTTTTAAATTTCCTTTTCACATTGTTCACTGTTGGCATATAGAAATGCTATTGATTTTTGTATTTCGATTTTGTATCCTGCGACTTTACTGAATTTGTTTAGCAATTCTAATAGCTTTCTTGTGGAGTCTCTAGGATTTTTCAAATATAAGACCATATCACCCGCAAACAAGGATGATGTGACTTTTTCCTTTCTGGTTTGGATGTCCTTTATATTTTTCTCTTGTCTGATTTCTCTAGCTAAGACTTCCAGTACAATGTTGAATAACAGTGGTGACAATGAGCATCTTTGTCATGTTCCAGATATTAGAGGAAAGACTTTCAGTTTTTCTTCATTTAGTATAATACTAGATGTGTATCTGTCATATATGGCTTTATTATTTTAAAATATGTTTCCTGTATACCAAGTTTTCTGAGGGTTTTTAACATTAAGGGATGTTGAATTTTATCAAATTCTTTTTCAGCAACGATTAAAATGATTATACAGTTTTTATTCTTTATTCTGATAATATATCACATGTATTGATTTGCATACATTGAGCCATCCTTGCATCTCAGGGATAAACCCCACTTGGTCATGTTAAATGATCTTTCTAATGTATTGTTGAATTCAGTTTGCTATAATTTTGTTGAGGATTTTTGCATCAGTATTCATCAGCAACATTGGCCTGTAGTATTCTTTTTTTTGATGTGTCTTTGGTTTTGTTATCAGGGTAATACTTGCCTCATAGAATGTGTTTGGGAGTATGTCCTTTTCCTCTGTTTTGTGGAATAGTTTGAGTAGGATTGGTATTATTAGTTCTTCTTTAAATGTTTGGTAGAATTCAGCAGTGAAGCCATTGGGTCTGAGGGTTTTTTTTTCTTTTTTTTTTTTTTGAGACGGAGTCTTGCCTGTTGCCCAGGCTGGAGTGCAATGGGGTGATCTCAGCTCACTGCAATCTCCACCTCCCAGGTTCAAGCAGTTCTCTCTTTGGCTGGCTCTAATAATATTTCCTTTATATTATGCTCCAGTTTGGGGTACATATATATATTTTAAATTTTTGTATCCTCTTGCTGAATTGACCCTTTCATCATTCTATGGTAATCTTTGTCTTTTCTTATAGTTTCTGTCTTGGAATTTATCTTGTCAAAGTATAGTGACTCCTGCTCTTTTTTGATTTCCAGTGGTATGGTATATCTTATGCCATTCCTTTATTTTCAGTCTATTTGTGTCTTTATAGATGAAGTATGCTCCTTGTAGACAACAGATCAATGGGTCTGGTATTTTCATCCATTCAGCCAGTCTATGTCTTTTTATCAATCAGTTTAGTCCGTTTCCAATCAATGTTATTATTGATAAGTAATGACTTAAACCTGACTTTTTTTGTTATTTGTTTTCGGGTTGTTTTGTAGTTTTCTCTTCCTTCTTTCTTTCATTCTTCTCTTGCTTCAGTGAAGGTGATTTTCTCTGGTGATACGATTTAGTTTCTTGCTTTGAATTTTTTGTGTATTCATTGTATGTTTTTTGGTTTGAGGTTACCATAAAGCTTGCAAATACTATCTTTTAAACTGTTATTTTAACCTGATAATAACAACACTATTTGCCTAAACAAATGAGCAAAAGGAAAACTAATAAAAGGTTGCCTTAACTTTGTCTCTCTGCTTCTTAACTTTATGTTGTTTCTACTTATACCTTATTATACTATGTCTTGAAACATTGTTTTAGTTGTTATTTTTGATTGGATCATTGTTTCATCTTTCTACTTAGGATGAGAGTTATCCTAAGTAGACAGTAATACCACAGTTACAGGGTTATAATGTTATGTGTTTTTCTGTGTACTATTACCAGTAAGTTTTATACCTTCAGGGTATTATTTATTGCTCATTAATATCTTTTTCTTTCTCATCGAAGTAGTCCATTTAGCATTTCTTTAGGATGAGTCCTTCAGCTTTTGTTTGTCTGGGAAAGTCTTTATTTCTCCTTCATGTTTAAAGGATATTTTTGCCAAATATGGTACTCTAGGGTAATTTTTTTTTCCTTCAGTACTTTAAATATGTTACATTACTCTCTCCTGACCTGTAAGGTTTTCTTAAAAAGTCTGCTGCCAGACATATTGAAGCTCCTTTTCACCACTATGACTGTGCTGGATCAGACCTGAAGCCAGCACAGTTCTGGGTCTCACCCAAGGCCTGCTGTAACCACTCCCTGGCTACTACCTATGTTTGTTCAAGGCCCTAGCGTTATACAATCAGCAGGTGGCAAAGCAAGCCAGGCCTGTGTCTTTCCCTTGAGGGCAGCAAGGTTGTCAAGGCCCCAGGTGGGTCCAGAGTGCCTTCCAGGAGTCAGGGAATAGAGCCATAAACCTTACACGTCTACCTGATTGTGTTAGGCCATTTTCACACTGCTATAAAAACTATTTGAGACTGAGTCATTTATAAAGAAAAGAGCATTAAATGACTCACAGTTCTGCATGGCTGGGGAGGCTTCAGGAAACTTACAATCATGATGGAAGGTGAAGAGGAAACAAGGCACATCTTACATGGTGGCAAGGGAGAGAGCGAGAGCAAGGGGATAACTTCCAAACACTTTTAAACCATCAGATCTCTTAAGAACTCACTCACATCATGAGAAAAGCATGAAGGAAACCATCCCCATAAACCAGTCACCTCCTAACAGGCTCCTCCCTCAACATATGGGGAATATAATTTGAGATGACATTCGGGTGGGGACACAGAGCCAAACCATTTCACTGGTATTCTGTTGTATTGTGACTGAGCTGCACTCAAACCACAAAAACAAACAAACGAACAAACAAAAAAAACCACTCTTCCCTCCCTTTTCCAAAGGCATGGGAGCCTCACGCCATAGCCACTGACAGTCATAGCCATGAGGACTATGGCCAGACTACCACCACTGTTTCTTTAAGGCCCAAGGTGTCTTATGTCAGCTGGTGGTAAATGCTGCCTGGCCTGGGACTCACTCTTTAGGCCTGCGGGCTTTCCTCTGGCCCAGGGCAGGTCCAGAAATGCCATCTAAGAGTTGAGTCCTGGAGTCAGGTACCCCAAAAGCCTGGTGGGTGCTCTACCTTCCTGTGATGGTGTTGGTACCTAAGGTGCAAGACAAAGTCTCCTTTACTTTTCCCTATGCTTTTCTCGAGCAGAAGGAGTTTTGTCCCATAGCAAGCACAGCTGGGAATGTGCTGAGTCTCACTTGAAGCGAGCAAGTCTTAGGCTTACCAAGGTCCTTGTGGTACCTGGGTATTACTGCTGGTTATTCAGGCCCAAGGGCTCTTCTATTAGCAGGTGATGAATGTTTCCAGGACTGGATCTTTTCTTTCAAGGCAGTGGATTCCCTTCTCACCCAGGGTGTGTCTGGAAATGTCATCTGGCAGCTAGGCCCTATAACAGGGGCCTCATGACTGATTAGTGCCCTGTTTGCTGTGTATTAGCTGGTATCCAAGATGCAAGACAAAGCTATCTCCACTCTTCCCTCTCCTCTCTTTAAGTGTAAAGAAAGGGTCAATTTTGGAGCCACAGACTCTGCAGTCTGGGGTTAGGGGAAGGGTGATGCCAGCACTTCCTTTGCTGCCCCAGCTGGTGTCTCAGTATGTCATGTGTCCCCCGAGTTCACTGTTTCTTGGTCTAGACTCACCTAAGAATTGTTGCAAGTTTCAAGTTTCCTTAGAGACTGGAAGCACTTTGGCCCTTGGTTTGCAGGCACTCAAATTCAGACCAATGGGATTAGCAAAGTCTGTCGGACTAGGGCTGGTTTAAATGTTTCCTGTGTGTGCAGGCATCAGCTGTGTTTGGTCTGGTTTTCCTTTCTGCTCTAACAGGACAGCACTAAGTTCAATGCCTCACAATTGTTTTGCTCTCCCTCTCCCAGTGCCAGAAAAGCTCTCCACACCATGTCCCACCTGCAGAGGAAGAGGTGAGAGAGGAGTGGTGCTGAGAATTCAAAACCGTTTTTTTTTTTAAATCTCTTCAGTGTTTCAGCAATATGTAGTTAAAACCAAGAACTACTAATGCTCACCTGATTTTGGTTCTTATGAAGCTGTTTTTCTGTGTAGGTAGTTGTTAACTTGGTGTCCTTATTGGAGAGACAATTATTCTGCTGGCTTGCTCCGCCTTCTCTGAATCTACACTGGTGTTTTGAGAAATACAGATTTTAAGTCCCTGATGTCATCTGAAGGTAACCATCCATAAATATTTTGGATATTGACTATATTGTGGTAATAATTCCATACTGATAAAATCTACTGATTTATGTATTTAGATATAGCAATGTAGGGAATAGGCTACCTGACTGAAGAGGTATCCAACCTGGGAAGAAGCCAAATGCAATAAAGTAAGATTAAATAAGAATGAATGTAAAACCTTACGTTTAAGTCTCAAAACTCAATTTCTAAATATAAAGGAGAGATGATACAACCAAAACACCACATGTGATGCCAAAAAAAAAAAAAAACTGAAACAGACTTGGACATTTTCATTAACTGTCATTGAAATATTTACCAATGCTGTTGTTTGCAATAAAGGTTGATATAAACTTAGATGCAAGAAAAGTAATTTTCTCAGCGTTTTCTAGGCTGCTCATGCTGTACTTAAATAATTCTAGCTTTCAGACTTTAAGAGAGATATTAACTAACCTGATTAGGTCGAGATGACAGGCCTACTGGTACTAGGAGGTATGGCTTTAACATGAATTTTGGATGGACAAAATTCAGCCCGTAATAGGTACTAAGGTGGACAACAAAATGTGAAGCTAGAGAACTACAGAAATAAAATAAGGGAGAGAAGAAGAATAAAGAGAGAGAGAGAGAGAGATTAATGGCTTGAGCAAGCAAGCAGTCAGAAGACTAATTGAGTAGACTCAATACCATTGTATGCAAGGAAAGACCTAGGGTAATTTTGTATTAAAGATGAAAAAATAAAATAAAGTATCTCCATAACAGGTATTTTGAAATATTTAATGGTCTTTATGCAAGAAAGAAATCCAATTTTTTTTCTAAGCAGTCATAAAACAAATCTTCAGACCTATAGGGAAATCTTATTATAGTAGAATGGTATATTTAAGAGTTTATTAAGAAATATTCCCAGCACTTTGGGAGGCTGAGGTGGGCGGATCACTTGAGGCCAGGAGTTCGAGACCAGCCTGGCCAACATGGTGAAACCCTGCCTCTACTAAAAATACAAAATTAGCTGGAAATGGTGAAGCACACCTGTAATTCCAGCTACTCAATCACTTGAGCCTGGGAGGCATAGGCTGCAGTGAGTGAACTGAGATCACACTACTGCACAGTCTATCCTGGGTGACAGAGGGAAACCCTGTCTCAAAAAAAAAAAAAGACATTTGCCTAAAGAATAAAACGGTCTAAGAAGTTAAGAAGTAAGAAGTTTTTCCACTGGAAGGACTCAAATTGTCATTGGACAACATTGTTGCTCAGGTCCAAAGGTACATTAAAACATCCACTGAGGATTTTAAATTATGCAGCACGACACTTGAGTGATTTCTGGAGTTGCTTAACAAACCATATACTACCACAGGAGCAATATGAAATGGGCAAGTAATTTGAGTTCTTATTTCTCAAATTTGTCTTATTTAAAACATAACAGGCTAGATTTTATATGCGTTGCATATCAGGCTTCTGAATATGACTATATCATGCTTGCTTCTCTTCCTCAGACTTCATACATTATTGTACCTCTCAGGATTCGGGTGACAAAACAGAAGCTAACACTCTAAGTATTTTGGGCAGAAGGGATTTTTTTTTTTTTTTTTTTTTTTTGTGAGGGACTAGGTTACAACATTGTAGGAAGAACTGAAATACTTAAAAAGGGAGGGTAGTCAATGGGAAACTGCTATACTCCTGAAGGAGCAGAAATTTGTCTGGTGCAGTTGCCACAGGAACCCAAGCTTATATTTTGTGCCTTCAAAAGCTCTGCTTCTTTTCTACTGCTGCCTGCTCTTGTCACCAGTATTGGGGATCTCCCACTGCCAAAACATACCAAAACTGTGATGGCAAAGATGCTGGAAAATGTCATTTCTGAGGTTATAACACCTGCAATACAGAAAAGAGCATTGAGAAAGGGAAGAATTGTGCTGAAAGGCCAGGAAATAATTTGGTTTCAATCCCACCTCCTAATCTCAATTGACACAATTTTATCCATCATGGTGAAAACAAAAGTAATCAGATATGAACTACTTCATATGCCTACCAAAAATGCATCAACCTATGACTATCCTTATTCATGATCTTCCCTTCCTTCTTTTTACAGTGTAAGAACCATCCTAGATATAATTTTAGCTCAATTCCTTCTCTGCTGCCATACAGCACAGCCTCCTTCAATTATCCCCATTATCAATATTTTAATTCCTCTTTACTGAGTTGTTCTCATATGGAATACAATATATGGTAAAATTTCCTATATGAACAATGTCCTTTCATACTAGATCTCTTCTCTGCCTACCACTATGTACCTTTGTATTCCTGTATTAAAAAAAAAAGTTCTTAAAAAAGTTAACTATAGAAACTATATCCATGTCCTCATTTCACATCCTCTTCTTAATCTATAATCACCCTTCCATTCCATCAAAATCAAAGAACTCTATGTTTCCAAATTCAAAAGTTAATTCTTGGTTTTTGTTCTTAATCTACCATGAGCGTTAGAAACAGCTAACTCTTTTCTTTTTAAAAAATCTTTATTCTCCTGGCTTTCTTAGCACCAAATTCACAATTTAGACTGTTATATTTCTTGCACTTTGACCCCAATTTTTGCACTGAGTTTTTTTCTTTTGATCCTTAAATGTTGTATGTGTCATTCTGGGGCTCCTTCTATTTTCCATTCTAGTATAAATTTGATTTTATCTCATCTAGCCCCACATTTTCCAATACAATCACAATCTATGTCTCTGACACAGATCTCTTTGGAACTGCGGATGAATAACAAATATCTTATGCAACTTCCCTACTATGACATAAAACAGGCTTTTCTGGCTCAATATTATTAACGGAAAACCCCTGATTTCTAAATTGCTCATGTCAAAACCATATGTTATTATTTGTGTACAGTTCTCATCCCTACTTCATTTCATCAGCAAATCCTATTACCGCTATTTCTTAAAAACAAATCTCGAAGTGGTTCAATTTTCTCCATCTCTACAATACACTTATTCTGCACCAAACTCATCTATAGCCTCGGAAATTGTAATAGCTTTCTAACTTCTCTCTGCTTCTCCTCTTGGCACCAGCAGTCTGTTCTCCACCTAACCCCCTACAACTCTACATAGCAGCCCCAGCAAATAACCTCAAATTCAATCAGACCACTTTGCTTGCTTACTTTAAATAATCCAGTGGCTTTCCATTTTAATTGAATTAAAATTCTGTCGGCTATCCTGATATACTAATTACTACATGAATTAACTTTTATCTATCTGACTAAACTCCTCTACAGCTACTCTCACACTTGTCTGGTAATGCCAAGGAACAGATCTGCTTTCTGTTTCTTGAATCTACCAAGCTTGTTTTAGCTTCATGGCCTTTGCATTAGCTGGCGCCTCTGCCTGGAAGGTGCTCCCAGCCCACTGAGCTCCTAAACTTTCATCTCCTCTGCTGGGGAGGTCTCTCTGAAACCCAAACTAAAGTAACTAACCGGTCACTTCTCTCTGTTATTAGTTTTTAATTTTCTGTTTAGCATGTATTCATGGCTAATTATCTGGTATATTTACTGAGTTTTCCTCTTTCTACTAAAATGTAAACTTGTTAAGTACAGACACTTTGCCTGTCTTGTTGCACTGTTAACTATTCAGTGTCTGAAAAAGTACCTGACACTTCAATTTGGCTTAAAAATATATGCTGAATGAATGAGTTACAAGAGTTTATGTGAAGAATTAATTATGTATCTAAAAATATTCTGTAAATTTATTATTCTTACTGTTTTAATTTAGACAGTTTATCAGAAAACTTTTTGTCTCTATTTCCAGATAGAAAATATTTTAGGCTCTGTGGGCCATATAATTTTTGTTGTAATTGTTGAATTTCAGCATCATATTGCAAAATTGCCATGGACAATATGTGAGTGAACACACATGGATGTGTTCCAGTAAAACCTTATTTACAAATGTTGCTGACAGGCCAGATTTAGCCCATGAGCTCTAGTTTGCTGATAACTGATCTGGATTTGTAAATCATATGTAAAATTATGTCAGGTGGACTGATTATTTAAGTGAGTCTGAGAAAATTCTACTTTTTAATGTTTTCCCAATAATATTTATTTTCATTTTTAAAATTTTATCTATCCTTTAGAGCTACTGCTCCAGTTTTATATATTCACTTCAATGTTTCTGTGCATTTGACTTTTAACGTTGGGAAAGATTACATCTTCTTCTCTGAGCATTTGGGTGTATAGTAGTGAATGGTAATTCATATTTATCGGGCTTTCATTATTTCCAATCAATTTTACTCTTTCTCTTGTCAGCTTTCTCTTCCACTCTCCTGAAAAACAATACAAAAACATTTTCAACCTTCTCATATATCTCATGTCTCTTCTTCCCACTCTCTTGTCAGAAGAGTTTTGTTTTCATCGTAGACAAAAATGGAAGTCATCAAATGACCATTTCTTAGTCTCCTTGATGTCAATTTAGAATCATTTTTCATCTGTGATTATCCTTCTATCCTGATACAATTAGACAAAACTGTTCCTTCAAAGTCTAGTGCATTACCTTTGTTTCACTTCTTTTCCTTCTCACATATTAAAACCTTGTACTGTTGGTTATTCTCTAACTCTCATCCATGTTCAACATTTTCCCCTCTACTGTATCTTTTCATTGACACACATTCTGATTTATCACACTAATCAGTCAATAAATAAATAAAATTAGTAAATAACAAATTAATTACACATTAAAATTAATACTATTAGCAATAAATTAACAAAAATAAGTAAAACAGAAAGCACTCATCCATATACAGTCGTCCACCTATTCCACACACAGCTCTACTTTTCCCTTCCTCTTGCCTTTTATTTAGTATTAACTTTCTCAGAAGAGCTTTCCAAAGTCCTAATAAAAGTTTATCTTCTGTAATTAACTTCTGAACATATTGCAATTTATATATCTCTGTTAAAGTCATCAATGACACCCATGTTGATATATTTAATAAGTGTATTTTAGCTTAAAACCTGTATTTTCCTCAACTTACCTGACTCTTTCCATGCTTAGAACATTTTCGCAGGCCCCATTTATCTCAGATGGAAAATTCCAGTCCACTCTAAGTAAAAGCAAAATTACCAGAAGTAACAACTTGTGCCTTTCTCAAGGAAACTGAACAGGTGCTTTTGTTTTGCTCAAATCAACAACTGTTCTATTTTGCTGAAAACTTGAATGTCAGGATACTAAAAACCTGGCAGTTTCTTTTCCCAGAATCACTACCACTTGTCCCTAGCATGGCTTCATCAGCAAAATCCCTATAAATCCCCTATCCAGTTTAATCTCTTTGAAACTGTTTCTTCAAAGGCTGTTATCCCTGCTGTGCATCAATTTATAAAGGGGAAACTTTATTCTTTCAGATCTCCTTGTTTATTTAAACACAGGATTAATTTTTTTTTATTTCACTTTACTTTTTTTTAAGGTTATTTGAATTATTGGACAATACAAGACACTCTTTCATTAAAGCATTTCTTTATGGAATAAACAATATCACACTTTTCTTGTTTCCACCTTTTGGCTACTGTTTTGGTTTCTACTTTTTGGTTTTATCTTTTTTATATGATTCTTATATTTTGACTTCTTCTAGACTTGCCTTTATCATGGCTATATTGTCATTTTAATCATTCTTTCTAAGATGCATTGCTCATTTTCATAATTTCCAGTATAAAATAAATCTCAGTGATTCTGGTACAATATAAATCTCAATGGATCACAAAAAATGTATATCCAGAGCAGTCCTTCACATTGACCCTCAAAATCATGTGGGGTGTGTGTGTGTGTGTGTGTGTGTGTGTGTGTGTGTGTGTGAAGGAGTCTTGCTTTGTTGCCAGGCTGGAGTGCAGTGGCGCCATCTTGGCTCAGTGCAACCTCTGCCTCCAGGGTTCAAGTGATTCTCCTTCCTCAGCCTCCTGAATAGCAGGGACTGCAGGCATGCACCACCACGCCCAGCTAATTTTTGTGTTTTTAGTAGAGACAGGGTTTCACCATGTTGGCCAGGATGGTCTCGATCTCTTGACCTCAAGTGATCTGCCGGCCTCAGCCTCCCAAAGGGCTGGGATTATAAGGGTGGGCCACCGTGCCCGACCTACTCTGTGTTTTTTTAAACGGATTTTTTTCTTTTGTCAAATAAATAACAAAATCTTGACATGTTCAGAATTGAAGTCATAGTTCCCCACAAATTTTTTCTCCAGTTAACCTATCTTAGTAAATAAACTGCCCCCAGAGATCTTGGTAGCAAGAAATATGACATTTCCTTTTCTCTTTGTCCAGTTGTGTCCTTTCCCTCTGACCATTCACTAGACTTTACCTCCACTGCCACTAGTCTAGGCAGAGCCATCACATCTACCCTAATGGGGCGAAAGATGCTTTTCTCTGGTCTTGAAGCCTCTGTATTTGTTTCACACCCATCTTCATAGAGTAGGCCAACCGTCTTTTAAAATGCCAACTGAATCTTCTCTTAAAAATACTAACACATCCTCTCATAAAATCCCCACAATGTTTCAGCATCTGCCTTATTTATGCTGAATTTCCCACACTGAATGCAGTATTTGCCACATAGAAGGAACTCAACGAGTTGTTAAACTCATCATTAAAGTCAATGAGTAACTGACTGAGTAGATTATAGCTCTTGAAAATTTAGAGAAAATTTAAATATCTGTATGCTAATGAGGAGATACAGTCAGTGAACCAAGGGGCAAAGTTACCAGTGATCAGAATGTGTACCCTTCACAAGGAACACTTATATTTTCATTTAGGGGAAAATTCTGTAAGAGTAGAAAACTGTATCTATGATTTAAAAAAAAAGATCTTGCAAAAGATGTCATCTGTTACCTGTGTGACTTTGATATTAAATGAAAATACTGAGGATTATAAGACTTACTAAAGACTTATTTATAGACTTCATTATGAAATATAAAATTATTTCATATATTAAATACATTGATATATTTAGTGTTAAATATAAATACATAATATATAATATAAAATATAAAAGACTTTATGAGAAAAAAATTCTAATAGTTCTACAATCCATGCAATTTCAAGATTTATGCATAAGACGATAGTGCATTATATGCTCATGCCATTAGGTTAGTATTTAAATTTTCCCAAACCCTTAAGTGAAAATAAAGGTAGAGTTTTTGCTTGCAAAGCTGACTCCAGTGCATTGTGGCTACATGCTCAAGCCATTTGTTTTCCATTGAATTGAGCCCACTTTTCTTTGGCCAAGAAAGGTACTGTCAGACTCATGATTAGTGAGTAGCAGAAGAGTAGTGTCCTGAATTTAATGCTGATCAAAACATATTTTCTTTTTTTCAAAACTCTACATTTCTTCAGCAGCTCCTGTTGAAAAGCAAAACTGTCTCTAAGCAGAGAAGGGGCTCAAGTCTTTCAATTCAGATCAGACTGTATAAAACCTTATCCTGCCACAAGGGAGCGCTTTGCTTTTTTCTGTGGATGACATTGTCTCCTTTTCCTCTGCATTACTCATTAATGAATTCCCTGTACTATAAGTGAGATTCTGCATTATTTGAATACCAAGTTGTTCTCATGCATAAAACCAGGGTATGGGGAGGAGGCAAAATAGTTTTTACTGTGAATGCACTGAGCCACTTAAGTGGCTGTCAGGTGTCCCTCAGTTCAACAAAATCTTTTCTCAGTGTCCCCTGGGAAGTTCAGAACATTTCTTTGGAAATGAAAATGTTTTTCTTCCCACTCCTACTGCATTTCTTTGAAGCCCACATACAAGCCATTATTCAAAGAATGAGTAATCCTGAAAAGTCCCCTGGGAGATCATCGTGATGCGTACTGAATATAATGTAAGACAGAACACAGAATGAAGTACTTTTTTTTTGGTAAATAGCTTGTGTAGTTAAAAAAAAAAGTTAAAACAAAAAAGTTTTTGTCTCAAATTGTGTGCGTGTTTATTTCAGCAGCAGACTGCCATTATTTAAAAAGACGTTTGAGGCTGCCAGATTAATCTTTAACTATATTTTATAAACATCATAACCCATATCACATTTCAGCCTCACATTTTTACCGTCCTGGGCCATTAAGATGTTTTATGAGGTTTCATAAAGTATATATAAAATACTTTAAAATGACTGGATGGAGAGTGACTGAGACTGTGTTTGGAGGAAAGAAAAGGATGCTATCAAAACAAATCTAAAACATGCTACACAATATATTTTTAAAAAGTCTTTCTTTACAATGCAAACTTCAAATGAATTAGAATAAAAGGGGAAATTTACCAGTGTTTATCATTAACTTGACGAACATAGATCTTCCTGAATTTAACAGTATGCTTTTTATAGTAAAATGTGAGAAAAGTCTCTAGAATATTTTTAAATGATAAAGGTTATACTCCATGGTAGTAATAACAACCAATATTAAATTTATTCTTTTATTTAAAATAACAGAAAACATCAAAAACTTTTTTCACAAACAGCTCTTTCAGGTTTTTGCTTATGGCCATAGACTGCATTCTCAGGTACTTTCTATCCCCCTTTCTTGTTTTTAATTTTAACCATAAAAATGATCTTAATTTGACATACTATTTTTACTTATTTTTTATTTTTTAATCATAATATCTTCAGGCTTTCAAAAAATGGGACAGGTTCTGAATTCAGAGAAAGATTACTGTGAGAGTTACAAGAATGAGGAGTATACAGATAGATGTTTTGGGATTTAATGTGGATTCCAAGGCAGGTTAACTTTTGAAAACATAATTAATTAATTTAGAATGAGTTTTTAAAATCTTTTTTATGTCAGTTATTTAATATACTTGTTAGACTTTTGTGGTTCCATCACAATATTTATGATTTTGGGAGGCGGCATTGGCTAATGGAAATGATAATAACCTGAGTGCGAACACCAGAATTCTAAACACACTTAGAATATGAACTACTTTTGTTGTTTGGGGCATATCATTTTATTGCCCCATCTCTTGAAACAGAGATTTGGACTTGTTGATCCTTAATATATTTCTAACTTTTCTTGATTCTTGACTTTTTATACTCATTCATTCATCTATTTTCACTTTCAACAAATATTTAGCAAGAATTTGCTATTTGTTGATGACCTAAAAATAGTGAATAAGCCAGAAATAAATCTAACCTATAGTTAAGGGAAATAATATTAAAAACATAAACAAATATATAAAAGAGTAGTGATGAAAATAAATCAGAATAAGGGCATAATGTGTGTAGAGATTAGTTTAGGGTGGATAATGTCAGAAGGCATATGAAGAGGTAACATTTGATATGAGCCTGGAATGATGAGGTTGTGTGAAGATTTTAGGGAAAATAATATTTCAGGTTGGAGAAACAGCCAGCATCATCCTGATACCAAAGCCGGGCAGAGGCACAACCAAAAAAGAGAATTTTAGACCAATATCCTTGATGAACATTGATGTAAAAATCCTCAATAAAATATTGGCAAACCGAATCCAGCAGCACATCAAAAAGCTTATCCACCATGATCAAGTGGGCTTCATACCTGGGATGCAAGGCTGGTTCAATATACGCAAATCAATAAATGTAATCTAGCATATAAACAGAAACAAAGACAAAAACCACATGATTATCTCAATAGATGCCCAAAAGGCCTTTGACAAAATTCAACAATGCTTCATGCTAAAAACTCTCAATAAATTAGGTATTGATGGGACGTATCTCAAAATAATAAGAGCTATCTATGACAAACCCACAGCTAATATCATACTGAATGGGCAAAAACTGGAAGCATTCCCTTTGAAAACTGGCACAAGACAGGGATGCCCTCTCTCACCAGTCCTATTCAACATAGTGTTGGAAGTTCTGGCCAGGGCAATTAGGCAGGAGAAGGAAATCAAGGGTATTCAATTAGGAAAAGAGGAAGTCAAATTGTCCCTGTTTGCAGACGACATGATTGTATATCTAGAAAATCCCATTGTCTCAGCCCAAAATCTCCTTAAGCTGATAAGCAACTTCAGCAAAGTCTCAGGATACAAAATCAATGTACAAAAATCACAAGCATTCTTACGCACCAATAACAGACAAACAGAGAGCCAAATCATAAGTGAACTCCCATTCACAATTGCTTCAAAGAGAATAAAATACTTAGGAATCCAACTTACAAGGGACGTGAAGGACCTCTTCAAGAAACAACAAATTCTAAAGGCCTGGAATAGGAATAAGCTCAGAGTATTCAAAGAAAAGAAAAAGTCAGTATGGTTGATGCAGAGTATAGTAGTGGTAATTATGAAAGGTACGCAGGGTCAGGCCATCTTGGGCTTTCTACTCTAGAAATGGAAGTTACAGGTTTATTTTAAATGTGAACGTAAGCCATTGGGCATGTTTTAATAGGTGGAGGGTCACTTTTGGTAGCTAAGTAGAATGGATTATAGGGAGGCAAGAAGAGAAACAGAGAGACGAGTTAGGAGGTTATCGCAATAGAGTATAGGCGAGGGAGATAGCAGTGAAGATGCTGAGAGGTGATCTATTTAGAATATATTTTATAAGGCCAGTGCAGTGGCTCACGTCTGTAATCCCAGCACTTTGGGAGGCCAAGGCGGGCAGATCACTTGAGGTCAGGAGTTCGAGACCAACCTGGTCAACATGGTGAAACCCCATCTCTACTAAAAATACAAAAATTAGCCAGGCGTGGTGGCATTTGCCTGTAGTCTCAGCTACTAGGGAGGCTGAGGCAGGAGAATTGCTTGAGCCCAGAAGGCAGAGGATGCAGTGAGCCGAGATTGCGCCACTGCACTCCAGCCTGGGTGACAGATTGAGACTCCATCTCAAGAGAAAAAAAAAAAGAATATATTTTATAGGTAGAGTTTATGGAATTACCTCTTGGATTGCCTGTGAAGTGTAGTGGAAAGAGAAGATTCCAGAACAACTATGAATATGTATTTCTGGATAACAGCTTTAGTTTTGGGATTAGGAAAAAATTCTTGGTAGGAAGATTGTGAGGGTATTGGGCAGTCATCAATTTTTATCATGAGAAGGTGTTTTATTACCAGCTAGCAAAGTACAGGTGAGGATTTAGAATAAATCTGAATGACAATTCCTATTGTACTCTCATCCTTATGAGACAGGTAAATATGTCATTTCCCTGCTATAGTCACTTTAGTTAGTCTTCATTTCCTTGCATTTCCTTGCATTTCCTTGCCTTCCCTTTCATTTCTTTCATTTTGTTTAGCTTTTCCTTTGCGGTATGTGTTACAAATACAGATATTGAAGATTTTTAAAGTCTGAAATATTGTACCTGCCCTGACATTTCTTCTGATCCTGTGGCTCTAATCCTGTGAGCTGGTTGGGAGGTCCAAAGCCAGAGGCTTCTCTGGACAACCAATTTAGTCTGATGTTGCAAGAAAAAATAAATCATTGAGCACGTAAATGCCTCTTTCTGGGAGACATTTGTAAACTATATGAGTTCTAGACTGAAGTCATTTCCATGACCCAATAGCAAGAGCCATAACCAAGAAGATATATGCAAGTGCTGATGAGTACACATACTGAAGGTTACTTTGATATATGTGTTTGCTGAGAATCTTAGTTGATGTATTCTCTAGCCCAGGCCTAATTTTTCTTTTCAAATAAGCAATGATCTAAATTCTCAAGAAATCATAAGACCCAGTGACTTTGCACAGAGATATTTTGCATAAGATCCAGATTTTACTCATGATTTATAATTTACAATATTAGGTTATTTCATATGCATTGTGAAATTTGTTGCTTGCTGTTATTGGTTAGGGGGAGAGGAGAGACCAGAAGCTTTAAAGGAGAGAGGATCACAAGTTCCCTTCATACCTGTTACGGAGACAAAAATTGTTAGCAATGGTGAGATCTAATTCCAACTTGATAACATCATTTGAAGTAGCATGTCAACAGAAGATTTCAATTATTAATTAATAATAGTCAACACTTATGTAGGATTTAATATTTTTCAAGGATTCTTATGTGATTTCCATATATGTTAACTCATTTAATCCTTACAATAACTGTAAGAGATAGGCATTATTACTCCAATTTTAGAGAAGAATAAATGGAAGCACAGACAAGGTCAAATAATCTGTGCAAGTTACATGGCTATTAAGTTTTAGAACTGTGAATAAAACCCAGCACTCTTAACCACTATGACACCTAGAAACATTAAACAGCAAGCTAGCACAAGTTTGAAGACACCTTTCTTAAAAAAAAACCTCATAAACATGACATATTTCAGTTGTAAAAATATAAAATATGGTTCTGTAATATGTGCACATAGACATTAGCATGATTTTGTTTTTAACAATTGATTCTTTTTATTTATTCAGTTTACAAATGTTTACTGAAATGTTTGTTGTAGGATTTTGTAATTCAACAGTGAACAGAAAGACATCAAATCCCACCTTCACTGAGTTTACTTTCTAAAGGCAGAAACTTTTGAGACAATATTTTGCTTATTTTTTATCTTTTGCCTAACAGATAAGGAATAAACATCATTGACCTAACAGTGAGTGTGAAGAGGATCCTAGCCCAAGAGTGATATGACCATATATGTCTGAGAACGTTTAGGCATAATTTAGTTTTTTGGCTATACTGTCAGAGGCCTTTGAGCCACAGCAACTCCATCTTGAATAGGGGCTGGGGAAAACAAAGCTGAGACCTACTGGGGTCCATTCCCTGGGGATTAAGACATTCCAAGTAACAGGATGAGATCAGAGGTTGGCACAAGATACAGATCATAAAACCTGGCTGATAAAATAGGTTGCAGTAAAGAAAACGAACCAAAACCAAGATAGCAACAAGAGTGACCTCTGTGTGCCTTCACTGCTCATTATACATTAATTATAATGAATTAGCATGCTAAGAGACACTCCCACCAGTGCTATGACAGTTTACAAATGCCATGGCAATGACTGGAAGTTACCCTATATGGTCTAAAAACGAGAGGAACACTCACTTCTGGGAATTGCCCACCCATTTCCTCATGAATAATTTCCCACCATTCCTCATGAATAATCTACTCCTTGTTTAACATATAATCAAGAAATAACCATAAAAATAGGCAACCAACAGCCCCCGGGGCTGCTCTGCCTATGGAGTAGCTATTCTTTATATCTTTACTTTCTTAATAAACTTGCTTTCAATTTACTTTATGGATTCTTCTCGAATTCTTTTTTGCATGAGATCCAAGAAGCGTCTCTTGGCATCTGGATCGAGACCCCTTTCTGGTAACAACACCACACCTTTACAGGCTGGTGATGATTGATTTTTAGTGCCTGCAAAAGTAAACTAAAGTTTTAACCCACTGGAAATCTAAGAGAACTGCATTGAAGGAGGCAATTCACTAATTAAATCCCAGTATCATTTCATGGGAAAGGATTTTTGTTTTTGTTTCTCTTTCACTAGCACTTCACAGCATCTACAGAACATTAAGTCAGCTAAGAATTCCATAGTGCTTGCTTGGTTATGCTTCAGAGGAAAAATCTTTAATGACAATAATCTTTGAAGGCTTACTTGGAATGAAGAAAGCTACATTTTGGCACTTCTCTGAATTTCTCCCATTTTGACTTAAGCAGGACAAATGGGCTGCTGAATATTGTTATTGCATCTTCAGCCAGCAAAAAAATGGTATTCTGTGCTGCTCACTTACATAGAATATTGGGATATGAAATAATCACACAACCTTTGTGTCTGGAATATCTTCCTTCAGGTTTTACACCATCAGCGATTTATTGTGCCCATTAGACAGTGGTTTCACATAATGTTTTGCTGTTGTTTTGAAGTGATAACATTTTAAGTGCTGGTTGTCTTGTTTGGATGAGGGTGCTTATTTATGAATGTTTTCTGAAGACCAGATAGAGGAGTTTGTGTGTCTTAGACAAATCAATAAAAAAACACACACATAAATAAATGAAGCACATCTGTAAAACACTTTTACTATGACCTAGTTAAGGGCTTTTGTTTTATCACTGGTAAAGTGTTTTCAAAACATTTATGATCATTAGAATTTGATATCTGAAGTTTGCAGGGTTTTATGCTGTTGGTTGTTGGAGAAGGATAGTGTGTGTTTTTAGCAGTGCAAACTCAGACATCTCATAAAGCCATTTTTAGACTTCTTTTCTTCTCTATTTTTATTAGTAACCTTGCAGCTCAGTATGAGAGCTTCTCTGTGTGAATTCACAAGGTGCCAATGTGTGGTGTGAAATTGAAGTATGCAACTCTGCCCCCAGGAATTTAGCAGCCTGGAGTTGAACTTTGATAAAAATGAATGGATTACTTCTCCCCAATGGGAAAAGCTGAACGACCTGGTGTGCAAGGCATTAGATGGTGAATCAGAAGTCATAGCCTTGTCACTTTCTTGCTGTGTGACCTTGGGCAAATCAATTAACTTCTCTGTGCCTCGGGTTCTCCATCTGTATAGTGAGGACTGTGATACCTACCTTAAAAGTAAGGGAAAAGGATTAATGAGCAATGTCTGCAAAACACATTAAGCTCCACGGAAGAGAGGTGCTCTATAATTACAAGCCATTATTACTGAATGTAAAAGACAGTAAAAGGAAACCATTACTTTATCTTCTCCAGTAGGAGTTATTTCAACTAACGCAGTATTTGGTAGAATCTTAAAGCCAAGTGGCTTATTTAAAATGCTTTAATTTTTCAAGAATTGCTAATTATATAAAATATCAGATTTTCAATATAATAGATCTGAGGAGTAAGCCAATTTGGTACTTTGGCAGAATGCAGATTACTAAATATTAAGCATTAGATGGCCTCAAATTTATTCTACTGACTATGTAGCACTAAGCCTAATTCATCTTGGGAAGACAGTTATCTATTGTATTATTAGAGCCTTAAAAGACTACTTCTAATACCTCTTCTACTAACCTGCTCTATTTTTAGCAAAACAGGCTTTCACATTAAGTAAATAGTTCGTGCTGAATTTAACGGCAATATTTTTATTCTCAATGGAAAAAAGAATAGTGATTTTACATATTATGTTAAACTTCTGTGTGTTTAAGGAGAGTTACTAAGTGGTATTTTTCTTTTAATGCTAAATAGCCCTATCATTTTCCATTATTCTTCAGAGGTCCACCTGTAGCGATATGGCTGTTTCTTTTCTCTCCGAATCTCATTCTGTATTTTGCAGTATGTTTAGTATTGCAAGGTCCAAGCTGTGAAGAAATATCGCTTTTTTAAACTTTTTTTTTTTTTTTGAGACAGAGTTTCACTCTTGTCGCCCAGGCTGTAGGGCAATGGTGCGATCTCTGCTCACTGCAACCTTCACCTCCCGGGTTCAAATAATTCTCCTGCCTCAGCCTCCTGAGTAGCTGGGATTACAGGTGCGCGCCACCACACCAGGCTAAGTTTTGTATTTTTAGTAGAGACATGGTTTTGCCATGTTGACCAGGCTGGTCTTGAACTCCTGATCTCAGGTGATCCACCTGCCTCGGCCTCCCAAAGTGTTGGGATTACAGATGTGAGCCACCATGCCTGGTCACACTTTTTTTTTTTTTTTTTTTTAAGAAATGGAGCCTCACTCTGTTACCCTGGCTGGAGTGCAGTGGTGCAATCATAGCTCACTGCAGCCTCGACCTGGACTCAAGCGATCTTTCCATCTCAACCTCTTGAGTAGCTGGGACTAGAGTGTGTGTCACTCGCCCAGCTAACTATTTAAATTTTTTTGTAGAGACGGGGTCTCCCTATGTTGCCCAGGCTGGTCTCGAACTCCTGTCCTCAAGCAATCCTTCAGCTTTGGCCTCCCAATGTGATAAGATTACAGGAATGAGCCACTGCACCTGACCCCAATACAGCTTCTATTAGTTGTACCACCTAATTGTTTCAATTCTTTGGAAGTCACTGAACCTTCCAATTGCTTAGTTAATTTATTGGCAACCTAAAAAGGTAGGACTAAATCATAAGGGTTGATTCTGACACTCACATCTTACATTGCTATATAATTTCGTTTTTTATTTTTCATTAGTTTATTGAATGTCAACCTGGTGTTCCAAATCTTTCATATGATTTTATATATTCGATTTTCTTAACAGTCTTGTTTAAATGTAATTACCTCTTTTTATTGATAAAGGAAATGAATTCAAACAGGAAGCACCATGTTGCGTGTACTTAAGGGTCCAGACATTGCAGTCAGACCTGGGATTGAATTCAATTAATTCATTTCCCTAGACCTCAATTGTCTATGTGTTTCTAATAATATTTATTTCAATGATTTAATGAAGATTAAACTAGATAATATGTTGTAGGTGCTTAACGTAATATCTGGTATGTTAAACATTTGGTAATTCGTAGCTTTTTGGTGATGATTGTGATTGAGGACATAGTTAATTTGCTGATTTATTTTCCTAGATAATATGTGTAGTAGGTAGAGCCACAATTTTGATGCAAGTTTGCCCAAAGCCCAAATTTCAGCTGCTTCAAAGTCTTTAGCTAAGTTTTAAGGTGTCAACAAAGAAGTTATTGTTAGGAAGAACAGGCAATTTCTCATTTTCTTTTTATCTTCCTTTGAGGTAGCTAAGATTACTGGGTAAAGTTCTTGTTGAGAAATTTGCTTTATTTGTCACATATACATGCATAGATATGTATGCATATTTATTACAAACTACTTACAATGCTCTGACTTACAATTTTTTGACTTTATAATGGTTTGGAAGCAATACACACTTAACAGAGACTGTATTTCAAATTATGAATCTTGATCCTTTTTCAGGCTAGCGATATGTAGTGAAATACTCTCTCATGATGCTGGGCAGCAGGGGTGAGCTGCAGCTCCCAGTCAGCCCCATGGCCACAAGCATAAACAACTTGATGCTATACAGAGGACTGTGTTGCTAGCATTTTTTGGGATAATAATAAAAAGAAGAAACGAGCTATACAGTCAAAACTTGATGCCTTCCTAAAGAACAATATGCCTGCTAAGCCATCAACAAGTCATCCTCAGTGTCGTCTACCAGCTATTCTCGAGACTCATCTGAAGAGAGAGAAATTGATGACCCTGTGGCTGTAGCATCCCCGTCATCCAGCAATTAATTTTAGTTAAACATTACGAAGATTCCTCAGGCCCAGTGTGCCCTCAGCTGTGTATAATAATGGTGAATACCCATACAACCATGCTGTTTTTCACTTACAGTACAGTATTGAATAAATGACATTAGAGTTCAATACTTTATTATAAAAGAGGCTTTGTGTTAGATGGCTTTGCCCAATTGTAGGCTAATGTATGTGTTCTGAGCATATTTAAGGTAGGCTAGGCTAAGTTACAATATTCAGTAGATTAGGTGTATTAAGTTCATTTCTAACTTATAATGTTTTCAATTTATGATGGTTTATTGGTATGTAACTTCATTATAAGTCAAGAATTGTCTGTATTTAAAACATATTTACATATACATTTCAAAATATATTTGTAAAAACTTAATTACTTAACAATTAGCTGGTTGACAAAGAGTGTAAAAATCTTGGCAATAAATAAGCCAAATAACCAACTAATTCATTTCTTTGTTCATCCACAGGGGAGTACTTCGATGATGTGTTACTACTAACATCGTGCTGGGAGTATGAAGGCTATAAAGCTGTCTCAATCTTACCAGACTGTGAGACATTTTATAGCATGGATTCTGCCTTTTTTCTCTGAATATCTAATGACTTAACAAGTAGTGACTCTTAAGAAGTTCCTCATGAATTTTGAACCAAACTAAGTTTTCATGAGGAGCCAATAGCCAAGTAGGAGGTTAAGAAATGTATCAATCTGATTCTGATACAAAGTAAAAATATGGTCACCATAAAGGTAAGGAGAAAAGGCTTTCAGAGTTCAGCAGTGGGTGAGATCTCTCGTAGGGTATAAAACAACATTTTCTGAAGGAAGAAGGAATATAAGTGGAGTATTAAAGCATAAGTGAAAACAGAAATAGAGAAACAGGAATAGAGGATAGTGAAAGCAAAGGGAATATGCAGGAAAGCAAGATTTGTATTCATTTTTTTCCTCTGTGTGGGGCACTGTCCTGTTTGCACATGTCTACATTCATCCACTTCTATAAAGTAAGTATCATTTTAGAAAGGAGGAAAATGAAATTAAAAGAAGACACTTGGTTTAGTAATGAGAAAACTGGATGTGTCAGGGTAAGTATTACTGTCCAGCCTTGTCTTTTAGGTCCTGAGGGTCTAGGGATTGGGTGGGAAGTCAACAAGAATTAGAGAACAGTTGAATTTTCCTGGAGAAAGTGGTTCTGGATCTCTTTGCTCTTAACTCCATTTATAAAGGGCTAGGCTAGAACTGACTTTGCCTTCAGATAATATAGACCCAGATGACCTTGGTTTGCATTCTTTGAATCACTGTGTGACTTTGGGTCTCTGTCTACATCTTGTCTCATTTTTCTATCTGCACCAATTTGATAATCATATTTTAGTTGTAAAGTCAGGGAGATCTTGGTTTAATTCCTGATGACAATTAGAGATGTGTGGCCCTGGGCAATTTTTAAAACTTTCTGAACTTCATTTTCTGTGTCTGTATAGTTTTGATAATGTTATTTTTCATTTATTATTTTATGAAGATTAGAAATAATACATGATAAAATTTAACAAACATTCTGTCAAGCAGGGATAATATCATTTTCTCCTTAAGATTATTTTGGGGATTAAAATAGATAAGGTAAATGATTACAGTGTTTTGTAACATAGGCATTTAGATATTGAGATGAAAGTACCACTATTACAAAAAGTTTTATATATACACATATATATGTATATAATTTTATACCCACATGCACCCACTCACTTCTCCCACATACCCACATATTTATATAAAGTCATCACACATTGCCTAATGCAGAGAAGCTACTTGATAAATATTAACTCAAGGGCCATGCAGCTCTATATTAATGCTAGCAATAAGACTATTTTATCAGTTTGGACATCCTGTTTTAAATTATATTTATATATATAAATTCATGATTTCTGTATGGAGTTAATTGAAAGGAAATGAATTTCAACACAGGGATATTCTAATATAGATGACACACATATATAAAATTGTCATATCATATTATTGATTCAAATGAATTTTTTACTTAACAATTTAACACTATTTCTCATGACATTAAATTGTTATATACAACATACTAGTTTAATTGTTATCATTTATTCTTAAGCATTTGAATTATTTGAATTTTTTTAAAATGAGAAATAATTGAATCAAGAGGAAATATTGGGCCCTTCTTCCTGACTATATACCTTTTTCCCTTTTCTTCTTTAAAATTTTTTTTTTTATTTTATGGATTTAGGGATATAAATGGGGTTGTGCTACATGGATATACTGCATAGTGGTGAAGCCTGGGCATTTCATATTCCCATCACCCGAATCGTGTACACTGGACACCATAGGTAATATTTCATCCCTCACTGCCCTCCCACCCTTCCTCCTTTTAAAGTCTTTAATGTCTATTATTCCACTCTGTATGTCCATGTGTACCCACTGTTTAGCTCCCACTTATAAGTGAGAACATGCAGTTTTTTACTTTCTGTCTGAGTCATTTCACTAAAAACAATGACCTCCTGTTTCATACATGTTGCTGCAAAGTACATGATTTCATTCTTTTTTTGTGGCTAAGTAGTAGTCCATGATATATACTACATTTTTAAATCCAGTCATCTGTTGATGGGCACTTAGGTTGATTTCATGACTTCACTATTGTAAATAGTCCTGCAATAAATATGACGACAGATGTCTTTTAGATTTAATGGTTTCTTTTCCTTTGGTAGAGAGACCTAGTAGTGGGATTACTGGATGGAATGGTAGTTCTATTTTTATTTCTTTGAGAAATCTTGTACCATTTTCCATAGAGGTTGTACTAATTTATATTCCCACAAACAATGTATAGGCATTCCATTTTCTCTGCATTCTCACCAACATCTGTTGTTTTTGACTTTTTAATAATAGGCATTCTGACTGGTGTAGGATGATATTCCATCGCAGTTTTAGTTTGCATTGCTTTCATGATTAGTGCTGTTCAACATTTTTTATATATTTGTTGGCCACTTCTATTTCTTCTTTGAGAAATGGTTGTTTGTGTTCCTTGCTCACTTTTTAATGGAGTTATTTATGTATTTTTCTTGTTGATTTGTTTGAGTTCCTTCTATATTCTGTATATTAGCCCTTTGTTGGATGCATTGTTTGCAAATATTTCCTCTCATTCTGTAGGGTGTCTGTTTACTCTGTTGATTATTTCTTTTGCTGTGCAGAAGGTTTTTAGTTTAGTGCTAGTTGTCTATTTTTGGTTTCATTGCATTTCTTTTTGAGAACGTAGTCATAAATGATTTGCCTTCTAGGATTTTTATAGTTACAGGTCTTACATGTAAGTCTTTAATCCATCTTGAATCAATTTTTGTATATGGTAGGGATAAGGGTCCAGTTTAATTCTTGTTCTTATGGCTCCCCAGTTTTCCTAAAACCATTGATTGAATATTGTGTCCTTTCCCCAGAGTACATGTTGTCGAACTTTATCAAACATCAGTTAGTTGTAGATATGTGTCCTTAATTCTGAGTTCTCTATTTTATTCTGTGGATCTGAGTGTCTATTTTTTACCAGTACCATGCTGTTTTGGTTACTATTGCCTTATAGCATAATTTGAGGTCAGGTAATGTGATACCTCCAGCTTTGTTCTTTTTGCTTAGAATTGCTTTGGCTGTTCGTACTATTTTTTTTTTTTGGTTCTATATACATTTTAGGGTTGCTTTTTCTAATTCTGATTATATACTTCTTAGAAAAAGATGAATCTCATTTCCAAAAGTTAAATTCCTAGACTAGGGGATATGTACATTTTCAAAAATGTTTATACATGATATCAAACTGCCTTTTAGGAATATTGTCCTCTCTCTTTAGTTAACATTCTCGACCTGATTTTTACCATTTAGAACAGACTGTCATTTGTCTTTCTTTTGTTCTTTTCCTTTCTGGAAGCTACTCTGGACTCTCATGTAAATTATTCTACCCAATGTCAAAGCTGTGAAGATCATTCACATAATTTTCTATGTATTATGCAAGTCTTGTCATTTATTAGAGCAGGAAAAAATGGTTTATTTTAATTTACTTGTATCTTAGTATTTATTTTCATGAAATTATAAATTTAAAGGCACAAGGAAAGTTTTCCTGAAATTGAGAGATTTAAATTCATCTTTTAAAATCCCAAAGTGATTTAATATGCCAAATTTAACAAACTATGCACACTTATTTATATCCACTTTTATCAAGCTTAGATTTAAAATATTTCTGTCACTAAAATGACTATCAAGTTAGTGCCAAAAGACTAAACTTGCCATATGAAAAGTATTTTGGAAGTTGGAAAACCTGAAACCTTGAAATCTATTTGAGCAATAACTTTAGTCTTTTGGGATACAATTATTTGGTGTGCTGATGTCACTATTCTGAAACTACTTTCATCTATTGCTCTCTAAAATTAACTTTCCATTAGGAGCTAAAAAAAAAAGAGTTTATCTACCAATTCATTGAAAATAAAATTATAAAAAGTGGCAAAGCCAATATGTATTAATACTTTTCCAAAAATGGATATCTGTTTATCATTTTAGGAACTAATTACTTATGACTTGTATGCGCCAAATTAATCAAAGATACCACTAAGCTATGTAATGATAATTTCACATTTGTGGGGCAAGATTAGCTTTTATGTAATTTAGTATGTTCTGGAAAGTAGAACTGGAAACTAAATTGAGATAAGCCCTCTAGCATATTCTTGGGAATTTCTAGTTTTTAGCAATGATGTTGAGTTAATATTTCTGTGAAAGTCATATACATTCAGTGTTAAGTAATTTGGGGACTACCTACATTTTTTAAATGAAAATCACTTTTTAAAAATTTCTTTCTTATAACTCTATTTGACTTCATCATTAACTTCTCCTTTAAGAGGTAAGTATTGCATGACAAAACTACTCATTCCTGAAGTCAGGTTCCTAATTCTTCTAAACAAGTGGACTATCTCTTAAAAATAGAATAACCTGATGGGATGTATGACCATGAAAAGTTAGGACATTAGGCAGGTTCCCAGGGGAGCGGGCTTATTCAATGCAGCCTGAGTCAAACTACTGAACAATGGCGTGAAATTGTGCAAGATTTATCATCATTATTACATTTTACAGAAGGATAAGTCTATCTGTGGCTCAAAAAAATTAAAGACGCTTGCAGGAGAAGAGGTAGATAGAACCCAGCGAGAGACAGAAGGTTGGCGCAAAATGAGAAAAGCACAATTCAGTTGTTTTTAATGCAAAGTTGATATAAGTGAGAATGTTTCAATATAAAGGCATCTATGTTATCTGCCACACAAACTCATTTAAGTAAAAGTCAGCTAACCATGCTTACTGGCAGTTTTATTTTTAAAGAAAACGATTTATAAGGAATTCTATGTGGAGATAAAACTGAAAGGAAAGGAAATATCATATGCAAAAAAAAAACTAACTACAAAAGTGGAAATTGAGAATTCAGGAACAGCTTGAACATAAAAACAGGTGGTGAGGGTAAATGTCAATCATTCTAGAATTCTCATATTTATTTGTAAGGATAGCAAATTTCCTTTCAATGTACTGGATGTGGAGCTGATGTAATTGTACTTTAATCTTAAAAGACAAGGTGATCCCAATCATATTGAAGAACTTTGGGCTGATATTTGAATTTTTTTCATAAAATGATAACTTTTCCCAAATCCAGTTCGCAGAAAATGATTATACCTGTTTCTAGCATATATGATTTTTCTGCTTACAGTGTTAAAAATATTATTTTTTTTATAAACTATTAGTACTTGCTAGTTGAATGTCTGGTTGGATAATATGAGAATAAAATTTGGCATCTGTTAATCTATTCACTTTCTTATTTTGTCATTTATTAAAAATAAAAATAAGTGCATATTTTACATTAAAGTGTTGAAGAAATAATTCAACAAATATTAAGGACTTACTAAACATAAAGAACTGGTGATAAAATTTTGAAGAAAATAGGCATCATTTTTGGTTTCATAGAGATCTTATTTGCTGAAAGAAACATTAGCCATATAGTAAGAGAATTAACTAGAAAAATGCAACCTCGCTGAAAGCCACAAAGAAAATACTTACGTGATATGAAAGAATCTGATTTACAAAGTCAGAGAAAGCTTCTTCAAGTAAATTTTGCCTGAATTTCAATCTGAATGTTACATGAGAGGTAACTTATAAAGGAGAAAAAGAAGCACATTTGCAAAGGAAGGGACTGATAAGCATAAAGTTTTTGCTACAAGAAGGAACAGGTAGAGTTTTCCAGACTATAAGACACACTGTATCGCTAGAATAGACACTGAAATAGGGCATGTGGTATGATGTATGACTATTTCTGCAGGGTAGTGGTAGAGAGCTCCATGCTGGGTCTTTCTGATCTTTTAAAATAATTTTGGCTTTATTTTAGGAGCAACTAGGTATCATTAAAAGATAGATGTAGGAAAAAGATGTAAGGAAATGAATATGATTATGTTTTTACTTTAAAAAAGTAATGATTATTTCCTACAGAATGCAAACTGGAAGTGTGAAACAGTGAAATCATCTAAGTGTCTATGACAGAAATCCAAATGAGTAAAAATAGTAACTTGATTATGATGCCTATTTACACAAATAGCCATGGTAAATACATTCAAGGTAAATAGTTCAACTTCAAAACACAAAAGTAGGTATTTGGAGGACTGGGTAAAAGAATGGGACTAGTGTAGAAAGACTTCGTCTCTTCTTTTGTAGGGTAGTCCATAGGTGTTAAAATCATTCAATAACACAGGTATCTCTGCAAAAAGACAGACTGGGAAGGAAAGAACATAAATTTAGTTGGCACAGGTAGAATAACTGGTGGCTTTCAGCTATTTAAGAAGAGTTATTAGTTGGCAGTTGGACCTAATTATTTTATATGGAAGGAAGAGTCTTAGCTACCTGCCATGACTTCTGATGCCAACTACCCGGATTTAGGCCAAACTTCACAGTTTAAGGGCATGGTCCTCCACAAGACTACTCTTCATCCAGTTGCTAGTTCAGGGGTCCACACTCCACTCTCACTTTGGACCAGCTGGCTACTAACTTGGGGTAAACCATATCTCCTCAGGTCCAATAATTTAGTATCAGAGTTCACAGAACTCAGGAAAGTTCTAAATTTATAATTACAGTTTTGTTATAGGAAAACTATTCAAATCAGAATGTGCCAAGGGGAAAGGCACACAGAGCAAGGTCTTGGAAGTTTCCAAATATGAAGTTTCTGTTGTCTCTCCTCATGGAATCAGGACACATTAACCTCCCAGCACACTGATGTGTGACAATACAGAGTACTGCCAAACAGGGAAACTCTTCCAAGATTCAGGATCCGGAGTTGTTATTGCAGTTTTATTATGTAGGTAATGTTGATTGAATCATTTGTCACAGGGCTCAAACTCCAGCTCTCCTCTCCTCTCCAGAGGTGAGATTGATGACTCTTGTCTCAACATCTCAATCCTCTAATCACATGGCTGGTCTTTCTGGTATGGCCAGGTCTCATCCTGAGTTATCTAATTTGCATAAACTATTTAAGGATCCACTCTGATTTACCTTGTTAGCACTAACCATCAAGTGTCTTCCAAATGGCTCATAATGAATAATAAAGTCACAACTATCAGTCAGGAAATTTCAAAGATTTTGAGGATACCATCCAGGAACCAGGCACAATGGTCAGCCAGATATTTTATCACACACTAGCAATATGTCTGTAAAAAATCTACATCTAGGCAGTTGTTGCAGCTATGGGTATAAATTTTCTTAAGTATTTGCATGTTGAGCTTGGGAATGGTGTTAAGACATATACTTGGAGACATCCAAAATTTAATGTTTAGGTTGAGGAAGGTGAGTAAATAAGAAAGTGGGTTAGAGAAATAATTAGAACCCAGGGTGGATATCTCCTAATTGGAAGAGATCAGAAATGGAACATTGCTGAGAGGTCTTATAAGAGAAGGCCTATTTTTTTTTAACTGACAGGTTTAATAATTATTTTAGCAATGTTGTTTTTATAGCTGGATGGGAACTAGATACTCAATGAGCAGATGGCTAAGTGGGATTCAGCAAACGCAGACAGCTCCCTACAGGTATGTGGCTGTGAAAGAAAAGAACAGTGCTGGACAAGTGTAAAGAATCTGGGGTTTAGATTTAGTTGAGCTTGGTTTGGTTTTACTGAGGGCCAACTGAAAATATTTAAAAGTTAATAGGAAAGAGTTAGTAAAGCAAAAGAGATTAATTTTAAAAGAAAAATTGTGTAGTTCCCAAGGATTTGGAAGAAAAAGAAGCAAAGCGCAGATGGAAGAAGAGCTTTACATAAGAGGAGAAACAGGAGGGGAATGGAGTAGGATAGGCAAAGATAGAATCACTACATGCCAAGGCTTCATCTGAGCATTGGCACAGAGCAATAAACAAATCAGAATAACTATATCTTAATGGAGCCTATCATCTAGTGAGGCAACTAACATTAGTCAAATTCACACATAATTACCAATGAGAACAGTGTTACTGAGGAGATAACGGTATCTGGATTTAGAGAACCAACAAACGAAATCAATAAATGATTCACCTTACATAGAATATTTTGAGAAATGCTGAAAATTGATATTTAGATCAAAAGTTGGAAATGCTGTTACCATACCTAATGGGTTCACTCACCCAGCACAGTAAAGCCAGGCACTGACTCGAGGATTTGCAGTGAGAGCAAAGGTCATTTATTCCAGTGTACTGAGCAAGAAGAACGGACAGCTAAGGCTTAAGACCCAAACTCCCCAGTGTTTACAAGCAAGCGATTTTAAAGGCAGGGGTACATCTCAGGAAAGCCGAAGTTATAGGCAAAGTATTAAACCAATACACAGGTTGAACATTGGTTTGGTCTATGGGTGTGACCCTCTTTAGGGCCCTTAGAAAGAAATGTAGAACAAAGAACTGCAATCAGATTTCAGTAGTCAGTTCTCACTTATCTGTGGTCTATGTTACAGCAGTCAGCATTTTCCATCTGGTGGGAGTTTCTGAAAAACAGCTCAAGAAAACATGTTAAGAAATAATTTTTTATTGCTATGTTTTTCTTGGGAGACTATTGTTATGTGAACTCCCAAAATCTTAAATTTGAGATCGGTCTCAGTTAATTTAGAAAGTTTATTTTGCCAAGGTTTAGGACGTGCCCGTGCCACAGCCTCAGGAAGTCCTGAGGACATGTGCCCAAGGTTGTTGGGCCACAGCTTAGTTTTTATACATTTTAGGGAGACATGAGACATCAATCAGTATAGGTAGGAAGTACATTGGCTCAGTTTGGAAAGGCAAGGCAACTTGAAGCAAAGGCAGGAAGACTCCCAGCAGGGAGGGGGCTTCCAGGTCACAGATAGGTGAGAGATGAAGGGTTGTGTTCCTTTGAGTTTCTGATTAGCCTTTCCAAAGGAAGCAATCAGATATGCATCTATTTCAGTGAACAGAGGGGTGACTGAGTACAATGGGAGGCAGGTTTGCCCAAAGCAGTTCCCAACTTGACTTTTTTGTTTAGCTCAGTGATTTGGGGGCCCCAAGATTTATTTTCTTTTCCCAGTTACTATCTTCATTCTTACCAGATTGCTCATTTACTTTTCAAGACTAGTTAGGGGCCTGAAATTTCCCTGGAAGGGACTCAAGATCGTTCCTTTATTCAATGACTGAGAGACCTGGAAAGCCCTCAATAGGAGTTTCTGCTCCGTCTCAAGGCCTGGTTTGCAGAGGGATAGGAGTGGATGAAAGAGAAGGAAGAGTTCCTCACACAGTATTTACACCTTGTGCAAAAGCCCTACCCAGGGTAAGAATGAGGGTGACATAGTTAAGAAAGGAAAGAAAACCAAGGATACTAGAGTGAACAGAGGTGAGATGGAGCAGTAGAGTGAGGTTATTTAAAATGCAGAAAGAAAAAAACAGTCTTTTATATAACCATGTATCTGTTCTTTTTATAATTTCTCCTTTCTTCCTGATGCTGCAAAATTATCATTTCCTGCCTGTTTGATATGGTTTGGTTCTGTCTCCACCCAAATTTTATCTTGAATTGTAGCTCCCATAATTCCCACACGTCATGGGAAGGACCCAGTGGGAGACAACTGAATCATGGGAGTGGGTCTTTCCCATGCTGTTCTCCTGATAGTGAATAAATTTCATGAGATCTGATGGTTTTATAAATGGGAGTTCTCCTGCACACATACTCTGTTCCCTGCCACCATGTAAAACGTGACTTTGCTCCTCATTCGCCTTCCACCATGGTTGTGAGGCCTCCCCAGCCATGTGGAACTGTAAGTCAATTAAACCTCTTTCCTTTATAAATTACCCAGTCTCAGGTACGTCTTTATGAGCAGCATGAGAACAGACTAATACACTGCTCAAAGAACTTCCTTTAGCCACTCTATAAGAGTAGATCTGCTGGCAATGAAGTTTTAAAATTTTCCTTCAGTTGAGATATATTTATTTCTCCTTCATTCCTGAAGGTTAAACTAATATAAAATTTGTGGTTGACAGGGCCGGTTTTTCCTGTTTCTTTGGTTTGTTTTCTTTTTATTCCAGCACTTGAAAAATGTGGACTTCTTCTGGACTCCATGGTTTCAGATGAGAAATCTGGTGACATTACAATCTATATTCCTCTTTAAGTTGTTTCTCTCTGGCTGCTTTCAAGATTTATTTCTTTGTCTTCAAAATGTTCAGAAGTTTGACTATGTTATCTCTTGGTGTAGATTTCTTTGCCTGTAATGCCTTTGAATTTCATTAAGTTTCTTGTAGCTGTAACTCTGTGTGTGTGTGTGTGTGTGTGTGTGTGTGTGTGTGTGTTTTAACCAAACTTGAAAAGTTTCCAAGCCATTATTTCTTCCAGTATTCTTTTGTCTCACACTCTTTCCATGTTCTTCAGGAAGCTGATGAAACAAATGTTATATCTTTTGTTGTCCCACATGTTTGTGTGGTTTTGTTCATCTTTTTCCTGATCTATTTCCTTCCTTTTGTTCAGGTTGGGTAAATTCTGAACTGCGTACATTCAATCAAGTTCACTGATTCTATTTTCTGTCTTTTCTAATCTATTCTTGAGTTGATCCAGCAAATTTTAAAAATTTGGTTAATGTATCATTCAGTTCCATAATTTCCACTTGGCTCTAAAAATTAACTTCTATTTCTTTGCTGAGATTCTCTATTTTTTCATTTGTTTCAAGAAAATGTGCAATTGATTGTTGGATCATTTTATAATGGCATATAATTCCAAACATCTAATCTATCACAGTGTTCATGACACTTTATCTTTTCTTATTTAAAGTATAATTTCCTTCGTTCTTGGTATGACAGGGGATTTAATTGTATGTGGCGCATTTTGTCTATTATGTTAGGAGACTCTACGTCCTATTTCTTTCCTTTTAGAAGGCAGTTATTCTGTTTAGGTTTAGCATTTAGATCCTGGCTTACTTTTGTGGATTCTGGTTCAAATGGCAGTTTAGTTTTCTAGTCTTTGTGGTATTATTTTGTTTGGCTTGGTTTATCTGATGCCTTTAGGGCATCTATTGGTCCCTGTTTGCTCCCTGACAGAGCAGAAGGAGTTTTTCTGAGCTGGACTTCTGGGTGTTTCTCTGTTGGGGAAGAGAGTCCCAGGCCCTGGGAGATGAAGATATTTCTTTAGTCAGAGGCTTCCTGTGTGGAATCTTCATACAGATGGCCCACTGTTGCCCGAGGTGTCTAGACAAAGGAGAGGATTCTCAGACCCAAAGAAACAAGAGACTCTCTGGCCCAGGCTACCAGCTATGCCAGTTCCTCGTACTCATGCCATTGACTCCGCATTAGAGGAGGGAGTATCAGGCCTAAGAAGACTTCCCTCTCCAGGTATTTGTTATAGGATTCCCTCTGCTTAGGAGGGATGAGAGCTAGGCTACTTGTTCCAAGTGGTTCTTTCCCAGGCTTCATCCTGCTCACCCCAATACCACTAGTGAGGGGTGGGAAGGGAGTCTCAGGGGGCCACTGAGGCTTCTCAGACAAGGCTGTTGTTGTGGCCTCTCTTGGCAGTCCCATCTGCCTTGGTATTTATTACCCTACCATAGAGTCTCAGGCTTTGTAAGGAAGAAGAATGCTTCCCCTGGCCCCTTATAGTTACAAAGTTTCCAGATGTGTTTACAAACAAGTCTAGTGTTTTTGGAAGGGCTCCCATTCTCTCTGGGAAAAATAATGGACCTACATGGACTGCCTTCTATTTCAAAGTTGGGGTAGAGAAACACTGGCTCTGGTTAGCCTTCTTCTGGTGGATGAGTGTATATTTATATAATGCCTCCAGTCACTCTGTTGTTCC
This sequence comes from Pongo abelii, assembly GCF_028885655.2. NCBI lineage: Eukaryota > Metazoa > Chordata > Mammalia > Primates > Hominidae > Pongo > Pongo abelii. The sequence continues at coordinate 73,285,704 of NC_071999.2, forward strand.
TCTAGTTTTGGGATGCAAAACCAGTTAATCCTCCTCCTATTAGCATTCCAACTTTTTTCTTTTCTTTCTTTCTTTCTTTCTTTCTTCCTTCCTTTCTTTCTTTCTTTCTTTCTTTTCTTTCTTTCTTTCCTTTCTTTCTTTCTTTCTTTCTTTTGGCTTGCCTGTAGTATTATTTCAAAGGTTTATAATTGTAGTTAGTTGGAAGAGAGGGCAAGTAAAAAAACAGAGGGCAAGTAACATCTTCTCTCTACTGAAAATTCCAACGAGGTTATTTACTATTTCTTGCTGGCAATATGAAGCATAAATTAATTCATAAACATTCATAAAATTGATAAACATTTTACTCTCAAACTATGCCTACCTGGACTATTTCAAGTTTTCATGTGGTAGCTTCTTTATCTATAAGAGTACAACAAAAGAATATAAACATTTTTTTTCATATAGGTAAGAAAATTAATGACAGTATCAACAAGGTACTTTTAGTATTTGAAAGAGACTCATTTAAACTATGGTTCAAACCACATGAATACAGATGCTATTCAAATGTATTCATGATCTAAATCTGTTTGAAAAATTTTTTACATTAAATGAGTTAAGTAATTAGAGAAATACTTTAGAGCCTAACATGTGCTGGTCTCTAGTCTATACTAGAGATAAAATAATGAATTAAACAAATAAAACTCTTTCCCTCATTGAGGGTGTATTTTTGATAGAGGTACAGTTTTCAATCTCTGTTCATATTAATACAATTTTTGAACCTTCAATCACATTTTAAAGTTATTTTAAACCAATAGAGCAAACTAGTCAAGTTTATATAAAAAACTCTATTTAGATTATTTCATATTTTTTATGTTAGCTGCCTATTTATCAATCTCTAATTTAAAATTCTGTTGTATACACACACAGATCTTAACTTTATCTTGAATAAACTTATTTTAAATTTCCTGGTTGGATTACTCAAACAAAGGCATTTTAGGATGATTTCCTACTAAATTTGAAAATAATGAACTAGTCACTTGAGGTATTGTTGGTGCCACATTTATGCTTAAAAAAGTAGAAGAGACAATTTTGCAGAGTTTTTTTCATAGATATTCTAAGTTCTTCTGTACTTTATCTTCAAATAAAATTGTTTTGTGTTTTTCATTGGTAATAAAGCATATGTGAGTCTTCCTTATAAATAATATAATTTATAGAGGATGGACAAGCAATTAATAGTAGTTGAATTATCAAGACAAACTTAATTTTGCCCTTGGGCACTAAACCTTATTAACAAAGATGCAAATGTGACATTTTTAAATTAAAAAAAAAGTTCTAAGGAATTTGATTTTGTATTGGCACATCTACTTGCTGCCTCATGGGTTATGACACGCTCTAGATACTGCCTTCTACACCATAATTTAACACTGGGAACTCACTCTTTCCTAATGACACCATCCTTTGAGCAATACACTAATAGATCATGGGCTGATGATGTTCATTAATGATGAATCACACTAATATATCATTTTCTCTGTCACACAGGTGTTTTATCAGATTAATTTCATCAGTGCAATGACCTGTGATGATGATGCATTGCTTAAGGATAGTGCAATTTAGAAAGAAATGAAATTTGGAATTAAACCTGTATTCAGCAGCTTTGAGGCTCTATTGGAAAACTTGATAGAAACAATAGATGTGAATGAAATATGCATTCAAATGTTGAGCAGATATTCTAGTACTTATAATGCACAGAGCAAAGCCACTCATATATTTTGCCTTACAAATTTTTTAAAAAAAACAACACATTAAAATTCTAATACCATAGTTTCTAACTTCTTGACTGGTAGTTTCTATTTGAGTATGAAACCATCAAACTCATATCAAATAGCTTTTGTGTAATATTAAAATACTATGGCTTTGTCTTTTTCTATACTTAAGCAAAATTACTAAAGTCAGTAATTTATTTTCTTTTCCTCAATTGGGACATTTAGCAAAGTATGTACCTTGTGCTTTACATATTAAATAAATAACAAAATATTCTACATAATAGATTTAGGTCAATGTGAAGAGGCCTTTGAAAGTTCACTATAAACATCTAGTTTAAAAAATATATTCAAATGGTATTTTCTTTTCTTACTCTTTTCTATTCTACATGAATAAAAGTTTAAAAAATCATTGAGAGAATTATAATTAGACATCTCATGGTGATAATGAAAAAAGTGTTAACTATATTCTTAATATTACATTTTTATTTTCTATTATAAAATTGAATCTCAATTAGTATCCTATTAAATTACTTTTATATGATAATTACCTACACGGTATTGAAGACATTTCTAGGATATATTTAATCATGTATTTTAAAATTTTCTTTTACAGAACAACTGTTTTACTTTTCTTCGAATTAAACTCCAGTACTCAAAGTATCATTTAAATGTGTCTTTGTACATTACCATTCCTGAATTCAATTTTAACCCTTCAGTACTCATCATAATGATCCAACTGATGTAGATTTATGCCTAATATCTGTGACTTCTCTAACATCAATTTACAAGAAAAGCCATCCATTTGTCCTACGTCTATTTAACATAAAAGATCCCTGCATACTTCAATTATGAAAATGGAAAGGGGAAAAAAGAAAACAATAACATTGATGATGTGTTAAGCCATCTGGTTGCATTCTTAATTAATTTATTTCTTAATTAAAGAAATCATTTGGGCTCCCTACAATGGGGTCAATATTCTTAAGAGGAAAGGGGACATCCCTGGCAGTAATAGTCTTCCCATCTGTATGTTCCTTCATTTGTTGTATCCTATAACTCACTTTCAGATCACGTACCCACAGTACATTTTCACAACAATTCTTTTGTTAACCAAATGATTGCAAATGTTTGATCAATTGGCATGGTAGATCATACAATGATTCAGAGTAAGGGGTTCATTTTGCTGCAAAGAAGATGTGACTATGAGCACATGATCATGGTTTCCACTGATCCTACCACAGATCCCACACCTCTGAAGGAACTAGCATAATATAATAGTGAAACAGCCTTTTAAAGGCTCAAATGAGACACCAGCTTAGAAATATCAATTTATGGATGTGTGGTATTTTGTCAATTGCTCATAAATGGTGATGGGTCCCTAAGGGCTAGAATACAAGGGTCTTAGAAATGGTGTGTTCATTTGCATTACTGTAAAGGGATACTGAGACTGGGAAATTTATAAAGGAAAGAGGTCTATTTTGGTTCATGGTTCTGCAGGTTGTACAAGCATGGCACCAATATCTGCCTGGCTTCTGGTGAGGCATCAGGAATCTTACAACCATCGCAGGAGATGAAGGAGGAAGCAGACATATCACATAGTGACAGAAGGAGCAAGAGACAGAGGGGGAAGCTCCAGGCCTTTTTAAACAACCAGATCTTAGGTAAACTCATAGAGGGAGAATCCACTCATTACCATGAGAACAGCACCAAGCCATTCATGAGGGATCTGCCCCCATGACACAAACACCTCCCAGCAGGTACCACCTCCAGTATCGGGGATTACATTTCAACATGAGATTTGGAGGGGAAAAATATTCAAATTCTATCAACTGGATTATGGAAACATTATTGGCCCCTCTCACAATAACTTTTAATAACTAACTTAGGAAATGCTTTCTTCCCCCATTACATTAGGCTCCGCTAATTAGATAAAGGTCCTTGCTACTACTGGCAACAATATTTCCTCCATGTAAGAGTTCCACAGAAATTGAAGTTACATTATACTTGGCCACTTTGTGTTTCTCCTTCCAGTTAACTATTAGACAAAAAAAGAGTTACTATATAGAGGAAGATAATGGCCATTTACCAGAGGATCCATAAACTATATTGTTTGGGAGGGTAACAGTGAATGGGCAGTTGCAACAACCACAGAAAGACAAGGATAAGGCAAACAAAAGCCCATAAATTTTGGGGGAGAAGATCTAGGTCAACTCATCTAGTAAGCCAAATGCGAGCCAAGAATGAAGAAGATCTATTATGAGTGATGAAAGAAGAGGACGATGACTATTAATTACATCCTTGGGGTTGTTTGCAGCTGCTGGAGAAGAAATTGTTGTTTTTTCCTATTAGTTAACTTGTATTATGTCCTTTAACAGATTGAGCTACAACCAAGAAGAGGTTCCATTGCTGACTGGGTTTAATGTAAGTATCTGAGTGGTGGACTAGATGACTTCATTGGACAGCTTTTGTCACTATTGTAAAGTCTGAGGGCCTTTTCTTGCCCCAGGCATTGATGAGGCCACAATTTCCAAGTAGTCTCCTGAAAAGTTTTGCAGATGAAATAGATAGTTTCTCAATCTGAGATTCCTCCTGCCTTTTGCTTTAAGCCCTATAAATTCTCACTTCTGTGATGTAACCGTGTGGAATGTCTGTGGGAATCCACTTAGCACCTGTACATATGCAATCTTAGAGGTTAGGGGCTTAAAATGTGTAGGGTTTTCATTAACCGATAACAGAATAAAGGTAGAAGATAAAATATTTCCCCTCACGTCCTCACCTGGGATAATTATGAAGTGAATTTCAAAGATCCTAAAAAGGTCAAGCCTCTGTCACCCATTGCAGTGGACAATAATAAGATATTTCTAAATGGTTTGTTTCTCTTTCCCAGTTCCTATCATCTAAATCTTCCTTGCAGCTCCCTGGGGCTATGTACTAAATTATTTACTAAACTGGGGGCCTTTGTCTCAGGTTCTCCTGCAGAGGTTAATGAAGCATGAGAAAATTATGAACAAGGTAATTCACTACTTTCTCCTTTGAAGAATATTCGGTTAGATGGTGTAAATAGGTTAAGGGTTTTTAACTGAATGATGGAAACACAAAGTCAGGGAGAAGGTGTTTCCACACTCACCTTAAATTTTTAACACAAACTAAGAGCAACTCAAATACAATACAATGTAACAAAACAAAACTAGGAATGAAGCGTTGGTTTAATATTAAATATCTTTTAAAACACTATTATGTTATTGAATTTTTTAAAAGTCATTTAATTATCATGCCAGAAAGACATTTGGTAATATTCAGTATAATTCTTTATAAAGTATATTCCAGAGGTATAAAAGATTAAACCAAAAGCGTATCAAGAATGTACTAAGAAAGAATGTTTTTAATTGGGCATAAGCCTAGAAATGTTTTTCTAAGAGTGACCCAATTCAAGATGAAAAGCAACATAAACATTGATAAATTCAACTACATTTTAAAAGTTACACATGAAAAAGGATACCATGTACAAATAAAAAAAGACAATAATAATGTAGTGCATCTTATGACACGATGCTGATTTGTATATGTGCACATATATATACAAGTGTGCATATATATATACACACACACACGCAGTATAAATCAATAAGACTAGAATAAAAATCCCTAGGAGAAATAGGCAATGAACAAGAATTAAATGGTTAAAGAAAAGAATATAGAAAATTAAAAAAAATGGTTCAGATGAAAATACATACACAATCTTACTAATTATAAGTTATATAAAAAAGAAAAGAACAATGAAATGCCATTTTTAAATATTGGGTTGGTCCCAGTGTTAGAGTACTATGGTATAATAAAAAATAAATCTGGTCTTTAACCCCATTCCTTGGCTCAGAAAGTCAAAAAAAAAAATTGGGAATTTCCTGAATGATTGAAGTTTAATTGTTAGGCTAATGAGGTGACTCAGTGGACCCCTAAATAGTTTCAGAATAGGGACTGGTCTCCAGAAAGACAGCCTGTGATTAGAGGACTGAAACTTTCAGCTGCCTGACCTCAAGGTAGAGAAAGTGGTTTGCAGATGGAGTTCAATCACATGGACAGTGGACAGTGATTTAATCATTCATGCCTGCATAATAAAACTCCATTAAAAATTATGGACCCAGAGCTCAGTGTAGCTTCCTGGTTTGTGAACACACTGATGGTTTATGAACACACTAACTCCAAGGGAGAGAACATGGAAGCTCTGCAATATGGACCTTTCTAGCCCTTGCCTATGTGTATCTTTTACAATAAAACTGTAAAGTATTTCTAAGTATAGTGCTTTCCTGGGCTCTCTGAGTTGTTCTAGCAAATTATTGAAATTTCTGGATTTATGGCCACTCAGGTCTCCATATTTTTATTTTGCATTTTTAATAATAATTTTTCTGTGATACTTAACTAAATTCATTTCATTTAATTGGCTAAAATATCATACACTTATATTTAAATTTTATTCTATCTGTCATACAAAAGAAATTACACATATTATTTACTTTTTAAATATCTGTGACTTATACTTTGAGTTATTGTGCATATTTTTATATCATTTATATAGCCTGCAAGAATAATACCTATGGGAATAATTGTTAACTGTCAGATCACAGTGTATTTCTAATCATATTCCATCAGTGACACGTGTTTTACACTGTTAAGACATCCTGCCTGAAAAACAAAACTCTAAAATGGAATGTAAAAAGCCCATTCTTTTAGATGATTTGAATTATTCATGAACACAATACCTTGTCGGCACTTAGAAAGTAATCAAAATATAAATGATGCATGTGCATGTCATGTCCATAATCAAAATATAAATGATGCATGTGCATGTCATGTCCAAACTCCATACTGGGTGTTTCTAGGTTATACCCAAGTGTCACTGTCTTCTAAAATAGCAAAGTAAACTTGCAACCATGTAAAATAGTTTTGTCAAATCCAATTAATTAAAATATTTTTTTAGATTTAAATCCATCTATCATCTTAACTATGAACTATTCCCAATGTCTCCACTAAAATGCAAATACGTTACCTAGTACTTAGTGAACTATTTAACATTCTTGTTTTATATCCTTTTTTAAGAAGTTTACAACACTTACAAAATAAAACTCGTGTTGTTTAGAGGAAGAAAAATTGAGATACCTAAGCTGATTTCATGAAATACCAAGGTATTGTAAACTGTAAACATATATGACTTCTTAAGTCATCCAGACATGAGTACCATAAAAAGCAATTATCGAGCTATCCGATGACTTAAATGTCTGTGTAGGATAAATATAAGTTTTGATGTACTGTCTTTTTATTTCTTTGGGGAGCTCTCATGAGGTTTTCTTCAATTTCACTTCGTAACAATTGATTATCCAAAAGAAAATGCTATTCTATTTTACTATGTCTAGGAAATTTAAACAAAGAAACCCAACACTTAGAATGTAAAATATGAAGGCATAATTTCACATTAATTTATTCTGTAAATAGTACATAGGATATGCTATATAGGTTTAATGTATAGTAAAATTAGTAAGTATATTTTATGAATATGTGAACCTAAACTTTATATCCTCATTCTGGTATTAATTTTGGAACTAGATAGGGGTCTGTAATAGAAAATGTGATATGCACATATTCCAGTACATGGATATATATGTGTGTGTAATATGTGTATGTGCAGATAGATAGAGAGATACAGAGATAGAATTGAGCTCAATGTTATATAGGAGAGAGAAGAATTTTGTGGCAAAATGGTTGTCATTAGGTAGTTTAGGACACATGCACAGAACTGATTATTATCCTGGGGGGGAAAAAAAAGAAATACTGTAACAAAGAAAGTGATAATTGATGCTAAGATAACTGAAATAGGAGTTCATGATTTATTTAGCTATTAATTGAATGTCTTTTATTAGTATTTCTTATATGCAAAACATACTGCTAGACAACTGGGTATGTCATGAAGAAGACAGACGAAATCTCTGACCTTATAAAGATACTTCATGGCTAATGTTGTACTGGGTTACATAATAAATAGGTTGAATACAAGACACATGCATTAAACATAAGTACACAGGAATGTGAAAAGTATAATGCTAGAAAAAAGCAATAAATAAATAAATCTAAATTTGTATGTAGCCAGGGTGACACTTTTATAATATTAATATATCAGGCAAAAAGAGCAATAACTGAAATATAGAGAAATCCACAATCATTGTGAGATGTTTTTAGTACTATTCTAAAAACTGATAGAATAAGCAGACGTAAAATTATTAGACATAGATGAGTTGAATAACATGATTAACAAACTGTACTCTAATTGGCACGTACAGAGCAATCCATCCAACAATTGGGGAATACATATTATTTTCAAGTACACATGAAACGGTTACCAAAATTGACCATACACTGAGTCATAAAACATCATTTCAACACCTTTCTAAGGATTTATATTATGTAGAGTTAGATCCCTAATTACAGTGAACCTAAGTAGGAAATTTATTACAAAACATATAATGAGAAATGTTTGAAAATGAGGTAATATGTTTCTAATCTAATGATGGCTTAAAAAACAAATTTCAATGGAAATTATTTTAAGTTTGGCGATAATACAAACTTATTAATGATGAAATTATTAACAATAAAATACAACATGGAGTCAGCTGTGCTGGAATTCACCATTTTTACCATGCTCTCTCATTCCTCAACTGATAGCCCAGTTATGTAGAGTTTCCCTCTTTTTGAGTCTCTTTCATCTGCTCCATTGTTTCCAAGGTCACTACCAACAAATCAGCTCAAGCTCTAATTATTTCTGGCTTAAAAGATTTCAACTATTACTCAAAAGAAGTTTTCCTTACGCTTATCTATCCTTAAAATTGCTGCCAATAAAACCTTTCTAAAGCTGTGTTTGCATGTGGCTTTTCCATTTGCCTATACAAGTCCATTTAAACTGCTCTTGATTGATGTGTAACAAAGGTGTCAAACATACTGTGCAAGTATTCTGTGTTTATTTCTTTCAAATATTTTGACTTATCCCAGTACCCAATTGCCACTGTTTTCCTCCCAACATTCTTCCTGGTCTCCTCTGAATGCCTCCTCTTCTCTCTGTTAACATCCTATCTGTATCATAGTTCTATTTCACATGTTACTTTCTCAAGAAACCCTGATTATTCACCTGAAAACATCTGTGATCTACCAATTTTTGACCTCCTTCTACAGAGTGTATTTTATACTTCTCCGATGACGCTTGTATGCTACCACAAAGTGAATTGATTATTCCTCTCATATATTTACTTCACCGTGCTTTGACATGAATAAATGATGTCTTACTTATCTTTGTGTCAATATAGTATAATACATAAGAAATAGATGACGAAAATATCTAAGTAAAAAACAGTGCACTAAGATTTATTTTCTATTGGCTTGACATATTGAAGGCCATTTTTTTGTTGTTTATATCATGTAGGTTTTTAAATTCAAGCTGAACTTAGCACTGACTAATGTATGTATAAAGAAGAAAATATTATGGAATAAGTGAATTATTATTATTTGGAAATACAATAAATTAGTTTTAATTTTGATTCATTAGACACAAATGTTACATTATTTTTCTTAAACATTTTGATTATATAACTATAATTTTTATTTTCTTATCAAAAATGTTTTGAAATTTATATTCTTAGGTTATATTTGATCAAGCAAGCAAATTTCTTGCATAAAGTCTAAGTTAATGAAATTAAAGCTTCTACGAGAATACTGTTTTTTCAGTGAATTTCCAGTGAATTTGATAAACTACCCATGTAACAATCATACTGTCCTGATTTAACTTCATGACAACTTAATGGAGTGTAGGTGGATACCAGAAGTTTGAAATAGGTTGGAAATTACACATTTCCCAGTGATTCAAAATATATCTAAATGACTTAAATGAATTATAATTTCATTGTAGAACAATAACATTCAAGTATTGAACATTTTCCCAGTTTGTACTTAATAAAAGTGGCTATAAATTTTAGCCTTTAATTTTAAGGTACTGCAAGTGTCATTTATGTAGAGTATATTTACAAAAAATTAGTTTTAATAACGCACTTGCACATATTCATTAGTTTCCTCAAAAGGCTGGTAGGAATATTTTCATATTAATTCTTGAATTATCAACCTGAAAATATTATTACAAAAAAATTCACCATAAAAAATAAAATACAGGGTTTTTAATGGCAAAAATTATAGAATACCACAGTGACAGAATTTAGAATCAAAAGGACCTAAGTCAATACATTTGTTTAATTTTTATTTTTAAGTGACTAAAAGTAATTCTTGCTATTATTGTAGAAACACTGAAAATATATTCTTAAGTACATTTTTGTCAGTTGTAATAAAATAACTATTCTTTTTTTCTGCTAAGTAATCTACTTTAATTAATCTTATTTATTCCGTTTAGGGGTGGTCCTCCATGAAACTATTAAAATGTTATTTATAAAGCAAAATAACCAATATCAGGCATTAGAAAATTTTAATGGAGGTGATTCATTAAAAATATGTCTAAATAATTTTGTTCATTTAAATTCACTTTTAATGCCATCAAAATACCTTGAGATTTCAACTTTGTTTTAATTCTATCAGAAAAAAAGTTGGGAATTTTCCCCCAGAATAAATTTTAATTACATTGAAAAAAATCAATTAAATTGAAAGCACACATTTGGTTCAAACTCTATTCCATTTCACAAGGGGATAGTACATCATCATGGAATATGAGACAAGAATAAAAGAAAAGAAAACACGAAAAGCATTAAACTAATGTCTTCCAATTTAGGTAGATAAGGTCTGTTTCCATGGGAAATGAGAGCTACAATACATAGTTGTAACGAATCTGGAAGAGAATTGACTTTTCAAAATCTTTCTACTTTGTTTTCTTATTAGACTTCTCTAGAGTTGCATACACTCAATTCAGTGATAAAGAAAAAAATGTCCCATGATCAAGAGAGACAAGGTGTAGATCTGAACACAGATGATGAGAAACATGACCAGTAATCTCCAAGTTGCCCTTCTTAAGTGTGGTAAAGAAGAAGAAACCCAAGTTAAACATACATGAAAAAATTATGAATGTGCTTGCCGAGTATACAGCCAGGAATCTGCTAGGATTTCCCGCAGTTACCAGTTCCTTTACTTAAGTGACTTGTTCATCCTTCCTACACCATGGAACAAACTGAAACGTGAGCAGTATCCCTCAAGAGGACAGTTTACTTCCCATGCCTTTAACTGGAAACTGTTTACTGATGCAGGTAACACCTAGAGGTAAAGTAGGTGTCCAAGGTCCTCAGGCTCTTTCAGATAACTGAAGGCCTAAACTTATAAAATAAAGAGAGAATTTAAATGTTGCCTAAACAAGAGTTTCCAGTGCACTTAGACTATTATAAGCATGCTAAAGCAGTAGGAAAACTATAACATCAATCAAAAATACCAAAGTGCCACTAAAAGGAAGATTAATACACAATAATTGAAAACTGGATGAAATTTTCTACCTCATAAGGGTTTATATAATGACATTATTATAATCTGAATAAACTTAAAGCATTTATTCTGAATTTTATAAAATGAAACAAACAATTATTAATAAAATTAATTTAACAGAAAATGAAGCTGGGTGCAGTGGCTCACATCTGTAATTCCAACAATTTTGGAGATTGAGGCAGAAGGATCTCTTTAGGCCAGGAGTTCAAGAGCAGCCTAGGCAATAGAGCAAGACCCCCTGTCGAAATGAAATAATGAAATGATGAAATGAAATGATGAAATGAAATGAAATGAAATAGCTAGCTGTGGTGGCACATGCCTGTGATCCTAGCTACTTAGGAAGCTGAGGCGAGAGAATTGCTTGAGCCCAGAAGTTCCAGGATGCAGTGAGCTAAGACTGCACCACTGTACAAGCTGAGATAGTCCCTGGATGACAAAGTGTTATAGGATTCCTTCGGTGCCCCTTCGCCAGCTGAAAATCTCTGCAGCTGCCATTACCTCTGCCTGGGTTCTCACACTGACTCACCAGGGTTGCTCTCCTCGCTTGGCCCTGCAGGCTGCACTCGGCTCGTGCCACCAACCCAGATCCTGTGCCTGCTGTGATTCTGCACTCAGCCCACGGCTAGACCAGGCGTGCAGCCAGCGGCTTCCACCTTGGGCACCGGCATCTAGATGAGCGGAAGATGGTGGTGCCTGAAAACAGAGATGACAGCAACTGTGAAGCCTGGGGAGTCCTGAGGGCTGAGCCCCTAAGAAATGTTATGGCTGCTGTAGTTCAGCCAGCACCAGGGAATGGCGCCCAGTGGCTTTTTCTCTCCTACTGCTTGGCGAGCGGGAGGGCGTGGTACCCGCAGCTTGGTGAATGGGCGGGTGTTACAGCTTTCCTGTTCCCGCTGCCCCGCAGCTCGGTGAGTTCCAGGTTCCTGCCGCGTGACCAAGAAATATAAGATGAGCAGAGACCAGAGAGTGAATAAGGCAGAGAATTTTATTGAGCGACAGAAGGAAAGCTCTGAACTGTGAGAGGGGACCCTGAAAGCAGATTGCCCTTGGCAGTGAGAGGGGGACCGAAAGTGGGTAGCCCCCCTGTGAGGCTAACTCAAACTTTTTTATGGGCTCAGAATGGTGGCGTGCATGCTCATTGGTCCATGGGTGGTCTTTGGAAAAGCAGCATTCTATTGGTTAAAAGGCGTCATCCAGAATAAACCAATAGGGAGAGAGAGGGTAAGATGGGGAAAGAAGTTCTCATTCTGGTCCTGGGCTCTATCTGGACCTGGCCCCTCTGTTTTCAGGCTGTAAACTGTCTTTGACTTGAAGGTCGGATTTCACCAGGGACCTGCCTTTGTCTGCCTAGGAATTTGTCTGTCTCCTGTTGCTATCAAAAGCATGCCCCTATCTCCTAATAATATAAAAAATAAAAAATTGAAAATAAAGCTGATGGTAATTTAAAAAGGGGAAAATGAACCCTCAAAGCTTCATCTAAAGAGAAAAATAGGAAACAACTCCCCAGAAAACACATGAAAGTAGCAAACAGATGAACAGGTAGATGATATATAGATACATACTAATTAAAATGTTTTTAAAAGGAATAGAATACATGGAAGAGAAACCACATTCAAAGGTGTTTTTGGAAGAAAATAACACTCTAAACTGAAAAAAAGCCAAGCTGTGAGAAACCCTTGAAAAATTGAAAAGTCTCATCATTAACTATGCTAATTAATAAAATCCAGTAAAGCTTAAGTATAGATTTTCAAAAGTCTATTTACTATTAAGAATTAGCAATGAATCCTAATTGGCATATCTGAAAAATGGGACAAAGTAAAAATTAGAATAAGTGAATACCAAATTAATAAAAGAAAAATATTCTTAAACTGAAGAAAGATATAAACAATAAATAAAATACCTAGCAGATTGCAAGCCAAAACTAATTTAAAGAAACAAATCATTGAAACATTTACATGAAAGGTATTGGTTAATTTGGATGCTTTTTCCTCCTGCTACAAACCTATACAAATATATTAAAGGGAAAATCTAATATACAGCTGAACTCTGAAGAAAGGGAAATTCAGAAGTGCCATTTTTACACATGAAGATGCAAATTAAAGGCCTTACCAGTTGTCAGCTGACGAGGAGATGCCACAGCAGCCTAAGTAAATTTGGTATCTTGATACAGGCTTTATTAAATATACTTGAGGCACATATTAGTGAAACTGTAGACTCTCTGGCATTATGTACAGATTTGCTCACTTAACCTTACTCTAACCCTTTTTGAATGACTTAATTCAGAGCAGAAGCAGGCATGCTAAAGTCTACTCTTTCCATTCTCTCTATCAGCTCAGGTTTGCAAGTGTTCTGGCTTTTACCAAACATTAGATCCACATGATATTTGGAAAGCAGGAATGAGTAAGAAATGTGCTTTTTCTCCTTCAGTTGTTTTTTTTCTGGCAAGCACAGCCATGGATGAATTTGAATTATCTGCAGCTGCAATGCATAGGACTCAGTGTTTAGTTCTTACCTTGAGGTGGAGGGCATAAAGCAACTATTTTAACAGCATGGATTGTGTCTATGATAGTGCGGCCCTGGAGCCAACAATTAACAGTGGCCTCTTCCCCATCTCTAGCTCAGAGGGTTGCCATCTGCAAGTAAGAATATTAGAAAACAGATCTGGTTTTCCACTTTTCCAAAATTCAATAGAAGTCTACAGTGAAAGAGGTTGAAGTACTGAACATTCCTCTGTTAAAAATATGAAAAAGAGATGTAATAAATCATGATCAGTGATCACGTTATAAGATCTTCACCCCATAGGTTACAGGTCATACTCCCCTATCAAGGCCCTGAAAATTACATAGGCAAAGGGATTGGTAAAAATAGTCAACGGGGTAAGTGCTATAATCAGAACAAATGAACACAGCAGCATTCCAACATCACGTAGAAGTAGCATACAGTCAAGTAGATGTTGAAGACACAATGTATCCGGAATTGGTGGGTTCTTGGTCTCACTGACTTCAAGAATGAAGCCGCAGACCCTCACAGTGAGTGTTACAGTTCTTAAACATGGTGTGTGCAGAGTTTATTCCTTCTGATGTTCAGACGTGTTCAGAGTTTCTTTCTTCTGGTGGATTTGTGCGGTGAGTGTTACAGCTCTTAAGATGGTGTGTCTGGAATTGTTTGTTCTTCCCGTCTGGAGCCGGTGAGTTCGTGGTCTTGCTGGCTTCAGGAGTGAAGCTGCAGACCTTCGCGGTGAGTGTTACAGCTCATAAAAGCAGTGCGGACCCAAAGAGTGAACAGCAGCAAGATTTATCGCAAAGAGCGAAAGAACAAAGCTTCCACAGTATGGAAGGGGACCCCAGCAGGTTACCGCTTCTGGCTGGAGCAGCCTGCTTTTATTACCTTAGCTGGTCGCACCCACATCCTGCTGATTGGTCCATTTTACAGAGAGCTGATTGGTCCGTTTTGACAGGGTACTGATTGGTGTGTTTACAATCCCTAAGCTAGACACAGAGTGCTGATTGGTGTATTTACAATCCTCTAGCTAGAGGTAAAAGTTTTCCAAGTCCCCATTAGATTAACTAGACACAGAGCACTGATTGATGCATTTACAAACCTTGAGCTAGACGCAGGATGCTGATTGGTGTATTTACAATCCCTGAGCTAGACACAGAGTGCTGACTGGTGCATTTACAATCCTTTAGCTAGACACAAAAGTTCTCCAAGTCCCCACTAGATTAGCTAGACACAGAGCACTGATTGGTGTGTTTACAAACCTTCAGCTAGACACAGGGTGCTGATTGGTGCATTTACAAACCTTGAGCTAGACACAGAGTGCTTATTGGTGCATTTACAATCCCTGAGCTAGACACAGAGTGATAATTGGTGAATATACAATCTTCCAGCTAGATATAAAAGTTCTCCAAGGCTCCACCAGACTGAGGAGCCCAGCTGGCTTCCCCAAGTGGATCCAGCACCAGGGCCGCGGGTGGAGCTACCTGCCAGTCCCGCGCTGCACGACCACATTCCTCAGCCCTTGGGCGGTTGATGGGACCGGGCTCTGCAGAGCAGGGGGAGGCACCTGTAGGGGATGCTCGGGCAGTGCACAGGAGCCCACGGCGGGGCAGGGGTTCGGGCATGGCAGGCTGCAGGTCCCGAGCCCTGCCCCGCAGGGCGGTGGCTGAGACCCCGCAAGAATTTGAGCGCGCGCAGGTGGGCCGGCAGTGCTGGGGCACCCGGGGCCCTGTCCGCAGCTGCTGGCCCAGGTGCTAAGCCCCTCACTGCCTGGGCGGCCGGTCCGAGTGCGGAGGCCACCAAACCCTCACCCACCCGGAACTCGAGCTGGCCTGCAAGCACTGCACACAGCCCCGGTTGCCCCCCACACCTCCCTCCACACTTCCCTGCAAGCAGAGGGAGCCAGCTCCGGCCTCGGCCAGCCCAGAGAGGGGTTCCCACAGTGCAGCCACAGGCTGAAGGGCTCCACAAGCGTGGCCAGAGCGGATGCCGCGGCCCAGGAGGTGCTGAGAGCGAGCGAGGGCCGCCAGTACATTGTCACCTCTCAACAAGAAAGTTGGGTGAGCTGGTCACTTAATTCTCAGCACGCCTTCTCTTGTTACGTCGTCATCCTGCTGAAACCACCATGCCTGCAAACCTATGGGAAGCCTCTGTGACAAGCTGACTGAAGCAAAAACATTGAATGAGGTTAAAAAACAAATAGTTCTGCGTGACATATTGGGACCAGCCAGAAGTAGACTACAATCACACTCAGAAGTGATCCTGTAGAAAAGCAGAGGAAGAAATTTTTTGCTAGAGGGCAAAAATGTTGAGAAATAATTTCATAGCTTACTTTACTTGATAATGGTGATTGCCTGAAGTCATATACGTACTGCTCTTTTGACATGATTATGACTCTGTAAGTGGTCAAAAACTTGGGAAAAGCAAAAGCGGAAGATTTAGGAGAGCTAAATGAAGGTATGTGGATGGGCCTTTCAGATTAATGGATTTTGCTGCTCCTGTACCCACTGAAAAGGCTGTCAACAATGAGGTGGACATTATGACCCACCCAGAGGATTTTGGTCAGCCTCTTTTCTCAGCTACATTTGTGTTTGCTCAATAGGCTGATGAACCAAGTGGTTATGCACGGATGCAACAGCATAACTACCTCTTCTCAAGGCTATGACCAAAACTGAGTGCCAAACTGGTTATTAGTAGTGAACTATCTTTTGTACCTTGCAGATATTATTCTACAGGGTATAAATCTGCCACTAAATCATCTATTGGAGACAACAGTTTTTCTTCAGTACTAGAGATACAAATTTTGGAAATACATTTATCTTCTTCATAAGCCATTCTTTTCCAGCAAAATCATTCTTTGACTTACCTAATACCTCATTCTTCACTTTGGTATGCCAAACAATTTTGTTTCTAACTCTACAGCGAATGAAGTAAGGCAATATATACTGACACACACTGTATTCCCTGATTGTATCCTGTTCCATATTGCCCAGAAATACTTGGACTTACTGAGTGTGAAATGGCTTTTTGAAAACTGAGTTAAGAGCCCGATTGGACATAAATCTTACAAACCTGTGTTGCTTTCTTATAGGATGGTATTATGCATTGAACCAGAATCCCATATGTGCTGCTGTTTCTTTTAACAGCCAAAATGTATTGTTAAGAGAATAAAAAAGTAAAAGATGCATTCCCAAATGTTTTCTTTGATTCCTGTAACATACATTACCTGTATTCTTTGTTGAACATGCCTCAGGGATGCAATGGCTATCTTTAAATTTAGATAAAAAGAAAACATGTATGTACTTACATAAAATTTTAGTATGACAATTTTAAACGTGTGACAATAGAACTGAGACTCTATATAATTATAATGGTTGTCAGCTCTTTATATAAATGTGGCATGTATAGAGTATAGGTCTATAATTCATCTAATTTGGATTAACTAATGAGGTAATATAAGTAATATTTGCATGTCAATAACATAGAAAACAGTTACAATTTTGGCCTTGGACACTGAATCATTTTATTTCTTCCCATTTACTTTTATTAATATAAAGTGCCTATGTTTTTTTTCCATAAAAATAATATGGTTGGGAATACATAACTGTTTTGCGTAAATATTTTCCTACATCATGATGGACCTACCTTGTAGATTTATAAATCATTGCTTAGTGAAGTCTAATCTAAAGATGTTTACCTCCAACTTTCATAAATTTTGTGATCATTTCTTCAGCATTGATGCATGAGATCACAAAAGATCCTAGCTCTTTCTTTCGAATACGGGACTTATCATAGTCTTTAGAATATTGGAAATAAAATTATATTTGCTTTAGTCTCTTCCTTCCCATAATCAATTGGTTTTCCTTTCTAAATATCATTGCGGTGTCCAAGGATTTTCTACTAAAGCTAATCTTTTTAATTCTGAAAGTAAGAGTACAAAGGACCTATAGTATATAGCACTTTTCTTACATAATAAATTATATAATAAATGTATATATTACAGTCATTCTCTATACACATATCACACACACATATAAAGAATTCAAAACAAAGTGCAGCTGTTTCTTTTTTTGTTCAGATATTTTATAGCATTTTGATTATGTCCTTCAGAGAGGTTGCTAGATCTATGTGTTGTTTTGCTTAATCATCACATTTTTTTGAAAGAGGCTCAGTTGCCATCACTGAGATAACTTAGATTTAGAAATTTTTGTTGAATGCCTTAGTGACAACCATTACAGGCTGCCCACGAATTTAGCATCTAGTACATTTTCTTGCTGGAAAAAAATTCATGAAGAAGAGGGATAGAATTGGACACCAATTGAAAATAGGAAAAGAGGAAGGCACTATGCCCGGCTAAGTGAACAGCCTTAGCAAATTCATGAATTGACATGAAATTTGCATGAGCACAGTACAATCCGGGGAAAATAAAACAATTTCCAATGGTGCATTTTTTTTTTCTAATTTCAAGGAAAGAGTATTTTTGGTCCTGTTTTCGAGGTTTGGGACAGTAACAAGAAAAGAAGCAATTTTTACATTTAAATGGGATGAGAAATTCAACACAAATATCTGTGGCAACAAGGAAACATCTCGAAAAATTCTTCTTAAAATTTATACTTACCATTGAAAGTACAGACATATGACAACTCAAAAATAAACCCAATTTGGACGTGGAATGTTTCTTTCAAGTAAGATAGAATGCAATTATATGAAAATTTTTTCCACCCTTGACCCTGTATCAAAGATCAGCCCAAATCATTTGTGAAGCATCCCAGAAGTGTAAATGAAGCGGGAGTTTCAGTGTTACAATCACAGAATAGGGTCTTTCATCTATAATTAAATTATGGATTATGATAACTTTATTACCCGTCAACTTGGCATTAAACAGCGTGAATCACAGCATGGGGTCTCTGTTAGCTAAAACTCCTGGGATGCAGATTCAGATGAGACCATTAGAGCTGAAAATAAATGCTAGCTTCCAGATCTCTACCAAGGAGATAATGTCCTTCTGCATTGTTTAAAGAAGATGAGAAGACCCGGAATACAGGAAATAATTTTCCCAGGGGAACAAACGTATTTAAAAACATCTATCAACTTCCTTAGATGCTAAAAAGAAAAAGAAAAAGAAAAAGTTTAATCATTAGATGTTAAATGTCTCATATTATTAGATATATTCAACATGAAACTTTCCCCTAAAGAGGAGGGTAATAAATGATGAACAAGAAGAGAACTTTCGTCAGGTTTTATGTCTGATATATTTTTAAAATAAATTAAATAACATAAATACAACAAACATGTCTCTGAGAGCCAACCACCAGAATTTTTTTTCGATTAAATGCCATACTCATTGGTTGTTAGTGAAACTCACCAATTTACTAAGTTATTAAAATAAAAACATTAAATGCTAATGATATCTTGAGACTTCTGCCTAAGCATGGATTTACTATTAATGACTTTTGAATACTTTATGTAATAATTTATTAATGTTAAATAAGACTTCCTGAGAAATACTTTTTTTGAATAGATTAATATAGCTATAGGCTTTACGATTTACTTAGCAGTTTTGACTGAAGGGGGGAGAACTGTTGCCATTTTACAGATAGGGAACTTAGAAGAGGAAATTGAGAATATGAACACACAAAAGACATAAAAATAGTAGGCATTGAGAATGAAGCTCATCGAGCAATCCCGCAGCTGGGTATATATTCAAAAGAAAGGAAATCAGTATATGGAAGATATATCTGCACTTCCATGTTTATTGTGGCACTTTTTGCAATAGCCAAGATATGGAATCAACCTAAGTGTTCATCAACAGATGAATGAATACAAAAATGTACTATATATACACAGTGGAATATTACTCAGCCATAAAAAGAATGAAATTTTGTCATTTGCAGCAATATGGATGGTACTGGAAGTCATTCGATTAAGTGAAATTGGCCAGAAATAGAAAAACAAATATTGCATATTCTTACTCATCTATGGGAGCTACAAAGGTAGATTTCATGGAGATAGAGTAGCATGGTGGTTACCAGAGGCTAGACAGGAAATGGGGAATTGGGGGCATGAAGATAAGTTGATTAAGGGATACAAAAATAAAGTTAGATACAAACAGTTTATTCTAGTATTTGATAGTACAGTAGGGAAATACAGTGATTTCTGTAAATAATCATTTATTTTGTATTTCAAAATAGTTGGAAGAATTGTAATGTTCCCAATACAAAGAAAAGAAAAATGTTTGAGATAGTGGATATTACAATTACGCTGATTTGATTATTACACATTCTATGCATATATCAAAATATCAATGTACCCCCAAAATATATATGATTAGTATATATCAATGAAAATATACCAAAAATGGAGCTCAAACTAAAGTCTACAGATTAGTATCTGTGTAGTATTTTCTCTGTAATGCTGTTCATTTCTTCACTGATCATTCAGTTTTTCTTGATTTGTAATAATCATGGGTAAATAACGATGCAAATAATTCAAAAGCCTAGGTTTCCTTTTTGTTGTTGTTGCTATTTTGTTTTTGACAAGAAAACGTTCACTGTGCATTTATTTTAAATATCTGTGTATGTGAGAGAGGCAAATGTTTGAGAAAGGAAAAAATTGTAGTGTTTGATCTTTCTCAGGTAAGAACAGCATCAAAATTACTTTATCTTTTGACAAGCAAAATTTTAAAATAATAATCACACAATATGCAAAACTTGAAGAAAATGTCAGTGGATAAGGAATGTAAGCTATAGTCATTGCTGCTTCTGTATCTCTACATGTTTCGTTTGTGCAAGATTCAGATCCTTCACATGTGATCCAAGGTGATTAAGGCATCCTAATATCCCCACAGTGACTGGCGCCACAAAGGGAAGTTGCAGAAGGTCAAGTGAGAATTAGAACTTGTTAAGATTTATTACAATCCAGAGTTATCTGCATGCAAACAAATTGCCTCCTATCCAGCACTTTCACTGAAGTGCTTTGCCACAGCAAGAAACTAAAGAGCTCTAATAGCCAATTGGTATTAATAATTAATCCAAACATTTCTATATGCCTTGCCTTTATCCTGTGATTGACATGTGAGCCTGCAGTTTATTAAAATGTACCACAGGCAATTAGGAGATGTCACTTTGATGTACCTTCAATTGCCCAGACACCATTTAATAAAGCCCTTTTAATACCTTTAATACCTTAAGTCTATGTAAGTTATACAAAACCCCACACCTTATTCTAAAAGGGTAGGGGGACAGTAATGTATCTAGAGTAGTTCAGTGTCCTTTAACTGCAAATGCCCTAACCACTTAACAAGAGCTGTAAAATGGAGGGAGGACAGTGAAGGATAAGTCCATTTCTGGAGCACAACTCATTAAGATTTAAAGACCCTGGGAACAGGAGTGGTGCATTTGTCTTCTACTCCTAGAGACTCAAGTTTTAAATTTACCTCAAGCAAAATGATTTTGCTAACCTCAGGCTTTCACAAGATCTGACGAGATCTGCTTCACATGAGGTAGAAGGAAATCTCAAGGAAGTGAATGAGTCATAGGAAAAATGAACTCTACAAATGCAAAAAAGCTCTGTGAAAAAATATGATTAATATTTAAGTTAAAAATAATAAATCACTTTATTATCAAGGTTAATGCATTGTTATATTGACTAGAACAGGATATATATATATATGTATACAGTTTTTTCCTATTTCACTGAGATTAATCATTTTATATTAAATAATATAAGCAATTGTTAGAATAATCTCTTGTCATAATTGTCAAAGTAAGCTTTGTATTATGATGGCTTATTCAGGATTAATTTATATCACAGAGATCTCATAACTGCTTACATAATCCTATGTAAAAAAGAAATGCAAAAAGAAAAATCCATTTTTGAAAGATATGTTATCTGACAGAAATAGCATGAGCCAGCTTTTAATGATTTTAATTTAATGATTTCATGGCACTAAAATTGCAGCTTCACTCAAACGTATTTATTTTATTCCATAATTCCACACAATTATTGCTATTGCTTTTGATTAGGTAATGAAAACTGCAAAATTACTTGCATTATTAAACATTACAATTACAAACTAGTTAAACTGTTTATTGATGTCAAATCACACCTATTTAGAGATTTGGGTTCAAAATATATTTCAATTAGTTATTTGACTCCATTTTTTTCTGTGCAGTTTATTCTCAACACAGACTTTTCCAATTGTCCTTCAGGAGTCAAGCATCCTGTTCTCGTTCATTTTGATGAAGGTGAGTTACTCTACATCATCTGGAAGGAAACTTGTGCTATTCTTAGGTGCTATAACCAGCTGCATTACTGAAAGCAGGCTCTGTCCTTACACATTATAGATGGATAGCTTCAGATAAGAAAAAGCTATCTTGGTGAATGTTGGCCAGAATTTTGATGTTTCTGTCTAGTAGGTGATAGGGTTATCATTCACATCTCTAGGTGATTTGAGAAGATGGCTGTCTGGAGCAATAGATAAAGACTCATTGGTCTGTTGCAGAGGAAAAGAAATTCAAGAGCAGCATGTGAGTTTGTTACTAAGAAACAAGTGCCATAGTTTACAGGCTGAGGAAAAAAAGGATAGAACATCTATGAAAAATCAGCTGCATTTTCTTTTTGATAGCATGTTCTGTGCTATTGGATTATATAAAAGAAGTTAGCAGGTGAGGGATATGTCCAGCTTATTTGTTATTTTCTTTTAATCAAGAAACATGATGACAAATTTGGAGTAAAGTTGTAAAATAGCTCAGTTCAAATGGCAAGATTATAGAGTATATACAATTATATGAATTATATAATATATACAACATGCCTTACAGTAAGTAGAATGAAAGAGGTTGCAGATGCTAGGACCAGTTTTATGCCGAGAGAATTCTTTTCTCTTTTAATATATATTTAATTTTTAGTAGAATTATTTTAAAGAAATTATTTAATGGCTTTGGGAGATATGAATATTACATATATAACAGAGATAAGTGTAAGTTTTATTTATTTAGCACATATTTACTAAAATATATAGAGAGGAGTTTATTAAATAAGAATACAAAATCTAATCTACATTGTGAATTCTAACAAGAAAACTTCTATGAATGTAATTGAGCGAAAAGGATATGAACTTTGAATTGGAAAAACATGGACTTTTCTGAGGACTCTTATTGGGTGTTTATTTTGGAAAATATACTTAATCTGCAACTCTTAGACTGTTAGCAAAATATATATATATATACACACATACACATATATATATATACACACACATATATATATAGAATCTCTCCTTGACTCAATGTACTCATTTTCAAAAGGGGATTAGAATACCTACCACATAAGATTACAGAAAGGAATAAGGTGAATGAAAACCATCTATTGCAATATCCAAAGTAGCAAGCATTCAATAACTGCCAGTTATATTCTTTTTTCTTTCTAGAAATTTTGTAATAATTTCTCCTCACATGCTTACTTACTATAGCAGGGAGAAGTTCCTAAAGTAAGCTTTGGGGGCATGTCGGATTCCAGTTAATTATCACTTCAAAGAATCGTAAAAGTAGGTAATTATAACCTCCTTGTTTTCTTAAAATCCTACTTCTGAAAATCTTGGTGAAGTTTATATACAGTGAATTAGCTAATCTGTTCCTATGGTTAAATGAGCCTCAGATTTTTCTTTTGGGGAGAGCATTGCTTTAATTGTCTCTAATATTTATCCCCATTTTGGCTAATTCACAGTTTATTAATTATGGCTTTCTGGCATTTTTCTTGAATACTTATGCAACGCCAACCCTTCTCTACAGCAGTAGTCCCCAACCTTTTTGGAGACCAGAGACCGGTTTCATGGAGGAGAGTTTTTCTACGGATGAGAAGGATAGTTTCAGGATGAAACCATTCCACCTCAGATCATCATAAGGAGGGTGCAGTGTAGATTCTTCACATGTGTAGTTCACAATAGGGTTCTTGCTCCCATGAGAATTTAATGCTGCCACTGATCTGACAGAGATGGAGCTCAGGTGGTAATGTTAGCGCAAGCATTTCTCTCCACCTGCCTTGCAGTCCAGTTCCTAACAGGCTACAGACTGGTCCATGACATAGGGATTGGATACCCCTGCCTATAGTATTGTCGTCAATAGAATATGACTTTACATTTGTCATTAATCATCTTCATTCTCTTTTTTCTTTCTGACTCTACTCTTATAAGGTTGATTTAGAATTCTGTTCCTGTTCCCTTAGATTGATGAATGACTGGAGGATTATCATTATCACAATCATTTCAAGGTGAAGATTAGGAGATTGTTAAAAATGTATGTTTTCACCTAGGCCTACTGAATTAATACATCTAGGGACAGGTCCAAGTAATTTATATCTGTTTTTCTCTCAGGTGACTGGTGACCATTCAGTTTGAGAAGTGAAAATTTTCTGGGGTGTTTTCCCTACCATCAGCCAATTTTCCTGTTCTCTAGATACCAACTGTGTCTTCAATAATTTAATTCAATTCTGATACTAACTACCTAGAGTTAGAGTCAGACTCCACAGGTTTAAAGCCTCAGTTCCATAAGACTGCCCTCACTCCAGAGGCCCGTCTAAAGTATCAGGCCCCCATCTTACACACATTTCTGTTCAACTTGGCTACAAATCTGTAGGTTCTCACCTGCCTCAAGTTTTGCTAGAACAGCTCCCAAACTCAGGAAAACATTTTACTTAATGTTTACTGGTTGATTATAAAAGACACAAATGCAGGCATGCCACTCTCTCAGCGTCTCATTGTGGTCATCTTAAGTATGAGTTAACAGATAACTATTAGAGCATTGTGTATTGTTATTAAAAAGTCCTGTGCTTTCAAACACATTTTAACAATTTTTCTGTTTGTCCTAATGTGATAAGTGAAGAATTCTAAATGGATGAAGACTTATAACTACATACATTTAAAATTAGGAAGCATATTTCCCTTCTCATTTCTAGAGATTTGCTATATCCTCCCTTTTGCTGGTGAGTTTCTTCATGGCAGGAAAAATTGTGTGTAATTGAATTAGCTAAAACCTCCATATTTACTTATATAGACTGTAGTCTAAGAAAATGTGATTTTTTCCCCCAAATCAACTCATCATTTGTAATATGTAATTATTAGTGAGTTATCATTAAAAGACAGACGCTTAATTGAACAGCATGTTAAAATAATGAAATTCTATTCCCAAATTGGACTAAAAAGTAATATACTTTCCAGACATTCTCTGGAATCTTATAATCCCTCAGAATACCATTATAATCCATTCTAACTACTTTGAATTTTTGTTTTTTGTTTTTGTTTTTGTTTTGAGACCGAGTCTTGCTCTGTTGCCCAGGCTAGAATGCACTGGTGTGATCTTGGTTCACTGCAACCTTGGCCTCCAGGGTTCAAGCAATTCTCATGCCTCAGCCTCCTGAGTAGCTGAAACTACAGGTGCCCACCACTCCACCCAGCTAATTTTTGTATTTTTAGTAGAAACAGGGTTTCACCACATTGCCCAGGCTGGCCTCCAACTCCTGGCCTCAAGTGACCTGCCCGCCTCGGGCTTCCAGAGTGCTTGGATTACAGATGTGAGCCACCACAACTGGCCATTCTATCTACTTTGTAGGTCACTTGCAGAACAATTGTCAGCTTTCTATAATGGATTCCCTGGAATGTGACTTAAAGTTAGTGGTATAATGTTCTAAGCTGTTAAATATTTGGAAATGAACTTGGAAAAATAGCACATACATTCTATCTACAATTTCTCTTTCCCCTACAGCTAATCTATTGAGTTTATCTCTATGAGAATTTTGAACAAGTCATACTACTTTTCTACTAAGGCAATTCTTGCTAGATTTGAAATAAGGCTACAATGTTTACAATGTGTATTATATTTTAAAATCAATATATATTCTCTATAAAAATGTAAAATGCATATCTTACCATAAAGATATATCTACTCCAACCAAGCAAATCAGTTTTAATTTATATATTTGCGATTATTCTAGACCTAGTAATTTTGAAGTTAATTTTATAATACAAATACTTCCAGCCAATAAATTATTTTAGCCTCTTTTTTTTTATTATTATTATACTTTAGGTTTTAGGGTACATGTGCGCAATGTGCAGGTTAGTTACATATGTATACATGTGCCATGCTGGTGCACTGCACCCACTAACTCGTCATCTAGCATTAGGTATATCTCCCAATGCTATCCCTCCCCCCTCCCCCCACCCCACAACAGTCCTCAGAGTGTGATGATCTCCTTCCTGTGTCCATGTGTTCTCATTGTTCAATTCCCACCTATTTTAAAGTTGCATAATATTTAAGGTGACCTTATGCTTTAGTTTGCCTGTCAGTTCCAGTTTATACCTGTTGCATAGGCTCTCTTGAAATTCTCCTCATTAAAGTTGTCTCCAATTGAACAAAAATTTTATATGGTCATTTAAAAAATATTCTTTAGAAAGAATGCCTATAGTATTTTAATTTTGTTCTATTTTATCCATTTAGATTGTTTTCTAAAATACCAATTGTAAAAAAATGCTAATATTTTAACTTATAGAATTTATTTTTCTTATCTAGAATTATTATTTGGTAAAATTTCTAATTATTATTTGGTAAAAGTTCTAAGTGAGTAAAATACAATATGCTATTTTCACATTTTTGTTGCATATTGCTGGTTACTGGTGCAATTTATTTTCCCAAGATGGAGGTGAGACCTTTTTCAACCAGTTTACTGCCACGTGTACTCTGTGTCCTCATGGCATCATCCTCTCAGCAAACACAAAACTCAGCACAAATACTTAACCATAAAAAAATCTAAATTGCTTTCTCTTTTGTAGATGACAAGAACAATGTGGTTCTTAATCAAACCTCTGCAGCTCAGACGCTAGTTAGAGATGTTTTTTAAAAAATGGAGATCAAAATAAATTTTAATATTTGTATATGTGAAATGTGTTATACACACACATACTAACATGTATACACACACTTACGCCTGTGCACACACTCACCATCACCCACCCATATGTGTGTGTGTGTATAAATTGTAAGCTTTCCAAAGTGGCACAAGTAACTTTGGAGCAGAGATTACATTGTATTGTATCCAGTGTCAGATAACTAGAATAAATACAATTTAATTGTACAATTTTGCCATGGCTCTGAGAAGGATCACACAATACGTATGACTAGTTCACCTTTTAAAGTAAATAATGTATAGATTTTTAATATTTTGATCAATGAGTTAATTACTATAAAGAACTCAGCATGTGCTTAAAATTTTTCTTGGTGCTGAAAAGCTTGCTTTTCTTTATTAAAATAACATTTTGTTTTTAAAAATTATTATGCTGAGCATGATGGCTTGAACCTGTAATCCCAGCACTTTGGGAGGCCGAGGTGGGCAGATCACAAGGTCAGGAGTTCAAGACCAGCTTGGCCAACATGGTGAAACCCCATCTCTACTAAAAATACAGAAAATTAGCCAGGCATGGTGGTGTTTGCCTCTAATCCCAGCTACTCAGGAGGCTGAGGCAAGAGAATCACTTGAACCTGAGAGGCGGAGGTTGCAGTGAGCCAAGATTACAACATTGCACTCCAGCCTTGGTGACAGATAGAGACTCTCTCTATATATCTGTATCTATATCTATATCTATGTCTATGTCTATCTATATATATATCTTTTTCTGTTCGTACTGAATTCTATGAATATCCAAAGCTCAATGTTAGTGCCCTGATTCCTGATTAAAATTTTGATGATAGGCCATGTAGACATATTACTTTATTCCTTTGAATGTTTCTAAATTTTGTTTGTCTTCTATTATGATCTTACATATTTTATTCTGAAGTACAGCTATCTCTAAAAAGCCTTATTTTTTTGTCTACAAAATTCAATTCCTTCCATACCCCACTCATGTTCATTTACTTTGTATCATCTCATTTAGCTCTTTATGTAGTAGAGCCAATAGTGGCTTCTTGCACAAATAAATGGAACTAATAAAGTGATTATCAGTATTTACTGAGTGATAATCATGCATTTAACAGATAACACTTGATGAAAAGGAGACAAGAAGGTTCGAATGTGTAAGTAGAGAGACAGGACAAATAGGCAAAAAGAGCAATAGTCCAAATACCAGATGACTGAGTCTTACTGCTTATTCTACAATAGCCTATCTACATAAAATTGGAAGAGGCTTGAAGATCTTTTGGTGTCAGTTTCCTCATGTTTACAGTAGTAGGAGGCTACAGATATCTCTAAAATACTTCTAAAAGACTCTGCAATTTTAAATGTGGATATATTTTATCACAAACATGTTAATGCATTTGCAATTTGGGTAAAAAAAAAATATCTTGAATGCTTTAGTCCCTAATAGTTAAGTAACTTTTCACAGAGCTTTGTCTATACAATTTTTTCGATATAATGTCTTTGGAAGATATTTTTAATCTACTAAATAAACTAGATTCCATAAAATGTTTCTTATTAGAATTTGGTCTCACAATATTTTTATCAAGTATGTGTACTACTAAATAAAACAACAATAATCTTTGATGGAATTATTTTCAGTTTATCCACTAATTTGAGAAAGCCAGGTACAAGAGAGTTATTTTATTTTGAAAAACTGTGATAGGAAAGAAGAATCTGTTCCTTTTCTGAGTATTGGAGAAGTCTGCAAAGACTGCAAAGTTAATCACAGATTGGAATCAGTAGTGATGACTTAAGGTTTTTCCTTTGTATAAAAATACATAATTTCGGCTGGGCGCAGTGGCTCACGCCTGTAATCCCAGCACTTTGGGAGGCTGAGGCGGGTGGATTACGAGGTCAGGAGATCGAGACCGTCCTGGCTAACACGGTGAAACCCCATCTCTACTGAAAATACAAAAATTAGCCGGGCCAGGCATGGTGGCGGGCGCCTGTAGTCCCAGCTACTCAGGAGGCTGAGGCAGGAGAATGGCGTGAACCTGGGAGACGGAGCTTGCAGTAAGCTGAGATCACGCCACTGCACTCCAGCCTGGGTGACAGAGTGAGACTCTGTCTCAAAAAAATATATATATATATATATAATATACATATATATATAATTTCTACAGGAGTGAGTAGACGAGGAAGGCATTTCAGAATGAGTTGCTTTACTAGGTTTCCTTCAATGTCAATAGCATGAAACCCATAGCAAACTTATTTCAGAAAATATTGCATTTGTTCTGCGTGTATAACTTAGGTCAGAGAGCAAAACATGATATTAAGACAAAGTTATATTTTTTAAATCCTATGTAAGAATTGTTTTTAAATATTTATACTAAACACTATAAATGTTTAAACCAAGTTGTATACATTATATAGACATCAAATTCTACACTAGGCATGTGAATCCCTCTGTTTAACTGTGTGTAAAAATTTACCTGCAAAATAATATTAAGTTCTGCACTTCTTCATGTTAAAGCATTTACAAATGAATCTTATATTATAACCATCAGTACACTAGGGTTATAATGATCTATTTTTCAAATTTAAAATGCTAGCGTATGTATCTATGTATCACTATACATTTTAATGGAACAATTTGGCCACATTGATTTTACTCTGTTCACATTGGAAAAGTTGATTTTTTAATGTGTTGACTACTCTAGGAAAACTCTCTATTTAATTTTATATCCTTATCATGGATTTTGTATTTAAAAATTCCAAAGGTTTGCAAGTCATGATGTATATTTCATAAGAGACCATTTCTGTCATGGTTTTGTTACACAAAGTTCTTTAGAAATCTTGTCAAAGTTAAGTTATAATTATGTTTTGTGTCTTTATCAATTGCATGGGTCTGTAACTCTATTTGTGATAGGTTAAACAGGTGAAAAATATTGGCTTGCAACAAAGCTTGGTTTTATCTTTTGACATATTCACATAGTTAATTAGTGGCTTTTGGGGAGCTAAAAAGATGATCCTAACTTGTTACAGTGTTATAATTTACTGAATACTATGATTGCCACCTTCAATGACACAATCTACAAAGGCTAATGATACATTAGATAGTATAAGAATGCCAATTAAAGGGTAATGGTCATTCCAAAGGTTAATGCTTGTAACTCTTGAAAGAGAATAAATTGATCTAATACAATTTATTTTAAGAGAAAACTTCCCTTCTATGATGCTGTGACTAATTATCCTATTGGCAATTCAGTAGACATACATAATCATTCAATCTACTACTATTAATATGTCTTAATAAAAGCTTTGGAATGTGGAAAGTGTGAAGCTTTTCACACTCAAAAAGGAACTTTACATAGATGATGATTATTTGACTGAGAGAAAAGGCAAGCTGTTTCAAAGTTTGAGAGAATTTAGAACATACCCCGTAAAAATGCCACAACCATATGATGATATTAAAATGTTAAGCAAATGCTATCACTATACGTGCTGTTCACATACACGCACATATTTATATATAAACACCGGTCAGAATTTAGTTTCCTTTTGAAAAGCTCAAGAGTTTGTAGAGTGACACAGAGCAAAATTAATAGCTCTCTAAATAATAGGCTAGAAGAAAGAACTATCATATCTGAGCATTATGAACCTTACCTCATTCTGAAAAGGAGCTGAAGTAAAGTGAGAGAAATGGTCTGCTGGCTCCTAATTCATGAAGTGACAATGATGAATGAATGGGAGTTAGCTCCAGCTGTAGCTGCATTTTAGCTCTTGCATACTTTCAGCTGCTAGAGACACTGAAAACACACACAGACACACACACACACACACACACACACACACAATTTCCTAGTAGCAACACCAAAAAAAAATGCCTTTTCTAAAGTAGTGTCTAAACAGTCTCCATGAAGAAGTCCGTTCATTCATCTGTGAGGGAACCATTTTTTGTTAGCAGCTACAAAAACATCCAATGGCATGTAGCTCTTTCAAATATATATCAGATAGATTGGAAACATTCTAATTAGTCATTTCAGTTTTTCCAAAGTTAAGCAAGTCAGCCATTCTGTGGAGTGATAGAATACAAAAAATTGTTAGTTTATCTCTGCTCAAGATTCTTTGAAACAGAAAACATGCAAAACACAAGGCTAAATTTAAGGAGAAGAAAATAAACTCATGATTTTTACCTGTTACCTTACTTTTCTCAGGTCCAACTTTAGCCCCAATTTTATATAAAAATCATTCCTTAAAAATAAGCCACCAAAATCTTACTGGAAAACCAAAAGTCTTTTCTCCATTTCTCCTCATTCATTTACTCAAGATTAAAGTTAAACTGTTTCCATATCCAGGAATCAGTGTGCCCACAGTCACTCCACTAGATCCATCACGCTTGTGCAGTAGATAATCATAGAGACATGCAGAAGGGCAGACCAGGAGAACATTGCTTAATTTCTCTGAATTCAAATTATGCATCTAAAACATGGAAATTAAAATAACTACCACAAATTTAATTATGACTATTAAGTGAAAACATTTGAGAGTTGATAAACCTTAGCTACTCTTAATCTATATATAAATTTTTATCTTGCTTATTTCTTTAACTTTTTCTTCTCCTGGATATTAATTAATTTTGAATGCTTGTAATAATTCTGATGCAGTCATGCAATGCATAACAACATTTTGGTCAATGACAGACCACATATATGAAAGTGGTCTCATAAAATTTTAATGGAGCTGAAAAATTCCTATCACCTAGTGACATCATAACCATAATAATGTCCTAAAAAAATGCATCACGATGTATGTGTGATGATGCTGGTGTAAACAAACATATTTTGATACCAATCATATAGAAATACAAGCCCATATAATTATGCACAGTACCGAATACTAGATAATGATAATAAATGACTGTTAATGATTTATGTATTTATTATACTATAATTTTTATCATTATTTTAGAATGGAATTCTTTTATTTATGAAAAAAACAGCCTCAGGCAAGTCCTTCAGGAGGTCTTCCAGAAAAAGGCATTGTTATCATAAGAGG
Organism: Pongo abelii; assembly: GCF_028885655.2. NCBI lineage: Eukaryota > Metazoa > Chordata > Mammalia > Primates > Hominidae > Pongo > Pongo abelii. The sequence continues at coordinate 73,317,392 of NC_071999.2, forward strand.
TGACAGCTCCACGCATGTTATTGCCATTAAAGACCTTCCAGTGGGACAAAATGTGAAAGTGGGAGACAGAGACACTGATGAACCTGAGCTTGTGTAGGCCTAGGCTAATGTGTGTGTCTGTGTGTTAATTTTTAACAAAAAGCTTTAAAAGGAAAAATATAATTAAATATAAAACAGCCTTATAGAATAATGATATAAAGAAGAAAAATATTTTTGTACAGCTGTACAATGTGTCTGCATTTTCAGCTACATGTTATTATAGAGTCAAAAAGTTAGAAAAAAAAATTTATAAAATAAAGCAATTACAGTAAGTTAAGGTTAATTTATTGAAAAAAATTCTTATAAATTTATTTTAGCCTTTATAAACACTATGGTAATGTACAATAATGTCCTAAGCCTTCACATTAACTCATCACTCACTCACTGACTCATGGAGAGCAACTGGCAAACTGGAAAGCTTCATTCATGATAAATGCCTTATATAGGTACACCATTTATTATTTTTTATATCGTATTTTTGCTCTACCTTTTCTATATTTAGATTCACACATACATACCATTGCATTACAATTGCCTACAGTATTTAGTAAAGTAACATATGGTACAGGTTTGTAGCCTCAAAGCAATAGGCTACAACAGATAGCCTAGGTGTGTAGTGGGCTATCACATCTAGGTTTGTGTAAGTACATTCTATGATATTTACACAAGAACAAAATTAACTGACACATTTCTTAGAATTTATCTTCCATCATGGCTGGGCGCATTGGCTCATGCCTGTAATCACAGCACTTTGGGAAGCAAAGGCAGACGGATCACTGGAGGTCAGGAGTTTGAGACCAGCATGACCAACATGGTGAAACCCCATCACCACTAAAAATACAAAAATTAGCCAGGTGTGGTGGTGGGCGTCTGTAATCCCAGCTACTTGGGAGGCTGAGGCATGAGAATTGCTTGAACCCAGGAAGCGGAGGTTGCAGTAAGCTGAGATTGCACCATTGCACTCCAGCCTGGGCAACAAGAATCAGACTCAGTCTCAAAAAAAAAAAAAAAAAGGAAAGAAAAGAAAGAACTTATCCCCCATATCACTAAGCAACATATGACTGCAGTTATAAATTAAATTATGCATATGTACGTTTTAATAACCTCTTTTTAAATATCTACCTATTTATAACCTTTTCAAAAACATCTTGCTTTCCCTCTCTCTCTTGAACATAGACAATGGCAGCAAGGCCATTGAGAGTCTAAAGAAGAATATCTCCAAGCAGGAGTCACTCCTCAGGGCACATAACTTCAACGACAAGAGTTACACATTCCTGATTTCCTCTGACTATGAATATGTCTAACAGAGGGAGAACTTGTGGAAGCAGCAGCAGAAGTATTTCAAAAGCTTTTCTCTGATGTTTGTGGAGCTGCAGATGTTGATCAACATGTCTGTCAAACTTCAGACTGCTCACAACATTCTAATGACTGTCAACAAAGAAGATGGTGAATCTCCTGAGTATTACAGGTTTCTGAATATTGTAGTTCACTCCACCACCAGACTAAAGCAGAGCTTATGTCTGTACTGAACCCTGGAGATAGATTTCTATTGGTGTTTTGTCAATTATATATACTTAAAAATTTGAGAAAGGTAATATTTCAAATAACAAATATATTACCTATTGAAGATGCAACATGCATGCATATACATTACTTAATATAAGAAATAAAATATTATTGTGGTCTTTCTACTCCTTAGCTCAGCTGGGTCCAAGTTTTTGTCTCACGACCAGGAAGAATTAGGCACATGGACACTGGAGTGAGTGCAGTAGAATTTTTTAAGCAAAAGGAAAGCTCTCAGCAGAGAGAGCAGTCCTGAAAGCAGGTTGCCAGTTACCCCCTTCACGGTTGAATACACGGAATTTTTTTATAAGCTGATGAGGCTGGGTTCGTTATTTGTAACAAGGTGCAAATTCCTGGCAGCTCCACCCCATCCTTCCAGTGCACATGCGGGCTCTTAGTCTGAGCCTGTCCATATTTATTTATTTCCCTTACTGCTCATGTGCTAAGGAATGAAATTTTCCACTGTGGGCATGTTTAGGCCAGCCTCTTGTGCAAGTTCCCTTATCTGCACAAAGCATCTGGTATATGCTAGGCGTGGTGGCTCACACCTGTAATCCCAGAACTTTGGGAGGAGGAGGCCGGCGGATCATGAGGTCAGGAGATCAAGACCGTACTGGCTAACATGGTGAAGCCCTGTCTCTATTAAAAATACAAAAAATTAGCCAGGCATGGTGGCACGTGCCTGTAGTCCCACGTACTTGGGAAGCTAAGGCCAGAGAATTGCTTGAACCCGGAAGAGAGAGACTACAGTGAGCCTAGATCACACCACAACATTCCAGCCTGGGCAACAGGGTGAGACTCCATCCCAAAAAAAAAAAAAAAATCTGATGTAAGACTTGTGGGGTGCGTCAGAGGTTCTCCAGGGACCCTTCTTTTACTTTCTGCATAAAACAAGTTGTTTAACTCTCTGCAATACTTTATCAATAAAATTGTCTTCTATACATGCCTTTCAATTCCATTACTTTCTTCCTCCACCTTAGCTCCAAAAGAAATCGCTAATCTTAGTTTAAAAATAATTTCCTTTTTAAATTTTTTTCATTCATGATATATATTCATAACACATATCCATAATATTTTATTAGTTGTTTTAAACTTAAATAGTATTATAACATAGACATTTGTCTGGGGATTTTGTTTTCACTTGGTATTATGTTGCTGAGATTCATTCACATTGCCGCATGACATTACACGTCTTCCAATTATCTCTGAAATTTCTCTCTTCCTTCCTTAAACCTACTTAAGCCATGTTTATCACCAAATACTCTTTAGCTAAATCTCTTGTACAATGTACAATACATATAACTAGTTATATGTACACTAATATGTGCATTTCCAAGAACACGGGAAGGCTATACTCATTTTACAAATTCTGTAAATAAAAATAATACTAGCAACTTCTCTGTCTAGTGTGTTCTCTGTTCTTTTGTTAATTGACCATAAAATAGTAGGGAAGATGGAGTAATGGAATATGATCATTTGTGGTGGTATTTAATATGAGAACATATTTTCTTATTGTTATATAAATTTGAGACATAAAATGTTATTTACATATTCAGTGAGAAAACTAATTCTAAGCCTTTGGCTTTTAAATGTTTTCTGTGACCTTTGTTGCATTGTGACAGTTGTAGCAGACATTTCACTCATCATACAATGTAATTGGCATTCTGCCACAATCACTAAACTCAGCAACAATTGTTAGCTCTAGGGAACTGCCAGGATGGAGTAAAGCTTTTTTAAACTCCATGTAGTTAACAGAAATGTTTACACAGGAGAAAAAGTGGCATACTGTATCAAACTTTCCTTTTCAACATTAGTAGTTAGATTTTGAACTTGCTCTAAATTTTAATATCTTAACAGTTGTAAAAAGATTCTATGTTAAAAGTATCTTCTTGTTTTATAAACCCTGTCAGCACTTAATCATTTAGCAAGATCATGTAAGTTATATCTATACACAGAATGACATTTAAGAAAATATTATTATACCCTGCGTAAGTGTATATCGAGATGTGAAGGGCCAGAATGATTGAATTAAGTATAATTGGGTCAATTTAGAAGTTTAAAGTCATGTATGGAAGAAATTGTTGGTGACAAGACTGACTTTTTCAAATCTGGGTTTGGATTACTGCCTAAGATAAAATGGGCAAAAGCACATTGTAACTGTTCAATTAAGTAGAGGTTTCAGGGCACAAAGATTATACCTGATCTCTTCAACCTCATATATCATTTCTATCTTCCTCAATTCCTAGAAAAATAAAAGACACCGGACAGTTCTGATTGCTATCTGATGTAGGTTGACTACAATTAGACTCAATAAAGAAACTCTGCTCAAAATTTAATAGATGCAACCTACTAAGTAAAAAAAAGTGCTTCATTATTTAAAAATTCTTCAATTTTGTATAAATTAAAATCTATAGAAGTTTGAAAGTATTCACTAAGATTCCAAAGTATTTGAAATGCCTATGAACTTTCCAGTGAACTAAATGTGTCTTCTTTGTTTAAAGAAACATTTCTTATAAAAAGCTTAAATATGTTTGAGTCTACATAGGTAAAGTATAAAAGAATACTTTGTTCATTAAATAGAACTACTTTATAAATGAGCATGTAATTAATAAGGAAACTTTATTTTTCTTTTTGCTTAAAATAGATGAATATAGTAAGCATTTCTGGATTTAGTTTCTAGTTGAGAATTCTATTTTATATATTTATATATCTGTATCTATCTCTCTATTAATTAATTGATATAGATACAGATGTGCTATTGTGCCAAAATATTTATATGTGGAGATAAAGTGAATCCTTATTCATCTACTAAGATTTCTTTCTCTAGTTAATATTTCTATCAAGTATAGACTAAAAACTTGATCAAAATTGATTGCCTGGTCATAGTTTCCCACATAAATAGCACACTTGTTTGTATTCAGCATATTTTAGAAGGCACTTCTTTGGTTTAGACTCTTAAAGGACATTGAATATAAAATTACATACCACTGAAAAAAGATTGCCAAAAATGTTGAGTTCTCTGTGCTCCCAGTGTAAAGAATACGATTATAGAGAGGATGTCATATTTTTATAGGGCAAATTACCAAGGCAGCCACTAAACATTCAAATCATTATGTTTAAAATGCCTATCTTTTATCAGAGAAGCAGTAAAGAAATATTAGAGGCCAGTTCTTTTATTTATTTGTATATTTCATCATAAATTAATTGATTATCAATTGTCAGGAACTGTTCTGGCCTGTCCTCCTTCCAGGAACATTAACAAAAATTAATTTTTCTGAGTCTGTTATCATTTTTGGTAATTTGGAAGCACCAATAATAATATAGTACAATGCAATATAATACAATATAATATGGCATAATGCAACAGAATAATTTAAAGGAAAATTTACATTCCAGGGGAACAAAGAACTTGGATGTGCAGAGGACATTAAGGAATGTAGGGTCAAGTAGAATCAGTTTTGTTGATAGCTGACAGAGGTGAGCGACCAAGAGTAACAGTAATCTCTAAGTTGATATAGGCATTGCATTGTATGTTTGGAATAGACAGATAGAGGACAGCTCCGTTATTGTTGCTTTCACTGCCTTATATCTGGTTCCAGCATCCTTTGCTGTCTTCAGAGAAAGACTATTTATAAGAGGAAGCCTAGAACTTCACTGGGCATTGTCATTTTGTCAAGAACTAAGGCAAATTCTACTAGGCTCCTGGAACAGAATGTTATATCATTAGGAATAATTTATTTGACACACAGAATAAACTACAACTGTATAGCAAAAGTCTAGTACACAATATAAGACTATTTTGAGAATGTTTAGCCAAGGAAAATAAGACACATTTTTAGATGAGGCTTAATTTTTTCACATTGAATCACTTAAAATTATTCCTAATTCAATGTACTATATCAGCTGCAATTTGTGGGCTGGTTAATTTAAATGGAGTGGTCCAGGCTAGGGAAGTTGAGATAGCAGAAATTTTTCTATGTAAGGGAAAACAAATTAAAATTATTGGGATGCAGGAATGCTACCTTGAAGTTAGAATGCATGAGTTAAGCTCCTTTTTGGCTCTGCCAAGTACAAACTTGATAATATAGTTAGCTATGATTGGAAATCATGTGAAATGGTGCTTGATAAACTTTAGTGTGATTAAAAATGTCCTGGAAAAGAGTGTCAAATGTGTTAATCATTGGTCTGTATCACCACATCTTGCTTCACTAGGTCAAGGTGATTGTGATGCAGTGGGCAGCCATATCAAAATTTGAAGATTAGTTTTTTATGCTATACTTTTTTTTTTCTCTTTTGAGGAAGCAGATCCATTTTGAATTATTTAAATATCTTCTAAGTCAGCTGCTGAAGGAATTGCTCCTGGGAAAAGTAGATTTATACTAAAAATATAGTAATGTTTCCATTAGCAAATAGTAATAAAGCAAAAAAATTATCTTGGACGGTTTGTATTGTATGGGTTCTGTATACAAGAAACTCAAAATCTATGGTTTGGGAGTATACCTTAGCCTTTTTAGATTAAATTTTCAATCAATATTTAATAGAACATTCTCTATGTGGAATGCACATTATTAGGCATGATGGGAGATATAACAATGAGGCAAACTCATTATTCTTGAGTGGTTTTACAATTATGTTATTTTTATTAAGAGCTCAGAAATATGTTCTAGGTTTGGGATTTTGAAGTGATACCTTTATTCAGTAGCCTAGAGCAGTAAACCATGAATTAGATGCTTGTATCCCCAAGGTAGAGCAGGAAACTATACATTGTGATACCAAAACAAAATCTCTCTCTCTCACACACACACACATACACATACACACACACACACACACACACACATTTAATAACATGAGGATATTAAGATTTACTAACATTTTATTCATAGATTTATAATGGTACCCTCTCATATCCTCTCAATAGAATATGATTTATCACTTATGGTAAGCATATAAGGGAAAAATTTTCACATTGTTGAGGTATTGAAAATAGTGCCCTCATTTATTCATTGGCTTTCAAAATTTTAGACTTGTTATGCTTCTGAGAATTTACAGATATAACATGTAATTAATCTAATTTATAAAATCAGCACAAGATTTATAGAACTTTTCCAATAAAACCATCTTTGAAGATAAGCACGAAAAATAGCAAAGCCTGACAATCTTGATATTTTCATGACTATATCATTGGCAAAATTATAGGATAAAAGCACTGAAAATTTATACTGTGCTACATAATAAATGTTTTTAAAATGTTTTATCTTCATGAGATTTAGATAGTATTTCAAAATATGAATAAGGTAATAACAAGATTTTTAAGGAAAAAATACATTTTATGAAGAGAAAGAACTTCGAATATAGTTACCTAGACTTTTTTTTGCTATTTCACTTTGTTTTCTACAATGATATTTGTGTCACTTATAATGGCTCTCTGATATTCACATATTTAATAATTATGAACAAAGGATTTTCCATTTATTTAAAAATCTTCCAAAGAATGGTGTACTCTAAATATAAAAAAAAGAAGGATTGTATTTTAATTAGTTTATAAGAATAATTGAATGGCATTAGGGAGAATAAAAATTTACAAGCTGAACTTTAACCAAAGCCTTGGCATAATGGGTGGATTGATTTGGAATGTGATCATCGCAATTCAGGAAGAACAGCTAATCGTGTACTTTCATTTGGATATATTATCTTTGAAATATGTTTTTCAAGTATGGTAGTCATCAAATAGAATTATCCAAACAAACCTCTGAAGTGTAAAGTTTTATACCCAAACTTTAAAAAATAGTGAAGTATATTTAATCATATTTTCATTATTTATTAATAAAATCTACATACATTTGGAGATAAATTGGAATATATGTACAGAATGATATGTGGAGTATAATAAATCACATCTTAAACCAAAGCTTTAAAATTCAATAGAATTTTTGTGATTGGAAAACAAGCATCTTATATAATAGAAAATATTTAAAAGTTCTATTACTTGTATCTCATCCACCTTAATTTCTATTTTTGATTATCTTTAATAACGTAAAAAATACTTTAACACAGCATTCAAAGTATAGGGTAAAAAAATTTGAAAAATAAGCTTAAATAAGTAGGCATATTTTACTGTTGTAGCTTAAGAAATTTTATGGATTAAAGATAAAAGTTTGAAGTCCATTGATTTTTGGTATGAACTTCTTTAGTTTGTGACAATGATTCAATAATCAAAAATTATTTTCTAGGTTTTCAACTAACAGACGTGACTATATAAAAACACAGAAATTATCAGTATACAGGATTTGGTTTGTTTTTGTGATCATAAACCCTGAAGGTACACACAATATAAAATAAATGTTCAAAAGTGAAATAGACATGCTTCTGAACTAAATTAGCATGTTTAAGTACAAGCATTAAGAACATAATTGAGAAACTGTTTTCATGCACTGGTACCTATTTTGAATATTGGTAGACAATGATTAAAAGGCACTGGAGCATTCAGTGTGAAATATCACTGTTAAAGTGATTCAAATATTTGGCTATTTCCTACAGTATACTGAAACACAAAGAGACTTTGGCTAAATTTCTTTATCTTAATGCCACCATAAACTAATTAATATGAATACAAATAGACACAGCAATATGCAGAGTATCTGTGAATGTGTAATCTGTGTTTTACATGTAACATATTTTGACAGATTTTCTTTTCTACATATCTGTATTCCTGTATGAAATCTACTGATTTCTTTATGTCAGCTCAAACCTTTAAGATAGCTAAAGGACAAACAATATATTCTGTTGACTGCATTTATTTCATGAACATTAGTTTGTGTTTTCATTTGAAGCCTCTTAAATTACTCATTGATGACATTTTTCTTTTTGTGGAAAAGTAGCAGAAGTTTTTACATCGTTTGCAACAAACTTTTTCTCCAAAGTAAAGGCTGAATAGCTGCTTAGGAAATGTGGGTATCATACAGGGACATTCCTCTGTTATTGGTCAAGTGGGGTGAAATAAAGAATGAAGGAGGGAAAGTTTTCCCAGGTAGCTCAGAAAAATCCCAAGAAGAGAAATTTGCTGCAAGTGTGGTTGTCAAGTTATAAATATGGTAGAGTCCTATTTCAGCTCTACCTAGGTGTGTAGTTATAATGTCTGTACAATTTATTTCTTTCACTTTAACACTTTTCCAAATCCATGAGAAAGTGACTCTTAATTAGTACAGAAAGGATATAGGATGAGGTGAAAAAAGTATCCGCTCTGAAGATGTATACCCTTAAGTTTGAATGCCATTTATTAGCTACAGGGCCTTAAATAACACATTAAACCTCAATAAGCTCCTAGTTTATCATGACACCTACTTTTTAGGTTGTATTGTTATGATAATTATGTGAAGTCTCTGCACCCCTCAGTGTTGATAAGGATCCTTGATGAATACCTGTGTTCTCCCAAAGAGGAAGGCTTATTTAGATGCCTATAAAAACTCAGATTTTAAAAGAATGCACATTTAAATACTATTAGGACATATATACAAATATAGATATTGGGAACAAATATTCAAATTTTCTATGTGACCAAGATAGAAATGTAAATGATGAGAACATACTCTGTTTACTTACTCTCATTCATTGTTCCTGTGAATGTAGAATCGTACAGCCACTGTTGAAGATAGTTTGTCAGTTTCTTTAAAAAGTAGACATAATCTTACCATAATGATCCAGTATTATGCTCTTAGATTTTACCCAACTGAATTGCAAGTTTATGTCCGCAAAAAAAACTTGCAAACATATGTTTATAGTAGTTTTATTTATAATATCCCCAAATTGGAAGCAACCAAGATATTCTTCAATAGGTGAATGAATAAACAAAGTGTAGTACATTCATACAAGTGTACTATTCAGTAATAAAAAAAAATGAGCTATCAGCCCATGAAAAGACATGGAGGAAACTTAACTATATGTTACTAAGTGAAAGAAGCCAACCTGAAAAGTCTACGTACTGTAACGTTTTAACAATATGCCATTTTGGAAGAGGCAAAACTCTACAGACAGTAAATTTTTCATTGATTGCCAGGTGGAAGGGAGCGAGAAAGAGAATTGAATAGGTGAATTAATAAAGTGTATAATGCCATTTTGGGATGTTTTACTGCTGACAGTATTTAGGCTTCAGCCCACCTTCTTCCCCTTCTGCCCCACATCTGGGTACCCTGATAAGAAAATGCAGATGTTTTCTCTTTGACATCAGTGAGAATTTCATACAACGAAATCCTTGCTTTTGGGAAATACCCATTCCTGCCCCATCGTCTAACCACCATAAAAACCTCAATGCATTTTCCTTACCCTTCTCTCTCAAGCCATTTTTTGGCCTGCTTGGGAGCCTACCTTCTCTCCCTAGAAAGCTTCATCATGTGAGTAATGAACCTTTTTATAATCTATTGTTATGTGTATGGCATCATCAGTCTCAACATCCAAACCAAATTTTGGGTAGCAGTGAATTCTATATTTGAGGAATGTTCACAATAATTGTTGCTACAAGCAAGATGTATAGACAGTGACCACCACTATTTACAAAAGGTCTTTCTTATTTGTTTGTCTTGTTAAATGGTCTGCTGCCTGATGGCAAACATGCTTTCTGAGCTACCGCTTGATAGCTATCTTGTCTTTTGGGCTGTGATGCTTTATACTGCATTTTCTAAGTTTTGTCTAGATTGTGTTTTAACTGAAATAAGTTGAAAGTTCAAAAATTGGCATTTAGCAACAGTCGTATAGAGTTTTGGTCTCCTTAAAGGGTTCTAGCATTGTGTGTTTTGCCCAAGACCTATCTCTGTGTCTTAGATTGAACCAGGTCTAGTGGTTTATGACTAAACCATGACTGAGGCTGGGTTCAAGAAAATAACTCTTACCTTGTGACTGCTGGTGAGTAAGTCGACCATTGTCATAGGGTTGTCCTAAGCTCTGATAATACTTAGTTGAGTTTCTCTGGAAGAAAAAAAAAAAAACCTGTAAATATGAGGAAGGTGGAGAAGAATCCCCAAAGTCTATTTAGTAAATGCCAAAAAGAAAAAGAAAAAAGTAAAGAAAACTGAATATGAAAATTCAGGTTAAAAAACTACCTAAGCAGAAATCCATAATTTTACCTAATAGATTATCCAAAATTTGCTAAAATAATTTATGTAGCAAAAAGAAAATGGGGCACAACAGAGTATTGGTGAAATAGACACTATGCTTTATGGCAGACCTCTAGATCTTGCCATTTTATTTAACTGAAACTTTACACTGTACTCACTGAACAACTCCTCCGTTCCCCCTCCCTCAACCCCTTACTTTGTATTTCTGTGGGTTTGACTATTTTAGACACTTCAAATAAGTGGAGTCATGCAGTATTCATCCTTCTGTGACTGGCTTATTTCACTGTATAATGTCTCCTAGCTTCAGGATAAATCTCATGTTGTGTTCTTACAAAAAAAAAAAAAAGTGTGGCACAAGGAAACTTTTGGAGGCTATGAATATTTTTATTACCTTGATTGTGATTATGATTTCATGGATTTGTTTATATGTTCAAATTCATCAAATTGTATACATTAAATGTATACATTTATATGTATATGTATATGTATATGTCTTTATGTGTCAGTATCTCAATAAAACTTTAAAAAAGGATGAAAGAGTGCTCATTGGTTTTTTTCTCCTCTACAACCCAGGTTCTGAATTAATTTTAAATCTGTTAACATTTACCAAATCGCAAAATTTCATTGCCTTATTTAAAACTGAAGCTCCAGTCACTGTTATGTCTTGGGATCTCACAAAATGTAACCAAGGTAACTTCTATAGTATTAAGAGATTTAGTGAACAAAAATAGAGGATAAAATGGTCTGCCTCAATTTAACCATGCAAACAATTTCCTTGTTTAAATTTTCCCATGGTCATAGCACCCATTACCTTAAAAAAATGGGCAGGAACCTTCTGATCCAATGAATAATATGTTAAAACAAAATTAAATCTTTGATGTTTATAAATTGGATGATTTTTAAAAAAAGGGACCAATGGACATTATTTTCTTCTGCCTCCACAGTTAAAATAGGAGTTTTTATGAGTTAATGCAGTCATATATAATTTAAAACAGGGTCTTAAATTGAAATCTTAAAACTGAAATTAAAACTTAAAACTGGTCTTAAAACTGAAATCCATATACAAGACCTATTTAAAAGAAGCACTGATAATCTCCACTGCTTTAGCCTATTCTTAAACTGGGAAAGAATGAAGGGTGCTTTACTGTGGTTTATCACACCTTAATGCTATGATTTCAACCATTCAGGCCTATACACAAAGTGTTTTTAAACGAATGTCTTCATGCGATCATCCCCTGACTAATATTTTGAGATTATAGAGTTGGCTAACATGCTATGAGCAGTGCCTATTTTAACAACCTCTTAGCTGCAGTTTTGCCTTTACGTTCAAAGAGCACAATATACCTTTTTTAGACACCCTAACTGCCATACCATCACACACGAACTTTTCAGGCAAAATCTTATTCTGACTCAACTTTTTACAGAGGTATAGATGTGACATCACACTGATAGTATCCTCCTCAGAAGAGACACATTTGACACTTATTCAAGATGTGCAAATATTTACAAAGGACCTTACTGAAAGTGGGTTGTCCATTGCTTTATAGCTATTACAAGGCATAGTCAACTTGGTTAAATTCCTGAAAAATTATTTGGTAAAATGAGGTCTGTTGCATCCCCCACACTGTCAAGAAACAGTATTGACCCACTCAGAACCCACAACAATAACCACAAGCCCAACACGTTTTAGGTTTGTGGTTTTTTTTATTTTATGTTTGCATTCTAGAAGCAATGTATTTTTTATTTAAAAAATTTAGTCAAGTTCATTTATACTCTCACTTGCAAATTGACCCTTGAATGGGGGATCCTATAACAAAAAGAAATTGACTCTGTCCAAATTGCACTTCAACAGGTGTTACTATTAGTATCCTTCACAGATTACTTCACTGTGGAGGCTTTAGTAACATTATCTCATGCCTCCTGAAGTCTCTGGATCAATCATTCATGTACCCATAGTCTCTCATATTGTGATGCAAGAAGCTGTTCTTGGCACCATGCTTTATGCCATTACAGAAAAATCGGCTGGCCACTTTGCAAGCTGTCTTGGAAACTGAGGTTCTCAAAGACCCTGAGATCTTGATCTTTTATACAAGTTGCTGACTATGCCTTTGGTTATGGAGAAAGTACCCTGCAAGCTTGGCCTGGCTACCAAGGCTCCTTGTTATAGGATGTAGCAAAACTCAGGCCCTCTGACATATTTGCTCTGCAGGAAGAGATAGTCTCTCCTGTTCTTAGTTCCTTGCCAGATGCCACATGGCTGGAGGAGGGTATCCCTCTCAGAATCCTTGGCTACCTGTGGAGCCCCTTAGGATCAACTGAGTGAACAGTCACAGGTACTCATACACTTCAGGGTTGTTGTCAGCACCATCCCACATGATAGAGCTCTCTGGGGAGCTGCTATTTGAAACCCTTAACCAGGAGGAATATTAACATTCTTGATAAATCTAACTTGGCTATTGATCATTACTTAACCATTTGACTTACTTCATGTTTCTTTGCTGACCATTTCTTGGCATTTCATCTGTTGATGACCTTACTAAATCTCTGTTCCGCTGAGATCAACTGTCTTGGCTGGTGACAAATGGTGAAGCCCCCACACCAAAGCCACAGATTGTTGTTGCTCTTTAAAGAAAGGTCTCTACAGCTGTATCACATATATTGAATGATTTTGGAAACTACTTTTCAAAGCTTATGCACCTAATTCTGATGGTGTTACCAAATTGCCTACCAGTGGGAAAAAAGTACACACTGTTTTCACTTATTCTGGAATTAACATCAGCATAGCTGGGGCATAGTTTTACCTTCTATCCATAGGAATACTGCAGCAATCTTTGAGCCTCAAAGCAGAAAGCTTTTATTCCTCAGAGAAAATTCATGTTGCCCTCATCCTAAGCACAAAAATCTTTCCGTTGTTTCTCATTCAGGGAGATTGGCAGTGGAAAAATCTATTTCATAAAAGAAACTTTCACTCCAACACCTCAAATTAGCCTATATGCCCCCAATTCCAATAAATCCTCAATATTGATTTATTCATTCACAATGACTTTATATTTTCTTCACTAATAAAATATGGGCATTCTGTGCTAATTAAATCAACAATTTCTTAGAAGAACTCTGATAGGTAAAATAGAAACGGCCATATTTGGAGGTTTGAGGCCCAAATACATTGTATTTCAGGCACTGCTGGAACTATATGTGAGGGAATGCCCCGTTGAGTGCATGTGTCATTCAAGGGTTCTATACCACCATAACTATGAAGAGAAGATCTAAAACAGAATTTATCAGAGAAAATTTGAAAACGCAAAAGTAGTAGAGCATGTAATATCCCTACAACTCTTTATGTCCTAATACTTAAGATGAGCACTGATGGTCTGTATACAGCATGACCTATTTTCCAATGAAGAGTTCCAGTCAAAGTGATGCTCTACATATTTAATGAACAGAAGGCAGGATATATGTTCAGTGTATGTAGCTGTGGAATCACCTTGGTTAGTGGTGCAACTTTCTTAAAAAGGGGAGTGTCTTGGCAACATAGTTACTGGCACTAACTTCTTTTGTTGTTGAGCAAATTCAGACCTGCTCAGCTACTAAAAGAAAAAGGATATGGATCTCCAACTATAGCATTACTCAGTACACACTATAGCTTTTGAGAACTCTGTGTATATAAACATCTGATTTAATTGATCATCAGGTTGTCAAACGGTTTTTGTGTCCTAATAGAGAAGGCTGTGCAGACTTACTGAGAGTTAAACATCAATAAGATCCTCAAAATGCTAGAGTTAACATTATGAATCAATGTTGAAACAGTTGTGGGAGGCTATTTTTGGTAGCTCATCCACACCTGTGAAATAGGGAAAGTGAGACTTATTTGCTCCTTCAATCCCACCCTCCCTCATGGTCTGTCATGTTTATGTTTTACCTGTTGAAGTCTGTTATCCTCCCTAGTGGAGGATATCCCTCTCAAGGATAAGCCAGGCCTTGCTTTTCCATTAATTCTTTTTCTAGAGTGTAGAGCCTCACAGGGACCCGGGAGTCTCAAATTCATCATCATAAACAACTTCTGGGTGCAGAAGAAGGGCCTCTAGCTCCATCAGAAGAAAAGTCAGTGTCCAAACTCATATTTTTCCAGGACTTCCTGATCTGAGCAAAGTGAGCTACCCAATATTCCATAAGGTTATATGAATGACAATCCATTGGCTCAGGTCAATGCAATGAAGGTCAGGTGGGGGTGATGGAAAGAAAGAGAGAGAAAGAGAGTCAGAGAGACTTTCAGTTACCTGAAAAGTTCATCCAAGGCAAGAAGGCAGGGTCAAATCCAGTACAAAAATAAATACTGTTAAAATAGGGGTTCCAATGAAGGTCATTGCTAAAGAAGCTTGTATGGTTGTCAAAAAGTGCAGTCTGTGGGATAACATGGCTCCCACACATGTAAAAATAATTTCCACTGGGCATTAGAGTCCCTTAATATAGTTGGTTTTATTATTAATCCAGTGGGCTGTAGAGATAATGGTCACAAATATTTGATTTGGCTTTGTCAATCCAAATGTTTTTCTTTAAGTGTGCTCAAGTTATAAGAGAATGTACAGCCCAGTGTGGTGGCTCAGGCCTGTAATCCTAGCACTTTGGGAGCTGAGGTGGGTGGATCACTTGAGGTCAGGAGTTCAAAACCAGTCTGGCCAATATGGTGAAATCCCGTCTCTACTGAAAAAAAAACAATAATAATAATAATTAGCCAGATGTGGTGGTCACCTGTAATCCCAGCTACTTGGGAGGCTGAGGCAGGTGAATCACTTGAACCCAGGAGGCAGAGGTTGCAGGGAGCCGAGGAACAAAAAGATTCAGCATATGAATAGGCTGTTTATCTGTTTTCATAGGGAGAAACCTCATGTGGGTGTGTCTTGGTAATTCAATGCCTGTAGATCCATCGGCCTTTTTATGCAGTTAAGCTACTTGTCAATCGGTCTTGGGTCATGTGTTCCAAAGATAGGAAGAACAGGTGATATTCAGCCGACTAAAGAATTCAATGTTTGCTCTCAGCAATTATTATGATGGATGGCCACAGCACGCCATTGTTTTGTCCACCTCAGAGGTGGTCGTGGCAAGACTGTCTCTGCTTCTGAGGGGTGTTTAGCTACATGTTTACAAAAGTGACTAAGGCCTTAGGGATTTGATTTATCTCATAGTTAAAGGCAGCTTTTTCTTTACAAAGCAGAAACTTTAGGGATTTGTCCTAGACTATGCGATTTTAAACAAGACTAATTTCAGGATAAGATAGGTTGAAAAAATTATGATTTTTTTTTTAAAGGAGGCACCAGGTCTCCATTGAAACCATCTAATATCCCAGTTAGTAACTACTTAGCAAAGTTAGGAAGCCCTGGATTCCACAGACCCAAAGGCTGGACAAATACCAGTTGGGTCTTGGTGGCAAAAGTTCTAGTCAACTCTGGGGTTGGCAACTAATAGTATCTGCAATTCCACAGAGACTAAAAAAAGTTAATATACTGCAAAAAACAGAGCTTAATTTATGTTGTCTGGACTGTATTTAAAGGTTCTTGGTCTCAAGATTTCATTCAATTTGGACGTGTATCTGTTTATTTGATATAAAGTTTGTAGTACATTCCCAGATGTACAATATGCTATCTTCAGTTTTCAAAGAGGCTAACTGGTCTTGGGCCAGTTTATCCATAGTTTGTTCTGAAGGTTCAGCAGTTTATCTTCAATAGAATATCCCTACTTCTACCAGTAGTTTATGTGGTACTAGGGTTTGCACAACCCACTGATGACAATTGTTGGCATGCTAAACCAAATACAGGGAATCTTCTTTTTGCTTCTTTTGTTCAGGAGGGTTATAAAAAATAAAGCATTGGAAATACCCCTCCCCCAAACTAAACGCTAATTGCAGCAGTGATAGCATACTCACAAGTCACAAGGGTCAATACTGTCTAATCCTCTACAGTCTGCAGAATGTGCCAACAACCACTGGCCTTCAAGGGCCAGCTGGTTATTACACTTGGATAATATATTGAATAGCATCATGGCTTTAATACGTATTTTATGTGAAGATCAAGGTCTTTATCTTCTTCTGTCTACGGTACTGTTTCAATCGTGCAGTTTTGGGAGGTTTTATGGATACCAAACATTCTTGGCTGACGATAAGATTGACTTTTGTGGAAGCCAAAGATGTGGGTAACAATGCATGTATTCCATCAGCATGTCCAGATGGACGGCCTGGAAGGTTCTCTCTCCTTTTTTCTGTGGCTTAACAGAGAGCTGGCTCAGCAGGTCTAAGTTAGTTCAACAAACGAATAGGTTAGTTTAAAATACTGGGCTCTTGAGTCTTCCCAGTTTTAACAAGGCCAATTCTCTGACTAGGCAATTTCCATTCTTACATGGTTACATGGATAGTCTCTGCTCCCAACACTAAAAATATATACTGCATTATGTGTATGGAACGCCTAGGTACTGAAACTTGGCCATGACTTTTTATAGACCATCTGTGCTCAGCCTAAACATAGGATAATGAGAATTTGGAAGACTAGGTGAGCTTTGCTTGGACTTTTTTTCTTATAAAGTCCTATATTTTTATATCTGCACTACTTGGTACTAGAGGAATGTGCCCATGAACGTTTTACATGAAAGTATGGCAAGCTCTGATAACCTGAGGCAACATTTAAGTCAGGTGTATACTAGGAAATTTTTCTCAGAATGGGAATAACTGCTTGCCACTGTTTTATTTGTTTGTTTTTTGTTTTTTGTATTTTGTTTTGTTTGTTTTTCCAGAAGTAAACTCCATGGTTCTCTTATTTAGTCTTTTTCTCTAGTATTTCACACATGGATCAACTGTTTTAAAAGACGAGTCCACATGTTAAGGCCTTTTAGTAGCCCATATTTGAATGTTAGTTTTATAGGCTTTATCCTCTTATTCACTGCCATCCCTGCTATTTGTTTTCTGTATTGTCTAGAGTAGCGCTTCTCTAAAATCTTGGTGGGAACTAATTTTGCATGTTATAAAAGAAACATTCTGCAATGTGTAAAGCCTTGATCTAGTTAACATATGCTGATTTATAGCTAACACACACTGAGAACTTTTTTACCAGTTGTATTAAACTTATTACAAGGAACAATTCAGTAAGTCATTCAATAGCTCTATGAGATTTAATATATAAATGATATGCCTATGGTACACAAAAATCTAGCTAAATGAATTTAAAAGTTTGATGGAAAAAGTTAATATATGATGATAAAAATATTAATGTATATGTATTTAATCTTTGAAACAGTCCTTTCTAAGTATAAGAATTTTAAAAAGTGTATACATTAAAAGAATAGCATATTTGGACAAATATTTAAAAATTCTATGTATAATAGTACTGTGAAGAAGGTAAATATTGAACAGGAAGAATCATTGTTATACATATGACAAAGAAATTATAAGCTTATCATAAAAATCTCTATTATGTTGAGAAGAAAATTAGGAACATCATAACAGAAAGATATTTAAAATACTTGAATCTCTAACTCATGAGAGATAAAATAAATAAATGTATTATTAATGATATTAAATAAAAATATCAAACACTTTTTGAGCATTTGCTTTGAGCCTGACAACACACTCAGCATTTTACAAATCTCACTGCACTTAATCCTCACTAAAACTTTCTAGGAATTGGAGTCATACAAACTTTAAAGATGAGTTAACTGAAGCAGAAAAAGGCAGAATGATTTGACAAAAGATATACAACTAGTAACAATTGTATTCCATAGCAATAAAAAAAGAAAAAAATTGACTTTTGCTTTGGCAAATTTAATTACCATGTTTTTTTGGGAGTGAAGAGTCTGTACTTTCTGACACTAGTGATGGAAGAGTAAATTGTAAAGCATTTTAAAGGGCAGTATGAGATCAAATGTTAAGGGCTTTATCAGCATTTATAGTTTTGATCCAATAATCCATTTGAATTAATGTATTGAATTAAAGAAGGGTTTCAATAATTTTTAACTATATGGGAAAATGTCTGTGAAAAGACAATAGATACATATGTATTTATATATATATATGCTTGTGTGTGTATGTTCACACATATTTGTATAACATATAACATTAAATATGTATATATATATTATATACATATAAATGCAGCATAAGCATGATCAATTTTTATATAAAATTTGTTTCCAATTTTGTTTATAAAATGTAATCACACACCCATACATAATTAAAGAAATTTCTAAAATATTTTAAGGTTTTCAACATTGTGAATGTGGATTTATTTAAAAAATTTACATTCTTAATTTTTAAAAAATAAGTAATTATTAATATTAGAAAATATAAAGTGACTATAATGACTTTATCCTGTTGCATTGGATACTATTTAAAATAATTAAGCTTGTCAAAGCACACGTAACTCTGAAAATTCATATAATTCAAAATGAACTTTTACGATTTTTTTTACTGTTTGGCATTAGTGATACCAATTAATGGCCTCCCTGACTGTAACTCTGTAGTGCCCTTTTATTCTATGGGCTCATGAATATGAGTTGCTTTGGCCAACCACATATTATCGGCAAGCATAACACAGCAGAGGCTTAAGAAGTATGTGCATGTGTTCTCTTGATCCCTACTGCATGACTTGGCTTGCTTCCTCTTGAGTCCCTGCCACAAGCATGAGAATATGGCAAGAGTGCTATAGGAATATGAGGAATCATGGAAGAGGACCCAGTTGTCCCAGCTGAGACCATTCTAGAGCAGCCAGCCATATCCAAGTGCCAGCCAACCTAAAATGCATGAACAAGCCCAGCTGAGTTCTACCAAAAATGGCCCAAATAAATCATCACAATTACTCTTCTCACCTATTGTCTCCAAAAATATAATAAATTACTTTTTTAAAGTCACTATGTTTGGGTGGTTTTCTATGCGGCATTATTTTACTAATAGATAACTGATCTTCCTTGTATGGGAAGTTTACATTGGTCAATACAGCTGACATATTGGATGTTTCTGTTTACAGAAATCAGGCAGAGAAACTAAAAATCTTGAACACTGAAGTTACATAAATGGGAATATTCACATCTAGAATAGATATGTCATCTCCTTTCCAAATAGCTAGTTTTTTTTATTTCCAACACAGTTTTCCATAGCTTATTATATATGTGTATATATATATCCCTTTCATGAGAAATGTATATATTATATATATTATTTGAATTTTTTGATATGTTGCATCGTTATTTTAGATTCTGACATAATACCTTGTAGGAGCAAACTTTTTAGTGTTTAAGGTAGATAATTGGCTCAAAAAACTATACATATCTTTCACAAATTTATGTTGACAAAAGATTGTTACATAATCTCCTATCCTAAGATAAAAATCTGTGAAATCATTTTAAGTCATTTCTAAAACACAATATCATGGTGAAAACTCAGGATAACATTTAACGTAAGATGCAGAAAAAAAAATAAATTTAAAAACAACACATGATTGAACGTAAAAGCTTTTAACCTACGTCTATATGTTTCAGGACTTATATTATTTGCCTGATAACAAAAGCACACAGTCTTGGGTTAATAATACACCGTGTACTTTTTGAAGCAGTATAAAAAATTATATTTTAAGTCACTGACAAGAATCCATAGGCAATAGGAATAGCATTGCTAATTCATCAAAAATATTGAATCCTGAAACACCTGGAGATATTTAATTCAATCTGTTTTACATTTGATGTAATATGCCTGATGTCACACTGCTGGTTTTTGGCAGAGCTTGGATTACTACTTGGGTCTCTTGGTTACTTATTTAGTGATCCTTGTGCTAATCTCTGTTTAGCGATATATTATTTATATATAAGAGCTAAACCTAAGGCAATGAAGTAAAATTATGAATATCCTCTTAGAAACGGGCTATGGCCACATCTATATGTTAATGTACCACCAATCAAATGGGAAAATAAATTCTATATGCAGACAGGTATAATTAGTGTGTATAGCTATGCTCATTTTACTATGATCTGCCTAAAAATCACTTTTTTCCCAAAATGACCACTGTGAGGGGCTATCTCTTCATATTATTTAACTGCTGAAGAGGGTGTACCTCTAATATTACTTCCCTACTCCTCTCTTAGTTGTCTGTTTATAATAAATGTTTGAATCTATTTGCCCAACATCATTTTCTGTAAGGGATAGAATGTTCAGTTCGTTGAAATATTTGGATACTGGATGGTGATTCATGTACCATGTGTTTTGAGGTGATAGTGAAATGCATGTTTGAATCAATGGATGAATAAACGATTACAGCAGTAAATAGCTACTGGGTTCCCTAGTGGTATAAAATTCATCTAGAGGGCCATGTGTTATGATTTCTCAATGGCAGCTGTTTTCAAAGGTATAATTATGACATTAAATTTACTTTTAATAGGACTTGCGGAGTTAACAAATTCCTAGTCTGTTTCTTTTGAAAAGACACTGCTGTTTTTCCTTTTATTATTGTCTGAGAGAACACTGAATTCTACCTCTACCAGTTCCCTGCTATTGATCTCTCTTCCCCTACTTTTCCTCAGAGCTTAAAGAGCATCTTAATTACTCACAGCTGCTAATTAACTTTCTAGTTTAGTTTGAGATCCAATTTTCTAAAACTACAAAGGGCAAATGGAATTATTTATATAATTGTGCATTTGATGAAATGTTGCATTTAATTTTTTTTAAAAAATCATGTAACAAATACTTACACAGTACTTACTATGTGCCAGCCCCTGTTCATGGGCTTAAAAACTGTTAACTGATTTAATAATTACAACAACCATATGAAGAAGGTGCTGCTTTTATCCTAATTTGACCGATGTGAAAATTGAGGCATAAAGAGATTAAATAATTTGCCCAAGATCATGCAACTAATAAATAGCAGAGCTTGGAGAAATCCAGGCTGTCTATCTCCAGAGGCTGAGCTTTTATGCATCTTCTCAGTGACCTCTGAAATCTTACTCATTTTACCCAACTTTTGGCTTGTTCATATTTCTCTAGAGCATCACTTTGAATTGTACTTCAAGCGCTTCAGAATTTAAGATTTGTTTTCAAAATTGTTTGGCCAGGTAAATATTTTCATTCGATGTCGAGTTTGAAATGGTTATATAATGCATGTTCTTAATTTTCTGTTATGGTTCTTTTTAATGAATGAGCATTTTAATAATTTGCTGCAGATTTTATTTTTCTCTCTACTTACCATTAAATTGCAATTTATTAATTAGTTAAGTTAGAACATTTGTAGAAGTTCAAAGGTTAATAAAGCATAACAGCTGTTTAGAATATTAGAATAATATACTGGTATCACTGTGCAGATTATTAGTAACATTTGTTGCAACTTAACAGATCAAAAAAAAAATCTTTCTGAAACTTTGACCACTACGGTAAACTCTAAAATTGTCATTGTCACCATCTTAGATCAAGCCCATTCTGAAGACGACACTGCCTCTGGCGTCTATTAATGTTTCTGTACAATAAAAGGTGAATAGAAACTTACTCATCACTCTTGGAAAGTTATGTCTTTTTCAAATAATCTTACATTTATAGGAAGAGAGAAGAGCAAGAGTAACACAGAGAGAGGAGAGAAATAAAGCAGATGTACTCTTTCATATTTATAAAGCAACTATGGTAAGATGAAAACAGTGAATTGATAAAACATCTCACTTTGGTTTTATAGAGTATCTGTCTTAGGCTAGCACCAAGGTTATTTAGAAAAGAAGCTTTCCATTTCTTAGCTGAAATAACTTGTATTTTTTTGTGGATGCTCCTTTAGGGATTATGGTAATAGAGACTATAAGTGCTATCACAAGTTACTAGAAGTTATAGCTGTATTGGAAGTATGTTATGGCAAGAATATCATAAATATGACAAGAACAATGCAGTGTTTTTGATTTACACTTACATAGTATATTGCAAATGCATTCAAATGCATTTTACTGAATTTAATGTTGGTTGGGGAAAGACTGGGAAAATGCAGAAGTCATTTGGAAATTTAAATGACTATAAACTCTTCCCAATAGGAAGTTGGCATTCTATTTAGGTTTACCTAGTGAAAAATTTCTATCTGTTAAAGTAGAAAGGAAGGAATGAGCAGAAATAGAATTAAATGAAATAATCATTGAGACAGCTGACTTTACCCTGTCTGGAAAGATAATGCATTATTTTTCAATAAAATAAACATAATATCTGTCAAATTTATAAAACCATAGCTACTGAGCATATAAATACAATTTACATTAGTTGCTTTTATTTAAAAAACATTTTTACCTACTTTTTATACTCAAAAATTGTGTTAGTACTCTAGTACTAAATCTCTATGCTTTAGTGTTAGGTGAGAAAAGGGTACTCTTACATTACTGTGTTGGTACTCAGGGTTATATTAAAAATAGCTTATCAGACTTAATTTGGAGTCAATTGCAATTATATATGATATATTGTTACATTGTATTCCAATAATTGTCTTATGGATCTTTGTATTGACAACTTTGGCGTAACATATTTACAGAGCTCCAACTACTTCAAGACAATGGTAATTTATAATTAACAATATCTTTTAAAAAATAAAACAAAACCCTTTTGCTCTATTATTTTAATTGTCAAAAAGAATGTATAATATTAGAAGACCAAGAAAAGTATATGAAACTCTGCTTTAATATGTTCAGATTTTCTTGAGAAAAAAAATTTAAAAAAATTTAGAAATTGGGTTATTACTTTGATTTTTGTATATTTTTATTAGTTTTTTTTACTGTGGCTTTAAATTTTATCTTTTGTTTTAGGGATTTCTTTTGTTTGGTCTTTTGATAGATGCTGTAAGGATCACATGCTGTAAGTCTACCAGTTAGAGTTAATAGAAGCCTACTTTACTCAAAGTATAAGGTATTTGAAATGGTATAACACATTTGCCTCACATCCTTGTGCTCTTATTTCCATATACATTATATCTATCTACTAACTTTAAACCACAATGTAGTTATTGATTCAATTAGTCTTATGCTTTTAAAGAGGAAAGTGACAGTATTTTATAGTTTAAACATAAACTATACCATTTCTTGTGCTTGACATTTCTTCCTTTATATTTGACATTCAACTTGCCTTCAATTCCCTTCAACTTGAAGAAATTACTTTAATATTTTGTATCATATATTTGCTGCTGACAAATTTCTCCAAGACTTAATTTCTTCTGAAAATATCAGAATTTCATTCTTGTATTAGTCTGTTCCCATACTGCTAATAAAGTCATACCTGAGACTAACTAATTTATAAAGAAAAGAGGTTTAATTGACTCACAGTTCTATATAGTTGTGAAAGCCTCACAATCATGGCAGAAGGTGAATGAGGAGCAAAGTCATGTCTTATATGGTGGCAGGCAAGAGAGTTTCTGCAGGGGAACTCCTATTTATAAAACCATCAGCTCTCATGAGACTTATTCACTATCACAAGAACAGTATGGAGAAAATGGCCACCATAATTTAATTATCTCCACCTGGCCCCACTTTGGATGTGGGGATTATTACAATTCAAGGTGATATTTGGGTGAGGACACAGCCAAACCATATCATTCTGCCCCTGCCCCCTCCCAAATCTCAGGTCCTCACATTTAAAAACCAATCATACCTACCCAACAGTCCCCCAAAGTCTTAATTCATTTCAGCATTAACTCAAAAGTCCACAGTCCAAAGTCTCATCTGAGACAAGGCAAGTCCCTTCTGCCTATGAGCCTGTAAA
The DNA here is from genome assembly GCF_028885655.2 of Pongo abelii. Taxonomy (NCBI): domain Eukaryota; kingdom Metazoa; phylum Chordata; class Mammalia; order Primates; family Hominidae; genus Pongo; species Pongo abelii. The sequence goes on from NC_071999.2 coordinate 73,341,839, forward strand.
ATCAAAAGCAAGTTAGTTACTTCCTAGATAGAATGGGGGTACAGGCAGTTGGTATATACCCCCATTCCAAATGGGAGAAATTGGCCAAAATGAAGGTGCTGCAGGCCCCATGCAAATCTGAAATCCAGTGGAACAGTCAAATCTTAAAGCTCAAAAATGATCTCTTTTGATTCTTTGTCTCACATTCAGGTCACACTGATGCAAGAGGTGGGTTCCTATGGCCTTGGACAGCTCTGCCTCCGGGCTTGTGATGGGAAGGGCTGCCATGAAGCTTTCTGACATGCTCTGGAGACATTTTCCCCATTGTCTTGATGATTAACCTTCAGCTCCTTGCTACTCATGCAAATTTCTACAGCAAGTTTGAATTTCTTCCTAGAAAATGGATTTTTCTTTTCTATTGTATCATTAGGCTGCAAATTTTTCAAACTTTTATGTTCTTCTTCCTTTTAAACATAAGTTCCAATTCCAAACCATATATTTGTGAATCTATAAAACTGAATGCTTTTAACAGCACCCAAGACACATCGTGAATGCTTTGCTGCTTAGAAATTTCTTCTGCCAGATACCTTAAATCACCTCTCTCAAGTTCAAATTTCCACAAATCCCTAGGGCAGGGGCAAAATGCTACCAGTCTCTTTGCTAAAGTATAACAAAAGTCATTTTCGCTCCAGTTCCCAATAAGTTTCTCATCTCCATCTGAGACCACTCAGCTTGGACTTTATTGTCCATATCACTATCAGCATTTTGGTCAAAACCATTCAACTAGTCTCTAGGAAGTTCCAGACTTTCTATATTTTCCTGTCTTCTTCTGAGCCCTACAAACTGTTCCAACCTCTGCCTATTACCCAGTTCCAAAGTTGCTCCCACATTTTCAGGTATCTTTACACCAACACCCCACTCTTGGCAACAATTTACTGTATTAGTTTGTTCCCATGCTGCTAATACAGACATACCCCATACTGGGTAATTTATAAAGAAAAGAGGTTTACTTGATTCAGTTTTACATGGCTGGGGAAACCTCACAACCATGGCGGAAGGCAAATGAGGAGCGAAGTCACATCTTACATGGCAACAGGCAAGAGAGCTTGTGAAGGGGAACTTCGATTTATAAAACCATCACATCTTGTGAGACTTATTCACTATGAGGAGAAAAGTATGGGGAAACGGCCCCCATGATTCAATTATCTCCACCTGGCCCCACCCTTGACATGTGGGGGTTATTACAGTTCGAGGTGAGATTTGGGTGGAGACACAGCCAAACCATATCAAGTCTTATTTTTAAAACATTTTTAGTTGGGCACAGAATTCGGCATTAACTGTTTATTTCAGCATTTTTTATTGTCATTTGATCTCCATGTCCCTAGTGAAAATTCAACCATCTTTCTTACATTTTTCCCATTTGTGTAATGTTGCAGTTTTTTTGGGTTCCTTTCAATATCTTCTCCTTTTCATCTGTGGTTATCAGTAATTTGGTTATTACGCCTAGATGGGACTTTCCTTTCTTCATTTTTTTTTTCTTAATTCTACTTGGGGTTAACTGAGTTTATTGAGTTTGTAAATTGATGTGTTTTTTTTTTTTAACCATACCTGAAGAAATTTTCATCATTATTTTTTCAGATATATTTCTACCTCAGTTTAACTCTCTTTCTGATAATCAAATTACATATAAGTTAGATACATTTATATTGTCTTATAGGAGCTTGAGTCTCTACTTAAAATTATTTTTGTCTTTGTTCTTCAGATTCAGTAATAACTATATGTCTATTTAAACTCACTGAAAATGTCTTCTGTCTTCCTGTACTGTTACAGCTGTTTATTGATTTTAGGTTTATTTCAGCTACTATAATTTTTACTTATAAAATTTTTATTATATATATACTTTTTTTTTTAGACAGAGTCTCGGTCTGTCCCTAGGCAGGAGTGCAGTGGCACAATCTTGGCTCACTGCAACCTCCGCTTCCCAGGTTCAGGCAATTCTCCTGACTCAGCCTCCTGAGTAGCTGGAACTACTGGCTTCCGCCACCAACACCAGCTATTTTTTGTATTTTTAGTAGAGACAGGGTTTCACCATGTTGGCCAGGATGGTCCCAATCTCTTGACCTCGTGATCCACTCACCTTGGCCTCCCAAAGTGCTGGGATTACAGGCATGAGCCACCGGACCTGGCCATTTTTATATTTTATTTTGCTCACAGAAACATGCACATGATTTTTTATAGTGGTTTTATTCACAGTTGCTCAAAACTGGAGGCAATCAAAATATCCCTTATATACAGATGAATGAATAAGCACACTGTGGTACATTCATAAAATAGAAATGAGCTATCAATGATAAAAGGATAAAAAGATGATAAAAAGAAATGAACTATCAATGTACAAGAAGATGTGGAGGAACCAAAAATGCATATTGCTAAGTTAAAAGAAAAGGTCTGAAAATGCTACATAATGTGTGATTTTATCTATATGACATTCTGGAAAAGGAAAAATACATATGGATCAACAAAAAGATTAGTGGTTGCTAGGAGTTGTAGGGAGAAACAGGAAGGGACAAATAGGTAAAATACAGGAAATTTGGGGACACTGAAACTATTCTGTATGAGACTTTAGTGGTGAATATATGAAATTATGCATTTGTCAAAACCAATAGACCTGTACAACAGAGCGAACCCTAGTGTAAGCTATGTACTTTAGTTAATAATAGTGTATCAATATGGGTTCATCAATTTTAACAAATGTACTACAATAACACAAGATGTTAAGAAAAGGGGGGGTATTGTGAAAGGGGTAAGGTGGTATGTGGGAAATCTCTGTACTATATTCTCAATTTTCCTATAAATGTAATACTGCTTTAAAAGTTGAAGTCTATTAAAGTGAGAGGATCATTTTCTTCTTTTTTTTAGTTTGCATTTTTCTGAAGAGATTACAAATATGTTTATTCAAATAAACATTTTTCAAGTCCTTGAGCATATTATAATAGTTATTTTAAATTTATGCTAATCTCTATGAATTATTACATTCCATATTTTTAAACTCTTTTTCTTTGAAAAGGACACATCACAGAGATTCTGGATTTGTTCCTTCTCTGAGGAGTGCTGATTTCTGTTCTAGCTAGTAGTTTACTTGACCTAAATTCTCCAGTCCAAATTGTCTTGCTTAATATGGGCAGCAGTTGAAACTATTCAATTCTTTTAAATTCTGGCTGTAGCTATTTTGCCTGGACGATTGGAGTCTCTCCCATGCTTGCACACTTCTGATGTTAACAAAGGACTAGAGAAATGTTTGAAGGCAGAACATGAGGTTTCTTCCTCTTGTTTCAATTTCTTCCTTAGTTTTTTCTCTTACTTTTTAGATTTTCTGGGAATCTTAAATTTCATCCTTTGGATCTTCAAACAAGTTATAATGTTGTACTTTCTTCATCTATACATCTTGTATTGCTTGGTTTGGAAAGCGCCTTCAAGCAAAGTGCTGTGTAAAATTTTACCCTGTGCAGTTTTCTTTTTGTCACGGTGGAGTCCTTTCTGGTTTCTCCTGCATTAATTTACTCTTAGTCACTTCAAATAGTTGTTTCTATGCAGAATTTGCAATTGTGTTTGGCAAAACACAATTGGTCTGATATAAAATGTACCCTCATTATTGGGAGTAGAAATTTTTATTTTTTCTACTTTTATTTTTTCTGGATTTATTAGACGAGTTTATTATTTGATGACTTTTATTAGTAGTATGTTATTATTTTATTATTACTAGTATTAATACAACTTTATTGGCAATCCTTAAAACTAGTATTAATACAACTTTATTGGCAATCCTTAAAACTTGGCTTTCTGAGACCAGACAAAAATATCAATCTATAAATAATTTTGGGATTAAAAATCACAAGCAAGATAAAAAATGTGGTGTATCAAATCTGCCTCACAATTATACATTTTGACCGTGATATATTTAGGTCATACTAACTTCCCTCTACCAATAATTTTTTTTAATGAACTCCTAATTTCAACCCACAAGGTCATATGTGCGCACAAGTTAAAACATGAGAAATGGTGTTGATTAAGCCATTAGAAGAGACAGAAACAATCAGCATATAATTGCAGCCACTAACTTTTGCTCTGAGGGTTTCCTTCCTGCTTCAAAAGTAAGCTCCTGGCATTTGGTCCTTGCAACTCCACAATGAAAAGTTTTAAAAATATATAACTGGGTTGAGTAATTATTCTTATATTTATTAGCTATGTAAACTTTGAAGTATTGACTCCTGTTAGTCTCAATTTCTTCTGACCTGGGATTTTGTGAGAAGAAAATACTATAATTTAAATAAAATTCTATGAAATAAGCACTCAGTCAGTAAAACTTGTAAACTGTTTAAGTATCCAGGGATGTTTCTAACACGTAATGGAAAGTATTTGTTTATTCTCTCCCTTCCCCAGAAATGATTGCTGACTACATGCTATCCTATAATTTGGAGACTACGACATGGATTTCTTCATATTAGCACTAAAATAGAAAAAAAAAATTCTCATAAAAAGTTTCCCCTTGCCTTTCCTTTAGTGACAATTGTATTACTACAGATCTGCTTTTCAGCTAAGACTTGAGACTAGAAAGTAATTAATTTCATATTATTTGCATTGCTGTCTTATTTTTCTCTCTTATATTTTGGATAATATCATGTCATTATGTCTCTTTTCCCCCCCATTTCATTTTCAAATCATTTGCTACAAGCCATTCTGCACCTATTCTTTGACAATTATTTTAAGACACTTTCAGGGTCTCTGAAGCTAGCTTTTGAAGTATACTATAGACTACAATATGGCAAGCTAAGTAAGGAAAACCAAGAAGATATGTGTTAGTCCTTATCTATTTCCAATTTATATGGTAAACTTTGACGACAAAGCCCTAGTTTGACATCATCACATGTTCTCATAAAAATGCCTGTCTCACGGGATACATAAAGAATAATTATAAGCCAGTAAAATTATTAGACTCTTCTGCTGTAGATACAACAAATTATCAAGTATTTTGAGAAAATATCTATTTCACTATTACTTTTCCACTTGTAACCTTTTCATTGGCATCAAAATTAATCATAAATTCTGTATTAAGAACATAAAATGTTACGACTTTAACACAATTCTTCATTTTGGGGTTGAGTTTAGTTGAATATTATGTTTTTAATTTTTATTGTGTGTTTTTTAATTTTTTTATTGATGAATAGGAATTTTACATATTTGTGGGGTACATGTGCTATTTTTATACATGTATACAATGTGCAATCATCAAATAACCTCAAATATTCATTATATCTTTGTGTTGGGAACATTTCAAATCTTCTGTTTTAGCTATTTTGAAAAGAAATGATTGTTAACTATAGTCACCCTACTGTGCTGTCAAACACTAGAACATATGTGCCAAGAGAAAAGCTGCACCATAATTGGAGTTTGGAATTTTTTTATTTGCACTTTGGAGAGCTTTTGCCAGAGCAGTTAATCAGATATTGTATCTGGCAGGAAGCAAATATTATGGAAGAAAGAAAAAAAACTATAAAAACAATTTTTAAAATAAAAAACTGATCAAGATATTGTTTTAAAATTAAAAAATATAAAAACTACTTTTATTCCATATAAACTAAATAAATTATATAAATACAAAAATGACTGAATAATATTATAATCCACCAAACTTCTTTCTCTTCTTTATTGTAATTGCCACAATAGTGTCAGCTACATATCTCCTTCAAAACACTCACATCAAATATGGAGGTTTCAACTTGGTTAAACTCAATAATTTCCAAAGAAAAATATCACATTTAATTGATTTTATTGTAATGTACTTTGAGTTCCGTGTGATGTTATGACCTTCAACTATAGTCTTATTGCTGTTCCCTACTATCAGTTTGAGGCACTAGATTAAAATATGACCTTTAACAATTACCAAAAGGTATCATCTGTGTTTTCTCAATTTGAGAAGTTACAGGTTCTTTTAACCTTTTGAAGAAAACTTTTATTCATCTAGCGTTATTTAAAAACCCAAATGACTTTTTGAGACCCTTTCAATTCTGAAGAAAGAAGACATTTAAAGAAGGACAAGATAAGTATTAAAATTAAGCATTTAGTAATCAGGGTATGGATTCTTTCCTGTGATGTATTCAAAAGCATGTGAACATTCAGTATTATTGCAACTTGATGTCAACCCTATTTAGAGAACCAAAAACCTTGAAAATCTTTTGAGCTTCTGAATATGACTGAAGAAGTCTCTGGTGATATTACAGTTTGTCTGACAGTGTATAAATTCAAAAATTTTGAAGTTTTACTTTCCACATAAGTTGTCAGAGACTTTGATTTAACATTTATTTATTTAACATTTTCCACAGATTAAGAGCGTTAACAATTAATTAATAAAATGTGAAAAATATTGTCATAGGGAATGCTTGGATTCCATCTCAAATTAACTGGTGAGTTGAAAGAACTGAGTCACTACAATAAGGATCTAGTCATGTATTTGGGTATATTTTATGTTAACTGTAATTTTAAGGCAGGGGACAATTTAAATTTGACAGAAGGGGGCAAGTTCCTAAAAATAAGAGGAGGCATATAGACATATCTTGTAGCTCTAGAAGACAAAATTATGTAAGAAATTGTCCCCTACTTTTACCTATGTATAATAGATGGAAATACAGTGTTAGCTATCCTAAATAATACAGCAAAATAAGATAGTTAAGTGCTACATCAGACATAATTGACGTTTTAAAATATATAAATGAAGAAATTAAAAGATTATGTGAATACGAAAAATAATTGTGAAATCAATACCGGAGTGAAATTAAAGTTAAAAATGTCAAATGGTATAAATAATAATATGTTGTGATAAGAGATGTAGATTTTGAGGATATTAGAACACGTAATATAATATATGTAGAAAAACATAAGATGCTAAATATCTAAAATAAAAATTTTATAAATGCAAGATTTTGATACATTTTTCTAAGAATTTAAGAAATACTGTATGCAAAAAGAAAAGAAATGTAAGGATTTGACAATATAGTTAACTGTTTCCTCTAGTTACTTTCTTAAGAAGAAATTACTTGAACAGAATAATCAACTTCATCAAAACCCATGGAAGATTTATAATAAGTCAATTAGATAGTTATAAAAAATGCAACAAAATTAAAAGAGAAAAATAGTGAAAGAGTCATCTAGTATTCTAAGGTGTTTCTCTTTGACTATAATCCAACATAATTAAAAATAAACCAAAACATAATAGATGTATGTAAAAGATGCCAATACAATTCCATGAAGATAGAAAAATCTTTATAAAAACATTTAAGTGAAACAACTGGATCATATGGTTAAGAAAATGTACCTCAACCCATACTTCAGGAAAAATGCTATAATTTCTAGAAGAAAATAGAGGAAGAAATCACCAAATATGGCAGACAAAGATTATTTAGACAGAATACAACATTAACATTTTAAAATGATAAACCGAACTAACATAAACATTCAAACCACCTGCTTTTCAAAAGATACAATTTTAAAATAAATGAAAAGACAAGTCACAGCCAGCGATAAACCTTCTCAATACATATATCTGTCAAAGGACTTGTATCCAGAGTACAAGAAAGATTTTTATGGCTAAATATCAGTAAGTCAAAAAAAACTAGGAATGAATGAAAGACTTGAACCGATACTACAAAAAATACATTACGAATAAATGTCCAGTAACCAAATGAATGAATGTGTAATATAAATTATATAAGGGAAATGCAAATTAAAAAGCAATAAAATGTGATCTATCATTCATTAGATGGCAAAAATTAAAAATTCTGATGATAATTGTTCGCTTGCATGTGGAGCAACTAGAACTCTCACCAATGTAAAAGTAAGTAGACAATGACATGACTACTTTGGAAAACAGTTTGGCAAATAGGACCCAGCAATTGCACTCCTAGGATTAATTTTCAAAATGAAAACATTTGGCCAAACTATACCTATGCATAATTATTTATAAGTTTTATATTTAGCAGTTAAAACTGGAAACAACCTAAATAACAAAAATAGCAAAGAAATACATAAGCCATGGTATATTAATATTGTGGGATGCTAATAAGCCATAAATAAAAAAAGAACTACTGATACACAAAACTAAGTGTCTGAATTCCAAAAGGAATATGCTATGTAAAAACTACCAAGATTTTTACTGTAGGATTATCTTTTCTGAATTTCTGTAAGTAGATTTACTTAACTATGGTGGAAATCCAATCAATGGTGTTTGAAGTAGAGATTGGGGATGAAGATTTACTACCAAAAGGTAAATGAAAACTTAATGTGTTGATGGAAAAGTATTATAACTTGATATAATATAACCCTGATAAATAAATTTTTTCAAGCCCACTGAACTGTTACACACAATATGTGTGAATTTTATTTTAGGTAAATTGTACCTCAATAAAGTCAATAAAAATGAACCAAAATGAGTACAATTTCCTGATTATTAAGAAACCTGTACAGGTAACACAAGACAGCATGTAATATACTAGTATCAAGCAGAATTTATTATCTGAGTATAATTTGGTTACCTATCAGAAATCTATCTATTTCTCTGTCTCCAACAATTAAAGATGAAAATTCATATGATAATAAACTCAATAACGCTATTTGACAAAGATAAGCTTTCTCAATGAATGAACTATGAAAAGTAGGAATAGAAGATTATCTTCCGTAAGAGTAAAAAATATTTATTGTAAAAAGCAAAACAATAAAATGATCTGTTACAATCAGAAACGTTTGAAGTTTGCCTCTAGTCACTATAACAGTAAACAGGTTCGTCAGTATTATTACATCTTCAGAAAGGCTAAAAAACAAACTATCTCATGCATACATTAACAAAATAATCATTTATGCTAATATTAGAATCATATAACTACAAAACTCAGCAGACAAAGTTTTTTATAAAATAAAGCAATAAAATATTCCATGATATGGTTAGGTAATTATGAAATATATATTAAAAACAGGTAATGCACTTCTATTACAGGAATAATTATCTTAAAGACAAGAAGGTAATATTGATACCAGTATATTATCAATGACAAAGCTAAATAATTTCAAGTAATAAAGTAAACACAAAGTCAGAGGAAAAATAGTTTATAAAATTATATTTAGGTATATAAATGGCACTCAAAATTCTGTAATGTTTCTCCAAGGAGTGTGTGTGAAAGAGGAGAAAAAGACACACACACATACACACACACACACACACACACTGGGGTGCTGTGTGGAGGAACATAACAGAATCTTATGAGTCTCCAAAATATCATAAACAAAATCCAGATACAATTGACAGAATTCAAATTGCAAACTCTTGACCCTTGTGAAGTGAGTGGCAGCAAAAATCTGTTTTGTTAATTAGCCTTAGCTTTATCTGGGTTGCTTGAAACTGCCATAAACATGTGTGACTGATTCATAATCTCAGGGATGGATTGGATTTATGCTCAGAATTTGGAGTGCCCCTCTCTGTTTACCTCCTATCTGGCATTTCTCCCTTATGTTCCAGTGTCTACAATTGCCTCAACTTTGTTCTCTAGTACTCCAAAAGTAAGACCGCTGATTTTATATCCAAGTTTTAGCCACCCACATGACATATTCTGGGTGGTAGTTTAAGACTAAAAGCCATTAAAAAAATAAAAACCACACAAAAATATATCCAGTGATGTTTTGCTTCTTCAAGCTTTCAACTTCCTTCCAGTATCTGCCTTCGCTTGGTTGCTGTCCAGTGCCCTTAGACAGCTGTTTGTTTGTCTGGAGTTTAGATGTTATCTACAGGATGATTGGTTTGAAAGGAGGTACTTGTGTAACACTAGGGGCAGAAACTTCTTTTTTTAATGTTTCCAGAAAAAAATATTATTTGAGCCAAAAAAAAAAAAAAAGTCCAAATTTACCAGTTCTTGAAATGTTAATTTTAGAGGTACTTACATAATTGTATGAATTGAATTCAAGTTCATATAGAATTAATGTAACTTATTTATTGTGAAATTGAAAGAGAATGAGAGTAAAAAAAGGTAAAAACCAATGGAGAGAAGGCTTGATTTGCAAGATACCAGAATGTTTGGAAATGTAATCAAATAAATATGAATTTGTTATATGAATAGATTATCAGAACAGAAAATTCAGAAATTAATTATAGTACTAAAATAAGATACTACAAACAAGGCATTTCAACACAATGAGAAAATAATGTGTGATTTATTTAGTGATTTTTTTTGCACAACTTAATATTTACCTAGAAAAAGGTAAAATTTTACCTATCTCTATATATAGTTTTTAAAATACAATTTTAAATGTATAACATAAATATTTTAATAAATCTATAAGTAGTTGTTTGAGGGTGGTGTAAGAAGGAAGACTTCTTATCCAAAACTTGAAGCCTCAAAACTGTAAAATAAGAAGAAAAAATATTTATTGTGTACAAATTTCAACTTTAGTTTGGTAAAAGATAGTATAAACAAAAGCAGTATGTGAGTAATAAACTTGGATTAAAAAATTACATATAGTATATATTCATGCAAAGAGGACAAAATCTATAATATACAGAAAGCACTTACAAGTTAATAAAAGAGAAGACAAAATTAAACATAGAATGGGCAGCGCTATGACTAAGATACAGAAAGGCAATCCATCTGGCCATCAAATGTAAGAATAGAAAATTTAAAACATTTGGACAAGAAAACAGTCCGATTAGCAGATTATAAGAATGAAAAACAAACTTTATTTTGCATAGTTTGGAGATGGTAGGGGGTATATTTATACATTGCTACAGGGAAACTGAGTGTTAGAAAGCAATTTATTAAAATCAATTAAAATATAACAAGTTTAATTTACTGATCCCACTTGTAGAAATCTACATCATGGAAACAGACAAGGCATCTCTTTACAAAATAATTTAGAAGTAGTATAAGAATATGACTGAGTGACCATCCACACAGAGAAACTATTCTTTTCTTTTTTTTTTTTTTTTTTGAGACAGTTTCTGGCTCTGTTGCCCAGGCTGGAGTGCTCTGGTGCAATCTTGGCTCACTGTAACCTCTGTCCCCTGAGTTTAAGTGGTTCTCTTGCCTCAGCCTCCCAAGTAGCTGGGATTACAGGCACGTGACACCACACCTGGCTAATTTTTGTATTTTTTGCCATGTTGGCCAGACTGGTCTCAAACTCCTAGACTCAAGCCATCTGCCTGACTCAGCCTCCCAAAGTGTTGGGATTACAGGCATGAGCCAGCTTGCCTGGCCTCTTATTAATATATTTTTTTCTCTTGATAGGTATCAAAATCAAGTATTGATTTTTTTTTTTAGTTAAGTGTTTTATATCATACAAATGTTGATTCACACACACTTGTGAAAAATGTACAAAGGTCCTTTGTACTCTTTACCCCATTTCCTCCATGGTAACTTCTTTCATAAGCATAATACAAGATTACAACCATGATACTAACATAGAAACAACAAAGATACAGAACATTTCCTTCACCAGAAAGATCAGATATGTTGTAGTTTCTTAGTCACACCTACTTAACTCTCATCCACACACCTTCTTTGACCTCTAGCTACTGTAATTGGTTTCTAATTTTTATAATTTTGCCATTTAAATTTTTTTCTTTCTTTTTTTCTTTTTTGAGGTGGAGTTTTGCCCTTGTAGCCTAGGCTGGAGTGCAGTGGTGCGATCTCAGCTCACTGCAACCTCTGCCTCCCGGGTTCAAGCCCTTCTCCTCCCTCAGCCTCCCACGTAGCTGGGACTACAGGCATGTGCCACCACGCCCAGCTAATTTTTGTATTTTTAGTAGAGACAGGGTTTCACCATGTTGGCCAGGATGGTCTCAATCTCTTGACCTCTTGATCTGCCCACCTCGGCCTCCCAAAGTGCTGGGATTACAGGCGTGAGCCACCGCACCCAGCCTAAAATATTTTATATTCATGGAATCATATAGTTGTCAAACTTTTGGGATTGATTTTTTTTTTCTGTCAGCATAATTCTCTGAAGATCCATGCAAGTTGTCGTATCACTAATTCCTTTTAAAGCTGAGTAGTATTCCGTGATATGGATGTACCACAGTTTATTGGAAAGACATTTGGGTTGTTGCTAGTTTTTGACTACCTTTGTTATAAATGAAGCTTCTATAAGCACTCAGGTACAAGTGTTTAGGTAAATATAAGCCTTCATTTCTTTGGGATAAATGCTCAGGAGTACAAATGCTGTATTACATGGTAGTTGTATGTTTAATGTCAAACTGTTTTCCAGAATAATTATAACATTTTACATTCCCATCAGCAATATCTGCGTGATCAGTGTCTCCATATAGATGCTGGCATTTAGTATTGCTGTTGTTTTTTACTTTATCTGTTTAGGTAGGTGTGTTGTGATATTAAATTTTGGTCTTAATTTGCAATTTTCTAATGATTAATGATATTGAAGACCATTATTGTGTTTGTCAGAATATCCACTTCTATAATATCTGTTCATGTTTTTTCTCATTTTCTAACTTAAGTTTTGCATAGTAAGAATTTGTAAAATATATACTAGATACTAGTCTTTTGTTGGCCATGTGGTTTCTGTGTCTCTAGGTAGTCTTTTCATTTTATTAAAAGGGATTTTGCAGAGCAGAGTTTATAATTTTGATGTTCAATTTGTCATTTTTTTCTTTTTATCAATCATGTTTTTGACATGATGTCTAATAGCATTGCCTGACCTTACATCCTAAAAATGCTCTCCTATTTATTCCTAATAGATATAATTTTAAAATTTTATTTCTCTCTACCAGTATCCAATTTTAGTTTTTTAATTTTTATTTTAGGTTCATGGATACATGTGCAGGTTTGTTATACAGGTAAATTATGTGTCATGGGGGTTTGGTGTACAGATTATTTCATCATCCAGGTAATAAGCATAATATCTGATGGGTAGTTTTTTGATTCTCCCTCTCCTCCCATCATCAACCCTCAAGTAGATCCCAGTGTCTGTAGAATCCCCCTGTGTCCATATGTACTCAATGTTTAGCTCCCACTTATAAGTGAGAACATGTGGTATTTGTTTTTTTGGTTTTTGTTCCTGTGTTAGTTCACTTAAGATAATGGACTCCAACTCCATCCATGTTGCTGCAGAAGACATATTTCTGTCTGTGGTCAATTTTGAGTTAATTTTTGTATAAATTGTAAAAATTAGGTTGAGGTTGTTGCTATTATTATTGTTGCCTTTGGATATTCAATTACTGTAGCATCAATTTTTGAAAAGATTGTCCTTTCTCCATTAAATTGCTTTGGCCTATTTGTCTGGTCCATTTTCGGGTTCATCCTGCCTTGCTCCCTGTCTTAGGGAGAAAGCATTCAGTTTTTCACCATTAAGAATAATCTTAGCCAGTTTTCCCAGCACCATTTATTAAATAGGGAATCTTTTCCCCATTTCTTGTTTTTGTCAGGTTTGTCAAAGATCAGATGGTTGTAGATGTGTGGTATTAAATGGGATCTAATTAAACTAAAGAGCTTCTGCACAGCAAAAGAAACTCTACCATCAGAGTGAACAGGCAACCTACATAATGGGAGAAAATTTTTACAATCTACCCATCTGACTAAGGGCTAATAATCAGAATTAAACAAATTTACAAGAAAAAATCAAACAACCCCATAAAAAAGTGGGCAAAGGATATGAATAGACACTTCTCAAAAGAAGACATTTATGCAGCCAACAGACACATGAAAAAATGCTCATCATCACCGGCCATCAGAGAAATGTAAATCAAAACCACAATGAGATACCATCTCACACCAGTTAGAATGGCAATCATTAAAAAGTCAGGAAACAACAGGTGCTGGAGAGGATGTGGAGAAATAGGAACACTTTTACACTGCTGGTGGGACTGTAAACTAGTTCAACCATTGTGGAAGACAGTGTGACGATTCCTCAAGGATCTAGAATTAGAAATACCATTTGACCCAGCCATCCCATTACTGGGTATATACCCAAAGGATTATAAATCATGCTGTTATAAAGACACATGCACACGTATGTTTATTGTGGCACTATTCACAATAGCAAAGACTTGGAACCAACCCAAATGTCCATCAATGATAGACTGGATTAAGAAACTGTGGCACATATACACCATGGAATACTATGCAGCCATAAAAAGGGGTGAGTTCATGTCCTTTTTAGGGACATGGATGCAGCTGGAAACCATCATTGTGAACAAACTATCACAAGGACAGAAAACCAAGCACCACATGTTCTCACTCATAGATGGGAACTGAACAATGAGAACACTTGGTCACAGGGTGGGGAACATCATGCACCGGGGCCTGCCATGGGGTGGGGGAGGGGAGAGGGATATCATTAGGAGATATACCTAATGAAAATGATGAGTTAATGGGTGCAGCACACCAACATGGCACATGTATACATATGTAACAAACCTGCACGTTGTGCACATGTACCTAGAATTTAAAGTATAATAAAAAAAGAAAAAAAAAAGAATAATCTTAGCTATATGTTTTTGTAGGTGCTTTTCATTAATTTGGAAAAGTTCTCCTCTATAGTTCACTGAGTTTTATCATGAATGTGTGTTGAATTATGGTTTTCTTTATCTTAGAATTTCTTGATTTTCTCTTTATTCCTGAAAGATATTTTCACTGCATATAGGATCTGGGTTGACAGTTATTTCCTTTCATCATTTAAAAAATGTCATGCCATTTCCTTCTATCCTCCATGGTTTCTGATGAGCAATCCTCTGTAATTCAACTTATTTTTTTCCACTAAAGGTAAGCTGTCATTTCTCTCTTGCTACTTTCAAGATTTTTTCTTTGTTTTTAGTTTTCAGAAGTTTGACTAATAAGTGCATTGGTGTGGATTTCTTTAGGTTTATTCTGTTTGGGTTTTGTTCTGATTTTTGAAACTATAGGTCTATGTCTTTCAAATGCGTGAAATTTTCAGCTGTGATTTCTTCCTATGCTTTATTGTCCATGATTTTTTTCTCCTCTCCTTTAAGAACTGGGATGACACAAAAGTTAGCTTTTTTTTTTTTTGGCTGTAGTCCCAAAGGTCCAAGTGTCACTGTTAATTTTTTTTTTTTTTTTTTGGTGGCAGAGTGGGGGATGGGGGAAGTGAAAGGTGGTACTATGTTATGAGACTCTGGATCTTATGTAAAATTTTAATTTTAGCTGCCTTCTTTTGATAGCACATTGGTAGCAGGCAGAGGGTGGTGCTTTGTTAATGCTGAGGACAAGTGGAATTCCTGGTTCCCTACCCAGCTTCTGTTGACATTATAAGTGATGGACTTTTCATTATTTCTGGCACAGTGTGATTACTGCTCTCCAAGAAGACTTCACTGATACTTCCCTGACTGAAAGACACCTTGCTACTATTTCCCATTTGGTCTCCACTGACTCCACAGTGGGGGGGCTTTGTTACACATTTGGATGATAGTCCTGACTCCCTACTTGATTTTCTCAGATAACGCCTTGGTTTGGGAGATAGGGCGAGGAGTGTTTGAGTGTCTCCTTGAAATGTGGCATGGCTGGAAATCTAGGCTCAACACTTGACACTTTGTGGTGAAATTGAGTGTAGGACCACTGTTATTTCTGTGGGCTTTGGCTGCTGGAAAGCAATTATGGTCGAAAAGTTTTGTATCTTGTTAGATCACCCGTTTTCTGTTCTTTTGGCTGGAAAGAGTAGACTTATGTTTAGTTGACTGTGTGTGTGTGTGTGTGTGTGTATGAGTGTGTCTGTAGCTATTATTCTTCCAGGTTACTGGCTTCTCCAGCATTTATTCTATGATATAGTAGTAAAAAGAAAACTCAGAGGCTTCTCTGCCATGCCCATCTTCAGATTTTAAAGCTCCTAGCTAGTCTTATTTCCTTTACCATTCAAAACACTACTACATCTCCCCAGCAACAGAGTTAGGCAGTGGGATATTTTGAGAGTAAAAAAACGCAACTTCCACTGTAAAATTAGGCTAGCAGGTACACACAAATACATACAGCCACCCTAGTAATGTGGAATAATAGAAAATAATGTCAATGTTAATCAATAGAGGAATGCATGTTTTTAAAAGTATGATACATTTCACAAAAGGCAGCCATAGAGAGATAATGGACCCCTTAAAACCATGACTAAGAGATTTTAGAATTGACTTGGAAGGATTCCAAAGGTGTTACTAAGAGAGAGAAAGTGGGATTCAGAATAGTGTGCATACTTCTCATTTTTTAAAAACAACGGCATAAAATGAACCTTGTATATGTAGATGAGCATCCATCTTTGGATGCTTATGTGTGTATATACATGTTTACATTTTGAAAATTGTTAAGATGGGTTAAGGGACAGGTGTAGGGAAAGTGATGATTTGCTTGAGAGGAGAGTGAGAAATGGGAGAGTCAAATAAAAATATAAAGATAAAACTACAATTAAAAGAAACTCATTTTGTATGATATGATCATATTTATGCATTTTTACAAAATTGAAGGGGCATATAAACCTGCAACCATGAAGGCTTAAAGATAATGATATCATCATTCTCTGCCTGAGGTACTATTTCTTAATACTATCATTTAAAAGAAATGAATATTAGTTATTTTTTTCTCTTCCATTAATTCCTTAATTTTTTTTCTCAGTCCAATTAGTGACAAGACAAATACAGTCATTTGTCACTTAATGATGGGGATACATTCTGAGGAATGCATACTTAGGTGATTTTGTCATTGTGCACACAGCATAGAGTGCACTTACACAAACCTAGATGGTATAGTCTGTCACACATCTAGACTATATGGTACAACCCATTGCTCTTAGCCTACAAACCTGTTCCACATGTACTGCATGGAATATTGAAGCAATTATAATACAATTTGTGTTTGTGTATCTAAATATGTATAAACATAGAAAAGATACAATAAAAATACAATACAAAAGATACAAAATGGTAGTACTTTATAGGACACCTACCATGAATGGAGCTTGCAGGACTAGAAGCTGCTCTAGGTGAGTCAGTGAGTGAGTGGGGAGTGAATGTGAAGGCCTAGCGCATTGCTATACACTACTTCATTTCGCCTACACTAAATTTATTTTTTAAATTTCCTTCTCTAATAGTAAATTAACCTTAGCTTATTTTAATTTTTTTTCTTTATAAACTTGTTTTCTTTAACTTTTTTTTTTTTTTTTTTTTTTTTTTTTTTTTTTTTTTGTGACAGAGTCTCACCCTGTTGTCCAGGCTGGAATGAAGTGGTATGATCATGGCTCACTGCAACCTCCACCTCCCAGTTTCAAGTGATCCTCCTGTCTCAGCCTCCTGAATAGCTTTGACCACAGGCATGCAACACCACGCCTGGCTAATTTTTGTGTTTTTTATATTTATTTATTTATTTATTTTTGAGATGGAGTCTTGCTCTGTTGAGAGTCTCACTCTGTTGCCCAGGCTGGAGTGTAGTGGCGTGATATCAGCTCACTGCAACCTCCACCTCACAAGTTCAAGCAATTCTCCTGTCTCAGCCTCCCCAGTAGCTGGGATTGCAGGCATGTGTCACCATGCCTGGCTAGTTTTTCTATGCTTAGTGGAGATAGGGTTTCACTATGTTGGCCAGGCTGGTCTTAAATCCCTGACCACAAGTAATCTGCCAGCCTCAGCCTCCCAAAGTGCTGGGATTACAGGCATGAGCCACCAGGTCTGGCTTTTTTGTGTTCTTTAGTAGAGACAGGGTTTAGCCATGTTGCCCAGGCCAGTCTTGAATTCCTGAGCTCAAGTCATCAACCCACCTCAGCATCCCAAAGTGCTGGGATTATAGGCATGAATGAGTCACCGTGCCTGGCCTTTTTTTTTTTTCTCTAACTTTTTTGGCTCTGTTATAATAATACTTCACTTAAAACACAAACACATTGTACAGCTGTACTAAAATACTTCATTTCTTTATATTCTTATTTTATAAGGTTTTGTCTTTCTAAATTTTTATTTCTTTTTAATTTTAAACTTTTTTGTTAAAAACTAAGACACAAACACATCTTAGCCTAGGACTACACAGTATCAAGATAATCAATATCACTGTCTTCTAATTCCACGTCTTGTCTCACTGGAAAGTCTTCAGGGCCAATAATATGCATGAAGCTGTCATGTCCTATGATAACAATGCCTTCTTCTGGAATACCTCCCAAAGGACCTGCCTGAGACTGTTTTAAGTTAACTTTTAAAAAAAAAAAACAGTACAAGGAATACCCTGTAAAATAAAAATATAAAATATGGCAAATATATAAACCAATAACATAGTCTCATTATCATTATCAAGCATTATGAATTGCACATAATTGTACATGCTATATATTTTATAGGACTGGTATCAAAGTAGGTTTGTTTACAACAGCATGATCACAAACATGAGTGATGCATTGTGTTAGGACATTATGGCTGTTACAGTATCACTAGGTGATAGGAATTTTCCAGCTCCATTATAATTTTAGGGACCACCATAGTATATACAATCTGTTGTTGACTGAAAAATCATTATGCGATGCATTCCTGTATAGAACAATGTCTCTATGGACTCCCTCTGGGCACGAATGTATATATTTTTCTGTAAGTCACCCTCTAAAAATATAATTCAGGCTTTGTTCATTTCTCATCCACATAGTTACATGTTTAGAACTTGTGTGTCAATTTTGTGACACACAAGGTCACAAACGTGACCTAGAGAAAAAAATACATACCCTCCACCTCTACCACAATCTCCATACTCTAAAACCTCTTAAATGTCTCATGAAATACATGGAAAAAATCTAATTACTTGCCATGAAATAGGAGACCTTTGATGGTGTTATTCTTGTTTATTTAAGTCCTAAATTTATCATATATTTATGAATTAATAAACACTGCATACTTGTTGGTAAAACTTACCACACTTATATATAGTTTTAAACAAATATTCAGATTTGTGCATTAGGCCCAAAGAATGATGGGTCCCAGAGGCTGGAAAGGAGTGTGGAAAGCAGGGAAAAAAGAAAGGATGGTTAACAGGTACCAGGATTCAGTCAATGAATACCTGGTGTTTGGTACCAAAATAGACTATGGTAACAATAATTCATTGTATATTTTAAAATAAATAATAGAGTGGAATTACAATGTTCCTAACACACAAAAAAGAAATGGTAATACTTGAGGGGATGGACACTCCAATTATCCTGATTTGGTTATTACACATTGTTTGCTTACATCAAAATTTCACAAATACCACATAACTGCATAAAACTATTATACATCCATAATAATTACAAATAATTTGCATCTCTTTTGACTCTGACAATCACTTTTTAGCAAGTCAAAACCAACATCTAGTTGAAACAAATAATTCTGCCATCACACTTTCTTTCCTTCATTGCTTACTGCCAATTTACTTGTGGCTTCGTTTCTCATCTGTGACAAAATTTTCATTTTCAAATAATTTATTTTGTTTCTTTGAATCGTTTGACATGGTGATTAAATTTTAAAGGTAACACGTTGAGTTTTCCTGTTAAATACTGAGTTTTATTTCACGTGTATATTTTTGTCTCCCCACCATTTTCATGTCTGACTAGCACTACTACTATGTCCTATCATACTACTACACACGTACTTAAAACCAAGCAAAGGTTGCAGTTCCGTCTTTAAAAACTAAACAGGCATTTTGGATAACACATCCTTGGCAATGGAATCTGGACAACATTTATCAAACATGGTAGGGAAAGTTCTCACTCTGCGTTATAAAAAGGACAGCCAGATATCAACTGTTACAGAAATAAAATAAGGGGGAAAATTTTTAACAAATTGTTTGAACTATTTTCTTAAAGAGACTCCCTCCACTGCCAGAGATCTTGAATAGTCTCCTGCTCAGTCATCCGGAAGCAATTCTTCACATAAGTCATGAACTTGGCTTCCACTTTGGGAAGGGAACCACTTTTTCTATACTTGCTTGCATTTTTGCTTTAATGTCTTCTACAGCACTAGGTTCTTTTGGTGTTTTAGGAGTTTTTTCCTGTTTTTTTGTAGGATTTTTGTTCTTTGATCTTAGCGTCGATGATGGTTTTGAGTCTTTTCCATTCTGATTTGAATTTTGTGCATTTTTGGCTGGAGTATCTCATATAGATTTCTTCACTGGCGCTTTTTCTTCAGTTTCCTCATCATCAAAATCATCATCATCATCTTCATCATCATCTTCATCACTAACAAGTTTTACTTTTTTCTGTGGAAACTTGCTACCACCTCCAGGGACAGAAGGCTTTCCAGATATACTTAAGAGTTTCACATCCTCCTCCTCTTCATCTTCTGACTCTGCATTTTCCTCCCCAGCTACTAAGTGCTGTCCACTAATATGCACTGGCCCTGAACCACACTTCAACCGTAAGAGCACTGGTGGTGTCATTTCAAAGCCCCCAAGGGAAACCACTGGATGTACAGGCATTGTCAAAGTTGTCAGGGTTACTTTAATTGGAATCCCTTCGCAATTCATTGCCTCTGCTTCAACAATGTGCAATTCATCCTTTGCACCAGCCCCTAAACTCACCGTTCTTAAAGATAACTGGTGCTCATTTTCATCATTATCCACCTTAAAGTGATCATCTTTGTTGGCTTTTAGTTCACTACTGAAAAGATAATTCTAGGGCCTCAGGGGGGACACGTCCATGTCCATCGAATCTCCCATTGCGTGGCGGCACGCACTTAGGTAGGGGAGAAGGCAGATGGAGATAAACGACCACTGCTCAAGAGAAGAGCCGCTCAGGACAGAATCACATCAGGGACACTGAGTTTTTAATATCGCATATTTTAATCTTATATGAGCTTATAAAAATTTATTTTTAAATTGTTTTCTTCCAAGGGTCTGAATTAGTTCTAAGAAATGTGTGAACAATTTTGTCCTTTTTCATCAAAGCAGAAGAATTTCAATTGTTTAAATACATGCTTTCAGCTCTAATTACTCATTAGAGAAAATAAGTTAAAAATGTGTGGTTTTAATATTTATGTTAAAGAACAAAATCAAAACTTTCCCTAATATATGGATTAACTGATTGGTATAATTAACTAGTAATGAAAGTAAAATTACTCTGTGGCATATCTCATTATGGTGTTAGTCTAAATTTAGATTTATAATTTAAATTTATAATTATATATATGAATATATAAAATGAAAGAATTGCATGTAAATCATTTACAAAAAAAGACTTTATGAAATGAGGTTAAAAAAAATCCAAAGATAAATCAAGCTACTTCCCTTGGAAAGCTGACACCTTTCATATGATTTTATTAAATTTTGACCCATTTAAGTCATACAAAATAGTGGACTCATATTAGATGAAGCACGAATAAAGAAATATCCAAACAACAATTTTATCGAGGGGATATGTCAAATTACCTAGAAATTATACTACCCTTTTGAAGCACTATCCTAAATAATTTGAGAACAGAGATGACATTTAAAAGTAAAGAAGAAAATGGGAAGAGAAGATTGTAGGAGGAAAGATGTATTTCCTTTGCTGATATTTAACACTATCATTTTTCTTAATTATTCTTGACATTTCACACATTTCACCCATTATTCCCTGAGCTCCCCTAAAGCACAGTTTTTCTTTTAAATGTAGGGCTACTTACTTTTGAGGACAAATTGTACATTGCTGTTCTTTAATAAATTCAACCTTTTATTCTTGATCCTATCGCTCATATATAAGCAGATAGCACCACCTGTCTTATAAGCAGGTGCCTTTATAGCATGGATTTCTGTAAATATGCTGCTAAAAGTAGAATTAATTTCTTAGATTGAATGAAGTAGGGAGGCATTTGAATATCTAGCATTTAGAATAAGTAAACTATTGACAATTACAATTATATACTCTTTAGATATTTACATTATATATTTTGAATTTTAAAGAACATCAAAAGCTATGCAAATTCTTAATTAACATTGATAGTATAAATATCTTCATATCTTGAACCTACAAATTCAAGAGTCTAGCTATATTCTGTTATTCTTTAAGCAAAATAGCCATGTTTATTACTTTGCTTCTTTTAGTGTTTTTCCTTTAGCCACATATATCCATATTAATTATTTAAAGTATGTGTATTACTTTAAAATTTGTTGTGGTACCTTAGATTTCATGTTTGCCTATATAATATGCAAAATCATATACTGACGTTGTATTGTAAATGAGAGCTTTATCTTATTCTCCTTTATATAATTTGTATTTCAAGAAGTATAGATATTTTAATTAAAATTAGTCTACTTTAATATCTATAATCTTATCTGTATTGTATGAAATTTACTGAAGAAAAGCTAAAACCAAGTAACTGGCCATTTTTACCTATTTGAGATTTCAGAAAATCATGCTTTCTAAAACTTAGTAGGATTTTGGTAAAACAAACCAAAAGTATAGATTAAGACATTGTCTAGCTGAACTGGATTAAAGAAAAATACAAATATTTGTATTGGTACATCTTCAGTATTCACAAGGAGAGAAAGCATAATAGCAAGTAAAAAGAAAAATTAAAATAAACTAATGTTATCACCTATTTAATGTTACATAGTAATACTGTTGATGAATAAATATTTCTATAAAGTATCAGAAATTAAGATTCCAGCATATAGCTAGAAGAATCACTTTTAATAATACATATCTATGTGTATATCAAGCACAATTGTTTTTTAAAAAAACTAAAGATATTAAAAATAAAGTGTCCCTTAATTTATACTCAAATATTTTTGGGAAAAAAATAGAAAAATCTACTTTTTTCTTAAATTATTGCTTGTCTTTAAACTTTTTATTTTATAAGTTAATTTCTTAAGCATAGAAAACTTTTTAGTAGCATACATTGCATTAAGTCTTACAAGTTCGTGCAACAAAACTAGTGGATTTCAAGATTCGAGGCTTGAATTTTCGAGGCTTAAATGCTATGCTTAGTAGTGTAATGACACTCACTACTGAGTGAGTGTCAGACATCTGGTGTTGTTTTCTCTAAAGCATAGGGACAATGGGCAAAACAAAACTAATGATTCTGTGTGAGAATGTAATTGTATTGCCGTTATTATACACAAAGGTGTATTTTAAACTGTAATATATCACAAGCAAGTTTTTACACTTCTATCCATTATTTGATTGGTACTTTCATTGAAATTTGTAACATTTACAAAACTTATTAATTTGAAAATATGTTCATGTACTTACAATTGCATTAAATTTAAATTAAATAATACTTCAACATTTGAATTATAATATTCAAATGAAAGTTGTGAAGAAAGCAAATGCCACCTATAATTGCCGTGTATATTAATATGTGAATAAAAACACATAAGCACAACTACTCAAAAAGAATAACATACTAAAATAATTTCATACAATACTGCAGTTTTAAGTTGTATGTTTGCTGATTTATTAAAGGAACTTTTGAATAAATATACAAAAATCGCTAGCATTCCTTTACACCAACAGTCAAGCTGCGAACCAAATCAGGAATGCAATCCCATTCACAGTAGCCACAAAAAGAATAAAATACCTAGGAATACAGCTCACCAGGAAGGTGAAAGATTTCTACAGTGAGAATTACAAAACACTGCCCAAAGAAATCAGAGATGACACAAACAAATGGAGAAACATTCCATGCTCATGGGTATGCAGAATAAATATGAATAAAATGGCCATACTGCCCAAAGCATATTACAGATTCAATGCTACTCCTATCAAACTACCAATACCAATACAGTCTTCACAAATCTAAAAAGACAAAACTATTTTAACGTTTATATGGAACCAGATAAAGAGCCCAGATAGGCAAGACAATCCTAAGCCAAAAGGATAAAGCTGAAAGCATTATGATACCCAAGTTCAAACTATACTACAGGGCTACAGTAACCAAGACAGCATGGTACTGGTACAAAAACAGGCACATAGACCAATACAACCGAATAAGAGCCCAGAAATAATTCTGCACACCTACAGTCATCAGATCTTTGACAAAGCTAACAAAAACAATAGGCCAGTTATCCCAGCACCATTAAAAAATGTGATGTGATTAGTGCTCAACATCACTAATTATCAGAGAAATGCAACTCAAAACCAAATTGAAATATTACCCCACAGCTGTTAGAATGGCTATTATCAGAAAGAAAAAAAGTCTTGGAGAAGATTGGAGACAAAGGAACCCTTGTTACTGTAGATGAGAATGCACAACCATTATGGAAAACAGTATTAAAGTTCTTTAAAAATTAAGAATAGAACTACCCTATGATCTAGCAATTCCACTTCTGGGTATATATCCAAAAAGGGAAAAAGAATCACATACTTGCAGAGTTATTTGCACTCTTGTGTTCATTGCAACATTATTCACAATAGCTAAAATATAGAAACAAGCTATGTGTCACCCAACAAACGAATGGATAAAGAACACAATGCATTTTTATTTGGCCTTAAAAAAGGAAATACTGCCATTTGCGAACAACATGGATAAACCCATAGACCATTATGTTAAGTGAAATAAGCTAGACATAGAAAGAGAGATACAGCATGATCTCATTTGCACGTAAAATCTAAAAAAGTGTTAAATGCATGAGTTACAGAGAGTAGAATTTGGGTTGTTACGGCCTGGGATGTGGCAGAAAAGAGAAGACATCATTCAAAGGGTCAAAGTAACTTTCAATTATAAAATGAATAAGTTCTGGAGGCCTAACCTACAGTGTAATGACTATAGTTAATACTGTATTGTATACTTAAAATATGTTAAGAGAGTAGATCTCAAGTGTTCTTACCCCTCGCTCCCCGAACATACACATACATACAAAATAGTAATTATTGAATTGATAGATATGTTAATTAACTTTATTATGTTAATCATTTTGCAATGTATATGTATATCAAAACATTATGTTATACATCATAAATATATTCGATTTTTATTTTGTAATCACACCTCAGTAATACTGTGAAAAAAGCACTCCAGAAGAAAACAATGGGGGGAAAAAAAGAAATAGCTGATATGTTTTTCCATTAAAAAAAATCCAACAGTGAATAAATTTGCTAAGCAAAAAATAAAATGTTCATTCTGTGGTATACCTGTTGGCTTTTTGTTGGCCAACAAACATTTGGAGAAATGTTTATTCAGGTCCTTTGCTATTTTTAAATCAGTTTTTTATTTATTATTATTATTATTTTTTGCTATTCAGTTGTATGAGTCCCTTGTATATTTTTGATATTAACTCTTATCAGATATATAGTTTACAAATATTTTCTTCCCATTCTGAAGGTTGCCTTTTCATTTTGTTAACTGTTTTCTGTGCAGTAGCTTTTAAGTTTGATGTAAGCCCATCGATTAATTTTGTTTTGTTCCTTGCGCTACTGGTGTCATACAAAAAAATCAGTATCAAGATCAATATCAGGGAGCATTTTCCATATGTCTTCCAGGGCTTTTTATGATTTCAAGCCTTTAATTCATTTTTAGTTGATTTTTGGGTGTGGTGTAAAATAAGATTCCAGTTTTACTCTTTTGCATATGGACAGCCAGTTGTCCAAACACTATTTCTTGAAGTGACTATCCTTTACCTACTATATGTTTTCAGCACCTTTGTAAATGATTAGTTGACCATATGTGTGAGTTTATTTCTAAATGCTCTGTTTTGTTTCATTCATATATGTGCCTGCTTTTATGCCAGTAATATATTGTTTTGATTGCCATAGCTTTAAAGTATAGTTTCAAATCAGGAAATGTGATGCCCCCAGTTTTATTCTATGTGTCTAAAGACTAATTTTCCTATTTGGATTTCTTTTGTGGTTCCAAATTAATTTTAGGATTATTTTATCCTGTTTTGTGAAAAATGACGTGGGAATTCTGAAAGGGATTGCATTTAATCTGTAGATTTATTTGGGTAGTATGTCTTATAGTTTTTAGTGTACAGATCCTTTATTTCCTTGGTTAAATACATTTCTAAATATTGTATTTCATTTTATGCTGTTTGCAATGGGATTGTTTTCCTTATCTCTCAGAGAGGTCACTATTAGTGTTATTACTGTATACAAACACAACTGATTTTTGCACACTGATTTTGTATTCTGCAATTTTATTGAATTATTTTATTAGTTCAAACAGATTTTATGGTGGAGTCTTTAGAGGATTCTATATATGAGATCAGGTCATCTGCAAATGGGTATAACTTTACCTTTGCCTTTCTCTTTTTGATGTCGGTTGCTTCTTTTTCCCACCTAATTTCTTTGGCTAGGTTGTCTCGTTGAATAAAAATGGCTACAGTGGGCATCCTTGTCTTGTTTGGGATCTTAGAGGAAAATCTTTCAGCGAACTTTTCACTATTAAGTAAGCTGTTAGCTGTGTGCTTGTCGTATATGGCCTTTACTGTGTTGAGGTACATTTACATTCCTTCTATAACTAATTTGTTTATAACTTTTATTATGAAAGGATGTTAAATTTGCACATTGAGATGTTCATAGAATTTTTATTCTTCAATATTTTAATGTAGTCTATCACATTTACTGATTTGCATATGTTAAACCATCTTTGCATCCCTGGGATAAATCCCACTTGATCTTTGTGGATGATCCTGTTAATGTGCTACTGAATTCACTTTATAGTATTTGTTGAGAATTTTTGCATCTATGTTCATCAACGATATACGTCTGCAATTTTCTTTTCTTGTAGTTTCCTTGTCTGGCTTTGTTATCAGGATAATGCTAGCCTTGAAAAACAAGTTTGAAAGTATTCCCTCCTCTTCAATTATATGGAAGAATTTGAGAATTAATATCTGTTTCTTTAAAGAATTGGTAGACTTCATCAGTGAAGCCATCTGGTCCTGGGCTTTACTTTGTTGAGAGATTTTTTCATTACTGATTCTATCTCCTTAGTCACTATTGGTCTATTCAGATTTTCTACTTCATTATGATTTAGTCTAGTTAGGTTAAATGGGTCTAGGAATTCATTCATTTCTACTAGGCTATCCAATTTTATGCGTATTGTTCACAGCAGTTGCCTATGATTCCTCGTATTTCTGTGGTATCATTCATGATGTCTCCTCTTTCATTTCTAATTTTATTTATTTGAGTTTTTTTCAATTTTTTTCTTAGTTTAGCTAAAAGTTTGCCATTTTTGTTTATATTTTTAAACACCAATTTGTAGTTTCATTGACAGTTTGTATTGTCTTTTTAGTCTCTATTAAATTTCTGTTCTTATGTTGATCATTTTCTTTCCTCTGCTAACTTTGAGCTTAGTTTTGTTCTCCTTTGTTTTGTTTCTTGCAATGTAAAGCTAGGTTTTCCATTTTTTTGAGTTCTTTCTTTTTTCTTCACTTAGGTGTTTTTCACTATGAACCACGCTTTTAGTAATATATCTGCTTTTCCTGCATCTCATAAGTTTTGGTATGTTATGTTTCCATTTTCATTTGTCTCAAGACTTTTCTTTATTTCCATTTTGATTCCTTCTTTGACACATTAGTCTTTTGAAGCATGTGGTTTAATTTCCACATATTTGCTTATTTTTCAATTTTTCTGTCTGCTATTGATTTCTAGTTTCATACCATTTTATTCAGAAAGATGCTTGATATGATTTCAATATTCTCAGATTTCATAAGACTTGTTTTGTGGCCTAACATATGATCTATCCGGGAAAATATTCTGTTGCTTTTGGAATATTCTATATACACCTGTTAGGTTTATTTGGTCTGTGGTGTAGGGTAAGTCAAATGTTTTCTATTGATTTTCTGTCTGGATGATCTATCTATTGTTGAAAGTAGGGTATTGAAATTCTCTATTATTTATTGTATTGCTTTGAGTCTGCTATTGATGCTCTCATTTTCTAAGTCAGTTGTATTCTGCAGCTCAGAAATTTGTTTGCTTCTTCTTTATGTTTTCTTTTTTCTGTTCAACTTCTCATTTTGTTCTTTTGTTGTGTTCCAGGTTTTGTTAAATTGTTAATCTGTGTTCCCTTGTAGCTCACTGAACTTCTTTAGACCTATTATTTTAAATTATTTGTGATGCAATTTGTGAATCTTCATTTCTTTTCTTTCTCTTTTTTTTTTTTTTTTTTTTTTAAATGGAGTCTCGCTCTGTCGCCCAGGCTGGAGTGCAATGGTGTGATCTCGACTCACTGCAACCTCTCCCTCCCAGGTTCAAATGATTCTCCTGCCTCAGCCTCCTGAGTAGCTGGTATTATAGGCCCCTGCCACCAGGCCCGGCTAATTTTTGTATTTTTAGTAGAGAGGGGGTTTCACCATGTTGGCCAGGCTGGTCTTCAATTCCTGACCTCATGATCTACCCACCTCAGCTTCCCAAAGTGCTGGGGATTACAGGTGTGAGCCACAATGCCTGGCCGAATCTTCATTTCTTTGGTGTCTGTTATTAGAAGTTTACTGTGTTCTTTTGCTGGTGTCATGTTTTCCTGATTCTTCCTGATCATGGCCTTGAATAGGTATCTGCACATTTGAAGAAGCAGTCACCTCTTCCTGACTTACGGACTGGGCTTGGTAAAGAAAGACCTTCAGCTGCAGGGGTTGGGAGGCATGCTAGAGAGTGCTATAGCACCTTACACCATGTGTGGAGGGATGTGGTTGCTTCCAGGTCTGGAGGAACATGGTGCCTTGTCAGCTCACGCAACTGATGTTTATGATGTTGACAACTGTGAGGTCCTTGTTGGTGAGAGCTATGGAGGGTCTGTAGGGAATGGGAGGGCTGTTGGAGTCCTCCACAGTGCCTCTGGGCCCAGCAGTGGAGAACTAAGGCTAATGGCAAGAGTGGCTTGGATTAGCAGTGTGCATGAACACGGTGGCAGGGACTGGGGCCTGCTGTAGGTACATCCATGGAGGCAGATGCCAGCAGCAATCATAACCATGACTATGAGGTTTGGGGCTGAAAATGTGTATGCAAGTGCCTGCAGGGACCAGCTGTAGGCCAGGGCTGGTGGTGTGGGTATGAGCCATTTTCAGGTGCATAAGCAGTGGCCATGCTGAATTTTGAGGCCAGGGTATCTGTAGTGGCACCAGCTGGACAGCTCTTGGGTACAGTGAGGAAGAGGCATGGAGGCTCAGCCAGCTGGAGCCTGCAAAGGCAGAAGACTGGAGCTCTTGGTGGCAAAGCTGTGGTGGTTGATGCTGCAGAGTCTTTAGTGGTGAAAGCTGCAGAAAAGTGTGTGTTGCAGCCCAGCCGCTGTTGATGTTCTCAGTGGTGAAGGCCGCTGGCGTCCTGTGCAGACCAAGTCACCAGGGATCATGGTGGCACCCTCTTGTGGCTGATACTGATAGCCCTTGTCCTTCTTCTTTGTTGCAAGCCATCTCCAGATGTCTCAGCTATGCTGACCTCCCCAGCAATCCGGGTGCCCTGAAAATGAAGCAGGTTCTTTGGACAGTGCCCTAAAAGAGTGGAAAAGCTGGTCATCCATTTGCTCTCCTTTTCCTTGCAAGGAAAACCCACAGAACAGGACTTTCCTTTTTCATGCTGAGCAGTGCCAGTCTGCGGGATGGCATAATGTAGGTAAAATGAAAATTTTCATCTGACTTACTTTTAACAGCTATTCCCAGGTGTTTTGCTCTACCATGTTGCTGCAGCTTCTTAAATGGAATCTTGAGCTCTCCAGTGCTGTTTTTGTAAATAGCTGTCTAACTGTTGTCTTCTTGATGTTGTTGGGGGACAAAGCTGGGATCATCTACTATGCCATTTTGCTGACAACATTTATCCCAACTATTACTTAATTTATTTATGCTCCTTAATCTCCTCAGAAGATTCACCAATTCTACTAGGATTATTATGCTAAAAATAACTGCCTTATTTCTCTAGATCTTCATAAAAATATCTACTATTAACACAGAAATTTTAATCTAAGTATTTTTCAATAAATGCTTTATATACACAGATGAATTGTAATACTTCAATGAAACTGATTGATTCTAAGAGGGAAAAAACATTAAAAACCCTACAGATAACTCAATAATTAAGAATATATACCAGGAATTTTATAGTGGCCTATTTATATTGTTTTGGAAAGCAAGTAATAATAGAAAGCGTCCACAAATGCAGTTAAAATGCTATTATTTCATTAATGCAAACCAATAAAGTTTCTCTAAATATTATAAACTTCTGTAATCCAGGGAAATTATCTGCTGAGCATTTAGTAGTAAATGTGAACAAAAGCATTTGTTAATAAATGAAATTATAACATTTATATTTATGGTGTTAAAAGGAAACCATATAATTTACCACATACATTATGAATGGCTTTCCAAATATAAAAATAATATTGAATCAAAATGACAGCTGTGAAAACTTATAACTACTTTAATGTGTTGAATGCCTCAAAATTACATATTAATACATACATACACACACACATATGCAGTTATCTCTTGGTATCTGTGGGAAATTGGTTTCAGGACCCCCAATGACACCAAAATTCATGAATGCTCAAGTCTCATATAGAATGGTACAGTGTTTGCATACAGCTTACATATATCCTCTGCTATACTTTAAATCATTTCTAGATTACTTATAATACCTAATATAATGCCTACACATTACTTCAGTCTCATGGATTTAACATAGTACTCTGGGTTCAACAAATTTAACTTTTGCTTTTTGGAAGTTTGTGGAGGGTTTTTCTGAATATTTTAAATTAATATTTGGTGGAATTCATGGATGTGAAACCTACAGATATGGAGGGCCAACTATATACATACACACACGTACATATATAAGCATACATATAGATACATGTACTTCTGCATATATATATTACAAAATTATATATAAACATTTATTGATGTGGTAAGCAGAATATCATAAGTACATGAAACAGTTTAAGTATTTGCTTTGTAATGAAAATCAAAGATTGGGAATGGCATTTTATAAAAAATAGAGCGTAGCAAGTCCACAGATCCAAAGAATAGAAGAAAAACCTGAGTAAAATTAATGAGCTTATTAATTAGAAAGCTCTGTTTGGGGAGCCAGGTTACTTAAAGACTCTTTCCTTGCTCCTTTTTCGTAGAAGCTAAATTTTTTAGTTTGAGCCAGAGCTCAACGCCAGGTAGATATTGAGTCTCTGGGTTCCCTGTATACAAAGCTAAGTTATTCTCAAGAAAATAACATTTTTTAGAACGTTTAGGTATTATATATCAAAATTACTCTGGAATTTTAAAAATAAAAGCATGAGGAAAATAGCGCTGGCAATTTACAACAACAAAAACAATAGAAAATGACCCCAAAAAGGTGTTTCAAATTTATGTAAGATCAAACACCGCAAAGAAGACATGTAATCTGAAATAAAAAAAAAAATCAACTGACCTTATGGCTTTACAGTGTATAAAGCAAGCAATATTGATTAATATAAGAATAATAAATTCACAATTCTAGTGAAATAATTTATTTCTTTTAAAAATTGAAAGATGAATTTGATGAAACATTAATTAAGATATGAAGTATTGATTGAGATAATGAAAATGACAAGTTCAAATTAATGGACATATATAGCATTATTCCCAAGACAGTATATGCACTTCATTTAGACTCTCAAAGAACATTTAAAAGTGTTAATTAGGTAATAAGCATTTAGGAAAAAAATTGCAATATCAAAAATCTTAAAAACAATTAGGAAAACTAGTAATGTAAAAACACAGTAGTCCTGTTCAAATCTTCTGGTGAAACTAATAAAAATTGTTTGGTAAAAAAATTTTAACTTATTTTAAAAGCATAAAACTAGCAAGATAGTGAGCAATTATCTAGCCAAAAATATTTGTGATAGTAGCAACCAAGAGATATAAATATTACTGAAGCTGTTTTTTTATGAAATTATTTTACAAAATAAGGGAAATGAAGCATTGATGTTTTTCTTTTTTTTCAGTTTTATTGAGGTAGAACATATATAAGAACCAAACATATTTAATGTGAACCATCTGATGAGTGCGGACAAATGCAAACATTTGTGATAGCACTACCCCAATCAAAGTAATAGACATGTCTAACACCTCCCAAAGCATCCTTTTGTTTTTTATTTTGTTTTTGTTTTTTCTTGTGGTAAGAGCACTTAACATGAGATCTACTCTCACAAATTCTTAAGTACATGTTGTCTATTGTTAACTATAGCCACGACGTCGCAGAGCAAATCTCTACTTGTTCATATAGCAGAACAGGAACTTTATAGCTATTCAAAAACAGCTCTCTATTTCTCTTTTCTGTAGGCCCTGGCAACCACTATTGCCTTTTCTGCTTCTTTGAGTTTGACTATCACGGATACTTCTACCAATATTGCTTTTCAAGATCAGGAAAAATACCGGGACCAGAAGACAAATTTCAGAGCCACCTAAATTGTGGAGTCTAATAAAAGATTCCTTTCTCCTAATGACGTGACCATCCAAAGGACACACTCTCAGTGTAAATGTAAACCCAGAATAAAATTTTATCATCAACCTTCAGGGAATGTGGCTTTAAATTAAGCGGAAGTCTCTTTGGTGCTAAGCAGAGCATGGGGAAATGATGCTGAGAAAGTGTAAATATAGCACCTCTCTGGCAGACACTGAGCTGAAGTTCACCATACCTAGGTGGGGAAAACCATCCAATCATTAATTTAGTTTAAAGTAGTTCCTAAAATTAGTGCCTTCTGAAGCATAGAAGTATACACAAATACCTGCTAGAGTTACTCCTTCATTCTGAGCCCTAAAATGGTCTGACACACAAATTTTTTGGAAATGAATCACTCACTCAAAAGCCACTTGGCACAAAGACAAGGAAGAAAATAAATAAATGAATATGTATGTATGTGTGTCTGTGTTTGTGCGTTCACATATAAATGCATATGCATTTATAGATTAATATATGTAGGTATATCTGCATATAACAACAGGAAGGAAAGAAAAGATCTTCTGCTATTGGAATTATCAGACACATGTAAAATAAAAATTCATAAGAGTGAAGTAATATAGTCAATGTAATAATATAAATAACTCCAGACTTAGAAATCTATACACAGAAAAATCATCCTCAAAAACCAGGACAAATTTGAAATATTTTCATAAAACAAAAATTGATAGGTTGTACTACTGGCAAAACAAAACCAAAAGAAATTGTAACAGATATGTTTTAGGCAATAAAATAATAATCACAGAATGAATACGTGATATGTAAGAGATGAATAATACAAGCTCAAGCCTGTAATCACAGCACTTCGGGAGGCTGAGGTGGGTGGATCACGAAGTCAAGAGATCGAGACCATCCTGGCCAACATGGTGAAACATTGTCTCTACTAAAAATACAAAAATTAGCTGGGTGTGGTGGCACGCACCTGTAGTCCCAGCTACTTGGGAGGCTGAGACAGGAGAATCGCTTGAACCCTGGGAGGTGGAGGTTGCAGTGAGCCAAGATTGCGCCACCGTGCTCCAGCCTGGGCGACAGAGGGAGACTCCATCAAAAACATAAAAAACAAATAATACAAAATAATACTTAGATCTATATAAATAAACATTGTTCACTAAAGTAATACTGATAATTACTTCTGATTTTAAAGAAAAAATAGATAAACTCTTTTTTTAAAAAAAGTAATATGCAAGCCTGGTGAGGGACAAATAAATTCAAATATTTTCTGATTTTGCATTATCCAATAAGAGGATACATTTTTATTACAATCAGATTTCAAGTGAAACTAGTAAAGTAATGGAAAATAAAAGATGTTAGAAGCGGTAACATAGTAGAAACATCTTCTAAAACATAGAAGAAAAAATGGAAGATTAACAACAAAATTCTATGAATCCCAAAAATAGAAAGAACATAGAAAAAGAAACACAAAACAGGTAGAAAATGAAAAGTTATCACAAAATAATTTTCAATATTTGAATATATTGACTAATTATGCCACTTAAAGATTGTCAAATTGGAAATAAATTACATGATCTTCCATAGGGCAAAAGTGAAAAAAAATCCAAACAATTTAATATACAGAACATATTTCTAAACCTCAAGGCAATTGAGATGGAAATTAATGACAAAAAGCTAATTAAAAAACCCCATGTGTTTAGAAATTTAAAAAGATAATTGTCAATACACCAAGAACAAATAACAAAACATAAGGACATTTTGAAATATACTACATGCAACTTATAGCATATGAAAACTGTAGTGAAGCTATCTAAAATACACAAAAGTTTAGAGGAGAACTGATATTCTTTAAAGACTAATACAACTGAAGAGATCAACTTTGTTAAGCTAGGCATCCATCTCAAGAAGTTATTTTTATTTTTTTATTTTATTTATTTTTTATTTTTTATACTTTTTTTATTATACTTTAAGTTCTAGGGCACATGAGCAAACTATTGCAAGGACAGAAAACCAAACACTGCATGTTGTCACTGATAGGTGGGGATTGAACAATGAGAACACTTGGACACAGGGCAGGGAGCATCACACACCAGGGCCTGTCATGGGGTGGGGGGAGGGTGGAGGGATAGCATTAGGAGAAATACCTAATGTAAATGACGAGTTAATGGGTGCAGCAAACCGACATGGCGCATGTATACCTATATAACAAACCTGCACTTTGTGCTCAAGGAGTTATTTTTAAAAACAACAAAATTAACTCCAAAAAATTTTTAACAGGAGGAGAATGATGAAGAACAGTAGAAAAAAATGATTAAAAATCAAATTGATTAAAAATCAAACAAAATAGGCCTAATCAAAAAGGAAAAATTATTATTCAAAAAAAGTGATAAAATTAATATATAACAATTGACTCAAAAAACACAACTGACCAACACTGACAATAAAAGAGAAAGAATTATATATGCTATAGACATTGTAACATTATGAGTCATAAAAATTGTCTGCAAATACATTTGAATAGTTAAATTTAATAAACAATTTTCTAGAAAAAAAGCAAGTACAGAAGGATAAAAATAAATAACACAGAAATTGAACAAGTAATTAAAATATTCCCAAGGAAAACTGCAGATCAGGTTGGTTTTTCAGTCAATTAAGCTATGCATGTAAAAACCATTAATTAAATAACATATATTATCAGCAATATTAGTAAAAATAATTTAAAAATATATAATAATAACAGTAAAACATCACACCCTTCCTGAGACCAGAAGAAGAGACAATTATTCCAAATTACTTTATAGGATTAAAAAAACTAGAAATCAAAATCTAATAATGGCAATAGTAGTAAGATTGTTAATAGGCCTACCTCACATATCTTAACATACTAGCAAAGAAAAATCCAGCTATATGGAAAATTGTGCTTATTTTCCAATTAAATTCTAAATTAATAGAATTTAGTTTTCTATAAACTAATCTTGGGTCAATGTATTAGTCCAATTTTAAAATACTGATAAAGACATACCCAAGATGGGGCAATTTACAGAAAAGAGAGATTTATTGGATTTACAGTTCCACATGGCCTGAGTAGCCTCACAATCATGCAGAAAGCAAACAGGAGCAAGTCACATCTTACACGGATGGCAGCAGGCAAAGAGAGGGCTTGTGCAGAGAAACCCCCATTTTTAAAACCATCAGATCTCGTGAGACCCATTCACTATCACGAGAACAGCATAGGAAAGACCTGCCCCCATGATTCAATTATGCCCCACTGGATCCCTTCCACAACACGTGGAAATTATGGGAGCTACAAGATGAGATTTGGGTGGAGACACAGAGCCAAACCATATCAGTCAATTATATATTGGGCTTAATATCAATTATTTTAATCAACTGCACTAAAAAATTAACATTTAAAAAGCCCACAAAATTATTAATATTGATGGTGTAATTCCCTAGGAAACTGACTCTAAAATGGAGATGTGCTGCAATTCAAGCTTAATGGCAGCCTTTATCAACTCCTTCATAGTTTTCCTGGGTTATACCCCATGGTCATTTGATGTGGGTTGCTTTCAGAAGCTCTCTGAAGCTGAGGCATCCATGAAAAAGCTAAAAGCTGCAGTTGGCTACTGACAGCCCCCTCAGATTTGATGTTTTCATCAGGGATGCCCATAAACTCCACACAGCATCTTTTTCTATCACTTTTATTTCTAATGGCACAGTGTGTGAAATTTATGGATCAAGCTTTGGAGCTGCTTTCACTTTAGCCTTGTCCTGATGCAGAGTCCTTTCCTGCTCTGTATCTCACACAAACCCGGCAGCTTTTCTTTCTTTCTTTTTTTTTTTTTTTTTTTGTAGTTGGAGAAAAAGCATTTAATAACATTTAACATCCGTCGATGATAAAAACTGTCAGCACACTAAATTAAAAAGGGGATTTCTTTAACCTGATAAAGAGAATTTCAAAACAACAACAATAAGCAAAAAATACGAAATACCCCCCACATACTTAATATTGAAAGACTATATGGTTTCCCCTAAGATTACAAGCTAGGCAAAGGTGTCTGCCCTCTCACTTTTATGTAACATTGTACTGGAGATCCTAGCCAGTGCACTAAGGCAGAAAAAAGAAAAAGAAAAAAAACTTAGAATAAAGATTGGAAATGAAGACTTAAAACTATCTTTACATTTTTAGTCAACATAATTGTGCATAGAGAGAATCCTAAGGAATGTACCAAAAAAAGGTACTAGAATAAACAAATTTAGTAATGTTATAGGATACAAGTTTAATATGCAAAACCAATTATATGTCTTGGTATACTTGCAACAAACAGTTATAAACACAGTTTAAAAAATAAAGTCATTTGCAATAGTATCAAAAAATATGAACTATATGTGTATAAATTTGACAAAATATGTATAGAACCTGTACACTGAAAACTTTATGTTGTTTTTGAGAGAAATTTAAAAGGATTTTATGGAGAGAAATGCCATGTTCATGAATTTGAATACTCAATATTGTTGGGATGTTAATTCTTTCTAAATTTATGTTTAAATTTAGAGCAGTCCAATCAAAATGACTAGGCTTTTCTGTAGAAATTGGCAAGTTGATTCTAAAATCTATGACAATACAAAGCACTTAGAATAGTCAAATAATTTTTTTTAAAAAAACCAAATTGAAGGACTTGCACTACCTGATTTTATAATTTACAGTAAAGTTACAATTCAGGACAGTATGGTTTTAGCATAAGGATAGGCATAGAGATCTGTGGAAAAGAATAGAAATAGAAGTGTACATACATGGTCAATTGATTTTCAACAAAGATGCTGAGGTAATTCAGTGATTAAAAGGATAGTCTTTCCAACAAGTGGTGCTGGGTCAACTGTATATTTGTATGGGAAAAGAATGAGCTTTGCCTCTTCCTTCAACATTGTATACAAAAATGGATCACAGAGCTAAATATAAAAGCTAAAAGTAAAAAAATTTCAGTAGAAGACACTTGAGAACATCTTTGTGACTTTGAGGTTAGCAAGGATTTTTTAGAATACAAAAAGCATCAAGTATAAAATAAAAATGTTGGTAAATTGGACTTAATGAAAATTGAAGATTTCTGCTTCCCAAAGACATCAGGAAATTGGAAAGACAAACCACAGACTTGGAGAAGATATTTGAAATATATACATCAGGAAGTATCCAGAATATATAAATACTTCCCCACCCAAGGAGGTATATGAATAGCCAATAAGCACATCAATAAGCAGGGAAAGTAAAATTCACACCACAATGGAATATTTCTACACACCTATTAACATGTCTAAAATTTGAAGATCAACAATACCAAATATTGACAAGGATGCTAGAGCAACTATAACTGTTATACATTGTATTGGGAGTGTAAAATGGTACACTGTGGAAAGCAGTTTGTCAGTTTCTTATAAACTTACTGTACAGCCTAGCAATTCCACTCCTAAATATTTCCTTGGTGCTCACCAATGAGATCAGGTGTAGTTGTATGTTTCTTAGTAAATTCAATTTTTTTTCTATCAATGATATACAGAATTTACAAATTGAATTTTAAGATCTTTTTCCCTATGTTGTATAAAAGTTTGTATAGAATAGGAGTTATCATCCTTTTTTTTCTTATTTATTTATTTATTTATTTATTTATTTTTTACCTGGCAGCTTTTCAAATCACCCAATGTATGGTGTGGAGCAGCGTTCCCAGATGTTGCGTATGCTGCCTCCAGTGCTTGAGTAGCGTACCAGACACTACTACTTCTTCATGGTGTAAAATGTAAAATATATTCCTTTTTCCTTTGGAAGACTATTTCAACATGCTTCTGACCACTGGTCTCTTGATAATTTAACTGATTTTGTAGGCACATCGGCATAGGGTTTATTTTACACCCTCTGAGGCTTGGGTCATAATAAGGTCTCCAATTTAGCAGTTCTTTCTTATTTATTTGGTCCAATTAACACTATATGAACAGTGAAGTGGATCAATGTGATTTTCGGAAGAACCAGGCAGTGCAGATCTCTATAGACTTTCTTAATACAAATGGTAAGAGAGTAAGCATACACCCCTGATGTTAATATATAGCATATACTATTTTCCATTCCATGTGAACGTAAACTGCTTGTGATCCTCTTTTCTGATAAGGAGATAAAAGCAAAAACAAGCAAGCAAGCAAGCCAGAAAACAAACAAAAAACACCTTCAACAAATGAATGGCCACATACCGTTTACCTGAGGTTGTATTTGTTAGTATACTCTGGCAAAGGCACTGCATCTGGCATCGTGGCTGCGATTTTGGGAACGTTATTATGACTGTGATAATCCACCATTATTCTCTGGGATCTGTCTTGAATATTAATTGAGCATATGTCCAAAACTATAATCCCTACATTCTTTCATGGGCATCCAGTCTTTGGGCATCCCCAGGCCACATTGGAAACAGAAGAATTGTTTTGGGCAACACATAAAATATGATAGCACTAACGATAGCTGATGAGCTAAAAAAAATATAGTAAAAAAAGCCTCATAATGTTTTAAGATATTTTACGAATTTATGTTGGGCTGCATTCAAAACCTTCCTGGGCCACACGTGGTCTGCAGGTCACAGGTTGGACAAGCTTGCTTTATATACTTAAAAATGGTAATAAATTTTATGTTCTTATCAAAAAATATATATTTGTTTTTTTATTGTTGTTTTGTTTTTAATTTACTTATTTGGCTGAGGCTGGGGGCAGAATTATTACAGGCTTACACTTTCCCTTTGCCACGATGATATCATGATCTCATGCCATAGGCCAAAAACCCTGTGCCAACTACCAATTATGTCTATTTTGATTATACATTCATAAACCAGGAAACTGATCACTGGATGGATTCAAGAACTAGTGGGGACAGCAGAAGTCAAACCTTGGACAAGACTTCACTTGTTACATGTATTCCAAATCCCCCTGATCTAATAAGAGTGCCATTATGATTCTCCATATCCTTCATTATTAATGGCCCCATATCCAAGACACATCCAAGTATTTCAAGATTTCCCTTTCCTCAGTACATATTTATCTTTGATTGGTGCTGCAGGACATTTCCACCTGGGATTCCAGCACTTGAAGAGTTTGGGTCAAAAAACATTCTCAGTACTAAAAACTAGGAAAAAGGTGCTGACTTTTTTTTACGGTGATATCCCTCAGCCTCCTGGTCATCGATTTTTGCTTTCATTAAATGATTGAAAATGAGTAGGTCCCTTTTGCTTAATGCCCAGTCATTTTTTCCCTGAGGTGCCAATTTCTATAATTAGGGATGCCATTTCTTTAATTTGCTACGAGTGAAGCTCCCCATGTGCCCTTTTGACCTTGCCACATATCACAATAACTGCATCCAGTTAACTGTCAATAATTAAGTACCATTGTTTCAGAGTCCTACCACCTGCTGGCTGTCAATAAGCCTAGTTCCCTAATGGCTTCTCATACTGTCAAAAGTGGCTTACACAGAGGGCCACCATCAAACATTTCCTGGTGCCCCCTCACTAACATATTCCTAGCACACTTGGTAAATGGCATATCATCTGATATTCCCCTGCAACATAATCTGACACATTTTAAGCCCTTATATAAAATTGCCATTCCAGTAAGCCTAATTCTGACTATTTTAACCCATTGCTTCACAGTGTGCAATGGCAATTCTGACATTTCAATGTCACTTAGAGTAGTCCATTGATTTTTCCCTGTTTCTACGAGTCGTTCTAGTAGCAAGTTTACCTCATGTCCTGGAGTTTTTTCAAGTAGCTAAATAGTTTATTTCAGGTCAGTGCTCCAAAATCAATAAATTCTCTCATCATCAAAGGACTTCAAAATTCAGTCCCTCACACTCCTGCTTTCTGGTGGTACTTGCTAGCTAGGTCTTTCGGATCCTTGGTTTTTTGTTTTTTTTTTTAAGTCTCTTTTCTCTCTCGCTCTCTCTCTCTTTTTTTTTTTTTCATATCTTCAGTAGGTGTAACTTAATTCTATAGTAGTAGTGGGAAGTGGGAGCAGATCCTGACTGGAGAAGGAGTATTACATCCTGAAAAAGAACTTTGCAACATCTCAAACAAGAAATGTGTGCCAATGCAAAATGTGGATGAGTGGACCATTTCTGCAGACCAGTAAGTTCAGAGGAATCTGAATATACAAAATTTCAAAAAAAAAAAAAAAAAAAAAACCAGATATTCCTATCACATGCGTTAAGATCACATTATTTCCCAGCCAAAACTCAGAACTTCATATAGCACGCCAGCCTTCTTTGGAGCTCAACTATTCTGACAATGAAATCCTCTGCTTGGTCCTCAGCTTTGTTTG
The DNA here is from genome assembly GCF_028885655.2 of Pongo abelii. Taxonomy (NCBI): domain Eukaryota; kingdom Metazoa; phylum Chordata; class Mammalia; order Primates; family Hominidae; genus Pongo; species Pongo abelii. The sequence goes on from NC_071999.2 coordinate 73,382,492, forward strand.
CATTTCCACTACTGCACATGGGAGCCTCTTTGCAAACTGTCTATAAGACTGGCCTTTGAGGATGGATGCAATGGCTCATGCTTGTAATCTCAGCACTTTGGGAGGCCCAGGTGGGAGAATCACTTGAGCCCAGGAATTTGAAACCAGCCTGGGTAACATAGTGAGACCCTGTCTCTACAAAATGTTAAAAAATTAGCGGGGCATGGTTGTGCATGCCTATAGTTCCAGTTACTGGGGGGTGGGGGGACTGAGGTGGGAGGATCAATTGAGCCCAAGAGGTCAAGGCTGCAGTGAGCCATGATCCTGCCACTGCAATCTAGCTTGGGGGACAAAGTGAGACACTGCCTCAAAATAAGGAAAAAAAGACTGGCTTTTGTAATTTAAAACTAAGATTTTGACTCCCTCATTCTCTAAATCTACAAATAATAATAATAAATTAATAATGACTGCACTTTTTATGAACTTACTATATGCTAAGCATTTCTCTAAGCACTTTTTTTTTTTTTTTTTTTTTGAGATGGAGTCTTACTCTGTCGCCCAGGGTGGAGTGCAGTGGCGCAATCTTGACTAATTGCAACCTCCGCTTCCAGAGTTCAAACGATTCTCCTGCCTCAGCCTCCCGAGTAGCTGGGACTACAAGCACGTGCCACCATGCCCAGCTAATTTTTGTATTCTTAGTAGAGACGGGATTTTGCTTTGTTGTCCAGGCTGGTCTCCAACTCCTGAGCTCAGGTGATCTGCCCACTTCAGCTTCCCAAAGTGCTGGGATTACAGGCATGAGCCACCATGCCCTGCCTCTAAGTACTTTCAACGTAGAAAAAGTTATTCTGACAAAAATGAGATTATTCTATTGTGTACATCCTGGTCATGTTCCAGAGAATAACTCTGATTGATCAGCTTACACCTACTGCTCATCTCTGGATAAGCAACTATGTCCAGAGTTTCATCAGGATGTAACTGCTCCTTGTTGCTGCCACATGATTGGACTTTGAGTGTGAGGTGGAGAGGACAAAGAGTCTTTAAAGGAAAAGATTGATAATGGATAAATGTAATTTTCACAGTCCAATTATTTATTAATAAGAGAAGAATGAAGGGCAAATGGGATTGCAAAGAATTATGTTTACACATTTTAACTACTCAAAATATTAGATTGGTGCAAAGGTAATTGCAGTTTCTGCCATTACAGTAATGACGAAAATGCAATTACTTTTGCACCAACCTAATAAATATATTCTAATTTGAATTCATTAAGAGTCTAATTATTCAGAAGCAATAGGGTTAAATAATACTACATACATTAAAGAGGAATCATAAATTCTGAAAACTTTTATATTTTTAACACAAAAAACTACAATTTTAATGCAGTTATTAATAATAAATAAATGACATATATTCCTTAGAATATATTTTCCAAAAAATCCTAATTGGTAACTTTGTTTTCAGTGAGTAAGCATCAAGAATTATATATTTTCATTAGTGAGTCTACAAACACACACACACAGCGGCATGCACAAACACAGACTTTTTCACAATTTTAACTTTGTTCACCAATTCAGAATTCAGATTTAAGAATGTTTGAGAGTTTTTCATGGAATCTTCAACGTATATTTATTTATAAACCAAACATTAGAACATTTGAAGTACTAAAGGATTCTGTCAATTTGGAAAGAGTTTGAATCTTTCTATGTCATTATTGATTAGAACAAACATATGTGCAGCTTCTAAAATTTTACCTTCTTCCTTCATCATCCTCATTTATGTATATATAATATGGTTCTGATATTTATACATAAACTTGATTAGCCAATGCAAATGATCATTGGATATGGCTTTGAAATTAAAAAGTAATTATATTACTTATTACTTTTCTATCTATAGTAGTTCCATTGTGACATTTTGATACCAATATCATTTCAAGAAAAATACAAATGAAAATTTGTGGCTATTATATGTAGCCAATATAATTTAGGTTTACTGTTGAGTTATTTCTTCGATCTGTTAACTGGAAGCAGTAGACACACTGAGTTGTAATGTATAACACTGAACACTATTGGTCAATTCATTAATCTTGATATATGATAGAATAGCACATTCTTCTCTCCTTTTCTTTTTATACCTGTATCTCTATACACACAGATATACACCAAGACATACATGAACACACATACAGAGAATACTTGGTGCAATGAGACTTTTAAACTGTAATATACATATTATAACTTCCTCAATCTATATCAACTACTGCCTTGAAAAGGATTGAAGTTTAATTCATTTACTGTAGATCATCTTAGAATGTAAACAAGTGAAGCATATGGCCCCATCAATGTGAGTCACTTTCTGTAACTGTTATTAATAATAAGTAAATGACATATATTTTCAGTTCCATGAGAAATAACTCAATGAAGTCATGCAGGCAGTAAGGCAGCCATTGTACTAACCCTTCAAGAATTTAGAACAATAATATGAGTAGAGGACACACATAAAGCAACAAAATTCAGCTTTGCTTCTGATTTGTAAATGAAGTTCAAAAATACAATTTTGAAATTTAGAAGAGATAGTAACTATGTTAAAATATGTGGACATTTGACCACATCACCTAGTGCCCTATTTTCTAAGCGTCCAGCATTGAACCGAAAGTGCTAAAGTGAATCAGATGAAATACCTTGATGTCAGTCAAAGCCTGATATTTCAGCCATCGTTTACAATCTCCCATTGAACCAGGGAGAGGTGAAACGATGTATATAGCAAAGTCATGAAGATTGATGGCACCTGCTGCTTCCAAGTGTACCCTATCTGCATGCAAACCACTTGACACATGAACTGATAGAAAACAAAGAGTGTTTGCCCAGGAAAAGTGCTTCAGCAAGCTTAATTTCCATAGCCATTTGCACAGCAAAAGCAAGATCTAATAGGTCCCAGAGAAATCAGCAAAGCCGTGATAAGAATTCAAAGCCACAAACTAAATAAAAAGAGATTATTAGCTACATTGCAGTAGGCAAACAGTAAAGACTTAAGTGATCAATACTTGACAAGAGACATGCCACAAGCTTCATGTATAGGTCAGTCTCACACACCGTTTTTTAAATAAATCGACTGACTTTTGGACAAGGCACATAAAATGTCACTTTTTATCTCTCAGTTGATATTTTCCTCCAAGAGGGAAAAAACCTATCTATTCACCTCCCTAAGAGATTTGATTGAAAAGATAGTCACTCCTGATATAAGGTTTAAAGGGGGAAACTGCAATCAAGTGGAAATTTTTGTCAGTACCTTAATCTCTGATTTGTAGAAGGTTTTGCTTTGGGATATTTGGTATGTCTGAGGATTGCCACCAAAGAGCCCTTCTGTTCTTTAATGGCTGCACTAAATCTTAACAAACGTGAGCATGAAAACTATTGTGCTGCACTTGTGAGACATATATCAAAGTTATATTTTTTAAAGCTTGGGAAGGCAGTTGAATCATGCATGCTCTTTACCGTGCTCTGATCAGGCTGATAAAGGCAGTTCAGCTTCAATAAATGCTTTTTAAGTGAATGTTTTGGAAAGTGAATAGGAAATTCAAAGCTCAAACTGTTGCCAAACTGCTCCCACAGCACTTTGATCACTTTGTTTCTGACATTTCGTTGAAAATGTCTTGTTTTTATTAAAATGTTGGCATCTAGAGACCGAGAAAGTTAACTGTAGTCACCAAAAATATAATATACAGTAAACCATGGGATGACATGACTTATTAAGTACTTTGTACACATTCCTTAAAAAGAAAAATATTTCCCTGTGGGGTCACACACAGCATTGCACTTGTCTGAGAAAAAGTTCATATTGTTAAAAGAAAGACAAGTACAGAAGAAAAATCAAATACTAGCACTTTGCCTCAGGCAAAAGGATAAGAAGTTATACAACTTTGCTATCAAAAAATTAGTAATTTTATCATATAAATATTTGAAAAAAATATAGAGACAAGTGTTGAAATAAACCTGATGCATTTATATGCTACCTTTAAATTAAGATACAGAATGTATCTTTAACTTGAAGGACAGAGAGGATAAGATATTATGACCCTCTCATATTTTACATGCTGGGAGAATGTTTCAATAATTAGGGAATGCAGATTTCTCTGATCACAAATGTCACAGTTTAAACTGTGTGACTTCTGCAATTGAGGTGTCGAGTTAATCTGAAGAGTAGGGTATATGTGCAAACCAAAAATGGCAACTAGAAAATTATTCAAATATAGACACAAACATTAGTATGAATCTATAGGATGTTCTTAATATATTTGGACGTATGTAAAAGACAAAGCATAACATTCTATGCTGCTGTTGCTAGCAAAATAATAATGATGATGATGCCTTGAAGAATAAGCAGTACATTGCTTTCTTCCTTGTTCTAGTTAAAAATCTAATCTCGCCAACATTTGCTTCAATACTACCAGCTGTAATTTTTAATACCTCTTTCCAAAATTTGCATTTCATTATCTTGTTAACTAATGATATCCCTTTGAGCCACTACATGAATTTGTAATAATTCTCATAATTTTCATGTGCTCTGCAGTGTCAGGGAACATGAAGTAAAATGATAGTTCTGAAAAACTGAGAAAAAAAGGCAGCGAATAGAAATTAAACTCCAAATCAAACTATCAAGAAGTACCAATAATAGGAGATATACATATATACATATGTAGGTATATACATACACTTGCATATGTTTTATATATATGTATGTAGTTATATATACACACACGTTTTATATATACATATATACACACACAGTCATGCATCACTTAACAATGGGAATATATTTTGAGAAATGTGTCATTAGACAATTTCATCACTATGCAAACATCATAGAATGTACTTTCACAAACCTAGAGGAAATAGCCTACTGTACACCTAGGTTATATGGTATAGCTTACTGCTTCTAGGCTACAAACCTGTACAGTATGTTACTGTTCTGAATATCAAGGCGATTGTAAGTCAATGTATGTATTTGTGTATCTAAATATATCTAAACACAGAAAAAGTACAGTCAAAAATGGCATTATAAACTTAGGCAACCACTGTTCTTGGCTGACTGCAATGTCATTATGTGGTACATGAATGTATGTAGAGATTTCCACCTAGAGAATTAGAGCATTATTACTAAACACAGACCTGGATGTTTAAGTCAATATATTGATATGTGCCACTATTTCAAAAAACTTAGATTTTTTTGATTAAATAATTATTGAACCAGAGATTTGATTGAAGATTCATAAAGACAGCTCTCTAATAAGAGTGAGTGAGTAATTTGGGGCACGGTCAACCTGGAGATAAACTCGCGCTGTTGGCAGGGCATGGCAGGAGCCAGACCGACCACACCGTGGGAGCTAGGTGAGGCCTACTGCTGCCGGCTTTCCCCAACTCCCCTGGCAACAGAGGCAGCCACAATTCCCTCTGAACCCCATTGGCTCAAGAACCACCCCTCCATCCCCCACAGTGACCACGGCAAGCCCCACCCAAGGATAGTCTGAGCTCAGATCCCCCTAACCCTGCCCCCACCTGATACTATTTCTCTACTGCCCAGTACCTGAACACAGAAGACATAAACTCTTGGGAATTTTCTGACCTCGCCCATTGTCTGAGAAACCCGGATGCTTATCCTGGCCAACTTCAGGCAAGCTTATATCCCCCTTCCACTATCGCAGCTGGTGCTCTCTCGAAAGCGTCACCTCCTGGCTGGAGGTCAAGCAACTCAGGACATTACAGCATCTGGTAACAGAACAACCCTGCTCCAAGGAAGGAGAAAAATAATGATGAGTGAGTAATTTGGAACAAACCTCGCTCAGGATTGCTGCTGAACAGCAACAGCAATAGTAATCTCTTTGAATAAGTGAAGGCACTGGCAAGTTAAGAAGATAACAAATAATTAACAGACAAGGAGCCAGGAAAGGCTCAAAACCAGGGAGTGAGCCTGGCAATAGAGACTCCTGAAGCTGTTTAATTCTGGAGGTGGCCGCTGAAAGTTAGGAGGTAGAGTGGAGCATTGATAGCCTTCTAGGAAGGTGGGGAGAAGGATTTGATTCCATGTCTTGCCAAGGAAGGATAGCTTAGTGAACCCTATCACAGTGGGTGGAGATACTGAAGCTCTGAATTGTATGAGAAAGATTAATTCAGAATAATACAGAGACTGCAGTGCACCTTCAAATCATTCTAATCTTTGACATTGCGTTAGGATGGTGCTAGAGTGATTATGCCCTCTATCTCCTTGGAAGAAAGAAAAAAAAATGCCTGGAGGATGATATTATTATAATCTTCAAAATATTTCTAAAACAATTTTCTAAATATAACATCCACACACAAACAAACATAGCTAGGTACAAAGAAATGCAGGTAGACAGCATGTAGAAAAATCAGCGTAACAAAAAGAACCTACAGAAATTATGTGTAGAAATAAATATAATTTCTGTATGCTAGACAATAAAATAATAGATAATTTTGTTAGAAATCTAGAAACTCTTAAGCAAAACTTAAAAATATACTGACTAAAATGAAGAACAGAAAGGATGGATTTCATATAACATTAGAAAAGGTGAAGGGATTTTTTTGTTAAATAGAACACTGCTCATAAGTAAATATTTAGACTAAATTACAAAAGTTTAAAAATTTAGGAGAGGAGCCAAGATGGCCGAATAGGAACAGCTCCGGTCTACAGCTCCCAGCGCGAGCGACACAGAAGACGGGTGATTTCTGCATTTCCATCTGAGGTACCCTGTTCATCTCACTAGGGAGTGCCAGACAGTGGGCGCAGGTCAGTGGGTGAGCGCACCGTGCGCCAGCCGAAGCAGGGGTGAGGCATTGCCTCACTCGGGAAGCGCGAGGGGTCAGGGAGTTCCCTTTCCAGGGGTGACAGACTGCACCTGGAAAATCGGGCCACTCCCACCCGAATACTGTGCTTTTCCGACGGGCTTAGGAAACGGTGCCCCAGGAGAGTATAGCCCGCACCTGGCTCAGAGGGTCCTACGCCCACGGAGTCTCGCTGATTGCTAGCACAGCAGTCTGAGATCAAACAGCAAGTCGGCAGCGAGGCTGGGGGAGGGGCGCCCGCCATTGCCCAGGCTCGCTTAGGTAAACAAAGCAGCCTGGAAGCTTGAACTGGGTGGAGCCCACCACAGCTCAAGGAGGCCTGCCTGCCACTGTAGGCTCCACCTCTGGGGGCAGGGCACAGACAAACAAAAAGACAGCAGTAACCTCTGCAGACTTAAATGTCCCTGTCTGACAGCTGATTGGTGTACCTGAAAGTGACGGGGAGAATGGAACCAAGTTGGAAAACACTCTGCAGGATATTATCCAGGAGAACTTCCCCAATCTAGCAAGGCAGGCCAACTTCAAATTCAGGAAATACAGAGAACGCCACAAAGATACTCCTCGAGAAGAGCAACTCCAAGACACATAATTGTCAGATTCACCAAAGTTGAAATGAAGGAAAAAATGTTAAGGGCAGCCAGAGAGAAAGGTCGGGTTACCATCAAAGGGAAGCCCATCAGACTAACAGCGGATCTCTCGGCAGAAACCCTACAAGCCAGAAGAGAGTGGGGGCCAATATTCAACATTCTTAAAGAAAAGAATTTTCAACCCAGAATTTCATATCCTGCCAAACTATGCTTCATAAGTGAAGGAGAAATAAAATACTTTACAGACAAGCAAATGCTGAGAGATTTTGTCACCACCAGGCCTGCCCTAAAAGAGCTCCTGAAGGAAGCGCTAAACATGGAAAGGCACAACCGGTATCAGCCACTGCAAAATCATACCGAAATGTAAAGACCATCGAGACTAGGAAGAGACTGCATCAACTAATGAGCAAAATAACCAGCTAACATCATAATGACAGGATCAGATTCACACATAACAATATTAACTTTAAATGTAAATGGACTAAATGCTCCAATTAAAAGACACAGACTGGCAAATTGGATAAAGAGTCAAGACCCATCAGTGTGCTGTATTCAGGAAACCCATCTCACGTGCAGAGACACACATAGGCTCAAAATAAAAGGATGGAGGAAGATCTACCAAGCAAATGGAAAACAAAAAAAGGCAGGGGTTGCAATCCTAGTCTCTGATAAAACAGACTTTAAACCAACAAAGATCAAAAGAGACAAAGAAGGCCATTACATAATGGTAAAGGGATTAATTCAACAAGAAGAGCTAACTATCCTAAATATATATGCACCCAATACAGGAGCACCCAGATTCATAAAGCAAGTCCTGAGTGACCTACAAAGAGACTTAGACTCCCACACATTAATAATGGGAGACTTTAACACCCCACTGTCAACATTAGACAGATCAACGACACAGAAAATCAACAAGGATACCCAGGAATTGAACTCAGCTCTGCACCAAGCAGAACTAATAAACATCTACAGAACTCTCCACCCCAAATCAACAGAATATACATTTTTTTCAGCACCACACCACACCTATTCCAAAATTGACCATATACTTGGAAGTAAAGCTCTCCTCAATAAATGTAAAAGAACAGAAATTATAACAAACTATCTCTCAGATCACAGTGCAATCAAGGTAGAACTCAGGATTAAGAATCTCACTCAAAACCGCTCAACTACGTGGAAACTGAACAACCTGCTCCTGAATGACTACTGGGTACATAACGAAATGAAGGCAGAAATAAAGATGTTCTTTGAAACCAACGAGAACAAACACACAACATACCAGAATCTCTGGGATGCATTCAAAGCAGTGTGTAGAGGGAAATTTATAGCACTAAATGCCCACAAGAGAAAGCAGGAAAGATCCAAAATTGACACCCTAACATCACAATTAAAAGAACTAGAAAAGCAAGAGCAAACACATTCAAAAGCTAGCAGAAGGCAAGAAATAACTAAAATCAGAGCAGAACTGAAGGAAATAGAGACACAAAAAAACCCTTCAAAAAATTAATGAATCCAGGAGCTGGTTTTCTGAAAGGATCAACAAAATTGATAGACCACTAGCAAGATTAATAAAGAAAAAAAGAGAGAAGAATCAAATAGATGCAATAAAAAATGATAAAGGGGATATCACCACCGATCCCACAGAAATACAAACTACCATCAGAGAATGTTACAAACACCTCTACGCAAATAAACTAGAAAATCTAGAAGAAATGGATAAATTTCTCAACACATACACCCTCCCAAGACTAAACCAGGAAGAAGTTGAATCTCTGAATAGACCAATAACAGGAGCTGAAATTGTGGCAATAATCAATAGCTTACCAACCAAAAAAAGTCCAGGACCAGATGGGTTCACAGCCGAATTTTACCAGAGTTACAAGGAGGAGCTGGTACCATTCCTTCTGAAACTATTCCAATCAATAGAAAAAGAGGGAATCCTCCCTAACTCATTTTATGAGGCCAGCATCATCCTGATACCAAAGCCGGGCAGAGACACAACAAAAAAAGAGAATTTTAGACCAATATCCTTGATGAACATTGATGCAAAAATCCTCAATAAAATACTGGCAAACAGAATCCAGCAGCACATCAAAAAGCTTATCCACCATGATCAACTGGGCTTCATCCCTGGGATGCAAGGCTGGTTCAATATACGCAAATCAATAAATGTAATCCAGCATATAAACGGAACCAAAGTCAAAAACCACATGATTATCTCAATAGATGCAGAAAAGGCCTTTGACAAAACTCAACAACCCTTCATGCTAAAAACTCTCAATAAATTAGGTATTGATGGGTCGTATCTCAAAATAATAAGAGCTATTCATGACAAACGCACAGCCAATATCATACTGAATGGGCAAAAACTGGAAGCATTCCCTTTGAAAACTGGCACAAGACAGGGATGCCCTCTCTCACCACTTCTATTCAACATAGTGTTGGAAGTTCTGGCCAGGACAATTAGGCAAGAGAAGGAAATCAAGGGTATTCAATTAGGAAAAGAGGAAGTCAAATTGTCCCTGTTTGCAGATGACATGATAGTATATCTAGAAAACCCCATTGTCTCAGCCCAAAATCTCCTTAAGCTGATAAGCAACTTCAGCAAAGTCTCAGGATACAAAATCAATGTACAAAAATCACAAGCATTCTTATACATCAATAACAGACAGACAGAGAGCCAAATCATGAGTGAACTCCCATTCACAATTGCTTCAAAGAGAATAAAATACCTAGGAATCCAACTTACAAGGGATGTGAAGGACCTCTTCAAGGAGAACTACAAACCACTGCTCAAGGAAATAAAAGAGGATACAAACAAATGGAAGAACATTCCATGCTCATGGGCAGGAAGAATCAATATCATGAAAATGGCCATCCTTCCCAAGGTAATTTACAGATTCAATGCCATCCCCATCAAGTTACCAATGACTTTCTTCACAGAATTGGAAAAAACTACTTTAAAGTTCATATGGAACCAAAAAAGAGCCCACATCGCCAAGTCAATCCTAAGCCAAAAGAACAAAGCTGGAGGCATCACGCTACCTGACTTCAAACTATACTACAAGGCTACAGTAACCAAAACAGCATGGTACTGGTACCAAAACAGAGATATAGATCAATGGAACAGAACAGAGCCATCAGAAATAATGCCACATATCTACAACTATCTGATCTTTGACAAACCTGACAAAAACAAGAAATGGGGAAAGGATTCCCTATTTAATAAATGGTGCTGGGAAAACTGGCTAGCCATATGTAGAAAGCTGAAACTGGATCCCTTCCTTACACCTTATACAAAAATCAATTCAAGATGGATTAAAGACTTAAATGTTAGACCTAAAACCATAAAAACCCTAGAAGAAAACCTAGGCAATACCATTCAGGACATAGGCATGGGCAAGGACTTCATGTGTAAAACACCAAAAGCAATGGCAACAAAAGCCAAAATTGACAAATGGGATCTAATTAAACTCAAGAGCTTCTGCACAGCAAAGGAAACTGCCATCAGAGTGAACAGGCAACCTACAAAATGGGAGAAAATTTTCGCAACCTACTCATCTGACAAAGGGCTAATATCCAGAATCTACAATGAACTCCAACAAATTTACAAGAAAAAAACAAACAACCCCATCAAAAAGTGGGCGAAGGACATGAACAGACACTTCTCAAAAGAAGACATTTATGCAGCCAAAAAACACATGAAAAAATGCTCGCCATCACTGGCCATCAGAGAAATGCAAATCAAAACCACAATGAGATACCATCTCACACCAGTTAGAATGGCAATCATGAAAAAGTCAGGAAACAACAGGTGCTGGAGAGGATGTGGAGAAATAGGAACACTTTTACACTGTTGGTGGGACTGTAAACTAGTTCAACCCTTGTGGAAGTCAGTGTGGCGATTCCTCAGGGATCTAGAACTAGAAATTCCATTTGACCCAGCCATGCCATTACTGGGTATATACCCAAAGGACTATAAATCATGCTGCTATAAAGACACATGCACACGTATGTTTATTGCGGCATTATTCACAATAGCAAAGACTTGGAACCAACCCAAATGTCCAACAATGATAGACTGGATTAAGAAAATGTGGCACATATACACCATGGAATACTATGCAGCCATAAAAAATGATGCGTTCACGTCCTTTGTAGGGACATGGATGAAATTAGAAATCATCATTCTCAGTAAACAATCGCAAGAACAAAAAACCAAACACCGCATATTCTCACTCATAGGTGGGAATTGAACAATGAGAACACATGGACACAGGAAGGGGAACATCACACTTTGGGGACTGTTGTGGGGTGGGGGGAGGGGGGAGGGATAGCATTGGGAGATACACCTAATGCTAGATGACGAGTTGGTGGGTGCAGCGCACCAGCATGGCACACGTATACATATGTAACTTACCTGCACGTTGCGCACATGTACCATAGACCCTAAAGTATAATAATAATAATAATAACAATAATAAAAAGAAAAAAAAAGTTTAAAAATTTAAAAAGGGCTGGGCACAGTGGCTCAAGCCTGCAATCCCATCACTTTGGGAGGCTGAGGTGGGTGGATCACCTGAGGTCACGTGTTGGAGACCAGACTGGCCAACATGGTAAAACCTCGTCTCTACTAAAAATTCAAAAATTAGCCGGGCCTGGTGGGGGGCGCTTGTAATCCCAGCTATTCAGGAGGCTGAGGCAGGAGAATCGCTTGAACCTGGGAGGTGGAGGTTGCAGTGAGCCAAGATCACACCATTGCGCTCCAGCCTGTGCAACAAGAGTGCAGCTCTATCTCTAAATAAATAAATAAATAAATAAACAAATGACATGGTATGATATATAGAATACAGTGATATGGTTTAACATATATGTAAGTAAAGATCTGTAAAAGAGAGAGAATGGACCAGAAACTGAATTTGAAGAGATTGTGGTTGAGAATACATAACATTGATTCAAGATAACACACAGATGCTAGATTAGCATACCTCAAGCGAAAAAATAAGAAAGTAATCCACATGTAGAAACATCACAGTATACCTTCTGATAAATCAAGACAAAAAGCAAATCTTAAAAGCAACTGCAGAAAAAATTCAAGGTTACCTTTCAAAGTGCAAAATGCAGGATGAAAATTGATTACTCAACACACACACACACACACACACACACACACACACACAAATAGAAGCCAGACTACAATATTGCTAGCCTAGAATTCTATGTCCTTCAAAAATTAAGCTGAAATGAAGACATTTGCAGACACAGAACCCATTGGTTGGCATAGTCCAATAGTTTAAATACTATTTATATGTTGATTACCAAATACCTATTTCAAACTCCATGCTCTATTCAACTCTTTCACATCTCTATTTGAATGTTTCATAAACATTTCAACCCCTATACAGTATCTTCTATTAAAAGTGAACTCTTGATCTTATTGCCAAAATCTGCTCCACCTACAGGCTTCACAGATGATAGCAGTTGCATGTGCCTGACAACACTCTTTCCCATATTCACTAGGCAATCACTATCCATCACTTTTTTTTTTTACCAAACATATCCAATAAACTGCTAAGCCATAGCAGCAAGAATTATCCTTTCGCAACCTCATTCACATCATGTTACCCTTTTACTAAAAACCTTCAATGACTTCCCATTTCACTCATCAGAGATATATTTTTCTTTCCAATGGACTATAAAATGCTGCATGATATGTCTTCCTTCTTTCCATTTCCTTCCTCTGACATTATTGTCTAATACCCCTCTACCAAAGCAACAATTGAGCTGGAAAGAGAGATTTACAATTAAGTAATTCTGAACAGTGGTACCTGCTTAAACACTCACAACAACAAACAGAGTATTGGATGAAGTGAGAGGTTGCTACTCGTAGGCAAAAACGTGGCATGCATAACCAAGCTACCATTTCCCATTCCTCAGTACATAACAAAAGCTCAGGAAGAAGGAGTGGCCCGCACTTCAGGAGGAGCTGGCCTGTGCCAGAGCAGGCAATTGGATTCATGTTCTCTGAAACTTTGGGATTGTGCACTTTAGTGGATATGGCAATGCCCTGAGGAACTGGCATAGATTTTTGCCTTGGTTTTAGTCTTCTAGGACACCATAGCTTTCCCAGATACATTGATCAAGAAGATTTAAAGGACCAGTGTACCTTTGTTGTTTTGTAGTTTTGTTTTATTTTTTTTGTTTCTTGGAAACAAATTTTAAAAAATCTTAGTCACCATCCAGGCGCGGTGGCTCACACCTGTAATCCCAGTGCTTTGGGAGGCCAAGGAAGGTGGATCATGAGGTCAGGAGTTCGAGACCAGCCTGGCCAACATAGTGAAACCCCATCTCTACTAAAAATACAAAAATTAGCTGGGCATGGTGGCACATGCCTGTAGTCCCAGCTACTCAGGAGGCTGAGGCAGGAGAATCACTTGAATCCAGGAGGTGGAGGTTGTGGTTAGCCAAGATCACGCCACTGCACTCCAGCCTGGGCAACAGAGTGAGACTCTGTCTCAAAAAAAGAAAAAAAGAAAAAAGAAAAAAAAATGTAGGCACCATTAGACTGCAGAGTCAACAAAACAGAAACTTCAGTGACTGTACACAGCTTACAAAAATAATTTGGAAAAGTAAAAAACTGCTTCACATGTCACCAAACAAAAAATCAGAAATCCCAGAGGAGTTAGAGAATCAAATTTCTAGAGTTACTGCATAATAATACTGAGAATGTCTCAGGCTCTTTTTTGGTTCCACATGAATTTTAGAATTTTTTTTCTAATTCTATGAAAAACGATGTTGGTAATTTGATAGGAACTGCATTGAATCTGTAGATTGCTCTGGGCAGAATGGTTATTTTTGTGATATTAATCTTTCCAATCCATGAAGATGGAAGGTTTTTCTATTTGTTTTTGTCATCTATGATTTCTTTCATCAATGACTTGTAGTTCTCTTTGCAGAGATTTTTTCACATCCTTGGTAAAATATATTCTTAGGTATTTTATTTATTTGTTTTTTTGGTGACTATCATAAATGGGATTGAGTTCTTGATTTGATTATCACCTGAACATTACTGGTGTATGCAAATACTACTGATTTTTTTACCTTGATTTTGCATCTTGAAACTTTACTGAAGTTTTTAATCAGGTCTAGAGTCTTTGGGGAGAAATCTTCAGTGTTTTCTAAGTAATGAATAATGTAATCCACCAGGAGATAATTTGACTTCTTTTTTTCATATTTGGATGTCTTATTTCTTTCTCTTGTGTAGTGGCTCTGGGTAGGACTTCCAGAACTATGTTGAATAGGAGTGGTGAGAAAGGACACTTTTATCTTGTTCCACATGTTAGGGAGAATGCTTTCAACAAACATGAACATGAGGAAAGAATACCCTATTCAGCAAAAGCTGCTGAGAAAACTGGCTAGCCATTTATAAGAGAATGAAACTGGACTCCTACTTCTCACAATATATAAAAATTAACTCAAGATGGATTAAAGACTTAAATGTAAGACCTCAAACTGTAAAAACCCTAGAAGAAAATCTAGGACAAACTTTTCTGGACCTTGGCCTAGGCAAAGAATTTATGACTAAGTCTTCCAAAGCAATTGGAACAAAACTGAAAATTGACAAATGGGACCTAATTAAACCAAAGAACTTCTGTATAGGAAAAGAAACTATCAACAGAGAAAACAGACAATCTACATAATGGGTAAAAATATTTGCAAACGATGCATCCAACAAAGGAATAATATAAGAAATCCATATGGAGCTTAAATAAATCAATAAGAATAAAACCATTAAAAGTGGGCAAAGGACATGAACAGACACTTAAAAGAAAACACATATGTGGCCAGCAAACATGAAAAAATCTTCAACATCACTAATCATCAGAGAAATGCAAATCAAAACCACAATGAGATATCATCTCATATCAGCCAGAGTGAGTATTATTAAAAAATAATAAAAAAAATAGATGTTGGCAAAGATGAGAAGAAAAGAAAATGCTTGTGCACTGCTGATGGGAATGTAAATTAGTTAAACTCCTATTAAAAACAGTATGGAGATTTCTCAAAGAACTAAACATTTCACTCAGCAATCTCACTACTGGGTATCTACCCAAAGGAAAAGAAAGTATTTTATTTAAAAAAAAAAAGAAGACACCTGCACTTGTATATCACAGCACTATTCACAATAGCAAAGTCATGGAATCAACATAAATGTCCATCAATGGTGGATTGAATTTAAAAATGTGATACATGTATGCCATGGAATACTACACAGCCATAAAAAAGAATGAAATCAGGTCCTTTGCAGAAACATGGATACAGTCATTATCCTAAGTGAATTTACTTAGAAAAGCAAATACTCTGTTCTCACTTATAAGTGGGAGCTAAACAATGAGTACACAGGGACATAAAAATGGAAACAATAGACTCTGAGGACTCTGAAAGGGTAAGGAGAGTGGGTGACAAGGCCTGAGAACCCACCTGTTGGGTACTATGTTCAGTCTTTGGTGATGGGTTTACTAGAAGCCCAAATGTCAGCATCACTAAACATACCCATGTAACAAGTCTACACATGTACACTCTGAATCTAAGATGAAATTAAAATTAAAATATCAACTGTCTCAAATACACTCAGTGGGATGAAAGAAACCACAGTAAAGAGCTAAAGTAAATAAGGGCCAGGCATCGTGGCTCAAGCCTGTAATCCCAGCACTTTGGGAGGCCAAGGCGGGCAGATCACTTGAGGTCAGGAGTTCGAGACAAGCCTGGCCAACATGGAAACACCATCTGTACTAAAAATACAAAAAAAAAAATTAGCCAGGAGTGGTAGCACGTGCCTGTAATCCCAGTTACTCGTGAAGCTGACGCAGGAGAATTGCTTGAACCTGGGTGGCAGAGGTTGCAGTGATCCAAGATCGCGCCACTGCACTCCAGCCTGGGCAAGAGAGGGAAACTCCATAGAAGAAGAAAATGAATTAAAAGAGGCATAAAATAGCTGAAAAATAATAGCCCAAAACTACTCAAATCTGATGAAAAACATGAATACACATGCCCAATAATCTCAAAACCCTCCAAGCAGGATAAACCCAAAAATGCAGACCAAAAAATATAGTCCAACTGTCAAAACCCAAAGACAGAGAATTTTGAAAGCAGCAAGAGAGAAGTAATTCATCATGTACAAGGAATACTCAATAAGATTAATAACTCATTTCTCATCAAACTATGGATTGAGATAATATATTTAACCAGAAGGCAGTGGGATGGCATATTTAAATTATTGGAAGAAAAACAAAACAGAAACAAAACATCTCAACCAAGTTTTTAGTATCTGAAAAAACTATTCTCCAAATATGAAGATGAAATTATGGTATTTCTGGACAAACACAAGCAGAGGGAAATTATTACTCATCAACATGTATTACAAGGAATCCCAAATGGGTGTCTTTCAGCTTGAGGTAACAGAACACTAGACAGTAACTTGAAGCCATGAGAAAAAATAAAGAACACTGGTAGAGATAACTGCATAGATTAAATATAATTACCTGTATTATTGTATTTTTGGTTTGTAGCTCCTTTTTTCTTATATTATTTAAAAGGCAAATGCATAAAACAATAATTATATATTTATCTTAAAAGACAGACAATGTATAAAGATGTAATCCATGACAATAAAAATATGAAGGCAAAGTGACAGAGATGTATAGGAGCACAGTGCTTGTATATTAATAAAACAATGATAGTATTATTCAAACTATGTTGCTATAAGGTCAAGTTATCAATTGTAATGCACAAGTTAATTACTAAGAAAATAACTAAAACAATACAGAAAAGGAAAGAAGTTAAAATAATAACTAGACAAAATTAATAAAATACAAAAATAATCAGTAATGGAGGAAATGAAAAGTACAAAAATATCAGATAGAGAAGCAAATAGTTAAATGACAGAAGTAAATTTTTCTTTGTCAGTAATTACCTTAAATGTAAATGGATTAAACCCTCCTTTAAAAGGAAGATACTAGTAGATAGGACTTAAAAAAAGATCTATCTATAATACAAGAGACTCACTTTAGATACTAAGACACAAAGAGTTTGAAAGTAAAAAGGAAAAAAATGTATTTTATATAATATTGCCACCAAAATACACTTCAAGTCCAAATAAGGTAACAATGAACAAATAAGAATCTTACATATTGATAATAAAATTTCATTCACCAAGAACACATAACAATTAGAAATGTATTAACAACAGACCTCCAAATGTAAAAGACAAAAATTAACCAAGTTAAAAAGAGTTAAACAATAATAATTGGAGACTTCTAAACCAAATTTTTAATAATGAATAGAACAAGCATACAAAAAGTCAGTAATAGAGAACTTGAAGACTAGTGTAAAAATATTAGACCAACTAATTATTTGTTGGAAAACTACTCAACAGCAGAATACGTATTTTCTTCAAGTGCACCTGGAATGTAAGATAGATCATATATTAGTCCACAAAAAGTCTGATATTTTAAAAGATAATAAGCATATAAAATATCTATTTTGACTATAATGGAATAAAATGAGAAATCAGCATCATAAAGATAAACTGAAAAATTACTAATATTTGAAAGCTAAACTATACACACTGGAACGATGAATAAGTTTCAACTTTTTTTAAAAAGAAATATTAGAAATACCTTGAAAAAATACAAATAAAAGCACACTTTACAAAAAATTATGAGATTCAGATAAATCAGGGCCAAGAGGAAAAAATGTAGCTTTAAACACCTACTAAAATCAGAAAGATCTAAAATGAACAACTTTATAGTACACCTTAAAGTATTAGGAAAAGAGAAAACTAAGTCCAAATCTAGCAAAAGAAAAGAAATAAAGTTTAGAGCACAGAAAAATACAATACAGAATAGAAAAACAATAGAATTAACAAAACAAAATTTGGTTATTTGGAAAAATCAATTATGTTATCAAACTTTATCCACATGAAGATAAAAAAAGATACATATTACCAACTTAGAATAGAAAATGGGATAATAATTTTACAGAAATAAAAAGAAATATAACAGAATACTATTAACAATTATATGTCAAAATTGGAAAACCTAGATGAAATGAACAAATTTCTGTAATCAGAACTGACTCTGGAAGAAATAGAAAATCTGTACATACTTATAGCAAATAAAGAGATTCAATCAGTAACTGAATTCTTCCCAATAAAGACAAGCCCAGGACCACATGACTTCACTGATAAATTTTTTCAAACATTTGATGAAGAATTGAAGTGAACTCCTCTCAAACTCTTCCAAATCATTGAAAAGAAGGGAAAACTAACTCATGTAATGAAGCCAGCATTACCTTGATATAAAAACCAGACAAAGGTACTACAAGAAAAGAAAACTATAGGAAACGGTCATTTGTGACTATAGATGTAAAATAAACTCAGGAAAATAATAGCAAATCGAATCTAGCACCATATTAGTATCATTATACACCACGAAATAGTTTTACCCTAGGAATATAAGGGTAGTTAATATGGTTTGGATTCGTGTCCCCACCTGAATCTCATATCAAATTTTAATCCTCAGTGTTGGAGGTGGGGTGTGGTGAGAAGTGATTGGATCATGGGGGCAAATTTCCCACTTTAGTGCTTTCCCCTTGATGGAGTTCTTATGAGACCTGGTTGTTTCAAGTGTGTGGCATCTCCTCCCTTTCGACTCGGTCTTCCTCCCATTCTGGTCACGTGAAGCACTCACTCCTTTACCTTCTGCCATGTCTGTAACTTTCCTAAAGCCTCCCCAGAAGCCTAGCAGATGCCAGCATCATGCTTCCTGTACAGCCTGTGGAATCATGAGCCAATTAAGCCTCTTTTCTTCATACATTACCCAGTCTCAGGTATCTATTTATAGCAATGAGAGACTAAACTAATACAGCAGTTTAACATACAAGAACCAATCAATGTAATACAACACATTAATTGAATGAAGGGGGAAAGGAGTACATAATTATCTCAACTGAGGCAGAAAAAACTTTCAAAAATATCTAAAACTTTTTCATTACTTTTTAAAAAACTCAATTATGATTAGAAAGGAATTTTTGCACTATGATTAATGTCATATTAAAAATTCACTGTTAACATCATATAAATGGTGAAGGACTAATAGTGTTTAATCTAAGATCAGGAAAAAAACAAAAATGCCCACTATTATCACTTATATTTAACATAGTGCTGCAAATTTTAGTCTATGCAATTAGATTAGAAAAATACATAAAGCATTCATTTTAGAAAAATAAAAATAAAATGTTCTCTCTATGCAGATAACATGATCTTAGTTTCAGATACTCTTAAAGAACACACATACACATGAAAAGAAAAGAAAACAAAAAATTGTTAGAGCTAAAAAACTAATTTAGCAAAATTATGGAACATACAGACCAGTTGCATTTGCATAGTCTTGCAATTAATAGTAAAAAAGAAAAATGTTTAAAACATGCATTTGCAATAGCTTTGAAAATAATAAAACGCTTAGAAATAAATTTACCCAAGGAGGTAAGATTTATAAATATTGCTGACAAACATTAAAGAAGACACAAATAAATGGAAAAAAAAAAACACATGTTCTCGGTTAAAAGGATTAAAATGACTAAAATGTCAATACTACCCAAAGTGATCTATAAATCCAATTCAATGCCTATGAAATCTCAGTGAATAATTCTTTTCTGAGATAGAGAAATTCAACCCCAAATTCCTATGGAACTCCGAAAGATCCCAAATAGCAGAAACAATCTTGATAAAGAGAAAAGTTAGAGGACACATACTTCCTTATTTCAAAACTTAATGCAAACCTATAGTAATCAAAACTGTCTGGTACTGGCATATAGACCAACGGTGTAGAATAGAAAGGCTGGAAACCCTCACATGGGTAGTCACTTGATATTTGACAAGAGCACCAGGGTCATTCACTGGTGAATGGATGGTCTTTTCAACCAATGAGTGATGGGGAAACTGGATATCCATAGGCAAAAGAATGAAGTTGATCTCTTACCTTACACCTTATATATAAATTAATTCAAAATAGATGAAAAACTAAAAATAAGAGCTAAAGCTACAAAAATCAAATGAAAACAGGGAAAAATACTCATGATGTTAGATTTGGCAATGCTTTCTTGGATATGACACCCAAAGCATGGGCAACAAAAGAAAAAAAACAGATCAAACTTTGTTAAAATTAGAAATGTTAGTGCATCAAAGCACACTACGAAGAAGGTGAAAATAAAATCTATAGAAGGAAAGAAAATATTTGCAAATAATATATCTGCTATGGAATTAATATGCAGAATATATAAAATCTCTTTCAACACAATACCATCAGCAACAACAAAATGCACTAAGTGCTTATATAGATATTTCTCCAAATAAGATATATAAGTGGCCAATAAGCACATGAAAATATATTAAACATCATTGGTCATCAGAGAAATGCAAATTAAAACCACAATGAGATAGCACTTCACTTCCATTCAGATGGCTGTTATAAAACAAAACCAACCAAACCAAACAAAACCCTGAATATTCTATCTGTTGTAGAGGCACTGTGGAAAACAGTTTGTGGTTCTTCCAACAGTTAAGGAATACTACATTACCAGCAATTCCACTTCTAGGTATATACCCAAAAGGATTGAATCAAGGACATGAAAGATATTTATACAGCAATGTTCACAATAACATCATTCATAGTAACCAAAAGGTGGAAAGAAACCAACTGTCGATCAACAGATAAGTAAATAAACAATGGAATAATATTCAGCCTTAAAAAAATGAAGTTCTGATATATGCCTCAGCATAGATGAACCTTGAAAATATTCTAAGTGAAATGAGTCAGTCATAAAATGACAAAGATATAATTTTACTTCTATGAAGTATCTAGTCTGGGCAAATTCATGAAGACAGAAAGTAGAATTGAGGTTATCAAAGGCTTGTGGAAGGGGTAATTGGGAATTATTTTGTAGTAGTTACAGAGATTCTGTTTTGATTGATTAAAAACTAGGAAATAGAGCGTGATGGTGGCTATACAAGATTGCAAATGTACTATATGTCACTGAATTGTACATTTTAAAATGGCGCAAATGGAAGCCTCATATTTTGTATATTTTACCTAATGGAAAAAGAAGGAACTTTGCTCTAGCCGTTCCTTCTGTTTCAAATGTGTCTATTTGACTAACTCTCTTACTTCTTTCAAGTCTTTCTTGAAACTCTATTTCTTACTGAAGCCTATCCTCACCTTCCTGTGTATAATTTCAAACTTCAACCTGACCATAACACCTACTTTTACTTCCTGACTCCCCTTTCTCTTTATCCTTTTTAAAATAACTTATCATTTTTTAATACGTTATTTATCTCTTTTATGTGTATTGTTTGTTTTTTTAACCAGGTATAAACTAAGTTTCCCCAAATTTGTAATCTCTGTTTTACTCAAATACAAACAGCAATGCCTAGCACACAGCTCATGCTCTATCAATATTTGTTGAATGAACGAGTAAATGATTAAAATCCTATACTAAACAGCACTTTGCAGCGGAAGAGTGCTGGATTTTATTTGAAAATCACACATGGCAATATGTTGGGAATTTTTGTGATTAGGCTTAGTGAAAGAAGGCAGTTTTCATGGTTATTTATGCGTGTTAGTCTTTAACTTATTTCATACTTGTTAGTCTTTCCTTTTGTTACCATAAATGACTAAATAATATAATACCATTTGAGGAATATATACGGGTTTCATTCAATAGAATGCCCTTGTAAATATGCAATATATGAACATGTTTAACTGAAGATTTTATATTCTTCACTGTATTTCTTGTCCTATATTTTCTGACAGTCCTGCCACACAGGCTGAGAAACACAGGCATTGATCTAGTTATCTCTGGAGTAATCATATATTTTTTAAATGCACATTGACTTTTGGGAAATGCCTTTTCTTACATCATACAAGAACAAAATTGTATCAAGGCTAACATTAAGAAAAGAGACTCACTTGTTTACCAAATCAAAATTAGTCTCTGTGGGTGTGGAATTGAAATCAAATTTCTGTTAAATAGGGCCCCAAGAAATCGATTGTAACCAGCAGTTAATGACCAGCTTGCTAACAGCTTGAGGCAAAGCCAAGGGCAGTTAACACTCCAACAAATTAGTTGTTAACTGTGTTAATGACTGATTTTGCAGGGATTATTGCTATTATAAACAGTCATCAATCTAGCTTTACCACTGAGTCTAGAAAAGTTTGCAGACAAAAAAGATTTTTATGCCCTCAGTTTGATACTCTGGATTCTAGTTAATATGATCATCTAAAATCATAAAATGCCAGATTTCCTGCTTTGTTGAGAGTAAAACTCATAAAAATTTATTTTTCTTCTCCATATTTGTAGTATAAATATATAAGATAATTT
Source organism: Pongo abelii (assembly GCF_028885655.2). NCBI lineage: Eukaryota > Metazoa > Chordata > Mammalia > Primates > Hominidae > Pongo > Pongo abelii. The sequence goes on from NC_071999.2 coordinate 73,405,362, forward strand.
GTCATGAGAATCAATAAGAAAATATAATATAAATATGCAAATTTATTCTTATTTTGCATGTATATTCATGCTTAATTTGTTAAAGTATGCATTTTAAAATCACAGGACACCATTAAAAAATGGTCAATGATAGTAGTTTAGCATCTCTGGCAAAATTTTCAGTCAAAAATGGCAAACAGAAAATATAAAATAGATTCATATAAGATCAAACTAAATTTTGGAAAGTTAAGTCCAAAATTATTTAACAACAAAATAAATACATATGAGATCTATATTAATCTTAAATTGTGGATATTGTTTAAAGTAAATTTCTTGTTTACCTGTGAATAAGTTAGAAATACATGAGAGTATTTTTAAACTGTATTTCAGCCAAAAACATACTATTAGACTAACATTTAATTTTATAATATTTTGAAATTACTTGATGTTAATTAACTTTTAATTCTAATCCATTGCCCATACCACATTTTTTGTAATATATATTTTTAACATAGTAAAAGTGTATATTGTTTTTTATATGGTTTAACACTGTGGTTTATTGTGTTGTTGAAGTTATTTTAAATGCAATTGCAGAAGTGTCATTATTTATATATTTGAAATAGCTTCCTTTATATATTTTACAAGTACAGATATAGCCACTGGAATTTACAATACTAAGGTATTTTTATTGTTATAAATGTGTTTTTAATTAAATGGTTATAAAGATAAGTTATTAATGGTTTTACTACACTCTCCACATCCAAGTTTCTGCAATTAAAGTTGCATTTCAAAGTACGTAACTATTTGCAAAATTAAAATACACAGTGTTCTGTTTTTCTTAAACTATAATGGGTAAAGTACGGTTACTTTTGTAACATAAACCCTTTATTTCAGAAGTTATTTTTCTATTTGACTAAAAATTTATTTGCAATTTGTTATATTAACAATATACCTAGAAATAACCTGTGATGTTAAGAAAATAAAAATCAAAGCATCTAGTGCCCACATAATTAAAGGTAATTATAGAGTTTGTGTAATCATCTTAAATCTCTAATTTTGATAAGGGTACTAGAAATAATGGAAATAATGTTCATCTTGAATGAATCTATTTTCACTCACTATGTTTCAATCTGTTTCAGTCTTCTATTAATGTAGTATTTGAAAAGTTATTTGCAGACTTTTTACAAAACTCCCATTTATTTTAGAATTGTCTCATGAATTACGTTTTTAAAAAATATTTTGTAAGCAATCTGTGACCTTTAGACTGCTTGAGTCTATATAACATTGACATAAACTCTGTTAATTTAGTAACGATTTCAGCATATTTCCAAGTGCTTTGACTTATATTTATTCTCAGTTAAGTTTATAATCTTTGAACATAGACAATTTATGTATATGCATTTTATCTCCTTAATAAAAATATTCTTACCTTCTCTATAACATGATCAGTTTTAATGGTCAGTTCTGCTTTTTCTTTTTCTGTTCCACTATGTATAATAGCTGTTTTCACATTTGAATTCTGCAACATATATAGAAGTAGCAAACACGGATGGAACGCCTACAACTCAATGCTGGCCTTCAAATCAAGATTACATATTTCATATTTTAGCAGTTTAATATTTTAATCAAGAATTTTAACTCACTGTTTTACTCTGGCTTTTGATAATGTCAGACTCTTTTTGTAAATTGTATGCTTTTAAAATCCAACGATTTAATTGAAATTTTGTTGTTTTTCTTTCCTCGGGAAATATATCCTGTTTAGTTCTTTTGATCTATTAGTTTATTCTAATAATCTTTGGTTTGTCTTATCTTTAGTACCTGGTTCTCCCAGAACTTCTGTTTTATACTGATTACTTACAATGCTGTTTATGGCCTACATATAATTTACAATATTGAAATTATTGTCCCCAATACACTCTTTAAACACATACAAAAAAAATGAGGGACTTGACAGCAGAAGAACATTCAGTTTTTCTTATGCCATTACATCTTTCTTTGTTTTACTTAAGAGAGAGTCAAGGTTTAACTGTAATCTTCTCTCACCCATGATGTCTTAAATGTAACTAGAGGTCTAAATAAGCTTAATTCTTATTAAAACTTATCTGTGCCACACAATTTGTCAACAATTTATCACTGTCCAATGTTATTAACTTTTTTCTTATGTTTATTTCACTTGTTTTCTTAACTAACTTTAAAGTTTTTGTATATAAGAAATTATTCCATATTGTTTCTTGATATTCTATACTTTCATTTGGTGTATTATATTCAATAGAGGGTAAATGCCTATAGTATGAAATTTAGGCCAGGCACAGTGGCTGTAGCCTGTAATCCCAGCACTTTGGAAGGCCGAGGCAGGTGGATCACTTGAGGTCAAGAGTTCAAGACCAGCCTGGTCAACATGGTGAAATCCCCCTCTCTACTAAAAAATACAAAAATTAGACGGGCTGTAATCCCAGCTACTAAGGAGGGTGAGGCAGGAGAATCATTTGAACCCAGGAGGCAGAGGTTGCAGTGAGCCAAGACTGTGCCACTGCACTTCTGCCTGGGTGACAGAGTGAGACTCCATCTCCACCTGGAAAAAAAAAAAAAAAAAGAAAAATGTAATAAATTAGAGGAAAACTCTTACACTTACACACATTTTAGGTTACTAAAATTAACTACTGGACTAAATTAATTCATGGACATCTTCAAGTTAGAATTGTAGAAAGTCACAAGAGATTGTCACTCCCACCCTAATGATGAGATCTACTAGATAAATTGCAAAATCATAAAAAAAAACCATATTGGGCAGTTGAGAAGTCCAAACAAGCCTAAGTGAACTAAAATTCAGAAAATGATGAGCCTTCCCTCCAGTGGCATATTTTATAGCTGCTTTCCTCCCTGGATGACATGCAGGTCTTGGAAGATCAAATATGGATGAGAGTAAGGAGGAATTGATTATGTTTTAAATAACTTTAATGGTTGCATATCAGGTAGTGTCAGGGATTACAATTTTGTGGGGTCCTAACCACAATCCACCAACTCTATCCCACAATCCCTTATAAGATGTCAGAGTTAGTACATCAAACAGCCAAACAGCTCATTTATATTCATATCCCTTTGAATTATCCCAGGACTTCACAGATTGCAGGACATTGGCTGCTGAAGATGAAGGTGGGCAGATATACTGTGATTCTTACAGTGTTTTTCCTATGGGCAAAGCTGTGGTTCACAGAATTCAAGGAGAAGGGCTGGAGAGCTAAAATAAATTGAACTTATTTGCTAAAATAATTAAATCAAAATGCTGAACTCATTTGAAGGGTTTTCCTGCACCCTGGACACAACTAAATAAAGTGTCAATGACTATGAAAAGAGTTCACTGGAAATTATCCAAAATGGAAACAGAGAAAAACGAAAGAGAGATAACAGGACAAAAGAAATATCTGGAGAGATAATGCAAAAGGCTTAAAGGTAACAACTCACAAAGAATCTGTGATCAATTAACAGATCTAAGAAGCTCAGCAAACCTCAAGCTAGATGATACAAATAAAGCCATGCAAATCAGAGTCAAATGGTTGAAAACCACGGAAGATAGTTGGCTTCTTAATAGAAACAATGGAGACCAGAAGACAATGGAATATTATTTTTTAATTGCTAAAAAAACATGAAACCTAGAATCTGTATGTTGGAGAAATTACACTCAAAAGTAAAAACAAATAGATTTAGCTGGCCAGAAGCTGAAATAATTAGTTGTCAAACAAACTATGCTGAAAGAAATGTCATAAGAAATGTTTGGATAAATAGAGCCAAGATGGCCGAATAGGAAGAGCTCCGGTCTACAGCTCCCAGCGTGAGCGACGCAGAAGATGGGTGATTTCTGCATTTCCATCTGAGGTACCGTGTTCATCTCACTAGGGAGTGCCAGACAGTGGGCGCAGGTCAGTGGGTGAGTGCACCGTGTGCCAGCCGAAGCAGGGGCGAGGCATTGCCTCACTCGGGAAGCACGAGGGGTCAGGGAGTTCCCTTTCAGGGGTGACAGACGGCACCTGGAAAATCGGGCCACTCCCACCCGAATACTGCTTTTCCGACGGGCTTAGGAAACGGTGCCCCAGGAGATTATTGCCCGCACCTGGCTCAGAGGGTCCTACGCCCACGGAGTCTCGCTGATTGCTAGCACAGCAGTCTGAGATCAAACAGCAAGTCGGCAGCGAGGCTGGGGGAGGGGTGCCCGCCATTGCCCAGGCTCGCTTAGGTAAACAAAGCAGCCTGGAAGCTTGAACTGGGTGGAGCCCACCACAGCTCAAGGAGGCCTGCCCGCCTCTGTAGGCTCCACCTCTGGGGGCAGGGCACAGACAAACAAAAAGACAGCAGTAACCTCTGCAGACTTAAATGTCCCTGTCTGACAGCTTTGAGGAGAGCAGTGGTTCTCCCAGCACACACCTGGAGATCTGAGAACGGGCAGACTGCCTCCTCAAGTGGGTCCCTGACCCCTGACCCCCGAGCAGCCTAACTGGGAGGCACCCCCTAGCAGGGGCAGACTGACACCTCACACGGCCGGCCAGGTACTCCAACAGACCTGCAGCTGAAGGTCCTGTCTGTTAGAAGGAAAACTAACAGAAAGGACATCCACACCAAAAACTCATCTGTACATCACCATCATCAAAGACCAAAAGTAGATAAAACCACAAAGATGGGGAAAAAACAGAGCAGAAAAACTGGAAACTCTAAAAAGCAGAGTACCTCTCCTCCTCCAAAGGAATGCAGTTCCTCACCAGCAACGGAACAAAGCTGGACGGAGAATGACTTTGAGGAGCTGAGAGAAGAAGGCTTCAGATGATCAAATTACTCCGAGCTATGGGAGGATATTCAAACCAAAGGCAAAGAAGTTGAAAACTTTGAAAAAAATTTAGAAGAACGTATAACTAGAATAACCAATACAGAGAAGTGCTTAAAGGAGCTGATGGAGCTGAAAACCAAGGCTCGAGAACTACGTGAAGAATGCAGAAGCCTCAGGAGCCGATGCGATCAAATGGAAGAAAGGGTGTCAGCCCTGGAAGATGAAATGAATGAAATAAAGCGAGAAGGGAAGCTTAGAGAAAAAAGAATAAAAAGAAACGAGCAAAGCCTCCAAGAAATATGGGACTATGTGAAAAGACCAAATCTACGTCTGATTGGTGTACTTGAAAGTGACAGGGAGAATGGAACCAAGTTGGAAAACACTCTGCAGGATATTATCCAGGAGAACTTCCCCAATCTAGCAAGGCAGGCCAACATTCAGATTCAGGAAATACAGAGAATGCCACAAAGATACTCCTCGAGAAGAGCAACTCCAAGACACATAATTGTCAGATTCACCAAAGTTGAAATGAAGGAAAAAATGTTAAGGGCAGCCAGAGAGAAAGGTCAGGTTACCATCAAAGGGAAGCCCATCAGACTAACAGCAGATCTCTCGGCAGAAACCCTACAAGCCAGAAGAGAGTGGGGGCCAATATTCAACATTCTTAAAGAAAAGAATTTTCAACCCAGAATTTCATATCCAGCCAAACTAAGCTTCATAAGTGAAGGAGAAATAAAATACTTTACAGACAAGCAAATGCTGAGAGATTTTGTCACCACCAGGCCTGCCCTAAAAGAGCTCCTGAAGGAAGCGCTAAACATGGAAAGGCACAACCGGTACCAGCCACTGCAAAATCATGCCAAAATGTAAAGACCATCGAGACTAGGAAGAGACTGCATCAACTAACGAGCAAAATAACCAGCTAACATCATAATGACAGGATCAAATTCACACATAACAATATTAACTTTAAGTGTAAATGGACTAAATGCTCCAATTAAAAGACACAGACTGGCAAATTGGATAAAGAGTCAAGACCCATCAGTGTGCTGTATTCAGGAAACCCATCTCACGTGCAGAGACACACATAGGCTCAAAATAAAAGGATGGAGGAAGATCTACCAAGCAAATGGAAAACAAAAAAAGGCAGGGGTTGCAATCCTAGTCTCTGATAAAACAGACTTTAAACCAACAAAGATCAAAAGAGACAAAGAAGGCCATTACATAATGGTAAAGGGATTAATCCAACAAGAAGAGCTAACTATCCTAAATATATATGCACCCAATACAGGAGCACCCAGATTCATAAAGCAAGTCCTGAGTGACCTACAAAGAGACTTAGACTCCCACACATTAATAATGGGAGACTTTAACACCCCACTGTCAACATTAGACAGATCAACGAGACAGAACGTCAACAAGGATACCCAGGAATTGAATTCAGCTCTGCACCAAGAGGACCTAATAGACATCTACAGAACTCTCCACCCCAAATCAACAGAATATACATTTTTTTCAGCACCACACCACACCTATTCCAAAATTGACCATATACTTGGAAGTAAAGCTCTCCTCAATAAATGTAAAAGAACAGAAATTATAACAAACTATCTCTCAGATCACAGTGCAATCAAGGTAGAACTCAGGATTAAGAATCTCACTCAAAACCGCTCAACTACATGGAAACTGAGCAACCTGCTCTTCAATGACTACTGGGTACATAACGAAATGAAGGCTGAAATAAAGACATTCTTTGAAACCAACAAGAACAAAGACACAACATACCAGAATCTCTGGGATGCATTCAAAGCAGTGTGTAGAGGGAAATTTATAGCACTAAATGCCCACAAGAGAAAGCGGGAAAGATCCAAAATTGACACCCTAACATCACAATTAAAAGAACTAGAAAAGCAAGAGCAAACACATTCAAAAGCTAGCAGAAGGCAAGAAATGACTAAAATCAGAGCAGAACTGAAGGAAATAGAGACACAAAAAATCCTTCAAAAAATTCATGAATCCAGGAGCTGGTTTTTTGAAAGGATGAACAAAATTGATAGACCGCTAGCAAGATTAATAAAGAAAAAAAGAGAGAAGAATCAAATAGATGCAATAAAAAATGATAAAGGGGATATCACCACCGATCCCACAGAAATACAAACTACCATCAGAGAATATTACAAACACCTCTATGCAAATAAACTAGAAAATCTAGAAGAAATGGATAAATTCCTCAACACACATACCCTCCCAAGACTAAACCAGGAAGAAGTTGAATCTCTGAATAGACCAATAACAGGAGCTGAAATTGTAGCAATAATCAATAGCTTACCAACCAAAAAAAGTCCAGGACCAGATGGGTTCACAGCCGAATTCTACCAGGGGTACAAGGAGGAACTGGTACCATTCCTTCTGAAACTATTCCAATCAATAGAAAAAGAGGGAATCCTCCCTAACTCATTTTATGAGACCAACATCATCCTGATACCAAAGCCTGGCAGAGACACAACCAAAAAAGAGAATTTTAGACCAATATCCTTGATGAACATTGATGCAAAAATCCTCAATAAAATACTGGCAAACAGAATCCAGCAGCACATCAAAAAGCTTATCCACCATGATCAAGTGGGCTTCATCCCTGGGATGCAAGTCTGGTTCAATATATGAAAATCAATAAATGTAATACAGCATATTAACAGAACCAAAGACAAAAACCACATGATTATCTCAATAGATGCAGAAAAGTCCTTTGACAAAATTCAACAACTCTTCATGCTAAAAACTCTCAATAAATTAGGTATTGATGGGATGTATCTCAAAATAATAAGAGCTATCTATGACAAACCCACAGCCAATATCATACTGAATGGGCAAAAACTGGAAGCATTCCCGTTGAAAACTGGCACAAGACAGGGATGCCCTCTCTCACCACCTCTATTCAACATAGTGTTGGAAGTTCTGGCCAGGGCAATTAGGCAGGAGAAGGAAATCAAGGGTATTCAATTAGGAAAAGAGGAAGTCAAATTGTCCCTGTTTGCAGACGACATGATTGTATATCTAGAAAACCCCATTGTCTCAGCCCAAAATCTCCTTAAGCTGATAAGCAACGTCAGCAAAGTCTCAGGATACAAAATCAATGTAAAAAAATCACAAGCATTCTTATACACCAATAACAGACAGAGAGCCAAATCATGAGTGAACTCCCATTCACAATTGCTTCAAAGAGAATAAAATACCTAGGAATCCAACTTACAAGGGATGTGAAGGACCTCTTCAAGGAGAACTACAAACCACTGCTCAAGGAAATAAAAGGGGATACAAACAAATGGAAGAACATTCCATGCTCATGGGTAGGAAGAATCAATATCGTGAAAATGGCCATCCTTCCCAAGGTAATTTACAGATTCAATGCCATCCCCATCAAGCTACCAAGGACTTTCTTCACAGAATTGGAAAAAACTACTTTAAAGTTCATATGGAACCAAAAAAGAGCCCGCATCGCCAAGTCAATCCTAAGCCAAAAGAACAAAGCTGGAGGCATCACGCTACCTGACTTCAAACTATACTACAAGGCTACAGTAACCAAAACAGCATGGTACGGGTACCAAAACAGAGATATAGATCAATGGAACAGAACAGAGCCGTCAGAAATAATGCCACATATCTACAATTATCTGATCTTTGACAAACCTGAGAAAAACAAGAAATGGGGAAAGGATTCCCTATTTAATAAACGGTGCTGGGAAAGCTGGCTAGCCATATGTAAAAAGCTGAAACTGGATCCCTTCCTTACATCTTATACAAAAATCAATTCAAGATGGATTAAAGACTTAAATGTTAGACCTAAAACCATAAAAACCCTAGAAGAAAACCTAGGCATTACCATTCAGGACATAGGCATGGGCAAGGACTTCATGTCTAAAACACCAAAAGCAATGGCAACAAAAGCCAAAATTGACAAATGGGATCTAATTAAACTCAAGAGCTTCTGCACAGCAAAGGAAACTACCATCAGAGTGAACAGGCAACCTACAAAATGGGAGAAAATTTTTGCAACCTACTCATCTGACAAAGGGCTAATATCCAGAATCTATAAAGAACTTAAACAAATTTACAAGAAAAAAACAAACAACCCCATCAAAAAGTGGGCGAAGGACATGAACAGACACTTCTCAAAAGAAGACATTTATGCAGCCAAAAAACACATGAAAAAATGCTCGCCATCACTGGCCATCAGAGAAATGCAAATCAAAACCACAATGAGATACCATCTCACACCAGTTAGAATGGCAATCATTAAAAAGTCAGGAAACAACAGGTGCTGGAGAGGATGTGGAGAAATAGGAACACTTTTACACTGTTGGTGGGATTGTAAACTAGTTCAACCCTTGTGGAAGTCAGTGTGGCGATTCCTCAGGGATCTAGAACTAGAAATTCCATTTGACCCAGCCATGCCATTACTGGGTATATACCCAAAGGACTATAAATCATGCTGCTATAAAGACACATGCACACATATGTTTATTGCGGCATTATTCACAATAGCAAAGACTTGCAACCAACCCAAATGTCCAACAGTGATAGACTGGATTAAGAAAATATGGCACATATTCACCATGGAATACTATGCAGCCATAAAAAATGATGAGTTCATGTCCTTTGTAGGGACATGGATGAAATTGGAAATCATCATTCTCAGTAAACAATCGCAAGAACGAAAAACCAAACACTGCATATTCTCACTCATAGGTGGGAATTGAACAATGAGAACACATGGACACAGGAAGGGGAACATCACACTTCGGGGACTGTTGTGGGGTGGGGGGAGGGGGGAGGGATAGCATTGGGAGATATACCTAATGCTAGATGATGAGTTAGTGGGTGCAGCGCACCAGCATGGCACATGTATACATATGTAACTTACCTGCACATTGTGCACATGTACCATAAAACCTAAAGTATAATAATAACAATAATAATAATAATATATAAATAAATAAATAAATAAATAAATAAATAAAATACTTTCAGCTTTAAAAAAAAAAAAGAAATATTTGAAGCTAAAAGAAAATAAAAGAAGATGGAAGCCCGAATTTGAGAAATATAAAAAAATAAAATTTTGTATTTTGCAGTCCCTTTTCTATAAAATTGAGTAAAATAATAAATAATTATGGTAAATATTAGCAATACAAAAGAACCTACATATTGTATAGGCTTTTGAAGAAACTTGTTCACGAAGCATCTGTTTTTGACCTTTCAGAAATTTCCTTCAATGCCCAAGAGCTGGGACAATTTCTCTAAGGGCTTTGAGGTATGTAGTACTGTTTTTTCATGTATTCATCAATAATCTGTTATATTAATTTAATTAAAATCCTATTATATTTACTACTGTCATTATATCTATTTTACAGCATATTTATATAGGAAGGAGCCTCTTAGGTTATCAGCTGCTTACTGAGAATACGTAATATTATATAATGCCCCAGGGTTTCCCTAAATCAGGGGTCATCAAGCCCCGGGGCCACAGACCAGTGACAGTCTGTGGCCTGTTAGGAACTAGGCCACTCATCAAGAGAAGAGGGGAGCATTGGCAAGGGAAGCTTCATCTGTATTTACAGCCACTCCCCATCGCTCACATTACTGCTGGAGTTCCGCCTCCTGTTAAATCAGCTGTAGCATTGGATTCTCACAGGAGCATGAACCCTAATGTGCACTGTGCTGCAAAGGATCTGGGTTGCACGCTCCTTATGAGACTCTAATGCCTGATGATCTGTTACTGTCTCCCACCACCCTCAGATGGGACTGTCTAGTTGCAGGAAGACAAGCTCAGGGGTCCCACTGATTCTACGATTCTACATTATGGTGAATTGTATAATTATTTCATTATATATTATGATGTAATAATAATAAAAATGAAGTGCACAAGAAATGTAATGCACTTGAGTTATCCTGAAACCATCCCTTCACCCACATCCCAGTCCATGGAAAATTGTCTTCCACAAAACCCAGTCCCTGGTGCCAAAAAGTTTGGGGACCACTACCCTAAATGTATTCGTTGTTTGACAAGATACATGAAAATTCAATGCTGCTGCCCCCTCCTTTTATTAACAAGATCTGTTATATTAAAGACATTCCCATCAGAGGCTCTCTAGATGCAGGTATGAAAAAAGAGATGAAAAACATCATCATCATATATCATAACTATTTTAAGAATATTACCTCCTTATTAATTTATACCATTTAATTTCACAAAAAAGGATAACTGCATTTTTATGTAATATTTGTTCCACATTAAATACTTATTCATGATACCTTTCTTTAACTGTCACTTCAGGGACTAAAGCATGTATTTGGGCATCTAACATCACATTTTGAAAGCAGCACTACTAAAACATTAGGGCAGATTGTCACTATAGAAAAATGGATTATTTATCCAAGTAATAGTGTCATTCATCTAGATTTGAGGTCTGTTGAGGTGTTCATGAAATAAGAACTAATTTTTTCTCCCTGAGACATCAAACATCTAGATTAAAATGAGGGAAAAAATGGCTACTGACTCCGATGCATCTAAAGGTAGAGACAAACAGCATTCCTCCTTGGCTCAGGAAATAATGTATTTAAAAAAAAAATTGCATACTTGGATTAATTGGAAGTCTACAGTTTCATTGAACATTGTCAATCTCAGGAATTAAAATATTATTATATAAACTAAAACAATAGGATTTTCTTGAAAATAATTGAAACCATACTAAATCATGTGTTTTTCTGAATATGCTTTTAGTTATATTGTGGCATCATAATAAAAACTTGTGCCATTTTACAGCCTATGTTAAAACAAATTACAAAACATTTGCCAAATTTGTGCCGAACTTAAAACTTGTATCAGAAATTATGATTCCCAATAACTGTTTAATTAATTTACATTCGGTGACCTGAGTAAAAAACATGTATATGTAATAACATTTAATATTTATACTTATGATTTATGGAGCAACTGCTAGTCCTGACTTTATAGGAATTAATAATTTGAATTAAAGATATTTTGCTGTCTGATAACCTCAAAATTGACACTGTTGCTGTTTGGAATTTTACACACATAGAAGATCATAATTTAGTTGTCATATCTTTTACATAGTTAATCCCTACTATTTCAAACTTCAGTCATTATCCCCTCTGGTATTCAAATTTTACCAGATGTACCTATATTAGTCAGAATATTGATGCTCAAAGATGTACAAACCTAATCCCCAGAAACAGTAAATATGTTACATTACATGGCAAATAGAAATAGGATTGCAGATAGAATTAAAATTGCTTACCAGCCTGGCACAGTGGCTCACACCTGTAATCCCAGCACTTTGGGAGGCTGAGGTGGGCAGATCACAAGGTCAGGAGATCGAGACCATCCTGGCTAACACAGTGAAACCCTGTCTTTACTAAAAATACAAAAATTAGCTGGGCATGGTGGCGGACGCCTGTAATCCCAGCTACTCAGGAGGCTGAGGCAGGAGAATCGCTTGAACATGGGAGGCGGAGATTACAATGAGCCAAGATTGCGCAACTGCACCCTAACCTGGCGACAGAACGAGACTGTCCCAAAAAGAAAAAAAAAAGAAAAAGAAAAGAAAAAAATTGCTTACCCAGCTGTCCTTAAAATTTGGAGATTATTTTAGGGTATCTATGTAGGCTGGATGTAAACAAAGGGAACTGTAAAGTGGAAGAAGGAGACAGAAGAGGAGGCGAGAGTAACGTGATGTGAGAACTGGACCCGCTGTTGCTGGTTTTGAAAATGAAAAAGTGATCATGCATGTTAGTGACCTTTGAAAGCTGGAAAGGGCAAGAAAATGGATTCTTTCTTAGAGCTTCCAGAAGGAATGCTGCCCTAACGAAACCTTGACTTTAGCCCAGCGAAACTCATTTCAAACTTCTGACTCACAAAACTAAGTTAAAAGTTAGTGTTATAATCCTCTAAGATTTGGTAGTGTGTTGCACAGCAGTAGAACACTAAAAGAGTACCATAACATTTAATTAGTAAACTTGGAGATATTTTTGATGGTTATATTGCTTTAGAAAGCTAATGTCTTTTCTCTATAAATTGTTAGGAGCTTTGTGACAGAGAAATTTTTATCTTTTCTTTATCTTCACCCTACCATGTGACTTGTACAGAGCAGGCCCCTGGCAGGTATTTTTTGAAATGTTTTACATAATGTGAATGTGAAACTCGATAGAACTAAAAGTTATACATAGTTTAGAAGACAAGTTTATTGGTATATTTGCCAAAAACTGCCTGAGCAGAAACAAATGAAATGCAAGTTGTAAGTCATGACGTTCGACCAGTATTTTTTCTTTCCCTGTGAATACATTTTAAAAATACATATCAATATTAGTTCACACATACAAGTTTTTATACTATTATATAAAATGAGATGATTTTAATTATATTCATGGCAGCGGCAGCCCTTCTTAAGCTGCCGCTGCCATGATGCCAGCTGCAGTGGCGGAGGCGCCGCCAGGGCTATGTGCTCCATGGAGCTGGCAGGAGCCAGGAACAGGTGGAAGCCCCATCCCCAACCAAGTTGGGAGGGTGGAAGCTTCACGCTCCCTGGCACAGGTGCAGCCACCCAGTTGTGATTCTGGACCCAGGCCTCCCTATGCTATTGGGGCCTGGGAGCAGGCAGGAGCCCTTGCCTCCTGGGCACAGCTGCAGCCGCCCACCTGCTGCTGAAGACCCAGGAATCCCTTCACCTCTGCACTCTTGGGGGCCTAGGAAGCCTCCCTTCCCCCACAGTATCAGAAGTGCCTAATCCTGCTGCCTGGCCTCTTCCTGCTCTTGGTGCTTGCTCCAATTTCAGAGCAAATTGAGGCCAAGCCTAGGTACTGTTGCAACCCACCAGGTGTGCGCACACTCAGAGAAGGTCTGACATGCCAGCTCTCTGCCACCTTGGCCCCCTCTGGACATTAGGTACTGGTGAGCATGAGAGGGAGGCTAAGGGGGTGCTGAGAGCAGCTTGGTGTGGGCCTGCAGGCACCCCTTGGCACAAACAGCCTAGGTGCCATGGGCATATTGGATGGCAGGTTAATGGTGGCAGGAGGCAGACAGGCTCCTGGGCAGAAAGGGACAGGTCCCTGGTGAAACCCCACCTTCAGGCCAGAAAGGGCCTGAGGCCTGCGGGCCAGGCTGCCAGTTCTGTGGACCAGAGTGAGAACTTACGGTGCTTCTTCTGGGCGTGCCCATGGCTGCCCATAGACCAATCAGCATGCACTTCCTCCCTTCTGAGGCCCATAAAAATGCCAGACTCAGCCGGACTCAAGCAGATGATGGGACAACCTGCCTGCACAGATGGAACTACCCACTGTGGGTCTCCTCTCTGCTGGGAGCTAGCTACTCATTAGGATGACCTGTGTGCAGGGAGGAGAAGACCCACTGCCGGTCTTCTCTGAGCTGTTTTGCAGTTCAGTGAAGCACCTTTTCACCTGGCTCATCTCACTTGTCTGTTTACTTCATTCTTCCTAGATGTGGGAAAAGAACTCAAGACTCACCAAATTGCAGGGCTGAAAGTGCTGTAACACAAACAGGGCTGAAACAGGCCCCTTACTTGCCACATTGTAGGTGATGAGAGAAAGAAAAGAGAGAAGAGCTGTGACCCTTTGGGGAGCCCAGACCTAGCAGCTCCCCAAGCCAGGGCTGTGACACTCTCTTTGGGGCTCTGCAGTTCCTGGCATCTCCAAGCTTCTGGACACCACCACGTTCCCTGGTGCTTGCAATGGAAACTGCTTGCTGTATTCCTGGTCCAGCCACAGCATCAAAGGGAGGTGGCACCCATGCTGGTGCCTGGAGCCTCCCACCCTGCCACAGCCAGTGTACTTGACTGTAAGCAGTGACCAGACCCCACACTCACTTGCTCTTGCACCCCTAGTCGCTCCACGCCTGGCTCACCCTTAGCAGGCATGGGATCTGGGCAGGTAGCACAAGCCAAGTGCAACCTGTCAGAGCAACTGGGCTTAATGAGCCCAGTGGGCCTGAGCAAAACTTGGGTAAAGGCAACACTGGCCACAGAGGTATCTGGCAGGTGAAGTGACACCCTTAGGATCCTGTGACCATATGGCTGTTGATTTGTGCATCATCTCTTCTATACCTCTTTCATAAAATAAGGATACTATTACTCTTGTTGACTTACTTTTTTATACTCACTGATGTTGGAAATTTATATATAGCATTATGAAAAGCCACAAATTAATATTAACCAGCAACAATTATTTATTTATTCAATTCCCCTTGAATTGATTGGCTGAGTTTTTTCCTAAATATATCTAAATAAACATAACTTACCTTCAGCTTAATTTTGCCTCTGCTCCTGAAATGTTGCTCTCATGTGCAACAAAATAATTTTGATGTCATTTATCTGAAATATTTGATACATTTTCATTGTTCACAACTTATAAAAACGGAAAAATAAAATGACATAACCACTTCTATGCTATATGCCTCCTCTCACATTTGATCACTTCTTCAATTACTTCCTTTAAATTTTTCTTTGTAATTCCTCTTACCCTCTTGTCTGAGTTCATTTGGGCTACTGTAACAGAATACCATAGGCTGGCTAGCTTATAAACAATGTAAATTTATTTCTCACAGTTCTGGAGACTGAGAAGTCCAAGACGAAGGTGACAAAAGATTTGGTGTCTGGCGAGGGACCACTTCAATGGCCATCTTCTTGCTGTAACCTCACATGTTGGAGGGGGCAATGGAGTTCTCTGGAGTCTCTCTTGTAAAGGCCCTAATTCTATCTATGAGGGCTCCACGTTCATGACCTAATCACCTTCCAAAGGCCCCACCTCCTGATACCATTATATTATGGGTTGGGATTTAAACATATGAATTTTGAGGGAACACAGATTTGCAGTACCTCCTAAATATTTAGACTTTTTCTCTCTTACTTTCAATATTTTGCACTGCACAGTTTTAAGTATATTTAGTTAACGGCAAAAATGGAATTTATTTCCTCATATTTGCCTCTTTTTTATGTTATCGTATCATGATATCATCTGCTTTGTTTATGTGGAGAAGAATTCTATATACCTTTTTAGAAGATAGTGAGTGGACTTAATCAGTACAACTGTGTTGCATTAACTTTTATATAAGCCAAATTCCTGAAATTATATATGCGCATGCATACACACACACAGACTCTTACAGCCTTTGAGGAACGGTTGAACATATGGACATGTCATTCCGAAACTCGTCAGACCTGGGAATAGAAATTGTTTTACAACGTTGTTGTCTTCCTTTCTTATATCTAGAAATATTATAGAGTTAGTTGTGTTAACTCTTTCATGTGAATTTTTATAACCATAGTTTAGTATAAATATGGAAAAAATTCTGGTTTTTTAAACCAAATATAGCTTACTTATATACTTAAACTAGGCGGAGAAAACTTTACTGAGAAGTCAATCTTTTCCACTCTCAACTGCTTTGATAATAATATTTGTCATATTAATAACAACTTGCTTTTTGAGTATTCACTTTAGTTATTTCAGTGTTACCTGCATTATCTTGGAAGCACATGGACTATAGTCACTCTGGGGGACTTAACTCCCTGTCTTTACTGGATTTAAATGACACTTCACTTACTTCTCTACTTTAAATTTCATTTATAATGGAGTTAACATCGGTGGTCTCATAATTATATAACTTCTTTATACCCATACTCTGCTTACTGACCATCAATATTATAACATTCCTTTACTACATTCACAGTTATTTAAGAAATGGTTGCTGAATTTCTGGGTCTACTTAATTTTATTTCATCACTGTCAACTTCATCAAATACCTAGTCAATCCCACTTGGCCTATTCGCTAGACCTCCTGGGCATGAATTTCTTTCATCAAATTGGCTACCATGCCCTCTGCAAGAAGGTATACTGACATGTAATTTGTTCACTGTCCTCTGTTGTCATGTGCTAATTTCAGAGAGTGTTGCTCTACTTGTCCTATATGGCCCCACAGCTCAGAATCTAAAAAAGCTATAGAGCTGGCTTCATGAATGTGTGACCTTTGCAGTTGTACTGTGCTTGATTTAATGCTCTGTTTTTGCTGCTTTGAATTTCTTAATTGAATTTCAATCCAATGTCTTAATTTCTGGAAAGGGTCTTTGTCTAAACAAAGGCAATGGATCATGTGCATGAAAGGAGGTGATCCATGTAACATCCGTGTCTGCCATTCCTTGCCAACCCATTCACCTATAGCACTTGTGACACCCCATGATCACAGAGTTTTGTAAGCACTCAAAATGTTTAGAACTTGAGCAAGCCACAAAGCCAGTACAAAGTACAAGAAAGCCTACACTTTCCACTCAAATCATAACTTATGCCAAACACAGAAAGAAAGTGGTAGCATTCTACCAAATGTGAATCACCAGGAAGCTCTACAATATTCTTTCTTACTTATGCTACTTCCTTGGATAGCCTATTACTTATATTAAAAACAATGACAGGGGAGGGGAAAGATAAGGAAATCCATAATCCCTTTTTTCAATCATTCCTTAATCATCAGTAAGTTTGAAGTAGAGAAAGTTGGTAGAATATGCACGTATAATAATTACAAGAAGAAAAATTCAGCCAGTGTTGTGCAGCGTTTCTGCTGTTTTGTTAACAATAAAGCAGATAGTTGTGTTTGAGCTGTGAAATACTAATTAAGGGCTGGGTGTAGTAGCTCATGCCTGTAATCACAACATTTTGGAAGGCCGAGGTGGGAGGATCACTTGAGCCCAGGAATCTGAGCAGCCTAGGCAACATAGTGAGAACCTGTCTCTACAAAAATAAATAAATAAATGAATAAATAAAATTAACACGTCTGTGGTACCAGCTACTCTGGAGGCTGAGACAGAAAGACTGCTGGAGCCCAGGAGTTAGAGGTGATGTGAGGCTGCAGTGACCTATGATCACACCACTACACTCAGGCTTGGGAGACAGAGCAAGGCCCTGACTAAAAAGGGAAAAAAAGAAAGAAATATGAATTGTATATTTTGGATAATTTTGCATACAAGTTAAGTATTTTATATTTGCCTTTAAAATTACATTGCACAATATAAAAATAAATGGCTAATACATGCTAATAAATAAATTTTTATTTTACCTTACTTAGAAAAAGTATTAAATCACAGTGAGTCAAGAAGGAGCCAATGAAAGAAAAAACCTTTATGTTTTAATATTTTAATAACACTATTTTTCCTTTTTGAATAAGGCATCCCAATTTTCAATTTGTATTATTTTCCACAAATTATGTAGCCGCCCCTGAATGGCAGTGTACTATTACAAATGGAGTTTGCTTTTAGAAACATCAAGACTTAGGATTGACTCACAGCTTGTCTCTGTGGTTGTGCGTACATCAGTAAACTACTTAACTTGAATACCTGGGTTATATTTTATTCTTCTTGAGGTAGAGATAATAACAATCGTCTTTAATAGTCTCTGTAATAGAGTAAGATGCATGATTTCCCTAAGAGAGTGAAGATCAGGTGTACTCTTAACTGGGTATGTTTTCTTACCTCTAGTTTGTTTCTCTGGGTCTTCTGAGTATCATTCACTTAAGAATTGACCCAACAGAATCAAGTTGCATTCTAATGTTTAGTGATGTAGGTGTGATGCACGAGAAAAGTCCCATCAACCTACCTTGCTCTGTACTTTCAAAAGCAAAAGGGAACTAAACCTTCTATCATAAAATGAGAACAACAATAAAAGAGCCAGGTTTCTATCCAGATTTCTGTTGGGTCTCAAGACTCCTTTGTCATACTTCAGGAGTCCTTTGTAATAGAACAATGACAACACAAATGTGACCTTTCTCTCCTATGCTCCTAGCACCAGATACCGGTAGATTTTAATGTCAAACATTTAAAAGCTATGCTTCAGTTTGGAAAGCTGAAGTCAAATACTTTCATCCTCAAAATATGTTCTTCTCTACACACTACTTCCTTCTTTCTAGAGCTTACCCAGCATAAGGGCTTTCTCTCATCTCTAAGCAAGATTGTGCTTACATTTATATAGTCTTTCACCTCAATGAAATAGAAATTCAGCATTTTAGGAAACAGATTAAGCTGAAAAGATTTTGTTTCCTATCAAATATGATTGCAAGGAATATTCAGGTATTGACCAATCTTCCCTTGCTTTCTGCCTACATGAGAGATTCTTCAACTGTCCACATCCTGGTGAACTCCACATATGAATGTATCTTTAGGAAATAGAGGTTGACCTTGTAGAAATTGTCTATTATGCAGGTAAGACTATACCTCTGAAGAACATTTGGACAAGTTTGAAAAGTAGGAGAAATGTCAGTGCTCTGGCAACTGTGATCTCAGAGGAAGAGGGCCATTTTACTGGTTATCTGAAAACGTTGTATAATCATTTCTCTTGTTATCAATATATAATTTAGTTTGAGAAGGAGTAAACAGAGCTAGGCATGCTTGAAAACATCAGCCTCAGATAACTGATCTCTTCCTCTGCCCCCTTACCAGCTATTCTATCCCTTGACACTCTCTTTGCCATGCCCTCAAGCACGGGAACACAGCAATACCAGGATTCTTAGGCCTTATAAAGGAGATTCTGTGGGGAAGACTTTTCATAAAATCCTCATATATTTTTCCTCTATTCCTAGGTTCACAACCTTCCATGTCTAATCTCCACCAAAGAAAAATGAATTATGTATAATAAGCATGAGTAGGAGCCAAAAATATTTGTTAATTATATTAAGAGGTTGTTCATATGTTGTAAGAAATAAAATAACTCATGTATTTTCAGATATAAATTTTCATATCATATCCTGTATATAAAGAAACTAAAATATAATAATAGAAGAAGGACATTTTATCCATGATATGGTTTGAGTGTGTGTCTCCTTCAAATCTCATGTTGAGACATGATCCCCAGTGTTGAAGATGGGACCTGGTGGGAGATGTTTGGGTCATAGGGGTGGACCCCTCATGAACGGCTTGGTGTTGCCCTCATGGTAATGAGTGAGTTTTCACTCTGCGTTCACATTAAATCTGGATGTTTAAAAGAGTGTGGCACCTCCCTCCTCTCTCTGTTGCTCCCTCTCTCACCGTGTGATATGCCTGCTCCCACTTCACCTTCTGCCATGATTGTAAGCTTCCTGATGCCCTCGTCAGGAGCAGATACCATCACTATGCTATGCCATCACTATGCTTCTTGTACTGCCTGCAGAACCATGAGCTAAATACATCATTACCCAGCCTCAGGAATTGTTTTATGGCAGTTTCAAACAGACTAATACAATCCCAGTTGGCCAAATCAGCAAAATCAACCCAAGCAGCCAAATATCTCATGTTGAAATGGTACTAAAATTTAGTTTTTCTGACATAGGGCTTGCTTCTAAGTTTGAGATAATGAATATCTTGAGTCATATGTATGAATACATATTGATATAGACACATTGTACAAATATAACATTTGATTTTATATTTTAAATCTTTTGTTGATTTGTGTATACAACATTTTTTAGTATGTGAAAAAATTTGACATATACAAAATTAAACTTGCATGTGCCAATGAGTGCTAAAAATACAAGACTTTTTAAATAAAAGTATATCTTTCAGGAACAGTATACGATTCCTTTCACGATCTTCAATTAAACTACCAACAGAAATTTTCTGAGATGTTAATGTGCCAGTTTCTCTTATCTTTTGTTTGTACTTTCAAGTAAGACTTTATTTTCTCTCCTTTAGAATGCCATCATGAATGCAGATATATGAAGACACTCAATTTTGAATCAAATATGTCAAAATATATTTGATTAACTTTGTCTTTCTCTCATTTTAGAAATGATGTATGACTTTTACTCTGAGGGAATAATAATATATCATCATTCCTCAACATATCATATTATGTGTTTTCTATTAGGTTAATTTTGGAATAATAATATGAAGAATAAAATTAAAATTTGAGTGACGACAGTTGTGTAAACAATAGCCCAGTACCATCATGCAATATTCCATGTGGCATAAAATTGGTATGAGACAAGTTCTTTTAGAGAAAACATGAGCTTGTCCATCAGAATGCCTTTCCTGTTTCATGAGAAGCCTGTTTTGGCTACCTTAGAAATCTTCTGATATACAAGTATCAGTCCACTAATTTTAATTTTAACAAAGCTCTAGAAAGTCTACTCAAAAGATACATATATCTTCAGTATCAAAATTATATTCTCAATATTATGTAGGTACTTTTCTCTCAGATTTGAGAATTTGTTGCAGACCTCTGTGGAAAAATTGAGATTGCCTTGAACTATTGGACAGGTTTGTTTTAGGAAGGTACTGCAAAAAAACACATTTTTCCCCCCTAAATTAATAGAACTGACATTGATAGGCAAGCAGAATATTTTAAAAGCCAAGAATAGCAGTGCCTAAAAAACTTTGATATTATCTAGCACATCATTTTAACTTCACACAAAATAAAACTGAAATTCACAAATACAATGATTAACCCAATACCAATCACCTAGTATGGGCTCAATAAATATGATTTGCTAATATTTTGAAAATTTCACCAATTTTCACATGTTAAAAGTAATCTGCAGAACACTGTGCTGGGAATCCTGGGGGCTACAGAGGAAACAAAGCAATGTCTATTTCCAAGAATGAAATGACATTTACATAAACAACAGAATATTAAGTCATCGAACAGGCACCTATTGTGTCCTTACAATGTAGTTAGCATTGTGTGAGTTAATGATGGAGTGATAGTGAACACAGCAGTCATGTGCATAGTTTTCTGGAATTTAGAGCCAATTGAGAGAAATTTGGTTAACAACTGAATATATAAAAATATATAATTACACATTAAGGTAAGTGCTTTGAATAAAACATGACATAAGAGAACACATTAAAGGGAACCTAAATTATACTAAAGTTTAGGGAAGATTTCTTTCAAAAATGATCATAGACTTTTACCTGAAACGGGTCTCAATCCAGACCACAAGAGAGGGTTCTTCTATATTGCACAAGAAAGAACTCAGGGTGAGTCGACAGAGTAAAATGAAATCAAGATTATCAGAGAAGTACAGAAACAAAAGAATGGCTACTCCATAGGCACAGCAGTCTCGAGGGCTGTTAGTTGGTTATTTTTATGGTTTTTTTGTTGGTCATGTGCTAAACAAGGGATGGATTTAAAAAGTTAAAAATTTTAAAAGTTACCTGTGTGGTCTAAAAAGGAGAGACTTTCAGTTCTGACAACTCCCTTTAAAAATGGGTGGGGAGTTCCCAGAACTGAGGATACTTCCCCTTTTTAGACCATATAGGAGAACTTCCAGACATTGCCATGGCATTTGGAAACTATCATGGTGCTGGTGGGGGTGGCTTTTAGCATGCAAATGCATTATAATTAACGTTTAATGAGAGTGAAGACTGCCAGAGGTTGCTTTCATTGCCATGTTGGTTTTGGGTGGGCTTTGCCTAGCTTCTTTACCACATCCAGTTTTGTTTTTATTTTTGTTTGTTTTAGATGGGGTCTTACTCTTTCATCCAGACTGGAGTGCAGGGGCACGATCTCAGCTCACTGTGCAACCTCCACCTCCCAGGCTTAAGTAATTCTCCCGCCCCAGCCACCCAAGTAACTGAGACTACAAGCCCGCACCACTACCACCCGGCTAATTTTTGTATTTTTAGTAGAGACGGGGTTTCACCATGTTGACCAGGCTGGTCTCGAACTCCTGACCTCAAATGATCCACCCGTCTCAGCCTCCCAAAGTTCTGGGATTACAGGAATGAACCAACATGTCTGGCTCATCTTGTTTTATCAGTGTGGTCTTTGTGACCCATATCTTTTGAAACCAGTCCTGCTGACCTCCTGTTTTAACTTGTGACTAACAAAGCCTAGCCTCCTGGAAATGCATCTCAGCAGGTCTCAGCCTCATTTTTACCTGCCCCCTATTCAAGATGAAGTCACCCTGGTTCAAATGCCTGACAGACTAAGATCTGAAACAAAACAGGAGAAAATGTTGTATGCTTTAAAATTTATAAAAATTTATATAAATTTTATTAAAAATTTATAAAAAGATCAATGTGGCTAGATCTTCGAAAAACATGAAGAGGTTGACATGAGATGGGGATGGAAGAGGGATGGGGATGGGGAGAGTTTACCTAGGGTGTATCTGTAGCATGAATTTTCTTTATTTTAAGTTCAAAAAAATGATGGATGATCTTAATCCAACTCGTACTTTGTTGTTAAAAAATATATCACTATTACGAGTTTTAGTATTTGTTTTTTTCATCTTTCATCTGGCCTTAGAACTCAGCCTTAATGCTAGCTCAGTTCTTTTCTTATACAGATTTGGGAAGACTTCATAGAGCAATCAGATGTCAAGAACTATCCCCCCATTCCTCCACACACCTACAAGCTTTGATATCTAAGTGAAATAAGACCAAAATAAGTTTTACCTTTAATTTGTCATTTTGGTCAGGCTAGCCCTGCCTATTGTTATCTCAGTCTAATCTTTTAAATTTGATGAATTTATCAATATAACATACTAAGTGACTACCCAAAGTTGAACAACAATGATTCTTAACATATGTTTTGAAATTAACACAACTCATTGGTATTGAGGTGCTATTTCATGTAGTAAAGCCAGAGATGCCAGGGATATGACTCTTGCATTGGCGGAGTTATCTCTACTTCTTAATAGATATCTTAGCAAGTGTTAAACAGAATTGATTTTTTAGAAGTATTGTATTAGTCTATTTTCACACTGCAATAAAGAAATACCCAAGACTGGGTAATTTATAAAGGAAAGAGGTTTAATTGACTCATAGTTCCACATGGCTGAGGAGGCCTCAGAAAACTTACAATTATGGCTGAAGGTGAAGGGTAAGCAAGAACCTTCTTCACAAGGTGGCAGAAGAGAGAAGTGCAAACGGGAAATGCCAGATGTTTATAAAACCATCGGATCTCATAAGAACTAATTCACTATCAGGAGAAGAGCATGATCCAATCACTTCCCTCCCTCTACACATGGGGATTCCAATTCAAGATGAGATTTGGGTGGGAACACACAGCCAAACTTATTAGATATCAATCTTATTATTTCTGGGCCTGGTTCCAACACTCCAGTGCAAATTGTTAAGCTTTGATAGAGTATTTTAGGCTGATGCCAAAATTTGCACTTGAAATTTTTGTAATGATCTCCATAATTCCTTCCACACTCGTGTCCTGATTTATTAATACAGATAAATGACATTCCAAATTGGGATTTAGCATCATTGTATAACAGAATATTTATGTGAGGAAAAAAGCCATGGAGGGTAACAGTCATCTTACTAATTCAGTCATAAAGAACAACTTTGAAGATGGGGGAGAAAGCCACAACCATGCACTTATCTGCTTCCAATGATAGTTCTATTCATGAGCAAGCAAAATCTTAACCAATGCTGAGGTGTCAATAAAACAGTTTTGAAAGTGAGTTCGGGACAATTAAAGAGAGAGCTCAAGAGCTTGACTGTGACTCCTCTCACAGAGACCTATGTTAATACACCTTTAATTCTCTGTTAATCCATTAGGATATGTCTTAAAATTCTCTCAGATTTTATTCACATGCTTGAAGGTCTCTGTTTCTCCAGCTTACAACTTCCAACATACTTACAAAATTAGCAATATATCATCTTCATTTACTTTATTGTACTATAATTAAAGTTAATAAAAATTAGAGTTTTATAGTTAAATTAAACAATCCGAAGTTTTATAGGGAAAAAAGTCAAAGTACCACCCATTTCCCATCTATTATCAATCCAGCATACAGATTACATAGGAGTAAACGCTGTCAATATTTTGGTGTGTGATGATGTTGTACTTTGAAACCTTTTATTGCATGCATGCACAAATTATGTATGTGTGCAGTCATGAGTGTGTCTGTATAATTTTTCTTGTTATTTTGTTATGAGAATTTTCAGATGTAAAGAAAATTTGAGGGACCAGGAGTGATGGCTCACGCCTGTAATCCCAACATTTTGGGAGGCTGAGGCGGGTGGATCACTTGAGGTCAGGAGTTTGATACCAGCCTGAGTGACAAAGTGAGACTGTCTCAGAAAAAAATAAAAAGAAAATTTGAAAAAAGTTCTAAACAACTGACATTATGCTATGTTTGCTTTATTACTTGTCTATCTGTCATCTCTTTATCCTCCAGCCCTCTATCAAATCATTTTACCCTTTCAATGCATTTTAAGCTACAATGCAGATATCAGTATACCTTATCCTTAAACATTTCGGCATGCAAATAATTACTCAGAGTTCAATATCTAGTCACTATCCTTTCTTTTATAATTTTTAATGTAAGATTTATTAATGCATAATTTATATACAGTAAGACTTACTCTTTTAAGATGTATAGTTCTATGAAGTTTGGCATTTCTGTCAAACTCAAGTTGTAGGATTTTCCCATTACCCCAAAAGTTCTCCTGCTATCTCTTTGTATTTAGTTATTTTCCCCATTCTTAGCTCTAGCAATCACTGTCCATTTTTTTTCTTTTCATTTTTTGTTGTAAGGTCAAATAAATGAAGTCATAGGGTATCTATGTGCTCTGCCACATTCTGAAATATGAACTCTGTATTCCCTAAAATAGGCTTGTGTAAAATTCATTCTTTCATTTTCAGTAATCTGTTCAAATTTCCTTTTAAATTCTTTCCTTTCAATTCTGCTTTCTACTTGAATCCCGTTCTGTTTTCATACCACTACCTAGTTTTTACATTTAAGTAAGATCTCCATTACAATAGGATAAAGCCCAGCTTTAAAGGCCCTACTGGCTTGCTTTTGCCTTCCAATCTAATCAGAAAAATTTGCATTTCCTGAGGGCCATTATTGGTTTAGCTCCAACATCTTAGAACTTTCATTCAAGACAGCTTATAACTTTTCATTGTCTTGGTGAATCTCAGAATGCTTTGTTTTGCATTCTGAGATCCCTTGATGAAGAGGAGGGTCTGTTCAGTCTGTTGGGGGGCTGAGGATTTTATTTTTATTTCTCACTATTCTTTATTGAGGCAG
Organism: Pongo abelii; assembly: GCF_028885655.2. Lineage (NCBI taxonomy): Eukaryota > Metazoa > Chordata > Mammalia > Primates > Hominidae > Pongo > Pongo abelii. Next base: position 73,431,191 of record NC_071999.2, read on the forward strand.
ATGAGATAAATAGTAATACCCACTGTAAGGTTTTAAAAGTTTGAAAGGATCTACACATTTTTCTAAAAGCTAAATTTTATCCAAATTTTAGACTACAAACTATATTTCAGTAAATCTACATAGTAATAGTGAATATATATATTTAAGTGAACAGATACCTTGTGCATAACTTAGGAATTTGGACTCATAATGTCAAACAATGACATGTACATTCTCAAAGATACGATCATTTATATGTGAAATTTTATTAATATTAGCTAAAGATAGTTATGAGAAAGCAAACCTTTAAATAGTTATCATATATTAAAATGATATTTCCATTGGGTTTTGTCCATGAGGCAGAAAGACAGAATCGTGAACAGTCAGCAAACAGATGAAGGTGGGATTTGGGGGAAGCTGTAATAAGTTAAAAACCTGGTGCACATATGAGCATGAAAATAGGACAGAAATCTCAATAAAACCAGGAATAGGTTTAAATTAAGTCAAAAGGCCAGAAATCAAATGGAATAGGTGGTTGTCAGAAGAAACACTATAGAGATTCAGGAGTTCATAAATAGGTTATTGAGTTAGAATCTTCACAAAGTATCAAATTTTGGCACTGTGGAAGAGGTTTGGTCTATAGAATTAACAATAATAGTGGTTAAGCAATTGTAAGTAAGATTCTAGAGTAAATTTTATTTGCCTATTGACATTTCCTTTTCTCTTGAACAGATTTTCTCCTTATTTCTTTTTTTCTTTTATTCACACTTTGTTCTTCAATATTGCTATGTATTCTCATTAGTTTAACATAAGAATAAAATAATTTTGTTTTTTCAACCTACAGAAATATGAATATACAATTGTAGAGTATACAAATATAAAGCAATATGCTGTTAGTAAACATCACAATTGCACAGAGAGTACCTTCCTTTTGATAATTAAGAATTACTTTCTAGATTGAATACAATTAGTTTTTATTATTTAGTATTTCATTAGGAAAGGACATTGGTCTATGAAACACCTCTATCAATTGGGAAAACTGATAATTGAGTGTACCTGCATGGTTTGATAATTATTATCTAGGAATAACAGAATAATAAATTCATCTGTCTTCTAGAAATTTTTATATTTGTGCTTTTCCTATTGTCAGTATAATATCACTATTCTCAACATGACCACAAACAGAAAAGGCAAAACTAAAAGGACATTTTACCTGGCTTACTTTAAGTGCTTTTTCTTTTAGTCATGTTGAGATGTCTGTTCCTTACTTTTTCTATATTATGTGATTTGGTAAAGATTTATGTACCTCCATGTACCTATAATTACCAATTATGGGCATGGTATGAATTGCAACTTTAAAAGAAAGGCACAGTGATATAAGAACTTTTGTAATCTTTTCCATGCCTTTCGGGTTAACCATAAAAACAAAAAAGAACTGTTTACTAAATTTTAATTGAGCTTATTTGCTTCATTTTATTGTAGTTTTAATAACATGTAACAATAAACCATTTTAAAATGAAAATCATTATTGCAAAGCATAGAATACCAAAAATCATAATATATTTTAACCCTATAATTCTACAGCTGAACAGCAACAAGATGCATATTAGTTCCTGTTGAAAATAAGCAATTTGAGGTACTGAAACATGATCTCCTGGGTCCATGCTTGGGCTTGGGCCACAGTGTCCCTTGCCTTCTATTTCAGTCAGATGGCTGCCAGTATTTTTAAAAGACAAAAAAAAACTTAAGTGATGATAATTTAAGTAATACATTCAAATAACACAATCAAATTTCACTTAAGTAGTAGCTTTCTGAAAATATACTCACTAACTAGAAAAAGCATAATCATAAACAATCATTAGTGACTCTGTAATCTAACCTGTGTTTCCAGCATGGCCAGTTGTTTTTCGCTAAGTTTTGGATACATATTTCTTAATTAACTTAAAGAATATATCTCAGTTATCATAGATTATAGTGAGCTGAAATTGGGTTAAAATTAACAAGGTATGATAAATGTCATCCTATCTAAACAGTCAGCACTAACTAGGCACTGGAGTTGCTGAATCTATGGAAATCCAATCCACAGAAGACTGGAGTAGTGGTTGTCAACAGAGTCCCTAGCAATAGGATGGTGATTTTCAATTAACCTAGAACAGCAGGGATTTTAGTAACTATTCAAATTACTTTATGGTGCAACTGAAAAGTTGATCTATTTCTTATTTGTGTGTGTATAATATACTATACATACACATGCACATAAATGTATGTGTGTAAATACATGTAGCGTGTGAGATAAAAATGTAGACAACAAAGTATTTTCTGGCTCTGTGTTAAACAATGCTAATAATTAGAAATAACTTATCAACTTGCTCCAGGAAATAACTATTTCTAGAAGACAAGTAAAACAACAAACAGCTTACCTGTCAGATACATGTGCTTACCAAGACTGAGTTCGAGGACCTCTCCTCGCTTTTATTTCCAATCCAAAGATATTATGCCAAATTCTGACCATCTCAAATAATTGTTTTCGCCTCTAAGACTCTCCTTAAAATCATCCACTCTTGAATCTAAAACCCAGTAACACTTTTTCCTAACCTTTTTTATTTTGAAACATTTCCAAGATTATGTAAAGGTGTTCTTCTCCTAACTGCAGTAGATTGAATACACACTGCTTCACTATTGGATTTTCATGTTTTCATGGAGATTGTGTGAATGAGTGTGTTTGCATGTATACATATATTTATATATTTTACCTATAGCCATATTTAAATATAACCATAAATAACAGCTAAAACTATATGCATGTATTGAATGTTTATAAATTGCCAAAACACATGCCCCACACTTTGTCTCTTTAATTCTGTCATAAACCTTATCAAGTAGGTATTAATGTTACAGACATTTTATAGATGGAAAAATTTAGACTTATAGATGTGAAGTGATGTACCTACTATACCAGGAATACATGCCAGAATTTGTGTCTAAGCTTTGCAACTCTAGAGTCCAAGTGTTAATCCGCACATCCATTGCCATGAAGAAACATAACAGTAGCCTGGGGCAAAAGGAAAAAAAGATGTGTCTTCTGTGTGTTTATTGCAACACTATTACAATTGCAAAGACATGGAACCAACCCAAATGCTCATCAATGATAGGCTAGATAAAGAAAATGTGGTAAATATACACCATGGAATACTATGCAGCCATAAAAAAGAATGAGATCCTGTCCTTGCAGCTACATGGATGAAGCTAGAGACCATCATTCTCAGCAAACTAACACAGGAACAGAAAACCAAACCCCACAAGTTCTTACTCACAAGAGGGAGTTGAACAATGAAAACACATAGACACAGGGAGGGGGGACAGCACACACTGGGGCCTGTCAGGGTGTGGGGTGCAAGGGGAGGGAGAGCATTAGGACAAACACCTAATGCATGTGGCGCTTAAAACCTAGATGACGGGTTGATAGGTACAGCAAACCACCATGGCACATGTATACCTATGTAACAAACCTGCACATTCTTCACAAATATCCTAGAACTTAAAGTAAAATGATAATAATAAAAAAGGATGCGTCTTCACTTAAAACTTTGATATTTGTTCATCATGGATACATTTATTGATTTTTACTTTTAAAAATACTGCATTAAGTATTTACATTGATAATTGAATTTAGCACCCCATTTTTTTAAAGGACTCTCATGTACCTCCTGTTTAAAGTACATCATTAAATTTTGTGCCCAAAGCAAATGCCTCATCCACTTGTCTTGCCCAACCCTAGTACTGGCTCTGTGACATATTCACTGCCATTGGCACTGGAGGAATGAAGGAATCTCATGGAAGTTTCTGACCAACTACTATTGGTGAATGATTATGAGAAACTCATAAAACTTACCTGGGCCTCAGTTCCTTCATCTAGGAATTAAGAGTCATAATGTAAAATAGATAATGTTACTATGGAATTTCAATTTGTAGTATAAAGTGCTTTATACAGATTACTTAAATGTTATGAATTTAATTTTAACTAGATCTAATAATACAGTAAAAGAACAATGAAGAAGGGTGGGTTTGCTGGTCATTAGCCCTTACCTTTGAGCATTATCTTAGCACACTAAAATAAACCCTAGACAGATTTCCTGCATGGCAGAATGAGGAGTACTATGAACCTGATCTCCAGTGACATGACCACAACTGTTAATATTATAAAGACAAAGATAAAACCAAGCAGTAAAACTCTCTAAAAACTCTCCTTAGTGTATACACCAAACAAAAAAGTATCTATTCAAGAAAATGTACTGAAAATAAGTTAATTGGAACTTGTGTTATTGAGCTACAACTCACTTCCCATTGCCTAGCTCTGCATGAAAGATGGTCAACTTCAAGTGAATACAGCCAAGAAGATGAAGATATTTCTGCCCTGAGCTCTAAGTCAAGGGCTACAGGGTCTTCCTGGAAGGGGCAGACATCAAATATTTATTATTTGCTGCAGTTCACATGGCAAAGGCTAAATTCCAGGATAGTGCAGCTGAGAGGTATGATGATCTCTTTTTTCACTTAGCCTCCCTGGTAGGTAAGAATTTCTGTGCCAGGCATGACAGTCCAAGAGAACTGGAGCAATAATTTTCTTGCCACAGCTTGTTCATTAACGTAGAGTTCAACATAGGCAGAGAAAGGCAATACTACCAGAGAATATCTCCCGTGCTCAGTACCCTACTCATGAAACAGGAATGTCACTTCAAGAAAGCTAGGCCACTATGCCTGCCCCCTGTCTAGGAGCAGTGGCTTGGAGATTTTTCCAACAAGAGAAAGGCCATAAGAATTGAAAACTCGGAAGCCTTCTTGAAATGTATTGACTTTATTTGAAGAGGAGTGTTAGGAAGTTGATACCTTAAGATGATATCAAAAACAATGGATGTTTTTGTGAGATGGACATAAGAAAATATGGGTAGTTTCATGACAGCAATAAGCTAAACTGTAGTCCTGTTAGTTTACCAAACAGAACCAGGGAAAGGTATTCCTAAGAGGAGACGTTCTGGGGTCAAAGCAAACTTTAAAGATTATTCTCAAAAATTATTCCTGAAAAGTAGTATGACTTTAATTGGGTCAGACTGTGGAGAAATTTATACCCCAGTGCATTGATAAAAAATAGAACAATAAGCTGGCAATTAGTGGAGCCTAACAGCTGTGTGTAAGACCAGTGGAAAAAGATGGCTTAACAGAGAAATCAGAGAAAAATAAAGTCAAAGAGAGCCCTGCTAACAAGTCATCTCAGGGCAACTGTGCACATGTTCAACACTATCCTCGGAGAAGCAACATCAGATGTTTCACACTGCAGGGGAAAAAATGCCTTCTCTAAAATAAACCAGTTAAATTACAAAGGAAATGCATTTTTAAACATTAACAATAAAGTTTGAAGGTATGAAAATCAGTATCTAGAAGTATTAGAATATATTATCTAAAATGTACAGATTTCAGGAAAAATATATGGATATGCAAAGAAATAAGAAAGTGTGAGCCATAAACAGGAAAAAAACAATAAACAAACAAAAACAATAACAAATCACCACCACCACCACAACAAAAAACAACTCAAGCAACAGAAAATGCCTGTGAGAGGGCATAGGTGCTGGACTTACACAAATACTTCAAAGCAGCTATTATAAATATGTTCAATAACTAAAGAAAAATCATGTTTAAAGAAGTAAAAAAAAAAAAAAGGAAAAATAAAGAAGTAAAGGAAGTAAAGGAATTTCTGGCAATGTCTCATCAAGCAGAGAACATAAAAAAAAAGTTATTTTTAAAGAACTAGAAATTATGTAATTGAAAAGTATAATAATTTTATTTAAAAATTACCTGGTGGGGCTCAACTGTACCTGCAATCTGGCAGGAGTCAAAAATCCACTAAGTTGAATATAGATCAAAAACTATTATGCAATCTGAATAACAGCAAGAAGAGAGAAATAAATATAATGAACAAAGCCTCAACAAAACGTGTAACACTTTAACCACATCAATATGTGTGTAATAGGCATAGCAGAAAGAGAGGAGAAAGAAATAGAAAAAAAATAAGAAAATTATAACAGAAAACTTCTAAACTGTATGAAAAAAATCAATCTACACATTCAAGAAGCACAATAGACTAGCAGTAGGATCAACACAAAAGGGATCAACACCTGAAGACATCACATAAAATAATGTCAAAAAAACAAGGAGAAATTCTTGAAAACAACAAGAAAAATTACTTATGCGCATGGTAACTTCAATAAGATCAACAGCTGTTTCATTAATATCATCATAAACAATGGAGACCTGACCAAGTGAGAAAATAATTAAATAGAGGACTAAAAGAAAATAAAGCAAACATAAAAATCAACCAATAATATTATACCAGCAAAAGTTGTCTTTCAAAAATGAATGGGAAATAAAGATATTCCCAGATAAAAACTGAGATAATTTGTTGAAGAAGACAACCTTATAAGAAATTGTTCGGGAATTTCTTCAGAATGAAAGTCTGTTCTTCAGGGCAAAATTAAATATATAAATGCATATTTTGTATTCTTTCTTCTTTAACTAACATAAAAAGCAATCGTGTAAAACTATATATATCAATAAACCATTGAGCTTATAACAATAAAAATGTAACATATTTGACAATAGAGTTGAAAAAAATTAATAGGACAAAATCTAATAGTATGTTTGTTCTTCCATCTCTCAGTGTCTTTAAAATACATAAAATTATATAAAGTAATAACTACAACATTAAATTTTGGGGATTATGATGCATATATGTAATATGCATGACAAAATTTTCAAAAAGGGGGGGAAAAGAAAATAGAGATATATAAAGTAAAACATCTATGTCTTTTGTGGAATTGAGTTAGTATAAATCTTTAGCTAATTCTGAAGAAGTGCTTTATATGTTAAGCCCTATAAAAACTACTAATAAAATAACTAAAAATATAGTTTAAAAAATTAAAGAAATAAAATATGTCATCATAAAATACTCAGGCAAAAAGATCAGTAAAGAAGAAATGGAGGAACGAAAAAAGCCATGACATATTAGAAGCAAATAGTAAAATGACAAATGCAAATAAATCAATTACAACATAAAATGTGAATGGAGAAAACAATTTAATCAAAAAAGATTGCCAGACTGGATAAAAAGATAATGCAACTATATATTGTCATTTTGTAGTTTCAAATACATGGAGAATAAAAGTGGGAAAAAAGATATATCACTCAAAGGTTAACCATAAGAAAGCTGAAATGGCTGTAACATGATCTGAAATGACAGACTTAAAAATGTTATTAAAGATAAACAGGGACATTGTATAATGATTAAATGGTTAATTCATCAGGAAAATGTAATAACTATAAACATATTGAACATATATTCACCTAAAAACAGGGTTTCAAAAAACATAATGCAATAATTGATTGAATTCTAGGAAGAAACATTCAATTTAGGAATAATAGTGAAGATTTCAATGTACCACTTTTAATACTGTTTTTAATACTTCACTAACAGTCATGTATAGAATGCTCTACCCAAATACAATATATACTCTTCTGAAGCTATCATTGAATGGTCTCCAAGAGACAGCATATGGTAGGCCATAAAACAGGGCTAATGAATTTAAAAGATTTGAAATTATACAACTATATTTTGCGACCAAATATAATGGAAATATAAATCAATAACAAAAAGAAATTTAGGATTTGTGATGATGAAAATGTGACACAGCATACCAAAACTTAAAGGTTACAGCTGTAGCACTCATAGGAGGAAAATATGTGTCTGTAAATTTCTACATAAAAATAAGAGGAAAGATTTCATGTGTATGACCACATGTATAATTCTTTTTCTTTAAGAGTCTAGACATGCAGAGCAAAACGAACCTAAAAAATCAGAAGGAAGAAGATATTAAAGATGATAGTATAAATACATGAAATAGAGAATTGAATAACAATAGAGAAAATCAACAAAGCCCAATGACCATTTTTTGTCAAGATCAACAAAATTAACAACATTTTGGCTAAACTAACAAGAGAACAACAGAGAAATATCAAATTACCAAAATTAGTGACAAAAGAAGGAGTATCACTACTGACATTAGAGAAACAGAAGGGATTACAGAAGACAACATTATAATCACTCTACATCAACAACAACAACGAAACGTAAACGGAAGGGACGTATTTCCAGAAAGACAGAAACTACTGGAAAAAAAAATCATGAAGAAACAGAAAATCTGAAGAGACTTACAAAAGTACAGAGATGAGATTAGTAACTATAAAACTAACCATCAATATTAGACAGATCAACAACACAGAAAATTAGCAAGGATATTCAGGACTTGAACTCAGTTCTGGACCAAGCAGACCTAATAGACATCTACAGAACTCTCCTCCCCAAATCAACAGAATATACATTCTTTTCAGCACCACGTCACACTTATTCTAAAATTGACCACATACGTGGAAGTAAAACACTCCTCAGCAAATGCAAAAGAACAGAAATCATAACAGTCTCTCAGACCACAGTGCAATCAAATTAGAACTCAAGATTAAGAAACTCACTCAAAACCACACAATTACATGGAAACTGAACGACCTGCTCCTGAATGATGACTGGGCTCCTGAATAATAAAATTAAGGCAGAAATAAATAAGTTCTTTGAAACCAATGAGAACAAAGACACAATGTATCAGAATCTCTGGGACACAGCTAAAGCAGGGTTTAGAGGGAAATTTATAGCACTAAATGCCCACATCAGAAAGCAGGAAAGATCTAAAATCAACACCCTAACATCATAATTAAAAGAACTAGAGAAGCAAGAGCAAACAAATTCAAAAGCTAGCAGAAGACAAGAAATAACTAAGATTAGAGCAGAACTGAAGCAGATAGAGATATGAAAAACCATTAAATGGTATTGCCTAGGTTTTCTTCTAGGGTTTTTATGGTTTTAGGTCTAACATTTAAGTCTTTAATCCATCTTGAATTGATTTTTGTATAAGGTGTAAGGAAGGGATCCAGTTTCAGCTTTCTACATATGGCTAGCCAGTTCTCCCAGCACCATTTATTAAATAGGGAATCCTTTCCCCATTTCTTGTTTTTGTCAGGTTTGTCAAAGATCAGATAGTTGTAGATATGTGGCATTGTTTCTGATGGCTCTGTTCTGTTCCATTGATCTATATCTCTGTTTTGGTACCAGTACCATGCTGTTTTGGTTACTGTAGCCTTGTAGTATAGTTTGAAGTCAGGTAGTGTGATGCCTCCAGCTTTGTTCTTTTGGCTTAGGATTGACTTGGCGATGCGGGCTCTTTTTTGGTTCCATATGAACTTTAAAGTAGTTTTTTCCAATTCTGTGAAGAAAGTCATTGGTAACCTGATGGGGATGGCATTGAATCTGTAAATTACCTTGGGAAGGATGGCCATTTTCATGATATTGATTCTTCCTGCCCATGAGCATGGAATGATCTTCCATTTGTTTGTATCCTCTTTTATTTCATTGAGCAGTGGTTTGTAGTTCTCCTTGAAGAGGTCCTTCACATCCCTTATAAGTTGGATTCCTAGGTATTTTATTCTCTTTGAAGCAATTGTGAATGGGAGTTCACTCATGATTTGGCTCTCTGTTTGTCTGTTATTGATGTATAAGAATGCTTGTGATTTTTGTACATTGATTTTGTATCCTGAGACTTTGCTGAAGTTGCTTATCAGCTTAAGGAGATTTTGGGCTGAGACAATGGGGTTTTCTAGATATACTATCATGTCATCTGCAAACAGGGACAATTTGACTTCCTCTTTTCCTAATTGAATACCCTTTATTTCCTTCTCTTGCCTAATTGCCCTGGCCAGAACTTCCAACACTATGTTGAATAGAAGTGGTGAGAGAGGGCATCCCTGTCTTGTGCCAGTTTTCAACGGGAATGCTTCCAGTTTTTGCCCATTCAGTATGATATTGGCTGTACCATTCAGGACATAGGCATGGGCAAGGACTTCATGTGTAAAACACCAAAAGCAATGGCAACAAAAGCCAAAATTGACAAATGGGATCTAATTAAACTCAAGAGCTTCTGCACAGCAAAGGAAACTACCATCAGAGTGAACAGGCAACCTACAAAATGGCAGAAAATTTTCGCAACCTACTCATCTGACAAAGGGCTAATATCCAGAATCTACAATGAACTCCAACAAATTTACGAGAAAAAAACAAACAACCCCATCAAAAAGTTTGCGAAGGACATGAACAGACACTTCTCAAAAGAAGACATTTATGCAGCCAAAAAACACATGAAAAAATGCTCACTATCACTGGCCATCAGAGAAATGCAAATCAAAACCACAATGAGATACCATCTCACACCAGTTAGAATGGCAATCATTAAAAAGTGAGGAAACAACAGGTGCTGGAGAGGATGTGGAGAAATAGGAACACTTTTACACTGTTGGTGGGACAGTAAACTAGTTCAACCCTTGTGGAAGTCAGTGTGGCGATTCCTCAGGGATCTAGAACTAGAAATTCCATTTGACCCAGCCATCCCATTACTGGGTATATACCCAAAGGACTATAAATCATGCTGCTATAAAGACACATGCACACGTATGTTTATTGCGGCATTATTCACAATAGCAAAGACTTGGAACCAACCCAAATGTCCAACAATGATAGACTGGATTAAGAAAATGTGGCACATATACACCATGGAATACTATGCAGCCATAAAAAATGATGAGTTCACGTCCTTTGTAGGGACATGGATGAAATTGGAAATCATCATTCTCAGTAAACAATCGCAAGAACAAAAAACCAAACACTGCATATTCTCACTCATAGGTGGGAATTGAACAATGAGAACACATGGACACAGGAAGGGGAACATCACACTTCGGGGCCTGTTGTGGGGTGGGGGGAGGGGGGAGGGATAGCATTGGGAGATACACCTAATGATAGATGACGAGTTGGTGGGTGCAGTGCACCAGCATGGCACACATATACATATGTAATTTACCTGCACGTTGCGCACATGTACCATAGAGCCTAAAGTATGATAATAATAATAATAAAAAGAAAAAAAAAAAAGAAAAACCATTAAAAAAATAAATCCAAGAGCTCTTTTTTAAAACAATCAACAAAATAGACCACTAGCCAGACTAATAAAGAAGAAAAGAGAAAAGAGAGAAGAATCAAATAGATACAATAAAAAATGATAAAGGGAATATCACCACTGATCCCCCAGAGATATAAACTACCATCAGAGAATACTATAAACACCTCTATTCATCTAAATTACAAAATCTAGAAGAAATGGATAAATTTCAGGACACACACACTCTTCCAAGTCTAAACCAGGAAGAAGTCAAATCCCTGAATAGACCGATAAAAAGTTCTGAAATTGATGCAATAACTAATATGCTACCAACCAAACAAAGCCCAGGACCAGACAGATTCACAAACAAATTCTATCAGAGGTACAAAGAGGATCTGGTACCATTTCTTCTGAAACTATTCCAAACAGTAGAAAAAGAGAGACTCCTCCCTAACTCATTTTGTGAGGCCAGCATCATCCTGATACCAAAACCTGGCAAAGACATAACAAAAAAAGAAAATTTCAGGCCAATATCCCTGATGAATATCAATTCAAAACTCCTCGATTAAATACTGGCAAACTGAATCAGCAACACATCAAAAAGCTTATCCACCACGATCAAGTTGGCTTCATCCCTGGGATGCAAGCCAGGTTCAACATACACAAATCAATAAAAGTAATCTATCACATAAAGAGATCCAGTGACAAAAAACCACATGATTATCTCAATAGATGCAGAAAAGGCCTTCGATAAAATTCAACACCCCTTCATGCTAATAACTCTCAATAAACTAGGTATTGATAAAACATATTTGAAAATAATAAGAGCTATTTATGACAAACCCACAGGCAATATCATACTGAATGGGCAAAAGCTGGAAGCATTCCTTTTGAAAACCAGCACAAGACAAGGATGCCCTTTCTCACCACTCCTATTCAACATAGTATTGGAAGTTCTGGCCAGAACAATCAGGCAGGAGAAAGAAATAAAGGGTATTCAAATAGGAAGAGAGGAAGTCAAATTGTATCTGTTTGCAGATGACACGATTGTATATTTAGAAAACCCCAGCATCTCAGCCCAAAATCTCCTTAAGCTCATAAGCAATGTCAGCAAAGTCTCAGGATACAAAATCAATGTGCAAAAATCACAGGCATGCTTATATACCAATAATAGACACAGAGGCAAATCATGAGTGAACTCCCATTCACAATTGCTACAAAGAGAATAAAATACCTAGGAATACAACTTACAAGGGATGCGAAGGACTTCTTCAAGGAGAACTACAAACCACTGCTCAATGGAATAAAAGAAGACACAAACAAATGGAAGAACATTCCATGCTCATGGATAAGAAGAATCAATATCATGAAAATGGCCATAGTGTCCAAAGTAATTTATACATTCAATGTTATCCCCATCAAGCTACCACTGAGTATCTTCACAGAATTAGAAAAAAACTACTTTAAATTTCATATGGAACCAAAAAAGAGCCTGTATAGCCAAGACCATCCTAAGCAAAAAGAACAAAGCTGGAGGCATCACTCTACCTGACTTTAAACTATACTACAAGGCTACAGTGACCAAAACAGCATGGTACTGGTACCAAAATAGATATACAGACCAATGCCACAGAACAGAAGCCTCAAAAATAATGCCACACATCTACAACCATCTGATTTTTGACAAACCTGACAAAAACAAGAAATGGGGAAAGGATTCCATATTTAATAAATGGTGTTGGGAAAACTGGCTAGCCTTATGCAGAAAACAGAAACTGGACCCCTTCCTTACACCTATACAAAAATTAACTCAAGATGGATTAAAGACTTAAACTTAAGACCTAAAAACCATAAAAACCCTAGAAGAAAATGTAAGTAATACCATTCAGGACATAGGCATGGGCAAAGACTTCATGAATAAAACACCAAAAGCAACAGCAACAAAAGCAAAAATAGACAAATGGGATCTAATTAAACTAAGGAGTTTCTGCACAGCAAAGGAAACTATCATCAGAGTGAACAGGCAGCCTACAGAATGGGAGAAAATTTTTGCAATCTATCCATCTGACAAAGGGCTAATATCCAGAATCTACAAGGAACTAAAACAAATTTATAAGAAAATACCAACCCCATCAAAAAGTGGGCAAAGGATATAAACAAGCACTTCTCAAAAGAAGACATTTATGTGGCCAAAAAACATGAAAAAAAGCTCATAATCACTGATCATTAGAGAAATGCAAATCAAAACCACAATGAGATACCATCTCATGCCAGTTAGAATGGCGATTGTTAAAAAGTCAGGAAAAAACAGATGCTAGAGAGGATGTGGAGAAATAGGAAGGCTTTTACACTGTTGGTGGGAGTGTAAATTAGTTCAACCATTGTGGAAGACAGTGTGGCAATTCCTCAAGGATCCAGAACCAGAAATACCATTTGACCCAGCAATCCCATTACTGGGTATATACCCAAAGGTATAAATTATTCTACTATAAAGACACATGCACACAGATGTTTATTGCAGTACTGTTCACAATAGCAAAGACTTGGAACCAACCAAAATGTTCATCAATGATAGACTGGATAAAGAAAATGTGGCACATACACACCATGGAATACTATGCAGCCATAAAAAAGGATGAGTTCATGTCCTTTGCAGGGACATGGATGATGCTGGAAACCATCATTCTCAGCAAACTAACACAAGAACAGAAAACCAAACACTGCATGTTCTCACTCATAAGTGGAAGTTGAACAATGAGAACACATGAACACTGGGAGGAGAACATCACACACCAGGGCCTGTCGGCGGGTGGGGAGCTAGGGGAGGGATAGCATTAAGAGAAGAACTTAATGTAGATGATGGGTTGATGGGTGCAGCAAACCACCATGGCACGTGTATACCTATGTAAAAAACCGACATGTTCTGCACACGTATCTCAGAACTTAAAGTATAATAATAAAAAAAGATGAAAAAAACTGTAAAAAAATCCCAGGAAATTGGATCCAGCAAAATATAAAAAGGATTATACACAATTATCAAATGGAATTTATTTTAGGAATGAAAAGTTTGTATAACACCAGTTTGTATTAGTTTGGTGCAAAAGTTATTGCAATTTTGCCATTACTTTTTTTTTTTTTTTTTTTGAGACAGAGTCTCACTCTGTTGCCCAGGCTGGAGTACAGTGGCTTGATGTTGGCTCACCACAACCTCCGCCTCCTGGATTCAAGTGATTCTCCTGCCTCAGCCACTCGAGTAGCTGGGATTACATGCACTCACCACCACACCTGGCTAATTTTTGTATTTTAATAGAGACGGGGTTTCACCATGTTGGCCAGGCTAGTATCAAACTCCTGACCTCGTGATCCACCTGCCTCAGCCCCCCAAAGTGCTGGGATTACAGGCTTGAGCCACCTCATCTAGCTGCCATTACTTCTAATGGTGAAAACTGCAATTACATTTGCACCAACCTAATATAGTATACATTATCAATAATATAAAGAACAAAAACTACATGTGCGTGTAAATGGATCCACAAAATGTATTTGACAACACTTTGGCTTTATTAAAATGCATTAAAGAAGTTAGCAATAAAATGAAATTTCTTCAAACTGATAATGGGCATATGAAAAAACTTACAGCCAACATCATACTTAATGATGAAAGACTGAATGTTTTCTCCCTAAGTTCAGGAACATAACAAGGAAGAATTCCCTTTCCCCTTCTATTCAACATTATATTGGAAATTTTAGTCTATGAATTAGATGTAAAATATATTTTTTTCTTTTTTTGAGACAGAGTCTCTCTGTGTCATCCAGGCTGGAGTGCAGTGGTGCCATCTCAGCTTACTGCAACTTCCACCTCCCAGGTTCAAGACTTTCTTGTGCCTCAGTCTCCCGAGTAGCTGGGATTGCAGGCACCCACCACCAAGCCTGGCTAAGTTTTGTATTTTAGTAGAGACAGTTTTGTCATGTTGGCCAGGCTGGTCTCGAACTCCTGATCTCAGGTGATCGGCTCACTTCGGCCTCTAAAAGTGCTGGAATTACAGGTGCGAGCCACCATGCCCAGCCCAGATGAAAAATTAAAGAACATCCAACTAGATTGGAAAGAAAGAAGCAATCTATCTCTATATACAAATATATGATCTAATTTATATAAAACATAAACATATCCACGAAAACATCACAACTGATAAATGAGTTTAGCATAGTTGAAGGCTACAAGGTCAATATACAAAAACTAATTATATTTTTACACAGTAGGAATAGACAATCTAAAAATAAAATTACAGAAAAATTCATCTATAATAGTATCCAAAAAAGTAAAATTCTTGAAGATAAATGTAATCCAGGAGACTTGTATATTAAAAACTACAAAATACTGTTGAAAAAATTTAGAGGATCTACGTAGTGGAAAGTCATCCCATATACATACATTGGAAGATTTAATATTTTTAAGATGACAATCATCCCAAATTGATAAACAGATTCAAAGGAGTCTGTATTAGTCTGTATTAGTCCATTTTCATACTGCTGATAAAGACATACCCAAGACTAGGTAATTTATAATGAAAAAGACGTTTAATGAACTCACAGTTCCATGTGGCTGGGAAGGCCTCACAGTCATGGCGGAAGGCAAAAGGCATTTCTCACATGGAAGCAGACAAGACAGAATGAGGCGCAAGTGAAAGGAGAAAGCCCTTATAAAACCATCAGATCTCATGAGACTTATTCATTACCACAAGAACAGATAGGGGACACCTCCCCCATAAATCAATTATCTCCCATGGGGTTCCTCCCAAAATATATGAGAATTATGGGGGCTACAATTCAAGATGAGATTTGGGTGGGGATATAACCAAACCACATCAAGATGACATTTGGTTGGGGACACAGACAAACCACTGTCTCTATCAAAATCTTAGTTAGCATCTTTGCAGCAAATGACAAACTTGTCCTAATATTTACATGGATACTTGTAGGACCCAGGGTAGCCAAAACAATGTTGAAAAGAAGAACAAGGCCGGGTGTGGTGGCTCATACTTGTAATCCCAGCTCTTTGGGAGACCAAGTTGGGAGTCTCCCTTGAGCCTAGGAGTTCAAGACCAGCCTGAGCAATATAGTGAGAACCCCCGCCCAGCTCTACAAAAAGTAAAAACATTAGCCACCTGTAGTTCCAGCTACTCAGCAGGATGAGGTGGGAGGATTACTTGAGCCTGGGGGATTATGGCTGCAGTGAGCCAAGATCATATTGCTGCACTCCAGCCTGCATAACAGAGACCCTATCTCAAAATAAAGAAAATATTTTTTAAAAAAAAGAAGAAAAGAAAGGAAAAACAAAATTGGAAAGGACTTGCATTTCTCAATTTTAAAAGTTATTACAAAGCTATAATAATCAGGACACCATGATAGTGGCATCAGAATAAGCATATAGCTCAGTACAATATAATTTAATATCCAAGCACCATCCTTATATTTGGAGTTAATTTATTTTTGACAAACGTGACAGCACATTTCCATGGGAAAATAATAGTTAGCTTTGAGTGTTTAAAGAATTGTTAAATTTTTTGAGGAAAACCTACTCCTGTGTGCTCCTTTGTATAATGACAAGGCCACCATTTTTCACAGCCCCTGTAATTACAAGGCCATTCTGTTCAAGGCTGCTGCAGAGTTGGGCAGGGGCAAATATAAATAAGCTAAGTTAAAAAGCTAAAAATGCTATTGTTCTTGTAAAGCTTCCATGGTATTCCTTGAATAAACAATTGCTCAGTTTGTTGCAAGCTTTTGGTTAACGTCTAGAATTTAAAAAGTTATTTTGACAACTTCCAATCAATTTCATTACTCTTATGAATGAGGAAATTCACACAGGTCTTTGCTATTCCAGAATTCTTCTTATATACCCATTTCTAAGTGTATATATGTGTGTCAAACACCTTTCCTGAACAGTGGAGTGGTTTGTTTATATAGATAATAGAGAAAATTGATTTTAAATTTTATATCATAAATGAGCAAATTGAGATTACAGAATACCTGCTAAGTTGCTTTATGTCAAAGAAATTGCCATTAGACAATTTGAAGCATTGTTTATTTGAGCAGTAGTCTAATATCATTTTGCATAAATCAAAACGTCTCTGAGACAAGTGAAATACAGTAATGGGAACTTTTCTACAAAGGAAAATATCTCTACATAGCTTAAGAAGCCCTAAAAATTATATTCAATCACAGTGCACTCTGGTAAACCATGGTTTTCTTTATTATGAAAGATTAAATAATCTTGGAAGCATACTTTGTTTAAATAAAACAATATTATTGAAAGTATTTCACTTAAAATATTCAACAAGTATTTTAGTTTTTAAAATAAGTTCTGTTGTGTATATTTAAGGCACACACGGTGATGTTATGAGACACATATAGATACTAAATATGTTACTATAGTGAAGCAAATTAACATATCCAACATCTCACATGGTTGCCCAGTGTTTGTGTATGTGGCAAGGGCAGTTAAAATCTACTTATTTAGCATAACTCCCATATACAGCACAATTTCATTATCTGTAGTCTGCACGTTGTACATTAGGTCTCTAGATTTGTTTGTCTTACATATCTGCCATTTTGTATTCTCTGATCTGCATCTTTCCACTTCCTTCCTCACCTCTACTTCCACCCCAGTACAACTGTTTTGTTCTCTGTCTCTATATATTTTAATTTTCTAGATTCCATATATAAGTAAGATTATGCAATATACTTCATTCTGGACTGGCTTATTCCCATAATAAAATTGTTAAAATAAAAATGTTGTGGCACTTTTTAGCAAATTGGAAATTGACTTTTAGGGAAATCGCGTTTCTAGAAACAATAGGACCCTCTTTGAGCAATTATAAAAAGCACAATTTTATTGCTCTATTTTACAAGTGAAAAACTATGATATAGTCAAACTTGAAAATATAAATTTAAATTGTTTAAGCTATAAATCGTGAAATTGAATAAAAATAAATTTTTATATCATAATACAATCATTTAAAAAAATATATGTGTATATGCCTTAAACCATCAAACATATGTTTAAAAATTTATCTATCATGTAAAAGAAGGTCTAGCTTTCCACAGGTAAGTTTATAATACCAGAAGTTATCTGCAGGTTTTATGTTAAAAGGTAGTACTGGCTACATAGCAAAGTCCTTGCTGTGGTTAATTTATGGGTACAAGGTAGGAGGTGTTAAAACTATAAAGCATTTGGAAACTCGTGATACCATGGCAACTCAGTTTCTTAAAATTAACAATAGACCTAATAAAATGCTAAACTCACAAGGAATTCAGTAGTCTGAAAATTATAGATTTTAATTTTAACACTTCTTAACTTTCTTATAGGACCCGGCTAATTTTTGTTAATCTCTCCATGGTTAATTTCTTAAGTCTATAAAATGAGAAATGGTCACAATTAAAATAAAACATCAATACTGTTTTCTCAGTAATAGCAAACAATATAATTATAATATTTTAGAAATTACATGTGCTATATATTATGTATGTTTTGGTATTGCATAGTGATGGCAGGAGATTAAGTTTTTTTGAAATAGTAGATGAGTAATTTAATTAAATGAATAAACACCACTTACTGAACATCTATTCAGTGCAGGCACTGTGCTACAATAATAATAGCTAACATTTGTTGACTAATTTTATTTGGCACCTGGTGGGTGCTTTTTATTAATTATCACACCCAGTCCTCAGAACAACACTGAGGTGAGTTTAATTGCCTTCATTTTTCTCAAGAAAAAATTGAGAACAAAGCTTCAAAGAGACTAAGCTCTTTGCCACTATTACATACCTTGTAAGAAATAAGCCTGGATGCAAACTCTGTTTTTCCTTCTTCATGACTACTGTATCTTAGTTTTTTCTGCTATACCACCCTGCCTCTTAGTGAATACATGAAAGAATTAGTGTATGAATAAATGTCGGCTTTATCAAGAAATACTTGTCTAAGACAAGTTTATTTTGTAGAAGTTAATAAATCGATTTCATATTTTGTTAGTATGGTAGGCAGAATAGTGTTCCTCCCCTCCAAAGATGCTCATCTTAATCCCTAGTATCTGCATATATGTATGTTATGTTATGTTATGTTATGTTATGTTACATAAAAAGAGGAACTGAAGTTTCAGACTGAAGTATGGAAACTCATCAGCTGACCTTAAAACAGGTATATCATGAGGGTTATCTAATGTAATCAGAAGAGTCCTTAAAAGAGAGAGAGTGAGGTAAAATGTGAGAAAGGAGGCAATGTAAGAAGAAGTGACCCACAGTGGCTGGCTTTGAAGATGAAGAACAGGGACCACAACTTAAGGAATTTGTCCTCGATAAACTGGAAAAGGATAGGAAAGGTATTCTCATCTGTAACGTCCTGAAAGCACAAAGCCCTAATAACACAGTGAGACCTGTGTTGGACTTCTGTTCTACAGAACTGTTAAATAATAAATTTGTGTTAATTGTGTGGTAATTTTTTTTACAGCAGCAATAGGAAACTAACACAGTTAGGCTTTGTAGATATTAGTTGTTTTGCTTTAATGAAGTAGATGAATTTTTCTATCATAGGATTAAGAAACTCACTCAAAACCGCTCAACTACATGGAAACTGAACAACCTGCTCCTCAATGACTACTGGGTACATAACGAAATGAAGGCTGAAATAAAGATGTTCTTTGAAACCAACGAGAACAAACACACAACATACCAGAATCTCTGGGACACGTTCAAAGCAGTGTGTAGAGGGAAATTTATAGCACTAAATGCCCACAAGAGAAAGCAGGAAAGATCCAAAATTGACACCCTAACATCACAATTAAAAGAACTAGAAAAGCAAGAGCAAACACATTCAAAAGCTAGCAGAAGGCAAGAAACAACTAAAATCAGAGCAGAACTGAGGGAAATAGAGACACAAAAAACCCTTCAAAAAATTAATGAATCCAGGAGCTGGTGTTTTGAAAGGATCAACAAAATTGATAGACTGCTAGCAAGACTAATAAAGAAGAAAAGAGAGAAGAATCAAATAGATGCAATAAAAAATGATAAAGGGGATATCACCACCGATCCCACAGAAATACAAACTACCATCAGAGAATACTACAAACACCTCTATGCAAATAAACTAGAAAATCTAGAAGAAATGGATTAATTCCTCAACACATACACCCTCCCAAGACTAAACCAGGAAGAAGTTGAATCTCTGAATAGACCAATAACAGGCTCTGAAATTGTGGCAATAATCAGTAGCTTACTAACCAAAAAGAGTCCAGGACCAGATGGGTTCACAGCCGAATTCTACCAGAGGTACAAGGAAGAACTGGTACCATTCCTTCTGAAAGTATTCCAATCAATAGAAAAAGAGAGAATCCTCCCTAACTCATTTTATGAGGCCAGCATCATTCTGACACCAAAGCCAGGCAGAGACACAACCAAAAAAGAGAATTTTAGACCAATATCCTCGATGAACATTGACGCAAAAATCCTCAATAAAATACTGGCAAACAGAATCCAGCAGCACATCAAAAAGCTTATCCACCATGATCAAGTGGGCTTCATCCCTGGGATGCAAGGCTGGTTCAATATATGCAAATCAATAAATGTAATCCAGCATATAAACAGAAACAAAGACAAAAACCACACGATTATCTCAATAGATGCACAAAAGGCCTTTGACAAAATTCAACAACACTTCATGCTAAAAACTCTCAATAAATTAGGTATTGATGGGACGTATCTCAAAATAATAAGAGCTATCTATGACAAACCCACAGCCAATATCATACTGAATAGGCAAAAACTGGAAGCATTCCCTTTGAAAACTGGCACAAGACAGGGATGCCCTCTCTCACCACTCCTATTCAACATAGTGTTGGAAGTTCTGGCCAGGGCAATTAGGCAGGAGAAGGAAATAAAGGGTATTCAATTAGGAAAAGAGGAAGTCAAATTGTCCCTGTTTGCAGATGACATGACTGTATATCTAGAAAACCCCAGTGTCTCAGCCCAAAATCTCCTTAAGCTGATAAGCAACTTCAGCAAAGTCTCAGGATACAAAATCAATGTAAAAAAATCACAAGCATTCTTATACACCAATAACAGACAAACAGAGAGACAAATCATGAGTGAATTCCCCTTCACAATTGCTTCAAAGAGAATAAAACACCTAGGAATCCAACTTACAAGGGATGTGAAGGACCTCTTCAAGGAGAACTACAAACCACTGCTCAATGAAATAAAAGAGGATACAAACAAATGGAAGAACATTCCATGCTCATGGGTAGGAAGAATCAATATCGTGAAAATGGCCATACTGCCCAAAGTAATTTATAGATTCAATGCCATCCCCATCAAGCTACCAATGACTTTCTTCACAGAACTGGAAAAAACTACTTTAAAGTTCATATGGAACCAAAAAAGAGCCCGCATCGCCAAGTCAATCCTAAGCCAAAAGAACAAAGCTGGAGGCATCATGCTGCCTGACTTCAAACTATACTACAAGGCTACAGTAACCAAAATAGCATGGTACTGGTACCAAAACAGAGATATAGATCAATGGAACAGAACAGAGCCCTCAGAAATAATGCTGCATATCTACAACTATCTGATCTTTGACAAACCTGAGAAAAACAAGCAATGGGGAAAAGATTCCCTATTTAATAAATGTTGCTGGGAAAACTGGCTAGCCATATGTAGAAAGCTGAAACTGGATCCCTTCCTTACACCTTATACAAAAATTAATTCAAGATGGATTAAAGACTTAAACGTTAGACCTAAAACCATAAAAACCCTAGAAGAAAACCTAGGCATTACCTTCAGGACATGGGCGTGGGCAAGGACTTCATGTCTAAAACACCAAAAGCAATGGCAACAAAAGCCAAAATTGACAAATGGGATCTAATTAAACTCAAGAGCTTCTGCACAGCAAAAGAAACTACCATCAGAGTGAACAGGCAGCCTACAAAATGGGAGAAAATTTTTGCAACCTACTCATCTGACAAAGGGCTAATATCTAGAATCTACAATGAACTCAAACAAATTAACAAGAAAAAAATAAACAACCCCATCAAAAAGTGAGCGAAGGACATGAACAGACACTTCTCAAAAGAAGACATTTATGCAGCCAAAAAACACATGAAAAAATGCTCACCATCACTGGCCATCAGAGAAATGCAAATCAAAACCACAATGAGATACCATCTCACACCAGTTAGAATGGTGATCATTAAAAAGTCAGGAAACAACAGGTGCTGGAGAGGATGTGGAGAAATAGGAACACTTTTACACTGTTGGTGGGACTGTAAACTAGTTCAACCCTTGTGGAAGTCAGTGTGGCGATTCCTCAGGGATCTAGAACTAGAAATACCATTTGACCCAGCCATCCCATTACTGGGTTTATACCCAAAGGACAACAAATCATGCTGCTATAAAGACACATGCACACGTATGTTTATTGCGGCACTGTTCACAATAGCAAAGACTTGGAACCAACCCAAATTTCCAACAATGATAGACTGGATTAAGAAAATGTGGCACATATACACCATAGAATACTATGCAGCCATAAAAAATGATGAGTTCATGTCCTTTGTAGGGACATGAATCAAATTGGAAATCATCATTCTCAGTAAACTATCACAAGGACAAAAATCCAAACACCGCATCTTCTCACTCATAGGCGGGAATTGAACAATGAGATCACATGGACACAGGAAGGGGAACATCACACTCTGGGGATTGTTGTGGGGTGGGGGGAGGGGGAAGGGATAGCATTAGGAAATATACCTAATGCTAAATGACGAGTTGATGGGTGCAGCACACCAGCATGGCACATGTATACATATGTAACTGACCTGCACATTGTGCACATGTACCCTAAAACTTAAAGTATAATAATAATAAAATAAAAATAATAAATAAATAAATAAATAAATAATAAAAACATGCATCTTTTATTTTCTTTTCTTTTCTTTCTATGTCTCACATATTCTAAGTGAGTCACTATAAAACCTGAAGAACAGGTGTGATTCTGAGTCAGCTAAAATTTCTGGCAGTCCTAGGGATGTTGGATACCCCAGTCAACTGGATCAGGAAGAAAAAAAAAATTACTTTCTATGTCAATATTTATCATTGAATGGTAAGTCCTGATATTTCAGGCTTGTCTAAGTATAGCGTCTAGAAAGTTAAAATCATGACTTCTATAAGAATATAGAATAAATATATGCCAAATATTTTTTTCAACATTAATAAGAGTTCAAAAACACTTTGAGGGATGAGATAATGCATACTTTTAGAAACA
Organism: Pongo abelii; assembly: GCF_028885655.2. Taxonomy (NCBI): domain Eukaryota; kingdom Metazoa; phylum Chordata; class Mammalia; order Primates; family Hominidae; genus Pongo; species Pongo abelii. Next base: position 73,454,567 of record NC_071999.2, read on the forward strand.
AATGTTAGAAAGAAAGTACTAGGTTACACACAAAACCGGTAATATTCTACAGAGTAAGAAAACTGAAACGTTCAGATTATATTTTTGCCTAGAAAGAAATTATTTGCATCTGTCCTTTTCTAGGTCTTCAAGATGACATGTAACTTCACAGATTCTGTGTCCTTAATTGATTATAAATATCTAAGTCAGAGGAGGTGGTGCAATATAACGAAACAGAAGGCTCCACTGATAGTCCCCCACACCTGCAAGGAAACCAAGTTAACAACTATCTACACAGAAAAAAAAAAAAAACACACACAAAAGGATGAGAAATCAGGTGAGCACTCATAGTACCTGGTTTTAACTTCTAGCTCCTCATACCCAGTTACAGGTGAATAAAAACTTCTCTAATATTGCATCTTATGGAGAGGCTTGGTTGCACAATTAATGGAGTGTATGGTTCTTATTTTTCTGTTCAAATAACTATATTGTTATGAAAAATTAGAAGATTCATTATAATTACTTGATTCATGGTGACAATTAGATCCCATTTAAAAATGTTTTATTTTCATTTATAAAATTACAGTTTACTACTTTGAAGGTTAGAAATGGAACCAACCCAAATGCCCATCAGTAATAGACTGGATAAAGAAAATGTGGCACATATACACTATGAAATACTCTGCAGCCATAAAAAAGGATGAGTTCACGTCATTTGCAGGGACATGGATGAAGCCAGAAACCATAATTCTCAGCAAACTAACACAAGAACAGAAAACCAAACACCACATCTTCTAACTCATAAATGGGAGTTGAACAATGCGAACACATGGACACTGGGAGGGAACATCACACACCAGGGCCTGTCGGGGCGGGTAGGAGCTAGGGGAGGGATAGCATTAGGAGAAATACAATGTAGATGATGGGTTGATGGGTGCAGCAAACCACCATGACATGTGTATACCTATGTAACAAACCTGCAATTTCTGCATATATATCCCAGAAGTTAAAGTATAATAAATGTTTTTTAAAAAGAAATGAAATAATAGAAGGAAGAAATTAGTTATATAACCATAAGAAAATAAAACATTTTTGAATAATACCAGCAATATTTCAAAACAAATAACTAAATTTCTTTTATTGTGTCATTTGTAAATAATTTGTTTTTCTCTGAGTCTGGATTCCCCAATTAGCGTTCATATAGTTACATGCTTCTTGAACAGTACTAGAAATTGGCTTAGTTTATGGTAAGTATTCACTACAACTCTTTAGAGTTGTCTAAGCAATGTCACCTTTAAGCTCTAAAACCTGTAATAGTAAATCAAGTTCTTGAAATACCATTAGTTAAATGTATCTAGTATAATCTTTTCCATGAGGCTGTGACTGTTTTTCTTTGTTGAAGACACGGTCTAGCCTGTAGCTTACATGAAGACACAGTCTAGTCTGTAGCTTACAGAGTTAAACTTTCAGGAAACATTAGAAGAAAGAAAAAAAGTACTTTTTTGTGGTTAATTTTTATAGTATCTAACAATATCAGAATGTAGAAAAGTAATATTTTCTTTTGAATAAAATATGTAATTATACATATTAATTTGATTAATTTTATTTTAAGGATAAGAATGCCTTATTTATATTGAAGGTATTAACACCTATCTGGTGACTTTTATCCATTTTGCAGTGCACATTCTCTGAAACATTTATATTAAAATATTTTACAAAATTGTCCTTTGACTTGGCAGCACTTCCTGTGAAAGTCTTATAATAATGTTGGAGTTAATTGAGAAACAGAAAGCATTCAAACAAACCGAGTTATCTAGTCTTTTTTTTGTATAATGAAATAGTTCTTTAAAATTGTAGCAAAAGACCTCTGGGAAAATTCAGATAGTTTTAGTTGTGAAAGATACACTATTTTTTCTCTTCTTTCTAACTTTAGAGTTTGCTCCTAGGGTAAAATCAAAAGAATTATCAGTAAGGATTTGGTTACTGGATTAAGCATGACTGTAATAGCCTGAAACATAATAGTTTGGTTACTTATTAATTAAAGTGGCAATATAAATAAACACAGAATGTAACACAATTTAAATAACCTTAACTCGTTCACAATCAAGGGCATGGCAAAGTCAGCAGAAAGCCAGAAATTATTCTTGTGAGACATAAAATCTTTTATCTGAAAATATTGTACAGAAGGTGGCAACAAAATTTTACTGCTACTTGTTAAAAAAGAACTACTGATCTCAGATTAAATTATCATTTATCAGAGAGAAAAGTAAATTGTATTTTTATTAATATAACATTTGTCAGTACAAAATTCACAACTTGTCTCTCATTTTAAATCATTTATAAATTAGGATATCAAAATTAGTAAAAAAAATTAACACATTCATGCTGTTTTAGAGTCATTATTTGCAGTTACTATAAAGCAAAGAAAGCAACTTACTTTCTGAAAACTATAGCTTTATGTAGTTAAATATGGCCTTTATTTCTTTTACATCCAGGAACAACCTGACACTTGAGAACAAAACCAGTGTCAATTTTTCATGGATAATCAAAACTCATTCCATGTTCTTGCATACAAATTTTGTACTTTTCTGCTACTGACCTTCTAGTATGTCATAATACACATGAACTAAACTGTTAACCAAGTTCTATTTCACTGCCAGAATAAAAAATATTTGAGTTTTATATTCAATTTCTAATCACTTGGGGAAGAGAAGTTGCTCAATTTATAAAATTTTCTTAACAAAATTTGAAAAACAGATGTAATTTTGAGAACTATAACCCAGATGAAGTAATTATATATTCACAAGTTCTTTGAATATTTAATTTTTCAAAAGAAAGCAATTGAGTTATTTCTAACTCAAACGTGTCCATTTTTGTTGTTTCCAATATACATAGGTACTCACAGTGTTTCTCAATCAAAGGTCATCAAAATTCTGCAACAGCACCCATGCTTTCTGCTCTAAGTAATACCCTGGTGTTTATTATGAAACAGCATCTCCCATCTACACGCTTTTGCTTGTGGTCATGGCGGTATTGGTGGTGGTTGTTATTGGTTCTCTGATATAATCCAAAGTAACTTCATCGTGATATTTCTGAAAGTTATACTTACATAAATTATTTGAGGTTTTCCTTCTTTAATACTGCTCTAAGTTTAGTCAGAGAAAATATTTTAGAATGCAACAATGCTTGGATACATGGACTGCCCTGTCATTATTTGTGTCTATGATATAACCATTGGCTATCTCAATAAACCTGATCTCTAATTCCCTCCTTGATTTATGTAACTTGAATCTATATCCAATCTCACTTCTTTAAGTTTCTGTTTGTAGCACCCAATCGTAGTTTATAGGGATTTAAGTCCTTGTATTATAATGGCCAATAAAGACAAAAAGCACTCTCTGAACCCATGTGCCTGGGTTTGTATCCTGAGTACATTATACGACTATTTCTGTATCAGTTTCCTTATGAGTGTAAAGGATGTTAATAATAGAATCTACCTAATAAGGATGCCATGGGCATTAAAAATAAAACGTATGTCATGCATCTTTTACAGCATCTGGCATTTGGCAAGCGTTTTACTAAATGTTAGTTACTATTAATCCTGTATCTAGGAGAGGCTGCACGAAGTAGGCATAGCCTATAAGATGAAAAACAACCATCTAAGATCAGAAAATAGGTATGTATAGTTCTGCCTGCATTACATCCTCAGTTTTCAAAGAGGCACATTACTGAAGGAAATGACATTCACAAGCTTAGTTAAGATGGCATTAGAAAAAGTGTTTGGATATGCGTATGTTTGTTTGTGTTGGGAAAGAATAACTGGGGCCTGATGGGAGTGGGACAAGAATTATTGAGCCACTGACTCAGAAATAAAAAGTATTTACAAAGAGTAGTTATCAGTTAAACTTTTTAAAAAAGGGCATCTATGCTTGTTTTGTGTGTGTGTGTTTTTCATAAACAGTTAAGAAAGGGAGTAGGGGTATGAGAGATTGTGTTGAACTTTACTAAAAGAGAAACAACTAGCACGTGCCCAAGAGGTCTACCGAAGAGAAGAAGACAGAAAACTAGAATCATATTGGACACAAGCAGGGCCCGGACTTAGGCTGAGAAAAATGCCCCCTATGCTATTTGCCAGGGCACCCTGACGTCGTATTCTCTAGGACTTCTGACATACTGAGTCTTCTCGATCCTCCACTTCTTTTTTGGATCATTTTGTTTATTTCTTTGACCAAACAGATACTTGATAATTTCCAAAGATTCCATGCTTATTATCACTCTCCATAGGACACAACATTTCTTTACAAAAAAAAAAAAAAAAAAAAGAGGAGTGGTTGGCTATTGCAAACTTCTGGTTAGTAATAATTATCATCACTGACCTTTGCTATTTTGCTTTCCAATGTAGTCACTTATGCCACTCTCTCGAGTGACCCTATTTACCAACCATCAGGACACTCCAAAACCTCTCTTAAAAACCTTTTTTTTTCAGTTCCCCTTTCTAACTTTATGGACTTTTGTGTTTTCACTGTTCACCTGTACTACAAATAAGCTTTGTAATTCCTTGAACATTTTAATTTGAATAACCTTTACATCCTCTACATTTTAGTTTCATGCCTACATACAAACTATCTATCTGATTTACCTCTTCAATAAAAAAGAGACTCTTCTAAAATGCAGTGCACATCCGATGTCCGCACAGTTCAAAGCAAAGGCATGCAGACTTGAAATTTTGTTTTAACTCTATAGGTTTTCTGTAAGAACAAGACATAGAGTGCCTTTGTTTTATATCATTAATGCACACATAAAATGCTTTCCTTATCTTTTCTTCACCTGATACCAAAAGCATATAAGCTCTTTCTTAAAAAGAGCATATAAAGAAAAGAATATGTTTAAAACTATAAATTTTCATCCATTAGTAAAAACTTAAGAATTAGTTTTTTTAAAAGAGACTACACAGACAAAATTAGTGCTCTTTCTTGGCCCATCATGCCTTTGTTGGAAATGTATCCCTTCTATTATTTTCTTTCATGCTTTAGAGGTTGACACCATATAGGACTGTCAACTCTTGAGGCTCTAATTATTGCAATAATGTTTGATGAGTCCAAACTCAATTTCTGTATCCTGTAATATATTCTGAACACTACAGCTTTTGTAACTTCCTAAAATAACCATGATCGTGTAATTTCCTTGTGAAAATATCTATAAAAATTTCTAATAAATTAAGTTTTTGTCATTTATTCATTGAATAAATATTTGATGCTTACTAAGGTCTATTCCATACTGTAGGTCACATGGATACGGTAATAAATAAAACATAAAATGTCTCTGATGTCATGAACCTTAAATTCTAATTTTACTAAGTACAGAGTAATATGATGGAAAGTGATAGGTGAAGGGTACTTTCCTTGACCAAAGAAAGGCCCTCTAAGCTGGTGACATGCTAATTAATTTATCTAGGGAGACAGCCAGGAAAATGAATGGAAGCAGCATATTGTAGACAAAATGCAACAAGTAGGGTAGAGATGCTAGGGCAAAAACAGAGATGATCTTTCCAGCCCTAGAACATAAAGAGGAGACTGGCAAAAGATGATGAAAAAAAGGGAAGGCAGGGCCAGATGGTGTTGGAATTTCAGGCCATAGAAAAGGCTTTGTATTTCATTCAAAGTGCAATATGATTCATTCTAAGTGCAATGTAATTTCAATATGATATTAGGATTTTTTAAAAATTCCAACATACAGATGCTCACTTTGAACAGCTTTTATGGAAAAAAGGGAAATTTCATGGAATATTATTAGAATATCTCACAAAACTTAAGGCTAGCAATGGAGCTGTGTCTCAGGAACAAAAACATAGAGACTTAACTGTGAATAGATGATTTCCACTTTATCTTTGCTTCTTTCAGTGTGTCTGCTTCCTTATTTTCTCTTTTTCTGGGACAGATTTTCTTTTATCCCCCCAAACATAGTCATCAACAACTCCCAAGTGGCACCATAGTTACAAACAATACTAACATATAACTCCTCTACCCATGCTTCTCCCCTGACTCAACCTCTCTCTGTCTCCCTCCTCTCTGTCTGTCTCTGTCTTCGTCTCTCTCCCTCTCTCTCAGTTGCTTCTAAAATTTACAGCTAGGTCATAACTGCACAACTGTGTATATCAAAAAAGCAATCAGTGAAGAAAACATTGTAAACAGAAGTACTGTGTTTGAACATCCAGAAATTCATGAAAATAGGGAAGAAGATAACAATAAATAAATAGCTACATATTTTAATAATGACTTATGATTTCTAAGCACTTGTAATTTTATTTGTTTTTCTCTAAGAAATAGTGTCAAGTGGACAAGAAATGAGTTATCATACCAATTTTAGAGATAAGCTGAAAATTAAACAGGTAATATCCTTCTTAAAGTTAACAGGTAACTAAGAGTTGTCTGGGAGATGAATTCTATTTTAGAGACAAAGTCTTCTTCGTATCCATATATCTAATGCAATCCATAGGATTAAATTAAGTTTTTTATATGAGCTTTCAAGGTCTTCCATAGTTCTTTCCAAAATGATTCCTACATGAACCAGACATGCAATTTTTAGTGTGTTATTCAGGGGCTCTTGAGGAACCCTGCGCTCTACATCTACACCAGGATCCATTTATTCGGGCTTGTAGTCATGTTTGTTTTAAGGAACAGTTAAGTATATGTCTTCTTGATAATGAATTTTTATCCACATATGACTCAGTACCATTAATCTGATAAAATTTGCCAACTTTTAACTTTATACAAACTTAAAACGGTATCCTCAGGCTTCCCGCCTAGGGATTACAAAAGTCTAAGATCCTCATATTATTTGTATACATTCTCCCAGCACTTTTCTTTAACCAAAATATGGCTATTCCATAATGATGCTGTTTCCCAAGAGACACACAAAAGTAGAAGATATTTAGTTCTCTGACACAATATAATTTTGGAACAGGAGGTAGAATAGCTGCCATTCTTCATTAGAAATATTTGTCACTGGTTCACAGCCTTTCTATGATATCTCTTATCCTCATTATTGGTGACTTCAGCATCTATATTAATGGACCCTTGAAAGAGTATTTGTATCTATCTTCTTCTCTCCACTACCTTGTTTTGGTGACCATCACTCTAATCAGTTTCTCAACTTCCTTGTTTCGCCCCTCCAGTTCATCCATTCCACACAGATCAACATTTTGCCCCTCCATTCCACACAGAAACTTCCTGGTTTCGTTCATCCATTCCATACAGATCAACATGAATATTCCTTTTATGTCCCAAATAAGATCATATAAATATCCTCCTTAAAATCTATACATAATCTTTTACTCAGAACAATATAGCAGATTCTCAAATGATGTCATTTCATTATAACATAGATAAGGTATATACCCAAAGGAAAATCAATTATTCTACCCAAAAGACACCTGAATTTGTATGTTTATTATAGCAGTATTCACATTAGCAAAGATATGGAATCAACCTATGTGCCTAACAGTGGAAGACTGGATAAAGAAAATGTAATATACACTGTAGAATATCACACAGCCATAAAAAAGAACAAAATTACCTCATTTGCAGCCATTATCCTAAGCGAATTAATGCAGAAATGGAAAACTAAATGTCATGTGTACTCACTTATAAGTGGGAGCTAAACATTGGCTACACTGGAAAATAAAGAAAAGTAACCGTAAAGACCTTGGAGCAGGAAGAAGATACGGCATTATCCAGAGAATGTCAGAGGGTTTTTAAGACAAGAAAATATAGAGATTATGGAGAGGACTGTAAAGGGCATCAGACCATCTTTGGAGGTTTGATCCACCAGGACTTGCAGACAGTAGCAACCAAAGACCTTGGAGCAGGAAGAAAATTGAAACAACAAACAGTGAAGATTTCAAAAGAAAGGAGAGAGGGGGACAAGGGCAGAAAAACTTTTTATTGGGTACTATTTTCACTATTTTGGGGGATGGGGTCAATAGAAGCCTGAACCTCAGCATTACACAACATAACCTTGTAACAACCCTGCACATGTATCCCCTGGATCTCAAATAAGAAAAGAAAAGAAAAAATAATAACATTGATCAGAATAAATAAATCTATTCCCAGCAGGGGCCATTGTCTGTGTGGAGTCTTCACATTCTTTCCATGTCTGCCTGGGTTTTCTCCTCAGGTTTCTCTTTTCCTCTCACATATTAAAGATGTGCGTGTCAGGCTAGTTAGTGTGTCCATGGTACCCCAGTCTGAGTGGATGTGGGTGCATGTGTCAGTGTGCTCTGCCATGGCTTCCTGTGCAGACTGGATTCCCGTCTTGTCCCCTGAGCTCTCCAGATAGACTTGGACACCTGCAACCCTGAACTGGAACTAACACATGGGTAATTACCTTACTTGTTTTTATTATTCTTTCTCAAATGTATTTATAGCTCACATTTATTTCATTGTTCAATATTAGACATGTTTTGGGTCTTTATTTAGAAGTTTGGTGATGTATTTGTGACCAGAAATACGCCATAGGAACTTAACTCTTGCTTATATTAATTAGCTTATGGTAAAATAGGTTTCATTAGACATTGCTTCACTCAAAGTCATAGTTTTCAAGAACCTATCAAAGACATTAGGTGTGGACTTACTGCATCTAACTCCGTGCTTTATTTATACAAAGCCTAGCAAGTCCTGGTGGATCAAACCTCCAAAGCTTGTCTGATGCTCCTTACAGTCCTCTCCATTATCTCTATATTTTCTTGTCTCAAAAGCCTGCTGACATTCTCTCGATAATGCCATATTTTCTTCCTGCTCCAATGTCTTTACAGTAACTTTTATCTCTGTCTTTGAAATACAGAATATAGTTCCCCTAGATAGAAATATCGATTAAGATATCTTATCACCTTTCAACCTAAATGCCAGCCCTAGAAAGGACTTCCTAGCTAATAAGTTCCTTTTTATAAGTATTTTTATAACACCATGTTAATGTATTAGTTTCAATCTGTTGTAACTGGCATAAGGCAAAGAGGCATTGAATTATTGCTTATCATTAATATCATTATTATTTAATAGAGGAAAATGAGGGATATACATGTCCTCTTTCCTTTTTTTTTTTTTTTTACTTTAAGTTCTAGGGTACATGTGCACAACGTGCAGGTTTGTTACATATGTATACGTGTGCCATGTTGGTGTGCTGCACCCATTAACTCATCATTTACATTAGGTATATCTCCTAATGCAATCCCTCCCCCCTCCCCCCACCCCACAACAGGCCCCAGTGTGTGATGTTCCCCTTCCTGTGTCCAAGTGTTCTCATTGTTCAATTCTCACCTATGAGTGAGAACATGTGGTGTTTGGTTTTTTGTCCCTGCGATAGTTTGTTGAGAATGATGGTTTACAGCTTCATCCATGTCCCTACAAAGGATATGAACTCATCCTTTTTTATGGCTGCATAGTATTCTGTGGTGTATATGTGCCACATTTTCTTAATCCAGTCTATCATTGACTTGATGGACATTTGGGTTGGTTCCAGGCCTTTGCTATTGTGAATAGTGGTGCAATAAACATACATGTGCATGTGTCTTTATAGCAGCATGATTTATAATCCTTTAGGTATATACCCAGTAATGGAATGGCTGGGTCAAATGGTATTTCTAATTCTAGATCCTTGAGGAATCACCACACTGACTTCCACAATGGTTGAACTAGTTTACAGTCCCACCAACAGTGTTAAAGTGTTCCTATTTCTCCACATCCTCTCCAGCACCTGTTGTTTCCTGACTTTTTAATGATCACCATTCTAACTGGTGTGAGATGGTATCTCATTGTGGTTTTGATTTGCATTTCTCTGATGGCCAGTGATGATGAGCGTTTTTTCATGTGTCTGTTGGCTGCATAAATGTCTTCTTTTGAGAAGTGTCTGTTCATATCCTTCGCCCACTTTTTGATGGGGTTGTTTTTTTCTTGTAAATTTGTTTAAGTTCTTTGTAGATTCTGGTTATTAGCCCTTTGTCAGATGAGTAGACTGCAAAAATTTTCTCCCATTCTGTAGGTTGCCTGTTCACTCTGATGGTATTTTCTTCTGCTGTGTAGAAGCTCTTTAGCTTAATTAGAACCCATTTGTCAATTTTGGCTTTTGTTACCATTGCTTTTGGTGTTTTAACATGAAGTCCTTGCCCATGCCTATGTCCTGAATGGTATTGCCTAGGTTTTCTTCTAGGGTTTTTTATCGTTTTAGGTCCAACATTTAAATCTTTAATCCATCTAGAATTAATTTTTGTATAAAGTATAAGGAAGGGATCCAGTTTCACCTTTCTACATGTGGCTAGCCAGTTTTCCCAACACCATTTATTAAATAGGGAATCCTTACCCCATTTCTTGTTTTTGTGAAGTTTGTCAAAGATCAGATGGTTGTAGATGTGTGGTATTATTTCTGAGGGCTCTGTTCTGTTCCATTGGTCTATATCTCTGTTTTGGTACCGGTACCATGCTGTTTTGGTTACTGTAGCCTTGTAGTATCATTTGAAGTCAGGTAGCGTGATGCCTCCAGCTTTGTTCTTTTGGCTCAGGATTGTCTTGACAATGCAGGCTCTTTTTTGGTTCCATATGAACTTTAAAGTAGTTTTTTCCAATTCTGTGAAGAAAGTCATTGGTAGCTTGATGAGGATGGCATTAAATCTATAAATTACCTTAGGCAGTATGGCCATTTTCAGGATATTGATTCTTCCTATCCATGAGCATGGAATGTTCTTCCATTTGTTTGTGTCCTCTTTTATTTCCTTGAGCAGTGGTTTGTAGTTCTCCTTGAAGAGGTCCTTCGCATCCCTTGTAAGTTGGATTCCTAGGTATTTTATTCTTTTTGAAGCAATTGTGAATGGGAATTCACTCATGATTTGTCTCTCTGTTTGTCTGTTATTGGTGTATAAGAATGTTTGTGGTTTTTGCACATTGATTTTGTATCCTGAGACTTTGCTGAAGTTGTTTATGAGCTTAAGGAGATTTTGGGCTGAGACGATGGGGTTTTCTAAATATACAATCTTGTCATCTGCAAACAGGTATACATGTCCTCTTTCTAACTTCGTTGATAACAATAAAAATAAGCTTCAAATCAAATTCTGCTGCACACTACACATCTAATAGTAAAATAACAATAACAAATACCCCCAAACCTGACAATTGAACATTCACTTCCAAGACTCAGTATCATTTCATCAGCTAATTGCATAAAATGTGCACTAGAACCAAATTAAATGAGATTGTCAATTAACCATATAATCAAAGGTAGTTATAAATAATCCTCTAAGTGAGTGGCAAATGAAATACCATTTCAGGTTCAAGTGTCGGGAGTCACCCCAAAGAATAGAGAAAACTAAACTCATCAGATCCAATACACTGTTCAGGTAAAGACAGATAAGCCTATACAACCATTCTAGCTAATACTTTATTTTGAACTCCACTCACTTCATTAACAATAATTTATTTCTAATTGTTAATAAAGCATCTTTATTAAGAGTTGCTGATCAGAAATGTAGTGAATAAAGACTATTGTGGCTTCTTCTGTAGTGCTTTTAAAATACTATTTAATCTTCTTTGTAAAATGTAATTCTGATCAGGATGATAGACAATTGGGCATATATTAAACCGAATGCAAACATACCCACAAACAGCTGCAGTTGTGTATGGGCACACACACAAACACACATTCATTCACACAGACATCATTAGTATAAGTTTGACATAACTCTTTTAGGTCTTATGACTGATAACTGAGACCATTTGTGTACTGTATATTGTTTGTTCCAGGAAACTGCACAGGAAAGATAAGATTATAAGCTAGTACATAATATCACTCTTTTGCTTTCAGAAATTTTTGCAGATTAATTTATCTGTGACAACTTTCTGCTCTTCAAGGTGAATACTTCCTTTAATCAAACAGAATTTTCCCTATCAAACAGCATGTTAAGATTCTTTCAAGATTCTCATTCCACAGGTAACCAATCCTGAACTATCACATCACAGGCTTTACTCAATCCCAGTCAGTTCACTGGCTTGATGAACCCTCTGAGATCATTTGATCTCAGGCCCCAAACCCTATAAATATCTTCAACCTACTACTCCTTTCCAAGACATGGCTAATAGTCTGTCAAAGGCGTACTCACACTTTACAGAATTTTAATAAACAGAGCTTTGCTTAATTAACAGTTGTCTGGTGATATTATATAGTTCACTACCTATCGGGTACTATGCTTATTACCTATGTGGAGAAATATTCTGTACAACAAACTCCATGACATGCAATTTACCTAACAAACCTGCACATGCACACTTGAACCCAAAATACAAGTTAAAAAATAAATAAGTAAAAATAAAATGAAACAAACCATAGCCACCATGACTACCTGAGCACTGTTGGCACACATAATGAAAACTGTGAAACCTGGTACAGAATTGGTACTCAAATAATATTTGAACATCAATGCAGACATGAATCATTGCTATCTCTTTCATTGTGCCATCCTGGGTATTCTCTTGTTATCCAAATTATATTCTCCCACAAGTCTCATTTCAAATTCTACTTGGTTCAGAAGGTTTTCTGACTTCTCCAATACAAACTGATTTTATTGAACTGCTACACACTGTGGCATTAATTTATTACGTATTATGTATTTTTTTGTGTGTGTTACTATCCTTGGGAGCATGGATTGATTTGCGCAATTACCTTATTATGAGATTTTTGAGACCAATGTTGTCTTTTACACTTTTTGCTTTTATAGCCACTGTGTTGCTCCCACCTCCATCCAGATGCGCTTTAAGGTCTTGCAATCACAGGAATCTACACATTATTTTTTAAAATTTAATTACTTGTATTTTACCTTCCTTTCCTGGGTTGTGATTTTTAATGGCTATGTTTAATATAAAAACAGTTGAATGTAATTTTTAATTGAATATATCACAAAATAAATCTCATTGAGGATAGTTTTAACTTGGTTGCAGTGTTTTCATAATAATGAAGTACCCATGCTCTTAAATTTTATTATAGGTGATCTTGACTTCACATGTATATATTAAGTACAGTTATTAGTGTCTGAAAAATTATTCTAAATTCAGAAATAGACAAAAGAAAATTCTGGGTGTTCTGTCGGTACAGTATTGAGACTGATGTATTATTGTTTGTGATACAACTCTGTAGGGTTAGAGGTTAACTTGTAATTATTGGCCAGTAAAGATGAAAGTATGTTTCCTCCATTGGGACAAATAACAACATAGACAGTGGTTTATGACCCTGTTGGATTTTAACCAGCTCTGTTAAAAATTCCAGTTTTGTATTTTGTCCAAATGTATTTTGTTAAATTGCTTAAAATCTCAAATGTTCTTTGGAGCAATTTTAACATCTTATTGGTTTTCTCAATAATTGATGATTTAAATAAAATCATTGGCACATGATTTTATAAACTTACATAAAGTCACAATATTACCTTTATGAAATTTTAGAAATTTCCACAAAGTTGCAATATTACCTTTATGAAAATTACTCTTTAGGACACTAGTTGTTGAGTCATGGTTGATATTGGTATTTTATCTAACTTTATAGGCATTTTGTGAGTAAGATAATACTTTTTGTTAGTAAAATCCAGACTAAGCAGTAACCAAATTTAACAATGGTGCTAATCTAATATTTTCCTCACACAAGTTGTAAGAGTAAAATAAAGAAAACCCCACTATGTATAAAAAGCCAGCATTTTAAGAAAATTTTCTAAGATTGTGCTATTACTCTTAGGGAGTGAGGAGCTCATCTGTTTGGGAAAACTTTGTTAAAATTTTGGATTAAACAAAGATACATACAAGTGTATTTCTTGTGTGAGAAGTATTTTAGGTGATTCTCTTCAAGTTTCCAAACTTTGCGTTAATTCACCTTAGCACTGTTTGTAAAATGCAGACTCTTCAGTTCTACTTCCAGGAAATTTGATGATTGAGTAGTCCTGTTTGAAATAAATAACTGAATCAGCCTTAAAAATACAATACCCATGTGCTGTTTATTCTCCATCGACCTCCCAATGCATATGTTTCATTTTTTCTCTCCTGCTCTGAGCCCTGATTGATTGAGTGCTATACAGATTGGATAACTCTCTTTCCTTCTGGATTCTGGTTGGCTTCAATCAATGAAGGCATAGAAGGAGGTAAAATGAAGAAAAAGAGTGAGTTCAGGTTATATAGTTCTTTACTGCCCTGCTTTTGTGTGTTTTTGAAAGTGGTTGCATCCCTATAGAACTATAGCTTCTGTAAGTTGACTAAATTCTTACTTGGGATTCAGTGCTGGAAATGGTTTCCAGTTGTTACTGGTCCCTGAGTAGCTTGAAATATCCTATGAAATCACTTAATCCCATCTACAACACTTACTTATTTCAATATAGTAGTTTAAAAATATGGGTTCAATAGGCTGCCTTTTGAGGGAACTAATATTAAAAATAAATAAAATGCAATTGTCATTGTATCTACTTTTTAGGAATAGTTCTCTAACATGGCTGTGCATACTTCAGCAAATTTAAAATTCTTTTCTCCTTACATCTGGTATGAGTAGCACATGTAAAGGGTAATTATAATAATTATAATAAATATTACAATTATAATAATGGTGGCTTCAGAATTAAATTACTTTAGATATTATTAGTTCTTAGCCTTTTTTGGCTTATCATCCTTTATACAAAAAGATGACAACTGTGGTTTCCACACTACATAATACACATGGGCACACATGCACACACTCCACAAAATTTTGCATGAAACCCTGAAGGCTTTAGGCACCTCAGATTAAACAGAACACTTGCCTAGAATATCGACATTCTATCCAGCAGAAGAAATGCTAGCAGAGTAATGCACCTTTAGATCTGTGTGTGGGGGGTGTGTGCATTTAATCTCATCGGATTCATTACATATATTTAGACAAATATATTCTTTTATAGGCACAATAGGCACAACTACATTATAGGCATGCATAATAGGCACTTAAGAAATATTTAGATAAATAGAAAAAGAGATTATGCTTCTCGTCAAGTCTGGGATTTCTTTTTAATAAGAATTTTATGCAAATTTATAAGGAGTGCAATTCTTGTTAAATTTGTATAGAATCATATTTCTTAAATTCCTCTTTCATAACAATAAAAATGATGCAGGAGTGTATTGTATCAATATTTCCTCATTTCTCTGAATTATCAAATCCATATTTCATCATGATGATATTATAGAAATAAGAACAATATTTTTGTCTCTCAACTCTGCATAAAATGACTACACAATTAAACACTTTCCTTTTTTTCCCCCAGTATCACATAATAGTAGCATTTTGTTCCTGTCTATCAATTGTCCTATTTAGGGGAGGTCCCTTGGTATAATCTTCACTGCTATATCAACTGTACTAAAAATCCCACAGCACCTATGTACTCCAATCCTGCAGTTTTCACATCTTTGGAGAAATTATTAGTAACAATTTAAATTAATTATACTCTGTTAAGTTTCAGCTTTGTTAATAAAAATATAAACCAGCCACTTAGAAAATATGACTAAAATGTGAACTACGCTGATACTGTCTTGCATATTGTAAAACAGCCTCAACTAGAAAAGGATGAGATTGGGGATCCAGGTAGCAAATTAGATTGATGTGCTATCCTTGACATAATGGCATTTTCATTTCTGAGCCCTACCAGGTCCAAAGCAAAACAATTTTTTATAGTTGTTCGAAATCCCAAGAGAAATGAGTTCAGGTGATCTCAACTCAGTTTCTCACGTACAAAGGGACACATCAAAAAGCTGTCATGAATTGATAGTAATTCATCACTTTCACTTTTAAAAAGCCATGGGATTAGAAGCATGAAGCAAACAAAAGCAAAAAGAAGTATTTCTAGCAACATTTTTTTTATTTTTCTTTTTGTATCAGCTGGAAGTTTCTCCTTTATTTCACAAGCATAGTTTTCTAAAACAAATAATGAGTATATTTTGTTATGACATAGTAATTAAAATTTTCTTTAATATTCAGTTATTAACATTTAAAATGGAAAATTGGTGTCACTCGTAACCACTGTTTACATAAATGTAGCAATTAAATGTTATCATACATATTTAAAAGTATTGATATCAGATAGGCAAATAAAAATTAAATCTAGATTTTCTTATGTATTCCTGTCATCCAGATGAAAATTAGTAGATACCTTAAGTATATAAAATTCACAAATATTTGTGTTTTAAAGCTTTTGAATAATTTTATGTTAATGTGTTTTTCAAGGAAACCAAACAACTCTTCAAAATAATTACAGTTTGTAAAAATAATTATGTAATATTCTATAAAGTTCAATGCCTTCTGAAGGGTAATGATGTGACATTACAATGTAGAAAAATTATTTTAGATGTTTGCTGTGGATATTCAACTTTTCATTCACCCTCAAATCTCTTGTGACACGTCAATCTCTCAGAAATCTGAAATGTCACCTTTGTGACAGCCAAGAGAATATGCCAGTATTTGAAACATTACACAGATGTGGGTCACAAGGACAGGACACAGTGTAATTTATTTAAATATCATTTGGATTCCTTCTCAGATATTGGCTAATCAAAAATTATTAAATTATACACAAAGTCAGAAGTATTTTGAAAATATAAAATCTAAAAGTATGCATATTATGATCATTTTCACTTTGAATACAAGGCATAAAAAATATATTCAGGTGTCCTTTAAAACAAATTAGAAGAAAGGTGGAGAATGTCATGGCTTATTAAAAAGCAACAGCAATTCTGTTCCCTTGAAAATGTCATAAAAAAGATAATGCAAAAATTAACTTTAGTTGATACTGAAAGAGAGAGAAAATTTCAATAGAAATTCATTATGATTATCAATTTGATAAGAGTAAGCTATTTGGATCACATAATAGATGTTTTCATATTATGAAAGTTGTATATTAGAGCCAAGCTGTGCTCATTGATAATTTATTGCCTTTTAGTTTTATATATATTCAAGGAATCATGTGGTTCAATGGCAGAACTAATACAAAACA
This sequence comes from Pongo abelii, assembly GCF_028885655.2. Taxonomy (NCBI): domain Eukaryota; kingdom Metazoa; phylum Chordata; class Mammalia; order Primates; family Hominidae; genus Pongo; species Pongo abelii. The sequence goes on from NC_071999.2 coordinate 73,471,572, forward strand.
AAATTTAATGTTAATATGCAATTTAAAAAATGTACCTTAGAAAGACATGTACTAAGGTACATACTAAAGAGTGTAGTAAGCATGTGCTTTATTCATTATGGAATTTATGCAAATTTGTAGCTAATTTTTATCACATTTTGTTGAGGAGTTTTGTTTTTGTTGTTCCCTGAAGATACATAGCTTTCACAGTTCCTAACTTGGAAAATAACATCATTTCTTTCCAACAAGAAAAGGGCATTATGAAGAAAGAGAATAAGTGATGCACAGACCCACTCTTTTGTTTAAAATGAGATTAAAGAAACAAACCCTTCCACTTCAATCAGCATGCATAAAAATGAAAGAAGAACTAAAATCAAAGAGAATGAAATGAGTCATGTTTAATGATTTTAATGTTCTCCAAATGAGGTAAATGAGCACCCTTTTCATTAAGATGGTATAGAACTAACATGAATAAATTTTCCTTAACAAATCAGTAATTGTGGAAAGAATCTTTTCATGAATCCCAGGACACCACATGTGATTGTTCAACAGAAAAACTAACTATTGTTATTCAGCAGAATTATCTCAATTTTTTAAGACAAACACCAAAAACATTACACCAACACATTGTTAAATTTAATATTTTATTTAAATTTTTCCAGGAAACTAAAATATTTTATTCACACAACACCTGTCTTTTAGATATAATTAACATCACCATGATTCAAACATTCTATGACTCCTCCTGAACCTCAATTCTTTTTCATTTTTGGTCTCACTCTTTTATTCTCAGCATTAAATTCAACTTTACTTGCCCTGTTACCCTAAAATAAATATAAGAAAGAAATCTAATTGTAAGAGAAATTTTAATATGAGAGATAACAGAGAGTATTTACCTGATATCCACATTATTTTACCACTAAGTATAAGACGTTAACATAATTCCAATTGTCTCAGTCACCTTATGTAGTACTTGTAGATTGTTTCTTTCCCACAGCTCTTTTTTTGTGGGAAGTAATCAGCCACAAACATGTTCAAATTGTTTCTCAGTTTCTAAAGACAATGTCCTATCTACGCCATTACTGTTTTCTTAATAATTTCAGTAAGTCTTGAATGAAGAAAAAGTTAATACCCTAATGAAAGAGTTATGATTTCAACAAAATTAATCAATGTATTGCAATAATTTTTCACAAAAATATTTTGAAATGGAAACTTGAATTAAACAAACCTACTTTGGGTTAATTGATTAATTTGAACCAAAAATAAAATTACACTTACCATATATTTATTTGACAACATTATATGAAGCTCCAGAGAGGATACAAAGCTGAATAGGTAAAATATCTTTTAAGTATAATAATTAAGTACCAATATAAGAAGCCAAAAATATGTGCATAGTAAGTTCATAATATTGCAAAAGCAAATCAATAGTAATAACCATTATTGATATAACTTACAGAGATATAACTTAACTGTTTTTGAGATAACTTATAGTGATATAACAACTGTTTTGACTGAAAACTGAAATCAACTTTAGGAAATTCTTGCTTAGGACAATAAGACTGCAAAGCATTCAATATCTTTCCTCTTTACTTCAGGAAAGTTTGATACACAATTTATCTCTGAAAACTATTTTCTCATTTGGGCAAATAATTGGCTCATCAAGACAATAGTGTGCTCACCTGGACAGAAAGCTCAATAGTCAGAATAAATGTTTTCTAATCAAACTTTGTCATGTTTTCATATCAATCAATTCTAACCTATTGTGTTACAAACTTTGCCAGCCAGTCCTCTGCCTGGGATGAGCTATGTTAAATCAAATCCAAATTCCCAAAACCCCATTAGTATATTTTCCTGACTTCCACATATTGAATTACTATTAAGACTCTGCCAAGATGTAGTTCTTTTATGATACTGTAAATTTAATATATTCAGCATTGCTTGATTAATAACTTAGGTATTTTTTTTTTCCTAACTTATCTACGCCGTAGTCAATAGTAGGCAGCCCTGGATGTCTTGCCCAGATGGTCATCAAGTCTTAAGGCTCTCTCAGAAAATTGCATTACCTGCGGCTCCCTGAGTCTCTTGCTTAGAATGTTGTTCTGACTATAATAGTGAGGTAGGTCCCACTTTGGGTCTGAATACAATGCTGAGGTAACTTTGTCTCCTAAAAATAAAATAAACATTTTAAAATAAATCTTTTGCTTAGCCCATCAGTTTTTAAAACTCTTTCTTTAGCATTTGGTGAGTAAAAATCTGTCCATTTACTTACGGCATCATTTTTTTTTTCTCTTGGATTGTCCTTTCAACTTTCTGTTTTGAGTTTATAAGAGGAATTTCGTAGACAAGAAAATAAACATAGATTATAATAAATCTGTCCCTTAATTGAGTTCCAAGGGTCAACAAGTCCCAAAAGTCTTGTCAGTTTGACATCTTTTCACAACAAGCTTTGCTTTTGGTCAACTATCTTTCTAAATGACAAAGTTATAGTGGCCAGCTGGGGATACTGTTGATATGAACGCAATTGTTCTTTTGAGAGGTAACTTAGAACAAGAAATTGGTAACGTGTAAAATCATATGCTTTGCTTTTAAAATTTTTTTGTGAGAAAATGTGAAAAACTGAAATTAGAAAATTCTTCTGCAAAGGATAATTTTACAAGGGAAAACAAAAAAGGAACTACACTTCAATATCCTATTCATTTAGATCTTGTGATGGTTAATTTTATGTTTCAACTTGGCTGGGCCAGAGTGCCCAAATGTGTTCAAACACTATTCTGGATGTTTCAGTAAGAATGTTTTTGAAAGAGATTAACATTTAAATGAGTAGACTTCGGGTAAAATGGACATCCATAGTGTGGGTTAGCATCATCCAGTAAGCTGAAGTCTGAATAGAACAAAAAGAATGACCTCTGCAGAGCAAGAATGAATTCTGCAGCAGACAGCCTTCATATTTGAACTGCAACATTGCCTCTCTGCTGGGCCTCCAGCCTGTTGGTTATTCTGCAGATTTTGGACCTGACTGTCTCTGTAATCATATGAATCAATTCCTTAAAACACATCTTTCTCTTTATATATTCACATCCTATTTGTCCTTTTTCTCTGGGGAATCCAAACTCATACAGATAGATCCTCACAATATAAAATTGTCCTATACTAGTTAAGAAGCTAGAAGACAAAAATAATGTGGATAAATAATGTACTCTGAAATGGAACCAAGCACTTAACTCAGGTTTCTTTTAAATTCCTCAGAAGAAAGTTCTGTAAGCATTAAAGAACAATCTTTGAAAACATTTTATTGATAACATATGCTACAATATTAATCTTAAATCCTGCCACTATTACCCAAGCTCACCCTTGGAAAGAAAAATTCCTCAGGGGGTAGAAATTTGTATAACAAACTTCAAACATTAACCATATTTCAGCCAATACATCTCACTAGTGTACTTCCAACCAAAGAATGTTTTTTTCCTCTTGTGAAACCACACCTGCTAACTACAAAGATATCGTAAATGGAACTACCTCTTTAACTGCTCTCCTGAAGTATTCTTCCTTGAGATAAGTAATTTGAATCTCACCCTATTGTTTTCCTTGTATCTAAGTTGAAGCTATAATTGAAAATCTTCAGAAGTTCTTAGTCTTCTTATGGTCCAAGTATCCTGTTGATATTGACAGACTTATTGGTGTTGAATATATTAAAGTTTAGATTCTCTCACATATACATCTTCCCAACTTGTACATTTTCCTTCAAAACACTATGTCAATATAGAACCAAAACCAACACTGAAAGCCTGGTAGGAACAAAGCCTCATGATACTTGTACCCATCTTTGTAATATTTATCCTCTTAGTCACTAAGTACAACAGGAAAGGATATCGAATTACTCCACACTCCTGGACCATAAAAAGAAAATAGTCATCTTCTGCTTTTCATGATACTGAACCCAAGTATTATTTTACCTTCAATGTCACTTAAGCCTAAATATTTTCCCATCATGTATCTGCGCTCTGCTTTTGGTTTTTAATCCAAAATAAGTGGATCACCACTTGTTTTGGATTATTGGGGAAATGACATCTAAGATTGATTTCATGTATTTACCTAGTTCAAAACGTCAAAATACAAGAGACGTTAGGGAGGATGCAGAGGAAAAAATGCTATAATACATGTTTGCTGGGAATATAAATTAGTACAACCTCTATGGAAAACAGGATGAAGATTTCTCAAATAACTAAAAAAAGAACTGTCATTTGATCCAGCAATTTCACTATTGAGTATCTACCCAATGGAAAAACAATCATTATATAAACAAGATACCAGCCTTTATGTTTATCACAGAACTATTCATGATAGCAAAGATAATGAATCAACCTAACTGTCTATCAACAGATAAATGGATAAAGAAAATGTGATACACACACACACACACACACACACACCACACACAAAGGAATATATGTAATGAAATCATGTCTTTTGCAGAAACATGGATGGGACTGGAGGCCATTATCAGGACTTACTGTTTCTAGTGAAACGTCCTAGAAACAGTAAGTCAAATACTGGATGTTCTCACTTATAAGTGGAAGCTAATTAATGTGACGTGTGGACATAGAGTGTGGAATAATAGACATTGGAGACTTGGAAGTGTGCAAGGGTGGGAGGGAAGTGAAGAATGAGAAATGAATGGATGCAATGCACATTATTTGCGTGATGGTTACAATAAAAGTTCCAAATTCACCACTACACAATGTATCTGTATAACATAATTGTTCTTATACCCCTTAAATTTATACAATTTGTTTCTTAAAAAGACCATAATGCTTTTAAGGAAAAGCTATAATTTTGTCAAAGCAAAGGATATGACTTACCCTAGGACATAATATATCACAAGGGTGTAAACCTTTCACTTCAAACAGACATTAATATTTTTCCATCATGGTCATCAAGAGATAATTACAGGATTCACTGGTGTCACTACAAACAATGGGTTTATTACTTTTCTGAAATCACTATGAGAATGCATAATTCAATTAAAGTTTGAATGGGCTAACTCCTAAGCAAGAGCTAACTTTTTATTATTTAAAATTAGGAGCCGTGCACAGTGGCTCACACCTGTAATCCCAGCACTTCCATCTCTTAAGAAAAAATAAGTCTTCAATAGCATCTCATTCATCGATGAACAAATGGTCTGCACAAACCTTCGGTGTTCTGGCTCAACTTCAGGGGAACTACTAGACACCATGAGTTTATTATAACATATCTCTTTACCTCTGACAAAGGCCTATTCACCCTGTTTCAGCTCAATGACAGCTTAAGCTCAAGTAATGAAACCCTCTATGGATTTGAATTTAGATTTTCTTTTGAATGTAATGCTTCCTAATGCTAAAAAGTCTTTGTTGCTCATTTAAAATACTCAGCAAGTAGGTCTAAACAAATAGGTCTATTACCAACTAAGTTTATCTCCTGTAAAATTCTATTACTCCCTCACATATTTGCAAGCATCAGCATTATTCTTTAAATCATGGTACTTTATTTTCATAATCAGCAAAAGGAGATGCAAATGACTGACTGGACTCTGCCAAGAAATATTTGTACCCCAACATATTTATTTGAAAAATTCTTATAGAAAATATAGATATAATATTACTTGTTAATGGGTCTTGTTTTAAGAATAGAACAAGAATTTGTCAGAATGTGTCAAAACAGAATTCAACTTACTCATAGTATATGACCTCTTACTAAAGACCAAATCAGCTCAGATGACAGAACACAGTCCACACTCCTGATCTTGACAACTGGCTAGAGATAACAGAGCTAATGTTTATTGTGACAGAAGACACATTCTGCATATAATATGCCATTTTGGAATGCTTTGGAAACAGTACTAATTCTTGATATCACCAGGAATTCCAATTCAGAATGTCCAATAGATTAAAGTACTCTTTATTCCCTGATGCTTTTGAAGTATATAGTCATTATAAAATTAGAAGTCGGCACAAAAATGGATTACTTGAAGACAAAGGGAAGGGTTTTAGTAATCATTATGAAAGACAGGAGCTTTAATTAAGATCTTGGCCCCTTGACATTGCAAAAGGCCATTTTTTTAAAGAAGTTCGAAGAAGCCCTTATGGAATGCCAGTGATTGCGTACCATAATTAAAAAAAAATTGGGGGAAATCTGGTTATATATTACTTTACAAGAAAATAAACTTTGTCACTTTCAGATCAGCCATTTTCTATACCTCAAAAAAACTTGCAATAATTTTATACCACATTTTTCACCACAGCAAGAACACAACAAGGATATTATATGCGACAAATACTGGAGTGGGGGACTTTACCAAAATTGCTGATGGACCTCTGCTTTGTGTCTCACCTGTCATTTCACTGTAGTTCTGGTAAACCTATTAAGATGAAATATGTACAAGAGGCCCAGCCTTAGGGCCCCTTTGAACACATTCAAATGAGTAACATAAAGTATAAGTTGCAATAAATTTTAAGAATGTTTCGGTCATTGTTTGCTTATTTCCATGATGGATTGAAGCTTTTGCTTGAGGGAGGGCTACTGATTTACTGTTAGCAAAAATATTGCATCATGTCTAGTCTGGGCATTTCCAGTCTATTTATCCAGAGAAAAGAGCACCAATTTGGCATGAAAGAAATTACAGAGAAATGCAAAGCCTTGCTAATTACCCAGAAATCTCACTGCTTGAATTATACTCAATTTTCAGTACAGTTAGGAAGAGCAAACATAATCTGAAAGTAAAATTTGCAAAGCACTCAACAAACCTTGATCTTAGATGGCCTAAAATATTATCATTGGTTTTAATATCAAAGAAATACATTTTTGTGCTGCATCTACTCTTACTATCACCTTATGATTTAGTAAAAGGCCAACTCACCCACCTAGAGATATCATGCTGATTATAGGCTCTGCCTTATTGCAAATCGGCAGCACATATACTTCAAAGGACTTGTGCAAAACATTCTTATAATCAGGAGGTACAGCTGGCCCTTCCTCAACATTGTTTTAAACAACTCTTGTATGACCTAAATCCTGAAGATCTGATATTCTGGAAGAAAATCCTGAGGACAGCCTATAAAATCCTATAAATAGGACACATAAGTATATGAGCAAAACTCCAAGAGGCTGGCCTTTGGAATGACAACTATCGGCTTAGAAGACACAGCTATTCTCATGTTGGTGGAAAGACATTCTTCCTAGAGACTTCAAACTGAGAATACTCAGAGTTTCTCCAGAGGCAGCCACCTTTGGGCTCATGTAGAAACTATGTAAAGTTTCTGCCCAATACCCAGAAAACAGGATCCAGAGTATTATGTACAGAAACAGCAGAGTATTATGCTTTAATGTATGTTAATGTTCTTTATTTTTATAACTATTTTTTCTTCTCTTTGTTACTTATGTTTCTGACTTGCAGGGAACACTAGTTAGCTCTTAACTATGATGCCTTGAAGCCCTTTTACTTAATATTGCTTGTTTCATACCAGGTTGCTTCTTGATATAAATCTAATATCTAGTTACAATATGCTTATGATTTGGCTGAAATCTAAAATCAGATCATCTATTGGGACTCTCTCTCTCTCTCCATATATACATATATATATATATTCCTCTGGGTGTGACCCAGATCTATTCTAATGGAATGCATTGTTTCAACTTTAATTTTCTTAATCAGTAAAGACACTTGTTAGAAGGTAAACATCACAAAAAGGCAAATAGCTAAAAAAAGAAATACCCCTCACATGTAAATTGGGGAAAAATCTAGGAACCTTTTAGAGGAGTTTGTCTTTGTAACTTAACTTTCATAATTATAGAGCTTGGCAGGGTGCTGTGGCACACATCTGTAATCCTAGAATTTTGGGAGGCCAAGGTGGGTAGATTACTTGCGCTCAGGAGCTGGAGACCAGCTGGTGAAATCTCATCTCTATAAAAGTTAGCAAGGTGGGGTGGAGGGTGCCTGTAGTACCAGCTACTCAGGAGGCTGAGGTGGGAGGATGGCTTGAGCCTGGGAGGCAGAGGTTGTGGTGAGCCGAGATCATGCCACTGCACTTCAGCCTGAGCAACAGAGCCACAGCCTTTCTCAAAATGAATAAATAAATAAATATAGAGCTTGTTACGAAAGTATGGAAAATACTGTGTGTATATTAAAGCTGTCTCACTTTTATGGACTAACAGGAACACTCACCATTTAGGTGAATCTATGTTTCAGATCCCTAGTTGATGATGCCTTACTTTCTGCTCTTATCGAATGACATTGAGAACATACAAGTTAGCTACCTTTAATGACCTTTTGCTAAAATCCAGAAAATTAGGTAGCATCCAGCAACTGGTATTTGATTTTAAGCACCAAAACCTGTAAGTTCTTACATGCAAACTGGATAGGGACTTAACTTGGGACACTATCGCCAGCTTTGCTGATGGTCTTATATTCAAATGAATCCAGGCTTCATTTTTATATGTTAATTTATCCTCTCTCAACAAACAACAAAAAAAAAAAAAAAGGAGGAAGAGAGATCACTCAATAACTTAATTCATGAAGGTAAAATTCAGTCCTTGATTTGTGACCCCAAATTTAAACCAACAAAAATGAATTCTGGACTGTCTTCAGGTCTCTACATTTCACACCTTACAAGGAGACCAGAAAGTGTGAAAAATTATACTTCTGTGGTTCAGATAATGACTAAGAAACCAGAAAAAAAGTCACTGAGGCCAGACAATAAGCCATGGAAGTTGATCAATTAGAATAAACAGCTAACCAAAACAAAACAGCCCTTTATCTAATTTGACGTTTCAAGAAGGAGCATGTGCCATCTTAGGGGATGAATGAAGTATTTACATCCCTAGAACTTTCCATGATCTTGATAATATGAAAAAGATCCAGGAAAACAAATAAGCAATTCAATTAGGCCATTTAGCTGACATCTATATCTGGTTCTGTATTCTGTTAATATCGGAATACAATCTGTTCTGTTGGTATAACTTACATTCTGATAGAATTTTGTTAGGATTGAATAGTGACAATGGACAGGGACTGAGAATTGAGCCCATTGGCGTCAACATAATTGTTGGGATGCAGATTTGAGAATATCTGTATCAACATAACTACTTGCTCCAGGAAGTTCTTGCACCAGAAGCAAGATTGCACATCATCAATAACTTTACTGTTTCTTTTAGAAAATTATTGGAAACCATTTTTTGGGCAGTTTTCTCATCTAGGCAATCAAGTGTCTAATTAAAATGATAGTTTGCACTTCAGTATAAACAGTTTACTTAAAATCACAAAATCGGCTTTTTAAAACTTGTCACAGAACACTTGTCTCACAATCCTAAAATATTGTCTTACACCTTGTCAAAAACAAATCTGTTTCTTGCCTTTAAACCACTTGATCTCAGACCCCAAATCCCTATAAGTAACCTTAACTATCTTCTGTCTTTTAACATAGTACTAAAATATCTCAAGATGGTGTTCTCACTTGCTTCAGCAAGTTAAATAAACAGCTTTCCTGATTGATGGGGTTCTCCAATAGTTTACACGAGGAAGTCAGTATCAACAATAAAGACAGAGAAATATGCTGAGAAGACATTGCATACTTTGGTCATGTGTCTGAGCCTTTCCAATAGACTGGATGGGAGATAGAGAGATAGAGTTATCAGTAAAAAGATGATCATAGATGAAGATGAAGAAGAAAATAGACAAAACAATGAAACAATGTAACCTTCTGGCGAAAACATATTGCTGAATCGTAGTAGAAGTAAGAGAGAATGGTAACAGTAAAAATTTTTAAAAATCTCTGTAGAGGAAAAGTTAGTGCAAAGAAGTAGCAGATTTGAATGCCAAACACGTTTAGTGCTACAGAAACACACTCAGAATTTGTTTCAGAAAAAAAAAAAAAAAAATGGGACTACTGTGATTTGAGCCTAGAGTTGTGTTTGGGAAAGATAAAGTGTCCAGAGTGGAGGACAGGGTCATAGAAACAGAAGCAGAGCTTTAAGATGGGAAACATGTTGTCTTAGCACAGGGGCACAATCATGAAGGTCTACTGTAGAGCAGCAGTGCATGGAAGACAAAGGAGAGATTCGAGCCAACCTGTTCTATACAGGAATATGATTCAAATCTGATATACAATTTCTGAGCCTGGGAAATCTATTTCAGAGTTTTTAATTTCCATTTTCCCAACTGTTTCTCTACTACTTTTACCTGATTTACATTCTTTTTCACATTTTAAGCTTTCTTTTAGAAATGAAAAAAGTCATAGCTTTCATATCTATTATACTCTAAGCAGTAAAATTTTATGTAAACATTAAAATGTAGAGACTATTGATATTTAACTAATCAAATTATGCATTTAGTAGTTAAATATATCAAAATATATTCCTATACTTTTCTTTTTGCATGTTAGTGCTCATGTCCTTTTCTTAGCCTCCTAGTGAGATGGGGCTTCAGAATAGAAAGAAGTTATAGGATTGCTAGACCAGATATTTAAACACAAAAAGAGTAAATACTCAGTCTCTCACTTCCCAAATACCAGAGAATAAATTTGAAAGTCAGACTTCATTGGGAAATAAAGAGTTTTCAAATTTTTATATCTATCCTGGCCAACTGCACACTAGAGTTTTACAATTTGTCTAGGGAAGAATAAAAATACATAAACATGAAGAAATGAAAAAGACAAATTCAAACTCTTACGATCTTAGAGAATTACAGAAAAAGGAGAAAGGCTATGGCATGAAACCTCTAATGATAGAGCAGCTAATGGTAAATCTGGCTATAAATTTAAGGAAAAAATCCAAAAAGTTTCATTTCCAATAGTGTATGGGAAACTGTTCAGTGATTTTGGCAAGTGAAAGTAATTTAGGTGACCTTAATCCCTCATGGTCACCTTCTGGGGTGCAGGGGACCCAGATTTCCCAATAGTCCTAAGGGGACATGAAGAGAGAGAACTGTAGTCATGGTGAAGAGACCACAGTTGTCTCTATTCATATGTGGGAACAAGAACAGGGGAAATTGCCTAAGATCCCAGATGCTACCATTGAATGAAATTATATTGTTTTCTGCCTGGAGCTATGCGTATCATTTTGAAGCAGAAAAAGGATTCATGTTTCTTTATAATCTGAGAGATGGTGAATCCTCTTACATATTTTTCTATCTCTGTTCTCATATAATTCATGCACTTGGTGGAAGGTGGCAGAGATTACCATTACTTTCAGTATTAGAATGAACTATTGTATTAAGTTGGAAAATTGAAAGCAATAACTGAGCAGAAGATTCTCTTGCCCTTACCCAGGTTCCAGTAGAATTCAATGTAATTGTGACTAAACTCCAAGTCTCTGGCATATTTATATCTCTCTGAAACGTAGATATAGTGATGTTTCTGCCCTTGTAGAATTATCTATTTCAGGAATCTGTCCTTTAACACCAGCAATCTGGGAATAGGGCAATGAAGGGAAAAGGTTACAGAATAGAATAACTGTGTGAATTTGAAATGCTGTTTTTATCCTACTTCAAAAGAGTAATATATCCAGAGGAATTTTATTTAAGCAACATTCTAATAAATTTCCACTGTTAGTAGGAAATTATTTGTATTTTATTTAACATGTCATAAAACATTTGGATACAAAGTCAAACTGTTTTCTTTCCAAATATTCTTCAACATGTCTAATTTATTCCATTTTGTTACTTTCACCAGTATAAAATAAAACAAAATGATGAAAATTTATATTTGGCACCCAGAAAGGTAATTTATTTTTAAAATACTAATATATCTTTACTTCTTTCAAAAAAAGTTCAAATTTTCAGAAGGAAAAAAGGAAAGAAGGAATGAAGGAAGGAAGGAGAGAGAGGAAAATAAACAAGTAAATAAATCTTGTTAGGCATTTTGGAGGCATCTATTTGCAGGAAAATAATAAATTGAGAACACATACAGAGTTTGTCATTATTTCAGTGATGTGTTTACTGCATTTTAAAATATTCTTATGTAATTGTTTTATTAGCTTTTTCTAATAGGCAATACTATTTGTTAAACTGTCTCTAGATATTTAATAATATTATGTGGCTCTTCTTTTCCCCCACAAATGGCTCCAAGTTAAAGTTTTATACAGCACTGTAAAAAATATATAGAATATTCATTTTCAAAGTATCATTTGTGATGACTACAAAGAATAGCTTCATAATTACTCTAATCCTTGTAATGGAGTATAGCTTCCTGAAAGGAAGCCATGTTTCTTTATATGAGAGAAAAATTGAATATTATCAAGATACCTTGCCCGAAGCCATTTGCCTTTTTTGTGTGCTTATCTTAAAATGCCAATTGCCAGAAACCCCATAGATAGACCAAGTGTACTTACGGATGCTTTATTTGCCAAGAATATTGTGTTTGAAAAGAAAGATAGAATGGAAATAGTTGAATAAAACATTTGGCAGTGTTAATGAAGAAAATCTGGAAATAATGATACAATTGACATAAATATCACCAGTTCCCCATTGTATTTGCTGACTGTTTGTAAGAATCAGGTATTGGAGAACACAGCCTCTAGGGTCAAAAGCCTGGCTCTGTGACTTTGGTAAAGTCACAATACTGAATTTGTTTCCATTGTTAAATAAGAAGTTAAAACTAGATCATTTATGAAAACCTTCAGCTCAGAGATAATATGATACGATGTATTTTTGTTTTGCAATTTAATTATGCAACTCTTGCCCCACTTTCAAAAAATGTTCAAGTGATGTGAAAGAGACTCTTAAAAACGAACCTTAAGATATCAACATGAAATTTGAAAACTGGGACATGAGATGCTGATTCTTTTTATTATGATATGATTCTTTGAAGGATCTTCTTTGTGTGAAATAAAATTGCTGTTAGAGAGATTCTTTTAATGCTGGCTTCATTCTTTCTGTGGAAATGTGACTTTGAATGTGTGTGTGTGTATGCATGCGCACACACGTGTGTGTGTGTGTAAAACTCACCTGGTTGTAGAAAATATTCAAGGTAGTTTGGTAAAATACAAAGCATCTCAAAAGAAAGATGCCAGCTGTGAATAAAGTGGTCCAGATTTTATTTCAACTCAAATACATTAACTGTTTTTATTTTTTCTACTAGATGAAATGTAATGTCATTGTCAGTCTTATGGGGATAAAATATTGATTGTTCACTTTTTTTCTACGGTTACTAGATTTAGAGATTTGCAAGCAATCAAGAAATGATTAAACCCATTTTAATTCAGTTAAGCACAAAGAAGGTCAGTCATTTATACGAATGCAGTTTCTTTGCTTTAACTTTAAATTTGTGACAACATTTTTTGTAAACAATAATTTATCATGTGCTAAATTGAATAAAATGTCATAAGTTATGGTATAGTATGTGTAATGGTAAAGAAAAAAAGTCATGTGCACCAATAGCATATAATGTCAATCTCTTTATTTCAAAGTCATACATTTTGTCTATATATACATAGATATTAGAGAATACACATTTTTTCTTATTGACCATAATTATCATGATAAAAGAATACAGTTTCTTTTCTTTTTGTCATAATTATTATGTGTGATACACACATATATGTATGTACATGTATAGAATATTCATTTATATATTTAAATTGTAGCCCTTAGCTATCACAGAAGTTTCAGGTGAAAGCTAGTGAAGATCTATTCACTTCTCAAAGCTAGTGAAGATCTATTCACTCTTCAGGTCTCAAAGACCTGAAGACCTCCTGAAATTACTTTTAAAGGATCAGGCTAAAAGTAAAGAAGAAAATAAGCAGAGAGAAGGGGTAAAGGGAAACAATCAATATTCACCTTGAATTATAGTTTTCCTTTGCTCATTGTAAATTCTAAGGTATAAAATTGGTACTTATGGTTTGTAATAAGGATGATAAGAGATGGCATTTATTTAGTTCTACGACTTATTATTTCAGCTGTGCTGAATTAGGAAAGTGAAATGACTCACAACCCTTTGAGTGTAGACACACAGAAGAAGCAATATGGCAAATAGAGATTTGTCTTAGTTCAGGCTACTATAACAAAGTACAATAGGCTATGTGGGTTATAAACAACAGAAACTTATTTCTCACTGTTCTTGAAGCTGGGAGCCTGTGATCAGTGTCAACATAGTTGGGTCCTAGGTGAAGACCTTCTTTCAGGTTGCAGACTGCCAACTTTTCATTGCAATCTCATAGCAGAAAGAGGGCAAGAGAGCGCTCTGTGGCTCCTTTGATAAGAGCACTAATTCCATTTATAACAGCTTCATCTTCATAATCTAATTATATCCCAAAGGCCTTACCTCCTAATAGCATCCCACTGGGGGTTAAGTTTCAACACATGAATTTTGCAATGATGCAAACATTCAGCCTATTACAATATTTGAAAATCAGCTTTATTTCCACTAAGTTGTGTTTAAATTTTCTTTCTTCTTTATATCCAGCACCTTGATTCTATAATGAACAGTTTACCCTACTTGCACTATTATATATCTATCCATCCATCATTTCCATCAATATCAATATATTATTTTACTACATTTTGCAGTATATTTACATATTAATTTAAATAAATTTTATGGCTGTTACTAATGATAGTAGTGAAAAAAATACTTCAATTGCATATTGTCATTCAGCTGAGAAAAATTTTATTCAAAATAACCCCATGGTAAAAGATAGCACAGGTCAAACTTCATGCTGAGAAAATAAAACAATGTTATCTTTTGCTGGTAAGATTTAAAGGTTGATATTAAATCTCTATATAATGTAATGTGTTTTTTATTTTAACATTTAATTACTTTTGTATAACAATTTGAAAATGTTACCTTTTGACCCAAAAATAATTAATAAATGGTTACTATTTGCCTATTATCATTTAGGAAAAGGCACCAATTAAAAATTAGACTGTTAAGTAGTAACATGCATCTGATTTTTGTGCTTGTACTCTCAAATGTGGTTTACAAGTTTATAATATGTCCTAGATGCAAATAGCATACACATCTAGAAGAAAAATAGAAGGCATGATATCTTTGTTCTGGAGTATTCAAAAAAGTGAAGAATACAAATTGATTTTGAGCTAAATTGTATTTACTCCGTATCAAATCACCTGATTATTTTTACTTAATAAAAGCTATTAAAATTAAAAAACAAAAACAAAAAGTAAAACAAAACAAAAATCAGCATTATTATTGATAATAATAGATAACCTGGCCTAGCTATGTTGACACAACCAAGATCCCTAAACATTCCTTTCAAATCTTGACTCTTAAATGGTGACCTGATGAAATGCTTGCAACTGCAACGTAGAAACACCAGCCACCCCATGCTGCCTCACATACACTTCTTACTTGGGGAGCGAGAGAAGATTGGCCTCTAGATCTGGAATCCAGAATGTACAGCTGGGATCTGGGCCAAATATCCTCAAAAATGGAACAAGATCTGAAAATACCATCCCATTCTCTGAACAGGCAGACACAATATAAGAAAGAAATGAATCAAGCCATCTGTGCTTTGTTATTTTTTTTTCCAAATTTTCCAAATAGGTAAGTCAGTCCTCAATCTCTGTTGATGAAAATTCGGATAATTTGGAATTCTATTTGAAGAATTTTGAAAAAAAATACAGCATAGATGGTTCTACAAAAGAAGTCCTAGTTAAACAAGATTGAGAAAGAAGAAAGGGAGAGATAAGAGGTGGGTAATTTCACTAAATACTTTGTATTTGTAACAAGATGCCGATCTGGAGGTTTCTATTGAAATGTAAAATTACTAAACACTAGATGTCAAAACAGGGTCTAATATAGACAACTGTCTAGATAAATCAAAGTAAATACCCATAACTCTGTTTAAAATGCACAAGTAGCAATGATGAATCATGGAGAAGGAGAATATGAAGAGATGATTTTTGCGGGGGTACAAACTGTACACACTTATCCAAAGGGTTCTTCATTAGGTCCATTTGTGCAACTCATTATGTGTCCCTAGATGTTTTCAGAACATGGTGCACTGAAATTTAACTTGAACTCCAGGTGTCTAGAGCAGTGGTTAACAAACATTTTCAGTAAACAGCTAGATAGTAAATATCTTAGATTTTGCACACTATATAATCTCAGTCACAACTGTTCAACTCTGCCTTTATAATGCAAAAGTAGCCACAGACAATATGTAAGCAACTGGGCATGTGTATAAATAAAACCTTATTTACACAAACAGGCAGTGAACTGAATTTGTTATGAGCCTTACTTTGCTGATCTCTGATCTAAAAGATAAGAATATAGCTATGTAGATCTATGTTTTAGAAGTAGAGCTAAGGAAAGTGTTGCTGATTGGGAATTAGTCATCTCTCCATATTTTAGTGGATCAAAGCTTTTGAGATGTCCAAGAAATATATATATATGAAGACCACAAGGAGAAAAAGCCAGGTTGAATCATTTTACATATTGCCAAAGAAACCAGTTGGGGGATACAATCATGGACTCCCAAACGAGATATAATTGGTTTGAAGTGGATAACAGGAGAAACCATTCAGCTAGAGTAAAAAAGATCATCGGCCTTTATAGAAAATGTGAAATTTATTAAAATGTCATGAAAGTGAGTCAGCTTTAAACACTTGCCATCTTGAGACAGTACCATCAAAGTAAAATCTGTTCTCACCCTTTACTTCTTCCCCTTCATTCTGATTTTGGCAGAATCAGAACTATGGTTAGCAACCTGGAGGTGGAGGTAAAATACTAGCCTGTGAAATAAAGAAAGGTCACCTGGGGTATTTGGAAACTTCTGTTACCCTGCGCTACAATTACACTTAGTTTCAATTGCCTGGAAAGTGCTTCCAAACGATGAACAACTTAAATAAACCACATTGTCAATATTTTTAATTCTGTGTAGTTTCCTAATAAGATGGTCCTTAGGCATTTACTCACAGTCCTTCTACTCTGTATTTAGACCATGCCAACAACTTCAATTACAAGGTTTTCTTGATGAGCATAGATTAGGAGCAGTCCTCTAAGGGGGAAGGAAGTGAGCAGTGTGACTGCTGGGTATGAAGCATAAATTTAAAAATACTGATGTTGTTCTTTGATAGTTTGACGTTCATGAAGAAGGCAGGAAACTCTCAGACAAGCAAGAAAAACATTCTATTATGATACATTTCAATATCGATATATATTATAGCTTTCGATTATCTTTTAAAACTATGAAGCAAGCTATATTAAATAAAACACACAAGTGAAACTATTTTTCAAATGTTTTGTTGTGAACAGGTGATTTATATTGCATTGAAATAACAACTTGTAGTAGAGTTCAGTTTTGAAAATGTCTCTGAGAATACGCTCTTTCATTTAGGATCATAGCTGTTGTTTGTTTTTTAACTAAAAAGTACATTAAAGATCAACTGATTGCTTGTCAAGAAAGCGACTTTTATGAGAGCTAGAATCGTTTAGTTACTTTTTAGTCCTTTACATCTTGGAACTACAACAGTGTCCCCAGGTGTAACATAGACAACTTCCTTATCATGTTGGAGTCAATGGGTCACACAGGAGACAGGTAATATACCCTGAATGGTTGTCTCAAATGCCTGCCTCAAAGATGCACAATAATTATTCAATAATTACACAACTCTTTAACAAAGTTTACACAATATTTCCCTCAGTTTTTTCCCCTTCAAATAATCATTTTTATCTTTAGACAAGGCAATAAGGTATGGAAAAATTGCCAAAGGGATCAAAATTAATTACCTTGATAACTGTAGCTGAGATTTTTCAGCTCCCATATTATACTCTGAGGTCCTGTCAAAACTGTCATCATCTTTATCTATCCATCAGCTCTGAAAACTTTGGGCTTTACTAGAAATCTTGAAATTTGTCCTCCACAGTTATTTCTGGGTAAATAGTAAAATTAGATGGAATCTGCATCAGTAACTATAGAATTTTGGGAGTCAATTAAAGATCAAAATAATTGAAATCATTCCTTAGTGGTTTATATAATAGAAAATAAAATTTTTTATACCACTGTCTCATTCATAATGAATAATGTGATCCTGAAACAGGTATAATTTCAGACCTCTAATGCCTAAATAGCAAGTCCAGATTACATCTCTGATTCCAACTGTAGCCACTCTGAAAAAGTGAATTGCCAAGCCCACAAAAGCAGTTAGAGTAGAGGTATCTCAAGACCTCCTCACTCCCAGTTCTTCTTCACTATGCCATAGGGTAACCCCCACCTTATAAAAAAAACTGATACCCAATATTGAAAACAAAATTTTCTGTTCTGTATATTTGGAACATAAAACTTATAAGAACAATAATTCAAAACAAATTTTTCTGTGTATTAAAATTTATCATTTTTATTACAAAGTCAATAAATTTAAAAGGCTAAAACTACTTATTTCATTTTTATTTTTAAAATGACCTGTATTGCATTTGCTAGCTGTTGCGTAAGTGACCATTACTTGTTGAATAGGATAAACAATAAGCTGATGTCTCCTAGCTTTATTTACTTGTTTAATTGGGTACATTAGGTGAACATTTTAATAAAGGACTTGCTGGATAGTTTTAAAGGTAGTGAAATGCTCATATAGAAATTTAAAAAATGAAAATAAAAAAGATTAGGGCAGAGTTACAACTTTACTAATCAGTTACACATTATAAGTCCTTCAAATATATTTACTGAGATGACATGGGCAGCTTTATTCAGGGATGCCCAAAAGCAAATAAACCTTACATTCTAAGTTAATGCATCAGTGGTTTCCAATGTGTTAAAATTCTACAGCACAGTGAGCATTTCCTTTAATTACCACCCAACGTGTATTAATATTACAGGTGTTCTAGAACCCTTGAATCATTTCCTTAGGACTCAAGACCTTCAAGGAAGAGGGCTGGAAACTACTGCACCACAGTGGGCTACGACTTACCCCTGCATCTGCCCTGAATTACTGTGATGAGGAAAAAGAGAATAAAGGCCAGCCTGAGAAAGAGACATATGATGGAAGAGCCAAATATGGACAACTAAATTTACCATGTGTGAATATTCATAAGGCATTTCTCTGACATTTTCTAAGAATTTCATTCTTTATAAAATAGCATTTTGATCTGTAAGTGTTGGGGAAACATGGGAAAGATAAAAGCAGGTGCCAGGGGAACTTTAGCTGACCCTGCCTCCCTCATCAGGCCAAGGAGGCTTCTTGGGTATTTGCAATTTTCAAATCCTTTCTTTATCTGAACATATGGGCTTAATAACAGTGACTACGAGAGTACAGTTTAGTGAGGCTGAGGCTGTTCTACTCCCATACATTTTTAAAATAATTATAACAAGGAAATAACAAACCTGAGAGTTACTTCATACTTCATATGTTGCAATATATCTTGACAATTTTGCATTTTGTCTACTTTGTACGATTTTTGTAAGCAAGTGGAGAAAACCCTCCTCCCAGCACCCCAAAAGAGCAAAAACATACATAATTCAATGTCATCACTGGCAATCACGTAGGTAGAAAATAAGGCAGGTCATTTCAGGGAGTAAAAATGAATGACAAAGTCATTTCTAATACGCTTGACTGTAAATGAAACTGTATTGTCTCCCTCTTCTAAAATAGGAAAGAGTTTGCAATTTTACTTTATCCAGTTAAAAATGAGAGCCTCACAAGTAGCAGGTAATGGCTATTTATTATTATTATTATTATCATCTTTATTATTATTTTGAGATGGAGTCTCTGTCACCCAGGCTGCTCTGTCACCCAGGGTGGAGTTCAGTGGCATGAGCTCAGCTCACTGCAACCTCCACCTCCTGTGTTCCAGTGATTTTCCTGCCTCAGCTTCCCAAGTATCTGGGATTATAGGCATGCACCACCACACCTGGCTAGTTTTTGTACTTTCAGTAGAGACAGAGTTTTGCCATGTTGGCCAGGCTGGTCTCAAACTCCTGGCTTCAAGTAATCTACCTGCCTCGGCCTCCCAAAGTGCTGGGATTAGAGGTGTAAGCAGGCCCAGCCCCATTTATTTATTATTATCTTCAGTAGAATACAAAGGTATTTTTCTGAGAAAAAAATTGTCTGACAATCACTTAGAATTCAGAATTTTTCAACATTGTTTTATAAAGGAATCAGTGAATTAATTTGGGGTCAGGCAAGAAAAAGGTATCTACTGAATTTTGTCTAAAAATTCCCCTAAGGTTCTCTGGTGCAGTGATATCAGGACACCATCTTAATATATACAAATCCCCACATCTAGCCATAGGCATTATAATAATTATGTTATTGAATCAAGACATTTATGGAGCAAGTCCCTGCAGATACAATTGGCAGAGATTTCTGACAAAACTAAAATCCTGTATTCCCATGTAAATTATTACAACAAAGCTCCTGGAAGAATTCACACTGGAGCAATGTTGTTGATTTTATCAAAAGTCAGTGAGCCTCTCAGCCAGGTTACGTGCAACAGAGTACCCAAGTGTGTGCAAGGTATACTGGGCACGGGGAAGAGAATCTGCCTTAGCATAGGTATAAGCCCAAGGTGTTTCTGTGGCAAAGACCACTTTAGGAAGTGCAACTTGGGAGGGTACACAGTGCAATACTGTGCCAGAGGCAGTGCAAAACAGCTTGTTCTTTAGTCTTCTCATTCTCCTCCCATCACACCACTACTTTTAGAGAATAAACTTATGTTTATGTTTAGCAATAAATTCATATTCAGATTAAGGCACTGATTTCCTGGTAAAAGCAGCTACTACTGCAAATACCACTTGAAGTCAAATACCATTCGAAGTCTTGCTCAGAAAGTTGTTTAGAGACGTGTCAGGCATGCTCTCTAATAGCTTCTCACAGCCCAAATAGTCCAAAAGTCACTTTATAACATAATATGCCACCTTATCCCAAGCAGCAGGTATACTAGGGTCAAAGTGTGTTCTAAATGTTAATGAGTAGACTACAACTCTATCCTAAAACACTTACCTCTTCAATACTAATGACATTTGTATGATTTACTCCTCAATCACAAATTTCCATGGTGGTCCAGAACCAAAGAAAGTTAAAAAAACAGAAAAAACATGGCCAGGCCCACAAGTGCATTTAACTCTTGTGAAAGAACCTGATGATTACAAATTAGTCTTGAGTTTTTATTTTGAAACAACAGCAAAGAAAGTAGGAGTAAAGGTGCTTTTTTTGTTGTTAGCTTGTTACAAAGATACAGAAATTATTATAAAATCCTTATGGAGCAAAAATATAATAGAATTTCCATAGTCTATCTCTGAGATATTTTATAACTTCAGTAATGAAACACTAGCATAATTATATTTCTATTTAAAAAACAAAACTTCTAAGTTCCAATAAAATCAGTGTTTGAAACCCAATAGGACAGTTAATTGCAGTTATATCAGCATTACTTGACCAGTTCTATTTTCACTGCACAACATCAATATATTCTCAAAAGAAGACTAAAGAAGAAATACAAAATATATCCTTAATTTCAAGTGATTGTTATATAATTATGTTGCATCTATCAAGATTTTAAACATATTATATGACCTGACAGCATCTTTAAAGAGTCTAAAGAAAGAAATTAAGAGTTCAGAAACTTGAGTGCTAATTTTAATCTCTCTGAAAGTTGCATACCCTACTTATGTTTCAGTACTTGCATCTTAAAAATGTTAATGTTTATATCCACATACTTTATATTAATTGTAGAGATATAGTTGGGGAAAAAGCAGGACAAAATAAAACTTGATGAAATAGGCCAGTATTGTTATAGCCTGCTTTTAGTAATGACAGTGGTGGAATAATTGTTAAGGATAATTATTTCATAAAATATATATGAAATTACATAAAATAAAAATAAGTTGTGACTAATCAGTCTAACCCAAAGCAATTGTAGTCAAAAGTAATTGCCATAACAGCCAGTTAATTGGACACACAGCTTTATTTTTATTCATGTTTTTTTCATTAAAGAAAAGAGGTTTACTTGGATCATGATTCTGTAGGCTGTACAGAAAACATGGTGTTGGTATCTGCTCAGCTTCTGATGAAGTCTCAGGGAGATTTCAATCATGGTGGAAGGTGAAGGGGGAACAGGCATGTCACATGTTGAAACCAGGGCCAAGAGAGAGGGAGATGGGGGGTAGGTGCCACATAATTTTAAATGACCAGATCTCAAGAGAACTCACTCACTATTGCAAAGACAGCACCAAACCATGAGGGATCCACCCTCATAATCCAAACACCTCTGTATTAGGGTTCTTTCGAGAGACAGAACTAATAGGTTATAGGTATATATGAAAGGGGGTTTATTAAGGAGAATTGACTCATATGATCTCAAGGTAAAGTCCCACAGTAGGCTGTCTGCAAGTTGAGGAGAAGGAAGCAAATGGTGGATCAGTCTAAGCCCAAAAACCTCAAAATTAAGAAAGCCTACAGTGCAGGCTTCAATCTGTGATCAAAGGCCCAAGAGCCCTTGGCAACCACTGGTTTAAGTCCAAGAGCAAAAGCTGAAGAACTTGGAGTCTGATGTTCGAGGGCAGAAAGCATCCAGCACAGGAGAAAGAGGAAGCCTGAAGGCCCAGCAAGTCTGCTCTTCCATATTCTCCTGTCTGCTTTATTCTAGCTGCACTGGCAGCTGATTAGATGGTGCCCACTCAGACTGAGGGTGAGTCTGCCTTTCTCAGTCCCCTGACTCAAATGTTAGTCTCATTTGGCAACACCCTCACAGACACACCCAGGAACAATATTTTGCATCCTTCAATCCAATCAAGTTGACATTCAATATTAACCCTCACAACATCCCACCAGGCCGTACCTCCAGCATTGGGGATCATTATATTCCTTTTGTTAATTATTATTTCAATAGGTTTGGGGAGAACAGGTGGTGTTTAGAATAAATTCTTTAGTGATGAGTTCTGAGATTTTGGTGCACCCATCACCTGTAGACACATAGCTTTAAAAAGAATAGTGTCTTTTCAAAAACACTAATTATATGTTAAATAAAGATTAGTGATGGATAGACCTTTTTTAAACATGGTTAACTAGTTTGACAATTATTACTTAAGGAATAATTTACAATGACCAATTTTATTACCACATCAAATGGAAAGATGATTTTTGCATTATCATTAGTACAAGCAATTTTTATCATTAAGAAATAAGATTTTAAAAAAAAATTAACATACAAGAGCATCATTTTACCAATATTGATTTTTAATTTTTAGTTTTATAATTTCTCTCTACCTAATGCTTTGTATTAAAAACAAAAAAGTATACCACAATTCATATTTAGGAATTTAATAAAAGAGAAAGAGAAAATGGTCAACTGATCAGATGAATTCCTAAGGTTATTAGTTTTTGTTCTATTCAGTTTCAGTTATTCTATTTGATCATTTCCAACATTGCTTTTGTGAGCACACAAGAGATAAACGTGACTGAATTGCATATAGACATTGCCTGACCGTCTCAGATGTAGTGCAGCAATCTTTCCTGTGGCTATTTTGATATACCTTAATACTCAGAAATCAAAAACTACTGGGTATTCAGTCATCTAATTTTTATATTAATTGTTATTTCTAAAATAATAGTAATAATAGTAAAAATGTATCAGGCCGGGCCAAGAAACAGTAACCAGTCCAGACCTTTTAAGCAATGAAAATTTAACACACATAAATAGTTACATAGGTGGTGGAAGAGCTGAAAAGCTAAACAAGTATTGGTAAGGAGTTAGGAAACTCCAACCATCTCTAACGCTAGAGAATTAGGTCTCAAACTTGGATGTATATGAAAATACAATTTTAAATCCTACATTGTGCCCCAGAAATTCTAGCGTAATTAGTCTTGATGTGGTCTAAGTGTTGGGATTTTAAAATCTAGGGTGTAATCAACCTTGTCACCCAATGGGTTAGGCACAGTCGGGAGAAGTGGTTTTTCCACAGCCCAGAAACCATAGCCAGGAGTTGGAAGTGGCTAGGGACTAGCCAATGGCAACTAGAGCCAGGCAGGAGGTGCATCCACTACTAGAAGCACAAGAAGCAAAGACAGAAGGACGAATGTGAGGGCTTCTCCCCTTCTTCCCATCTTAAAAGTTCTAGCAGTGATTCCTAATGATCTAAACTATTGGGAAGCCAGAGAGCAAGGGAGCTTGAAAATGTTTTCTACAGCACAGAACAGAGCTGAAGAAGAAAGGTGAATACATGTGAGATATAGATTTTGATAACTGGCTGGCATTTTCTAGATGATCATTTAGAAAACCTTAAAACTGTGTTATTTGAAATTAACTTCCAATTTATTCTGCTATGATAATTAAGCATGTTAGTACTCTAGTTTCCACTAAATGATGATGAATTTCAACTTGGCATTTTTCTATACACATATATATATCTACATTGTTAAAACAATGCCTACATGTAATAATTTCATGCATTTCCTTTTTTCCTTTACATTTTATTTCTGCTGTAAAATTTAAGGTATTTTTACATGCAATCAACTAAAATTATGTCAATAATAAAAACATTTATCACCTCACTTAGCAAGGAGACCTCATATAGATCAGGTTGCAGGGTTTATTTACTGTTTCAATGTTTTTTTCTCCCCATTTTCCTCCTCTGCTCTTTCTATTTTACCAGTGTTGTCACTTTCTCCTCTATTGGTTACAATATGGTTGTAGCATTTCCTAGTATCACATCAATAAATAACCATATTCAGAATAAAAATGAGCACTTCCTCTTGTGAACCTCTTGTTAATACAGAAGAAAATATCTTCAAGACATGATTTCTTAAATTCCCTTCTGACCTATTATTTAGAATTAGGTTACTTGCTTTCACCCTAGCCATGACTGTTGGTAAGAAAGTGTGTACCCAACAGTTTCAGCCTCTGAATTGGGAGATGGAATGTTGGGAGGGCAAAAAAGAGTCTCAGGCCACTTTATCTCCTTCAGCTTCTTCCACATTCATCTCTCTATGCAAACCTCTCCAACACCTGCCCCAATATAATCTATATAAAAAGAATACCTACTTTCATTACAAGTGTTTATTCATAGCGATGGACTCCTATTGTGGTACACATACACATGTATTTTTATATGTATGTTGATACTCTCATTCAACATAACTGAGTGAATATCCCCTCAAGTTGGATCTTAGAACTCTCATTAAAAATTTAATAATACATTCTCTAGTAATTTGATGTGATATTAAATGATGAGATATTACTCAACATGATATTTGATCTCATGTGATTAGACATATTATTCAGTTATTCTCAACATCTATTTCATTTCTAGCTTTATCTCCAATATAAACAACGCAGTAATAAATGTGGGTGCATACATTCTTCTATATATAAGTAGTTTTATTCTTATGCATAGATTCATCAAAGGGGATCGCTTGATAAAAGATATATACTTTTATTTTTTAAAAGATATTTTTAGATTATTTTTTCATATTTGTTTCAGTGAAACAAATTCTGGACACATTAAAACATTATGTTTTTGTTCATTTTTGTTAATTTTGTTTAGTTTGTGTTGTCCTAAATGCTGGTAAGACTGAACATCTTTTCTTGTAATTATTACAATTTCTGAGAATTGCCTGTTCATATTCTTTATACATCTTTATATTGAACTGAACTGTTCGTATTTTCATTGTGCATTCTTATAGAATGTGTATAATTTAAATTTTTATATGTTATTTGCATTTTAAATATGGTTTATAAAATTTATGATATCTCTGATAAATCTGATGGTATATTTTATGATATAAATATTCAAATGTTATATATTTTAACATGTCCTATTTTTCTGAAAGAATCTGAGTTCCTAGTTTTTGTTGAGAAGGTCTTCTCTGTCCCTATATTATAAAAGCAATCACCGTCGTTTTCTGGTACTATGATTTTGTGTTTTTAACATATTGATTTATTCTTTAGCACTATACTTTATATTACATAAGATATAAGCATATTATTATCTTTTCCGTATAGACAACTGGATGTGTCAACACCATTAATAAATGGTTAATGCTTTTTCTACTGAAATGGTCTTTCAATCTTTTAATTTAGTAAATAAACGTATATATATATAATATAATTTATTCCTCAATTAGCTATTTAATTTCACCAATTTCTTTGGTTATTTTCAGACCAAAGCCAAAATTGTATGTTCCACCCACCATACATAACTTTTAAATTTGAAAATAAAAAATGTAAAGTAGAAAGATGTAAAATCATGTATGTCCTATGTAAGATAACATTTTTGGATCATGTATTTAACATGTATTCTTTGAAAATGGCATATGGCATAATTTTGTATAGTTTTCTTTTATGATAATCACCCAGTCTATGTCTTTAAATTGTAAAATCTAATCTATGTACATTTATTGCACATGGTATTATCATTTGTACGTATACTTATGCATGCGTTAAATGTATTTCACACTGTCATTCTTTCTTTTTAAGGCAAAAGAGTTGCTAGTTAGGTCAGCTTGCCATACTTTTATTTTTTTCTTTTGCTTTGGAAGATGTTTTGGTTTCCCATTACTTTAATGTTTACTCTTTTTATACTATATCTATTAGTTATACATGTAGTGTACTATTAATTCAAAATGGATTACTTTCTCTGCAATTAAAATACATTTTTTTCTATCAAGATGCTCTAGTTTTATCAAATTAAAACTTCAGGCTGCTTTCACTTCTTTTCTTCTCCTCTTTAAATCTGTCCTGCCTTTTCAACTGAGACTTTTGAAAAACAGTTTTCTTCTTTCTTCATCTTTCTGACCCATGAACACCTGAGCTATGCTTCAATTGATTAATAAGTATAATACTAAAGTATTACCAAATGCTATTTTTTCTTAGACGTTTTCCTCATTTTGACCTCTTTGAAATTGGAATAAATCTTACAGTTCATGCCATGTCACAATTTAAATTAAAATATTAATTTTTTCTTAGGGTAACACAAAAATAGTGTACTTTACAGTAAAAAAAAGATACAAAATTACAGTATCAGAATTTATCTTATAATGTTTATCTTCCATATCAAGATTTCTCACTTGGCATGTATGCAACATAGATCCAGTCACTCTATTCTTTTACATTCGTGTGTGTGTGTAGGAAGTAAGAGAAAGAGTCACAGAGACAGAGAGTAGGGGAGAGAGAAAGAAGGAAAAAAAAGAGAGAGAGGAGAGCTATATTTTGCTTACCTTTTTTTTCTATATTGTCTCAAAGTGAGATATTTGTTCTAGTTATTGGTTGGTTTTCAGAGAGATTTGAGTAGAGATATCCCTCATTATGTGAATGTTCTCTCACTGAACTTAGCAACTGAACAGATGAGAATACTTTTTTGAGATAATGTTTGTATTAGTTTTCTGCCACTATTGTAACACATTACCAAAAATGTAGTGTCTTAGGACAATACCACTATATTACGTTTTGGTTCTGGAAGTTAGAGGTTTA
Source organism: Pongo abelii (assembly GCF_028885655.2). Lineage (NCBI taxonomy): Eukaryota > Metazoa > Chordata > Mammalia > Primates > Hominidae > Pongo > Pongo abelii. The sequence goes on from NC_071999.2 coordinate 73,498,940, forward strand.
AAATGGGCTCACTGAACAAAAATCAAGGTGTGGACAGAGCTGCAATACCTTCTGGAAATTCTAGGAGGCACTCCTTCAACTTCTAGAGGCTGCCCCCATTCCTTAACTCAGGCCCCTTCCATCATCAAAGCCAGCAAAATAATCACTCTTACCTCTGATTTCAATGCCACATCTCTTTCCCGGGCTCTCCTGTCTCCCTCTTTTACATATAAAAACTCTTATTATGACGTTGGACCCATTCAGGAAATTCTAGATTATCTTCGCATCTCAAGATCTGCACCATATCTTTTGTCATGTAGGATAACATATTTAAGGTTACAGGGATTGGACATGGAAACCTTTGGGAGGCAGGGCTGATTATTCTGCAAATCTTTGCTATCCAAACTCAGGATGAACAGATTTAGACAGTTAAATGTATTGTAGTTATATTTTTCTCTAGGGGGTAATTATATGTCATCTTCTCTGATTTACATTCTCAAATAATTTCTCTTTCTATCCTAATTTAATTATAATTTTGATAAGAATAGGATTTTCTTATTTTTTGAGTACATGATCTCACCTGTTTCCTATCTTGTTTTGTACATTAATCTGATGCCAATCTGATGCTCTTTTTTCTTTTTGGTTAGGTTTTTGTTTTCTGTTTTGTTTTGGACTATTATAATATACTTTCTTTTTGTATTTAAAGTTCGAAATTTTACTGGATGTGTGTCTTTGATCTTGAATGTCTGTTAAGACATTAGAGATTTATCAAGTCTTTAAAATTTGCAGACTGTTTAAATTGTAAATTTATCATTTAATCTGTTTCATTATTGCCTCTTCTTAATCTACCTTATATTTTTTTTAGAGTTTTCACCTCTTTATATTTTTTCACAGTACTTGTAGGAGATAATCTAAGTTATTTACATAAGATTCCATAGTGTCTGTGCTTTCAGTCATTCATCCACAAATTATTTATTTAATAAATCATAATTTTTGATTTAGAAATTTAATATTGTGCAAAATTTACATCTCCTAGAGTGATATAATTATTATAGTTATTACTACTAATTTAGTTCAAGTTTATATTTCTAACCTGGTGTTTCTGTCCCCAAGAAAAGAAGAAAGTAAAAATACAATTTGAATTTTCCCCTGTTCCTAAACTGGATTAATATATAAACATCAGGGATTGAGGGTTCAATGAGGCTTGTTAAGGTTCATAATGGCCTGGAAGATCACCTTGGTACAAGTACAGGAAAAGTTTGCTTTTAACCACTTCTTTTACCAATAAAATCCAACAGACCAATGAGTCAACTAAGAAAAACTGCAAATGACTTTAAGTAACTGCAGCCTCTAGCAAGAAGTATATTAATTAAAGCATATAAAGAAAAACCCACTGTGGGGTGGGGGGACTGAAGAACACACACAAAACCATGAAATAAGTAAGAATAATAGGTAAAAATAATCACTTGGGACGGCACAGCTCTCTGATAGTCATATCATTCTTTATTCTAGCATGTCTTATCAGATAAATATAAAATGTCTTCAGAAAACACATAATTATCATATAAACCTTATCACTTACTTTCATTTGGTAGTGAATTAAACAGAAAAAATAACTTGTTATAGCATAAGCATAAAACTAAAATTTCAATTTTTATTTCATTCAGTTCAGTATTCTGAAAGTACTTTCTTAGTCTGGGCTTATAAGAGATCATTGGTTTTATTTGATTATTAATGTTTTGATATAGTGCCAACAAAATATAATTAATGGATTGCTTCCTGGTGAAAGAAAATTCCTTCCATTTAAGGCCTAAAAATGTGCTAGTCTCCATCACAGGACTATCATTTAGAGAGGGATTCAGCAAATACTTATTAGTTCATATTCTTTAAGGACAAATTAATTGTGTACAGGTATAATGAGTGTTTCCATAATTTGCACTACCAAGTAGTGGCAGCTGTATCCAAACAGACTCACAATGCTGAACTCTGGAAGACACTGACGAAGATTAGGCCACACAAAAAGCCCATTCATGTCACATTTTTCCTGTTACTCTGTTTGGCCCCCTTAGGTCTTAGAATGTTTGTCCCTCTTCATTGAGCATTTAACTTTGCTTCTCATAACTCAGCAGCCTAAACTTTTCATCATAGGCCCTTATCTTGGAAGATTTTTTTTTAATGCATAGCACTTATGCAGCTAGGAACCTAACATATTTTACGCACATATTTCTTTTAGAATAATTATTTTCATTGGTGTTATGGTTATAAAATCACATTGTTTTTGAGTAAATGGTTTCTTACCCATTTTACTTATTTGTCCTAACATTTTTAGGCAGTGAATTTGCAGAATACAACATTTTTCAGTAATGTATATTGAGTTGTAGCAGAAATGTTTGTGCTAGACACATAAGATATAAAAGGAGGAGTAATTGTGACTCTACTTTCAACACTTAACAGCATTTCTTTGTAACTTTTTTAGGTTACTACTCTATGTGCAGTATAGACACTTTTATAGTAAGTTTTTTATGGTGCTTACCATGTAAGAATTATGTAGGAATTAATGTATACCCGTTTAGAAATAAATTTTTATTTGTCAGAAGCCTTTTAAGTTTTTTTTTTATTCATTAATCAAATAGTTATTGGGACCCATCTTGTGCAAAAAAAAAATCTGAAAATATGAATATGGATGTTGAGTAAATTAGATCCACAGGGTGCTCTTCTCGTTGTACTTTGGGGAGAGGGAGGAGAAACAGACAATAAATAGTTTTACAAGCTCTCTGCAAACAGTGATCCATGCTGTTAAAATTAAAAATTACACAACTGAACTGAGGGTGACTTTAATTTAGATGATTGGAAAAGGAATTTCTAGGAATATGGTATTTGAACAGGCGACATAATTATATTTTGAAAAGTACAGTAAAAGTTAAGTTGAATATGATAGCTATTTTCAAATTTTGGTAAGATGGAAATTTGAATAGGAAGAAGAGTGAGATGTAAAATTTTCAAGATTTTAGTTCATGTGATTGGATATATTTTTCTTTCAATTTTGAGCTTCTTGAATAAGCCTGCAGTTAGATTTCATTTCAATATGTTAGTTTATATAATTGCCTTTTCATGGGCAATGCTCAGCTTAGGCTTTTGGAAATAGAGGCTGTTTCCTGTATTGAAGAAAGCACTTCATGGGCCATCAGGAGACCTGATCTCTGTCTTCTATAAATAAACATATAATCTATTGTGCAATCTCAATTGTGATATAGTCATGTGTCACACAACAATATTTTATTCAGTGATGTGCCACATGTACAATGATGGTTTGATAACTTTTTAATACTGTATTTTTACTGTACTTTTAAAATGTTTATATGGGCTAGTATTTATCATTGTGTTAAAATTGCCTACAGTATCAATACAGCAACATGCTATGCAGGTTTGTAGTCTAGGAGCAATAGGCTGTACCATGTAGCCTAGGCGTGTAGTAGATATACCATCTAGGTTTGTGCAAGCATACTCTGTAATGTTCACAAAATGATGAAATTACCTAATGACCCATTTCTCTCAATATATTTTCATTATTAAATGATGTGTGACTATATTTTATATACAAATAATCATAAAATTAGAAAAAACAAATTTTTGGCTGACTAGATTTTAATAATATTCTGGCAAAACTAGAATCTGCACAAATAATTTTTTAATCTCATCTTAAAATGTTCCTGCAGGTACCTTCAGGGTGTTTCTACATGTAGAAGAGTATGTTATTTAAGAAAAAGATTATTAAAGATTAGCCTTTGTTAATACTCTGTGAGCCTCTGGTAAGTACTCTAAGACTGGGGGAGGATGTTGCCTTCCATATGCCATGATAACTCAGATACAATAAGGAATAAAAATTTACAAATTATTCCACAAATTAACAAATTGTTTTGTAAATTTGGTCATTATAAATCAACAAAATTTTCCTAAGAACACAGGAAAGCATTCTTATACATTGTTAGTAAATAGGCAAATTATATTCTGCTAACATATCACCATGTTTTCATAAGTAACACATATACATCTTGTATATTCAGTCTAGGTTTATATTTATTTTTATCTCATTTGATTGAATAAGTCTCCACTGGTCAATTACTTTTATCATATTTCAACCTGAAGGTACATGAAAAAAAAAACTCTTTATATATTTTACACCTAAATGGCTAAACTTCACATATGAATCCTCTAGACCGCCATCATAGTTGTGGGAATACATTTTCTATATTGAGTTTTGAAGACTTTCCAATATATTTTAAAATATTGCATTTTTTAGAGCATCAGACGAAGGGAATTGGAACAAATTATCCAGTTAGCTAAAGATTTCAAGTTCATTTTAGGTTCAATCTCTGAAGTCAATTGCATTTGGAATTTTTAGATGTAATTCTCTCTGCAAATTTCAGATCCCAGGTGGTATCAAATACACTATTATAGATCCAAAGCTTTTTGTTATAGAAGACTTGCAGCATTAATAGGCTGACACTGTTTGAATAACCTCAATCATTTGTAAGCCTTTTAAAATACTTTTTATCATTTCAGAATCTAATAAACTAACAGAATTCAATTTTCATGTTACTTGAGTCTTTGAATCTTTTACCAGAATTCTGACATCCATTAGCCATTGTCTGAATTAGGTGACTTCTGTGGTAAAGAATAAGCCATAACAAATTATCTTGTTACAAATGTAATATACACAACAGCTGGAGTTTTTCTTTCTCTTATTCTCATTCTGATTGACATAAGACAGTAGCTGTAGTTTCTCACATTGTGAATAGGTTTTTGGCAGGTTAAGAAAGCAATGTACCATGCTAAAAACTTTCTTATTATATAAAAAAAATAAACAGCTTATGTGGAATTTGTAGTTTTTTAAATTCATTTTTCCCATCGCAATCAGTTTAGCCATTTGTTTCAACGTTTGTGTATGATGCTTCTGTGCATTTGTTTCACTTACCTTACTTTTAGAAAAAGAGAATACTAAAATGTTTTAGCACTAAAAATGACTTTATATTAGACTTCACTGAATGTGAAACAATATAAAATGTTTTTAGAAATTTACAAAACAATGGACATTAGAAAATAACTGATTAAACAATATTAGAATGGAAAAAACAACTGGAACAATCTAAGATACAAATTATTCACTATTTTTTCACTAATTCTCTCTTATTTTACAGTGTAAAAATTTCTTATTTATTTCACTTATTCTCTCTTATTTTAGGGTGTAAAAATTTCTTAAAACTCCTGGAAGAGATTAATAAGTATTTGTTTATATCACTATGCACATAACTTTTCATTATCTTTTAGCTAGCTAGCACTCACAAAAAATGAGCATGGTATCAGCATTGTTAATCATATTAAAGATCTCTTCAATTTTTTTTTCCTAAACAATGTTGGCCAGCAGAGAAAAACATGTGTGACCTATTTAAAAATGATCAAATGTCCACCATTTATAGAGATACCAAATTATACATTAAGTACAAGTATCATTGTTCCTCTCTCTCACTCCCTCCTTTTTTTTTCACTTCCGATGATGCTCATGACACAATGATCCATGTCTGCAGGGAGTGTCTCACTGACTTAACTAAGAAACTTTAGATATAATCAAGCCACAGAAGACTCAGACTGTCATTCTAGCTTTTCTCTGTAATTGATCCCTCTATACACAATTTAGCCTCAGGAAGAAGCATGACATCAGCAAAGGCAAAAGAATTCTGTAAGGATTATCGGCTGTGGGAATTAGTATTTTTTTACTTTCAAAATTTTCACCAATTATTAGGGGTGACAAAAGAGCAAAAATATGGAGTTTATTTTTAAATGTGCTATGACTAAATAATGAAATAAAGATGAAAATTAATCAAACTGAATAATAAATCAGAAATTGGGAAATCTGAACATCAACCTATTACCTGTTATGTTTCTTTAAAAATTATGACTTTTCTTCTCTACTAAACTTTAATTTTTGAAATACGCTCTTCATACTATAATCCAACCAAGCAAACTTACATTCCTTTCTCTAAATTGCTTCTTTGCATTATTCTTTATTTGTAAGACATTTTTGTAAAAATGTTCCTGTCACTCAAAAGCCACTTAACCATATAAGTGTGTGTATATGTATATCAAACACTCACACATACATGTGTGTATGTTAGGCCTTTTAAGCATTCACATTCATGAAATTTCATTACATAGGAATGTTGTGTGTGTGTGTGTGTGTGTGTGTGTGTGCTGTGTATAGCATTATGTCAGAAGAAAGCTCAAGAGGCAGACAATTATTCTAACAGAAGTTGAATAGTGTGATTGTTCTGCTCACTAGTGTTGACTAGAAAATGATACAGAATTTACCTGTTTTTCAACCCATTTATTCTGGAGCACAACAGCTATTAGACAGATTTTCACATCTCAAAACTGTTATTTATTTGTTGCATTAGTTCTTGTGTTTATTTATTCATGTATTAAACACTGTGATAGATTTTAGTAATGCATTAGTGAACAAAATGATGTGACACCTCCCTTTGAGTAGCATCAAATATAATTGCACATTCCACTTAATCTACTGCAGAAGCCAAGCTCAGCTCTATGACCTCTGATGTATTTGAGTTCTATGCTTGGTCCCTAGGAAGAAACCCTCACAGACAGATAAGAGGAGAAACTATCTTAGCGCTTTCCCACTTTCATTAACATCTTTTGTCCTCTCTTCCTTTCAAATTCTTGCATAACGTAGTCACACACACACACACACACCGTCTTCGTGCTATTGCATATCACAAAGCAATTTAACAGTTACTCAAAAAAAAAGTTATAGTTCCTTTGTAAGAAATCTAAAGATTTTTTCTACCCACAGTCCTTACTTATGTGATGACTATTAATAACATTTTATATGCAAGTATTCAGATCGATTGTGGTATTCAGTATCCAGGTAAGACATAAAAATGATAAGTGATTGTCACTTCTATAATATTTTGATGAAAACAAATGCTTGTAATTCACATATTCTTCCTGTATTTTTTTTCTTCAGTTGCAACTGAGGTTTTTAAAATTTCTATGATTTCCCTGTGATTGAGATATACTTAATACTCCACTTTAATATTCTGCACATTTCTAATTCTTCCACTTTTTGATCCATGGTTATACATAAAAATCTAGAGGAAATTTTACTTGCAAATTATTATCTATGTGCTCTTGTTCAAGTTACTTAACCTCTCCATTATTCAATTTCTTCATCTGTATATCAGGGATAATGATAATATTTATCTTGTAGAGTTGTATGGAAATTAAATGAATCAATTATGGAAAACACTTATAAATTTTCCTGATGTATTAAGTGTTAGCAGCTATTATAATTTTTAAGACTCTAACACATGCCTACATTATAATAGGTGTTAGGAATGTTAAGAATAATGAAATATGTTTCATCTCCTCACTTTTACTACTTCCTTCCGAGGCCCAGAGTAAACATACATCTGGCTCTATGAAGTTGTTGCACACATCAGAGAAGCTACTTGCATTGTTCCTTAAACATTCACATAGCACTTTTTGCCTTATCACATAAATTTTTTTTTGCTATATCATAAAATCTTTCACCTTATTTAGCCTTAACTGACTTAGTTAATATCGCAATCTAACATTCCTGACTCTGGGATGGAAATTCCAAAAATGTGGTTGACATTCTAGCTTTGCCAAACTACTAACTTGCCAAACCTCACTTTTCTTTCATGTTAAATGAAGTAAGTAATAGCATTTTTCTCAGAGGGTGTTTGAAATAAATTAATTACATCATGCCTATACAGGACCAAGCACACAGTAAACACACATATATGCTAACTATATCATTATAATCCTCAATTCTGTCATGTTTTCACTATGATTTCAAATCTCTGTTATCCCATAGGTGGTGCTCAAAAAGAATTTAATTAATAAGTACACAATCTAGTGGAATAGACATGCATAAAGAGATGCCAAATATTGTATAATACATGCTATAATTTAAATTTTAGAAATACTACTAAGAACATACGTGAGAAAAAGAAAATTTCTTTTCTAGAGAAGAAAAGATTTAGAGAAGTTTCCTGGAGTAAATCAGATTTTTTTAAGGATTGTAATAATAACTTGCCTTGTCATTCTATGGAAGAGAATAGACATAAAGTCTCTTTTAGTCAGAGGAAGCAGAGAGAAAGCACAGAGTTAACAGGGTGTGTGAGATTGAGGATACTCAGGTTCTCTAGAGGGACTTGAGTATAAGTTTTGATGGGGGAGACATGGTAGGAGATAAGATTAAAATTACAGTGGGTTCCTACATGGTCTAGGGACTTAAAGACTTCAATTTCTATGCAAGAAAATGTCATCAAAGGATTCATAATTTTTTGCATGATCAAATTTTATCTTGCTTTAATTCCATTTTTCATGATGTCATATTGATTTTTACTATAGTAAACCCTTCGACTTTTGATGTTTGCTGGTGTTGTATACAGGGTTTCTCAACTAATATTATTTTGCTCCAGATAATTATTTATTGTGGGGGACCATCTTATCCACTTTTTCTGATATTTAGCAGCATATCTGGCCTCTGCCTAGAAATGCCAGTAGCACTTCTCATCACAATTGTGACAACCAAAAATGTCTCCAGACTTTGCTAAATGTCCCTTGAGGAACAAAATCGCTAATTCAGAACCCCTGTGCTTGAGAAACACAATGACGATGCCACTACTCATGAAAATTTGAGGGCTATAATGTAAATACTGTTTTGATCACTGGAAACATTTTAATAAATATACCTTCATACAACTCTGTTCATCTCTTCTCTCTATTTCTCCTACTAAAACCTAGATTTACATGTTAAATGTACCTGAGGGGAAAACAGTGACAAGTGCAAGTAGAACTATCTGCTTAGAAGAGTCAATCCTATTATGTGGGATTTTGCTGTCATGCTAAGCAACGTGACAAATCTGTACAGTAAAAAGAACATGGAATTAGCAGTTTAAGGACTTTAAGGCTGAATTACTATGTTAAGAAAGAATAAGAACTTTTAATTTCCTTGGAACAACATAGCAGAGCATAGAGTACATGGCAGAAGGACATGGACTAAGGATCATAAAAGAGATAAGGATGGAACGTAGTGTGGAGAGAAGCAGCAGTGACAGTTCTCTGGTGGTACTCTATTTAAGAAATATCTTAACAACAGAACATTTTATACTTTGTCTTATTATGAGCTTAATTACTCTTCTCCCAGCCTAGCCAGTTATGTTTTTGTGTGTCTGCTATTTGGTGAAGAAACTGAGCTGTATGACTAGGTTTACAGTGATTAAACTAAAATTTACTTTCAAACTAAAATTTAAAACTAAGTGTTAGGTGTATCTATATGGTTTGTAACTGGCAATGTACATAGAATGGCTAGAAGACTGAAAGCTGGAAGATTTCATTGATAGCAGATCCAGGGCAGAGATGGCCACAAGAGATGCAGTCTCTTAGAGAATGTTTGACCTACCTGAATGTAGCGATTGGGTTTCAGTCAGTCTTACCTAAAGTGGATTTTTTTTTTTCTGCAAGACTTCAGGTAAAGTGTGAATCATACAAGTCAAAGTAGATTGCACGGTGGCTTAGCCTCCTGTTCTTTGTCATAAAACAAAATGAATTGCAAGTAAAGAAATAAATGATCAATGTTTGTTTTTAGCTAGCTACCTGGGAAACTTGTACGTGCAACCTTTCTCTTGAACATCTCAAAGATATATATTTTTCTCCTTTCCCTCCATCTTTCTTTTTTGCCTTCCTTCCTCCCTCCCTCCCTCCCTCCTTCTCTCCCTTCCCCCTCCCTCCTTCTTTCCTTTTTTCCTTTTCCTTCTTCCTTCCTTCCTTTTCTTCTGTACATAATCACCCAGAAGGCTATGTAGTAAACTATATCTTAAGAACAAAGTACTTTTTAAAAGATAATTTTTAATAAGAAAGTATGTTTGATTTCAGAATATAGATAATATTAGGCCCTTTAATAAATTTAAATGCAAATTTAAGGATTTTTAAAAATCAACTTAAATGAAGATAATTTATCAAATGATCATTGGATGGTAAAAATAGAGCAAACCAATTATCAGTTGTATTAAATACAATAGGACATTTACTTTAACCTTATAAGGTTTAAGATTTTTAAAAAATTCAAGAGTAAATAGCAAGATGGAATGAGGTTTTTAGACTGCTAGCATTTATCTGTTCGTCTCATTCCCCAGACCAGGAAAGGCAAATAACCCTTAGTCAGAGTTCACAGAGTTTTCTTGCTCAATTTGCCTCATTTTTCTATGGGTGTTGTTGTAGAATTTTTGGAAAACAATGAACTAGCTCTCTGTTCATAGCCCAGCACTTTGAATAAATGAGGTTCTTAAGAAGTGTATATGATTTTTGTTCAATGTTTGTGTTTTCTGACCTATATCACCCTGAATCTCTATACATACATGATACGGAAATTTATTTTTAAAATTTAGTTATTTCACTCATTTGAAGTTTTATTGTTCTTTTCAGCACTCTTTATGTTTTTAGTTTGAGTTTTTATTTACCATTAATTCTCTGTTCTCAAATTGTTTGTATGATAGTCTCCTGCTGCCCCAGGAGAGAGTATATTATAAAGTCAGATCGTGAGATGTCTGGGTCTTTGTCAATGATGGTTGGAGGAGAGCTTCTCATATTTTTTAAAAGAGAAAACTGATATCACACTGCCCATCAGTAACATTTTTTTCCCTCTAAAAGACTGGCAAACAGCCAGTGAAACACTCAGTGTAGTTTTCTATTGATTGCTCTGTGACTGGCAGAACAATACATTTCTGTATCTGAAGCAGTATCATTCTATTGTAAAGAAGTATAAATCTCCTTTAGACCAATAAATATAAAGATGTGATTTTAAAAATCAGAACTGAAGTGATGGGGTTGTGGTTTTAATATCTCAGGCAAGAAGAAAGAATTCAGTGCAAGTTAGGATTGATGTGGGTAACATGATTTAATATCCTTTATTAAATGAGGTGCTTGTTAAAGCATACACCATTATAGCTATTTGATTAACATTTTCTATTTTGGATCATATTTTAAGTACTATCAGCCATTTGTTGTGGGTGAGCATATTAGACATGATTCTTCTAATTATTTGAATTTTCCTCAAGCCTCTTTGCTTTTGAATATGCCTTCTCCATGGTCTGGGTTGTCCTTTCCAAAGATTTAATGTTAAAAAAAAACTTACTCATTCTTCAAGATGCACTTCTAATTATACTATTGAGAGTAAATTACAAGGTGGAAAGTGACAAAATTGTATTAGTGTGCTCAAGAACAAACAGTATTTAATAATTAGGCTAGTCAAAATTTGAGAAAAAGACACATAATAAAGTAGATGTGTTTTATACTAAGTTGTGAACAATCAGACAAAAAGTAACAGTTGATTCTTTGGATACGTTTCACACAGAAGCATAATTCTTTGTGTGTGTGTACACTTGGGAGAAAAGTCAATTATCATTAAGGTTATCTCCAAAGAAAGACCATGCAGGTAAGAATCAGGATATTTTAAGACACTGAAACCATTTTTCACAAAATAGCAGCCCAATAACGAGGATGGGAATGTTCAGGTGTAACACACGCACAGAATTCTGCAGTAGAGAGAAGCTGGGTGATGGAATTTGAATCTCCAATACCATTTCAGAGGAAAAATGGGTAGATAGCTGGTTGGAATAAAAGAGCCAACAAAAAAGAAAGTTTTTAAAAACTATATACTTTTGTAAGTTTACAAAAACAGTTTTTGAGACATTTGGAGCTCACAGACTTGCTCCTTCACTGGCATCGGCCATTATGATTAAGAGGCCGCATGTCTGCATGTCCATCGGCCACATTTGTTATCCTAATTAGTCAGCTCTGCTGCATGGAAGGAATGTGGAAAGGGGAAAGTTGGAGACTCACTCTCCTAGTGTCCTGGGTAAACTTGCTTGTTATTGGAGCCACAAGTCTGGAGGATCAGGCTGGCTGAGACACAGAAACAGAATGGGGAGACGCGTCACATGCTACTTTTCCCTTCCCTTCAAAATGTACTCTCTATTCTCAGACAGTGCCTATGAAGTCAGAGGAATTCTCTCAGTTTGATTAATCGGTGAAAAAAAATTCTCTGGATTGCTTACAAATACGAGAATAAACAATAAAAATGCATAACTTTGTAAATGTGAGAAGACCTACATTAAGCAATAATTAGAGAAAAAATTTTCCTATATAAGAACTAATTTATTATAATTAAATGATGACTGGGATTTTCTCTTAGTAGCAAACAAAATGTTCTTCTCATATAAAGAAAATACGAGCCTCTGGGATCTTCATTTCTGTAACTTTTAACATATAATGAGCTTGGTCAATGGGCATGATGACACATCAGCAGGTCCATAGATTCTGGTTAGTGTAAATTCAGAAATATTTTTCTCTCTATTGTGGAAGTAAATAAAAAGCATTACACTATGCTGCTTTATAAGACTGGAGAGAGAGAGAGCTTCATTGAATTTATTTCTTGAAAAGGAATTAGAGACATTATAACCCACTTCCTTATTTTACAGGTAAGAAAATTGAAGCTCAGAGAAGTTATAACTATTGTATTCAGAAGAAAACAACAACAGTGTGTTGTAATCTTTATACCTTGGGCTTATGCTTTGTTGGTTCTTTTTCTAAAGAAAAACAGTCTATTCAATCCTTATTCTCTTCCAATTTCTTCCTCAAAGTTGAAGTTCTATTCCTAAAGGAATTAGGACTGATATGCATATTTTTTAGAAGTGCTTTACAATAAGGAATCTTAGTGACTTTAAAGTGTTTCAGTGAGTTCTGAAAAACATTTAAGATGATAAAACGTTATGTATATGGTTAAAATTTTTTATGTTGCTACATTTAATTATCTTAAATTATATATTAAAAGGGATATGCTGCATTGATACATCACAAGTATTCAAATAATAATGTGAATATATAGTTATAATAGTCAAAACCACGCATAAAAATCATTTTAAGGTAGATGGTGGAGTAATTTGTAGATGCAAGGCTGTGTGAGTGGAGACTAGCATGATGGCGGTGAGTAGTGATTATAGCTCATATTCCACCACTGTCTCCATTGCAACATTCTCTCAGCATTCTAAATGTTCTTCTACTCTGTCTAGACATAGTTAAAGAGGAGTTTAAATTTCTCCAAGGTCACCCTTAGCCTTCTGCACAAGTTCAATTGAAACCATTTTGTGCATGGTGATTAAATTTTGGATTCTTCATTTATTATTTTTATTTGACAACATTAAATTTTATACCTCTTGTTATATGATTGGCAAAACAAGTTCAAACTCCTATCTTTTTGTGTGTGCTGTTTGTTATTTTGTTCTTTTCCTTCATGTCTAGTTTTACATTATTATAGCAGTTTCATTACAATTGTTTACAATACCTTATTTTATCTCAGTAAATAGATAAAAGAAAATTACAAATAATGAAAACTCTTTTTATAAACCTGTGCATTATTCAATAAATACCAATGATATCTGAGTTTTTATACATCCCACTCTAAATTATAAAACATTGGTATTTTTGTTTAGTTTTTTACCTAAATGCCAATGCCTTACATGCAATATAGAAATCATAAGGAGAAAAACTATATATTATTCAGTATACTTGTAATTGAATAATTTAATATATTAGAATATTTTTTCAAAATGAATATGTTTGAAACACATTTTTCAATTCATATTTTATACTGAAGTTTAGATGAGACAATAGAAATTTAGTTTATAATCTATCTGTAAATTACATTTCAGAATCTCCAATAAGTACATAGACAAAAGGATATTCAAAATGAGAATTAGAATTACTTTATTCTAATATCAAGAAATAATGTGCATAATGCCATTAAAATACAGGATTAAAACAGTATTTCGAAGACTAGTCAAAAATATTTCTAGGCTGCAAAGAAAATTAGAACTACCACGTAGTTTATCTGGGCTGAAAATGTGTGTGTGTGTGTGTGGGTGTGTGTGTGAGTGTGTTTTCTATTTAGTTATTTTATTTTATTTTTATAGATTTAGGGGATACAAGTGCAGATTTATAACATGAATATATTGTGTAGTATTGGGGTCTGGGCTTCTATTGTATCCATCACCTGAAGAGTGAACATTGTACCTAGTAGGTAATTTTGCACCCTTCACCTCCTCCTATCCTCCCATTTTTTGTTGTCTCCAGAGTCTATTATTTTAATTTTTAAGGGCTGATAATTTAAACTGAATGAAATTTATTTTTTGGCATTTGCATCTCAAAATAAACTATTGATTATAATACAAACATTACTCAATTAAACAATTAATGTAGTGAACTACAAAACAAATACACTATTCAGGATTGTTCTCATCTAATTGCTTTTAACTTCTTCTTTAAATAAAATTACATGTGATCATGGACTGTGCAAGCTCTGCTTTCATAATAACAACAGTATTCCGAATTGGAATCTCCCTTTAATTGCAAATTACTATCAGTTCTATATAACTTTTAACCAGAAGATTTTCCCATTTATTTTTTTCAAAATGATCCCATGCTGAAAATAATGTTATTATCCCTTTAGGCCATTTTTATTATTAGACATAAAACAAACATTGCCTTGTAAATAGTTTAAACTATCTAAAATTTTCATGATGTAGAATGAAGTATTGAGTTGCCACTTTAAATAACTGCATTCCACCTCTATTCCTATTAATTGTTAATTGTGTCATTCTAGATAAATTTTTCATCTCTCAATAGCATTCAGTTTTCTCGTAAATAGAGGGAATTCAATATCCTTTCTGTTCCTTGGATTAAGTTTGAAATTATGTAATCCCAACAAGTTTTCTAATAGTCAAGCAAAAATTTGCATTGATGACACGTAACATATTTACCATTTTAGGTTTTAATAACTTTTTTTGCATAGGATTTTATTTGACATGTTTCAATTGTGATTTGCCTAAAGGCTGATATAAAAATGATTAATAATCTCATCACAGTATTTTAAAATTAATGTTATTTTATGGTTAGAAGAGGCAATAGATAATCACTTTAAATATTTTAAAATTAAAAAAATAAAAATTAAGGTTATTTCTAATCAAATGTTCCAAAATATTCATTGATAACGTTTTAGTATTTTTTCTTTCATTCTTCTACAACACATTCCTTCAATAAGTAATCTTTAAGTACTCCATCGATCTTTTTGTCCTTTTCTTTATTCCTTTAAAGTTCCATTTCTTTTCTTATTTGTATGTTTGCACATGTGTTTACTCTTCAAATATTAAGGACATTGTAGCTATATCTCATATTTGTAAAAACTTTTCCCAGTTTTTTTCACTTAATTTTTATAACATGTTAGTGTTGTTTAAAAAAAAAACACTTAGAATCATAAATTTACCAGAGTTTATTTAAGGAAAGAATAGTTCATGAATTGAGTAGCAATGAGAACCAGGAGAAATTCAGAGCGCTCTACCCAGTAACATGGGAAGGTGATATTTATAGACAGATAAACAAAATGACATACAGAATCAAGTTGATTGCCTATAGTTCAGCATTTGCCTCATTTGAGAATGATGTAATGAGGCATTTATCTTATAGGGACATGGTCTGAACAGTTGACAGCCTGGGATTGGCTGAAACTCAGCTGCCGTGGTTGGCTGAGACTCAGCTATTTATTGTGAGAATATACTCTCAAATTAGGCTGCAGTTTGTTTATATACCGAGTTAGGTCGTGTTTCATTATGAAGGAATTCAAAGTACAGAGGCAGCTTTAGCCCAAATTGTATTTAATTTAACAATGCCCTTCTTATGATCAACCTCTCAATTTTCAGAATTTAACTAAAACCTTAATGTCACCCTGTCACCATTATAATGATTTTTTTTATTTTAGTGTGGAATTCACAATGTCAAGTTATCAGACGATTCTTTATGTTCCTTTGTCTTTCTGATATTCTAACTGTAATGAGACCATTTGACATATAAGGAATGACTGCATATAAGTGTTGAAGACTCTTGAGAGGAAAAGGCACACCAGAGAGATTATCATGACGGTTGTCAGGAGGATATTACTAAAACACTGAAGTATGCTCCTTAAGAGAACATAACCTTCCCCATGAATTGAACCAATCAAAAACAAATCTATCAAAAAAGAGCCAAGAAAGGAACCTTTGTTTCAATCAAGGAGCTTGTTGTTGAGTTCTTAAAACTAAGTTTCTATCATCCCATATATGCTTATCCAAGTTCAGTAAGAGGTGTTAGTTATCACACCCCCTGCTAACTCTTCCCCCTGGTCATCCAGCAGATAGTCCAAGGAAATCGTGTTATCCAAAACAACTTTGGCAAGCTAATTTAAAGAAGTTTTCTGGGCAATTATTGCATTTGGAGTAGAATCAGCTATAGTAGCTAATATTTTAGACAGATTTCTAACCATAACTTTAATTACATTTATGCCAAGCTAGGAAAGAAACATTTTACCAAAAGATGTTCATTTAGAGATATTTATGTTTTCTGGCAAACTCCTCTTTATTCCATAGTGTAAATTAAGAGGTATGAACAAATGTTTATTCTGCCGTTGGTTATGGAGTTGACAATGATATTGTTAGAATCCCTAATCCACATTGACCCCTTCTTTCCCACTTAAGACATGGAATTCCCCACATGCATGGTTGATCATTAAATCCCCTACAGATAAAAATCTACCCTGAAGGAGGCACAATAGACAGTTCTCTGTGAGATGCCTTATGCATTAGGGGTCATTAGCAGGAAAGCACTAGTAATATCTGTTTAATGCTTCATTATTGAAATCATTGAATGGTTGGAGACTACTGACAACTAACAGACTAGGGTTATAAATTTGTCTACAAATGGTTGAGTATCTTTCTATAGGTTTTCTTATTCATTTTTGGCATAATTTAACTATAAAACCATCCCTACAATTTTGCCTATTGTTAAATTTAAACAAGGAATCTGAATACAGGAATTTAAAAACCTAACCTTATAGAAAGGACAAGCTATTGCACTTGGAATATCAGTGAAATGTGTTACAGGGATAACCAGGGAATCTCTAGGATCATGCAAAGATTTAAGTATAACATGACATATTCAACATTCAGTGAGGTTCCCTGCGGAAGCTATTGATCGTGAAATTTAAATTATTGCATTATTTTGTCATGTATAAACAGAAAAGAAACACAGGGAAAAGAAGAAGGAGGGAAAAGAAGAAAGAGGAAAAAGGTTGCATGGTAACAGAAGAAAGAAATCTTGATCTGTGATCTTGGGAGGGCTGTTCATTTCTAGGATATAAACTGCTTCTGAGGAGAAACTTCCCAGATTAGGTTTACCTTGAGGTGTTCAATGGGTATACAGTCTCAAGAGTATGGAGGGACCCTTTTGAGTTAAAAGACATGGACATAGGTTTGGGGTCCTGAAGTTTTACTGCAGAGATGAATTTGGTATGGACTTTTTAAATGTGGCTCAAGGGTAGTCTTTCTCTGGAGTCATATTCAAAAGATACAATTTCTGAATTTGAATAGTGAAAGGTCTGGTTGTCCTCAGTTAGTGGGTCATGCAGGGCTTCTTTTACTTGATGAAAATATTCTTTGGTATATGCACTAAAGCCTTGCAATATCGAGTCATGTCAGAGTTTATAAGAGCAGAAGATACACGGGGTTTTATTATTAGAATCATAACCTTCCAGTAACTGTCTCACATGGAATCAATCTGTGTTTCCCACTGGGGATAGATCTCATTGCCATCAAAGCCAACAGTAATACTTGTGGCTGACGCAATCTATTCAGCTAGCTTGCCTAATGCCATTGTGTTTGTAATGCTTTATTTAACTGTTTTACAAATTATCCATTGAAATAAGTACTTCTATCACTAAAGATTTCTCCAGACATGCCCTATAAGGGAAATACATTTTCTTATAACCTTTTAGTTCCTATGATAGCAACAGCCTTCCTGCATGGAAAGTTTTCTGTACAATCAGAAAACATGCAATGAAAGTGGAAATAAAACGAAATCCTACTGTAAATATTCAAATGATCCAACAGGTACTGGAAACGTATCACCTGAGATTTTTATTTTCTTACCAGAATTATAGGTTTGACCCACGAAACATTGGTTATAAACCAGGTGAGCAATTACAGTCACTCTACCAATTTTTAAAAATAATTTTTATCATTTTAACTATTTCATTATAAGTCACAAAGTGCAGAGATTTTAATAATAGAAGATTTACGGACTCTGAAAGAACGAGATTCTCCATGAGTCCATGCTTAACATTTTTTGTATATCCTTTTAAATACCAGTTTTGTTTCTCCCATTCAAGTGCGTAGTCATGTTTATTAAATAAGTTTACACAAGTAATTTGACCTGGATCAATCTCATGAGGTTCTTTCAAATTGTGTATCTTGACAATTTCAGTACTGTCTGATTTAGCATGAAAACCTGCCAAAGAATTTCCTTGGCATTCAGTTAATTTTTGTTTTTCTTGATGTTAGGTTAGCAGTGTTAAAGAATCAATCAGTTTTTCCATTAGAGTTCTGGAAATTGTTTCCCAGTTCAATGAATTATTGAATTTCCAGGGATTTCTTACAATTTCCGAGACGCGTATTAATAACACATCCATACAAACATAACTCAGAAAAGGTTGAGCATAACAGATTATTTGAGCATGCTTCCCATATAATTTAATAGATCAAATAAGCTCTATTAGTTTAATATCGCTTTTTATTTAAAAAATCCTTTTAGTATGTTCCAAGGACCCATCTGGAATAATTCAAAGTTAATTTAAGGCCAAGAAAAATATTTAATTTAGAATTTGATTGTGGAAAGTTTGTCAAAAATATCAAGGGCTTAAGACACTTTATCAAAATGGGATTACAGGACCAGGCAAAGTGGCTCATGCCTGTAATCACAACATTTTGGGAGGCCGAGGTGAGTGGATCACTTCAGCTCATGAGTTCGAGACCAGCTTGAACAACATGGAGAAACCCTGTTTCTACCAAAAATACACACACACAAAAAAATAGTCAGGCATGGTGGCGCATGCCCATAGTCCCAGCTACTTGGCAGGCTGAGGTAGGAGGATTGCTTGAGCCCAGGAGGAGGAGGTTGCCGTGAACTGAGATTGGGCCACTGCACCCCACTCCAACCTGGGAGACAGAGTAAGACCCAACCTGAAAAAAAAAAAAAAAAAGATTACAGGCCACTGTAAAATAACAGTCATTCATTTAACCAGAGTGATGATTAAAAGACTTCAAAGGCAAACACAAAGTTATATAGTTGCAGCAAAACCTTAGCTCTTTTAGTAGAGCAAACTTAGTTTTAAGTGACCAAAAACCTAACAAATACAACATGAACAGCAGAAAATTATCTTGGTAAAACACAGAATCTCTGTTTCTCAGGTAAATTATCTAAAAGGTAAAAACCAACCAAATAAAAAACAACAACAAAAAATCCTTTCATAATTTCCTGTTAAGAGCAAACCAATACTGCCCCCCAAAATCCTTGTTTTGACACAGCAGCCAAGTTCTAGTTTCTCATCAATGTCCTGTTATATCAGTGCTCAATTTTTAGAAAAACTTATAAATAATTCTCTTCTAATGTTAGCCAGCTTGATCACATAATAAATTCTTTTCACAGGATCCATCTTCCACAAAGCTACAACGTTTTTATATCCTTTCAGATTTTTCCTATACTTTTCCTCTTTTTCATCTTAAAACAACCAGTTATTCTACTTTAGAACAAAAAGTACTCTCTTCTTTAACAAAATAAAACATAACATATAGTTTTTTCTTTCCAAAAGCACATCTTACCTTCCTTGTATATTTACATATAGACTAGTTTTTATTATGTCTGCAATTTTCATTATATTTATTATTTAGATTTCATAATCATTAGTGACCTTAATTTCCAGTGAATACTAGACAGCAAGCAGTTGTGAACTTTCTGTCACACCAGAAATCTATGAATTGGCAAATCTACGGAACATAATTTCTAGAAGCATGTACTTTCTCATAGCACAAATTGTCTATGCGGCACAAAACATATTTATTAAGAGTACCAAATATCTTTAGCCTTTTTGTAATAAGAAACTGAAGAGGAATAAAGGAGTTAAAATTTTATCTCTAACCTCTTACGGTTTTGGTTTGGTTTGGTTTTGTGTTTGCTAGGCCTGGGAATTAAAAATGTTTTGTACAGTTTTCCCTCATCCTCAACTTCTCATTCTTGATAATAAGAATATTAAAACCTTTGGTATGGAGAAGGCATCTTTCACATGGAATTTTATGCTATTTATGTCTATTTAACTCACTTGTTTTTAACAGTTATTCTTAGATTGTTCATGAAAGTGAAACACTAAACAGCTAACTACCATTTTAACTTAATTTTCTTGCAAAAACATTTTGTAATATAGATTTAATATAAGTTTATTTTACCAGTAAACCTAGGTTGGAAAAGTCATGCATCTGTATTATATTTAATATTGCCAATTCTGAAGATATGCCCGTTTTAACCTAACCATTATTATTATTTACCAGAGATTACCGAAGTCACATGAACTTAAAAAGCATTTGGGTTAGTACTTATTTTTCTGAGAGAATACATAATTTATATGAAGGCCTATTTTTCTTTAAGCCAATTCAATAGAACTCTTTTACAATTGAATTTTGGCAATATTATGAGAAAATAAAAATATCATGCATATATATTATACATACAAATCTACATAAACATATACATAGAAACAGATCATATAGCTTTTATTTTAACATTTTAGCCATGTGTCAGGTACAATAGTATGAGCATTTCATGTGCCTGGACTAAGCATGGATACCTCAAATCTTGCCTTATAATATGAGACTCATGGGTCTTTTTTTGTTTGTTTTTGTTTTGTTTTCAATGTTGAATGACAGACCAGTGTTTTTTGTTTGTTTGTTTGGTTGGTTTTTGTTTTTTTCAAAAAAAAGTTTTGCAGCATAGCAAAGATAACAACAAAATGAAAGATGAGGACAGGGTTGGCAGAGCACATAGTTAGCAGGGATTTGTTAGAAAGGTTTCAGCCAACTGATAAGTCTGCATGGGAAACAGGATCAAATAGAGAAAATGGAAAGCACTAATTCTTACAAATGTTTTTCTGAAACTAGTCCAAGTGTCAATTAGACAAGTGTCATTTAGACATTTCAGATTTGATATAAAAATGTCACTAAAGAAATATTCTGATTTTTTTCTCAAAGAGGCAGGTTGATTATTATCCTGGTAGTGAAGCCCTTGGGTGTTCCAGTGGAGCACACCACTATTGGGGAAACATCTAAGCCATAGATGGCTAGAGTAAAAGTGAACAATTTCTGTTTTAATGTCTTGACTGCTTACAATAAAGGCAGACATCTGAAGGCACAGGATTATTTGATTTGGGAATCCCTTAGTTTTGGTTTCAAATATATGCAAGGAGGTCCTCTTAGGCTGTAGCTGTTGTATCATCAAAGATATGCACCTGTTTCCCTTTTGTAAGGAGTTTCCCTACCATGGCCACTGTTACTCTAACTTACCTTTGGTGAGGTTTGCTCATTTCTCTAGAAAAGACAGATTCTGAGTTCATAGTTCTTATACATTTAATTGGCTAAAGTTTCAGATGGAGGGGTTTGAGACCTCTTGAATTCAGATGAACCAATGATTCTCTTTTTTTCTAGCAACCTTACCTACCTACTGAATTCAGTCGAGTTTTTATCCGACCCAGTCCGACACCTAAGGCCCACCAACAGGATCCAGTCTTGTTTCTGTCATGAATTCCAAACCCAGTTCAAATAAATAATGCTTACATAAACTTGGAATGCTCAAAACACAAGTTCTTGGAGCTCAAGTCCAAGATAGAACTCACCCAGGACCCCAGTTGTTGAAAGAGATTAATTAGTACAAGGGACTTGGTAGGTTCCTTTGTTTGGTCACTTGGTACTCTTGGGAATCACTGGAGATCTACTTTAGATTCCACTTCTGATACCAAGCTATTTTAAAAAAACACACTTCAGGCTAATTAAATTCAGCAGAGTTTATTTTAGCAAAGAATGTTTGTGAATTCAGTAGCTCTCAGAACCACGAGAGGTTCAGAGAACTCTATCCTACAATATGGGCAGGCAGGATTTAGAGACAGAAAAGAAAGTAATGTACAGAAATAACTTGATTGATTATAGCTGGGTGTTTGCCTTATTTGGGCATGGTGTGATGAGGCATTTGCCTTATATGGACTGGTCTGATCAATTGGCAGCAAGCTATTGGCTGAAGCTCAGACGCTATGATTGGCTGAACACTTGGCTATTCATCAGAAGAATATACTCTTAAATTAGGTTTTAGTTTGTTTTTTAGGAGCTCAAAGTTCCCAGGCAGCTTTCAGTCAAAATCTATTTATTTTAACAGTATTGAACTTTAATTCCTTTCCACACATTTTAAAACTTTTCCTTAGTAATTTCTTCTATTGCTGTGACATTTATTAATCACTTCAGCTTTCACACATTAAATAAATGCTCATGCATGCATATTGAATAGATTTTAACTTACTGATTACTGTATTATTCTTGTGCTTTTATTTATTTTATTTTATTTTTTTGAGACGGAGTCTCGCTCTGTCGCCTAGGCTTGGAGTGCAGTGGCGTGATCTTGGCTCACTGCAAGCTCCGCCTCCCAAGTTCACACCATTCTCCTGCCTCCTCAGCCTCCCGAGTAGCTGGGACTACAGGTGCCTGCCACCATGCCCAGCTAATTTTTTGTATTTTTAGTAGAGACGGGGTCTCATCATGTTAGCCAGGATGGTCTCGATTTCCTGACCTCATGATCCGCCCACCTCAGCCTCCCAAAGTGCTGGGATTACAGGTGTGAGCCACCATGCCCGGCTGTGCTTTTATCTTTTAGTATTAAACGTTTTGATCTTAAAGCAACTGAAGTAAATACATCTAGTGTAATATCTAAAATTAGGCAGAATTTTTCCCAATAATAGCTAATTTCCTTCAAACGTTTGCTAGTTTATTCGTACTTTCCCTAATGCTTTTAGTAATGATTTTTCATCATATATTGAATTCTTAATATATTTGGATCAAGATTTAAAATATAGGATGTGATTTTTAAGCTGTTTATTCTTTAAGCATCTTGATTTCATTGTTACAACTCTATGGCATTGTGTGGTATATTAAAGAACACCTGCTCACATTGTCATTGAAATTAATAAACATTATTTTGGAAATTCTACAATGTCTTACATTTTTGCGTATTTTTTCATCTTAAAAAAATTTAGATGTTCTTGTTTTCAATAATTTACTCTTAAAAAGGTCAAAATGATAAGATGGGTTCTATAAACATGGTTTTAATATTCACAGAGTTAGTTACATTTTGGTAGAAAAAGGAAGCAGGGAATGGAATCATACTAGTATCAGCAGTAAATGTAGAGCGTATTTATAATAATCATAGGATTGGCTAGCTGTAACATATAGAAAACTATATGGTGCGAATAATGACTATTTATATTCTCCAAACATCAGACAAAATATTACTTAGTGAAGTTTTAATTTTTTTCTCTGTTAAAAAGCTATAAAATCTTTTTCTGATAAAATGCTATCAAACATTTTTCATAATTTACACTTCTGAAATGGTCCATAATTTCTTATCCAAAACTTTCAGCTACATCTTTTACACAAAATTCTTTAACTGCATTTTACCAGTCTTGAAAATGTTCCTGAAAGAAATTAATGCTGTAAAGAATCATTATTTGTAAATATAAAAATATTTTTACACTGAATAAAATGTTCTTATTTCTAAAATTTTCATATATATATAATTACATACATTTGAAAACTTAACATTTGTGTAGATTCTCAAGGATAATGTTAAAAACATATACTTACATGAAAAAGAAATATAATAACATTCATTCTCCAGAAACACTGTCTGCTGAATTTTAAAAGCATTTGGCAATTAGTAATACCTATCCTCCTGTTTTATGAATATTACATATATTTTGATACTGGCCATGATTCCCTAAAGAATTATGCATTCTCTAAAGGAAGAAGAATTTCACTTTAAGAGTTACTTAGTGTCTCTGGAGGTAGGAATACTCTGTAGTTCAAAAACATAAATGATCCAGCTGTTTAAATGGCATGCCCAATGTGCTCCAGAGGAGTCCTATCTTTTATGAAATGGCTACACTTCCCTGAAATAAAACATGGTGGTTAGTCTGAGAACAGAGAAGCTGGAGTTTCTTTTAAAGATTTTCAAGCATGCTCCTCAAGAGGTTGAATTTTAAAGTAAGTGATGTATTTCTTCTTTACTCTCAGCATGATCTCAGAGACAGTTAGACTGCTTTAAAGTTTCAACTTTGTTAAAGAGACTTAGAAGTTTAAAATAGTCCAACAGGAGGCCTGGAAGTGGGAGGGCAAGTGGAATATTTTCAGGGTTGGGCTAACTTTGAAGCAAAACATGAATGGCATTAATAGTGCAATAAAATTTCATGTCTATAGATCAGTAAAAATGTAGATGAACTTGAAAGATTTTGATGAATAGGGGAAGTGGTGCATTTTATTACAATCTTTTTGTTATAACAAACCAAACAATTAGCCACAATACCCTTAGTATGAGATTAATAACTATAGTGTAATTTTCACAAAGATATATAATGTTGACCATTTAATGTATAGCTTATATATTCATCCAAAATGATATTGGGATATGGCTTTAAAGCATATAATATTTTTAAGGTATTATGCTTTTATAATCAACTTATTAACTGAAAATGTACGTAGATAATATTGACTCCAAAGAAATCAAATATTATTTTGCACAATTAGATGTGTTGGGGGAGGGGTGTCCTTGAAGTGGCACTAACTATATTTTTGATGGATTTGTCATTTTTAGTCAGTTGAGGTGTTTTATGCTGAGTTTAGTGATGCATAAATAGAGATGAGAAATTCAATATTGAATAACAGGATTTTCAATTAATAACATAAAAAATTACATACATCCAGTTAGAAAAGAGAGACATGATTAGTTAATTGAATCTATTCATTTGGTACTTATTTTTAAATTTAAAGACTTAAAACACTGTTAGTTTATCTGGATTTTCATTCAGTAGTTACACCAACAAAGCTAAGCCACAAATGCTGTTTATTCTCTCTATTCTGATCTCTTAATTTTAACTTTTAGTATTTCTGACTTCGAAACATTTTTCTCATATCTTTCTTCTGATTCAGTAAAATTAAATTTTCAGGTAAATTTGTATCAAAAGGTGTCAAGATTTTTTTCTATTTTCTAAGATATTTAATATGTGGGATTTAAATGGTGAATTCTGGCATCTATGTTAAATCCGATTTTATTGATTTTTCATAAATTTATTTAGCCTAGTATGATTATTTTGAATTCTACATAATTTTATCTCAGAGATATGAGTTATCCACCCGTTGTACAAATATATGCTTTGATCTTCACTCAAAACATTAAAGAAAATATACAAGTTATAGAACTTGTTCGTAATATAATTTCAGAGACACTCCAGTATCTTCCTTCTTCATTTTTTGCTTTCTTTCATTAAACTATTAATTATAAAGTATTTATGAAAAACTAATTACTGTCAATTCTTGTCATTTGTGGTAGGTATGTCTTGTAATGTCATGTGAGCACTGAATTAGCAATAGCCAATCATTCTTAGCGAAAATTCAGGATTCGTTTCCTGCAAGCCTCTGGTCACAGCATTTCCATCAGCCAATCAATATATCAACTTATTTTATGTTCTGTTTAAAGACATCTTGCTTAATATATATTATGGTTTCAGTAACCTTGAACTCACTGCCAACAGCACTATAACTTATGCCTGAAGGAAGATTATCAAATGTAGGTGTTTTCCTGGCAAGGCCCATCACAGCCTTCTTAAACTTTGGAAATTCACACAGCACTTCAGCATTACTCTTGGGGGTCATGTTAAGCCGCAAAATCAGCAGGAAAATGCATAACAATGAAAAAGAAAACAATGGCACTAAATAGACCATAAGAAGGACACTTTCTCACAATATCAGAGCTTAAACAAGACCACTGCGGACCTCAGCTGGCAATGTGTGCTTTGGGTGTTACAAGTTGCTTGTTTATCTGCTCATGTGCTGTCCACAAATGACCAGGAAAGTGCAGAGAGCTTGATTTTAGAATTAGAAATGTTAGGCAAAGTAACAAACTGTTGGCTAATTTCTGCCTGCCAACATAATTTCACAAAGCCCCAGATTGTGTGAGGAGGTGCAGCTCTCCCAAAAGATGCTTTGAAGACATAACAGGAGAGAGCACGTGGTCTACTCTATGTATTGCCTGAGTCACTATATTCCTGAAACAATAAGTGTCCCTAGCCTTGCCTTTTCCTACACATAAGATATTGTCTGATGGGAATAGTGATTATGCCTCTTCTAATATACAACCTGATGTACTCTTACACCCAAACCTTGATGAGATTCTGCTGTAATGTAACATTTGAGCAAGTGTAATGTGATTTTCACATAGTGAACTCTCAGCACCTGTATGTAAGCAGTGGGCTGAAATACTGTGCTGGAACAGTCTAACAGAACTGCTCATGGGATATAGTCACCAGTAAGACTTCTGAATGAAACTGACATTAATTCTTTAAAAGCTTGACTCCTTTTTCTTTAGTCAATATAAATAACTTTAAGAACTAGGAGAATTCAAAGATACAAATTCTGCAAGTGATCAGGATTGACTTTTTAAGGTAGGCACTATCCTAACTGCTGCAGAGACAAAGTTAAATAAGATCTATGCCTTCAAAGATTCTTAATTTTTTAGTATAAGGGAAACTTCAATACTCATAAATGTTTTCTAACTTATTTTCTTCACCCTTTAAACAGATATTTGTTAAGTACTGACTATGCATTAATCACTTTGCTATTTGCTGCAGGTATGTCAGGGATCAAAAAAAGAAAAGGTGCAATTTCTGGTCAGCACAAAGACTGTACTGAGAGACATGGGCCAGCAAAAAGACAAGCAGTGTGGTATTCTGAACTAGAAAGCCTAGGATGGAATTGGGAGACATGAAAGCAGTACCCAACATAGATAACAGGTTAATAATGACATCTTAGTGGACATGATCTTAAAGCTGAAACTTGAAAAAATATGAATTTTAAAATTACCAAGTAGAAAGTCAGTGGACACAAGTAAACAAAACATATATTTAATGGGTTAGAGGTGAGGAACAGCAATTGAAAATAGCACAGTATAGCAATTGGCAGTGGGAAGTGAGGAAAGTTAATGCATGAGAATTATTGGTAAATGGAAAAGGGAATGATAAAGAAGGAACAGTGATATAAATTAATCTAGAAATGCAGGCGGGGTCATCATGAAAGCTATAAAAGGCATTAATTTAAATGCCTGTCATGAAGTGCAGGCAGGGGTGATCATGAAAGGCATTAATTTAAATTAGTTTAAGGAGTTGTCAGTTTTTCCTGAGAGCAAGAAGAATAATAAATATAAAAACAAAATGATTGGAATTAATTTGTATAAGGATTGTTTGGATCTAGATTTGAGATTCATTGAGGATTTGATGGGTGAGGTAGGGCATGGCCACAATGAGTAAAGGCTGTTTTAGTAATACTAATGAGAGACAATGTGACGTGGCCTGAATTAGGATAATGACAGTGAAGATCAAGACCAATGGATTATTTTAAAAGCTATTTAAGAGTTGAAGTCAACTAGAGTTGGTTATTGATTGGATGTGAATAGTGGTTGTTGGGAGAAGCATTCTACCTCGGACTCTGAGATTATGGTTGCAGAAAGTAAGCTTTAGGGATGAAATAAACAGCAGGACTACTAAATACTCACTGTAAAACAGTAAATTCCCCAAACTCAGTTTTGTCTGTTTTAATGCAACACACTGAGTGGGCTGCTATCTCTCTGGGCTGATCTTCATTGCCCCCATGGAATTAGAGGGTCATAATGAACTGGCGTAGAAGCTCTGAATACTTTTGCCTTGAATAATAACTTCTTTTGTCTCTGACTCAGAAGCCACCAATCCTCTACCTATATCCATCAAGTAGTAACAGACCAATTTGTTAGGTTGAAAATAGGGTAAATTCCAAGGCCTTTCAGAGTTCCTAACAGTGGTTAATTACACACATCTGAAAAATTTTTCAGTAACCAAAGATCACTGGAACAGGGAACATAGGATGGAGGATGAGCTTAAGTGAGAAGAAAACAAAATCTGTTTTAGAAATTTTGAACTTGAAGTGTTGAAAGCACACACAAGAAGAGATGCCCAACAGACAGTTGGATGTATAGAAAAGTACACAAGGAGATAGATTTAAAAAGTAGGGATTCTAAGATTACAATTTAGTGAATAGAATAATATGAGAAAACCTAGCATGAACATCTAGACTGATTAAAAACAGTTTATGAAACAGAGTTTTGAGCCATGTAAACATTTATGGGACAGTAGAGAGAAACACATTTCAGTGTGTCTGAAAAATCAGAAGTGTTTGGAGTATAGGATAGTAGGCAATAGAATGGTTTAAGAAGAAAGTGCTGTATAGAGTGAAATCATACTAACACTTCAACATGACAGTTACGCATGGCAACATGAAGGGTATTGATAATTTAGCACGAACACTTTTATAGATTTGATGGAAGCAAAAACCAGAAAATAATAGGTTGTGCATTGAATGGGCTGAGAAGTAAAAATAAGTTGTTAAGAAGGAAAATAATGTAATATGGTAATGGAGAAGAATATAAGATTACAGGAGTATGTTTACTAAAGTGAAAAAGATCTGAGCATATTTTGGTCTAATGTGGATAAAGAAAGTATGTTTTGCAGCAAAACTTGAGAAAGGTACTTTCCGTGGCCTCTATTTTCTCAGGGCTGTGAAAAAGAGAGTTCATCAGCAGAGAGACGAGGCAGGTGAGAAAGTCAGAAGTTTGATGGTAGTGGATAAAATTTAAAAGAGTTGCTGTTTATAACTAGAGAGAGCTGCCTGAACATATGAAATAGGATTCTCGAGTGGTTTGAGGGGACAGTTGCTGTTGAAGACCACGTGTAAAGGCATTTGAGGTTCTGTATCTTTCTAAGGCAGCCCTCATCATATGGTAGATTCATTCTATAATGTACATAAGAAATAAGAGACCTTTAAATTCATGGGGTGGAGTGGCTTTTCACAAAGTGGTGGGACAGAAAAGCAATGAAACAACTTATGTGGATATATTGGCAAAAGAAGGGTTAGGTGATAAGTCTTAAGTATTTATTTAGCTGAGCAGGGAAGATAGAAACCTGGAAGAAAAAATATTAGAATAGTTGAAAAGCCTGGATATTTTATTGAGATTGAGAAAATTACCAGTGGGGGTAATTTAAGGGGCAAATTAGATGATGAAGAAATTATTTTATGAATTGAGATATTGCATTTGGATTTCACATAAAGCAGTTCTAATTCCTTTACTTAACAAATACATATTGAGATCCCCATATATGCTGAGAACTATTTTAGGTGCTGGAGGTGTATCAGTGTAAGAAAAAGCCACACTGTCTCCAGTCCTGCAGCCTATATTACAATGAAAAAAATTTACTGCAATTGTATTTGGTGAGTAAACCTCCATATATTTTTTCAATATGCATGTGTTTAATTTATTTTGATTTTTCCTCTTTGAAAAAGTATAATATTACACACATTTTTTTCAATCTGCATTTTCCTGTTAACAGGCCCTATCTAGATGTAACTCACCATCTTTAACAGCTATAAAGTTATAGTGTGAAAGTAGCATAAATATCTTTTGATGGTATTTGCATATCTAATTTTCCAATTACATTTTCTGGTCACCATTGAAGTTGAGTGACTGTATAGGAAGAATAAAAAATAGAAATGGACATATTGTGACAAAGTGTGTGAAAATATTTTATTTAAAAGGTATTTTCAAATTATCATCAGTATGCCAACATACATCTCTACCAACAGTTTTCTGAAAACGTCTAGGGTTCTGCAAGGTCTTATCAAACTTTATTAGGGAAAAACTATGATACTTTTGTTATAAATTATATTTGTTTTCTTAAATTGAATTTTGAAATGTTTAACAAGTTTGAGAAGATATTTTTATAAATTTCTGGCCTGAATATTTCCTTTTCTGTAAACCTCCTGTCTTTGCCCATATTTTCTATTGGGTTGTTGTCTTTCCCTTAGGGATTTATTAAGAGTCCTGCATATACATAAATTACGTATTATATATATTATTTCTAATTGATATAGTTTGTCTATGTCCCAACCCAAATCTCATCTTGAATTGTAGCTCCTGCAATTCTGTGTCATAGCAGGGACCCAGTGCGAGGTAATTGACTCATGGGATGGGTCTTTCCCATGCTGTTCTTGTCATAATGAATAAGTCTCGTGAGATTTGATGGTCTTATAAAGAGGAGTTCCCCCTGCATAAGTTCTCTGTCTTGCCTGCTGCCATGTAAGAAGGCCTTTTGCCTTCCACCATGATTGTGAGGCCTCCTAAGACATATGGAACTGTGAGTCCATTAAACCTCATTTTCTTTATAAATTACCCAGTCCTGGGTATGTCTTTATTAGTGGCATAAGAGCAGACTAATACACTAATTCAATATATAATATGTTATTTAGACAATATTTTGATACAAAACTTTATAAACTATATTGACATTTCAAAACACAGCTATATTTAATATCCTCTAATGTCTCTATGAAGATATACTATCTCGTAAGAACAACTCTTGTATAGAGTATTGTCTACATATTTAAAATATTAAACTGTCCTCTATGTTTACAGTTTTCAGACATGATTTTGAGATCATGATTTTTTTATATAATCAAATGCATTTTATAAAATATGTCATCTGACATCCTGCCATACAAATGACAAGCATAAAAATAGTCTGGATTACGTATTTTTAAATAAAAGGTATGCCTACAAACATAATACTGGAAGTTAGCCCAGAAATCAAATTCTGAAGTAAATACACTTATTATTACAATCTGAAGACAGGCTAAATAGGTATGATACATATTCCCAATATCCTCCAATTTCACCATATAGATTTCTATCTTCAAACTTTCATGCATACATGTCATGCACATAAAATAAGCTGCCACAATCTGCTGTGAGTTAACTGTGTACTTGAATACAGCGAAATTATTATTTGTGTTACCTGAACCAGTGATTATTTCTCTAGCTAACCTAGTTATTTGTTGTTTGATGACTGTAATTCATAAGGGAGATAATCGAGTCTATCATGTACACCACCATATCCTCAGTGACCACACCGGTTGACAATCAATAACATTTTGAATAAATAAATTCAACTGGAATTGTTCACCTTTTGCGTTTTGTGTTGCTGTAAGGAAAATACCTGAGGCTGGGTGATTTATAGAAAAAAGAGGTTTAATTTGCTTACAATTCTGCAGGCTATACAAGTGTGACTCCACCATCTGCTTCTGGTAAGGGCCTCAGGAAGCTTACAATCATCGTTGGGGCGGGGGTAAAAGAGGGAGCAGGAGAGTCACATGGTGAGAGTGGGAATAAGAGAGAGTCGGGGAAGGTGCCCTAGTTTAAACAACCAGCTTTATGAGAACTCACAAACACCATGGCAGCACCAAGCCATTCATGAGGGATGAATGCTCCTTGTCCCAAACACTTCCTACCAGGCCTCAGCTCCAACATTAGGGATTACCTTTCAACAAGAGGTTTGGATGGGAAAAACATTCAAACTATATCGCCTTTAATATTTCCTTAATAGGAACATGTATTTATATAAAATAAATTATACCTCAATGACATGTATAATTCATTTTAAATAAGACTGTTAAAAACAAAGACTTGAATACATATAAACTGTGTAATTATAGACTTCTTTTATAAAGCTGCTAATAGTGCAATTGCAAATTCTTTCTGTTCTTGTATCTTCAAAGATATTCACAAAAACTAATCCCTTAATATGTTGTTTTTTTATTTTATGTAGCTAACTTTACAACTTTTTAGAAAACAAGAAAATGCATAATACTGTTGATAGACAAATATCTCACATTTGGAAATTACAATAGAGGTCTATGTCTAAGAAAAGATTTAAGCTATCCCATGCTTCTGAAATTTAACCGACCTCTCATGGTCGGTTACATTTTATATCGACATTTTGCTTGTATAGCTAATGGAAACTCCTTAGAGAATCAACCATGCCCTTGAATATTATGTTTTTCTTACAACAGAGAGAACATCAGTAATGATAATAATCATGTAATAATAATTTTAATGAAAGAAATAAGTCATATTTCTACCCTTCACTATATTACTAGGAAAATTTTGTAATTGAAAAGGTTTATTAGCAAAGATTTTTCCCTTTCATAATCTCAAAGCACTTGTGAAAAGCTGTCTACCTACCTCCTTTGTTTGTTAAATAATTTGTCAAAAATGATAATGTAATTACTAATGTAAATAGGAATAATGGTACAAATAACTGAAATTAATGTTTAAAAGTATATTATTTTATTCATTAAGCTCTATAATATGGTTTTTTTGCATTTAAAAAATTGTTAATAATTTTGAATTTTATTCTAGATTCGGCGGTAATGTGCCAGTTTGTTTCTTGATTATGTCGCTTGATGGTGAGGTTTAGAATACGATTCATCCCATCACCCAGAATTTTTTAAACAAGAAAATAAATCTTTCCTGTCTAACATTTTGTTAGTCAATATACTTGTGCTGGCAAAAGAGGAAGATTAAAATAATTACCTATATAAGTGAGGTAAAAATTGGTTATTGGGAAATAATAAACCTTGACTTCTTATCAAGGTTAATATTCATATTTACATTAGCAGCAACGACCACCCCCCCATGCACAAAGTGGAAGGTAAGCAGTGTCTACATTACACAATGTTCATGAATATTTTTATTATCCGACTAAATAGAAAATATATATGTTTGAGATAATTATGCATATAAATGTAGAGTATATTGCCTCTAATCTTTTTTTTGTATTTTTCTTTTTTATTATTATTATTATTATACTTTAGGTTTTATGGTACATGTGCACAATGTGCAGGTAAGTTACATATGTATACATGTGCCATGCTGGTGCGCTGCACCCACTAACTCGTCATCTAGCATTAGGTATATCTCCCAATGCTATCCCTCCCCCCTCCCCCCACCCCACAACAGTCCCCAAAGTGTGATGTTCCCCTTCCTGTGTCCATGTGTTCTCATTGTTCAATTCCCACCTATGAGTGAGAATATGCGGTGTTTGGTTTTTTGTTCTTGCGATAGTTTACTGAGAATGATGATGGAAAAAGTATCCTTCGAGCTCTAAAATTTCTAACTACATTTTAAATTGTTAAAATTCACTTTCTTTGTCACATTTCTGTATTAGTTTTCTAAGGTAGTCAGAGCTTTGAAATTTATTGTTCTTTATTTTATTTTACTTCATTTGAAATGCCTAATTGAAGAGTTAATGGGCAATGAAATGGCCAAAGGGTAGATCGCAAATAGAAGAAAAAATGGCAAATATATAGATTCTTTTCCTTTATGAAAGGACAGGCTACAGTCAGTCTAAGCAACTGAATTGATTCGTCGAACTGTGCCAATCCTATTTCATTAATTAGGGGGAAAGCTTTTCTAAGTAAGATATTGCAGTTTGAAAAAATGTTTAACGTAGCCTAATTTTTTAAAACTTTGTCTATTGTCATTTTAATCAGGTCACACTAGACACAGCCCTGTCCCTTGTTTAACTCACTGCCCCTCAATGGCATCCTGCCTCCTCCGTCATTAACCTGTCTTCAATGGTTACAGGAGATCCCTCAGAAAAGACATCCCATTCATGATGCTCTCGTTCTTCACTGAGTCTCTGAAAGATCAACTCGTCCTTTTAAGTCGGTGCACAGAAGTTGCTCCTGTCCTGCATGACGCCTGCACTTTGGTGGGGCACCGTCGCAATCTGGACCTCTCTAGCTTGAGGCTGGTGTGTGCTTCTGTGTTGATTCCTCCTTCATCTGGGGTAGCAGGGAACATCTTCACTTACATCTTGTGGCTTTGGTGCTTAGCACGGTTCTGAGCACACTATGGTACTCAAATGTACTCCTTGAACAAACAGGAAAGGTCTGGCGTTGAATTAAAACTGATAAATACCTGGGATCTTTTATTGACTACTATAGTGCCATTGGTTCCATGCTGTCACAAATGTGATATTGCTGGTCCAGCACTGTTAAGTTCTGTGACTCAGTGTTTAGGCATTGTCAAAGAATGACAGTGTCAAGATTCTGAAAAGCTGTGGAAAATAAAGTAATCAGAGACAAAAAAAAAAGTAAAATAGCGAAAAATGTTAACGCTTAGCAATTACAGACCACTAGGCAATTGTCTATTAATAACAGAATAATAAACATTGATTATTGACATAATTTCTCAACAAATTGCTTAAACAGACAAAACAGTAAATGTTAATTATTTGTAACTTGAATCGTTTATTTATTAGGGAAGAATTCCACCATGGCTGACATATAAAAAGCATGCAATAAGTATTTCTTATCTTCCCTACACCTCAAGTAAGGAAACATCTTCTGGATCACATCGCATTTTATGAGAGACTTAAAACCTAATCCTGCTGTTAACAGATAAAGTCGTTAAGTATAGATACATGAATCTATTCACAGCACTGTCCTATTAAATAGCTGCTCTGATAACACCTAGAGGACATCCTGATCAAATTTGGTGATTTAAATCAATTAGATGGCAAAAACAGTCTCTCCCAAAGAGAGTCTTCCTCTTGCAAGTTAGAGAAAAAATAATGACTTAGGTGATATTTTTAAAAAATGTAGAGTTTAGCTTTGACTTCAATTATCAACCACATATGAAATACACTATGAAAGACATTTCATAGCACATTATTAATAAAACAGAAATTTGCTCAAAATTATTTTAATGAGCCAGAAATATGGTATCAATACTATTATAAATAAAATAAAATCCTCAAATATATTTCAACATTTAGAAACTTTACTCTAGATTTCAAGCACTTGCTTTATAAAAGATTCAGCTATTCTCTGTATTTATTAGACAACATCTGAAATTATCTGTCCAGTTTGGGCATCCTATTTTAAGGGCATGCTTGTTATTCAAGTTGTATAAAAAAGACAATGAATAAAATCTTGTGACAACAAGAATCCATGTCATATGGAAAATTAACGAAGTAAGTAGAACCTTTATATCACAGAGGAAAATATTTGAAGCCAGAGCATACATGTCACATGCAAGTAGATGCATATTTACTCTGGGGTAAAACAGAGACGGCAAAATGGAGATTAAATTATAGAAATTACAGAGAGAAAGATTTGTTCACTCATTATGGGAAATGATTTTCTAAAATTTAGTATTATACAATAATGGAACTGGCAATTTTGTGAGGTGACAATTTTCTTCAAGTGAATATGTCCAAGAAGAATTTGCCTAGGAGACTGAAGAAGACATTTTCAATTTGGAAAGGAAATGAAGTTGATAGCTAGCTAAATTTCCATTGAAGTCTCAATTCTACTAAATCTTTGAGAGGAATTTTGTAGTTGATAGTTTCTTTGTGCACAAGTTCATATTTTATACTATATTAGTATGCAAATATTAAATATTTTATAGATTTGATGGACCAAGCTGTGTATATAGTAACAATCTATACAAACATACACACATATGTATGTATATTCATTTTAAATTTACTATTTAAATAAATATTTCCACTCTAATATATTTAGAAGTTTAAAATGTGTAGTTATTGGTGACATTCTTCCTATTTAAAATGTGAGCTAATTATTTGTTATTTTTGCTTATCTCACAATGGAAACTAGAAGCCATGAGACACCTGACAAACACCACAATGTGGATGGACATCACTTAACAATTGTTTCTGAGATTTTTGAATTTCCGTTAGAGATATATAGAATAGAAATATCATGTTTTATTTTTTTTATTTGTATAGGTTATTAACTTGACCCTGAAATCTACAAACTGTTCCATTCAGTAGTAAGTTGGAACTCTATTTATGTAGTAAACTTTCATATTTTGTATATTTAATAAACTTTTGGCCTTTATCAAATATTCAATACATTCTTCATAAATTTCTCACTAATTAATATTGTTTTGAATTATTTTATTCACAGTTAAATAATAATTTTCTGCTTTATTTAACTGTTCTACTTTGAGTTATATTTAAAATGAAGACAAAGGATTAAAGTCATTAACTATATCCTAATAAAATGCCCATTGAAAAATATTAAAATTTAAAATAAAATAAAAATAAAATATAAAATAAAATAAAATCTAAATATAAAAATTTAAAATATTTTAAGATCTTGTAATACACTTGTGAAATACTTGGAGGCTGCTTGTTATAATACTCAGATTTTGATGATTAATATAATTCAAATAAACATATTGTTTATTTTGCATATTACCTTATCCTTCATTTGAAGATATACCATTACATTTAAATCAATATGATTTATAGTTATAACTTTCTCTAATTTATATTTTCATAGACTCACTTAACTTCTGTGGACTAATTTGTCTCCTCAAACATACCTTCCTCTTACAGTCACCTGTCTCATAACTGACAAACTTTCACAGTGGCCCTCAGCCTGTGATAAATCTAACTGGATAAAAGAAAGATTAACATGATAACACAACCTTACAAAATGTAACTGACTGAACACTATTGGCTCTATAAGTTATGCTCCATGATATAGTTCATATTTATGCATTATATCTTATTCAAGAGAGGACTGGAAAATCTAGATTTAAACAGAAATCTACTTAGAGCAAAATTATATGGTAAAACACTTTTTCTTACTTTGAGGTCACTTTTGACTTACCTTTGACTTGATTTACTGATCTTGATTTATTTTCTGAGTTTTAATTTCTTTTTCAGATCTACAATCTATTAACATCTACTTTGTTATTATGAGTACAAATATCTATAAGAAAATATCTAGTTAAGACACACAGTAGTGAAGAATTTTTAATTTAATTTCCAACAGAAAAAAAATAAATTTCTAGTAAAATATTACTAGAGTAAAAAAATTATGCTAATTAGTATTGCTTAATGTTTTAGGTTATCATACAGAAAGTCTGGAGTAAATATACATTTTTAGTACGTAGTTACTGGAATCTGCAAGATGTTCTAAGGTTGTATTTCAGCTAATTTGATCATTTGGAAATATGTGTCTTTGTTGAAAAATTATTTCCACTGGGATTGTATTTATATGACTTGAGTAAATTACTGAAAATGCTTTCAGTGAATTTTGTATTGCCTATAATGTATCCCTGTTAAGCATTCAACCGGATTTCCCTGTTTTTCATTCTATTTGGGTGTGTTTCTGTCTGAAATAATCAAAATGAAGTATTAATTATGTTTTTTGGTACAAGTGAAAATTCTGGATATCTGAAATATAGATTATATTATTTGTAAATTGATGGGAAAAAAACATAATTGATGGGAACATTTGATGCAAAGAAAGGGGAACTAGGTATAGAAAATGAGTAGTAAAGAGCAGACGCAACAGGAGAGGATAATTAAGTATAAAACCCAGGTTAGATCCTGTTAGGGTAAGATGCTGACTGGTGCTCTATAGTCACTCTACCCTTAACACCACCACCGCGCACCTGCTGATGCTGCCTTGCCACACTGGGAATCATTTGACAATTGATGTCTTTTCATCTCTCTCTGCGGTTTCAAACTTCAGGTTGACTGCATTTGATCAGTCAGGGTTAGATTATGTTCAGTGTTCAAGACTGTGTTTGCAAGGGAAAGAGGAGTGTATAACAACTGTAATCCTTTCATTATGAGATTGGGAGCCTGCATAGCCAGACATTTCGCTAAATTATGACTTCTGTTCATGCTCAGGGCTGTTCTATAAAGTTAAATATTCATAATTCCAAGCCTTTTTTTCTTTTTCATCTTTTTACTTTGATAATAAAATTAATACAGGCTAATTATGCTATAGACAACTAGGAAACAGAAAAATACACAGAAAACATACAATAAATTCATAATTTAACTACTAGTTAAAAAGAATTATTAATATATTGATATATTTTGGCTCTATGTCCCCACACAAATCTCATCTTGAATAGTAGTCCCCACGTGTCAAGGGAGGGAACTGATGGGAGGTGACTGAATCCCAGGGCTGTTTCCCCCATACCGTTCTCATGTTACTGAGGGAGTTTTCACGAGATCTGTTGGTTTTAAAAATGGCAGCTTCTCCTAACTCTCTCTCTCTCCTATCATCATGTAAGACATGCCTTCCTTTCCTCTTAACTTTCACCATGATTGTAAGTTTCCTGAGGCCTCCCCAGCCATGAGAAACTGTGAGTCAATTGAACCTCTTTTCTTCATAAATTACCCAGTCTCAAGTAGTGTCTTTAGCAGTATGAAAATGGACTAATATATGTCTTCTTATTTTTTAGTTCTTTTTTGTTATCAAGGATATATCTGTGTGTACATTGCAAATTCACATATATGTTCACACCTGCCTACATTACAAATACACATATATGTCACATTTATTTTTCAAAATGAGATTCTGTATAGATAACCTTAATTGATGGCTATCATTAAATGACATTGAGCATTTTTTCACATACCTGTTGGTCATTTGTATGTCTTCTTTCGAGAAATGTATATTAAGATATTTTGCCCATTTTTAATAGTTATTTTATTATTAGTAGTAGTATTTTTATTTGAGTTTGTTATATATTCTGGATATTAAACCCTCATTAGATGCATACTTTGCAAATATTTTGTCCCATTCTGTAGGTTGTCTCTTCACTTAGCTAATTGTTTTCTTTGCTGTGGAAAAGTATTTTAATTTGATGTAATCCCATTTGTCTATTTTTGCTTTTGTTCTCTGTGATTTTGAGGTCTTATTTAAATCCTTACCTCATCCAATGTCATGGTGTTTCCTTTAGGTTTTTTTCTAGTAGTTTTGTAGTTTAAGGTTCTAAATTTAAGTCTTCATTCCATTTTGAGTTGATTCATATATACAGTGAGAGGTATGGGTCTAGTCTCATTCTTCTGCCTTTGGATATCCAATTTTCTCAGCACCATTTATCAGATACTGTCTCTTTCCCAATGTGTGTTCTTGGCACTTGTGTCAAAATCAGTTGGCTGTCAGGGTGTAAATTTGTTGCTGGGTTCTCTATTCTGTTCAATTGATCTATGTATCTGTCTTTATGCCAGCATCATTCTGTTTTGGTTACTAATGCTTTGCAATGTATTTTGAAATCAGGTAGTGTAATGTTTCCAGCTTTGTACTTTGGGCTGAGGATTGCTTTGGCTATTTGGAGTATTTTGTGGTTCCATGCAAATTTTAGGATTTTAAAAGAATTTTGTAAAGAATGTCATTGTTATTTTGATAAGGATTGCTCTAAAGTTATAGATTGTTTTGGCTAGTGTGGCCATTCTAGCAATATTAGTTCTTCCAATCCATGAAAATAAGATTCATTCCTGTCTTCTTCAATTTATTTCATTAATGTTTTGTAGTTTTCAGTGTAGAGATCTTTCACCTCCTTAAGTTTATTCTCAGGTATCTTATTTTCTTTGTGTAGCTATTGTAAATAAGATCACACTTGATTTATTTTGGCTAGTTTACTACTGACATATAGAAATACTACTGATTTTTTATGTTGATTTTGTATCCTGCAACTTTACTGAATTAGTTTATTAGTTCAAACAGTGTTTTTGGTGGAGTCTTAAGGTTTTCTATATATAAGATTATGTTGTTTGCAAAGAGGGGCAATTTGAATTCCTTCTTTTCAATTTGGATGCCTTTTTTTTCCTCTTGACTAATTGCCCTGGCTAGAACTTCCAGCACTATGCTAATTATAAGTGGTGAAAGTGGACATTCTTGTGTTGTCCCTGATCTTAGAGGAAAAGCTGACAGCAGTATGATGTTAACCATCACTTTGTTATACATGGTCTTTTTGGTATGGAGGTATTACCTTCTATACCTAGTTTGTTGAGAGTTTTTATCATGAAGAGATGTACGTGCTTGTTGTGTCACATGCTTTTTCTGCATCTATTGAAATGATGATAGGGGTTTTGTCTTTATTCTTGTTAATGTGGTGGATTACATTTATTGATTTGCAGATGGTAAATCTTCCTTGTATCCTTTCATTTCTGATTTTATTTGCGTATGCTTTACTTTTTTTTTAGTAAGTCTAGCTAAAGATTTGTCAACTTTGTTTATCTTTTCCCAAAACAAACTCCAGGTTTTGTTGATATTTTAGATAGTTTTCCTAACCTTTGTTTGGTTTATTTTTGCCCTGAGTTGCATTATTTTCTTGCCTTTACCAATTTGGGGTTAGTTTGTTTTTGCTTTTCCAGTTCCTTGAAGTGCATTGTTAGGTTGTTTATTTGAAATCTTTTTTTTTTCTTTTTTGATGTAGGCATTTATTCTTATAAATTTTCCTGCTTTGCTGTCCTGTATGTTTTGGTATGAATTTTTATTCTCATTTGTCCCAAGAAATTATTTTAAATTTTTCTTTTAATTTCTTCCTTGACCCATTAGCTATCTAGGGACATGTTGCTTAGTTTGCATGTATTTGTAAAGTTTCTGCAGTTTTTTTGTTAACTTTTAGTTTATAACATTGTGGTTAGAAAAGATATAAGATATTATCACTGTCTTTTTAAATTTGTTAAGATTTTTTGTGGCCTAAAATATGATCTATACTGGGCAATGTCACATGTGCAGTTGAGAACAATGTATACAGGCAGCTGTTGGATAGAATGTTCTGTACATGTCTTTTGGGTCCATTTGGTATGGTGATGTTTAAGTCCAACATTTCTTTGTCTTAGCTAGATGATCTGTCTATTGTTGAAAGTGAGGTGTTGAAATCCCCTCCTATTGCTACATGGCACTGTATATCTCTTTTTAGATCTAATTAATTTTGCTTCACATATTTGGTGCTCTAATGTTGGATGCATATATATTTTTAAATTGTCTTGTGTTAATATTTTTATCTTTATATAATGACCTTCTTTGTCTATTTTTACAGTTTTTACTTAGTTTATTTTATCTGATATAAGTATGACTACTTCTGCTTGCTTTTAGCTTTATTTGCATGAAATTTTTTTTTCTATGCCTTCATTTTCAACCTATGTGTATCTTTAACAGTGAAATAAATCTCTTGCAGGCAGCATACAGATGGGCCTTGTTTTTTAAATATATATATTTGAATCTTTTCAGCCATTCTATATCTAATTGGAGTATTTAATTCATTTACATTTATGATGATTATTTATAGGTAAATATTTGCTTCTGCCATTTGTTATTGTTTTCTGGTTGTTTTGTAGATTCTTTTCTCCTTTATTGTTATTTACCTCTGTTGTTTGGTGATTTTCCATGATGCTAAGCTTTGTTTCCTTCTCTTTCTTGTTGGGGTATCTGTTGTATTTCGTTTATTTTTAGTTACCACAGGGCTAACATAAAGGGTCTTCTAGTTATAATTAATTATTTTGAGCTGATAACAACTTAACTTTGTCACACAAAAGTACTCTAGCCTTTTTACCTCCCCCCTCACAATTCCTGTTTTTGTTTCTTTTATTTACATATGTATCTATTGTGGTTACTTAGCCATTATTTTAAGTGCTGTTAATTTTGACTATTTTAAATTTTAACTTTCATGTTAGAGAACTGAAGGATTCACATACTCCCTGTATAGGACTGGGGTATTCTGAGTTTGATTATGAATTTATATCTACTAGTAGGTTTTATACTTTCATATGCTTTCATAATAGTAATTATTGCCCTTCTACTTCCAGTTTTAGTACTCTTGTAAGTATTTCTTGTTAGGTGAATCTAGTGGTAACAAATATTCTCAGTTTTTGCTTGTCTGGGAAGGTCTTTATTTTTCTCCTATTTCTAAAGAATAGCTTTGCTGGATATACGATTCTTGGCTGAAAATTTTCTTTCTTTTTCAGAATTTTGGATACATCACTCCATTACCTTCTAATATTCAAAGATTCTGCTGAACAATCTACTGATAGTCTAATGGAGATTCACTTGTATGTGACTTGACAGTTTTGCAGCTTTTAAAATTCTCCATCTTTGAGTTTTGATAGTTTGACTGTAATGTGTCTAGGAGATGATCTCTGGGGCTTAAATATACTTGGAGATTTTTGACCTTGAATCTGGATGTCCATATATTTCCCAGGCCTTTGGAAGTTTTCAGCTATTATTATGTTAAATAGATTATCTGTGCCATTCTCAATTTCTTCTCTGTTAATCCTATGATACAAATATTTGCTTCACATATGTAACTAACCTGCACATTGTGCACATGTACCCTAAAACTTAAAGTATAATAATAATAAAATAAAATAAATATTTGTTTGCTTCATCGTGCCTCATAAGACTCCTAGGTTTTCTTTACTCCTTTTTATTCCTTTATTCTCCGTCTGACTGGGTTATTTTAAAAGAACTGTCATTAAGCTTAGAAATTCTTTCTTCTGCTTGATCTTATTTGTCTGTTGTTGAAGTTGTAAACTGTATTTTTTATTACATTCTTTTTTTCCATTTAAAAGATTTCTGTTTGGTTTCTTATTTATTGTTTCTACATGTTTTTGAGAATCCTTCTCCTGGATGTTGGTTGAGTACGGCAGATTGGCTTTGTTTCTGGGTGAACTCAGTAGCATGGTCTCTGTGCAGCTGTAATCTCAGTCAGTGAAGTCTGTGATTGCATCAGTAGCCTAGGTTTTGGGAGTTTATACCAGCAGTGGTGTGGTTTTGCTGTGTGCAGGAGCACCAGAGGTTATTGGGCTGGGCACAAATGTGCACTGGCATAGTGGACTGGCTGGCTGTGTGGTGGTCTCTCTGGTGGTGAGGTTCTGGCACACATGGGTCCCCCTCCTTACTATTTGTTTGGTGGGACGTGGGCAAGCACTGGTGCAGCATTCTAGCTGGCTGT
Organism: Pongo abelii; assembly: GCF_028885655.2. NCBI lineage: Eukaryota > Metazoa > Chordata > Mammalia > Primates > Hominidae > Pongo > Pongo abelii. The sequence goes on from NC_071999.2 coordinate 73,541,900, forward strand.
ATGTTGGCTTTCTTGCTGTGCAGGTTTGTCTGTTCCCTGAGGGTGAAATATTGTTTGAATTAAAATTCTGCAGTTTCAGCCTTCCTGTTGGTCCCAGGCTTTGGGTGTCCTGTGTTGTGGTTCTGTGGTCACTAATGTGAGCATGGTAGAATGATTGCAGGGCCTCAGCGATGGTGAGAGGCAGTGGCTACTCACCCCAAGGGCAAGATGCACTCTAGTAGTGGGCCCAGTTTCAAGATGGAACCATGATATGGCAGTTTAGGTCATGGGGCTGGGGAGTGTACGATGTAGGCTATTACTTGGCAGCAGTGCAGGCTTACAAATAATTGGCAACCCTGCAAACTCAATTCAGGGCCTGTGAGGACTTCAAGACTCTTTTGTAGTAAAGACTTTAAGTTTCTGCATTAGTTATTGCAATTGCTAGGGTTCTCCAGCATACTTTGTCCCATGAGAAGTCCCCCATGGCTCCAAACTAATCATGGAAAGTGAGACGATGGCAGAGCTATGGTACTATCCTGAGCGTCTGCATACCATGTATATTTTGCCACTCCTCTGGTGCTCTTCAATGTATCTCCTCAGTCATTTCTATCAAAATATAGTTGTTTCTTGTTTTGGGGTGTGTGGGAAGTGCTAGGCAACTCAAGTTGTTCACCTTGCTGATGTTGCCTAAAAACATAATTTCAATTATTGTACAGCATTACATTCTATAAATGCATCAACATTAATTTAAATATTATTTTGTTGTTTAGTACATAAATTGTTCACTAGTTATTGTTATAAGGAACAAAATAACAAACAATTTTGTTCAGAAATTTTATGTATTTTTATTTTTCTTTAGGATAGATTTCCTCAAAACGAAATTTCTGGAAAGATAGACCTTTTGAACATATTGATGGTTTTCCTAGGAAATTAATTAATCTACTAGTGGTGTAAAAAATGTATTTTAAACTTTCACTAGTGGTGAAAAATATTACCTTATAGAAAAAAAATCATTGCTCTTTCATTTTGTCTTAGTTTGTCCTTTCGCAAAATCAATTTATTTTACATGTATATATATTACATGTGTTGTGTGTAGTAAGCATTGGGATACACTGGTAAAAAGAGACCCAAATGATTCCTTCTCTTCCATGTCTTGTAATATAGAGAAATAAATACTCATTGAGCAATTAAAAGTAGTTTGGAAGAGATCTAAAGTATAGAGGATGCAGTGGGAAGACAAAATAGGAACAGCAGAGCCACAGCTCAGAAAATCACCCAGGCTTCCCAGAAGAATTAGTATGTAACATGAGAGTATACTATATAAATGAAGGGAACAGTAGGAAAATTATTACAGATATTGGAGAAACAGTAATTACAAAAGCTTGTTATCATGAAAGTATAAAATAAGGAACACGAAGTTACTTAGAAAGTTTACAGCATAGAATTTGAAGTATGGTGGCATAAGTCTTAAGAAATAAACAGGAGATAAATAATACAAAGCTAAAATATAAACAAGAAGCTAAACTAAGAGATTGAAACTACATTTTGACAACAATAAAGGTTTATTGATTTTACTTGTATATTTTTAAATCAGGAAATGTCATTTAACATTTACAAATTAAGAAAATTATTCTTTCTGAATGTTCCTAGAAAGAATTATATGGAGATGGAGTTAGAAAGCTGTGGCAATAATTTTGATGACAGATAATGCTTAAAAGATAAACTTCAGAAATGGAAAGAACTAAATATTTTTAAAGATAGTTAGCTTGGTTATGGGGTTTGTATTGGGTAGTGAATGTGAGTGAGAGAAGAAGGAGGAATAAAATATTATAAAGAGTTCAGTTTGGACCACAGTACTTTTTAAATATCTCATCTGCAGGATATCTAAGAGGATATTCAGAGTAGGTGGCTACCATTTTGATTCTGTCGTATGTCAGAAGAGATGACTGAATGAAGAAGCAGAGAAGAGGCACTGGAACAGAAACCATTTAACACCAACACCTATTTAGAAATTGATAGGCTAATTAGTCTCTGTTCATCTGTTAAGTTTTCCTATTATGGCTGGTCATGTCTTTTTAATCCCCACTGATGTTTTATTGTTTTCCCTAACTAGGTATGCAAGACCTTTGTCGTAAGAAGAATATCATATTCTAATCATTTCTCATTGTTTCAGTGTGTTTTTTCAATTGTGATTGATTTTCCATGATTGTCAAAATGACACATAGAGAAGTCAATCAGTCAACCATACAGTATTGCCAGTCTCCAAATTGTGGTAATCTTTAACCTCTTTTCTAACGTCTTTATTTTATACTTAAAAGGATTCTGCTTTTTGCAAACTTACTTATACATGTAAAAGGTTTATGAGAGATTAATGTTGGGCTATTTTCTCATTGCACTAACAAAAAATGTTTTCAGCCATGGATTAGATGAGCTGTGTTGCCTAGCAACACACTTCCATATATACTCTGAGTTGCTTAGCAGCAAACTTTCAATAAAGTGCTGTCTTGAATTGGTATAATACTAGTCTTCTTTAAGTTGAGAATTTTATTCTACCTGGTTCCAACCTCCTCAACAGTTGCATTATGGAATCTGGACAGGGAAGCAAACCAATGTTCCCAGTGTGCTTTGGCTCCTATATTCAGAAAATTGTCTTCCCAAAGATATTCTTTTTATATACTGGGGCCTGAGAATGAGACTTTGAATAATGACTATCTAATTTCTCTCAAAGAAACACATATTTCATTGATCTTGTACATCAGCATTATTGGAGATAGGATATATATATCTAAAGACCAAATCCAAAAAGAAAAGTGTTTATCATAATTTTGTGTTCCCATATCTACTCTTCTACATCATATAGTTAAAAAATTATTAATTACAGTGATGAACTATATCCAATAATAGTGCATTATTTGGCAAGAGAAGATGAACAAACTATCAACTGATCTCAATTCAGGAGTCTTTGCCTTTACTGATTTCCTCTGTCATTTTTAATATGTTTATGGTATTTTCTTGGCCTCAACAGCAATAGAAATGTTACCAAAGAGGTCAACTCATTTAACTTCCTGGTGGAGATATTACCTCCTCAAAATCTCAAAATCAAAGTCCATCATTGGATTTTTATCATATCTAGCTAAACAAGAACATAGTACAAAACAAAGGATAGTATATTAAGGAGGGTAATTATTTTCTGAGTGAAAACAGAAGTTCAAGATACGTGACTTGGAGATTCTGTACTCAACTCTATTTATGCTTTTATTTCTCCTTAAAGTTTATCCCAAATTGGATTACATCACTAAAAATAGTAAAGTAGGCAAAAAGCACAAAGTATGCTTAATAAGAAAAGTTTTCCAAAAAAGAATAAGCCCCAATAGTATAAGGTACATAGAGCAATAAAATTCAGAGACAAATGGTAACATGGTGATTGCAAGGGCCTCGTGGAAGGAGATATGCCCCAATCACTGAATAGGTGAAGTCACTTGCCCAAAATTACAAACAGAGACAGAGCCCAAGGACTACAAGAACTTGTATGCTTAACCATCATGCTCCACTGCTCATATAGGGATAATTTCTATTCTATTAAGAGCTTACTATATGTCAGATGCTTTTTAAAGTACTTTACATGTATTATTTCATTTATTCACCAGAAGACTATGTTACTAGCTAACAACAATAACAACAGTTATCTAAATATATTAATCCATTAAAATTCATACCAGTCTTATGAGTACTAAAAAACACTATGCATGTTAAAATATTACCTCAGTTTCTGACCTACAGTAGATACTAAATATATACTATTATCAATACTATTTCAAGATGTATAGTCTCAGAGTCATTTCTACCAAGTATCCTATCGATTATACTTTAACATCCAATTCAATTGAACATCCAATACAATTCAAGAAAATGTATTATTTGGATCCTATAAACAATTTGTTTTGCCAAATATCTCTGTCATTTTTTTGTCTTTTTTTTTTAGTTTATCTTTAAGCCTTCTTAGTGTTCAAAATTTTGTCTTTAGTCAATGACACATATAGTAGGTACAATCTATCCCAATAATTTTTATTATAGATTTTATTAATAATATAACTGTTTAATTCATTGGTACATGTTTATGCATTGCATCAAACTGGTAAGGAAGATTCTTTGTGTACCAAAGTTAAAATTTTATTCATACTTTTTATATAGGCAATGTATGTTACATTTAAATTATGGAATTTTAAATAGAATCAAAATACTAGATAAGCAGTGTTGTTGTTCTGTTTCCACCTCTAAGCTATTATGTTACAAAGATAACAAATTTGTCCTATGTAGGACCCAGCCAACTTCAAGTCAAGGATAGCAAAAATAGTTCACATTCACTAGGATACAATCAAGGTGAATCATGATTTATGTGCCTACTTAGACATGAGGCGGAGAAATCGGTGGGAGAGCCTGCATTGTAATGAACTAGCATTTTAGTTTGAAGTTAGACACTATTAGGCCCATATTCTCTTTTTCTCAAGAGAAGCAAACTAAAATAAGAACTGAAATAACAATCATACTAAGTAGAGGCACTTAAGCAATATCACAATATATAATCCTTTGATAGAAAAAACATTCTTCTAATTTACACATTAAAAATTATAAGATTATAGGATTAATAGATTATGAGCTCACCTTCCAATGCTATTTAACTGCAGCTCTACGCAAAACAGCATCAGTGCTTATACATATGATTACAAAGCTAAATCTTCTCCAGCATTTACACCTACAATCACATTCAGTCCATCCTTTGACTGACCTTCCTCAATCTAGCCTATGTAAAATCGCTAGCTTCCTATGCTATTCAATCTTTAAACTTCTTGCTCTTTTCTAGAACAATTGTACTGAGTTCTTTATACACAACATTTTAATAATGGCTTGAGATGATAAACTTGGTTAATTTCCTTCTCTCCACAAGGCTTGGGAAATTCAAGGACCTTGTCAAGAGAAAATAATTTGCAACAAGAAAGGCTTGAAATTAATCCCTGCCAGTCAGCAGATCAAGACTGTGTTCTTATCTTTAATGCTATCCGGTAGTTCAAAAGAATAACAATGTAAATAAAACTAATGGTGATTGCCATCAACAAACAGAATGCATTGTGTTATATAAGATTTATATCAACAAAAAATGTTTTGAATATTAACAGTAGATAACTACTTTCTTGGAATTCATCAAATAAAAATGAAATGACTGGGAATCTAAAATACAAAGAACTGTATGTTTTCATTTTGCTTCAGATCTAAACTTCTAATCCACAAAAGCAGAATTTACTAACACAGATAATTTTTTTTTCTTTTTTACATGGTATAATTACAGATATGGTTTGGTGGAAATTAGTTCTTCATTTAGAATCTGAGACACAGTAAAATTTCAAAAATTCCTGTTAATATTTCCAAGAAGATATAAGCACAGTTATGCAAAATTTCTGTAATATATTCTTAAGTTTTAACACATCCATGTGCAACTTTGCTATTTATGTTACTTTACACTCGTTTAAGCTGGATATATGCGTTTCTGATTATATTATATTGCATTATACCATATTATGTTAAATATATTTTTTCTCTGAACATGGTTTTGAAGGTTTTCAATTTTGCAAAATGTCAAGGCATAAAATAGAAATGACTCAACACATTTTAAAAATATAATTGTGTTTTAAGTGACATGATCTTATAAATACTGCAGAAAATTTGGGAGATTTTTAGATTAATAATTGTCAGTCATATTTTGGGCCTAATGCTACTTCTACATGGAAACCTTCCATAATCACCCACTCTACAGCTTTCCCCTCTAACTCACTATTGTGTATCATATTAGCCTATTTATTTACTTTAGAAGATATGTAAATGTTTATATAATTTTGTTTATTTGTGTATTATGCAGGCCTTTCACATTATAATGTAAACTTCACACACAAGCAGGATCTTGTTTCTGTTTTTGACTACTGCATTTTGGTCTAGACCAGTATTTACCTGTGAGGACAATAGATTAATTATAAATATATTTCTGAATGAATAAATAAACGAGTGAATAAATATTCTCAATATTATTATTATTATTTACTTGTTCTATATTTTCCTATTACTTACACAACCAGAGGAAAAATATAAAATATAGTGACCATTGACTTTATAATTTCATTACAGTACATTTCATTGTTCATTGCTCAAACATAATTATGTGAGTCAGTGTAAACTTTTTAGATACCAAAATTTGAAGAATTAACCCTTCTCTTTTATTATATGATTTATCATAAGTAAAAACTATTTAAAATGATGGATTCTGAAAAGTGTAGAATCATAACACCCACTTCAAACATATCCCTTTAATAAATCCTAAAATAGAATGTTGCATATTTTTACAAATTTATGATTGATGAGATCAAGTAGTTTTGTTTTTATTTAGTTGAATATAACTATAGCAAAAATCATGTGAAATGAAAACCAAAAATGTAATTAAGATACTTTGATATTTAATATTAATTTAATTATACATTGGCTATTTGTTATGCAAGCTTTCGAAGCAGATGAATTTTGTAAGTCTCCATTAATTGTCAATCCTTAAAATAGGGTAAATTTATGGTATTACTCATTTTGCTATGTTTAATCATGGAAAGTGAAATCAAATGTGGCATTCTTAAATCCAATTGTCAAGCCTTATTCATGAGTAAGTCTTATAAGAAGTCAGAGTAGGCAGTTGAATATGTCATATGATTTGAAAGCATTGGAAAATTATTTTTACTTAAAATATCTCCCTTATTACCTTTCTCTGTGCCTGAAATTTCATCTTTAGAAATCTCTCTTGGGATTTAACTTAGTTTTCACTTAGTACTTGGAAGTGTGACTCCTCTATCTTTTACAAACGCTCTTTGAGAGCTCATTTGGAGATTCAGGGAAGATATCCCTTTTTATAACCACCCTCCAGCAAAAAAAAACAAAAAACCAAAAAAAACCCACTATTTTCCTATTTCAGAGACATCTTTACTTTCATGAAATTCTGATATGATACATAAAGAAGAGAAGGTCATCTTCCTAGCTGGCCAGATCAGCCAAATCATCCCTGGGGATAAACAGTAAGTCACTCACATCGCAGTCAGATTATACTCATAAGCCTAGAGTTAGTCGAGCAGAATTAGAGGCCAGGGGAAAGGCTGTGAGTAGGAAAAGCATTCACAAAATAAAATTTTTCTGATATTAAATTGAAGAGAATATCCAATCTAACCCTTCAGCTTACTAAGAAAATTGAGGGTCAAAAAATTATGATTTGCTCAGAGAAACACAGATAGTTATTGATGAGAAACTACACTCACATTTCCCGACAATGGTCTCTCTGTTTCTCTACTATGCACAATTAATTGCCTCCCACCCAAATCAGAAAGAGGAAAGAATACTGTTGGGGTTAAATTATTCTCTGTTATTCTTTCTATTTTGTGTGTGTGTTCTTATTTTGTTGGTGGTGTTAGTGAAATTTATGGCTTGAACAGATTACCCATCAAAATGAAGCTATGTATTTAATTTGTTAAGCAAACAAATACAAAGTAACAAATAAAACCTCAATCTACTACTTAAACATTATTTGTTCTACTTCCCAGTTTTAACTTATGAGTAATAAATATAAATTATTCAATCACTAATATCTCCCATTCCCCTTTTCTATTTTAGTTTACACTTAACATTATTACTTTTAACATACCATATGTTTCACTTATTTTACTTACTGTGTATTCCCTGTACCCTCCACTAGAATTAAGCTTTATGAGAGCACAGATTTTTACTGATTTTATTAATTGATATTCCCAGTGCCTGAAACTGCTTGGCAGATATTCAATATCTAATAATATTTTTGAATGAATTAATGAATGAAATTTTAGACAACATCAGCACAGCCTTTATTACAGCAAAATAGGTAGCCCTCCCACCAATAATACATATAATTCCTAATGCCAGATACAATAAGTGTCCAGGGCAAATGCAGATGTTTTAATCATGCAGTGACAAATGATTCAAGGGGACCCCGTAGAACACAGTAATCCTAGAGAATAGCAAGTGACATTGTTTAGTGGCCATTTACTTTATAGTCCAGATGTCCTTCTTAAGTCAGTGCTATTTTACAGCTTCTAAAACTGCACTGCAAGTTTCTGCAAGATTGTAGGATTTATTTTTTCATGTCCTCCTACTTTTCTTTTCAAAATTTCCTAATGAATAAAGATAAAAAATATAAAGAATTTGACTTCAGCCAATCTTCACATATTATTCAGTGCTCTTCTGTATATATGTAGTATCTACATACTCTAGCTACCTTGAGCAGAAAAGGCCTGGTTTAAAATGTTAAAAAATAATAGGATACAGAGAGCAATTCAAGGAAAGTATAGAATTGGATTGTCTGGTGAAAGGTGACAAATGCTTGGTATTATTTTAGTTTTAAAAGTATATGTTACACATCAACCAATGGAACAGAATAGAGAACCCAGAAATAAGACTGCACAGCTACAACCATCTGATCTTCGACAAACCTGACAAAAACAAGCAATGGAGAGAGGGTTTCCTATTTAATAAATGGTGCTGAGAGAGCTGGCTAGCCATATGCAGAAAACAAACAGAAACTGGACCAATTCCTTACACTATATACAAAAATCAACTCAAGGTGGATTAAAAACATAAATATAAAACCTCAAACTATAAAAACCCTAGAAGAAAATCTAGGCAATACCTTTCAGGACATAGGCATGGGCAAAGATTTCATGACAAAAAGACCAAAAGCAATTGCAACAAAAGCCAAAATTTTCAAATGAGATCTAATTAAACTAAAGACCTTCTGCACAGCAAAAAACTATCAGAGTGACCAGACAACCTACAGAATGGGAGAAAATTTTTGCAATCTATCCATCTGACAAAGGTCTGATATCCAGTATCTACAAGAAACTTAGACAAATTTACAAGAAAAAAAATAAACTACATCAAAAAGTGGGCAAAGGACATGAATAGACTCTTCTCAAAAGAAGACAAACATCCAATCAACAAACGTATGAAAAACAGCTCAACATCATTGATCATTAGAGAAATTCAAGTGAAAACCACAGTGAGATGCCATCTCACACCAGTCTGAATGACTAGTGTTAAAAAGTCAAGAAACAACAGGTACCCATGATGTCGTAGAGGAAAGGGAATGCTTTTATACTGTTAGTAGGAGAGTGAATTAGTTCAACCATTGTGGAAGACAGTGTGATGATTACTCAAAGACCTGGAGGCAGAAGAACAACCTGACCCAGCAATCCCATTACTGGGTATATACCCAAGGAAATATAAATCATTCTGTTATAAACATACATGCACATGTATGTTTATTGCAGCACTATTTACAATGGCAAAGGCTTGGGACCAACCCAAATGCCCATCAATGATAGATTGGATAAAGAAAATGTGGTACCTATACCCCATGAAATATTATGCAGCTATAAAGAGGAATGAGATCAGGTCCTTTACAGGGACATGGGTGGAACTGGAGGCCATTATCTTCAGCAAACTAACACAGGAACAGAAAACCAAACATTGCATGTTCTCACATGTAAGTGGGAACTGAATGATGAGAACACATGGATACATGGCAGGGAATGATGTGGGCGGAGGAGGGAGAGCATCAGGACAAATAGCTCACGGATGCTGGGCTTAATACCTAGGTGATGGGTTGCTCTGTGCAACAAACCAGAATGGCACATGTTTACCTATGTAACAAACCTGCACATCCTGCACATGTACCCCTGAACTTCAATTTTTTTATAGTATATGTTATTTGACTGTAAGATAAAAATGTGTCAACAACTCAATCAGGACACACAAAAAATCTGTTCTCCACATCTCTTGAAAAAATGAGAATATTAAATAATTTGCTGATTTTTGATATAGTGTGTGTTCACTGAGACACAGTCAAAAATGTTAACTAACTATAATAAGAAATATCACTGTTTATGATGTCTACTTTCCAAATTAACTAGAGATAGAGCCCTTTTAGCAAGTATGCATCCATGTCTATTTGACTTTGGTTGGCTGCTTAACAGCTTTGCTTGCCTTCAACCAACATAAAGCTTATTTAATTCATTGAGTCTACACATGATTTAAGGTTTTCATTTCATATAGAGAATGTCATTTAAAATGTAATTTTCTTGAACATTTGTTGACATAATGTTATACATTTAAAAAAGAAACATCAAAGCAGTTCATTCTAACGCATAGATTAGCCCTTTATCATGAGTTAGACATTTGAGAATAACACCTTAGTTACAAGAAGGCTCATCTCCTACATCCTCAGTCTTATGGTGCATAATCATGATCACAAAACTAAAAACAAATTCTTGATCATACAGGAGAAGCAGCTACAAGCAGACTCTAACCAAGCAGTTACAGGCAGCATCTAATTTTATATACCATAAAAATATAAAACCTCAAGAAATAGTTGCAGTAGACAATAAAGAAATTTAAGGCCATCATCTAGAAGCATGAGGTCTTAGAAGTCGGGGTAAATGACTCATATAGCTACAAAAGCCTGCATTACTAAACAAACAATGTAATAGTAAGTCTCTGTCATTATCAATTTTAAAAACTGTTTACCATTTTTTATATAGCATGGAAGCTTATAATTTAGAAATATAAAAGTTTCTACTAAAATTCAACGAGCAAAAATAAAGTATTTTGGCTTTACTTAAGGAATGATGATGATAAACATGATAAGTGATGAAAATTTATTTTCCTTTTTTCCTTTTTTGAGACAAAGTCTCACTCTGTCACCCAAGCTAGAGTGCAGTGGCATGATCTCAGCTCACTGCAACCTCTGCCTCCCAGGTTCAAGCAATTCTCGTGCCTCAGCAACCCGAGTAGCTAGGATTAAAGGTGCCGGCCACCACGCTTGGCTAATTTTTGTTTTTAGTAGAGACAGGGTTTCACCATGTTGGCCAGGCTGGTCTCAAACTCCTGACCTCAGGTGACCCACCCGCCTCGGCCTCCCAAAGTGCAGACGTGAGCCACCGTGCCCGGCCTCCTTTTTTCTTCTTCTCTTCATGCATCTCTTCCTCCATCCCTCCTTTTATTCTTCAGTCATCTAAATCATAATTATTGCAAATAAATTATATATTACAAATCTGTTTGATGCCAATGCTGTAAAAAAAATGAGACTAAACCCGATGACCTCAAAAAGCTTACAGTGGAAAATGTGGAAATTTGCAAAGAAAAAGATATCATTCCTCTCTGCTTAAATCAAATTGACATTAATGGGATTCTGACTGTACAGAACTTCCTGAGATAGATGGCCTTATTATTTTTTTCTGAACTGCAGTTGCTACAGTATTTAGCACGCTGAAATTGCTCAAAATAATTTTACTGAATTACTATTTTGTGTGTGTATTACAGTGAACTTTCTAAGTAGAACATTTTTATGTTCATACTCCCTTGTTAGTATTAATGTGGGAAGGACTTTTTCTATAAATTTGTTGATGATTGTAAGAAGATATGTAAACACTGTCTATTGATATTTAAAAATGTATATAGTTGTTATGAAACAATCATATTTTCTTTCTCTCTTTTCAATATCTACATATCTCTCTTTTTAATTTTTTAATTTTTAAGAATTATTATTTTCTCTCTTATCGTTACCTACAATATGCATCTTTATCTTGACCACACATATTCAGTAGTAACAAAAACACAATTCATAAAATAATAGAAGAGAAAATGAAAAAAAAACTTCAATACATTTATCTAGAGTCAATGTGTCATGTTTTATAAATAGTAAAGAGACAATGTATTATAGGAGTTCAAAACATGTACTTTACAGCCAGAAAAAGTGCTTTCTAAAGTAAGCACAAACTACCTGATTGACAATGGCATGTTATTTACTCTTCTTCAGTAGACTATAGGCTCTCTGAAAAGGACTGGAATGCCTAATTCATTGCTGTATTTCTAGCACACAGTACAATGCCTGGAACATAGTAGACACTCAATAAATGCATCTTTTATAAATAAATTGTTCCCAAAGTTTCAAATTTCTATTTAGACCTTATGAGAAAGCTAACATCCCTTCTTACACCTTGTTTTAGATTTTAACTCAAGTGGTTTTACTGGACACTGTAGAATAGATTAAGTCCTTCGGTAAATGTCCTAATAACACCTTGTAATAATTTTACGTATCATTTACCACATTACCGTATTTTTCAATTATTAATTAGATTTTGTTATTTTACTTTTGGTTTTCTGTAAACTTTAGGTCCCCTGAGAACAGAATATATGTGTTTAAGTCATCGCTTTGTCCTTCAATATTTCCTGAAACAATATTAATAACCCAGAAATATTAATTAAATTATTTAAGAAATCACTGTGCTTTGGTTCACTATTGTCTAACACAAAGCTTAATCAATCTTAGAATGGCTATTGTATTACAGCTACCCTATGTTAAAAGGGTAAAATTGCAGGTTTTGTATGATTTTTCCTCCCTTTTCTAAAACTAAAACTCAGAAATATCATCATCTGCAATTACTTTAGCCCAAGTAATTCTAATTTTGCATCTATTAGATTATCAGCACTTTAAATATTTTCTAAAACTAAATTCATTGCTTAAAGAAGCAATTGATTATCTACTATTAAAATAGAATACACTAATTTTACTTTATTTAGGCAAGAAATCATTAAGGATAAAGCAACAACTCTTAATTAGTTTTCCATAAAGCTCTAAACTCATTGTCCTTTTATGCTAGAATTACATTGCCTTTCAACAACTAAAAATATGAAGAGCAAGGTAACCTTTCAGAAAAGACAAGAGAAATGTCATCTTTATTGCCAATAGGGCACAAAAACATGACGGATTTTTTATTAGTTATATTCAGGAAACTAATGACAAAGATGTCCTGTCAGTGAATGATAATTGTTGAATTTTGAGGAGTGTGCTGGAATTTCACTGTTCCTATGCAAGACTGTGAAGTGGGAGAAGTGTGTCTTTTTTCCCTCTTTGCTTTCATTACAAATTCTCTTTTAACACACGGTCTCCATAGCTGTCCATTTCCCGTGAGTCCCTTTCATTTTACAGCTTCTCAGTTAAACACACCACAGTTGTTATCTTCCCTGACCTATGATTCAAGCTATTTATATCAAATTTCACTTCCAATGCTCCATTTTCTAGCTTATCAGTTATCATTAAGCAAAGGAGTTTGAAAAATTAAGTCACACAAAGCTGAGCGTGTATTTTATTACTTTTTGCATTTGTATTTTCATTTGAAAAGTAAATGTGTGGATAGAACACTTAAAATCTACTTTCTTAGCAATTTTTAAGAATACAATGCACTGTTATAAACTATACTCACCACTTGTACAATAGGTCTACTGAACTTATTTCTTCTAACTGATATTTTTTACCCTTTGACCAGCATCTCCCCAACTCCCTTCCACCATGGGCCCTGGTAAGCACCATCTCTAATTCTATGGATTTAACTTTTTGAGATTCCACATATAAGTGAGATCATGCAGTATCTGTCTTTCTGCACCTGACTTATTTCATTCCACATAATGTCCTTCAGGTTTATCCATGTTATCACACCACAAAAAATAAGTATTTGAGGTCATGTATGTTAATTAGCTCAATTTTGCCATCTACAATGTATACATATTTCAAAACAACATGTTGTACATAATAAATATATACTTTTTTTTTTGGTCAATTACATAATTGTCAAGTACAGTGGCTTGCACTTGTAGTTCCTGCTACTAGGAAAGTGGGAGGATTGCATGAAACCAGAAGTTCGAGGCTGTGGTGAGCCATGATTGTGCCACTGCACTCCAGCACTGCACTTCAGTAACAGAGCAAGACCCTGTCTCTAAAAATAAATTTAAAAATAAAAATAAAAATTTTTAAAGAGATGTATGGAAGTGACACTATCTTAACTCAAATTAGTATAGCAATAATCAGGCAAATATAGGGACTTTATGTAGATAGATTTAAAGCACATCAGACAGAGCTGAATTCCTATTGACTTTCAAATTCCAAGTTTTAATTGCCTATGCTATCTCATGTGGTATTTCTTTGATTTGCCCAAAAAATTATCATTCGGTAGTCCCACTTATTAATCCTTTTGATCAAAGGACATAGCCTTTAATTTAAAAAATCTTCTGCAATATTTTTTGGAACAAAAGAAATGATACTTGTGTTTAAAGTAGTTAACCAAAGACATGTTTTATTTATCATCCCTATTTCAATGATAGTACCAAATTTGTCAGAACATTTCTGTGAAAATGTGAATCTTCTGCCATGCTACATGTAAGGCCCATTAGAAGGGCACTCAGGAATTCTTTCTTAGAACATATTAATTATCATTGCCACTGCAATTGGAACACACTTTGGGCCTCCTGGCAAAGGAGTATATTCGAAAGAAAACTACAAAACTCTCCCTGCTGGCAGAAGATAACAACAAAAAATACCCGTAGCACACAAATCTTTCTACAGGCATCTTGAGAGAAGAAAAAAAAAATGCTAACAATCAATTAGTATTCCCACGGAAATATAATAATCAGAAACCAATCAGCAAGCTAACTGCTCTGGGCAGTGAGTGGCTTTCTAATGGCTGAAATGTAATGATACATAGTCAGAAAAACAGGCTTATAGGTAAGTAACCTTCATTTTTCCAAAGGCAATGCACACCATCTATTATACTGTCATGATTCCATAGCTGGAGGCTTAGAGAGCCCTTAACTTGTAAATAGATTTTGGATAATGGTTAACTCCAAATGAGTTCATTCTTGAGGCAGATTACAAATAGCAATTTCTTAGGAAGGTGTGATGGCAAGACTAGCTAGTTCCCTTGCAATTTTCCACTGTTGTAACATTTCGACACTTAGAAAAATGTTCAAGTAGTGCTATTTGACCCTTCTTTTTTTACCAGACTATTGTTGTTGTTTTTAGAATAACTGCATTCCGAATGCTTAAAGTTTTCATAACTCTTCTAATAATTTTCAACGTTAACTTTCAGAGAAAGATTTAACATCGAGTATATGTAATTAGTAAGGCATAAACTAGAGTCACTCTCTTAGATAATGATACTTCAACAGAAAAAAAAAAATAATCCAAGAGCTCTACACTAAACTCTGACTAGACTTTTATGCATTGGCATATCTTTGAAGAGATGACATTATTGGGGAAATATTTCTCAGGGAAGACCTACTGAAAACATTTTGCTTCTTTTGTCTATAAAGGCAAATTGGTAGGTCTATCTCAGTACATCTACAAGGTATTATTTCTACATACATGGTCATATGTTCAAAAAGGTTTGGGAAACACTGCTTAATGAAGAACTATCTTAGCGTTCCCAAAGTACATCACATATATCATCAGGAGTTTAAAAAAAATTTCGTTTGACACAGCCTTTACCAAACATATATAACTCTAGTTTTTTTATGTTATTGCCTATAATATCTTGTGAAATACTATATAAGAAATACTGATCTAGAAAAGAAAGACACTGTCTTGTCGCTGCATATTTTCTAAGGAATGAAGATACAGTTAGATATATAAAGATTAAAAATGTATCTATACAGTTAGTTAATGTTAGATATAAAATTATGTCATGTTACCATATGTGAACTTATTTTAGGTGTTCTCAATGGCTGTTTCCATATTTACATTCACTCCACAAATACTTTGCAGCACACAAAGCTCATGGAAAGCTGTATGAGATGGTCATAAGGCAAACTGTCTTTGCCTGAAATAGTACAAAGATGTAAGTTACAAGAGATCAGAGAGGGAATTCTAAACTGATAGCATATGCAAATGTTCACAGGTAAAAAGGAACATGGCAATCCAGGGAAGTGAGGATGACTCAGCACAGAGGTAGGTTACTACATCTGCTGGTCTAAGTGTAGCATAGAAGAGGGAAGAAGATATAAGGAGAGGCAGCCTTTACATACAAGGTTAAAACCTTTGGGCATGGCCCTGTAATGTGTGAAGAGGAAGGTTGTGTGCAAAGAGGATAATTAAAGAAAAATAAAAATGTTTATGCCCTCCATTTTTCTTGGATAAATTAAAGAGTTTTGTGGAATTCCATGAGTAATACATATTCTTCTAACTTGGATGATATATTTGACTCAATATAAGTATGTTATTGAGAAACTGGCCCTGCTCTTTAATAATGAAAATATTAATATCTAGAAATATTTTAGATGATCACAAAAGCAGCTTCATCTTTCACTTCTTTCATTTATGATTTGCTTTGAATTTTGCCAGGCAGATTCACATGCATTATATGCTCACATTATAGGGAAAGTAACTGAGGTTCGGAGATTTCAGGTTACTTTCTCCATCTCACACTGTGAAACAGCCAGAGATTCAACTTGATCCCCTTCAATGCAACATTTGCTGAGGGTTTATCAGGTACTGCACTGGGCATTATGAGTAAAGCAATAAATAATATATCTCTTCCTCACCTTCTTGAAAACCAGGTCTTTTTCTTTTTGTAGAGATACATTCTTAGTCTACTTGGGTCATCCTACCTGAAGCATTGCTACCACCTGTAATCTCCTGGAAGTACCAATGCTAGTGCTCCTTGCTGTCATCAGGTTGCTCCCAATATCCTTGACCCGGGTCCCAGCAGGAAGTCACCACTGCATCATTCATAGGCTGAGCATTTCTACAAATTCCTTTTGTTAAACTCATTCTTGAGTTTGTAGTTACATGGTGGTTGTACTATACTAACCCTAACCCCAGTACTTCCCCTTTGAAAAAATTGTAATCCTTCACTTGATATCAGATTGTGTCAGGGCTCAGAACATCATACCCAGCATCTATTAATTTTTGACTTTTTCATAATAGTCATTCTGACTGGTATAAGGTGATATCTCATTGTGGTTTTGATTTGCATTTTCCTAATAATTAGTGAGACTGAGCATTTTTTCATATGCTCATTGGCTACATATATGTCTTCTTTTAGAAGTGTCTGTTCATGTTTTTTGCACATTTTTCAATGGGACTGTTGGTTTTTCACCTGTTGATTTGTTTAATTTCATTATAGATTTTGGATATTAGACTTTTGTTGGACGCATACTTTGCAAAGTTGGAATGAACTAGTCGAAAAGTACTGGAAAATGTTTGAGGGGAAATCTCTCCTTAAGATGCGTGGTGTATATTGAGTTATTTTCTGAGTTTGCAGTTATTTCTTCCCTGTCATTAAGCCATCTGTTTTTGCTGATGTGTACTTACAGAAGTTAGGCTCCTACCCTTCCCACAGAGACTAGGAAACAGAGGATTTATCTTCCTTGATGATTACATTTTAAAGGGACTGCTCCCAGGTCCTTGAGAAAGACATTTCTGGGTTGTAAAATTGGCAAGAGGTTTTTTTTTTTACAAAAGACGCATATGTCTCAAAGCAGCGGATTAATAATTTCTGAGTTTTCTAAAGACAATCCTCCAAAAAAAGGTAGGTCAGGACCTAAACTCAGGAAAATATAGTCGAAGTGAGGGAAACATCAGCAAGAGAGATGTTTAATTTCCAATAAGTGACAACAGTATTTGTAATAGAAATTGTCAGTTTAGCCACCTACTTACAGTAGGCTAAAAACTCCAAATTAGAACATAGGTCAGCCAGTCTGAATTTAAAATGTAACTTAAATTATGGAATTTTTGAGACAATGAACTGTCATCAACAGTATATTTGTCTATTCTAAAGAACTGCTAACAAAGCATGGTCAAGTGGAGGTCCTCTAGGTCCTTTTCTAACGAATAGATAAGCTTAATTAACATTATATTTGCACTTAATAAGAAGGATTTACTTGAATTTGAATGTTCTCTCAGGTATGTGAAATATTCCTCATGCAATTTTATTTTCCTTTCATTAATTTTTTCTTATATAAAACCAATGGAAAAAAAAGTAAAAACTCTAGTCACAAAATTCCAATGTAGTGAGTTTCATTATACTCCTCTCTGCCCCATAAATGCACATAGTGAAATGAATTTTCAGTAAATGGCTTTTATACTGCCTGGATTTATAAAGCTAGATGTTTTTATAAATAACCTAAATAAGAATGGACAAATTTTAGGAGGAGTAACGATACCAATTGAGTTTATATTAGAGTGTTCTAGAATTATTGTTCTGTATGGAGAGTAATAAACTTAGAGAAACAAACAAACAAAATAGGTATATGTGTTTCTCACAGTCCTACATTGTTTAGGTTATTGCAACAAATGTACATGTCTAAATTTCAATAATGTCACGTTTTAAAATTTAAGTACAGTCTTTACTGGGTTGAAAAGTAGACAGCATAAATGGCACCAATGAGAAGTCCTTAACTGTTCTTGCTAAAAGATAAACTTAGGCACATTAAAATTTTAGAGTTTATTTGAGCAGAAAGCTCATGAATTGGGCAGGGCCAGATGGGAAGCATTTGGGCTCTTCTGAGAGAATGCAAAGGGAAATTTTTATAATGTGTTCACGGAAGCAAGACAAAGAAAATATATTTGAGTGGTTAAAGTCCAAAGTCTCTAGTTAGAGGTTAGTTTGGTGGCTTCTGACTGGTTAAGCTTGTTTTATTTTACCGTCTCCATTGAGTTGCACTTTGGTTTGCTTATGTAGGAGCCCAGCAGGGTGCCGGAGCATGTCAGTTTAATGGCCTTATGATGTTTTTGTTAACATTATAAAAGTACCTATCAGCAGTGGCTTATCCTCAGGTGTCTGAAGCAATGCGGAGGAAGGTCGAATTCCTTCTTGCCTCTTCAGAAGAAGGAACTCTACCGAGGGGCGTAAGAAAAGTGAGAGACCAAGGCTAATGTTAGAGCAGGAGTGAATGTCTATTAACAAGTATTAGAACAGGAACGAATGGAAGTACACTTAGAAGAAGGCCAAATGGATGACTTGAGAGGGTCAAGTGCACTTTTTGACCTTTGACTTGGATTTTATACATTGGCATGCTTCCGGAGTGTTACATCCCCTGATTCTTCCTTTGGAGTGGGCTGTCTGCATGCACAGCCGCCTGCCAGCACTTGGGAGGGGCCGCATGCGCAATGTGTTTACTGAAATTGTACACATGCTCACTCGAGGTGTTCTTCCCTTACTAGTCCAGTGTTTCTAGAGGAAGGTCATATACCAGTGAAACTCTGCCATGTTGCCTCTTAGTGTGCATCCTCGAGCCCACTAACCTAACTCCTGAGATCTTATCGGAAAGCTGCTGATCACCAACTTCAGGTGTTTCTATCTATTAGAAAACTGCCTTTCTCTGGAACTAGCTGCCACCAATTATTATTTTAGAGCGACAGTTTCACAACCTCCTGACCATCATCTGATGGTTGCCTGACATTCCTGGTGGCAGGTGGCTGGGGGGAGGCTCTCCTGCCCTGCTAAAGTCTGACGAGCTGCCTACTGTAACATATCCACTTAAACAAACAAACAAAACAAAACTAGATTAATGAAAATGTATTTTAGAGTATAAAAAATTAATAAAACCTATTTTATATTGAATAAATTTCTATCTTTAAAACAGTGCTACTAATTTATGAACAGAAAATAATTCCACTACAAAATTTCTTATTTAAAAATATCTTTAATTATAGTAGAATCTAAATACATATTAATGATTTCCCACGAAAAGGAACTTGCTCTTCACCAAAAAACGAAGTGCTATAAAACTAGTTAACCTCATTAGCTAACAAATTATTAAATTACTGAGGATTTTCACACGTTAGTAATTTGGTAATTTTAGTTGACATTTTCCAGTAATTGAATGCATTAGCAATATATTAGAAACAATTTTTTTATTAAAAAGTAACACACTCTCGAATTGTTATGCAGCAATAATGCTCTTTGCCATGCAAATATTGAGCTGATATGACCACTAAATACAGAGTTTTATTTATGATGGGATTTGCTAGTTCCCCCCTTGGGGGATGAAATCCCCAATTGTTAGCATTATCACCAGGTAGGGTACAAAATAATAGCACTGGGTAACATGGAGGAAGTGGTCAATATCTCGTTAGTTCTGCTAAATAAGATTTGTATTGCAACACAACTTCAAGCTTTAGTCTATAAATTATGTGGAATCCTTACCGGCCAACTCAGGGACTTATTAGCAGCTGCTTTTCAAAAGGTAGGAGAAGAAATTGTTTCATGTGCTGAATTAAACCAGAGGTCTGGGTCCTGAAAAAGTAAAATACAAAATAAACATTTTATAGGTATGAAGATACGTGAATGTAATTTTGTATAAAATCATATTCTATGATGGTAGATAAATAACTGTCCTTAAAATACAGACTACAAACATGGACAGAGAAATGTATGAGATTATAATATATATTATGAAAAGAAAGATTGATAGGTATTTTTAAATGCCTTGGATTTATAAAGACTTTTTCTTTTTCCTGCCCAATGCTGACAGCTATCAGCTGAGTGATGTACCCAGACCTTAAGTGTTCTTCAGTGCCCTGGAATTTGTTTTCCTGCTTAGTACCTAAAATAGTAACGCGACATAAAGAACCTTTTATTAACACAACAATGATATTTTAAAGACGAAGAATAATAATTTCCAGGGAAAAGTACAAGAATTTATTATATGTCTTTTTGAATTTAGACAGAGAATAATTTCATAGACATCATTTAGACAAAGTTAGACGAGCCTGAATTTAACTGCAGGTCCTGAGACTTATCATTAAGGCAAGTGAAGGTGGGCCAGGTATTGGTAGTGTATTGGTAATGCTTTCTGATGTTCAGTTTGGCCATCTAATAAAATATGGGTAACAACGATTTCTAATGATAAATATTAATTAAAATTTTTTGGAAAGTCCTTAATGTATATACATTAGTGTCCTTCAAAAAGAATGTACCTCTAAATACATAGGCTATTGCTGTTTTATTTTTATTCTTGTCCTTTTGTACTGTGCTGGCTCTAACTCATGCTTTTGTTATTACTCATTCATCAGTAATTTACTATTTTAGGACCTTATGGTAATTATAACACCACCCTCTTCACAAACTTTCTCTGAATTTATTTGAGCAGATTTTCAAGGGATTTTATAATATTATTTTTACTACAAATGATTTTTTTTTCTTTCCCCACTTTCAAGAGGAAAGTTAAACTGTATAACTCCCTATTTCTCAGATATTTCCTTCTCTGTTTCTTTACCCACGTCATTGTTCCCTGATTCTGTGGCCTTTCCCCTACTGTTTTTCTGGCCTATAAAAATTTCCGACACTTCTCAAAAGAAGACATTTATGCAGCCAAAAAACACATGAAAAAATGCTCACCATCACTGGCCATCAGAGAAATGCAAATCAAAACCACAATGAGATACCATCTCACACCAGTTAGAATGGCAATCATTAAAAAGTCAGGAAACAACAGGTGCTGGAGAGGATGTGGAGAAATAGGAACACTTTTACACTGTTGGTGGGACTGTAAACTAGTTCAACCCTTGTGGAAGTCAGTGTGGCGATTCCTCAGGGATCTAGAACTAGAAATTCCATTCGACCCAGCCATCCCATTACTGGGTATATACCCAAAGGACTATAAATCATGCTGCTATAAAGACACATGCACACGTATGTTTATTGCGGCATTATTCACAATAGCAAAGACTTGGAACCAACCCAAATGTCCAACAATGATAGACTGGATTAAGAAAATGTGGCACATATACACCATGGAATACTATGCAGCCATAAAAAATGATGAGTTCATGTCCTTTGTAGGGACATGGATGAAATTGGAAATCATCATTCTCAGTAAACTATCGCAAGAACAAAAAACCAAACACCGCATATTCTCACTCATAGGTGGGAATTAAACAATGAGAACACATGGACACAGGAAGGGGAACATCACACTTCAGGGACTGTTGTGGGGTGGGGGGAGGGGGGAGGGATAGCATTGGGAGATATACCTAATGCTAGATGACAAGTTGGTGGGTGCAGCGCACCAGCATGGCACATGTATACATATGTAACTTACCTGCACATTGCCCACATGTACCATAAAACCTAAAGTATAATAATAATAATAATAATAATAATAATAATAATAATAAAAACAAAAAAACAAAAAACAAAAACAAAACAAAAAAAAATTTCCCATCTTCTAAGATTCTGCCAAATCTTGCATATAATTTGCACTGACCTTCATCTTTCTCCTCTCTTGTGTTATGTTGTGTGTACAGTATTTTATAGCACACATAACAAATTGCTTTATGTTACAATACGGTAAACTTTCCATCTACTTTCCTAAATTATAAATGTTATGAAGGCCCGAACGCTATCCTGTAAATCCATGTAACCCTAGCATATATACATATATTTTTTTTTTTTTCTGAAGAGCAATACTGTGATATTAAGCTTAACTGAAGCATGTTCTGCTCACAGAAATGAACCAGTTCTCAAATGAAAATCAGAAAATTTGATCTGTTTTTTGGCCATTAAACCAAACACTTAAATATAGAATATATATTGCACTGTGTAATAATATTGCAGTCACAGTTTTATGTAACATACTTTCTGACAATCTGGAAAACATTGTTAATGTAAGAGCTATAACCTTGAAACAATTTTTAACTTTTTTATATTTACAAAAGCCGAAGATATAACTTTGTGAAAAAAGATGTATCTATATCTATAAAATATCAAAACACACTTTATTGAAGAATTCTATAAATAAAGGTGCAAAGCAACTTCACAAGGCTTTTATTAGGAGATGATTATAAGCTAACCTTGAGGTTAACGGAAAGTTTGCTTCAGAGTACTTTAAAAAAAAAAGAAAAACTTGAGCAAAGAGTAATACTCTGTGAGCCAATGTCACTAAACATTTTACAGCAAAAGAAATTATTTTATAATTAATATATCGTATAATATATTATTTGGATAAAAATTAGAAAGGGGCATGAAAATATATTCAGACTGATGCATTTTGCAAGATGAATTTCACAGCAACATCCTACACCAGCTGGAGTTGATGCAGTTTCCTCTTGGGCCAGAAGCCAGCCGGGGGCTGCAGTAATTTAAGCTTGAAATAACCAAAGCATGAAGGACCATTTCAAGGTCTCATTCAAATGGACATGATTGCAACCTAGTAGGGGGTCCTTTATGAGAAAGAATGATATACAATCTTCCCTAGAAAATTATTTTATTTCATTTTATTTTTATTTTAAATTGACAAATAGTAATTGTATATATTTATGGGGTACAATGTGAAATTTTAATATATGTATACATTGAAGAATGATTAAAGCAAGGTAATTAACGTATCCATAATTTTACGGGCTATAATTTTTTGTGGTGAGATTTAAAATCTAGTCTTTGAGCAATTTTGAAATACACGATTATTATTAACTATAGTCATTACGCTGTACAATAGAGCTCAAAAGCTTATTCCAGAAAATATAGGAGGCAATAATATTTACGATTATTTATTTTGGCTATAAATCAAAACATTTAGTTCAATAAAAGAGAAAATCTTTAAAAATATATTATAAAGTAAAAGATAATTAAGAAAAAAAGCAGCATATTGCAGCTTCAATTATTTCTGTAAATATAATTCCACAGTTTGTTGTGAAGTAAAAATTGTGAGAATTAAAATGGAGCCACCTGTATTAAAACAAAAAAAACTGTCAAATAGAGACACAGAAGCCCATGAAGAGAATTGTCATGCATAAATGTCTGATAACAGAAACAATCACAAAAGAGCCTAGAAAAAGCATAAACTTGCACAAAAATCATTACAAGCCTTTTACAAAAAATACTTCTGAGGACATCTGCCCAGCAACTGGTGGTCCAACTTCAGATTGGCATCACTCTTGATCCTTATGGCCAAGGGTAATTATTTCAGAATAATTATGTAATCCTCTTTATTCTTTCTTTAAAAGCCTTTGTCTCCTTTTACCTCCTGCATATGCACATAGTTTACTATAACATGCTTATTCCCATTGCAATATACTATGCCTGAACATCATTTTATTTTAGAGAGCCTCTCTTTGTTGGTTATTTAGGTTGACAGTGAATCTATATCATCTAACTATACTGTAGGTAACCTGGATGGCTAAAATATAGGCAACAAGCAAAATATGCTCCTCCTGATTATTCTGTGAGTAGAATCCAACTCCAGTAGAAACACTTTAAAAGTATAAAAGCAATAGGCAATGTATCGAAGTGGTTGAATTGAGTTAACGGTAATTTACCATTCGTTATAAAACACATTCAAAAAATGTTTTTAAAAATCAATCTTATCACATAGACTGAAAAGAGAAGATATAAGTGTCTTTGATCTAAACCTCAGCTCAAAGCCTAAGGGATGAAGGGGATTATATTTTGAAAGCAAGAGAGGAGACTATCAAGAAGCAACCAAAAAAGCCAGTAACATATTTTTGGTGCTGACAAAAGCAGAAGAGTCTTGCCGTATTTATTTGTTTTATTCATGTGTCAAAGGAGTCAAGATTTCCTGAGCCTCAGATTTATCTGTAACAGATAAATCAGACATTCCTATTTTAGCTTTTATCATTGATTTTTGACCTACATACAGATCTTCAGATTTGTCATCAGAAAAACATTTGAAACAAGCATAACCTTCTAGTCTGATGATGATTGTTTTTGAGAAATCAGAAAGTAGCAGAAGCACAATAAATTGTTATCAGCAATCTAAGGTGTCTTCAGCACCCCAGCAATGATAAGTGTTGATTTACAGGAGCTTTACTGGGAAACATACAAACATCAATTGTGTCATATGTCCACACATCTACACTTCAGGCCAGAGGAGAAGTTTATTTCTTCTCCACTTCCCAAATGTCATGTAACTGCATTATTTTGACAAAATTCAAACCAGAGTATTGGTGACAACCATGTCTAGAAACATGATTGTAGTTCCCATTGCTTAGGAAAATAGAAAAATTTAGAAGAGCATGCATGACAGGAGTATCCTGGAAAATCTAGTATCCAGAAGTTCGATTATTAGTTATCAATTAGGAAAAAGTAATAAAATTTTTAGCAAAGTGTAGATGCTGGATATGATGAGTATAAAAATATCTCGAATATGTTTTATTATCTTTCAGGTCATATTTGCCAATGTCTGGTGAGAAATAGAGTGGGAAGATGAAAAGCATCAAAAGATTTCTAAGGGCTACCAAGATTATTGAGGGGATACTGAAGAACATGTTTTTTGTTTAAATATTTCCTAGGACTGACCTTCACTCTTTTTCCAGTGAATCTATCATTAAAAAGGGTAAGTACATTCATATGTAACCAGAGCTTATAATCTAGTCATATAGTTCAGAAACATCTCTGGAAAATAGTGACTGGACATATCTGCTGAAGTTGAAAAATATATAATAGTAAATTGAGTCATAATATGACCATCAGATTTGTTAAGAATTGCAAAATAAAACAGTAAAATTTATAACTAAAATTATCTTTAAAAATAAACTAGTCTAACAATTTTATTTCAAAAATAAGAAAACTGAGGCTCAGAGAAGTGAAGTGCCTCTCCGCATACATGCATGCATACATGTGAAATTGATACATGTGTGCATTTTTAACAAACTGTCTCCTTGTAACCAAGTCCAAGCTCATACAATTTGCCATGTGACAGCCAGTAAATTGAGAGACAGGGTGTTGGGGCAAGGAAAGTCACTTTATTTGGAAAGCTAACAAACCAAGAAGATGGTGGACCAGCATCCTAAAGAATCATCTTAAATGAACATGAACTTCAGGCTCATTTGTATGTTAAGGGAAAAAAACGGGTGTTGAGGTCAAAATGTAACGATGGCCACAGTAATGTGGGGATAAGGGAGGGTCTGAGGAGGTCGTGAAACTTCTTCGTTTTCGGTCAGTTGACTGTGGTTCAGATGAAGTAGGTCAGGTCATGATGTTTCTATTAATCTTCAACAAAATGCTATTAATTGTGTATACACTTCCTTATCTCCTTAGGAGTTAGTTTGGAGAAAGGCACTATTATCATTTTTCCCCTAAAGTTGAACTACAAGCTCAATCCCTCCTATAATTAGCTGGTCTACATGCAAAAGTAAGCAGAAGCTTTTAACATAAAGGATATTCCACAGTTGGGGGGTCAAAGGCAAAAGGGAGTCAGTCATGCTAAGCCTCTTGCCACTATTAGATTCTTATTTCTAAGATTCTACTCTTGTTATGACACCATCTTTAGGTTATATAGTAGACAGCTTTTGTTTTTACCCATTTGGCATCCATTTATTTAATTTTAGTAATGACTCTTGTCTTGGTTTGAGAACAGTCATACTTTCATTGGATATATTCCTTATTGCAACATTAATCAGCTTGTCAGAAAACTCTGCCAAATTTTGTGCATCTGACAAAGCTAGGCTAAATAGATGCTCTATCCTTTCAAATTAAGGTAAGGTACATAGGACTGAAAAAAATGAGTAGTCTATATCTACAATGGTATACTAAAAAGACTTCACTAAATTCTGCATAAAGCTCATCTCCTCTTTAAGAATAGATTATTTCCCACTTAAATTACTTGACATAATTTACATAATTCCAAAAAGCTCCTTATGCTTACATTAGACATTTTATTATTGTTACTTGAGATCAATTCTTCGCATGCAAAAATTGTTTCCAGAGAGTGATTGCTCAGATCAGGTGGCCAGGAGCATGTAAATGGTCCAATAATGTGGTGATAGAGTAAAAGACAGTGATATTCTAGTTCATGTTACAGAATGGGCATACTAACCCATGATAATGCAACTGGAGTGAGGATATCTTAGAATGAGACTTGGAAACATCCAAACTTCCAGTTTCCCCTAAACATACTCAGCAGTTCATGAAGATTTCCTTACCTGTAAGACAAAACTAAGAAGGCCTTCTAGAGTTCATCCTTGTTTATAATTATGCAATCTAACAGGTGCTTTTGATATCAGTAAGTGTGTAGCATAGTGAAAGCAGAGACCAGATGGAATCATGCAGTCACCAACAAATATTGAATAATTTTAATTATCACAGACAACTAGAAATACTCAGTAATCATAGATACAAAAGTAGTCCAAACCTCAGAAATCTCTAGATGTGGATAAATAATTTGTATGAACACCCCACTAGCAATAACAGGCAAAAGAAAGGAAAATTTATTCTTGTGAACACAGCTATGATTTGAGACACTCTGTGAAATAATTCCAACTATAATTTTTAGGCTTGACTTGCTTCAAAGACTGAGTCCCTTAAATGTAAGTACCTTTGGGGAATATTTCTGCTATAAAATCACAAGTGCATATTTAAACTATCCTCTTGTCCTTGCCCAAAGTGTCCTGTGATTATTAATATAGGAGACTGCACCTTTTAGACAAACAAAACAACTAAATATGTTAAGGGAATATTTAATTCCGAACTTACTTGAATCACATAGAAATTTGGATACCACCACTGTCCATGAGACACACTGTGGTATTATGGAGAACAGATGACAAATGTAGTTTGATTTAATAGTGAAATCCTTTACCTAGACATGTCTGTTACCTCTATAGTAGAAAAAGTTATATTCAGCTCCTTGAAGAATCCTAATATAATTAGAATTACTTTGGTTGTGGTGCTAAATAAAAGACATTGAATCTTTTACTATTTACCTTGTGTATTCTTGCATCAACCACTTGAAACCCTCAGGACTGAGATTTTTAACTTCTAAATCTGTCAGTGCTAATTGTTAATCAGGCAATTATAGCTGTTATTTCAGATGTAGACTTCTTATAAATTAATATGGTTGGCTAGCCGTGGTGGCTCACACCTGTAATCCCAGCACTTTGGGAGGCCAAGGTGAGCGGTCACGAGGTCAAGAGATCGAGACCATCCTGGCCAACATGGTGAAACCCCATCTCTACTAAAATACAAAAAATTAGCCAGGTGTGGTGGTGTGTGCCTGTAGTTCCAGCTACTTGGGAGGCTGAGGCAGGGGAATCGCTTGAACCCAGCAGGCGGAGATTGCAGTGATCAGAGATCGTGCTGTCGCCCTCCAGGCTGGGTGACAGAGGGAGACTCCATCTCAAAAAAAAAAAAAAAAAAATTAATATTTTCTTTGGCTGCTAGTATATGGTTATCAGTTTGGCAAAAACTTTCATCTGTATTATGAAGAATAAAGTATATTATATTAGTAGAAATTGAACAAAGAAGCCAAGATGGCTATAAAATAAAGGATTTGTTATAGGGATTAAACTGTGCAATTATGGGGGCTCACGGAGAATTCTCTAAAAGGCTATTGTGTATTAGAATTTAAGACACCATAGTTAAGCTAGGTTCATGTTTTTTCAGATCTTTAATCAAGAAGGAAATCTGGATATAAAATGGCAGAGAGCAAGGAAAACTGAAACCCTCAACATTATCAAACTTTCAAAGAAAACATGGAATGTAGGAGGAAAAACTAAAAGACATATATGTCTAGTGGAAATACAGAGTTGGGTCATAGTAGTTCATAAGAGCCAGTTGTTAATTTCCAGAATTTGTTGTGACAGTGAACATCCCAGTGGTAGGTGAAAACTGCCGAAAGGGGGAGACTTTTCATCATAGAAACTGGCAAATTCTAATCAGAACTTTTATTTTCTGGGAAGCCAGCTATTAAATATTCACTACTGCCCCTAAATCTTGCTCAATTTTTCCATATTGTAAACCCTACTTCAGAAGTATTCAGAGAAAGGGATTCTAGAAAATGTAGTTCCAACTGAGCTAGGTTGACAAAGTACAAAGCCAGTGTACAGCCAGATGCAATGTTTCCACTTGTCCAGGATGCTATGGCTCCTTTCCATTTTACATAAAAGATATGTCAACTCTCTAATATGGCAATTTCTCAGAATGTGCCAATCATCTGCCAGGCTGATGATATTGTGCTGATAGAATCTGAAAAATATGTGGCAGTCAGATTCCTAACTAGGGAATCTCACAATAAATTCCCTTGGTGGCCTGGAGCCCATTTATCTATAACATTGTGGGGGACTGAATTTATTCCTGACTCTTCATGTCCCCGTTAGTAGTGGTATGAACAGCACGCTTGCAACATTTTCATTGTGAGTGGAGTACACTTCCACTTTCCTAGACCATGAATTTCTGCTAAGCCATCTAACTTGCTTTAGCCAATGAGATGAAAGTATCAGCATGAAATACGTATGGATGTTTGGATTAGGGCGATTGTGCTTCTGCTACTGCAACATGGCAAGAAATACTCCAGACAGCCACTATTTCTGAAGCCTGAAGCCAAGCCCAGCTGAGCTGAGCTGAGGCCAGCTGAGTTCACAGAAATTTTCAGCTAACCTGCAAATCTGTGACTTGAAGCAGAACCATACCAGCTGACCTAGAGAGCTATAGAAAAGAAGACAAAAGCTTACCATTGGATGCCAGTAGGCTTTGGGGGAGGGAGATATTAATAAGCATTATTGGGCAAGAGTTAACTAACACAGCCACTTTGTAAAAAGCTGATTTTTCTTACAATGTTTTTAAATTCACTAAAAATATACGGCTTAAAATAGATTTGATACAATTGTTTATAATATATTAGTTTGCATTTAGGCAAAAATGTATTTAAAATATAGGGAATCATATAATCATCTTTCCAGGGCAGTGGGAAAGAACAGAACATGAGTGCAGTTGATGGCAAATATATTCCACTTGTAAAAACAAACCTCTGTTGGAAGTATTTTTCTTGTCCTGACTTGTGAGAAAGGATACAACCTCTCCTGGAATCTGACAACACTTCACTACCTCTTTTCTGTACATTCAACAGGCATCATATCCTGCCCTGAGAGCCAATAATCTACTCTTACATTACCTTTTAGCATCATTCTTGTTTCTTGACACTGAAATGAGGGGAAATAGCATGACAAATATATTTTTCTTAAATATTATAATGCTTTGTATAACTTTCCTAGTGATGCTATAACAAATAGCCACAAACTGGGTGATTTAAAACAATGGAAATTTATTTTTACATGATCCTAGAGACTAGAGGTTTGAAATCAAGGTTTCCACAGGTTCACTCTCTCTCTGAATGGCGGATGGAAAAACCATTTATTTCCTCTTCTTAGCTTCTGGTGGCTCCAATAAATCCTTGCCATTTCTTAGCTCCTGGCTGTGCTCCAATCTCTGCCTCTGTCTTTGTATATTATTTTCTCTGTGTGTTTCTGTTTCCTGTAGTCTTTTTATCATGTAACCAAATAATTGAATTAAAGGCTTACCTAATCCTCTATGGCTTCACCTTAACTAATTACAACTTCAAAGACCCTATTTCCAATAAGGTCAAATTCTGAGGTTCAGGGTAGACATGAATTTTTGGAAATAATTATTAAGACCATTATAGTCTGCCCTATCATCCCCTAAAATTCACATCTGTCTCTCATGCATTCACCTCATCTCGATATCCCCCAATACATTCCAGCATTAACTCTAAATCCAAAATCTCATCTAAACTTCAACTCAAAATAATCTAAATTTTATCTGGATCAGGTAGGTGACACTCTGGGTATGCTCTTGGGGCAAAATTGTTTTCTATCTATGGACCTATGAAAGTCAAAGACAAGTTACCTGCTTATAAAATACAACGATGGGACTGGCAAAGGGTAGGCATTCCCCCTTAGAAGGGGAGAAAATGGGAAAAATAAAGGGAGCACTGTTCTAAAGCAAGTTCATAGCCAAGCAGAGCAGATTCCATCAAAT
The DNA here is from genome assembly GCF_028885655.2 of Pongo abelii. Classification (NCBI taxonomy): domain Eukaryota; kingdom Metazoa; phylum Chordata; class Mammalia; order Primates; family Hominidae; genus Pongo; species Pongo abelii. Next base: position 73,572,553 of record NC_071999.2, read on the forward strand.
ATCAAGACCTGAATTATTCCAAGAATCTTCTGTGGCTTGATACACTGTCCTTTGGGTCCTGGGCAGCAGGAGTGCCCCCACCTTATTCATAACAAACCATGTCACATCTTGGTGGCTTAAACGACAATTTATTATTATCTTGAAGGGTTTCATAGGTTAACTTGGCACAGCTGGTGGTACTTGCTTGGGTCGCTCATGAAATTGCAAACAGATTGCATCTGAGGCTGGAATCCCTTGAATGCTCAACTGGTCTGGACATGCCAGATGGTCGGCTCAAAATACCAACAATTGATATTTACCCTTGGATGGGGCTGTTTACTGGATCCTGCACATGGTGTCTCCGTGTGACTGGGCTCTCAAAACATGGCAGCTGTGTTCTGGGAGGGAACATGCCAAGAACAAGAGTCTCCAGAAGCAGAAATATGAAGTTACCGGGCAAATTGGAGGCTACTCTCTGAGCAACTACATTGTCACTTCTGCCCTATTTCATTGGTCAAAGCAGTCATGAGCCTTGTCAGATTCAAGAGAGTTAACAGACAAAATCTATATCTTAATACAGGAGTGAAAAAGGCATGTTGCAGAAGAGAATATGGGACGAGAGCTACTATTTTGACCATCTTCCTAACTAGAGCTACCAGGTTCTTAAATATATTTTCTATTTTCCATGTTATTGCGAACTGTTGAAGACTCTGTTGTTATACCTTCCAATACTGTATAATATAGGTCATGTTTTCCTCCATCCTCCAATACGATATTTTCTTACATTTCTTTTATCTCCTCAAGGCTTCCGTGCTTTTGCCTGTTGCCTATTTCTAATACTAATGTCATATGTTGAGGATATTTTTTAGAATAGAACTTCAACCCCAGAAACCAATTTCTGTTCCAGTTATCTATTCTTGCATACCAAGCACCCCAATATGTAGCAGTATAAAGCAATCATTTATTATTAGCTTTTGTATTTCTGTAGGTTGTCTGGGCTTAACTAAGTTATTCTTATTCAGATACCTCTTCTATTACAGTCAGGAGCAGCTAGAGCTAGAGTAATCAAGAAGGGTCGCTGACATGGTAGTTGATGCTAGCAGGTCAGCTGGGAGGTCAGCTGCGGCTTTCTGGCAGAGTATCTACATGTGGTCTCTCAAGGTGACTTGGACTTCAAACAGGATGGTACCCATGTCCCAGTGGAGAACAACTCAAGCATCAATATTCCAAAATTTGTGAAGCTTCAAGATTGATTGAGGATCAATCAAAGTTTCCCAGAACTGGCAAGGTCCTACTTTTCCCCTGCTCTACTTGTTAAGCCGCCTCTACAGCCTGCTCATGTTCAAGGGCCTGGAGAAATAAAATGTTTCTTCATGAAAGCATAGCAATGTCACATTGCAGAAGTGCATGTAGGAATAAACATATTGTTGTGGCCAACTTTGGAAAATATAAATTCTCAAAATCACTTTGGAAAGGGTTTCTATTTTGACAGAAATCAAAAGGTAACCATCTAAAAGCACTTCTGCTTTCATTCTGGGCACAGAGCTAGATAACATTTCTAATTTCTGTAACTCTTAGGAATGGTTATATCACTTACATTTAGCCAATGGAATGCACACACAAATGTGTATTCCACCCCCCGGTCTGAGCCATAGTTCTCCCCAGTGATATCCCTTATATTATTTCTCTTTTCACTTTACTATTGTGACAATGCCTAGGGAAACCTAGGGAGGCATATGTTAAAGTTGGCAGAATTTCTGTGACCCTGAGTCTAATTTGATCCTCAGTGACTTTCATCCCTGTGTTGAGTGTGAGCAAAGTCTATCAATAGGATGAGATAGTACTTCCATGAGTATGTTATAGTTTATAGCAAATGAGATTTTTACAGTGTAATTAGGGTTTGAAATCACTGTTTTTTAACTGTGTCAAATGAGTCATTAAACTTGTCCTATGTGTAATTTTTGCTATTTTTTCCTTTATTTCGTTGCCTTGTTACTAATGTTATATCTTATGGTTAACTTGGTCCTGTACATATCTTTAATTTTTATTTTATTTTTTCAGAAATAGTAAATGAATTTGTTTTAAATTTTGTATCCAGTAATTCCAGTCTCCTAACACATGATGCCTCTCTTTTTGTTTTTTCAACCTTCAGTTTCTTATTTCCAATTATGGCATGTTTTCTTCAAATATTTGTGGGATATCTCTGAAGCCTGGAGTGTAGATTTTTCAAACTGTCCATTCACATTTTTTAGTTGTTTCAGTGGAGGTTTGGTCTAAATATTCTGGTGCATTGTATTATTGGAATTGTATATCTCAAATAACATGTCTTGCTTTCACTTAACCTGGAACAAGAGTTGATGTGAGGTCAACATATAAAAAAAAAATTATTGGCAGTGGCTACTTATCCAGCCAAGTGTAAGGTAACCTGCATGTGGTAAAAGTAGATGGCTAATGTCAAACTTGTTTCGGAAAAAAGTAAATAAATAGACCTATTTAAATTACTTAGAAATTAAGACTATCCATGGACTCTGTATGATTATCCAGAGATGTACATTACAAAATACGTTGTTTAAAATTTGCCAGAGAAGGTGACCATTTTAAGATGAATGAGTTCATGAACAGAATGAGAATTGTGACAAAAATGCTGGCTACAAATGGGCCCAAAAATACGGGCTATTCTCACCATAGATATCCCTGCCTCTGCTACTGCAAGATTTTCTACAGGCAATCACTAACAAAAAATCACTATGTGCTCCTAATATGTCAGAATAGTTAGTGTTTTTAATGTAATAAGCAATTATTTTGTAATTTTTAAATTGTACTTGTTCTCAGACTTCTTCCACTATTATGATTTGGAAATTCCTTGAAGATTTTTAAGATGTCTCACACAGCCTTTCTTATATCTCATATATCACTGGAGGAGCTAGTACACATGAAATATACTCTTCCTAACACATTTACCTTACTATGGAATTAATTTGCTTTTACTGTAGATTGGTGATGTGGCTTTTGAAAGTCAAGTTATAGCATGAGCAATGTGACAATGCATTGAGATGCAATGCTTTCTAGCCGAATGTAGAATATACTATAAATTCGTAACTTATATATGATTTTTTTCCTTCCATGTCAAGAGTACATGTTGCTTGGAAACAAGGTATGGGAGTGTAGAAGAGTCTTCTATGATTATTCCTAAACATGTTGCCCAAGTATTTGCTTATCATGAAACTGTGCTACATTCTTAGAGATATTCTAATATTAAAACAAGATGTACTTTCACCAGAGATTGCTTCTGAGACAGTAACTTGTTCATTCCCAATTTTTTATAACACATACATTAACGGAAAAAAGAGGGGAAATGCTGTGATGATTGGAGTGATTGACTCAAACTGACACATAGAAATAGGTATGCTACCACATGGTAAACATTGAGAGAAGCATTGATAAAAACTGAAGAGATTTGGCTGCGCGCATTGTCTCATGCCTGTAATTCTAGCACTTTGAAAGGTCGAGGTGGGCGGACCACCTGAGCTCAGGAGTTTGAGACCAGCCTGGGCAACACGGTGAAACCCCGTCTTTACTAAAAAATAACAAAAAAAATTTAGCCGAGCCTGAGCCTGGTGGTGTACGCCTGGCGGGCCACTCCTGTAGTCCCAGCTACTAGGGAGGTTGAGGCAGGAGAACTGCTTAAACCCGGGAGGCGGAGGTTGCAGTGAGCCAGGATCGTGACACTGCACTCCAGCCTGGGTGACAGAGCAAGACTCTGTCTCAAAAACAAAAACAAAACAAAACAAAACAAAACAAAACAACCTGAGGCGCTTCATGGGTCATGTTATGTTCTAATGTGGATGGTGACAGCTTTAGTGATTTGAGGGTGGAAGAGTTGATGCTGCAGGATATATTTCCAATAGAGCTTTTTTCACATAGTGCTTGGTGCCTTAACGTGGGTGAGTGGAAGGCTCCACTCATCTGGATCTGATGTTCAGAAATGTTAATATAGTATCTCTAGCATAATGACCTCTGCATAGCTGGGATGCAACTCAGCTCAGTTTTACAGTGCATAAGGTGGAAACTACATGGCATTTCGTGACCTAGGCTTGAAAATTACATAGCACCACCAGCTGCTGAACTTAGTTTGTCAAAGCAGGCATAAAATCACCCTCATCCAAGGCAGAGTGACATAGTCTCAACCTCTCTGTAGGATGTGCCACAATGTGCACCTATTCTCTAAAGCCTTTTAACCCACCCTGTGCTCACAAATTATTTTTACGCTTCCTGCATATAAAATAAACTCCCTCCCTCCCATGATCCCCCGAAAGCCCAACCCTTTTATGACATTAGGCTCAGGCTTAAGTTCTAGGATTGCTTCATCGATATCAGGTCAAAATGCATATGAGACTCCTCAGTCTTTGTTCTTTAGTATAACTTCTATCAATCTGAAAACTAATGAACTAGAGACAAATTACGTGCCTCTCTCATAATGAACATAAAATGCAAGAAAAGACATTGCATAACTGTAATAGCCCATAAGCAAAATAGCAAAAGGCAAGGTGCTCACTTTTTGTAGCAAATCTGAAATCAAGCCAAGCGGATATAGCTGGGTTTATTATTACTGTTATTATTATTATTAGACTCCAGTCTTACTTCCTGGGAATGATTGTCTATGATTTTTAGGCAGAGGAACTAATCCTCCACCTTAGTCATCCTTGCCTTTCCATAAGAAATACAACTATAACAGATAATTTTCTCAGTCCCCTTACTACCTATCAAAGTTTGGGGATTCATTTTAATGTTTTACTCTGTTCCTTTACTCCAAGCTGTGCTTTCAGAGAGTGTTTTATAATCTTCTGTATAATTCGATCCATTAGACTAAAGCCATACACACAAATCTCACTGAAAGTCACCCTTCTTTACCTTAGTTTCCTCTGAGTTTGCTGTGAGAAAACGAGAAGATTCTTAATAATCGTATTGTTTGAGAGAAGAACCACAAAGCACACCCTTAAGAACTTTTTTTCTATCTGAAATATCTTATGATGCATAAGCTTAAATCTTTTTCATAATATTGCCTAAGGGATTCATAGTCACACTCTTGGCTAAATCTTTACCCTGATAGTACTTTTCATTTTATCTTAATATTGTGTCTTATTTAAAGCATCTTTAAAGGAATCTTATCCCAGGACAGATTTCAGATGAAAGATAGCTTTATTTTTGAACACAGCATGTTTAATTACCTTTGTAATTTTCTCTAAATTTTTCCTGAAAATTAGAGAATTTCATCTTTACCATATCTCTAGATTTCTACCACATAATATGCAGCCAGAAGAAGCCAGTTCCGCTTCTACCAATGACGTGTTCACTTTCCATAGGCAGTTTCTGATAGTTCAACAGATATATTTTTTACTTTCCACTTAATGCAGGTAAACATTTGCTAAATGTAGTGTAGTAGATTACAACGGTCTCCTTTCCTGCAGTTTTTATAAGATTTTTCTTACTTGAAGTTGTCATTAAGAACCTTCTGGGGGCCTATCAGGCTTCTGTTAACAGTGTCTTCAAAACTCTACCTACTCTGCCTGTCATGTGGTCACAAACCCAGTATTATACAGTTTCAGATTTTTCTTACAGTAGCATCTCACTTCCAGGTAACTTGGTATGCATGGAACTTGGAGGAATAGTGCTAGAGTATCCACTTCCAAGGCAGCTTCTTTACCATGATGTTTGGCATATTGGTTGAGTTGGATGGAAGGCTGGAATTAGCTGGCAGAGAGCTGACCTATGAGTTCTTCAGAATGGCAGCGTCATGGTATTTGAACTTCTTTCATGATAGCTCAATGTTTTGGCAAAAAAAAAAAAAAAAAAAAGTCAAATCTGCATTACCTTTTAGGCTTAGAAGTCATTTCCGCAGTTGTATATGGGTCAAAGCAGTGGCAATCCCATTCATGTTCAAGAATTTCAAAAAAATTGGGGGCCAGGTTCTAAGATCACCATATTGGAAATTCCATTTATACATGTAAAGCTTCTGAGAGACAGAAGGAGTGGATTTTATTTGTTCCTTTTTGGAAATAGGAATGGAAAAAAGGAACGAAATAGGAAAAAGGGACGTGAGGACCATAAAGTTAGCTGGTTCCCTCAGGATAACTGCAAATAAGTGGCGGAACTAGAATATAACACTACGTACTCTTTTTACTTTTCTGCTACTTTTGGAGTAAAGGGAATGGAAAAGAATAGGTTATGGCTCAAATCAGTTTGTTTCTCAATATGTCCAAATTCAGCATGAAAAGGAAAGAAATGGTAAGACAGAAAGCCCAAAGTAAACTATGCTTTTCTGAATATTTTCTTGAATATAGCTCAAGCTTTTTGAGAACTTGTTTCTCTTGGTATACTGCATTATACTTAACTTGGTAAGTCTTTTTTCTGCACATGCATCTGCTCTACAAATAAATTATACAATTCTCAAGGACAAAGTAACTGGTTAGTTTATATCATTTTACAACATTTCCCACAATGAGTTCATAAATGTTAATTCCATTTTGGCAATTACATAAAATGTATAATTATTTGGAAACAATTCACATGCTTTTTATATCTTTGTAGGCAGGTGAATGTTCAAATATGAAACATTTATATTGCATTAATATATTTTACATTTTTATTACATGCTCAAAATTATATATTGACTAAATTTTGGATATAAACTTAGTAAATCCCATAATTAACACCCCATACCATAATAATCAGGACAAAATAAAATGTCTGGTATTTACGTACTTTTGTTTTCACTAAAATAATCATAAATTTTACATTCATATTATTATAGAATTGTCTAGAAACAATGACCTTTTATACTGTTGCCTTTTTATTTTATCTTAGTTCACAGAGAAGCTACAGACTAAGTATAAATACGTGTGTATGATTTGTAAATCACTCTTCCCTACTTATTTATTGAGTAAAATCAGTGAATTTGCCAAAGTTTCACTAAAAAGTGTGGAAAGACAATGCTCATTTCGGCAGTATACAGTTTGCGTCAGTTAACACAACACATCAAATGTGAGATATAACAGATGGTGATGCAAAAGCAAAGTAGGGTTTCCCTTTTAGTGCTTTTATATTTATGTGTCTATTTATTGGGGAAGAAAACAGCTAATCTGCTAATATTTTAAGACAGAAATTGAGTTTTAAGAGAAAAAATTCTGAAAAAAGGATTAATTTCAATGTTATGTTGAAAATACCATAAAACTGTAGAAATAAAAATAAAAGCTCTTCAGTTCACATAGTCTGTTGTGTATAGCAATCAAAAAAATGGCAAGAACAGTTGTAAAACTTTGTGTGTGCAAAACCATACTCAAAAACGATACTCATTCAGAGTATTTTCACTAATGCTTGGCGTATGATGAATTAACTGACCTAAGTTCATTGTTAACACTGAATAATGTCTTGGCAAATAAATGACAGTGACATAAATGAACTCAAATACACAAATAATATCACTGATTTTTTTATCTTGTATACAAATCAAAGGGGCTTTGGTATATATTTTTTCTTGTTTGATTCTTATGATAGTTTTGTATCTTTTATTCTTAATTAAGAAAATAGCAGTTTGAAAAGCAATTTATTTAGTTTATTGAGGAGATATTTTGTGTTGTGCAGATTATGCTTCACTCTACAACTTTCAAAACTATGCCACATAATCAAAATACAGAAGAAGTCAAATTCAAAAAGAACAGATTACCAAAGCAATAACAGAGGTAGTTTTGTTATGATATTGGTAGAAGTTTAAGCTTTGGGATAGCTCTACACTCCCTTACATAAAACATCCTAAACTAGGCACACGTCTCTGGATGCCCTAGCACATTTTAGTTCGAATGTATTTCAGAACCCCCACTGGTAGATTCTCCCCGTCATCATATGGAGGTATAGTCATCAACACTGTTTTACTTTTGTCTTGTGATTTAGAAGAATCTGTGGCCATCCTGGAAATAGAGTGACGTGGTGACAATTGTGGATCCTCTCTTTTGGGATAATGCACTGTGTATCCCATTGCAAGTGATTCTCATACATCAGTGCAAAGACCTCTTCAGAAATCTGACCTAAAATGTAAGAGACTTGAGAGCAAAGATCATGTTTTGTTCATAATTTACTCTTAGTACCTAGGACAGTCCCCATGAGCAAATGCCTGCTCAGTGATGGATATGCTAAAATCTCCCCCTTATTATAGATGCATTTATCTCATGGAAGAATAGAAAGGTTACACTACTGAGGGCTCAACAGCCTTATGAATTAACATAGGGCTTTTCAGAAACAATAAATATTTCTAGCACTAATCACCTAATAATAAAAGGAGTGAGTTGTCCCAAATAGTGCATAGGTGATCAATCAGGATGGGCTTTAGATAAGAGCAGAGGAAATTGTCTATTTATCACTGACCCTAAAATGAAATTCAAATTGAATTTGTGTCTACTTTATAGATGGTGACCAGGAACAAGAAAATTGAGACAATTGAGACCACTAGAATAGATTATTACCTGGAGATATAATTAATAGTCCAAATTACATGATGTCATGTTACTCTTTGTGCAAACTTCTGTAGATCTCGATATATGTATGTGGCTTTTAGGTATGAGTTTTACTGTACCATAAAATAATACAACATATTTTTCCCTATTTAATAATTGATTCATTATTTACCCTACAAACAAGCGTGCATAAACACACTTGACCCTCCATCACACACATACAAACCTTTCTTATTATCATCACTAGGTCCTTTATATATTGGGGTCTTGACATCTTCCTTTTATTATTAATACAATTTTAGCATTATTAGAGTTACATTAAGATAGCATTAAAATCTGATTAACTGTGTCAGTTCAATTTTTTTAAAAAGCAGTTTTTTTTAATTTGATAAGGAATTTCACTATTTTGCTGACTGGTCTCAAATTTCTGGGCTGAAACGATCCTCCAGCCTCAGTCTCCGGAGTGGCTGAGACTACAGGTGCAAGCCCCATGCTAAAAATAGCAATTTTTGAAGGGGAAAGCATCCCAAATACATTACTTTCCAAAAGTCCTTGTTCATTAACTTTTATAAAAATGAGAACACCTTAATCTAAAATACAAGTTGAAGAAATTATTAAAAAATAAAATAAAAATAAATTTAAAAAGAGAAGAACCATGCCAAATATAGAAAAACTAATGCAAGCAAGAGTGGCGAAGGGCAGTTAGAGCCCTGCTAGGGAATCTAATATCATACACACACAAAATCACTCTTATAGCTTAAGACTCTAAATATGTTGAATTATGTTGATAAAGTTGAAAGAAACAATAGAGTCTGAAGCCAGAAATATATTACTAAGAATATTAAAACATAGAGGCATGTCTGGCAAAACAATGGTAATTCCTGTGCCACTATTTAAAAATTATTTTACTGGACATGAATGGAATATATGCCATATTATCATGAAGTTGTTCCCTAGTATCAGTTAGGTAAAGTCAAAAAAGTGTTGAAAGAATACAAAGTTCTCCTTGATGTGACTCTGACCAACCAACATTGTCAGACTCAACACCTAAGCAGATCAAACTGTACACTTTTTCTTATTCTCTCTATAGCAAACTATCACCTAATCCCAAACCATCCGGCTCATTCCTTATCCACATGCTCCACCTTCAGTGTCAAAATCTCTGGGGAATCCTCTTATGACCCCCTCAGTTAGCTGAATACCTCTCAGTTTTCTCTTCTGGACTGTAAATCATATGACATCACGGGTTATTTTTTCTTCTACTCACTTGGCACAAGATGAAGAGAGAAAAATGTATCCTTCCCTGCTAATTTGTAATTTGTTTCTTCCATGTTCCTGTATTGGGACCCACCTCCTTCCAAGATGAATATTCATCCTCATAGAGAAACAATACCTCTTAGTGTTACTTTGTTGGCATAGCATAGAATACACAGAGTAAATGATTATTTGATATATAAATGAATTAAAGCATTTCTATCCTTATTTTACTTAAAGAAAAATTAAGTTGTGGAAAAAGTGATTAGAATTCTGAAGAACATTTTAAAATCGAGGTTATATGATTTCTAACCTATAATAGGGTAGAAATTAACTGTGAATTAAGCAAATAAATTAATCAAATATAAATTATTTGTGTTTTAGAAATATGAAGTGTAGTTGAATCTGTTTGTTGTCATTTGCTTCTTATTAGCTATTTTTACCAAATTGTCTAACAAATATGTCTGAGTTTAATAGTTTTTTTCAAGAATGATTTAGTTTCTTTACATTTTAACTACTCGTAGGTAAGTAAATTTCAAGGTAAATTTACTAAATGCATTCAGTGGCATGGATTTAGTCAAGTTATGTAGAAGAAATAACACAGTACCATTAAGCAGATAAGAAAAGGGGCTAAGAAATCAGAATCTGTATATAAACAGATTCTTGGTCAGCTCTCATTCCTGAAGTTTACTAACCTATAACTATGGACAAGATTATACTGACTTTTACCATTTGTACAAATGGGATAATATTAGTCTTTTCTACTTAATACATTAGAGGGATTGAATGAAATAAAATAAATTTCCACAGTGCCTGGAACATAATAGATGTTCAATAAATGTTAGCTATTATTAATTTTAATAAAGTAGGAGCTAGCATAACCAATAATAGAGCAATAATATTTTTTAAAAATCAGTCAATTCTAACTAACCAGACTTCCTAGTTGAAGATACCAGGATATACACAGTTATTAGGATTATGTTTTGCAAAACAGATGAAAGTCTATGTGGAAATTGGAGACTGGGATAGATGGATTCCACTAACGACCTTGGTGAGAAAAAACAATCAGCAGAATCACTGATCCATAAAACATGCTGCAAGGTAGCCTAAAGGAGATCTTTGAAAAAAGAAAATGAGCACAAAATAAAGAGGCACAGAATTACAGAAGCAACTGGGTGAAAGCCATTTTGAGAAGTTTTGAATTTATTTTTATTTTTACTTTCAAAGACATCGTGATGAACGTTTTTAAAAATACATTGTGCAATTATTCCTTTAACATCAAAAGGAAAGAAAACAAACGCGATAAGTGCTGACCGAAAAAGCAATTCTACCTGTATCACCAAATAAACCATACATAGTATACTTTTCTATTAACAGGTTTTATATCAAAGAGTATATAAATAGCAATATGCTTTCTTTGTTATTGTGTCAAATAAATATTAATGGTCATGAAGTAGTCTGTTAGGAAGGTTGTTAGTATTCATGATGTAAAAATTTACTAATTTATAAGTCATATCCATTTCCTAAGAAATATCTTTTTCCTAAAAAAGACAGTAATTTCAGAAGAGTGGCAAAATGACAGTGGGCTGAAGAAAACATGTAACTGTGTATTGCACAAAAGGAAAATATTCGATCCATGCTGTACCCATAATACAATTGTAATTTTACTACCCATAAGCAGAGTTTTCAGTAAGCCTACAATAATGTTGACATTTCTGTCTGGGAATGGTTTCATTTCTAATGGCACAAGTAAAAGTTTCAGCCAAAAGAGCACACCACCATTCTTTAATCAGATATCTATGCCTTTTAGTTTAGTAGTGAAGTCCAGTGATCTAGAACCCAGTAGTTTCAGTAAATGCTGAAATAGTCTTCCACGGAAAGGCCCAGCCAAATTATGTGTTTCAACACTGTGATGACCTCATTCTTAGATAAATCTCTCTCACTAGGCTTTCAGCTTTAGGCAGTAGTGAAATTCCTTTATCACAAAAGAGATATGAAATACATACTTCATAATTGCAAGATTTTAGAAGGCATTTAAGAAAAACTGATATAGTCTAGAAAAGCAATTTTGAACAAAGAAATTATGCGAGCAGATAAGTAACAAGTGGATATATCCAAGTACAAAGTACAAATTAATTTTAATTTCAAACAACAAAAAAGAAAATGATTTTTAAGAATATTTTATTTTAAACAGATTTCATAATTATATAAAAATTACATGGAAAATAGTACAAATAGTTATTTTATATTCCTCACTCTGCTACACAGCAGGCAAAAGTTTTGAGGAGAAACAGGGCTTAGATATTCTCAGTAGCTCGCCCAAGATATTTATCAACTACAAAGGGAGAAGAGAAAAATACTAACTTTACAATGGAGAAACATAATAGACACCAACTAAACCAACTGATTAAGGTAAACATCTAACAAAATTTTCATCACCAGTGCATCAAAAAAAAAATCTTGTTTTTAACAAAAAGAAGATCTATCACCAAATGTCCATAATACACCCTTTGGGTATTATATAATGAGAGTCTTATCATAGTTTAGTAATAAATTAGATATCAAGAAACCAAAAAGAAGCTATTCAACATATTTGACTGTACTTAGAAATGTGTTTATGTGGGTCTTCATAGAATTTTCTAGATTAGTATATTTTAACTAAATCAGGTGATTTTTTTTTCTTCTTTTTCTTTTTCCTTTTCTATTTTTTTTTTTTTTTGTCTTTTCAAAACCTGGAAAATATGGATACACTAGCTTTGCATTCCCTCCTGGTGACTGCCACCTTTAGACAGAGAGAAGTCTGCAATGAGTCCTAATCCCCACCACTTCTATTGACTCATTTCTTAGCCATTTCACTTGTTACCTCTCTGGTTACATGGATGTAACCCGATCTGTGGGTTGAGCCTGTGTGCCCAGATATGTAGTACTATGCCACTTTGGAATCCCTCCCACTTTCTGGTCTGTGTGACCATCTTTTTTTTTCTTTTGAGCTTACAGAAAAATAAGAGAGGAAATATAACTTAACACTTACCTCTGAGTTGATATAATTAGAATGAGATTGTAAAAAAACTATTAACTTTGTATTGATGTATCTATGTATTGTTTAGCATGTTAAAATGAATATGCATTATCTTTAATTCAAAGGGAAGTCTCATAACAAGGATACTATTAAAGACTAAAATAGAAAAGGAGAGAGAGAAAAAGAAAAAAAAAAGAGAAAGAATTAAGTTGTCACTCTGATTGAGAATCATGGTCAAATACATCCTACCAGGATCAAATGTGGGAAAGAATTTCACATAAATGAGTCTAGTTTTGTCTAATATAAGTCATACAGTTAATATTAAAAACTCTTAACAGGTAGCACATCTGGGAAAAGGGAAAATGCTGTAATTTGAGGACACTAAATTCTTTCCCTTAAAGTGTTAAGAATTTATTGGTAGAATAAGAACAATTTTTACAGAAGTTGAAAATGAAACAAAAATAAGCAAATAAATAGCATAGTTTAAATACAAAAGAGTGGCTATAATTTTCTAAATAATGTAGTAGACATGTTTAGTACTTAAAACTTGTTTTTTAAGTTTACTAATCCAACTATGTTCACAACATATTTAGGAAATAAGCAAGTAAGTGTCATCACTCTCGTATTTCAGATGAAAAAGAAAACCAGATAAAGATGCTCAGAAGGCAGTGTAACCATCCATGTTTATACCAGGCTAGAAGTAGAAGCAAAATTGTCTGATTTCTTCCTAGACCACAGGCCCTTTTACTACAATGTGATGTCTTAGAAACTTTTGAAAATGGTCAGATAGTGGAGTATTTAGTTTCATTTTTACAAGAGTGAGATAGATTCTTAAAAAATTGATATTTGAACTCTAATTTAAGTGGAGGCCTATTAAGTTATCTTTAGAACATTTTCTCCTAATAGTTATCTGGCATTAGTCAGCCTCATTAGAATCTCCTGGGGTTGATACAGCCTCAGATTTGCAGTTGACAAAATGCAGATTTTTTTGTCCCTGTCCCATAACTGAATTAGTAGTTCTGGGGTTAGCATAAAAAATGTGGATCTTTAAAAAAACTTTCTAAGATTAAGGAACTTCTGACGTTTAAACAAATGTGGGAACTGCCAGCTTGCTAAAATGAAAAGGAGAGAAGAGATAATTCATGTATATTGAAAATGTGAGAAAAAATAAGAATTTTGAATGGGTTTTGTTGTAAAAGGAGACCAATGTGCAGACAAACTTGGCTTGAATGATGAGTATAGGACTTTAATCTGGACAAGGTTAAATGCATGGATTTTAAAGTTGCTGTCAACTGGGCTCCATCTGGCCATGATTTTGCTGTTCTGAGAGTAGATTTTCTTTCCTCTCAAGGTCAGCGTCAATGTAGTCTTAAAACATCAACGGGAGTAAATTTGATTCTGCAGTAGCCTGGGGCTGTTGCTTGTATTTTCTGTAGTTCTATGCCTGTATCTATTCCCAAATGCCCATTCAAATAATCATTCACATCATATATTAATAACAAAACTTGCAAGGTTAGACACAAAGTTTTCAACAAAAGTGCCCTGAGAAAAATAAATCCTAAATTTAATCTGTGAACTCTGGAATAATCAAAACTCTTTAATCAGTGGTTAATATTTACCTTGCATTGTTTTAGGGCAAATAGTTTTGCAAAGTGGAGGGGCAGCTGAAGGAAGAATGTAATAAAAACCTTGTCAAACAAGAAAAATATTATTTAATAGGCCCCACGAATTATAATGCATGCTTGCACTAGTGTTAAATAGGAAAATTAAAAAAAAATTCATTGGTGAGAGAATTCAGGAAAAAAAGATTTGAAAATATTTGAGGAATAAATGTAGAAGTAGATAACTAGAGAAATGTCAAGAATGTCACTGAATTTAGTTTTTTAACAAAGTCATATTAGATATTATTTTAGTCGATGCTCTCCTTTTAAAACAAGGGAGGTCCAGAGAATAAACTTATTTTAGGAAATACTGATTAGTTTACTTTTCAATATGTTAAAAAGTTTAAGGTGAACAGAAAGCTAGATGGAAATTGGAATGGTTTAAAAAGATGAATGTTCAAAAGTTGATTACTAAGAAATGGTTATGCATAAAGTCAGACCTGGAAAGGACAAAAGTGGCTGTTTATATTTTGCATTAAATTCTGCAGTGGTTTTAAAACATTGCCCCAAAAGTCTTTGGTATTCTCCCATTGAGAGGCCATTTTGAATTTGGGCTGACCTGTGACTGCTTTGACCAATAGATTACAGCAGAAGTGACTGCCAAGACCAGCTCATTCTTTTAGGATGCTCTCTCTGAAAGATCTCTAAAAAATCACAGCCACCAGGCTGTGAGAAGCTAAAACCATATGAAGAATCTATGTGTTGGCTCTCTGGTCATCAGTAGCTCCTGAACACATCCTATAGTCTCTCAAGCCCAGGTCCAGACATATAAGTAACAAAGACATCTCAGAGTTGGATCCCCCAGCCTCAGCTCTTCTACCTCTTTCCTTTTGAGTATTTTCAGCTGTGGTGTTCTTTCTAAATTCATAGAACACAGAATCCATGACCTTAATAAAAAAAAATAAAAATAACAATAAAAAACCTTAGGACTCTGTGTTATATAGTAATAGGAACAGGGAAGCCTCTGTTATTCATGCCATCATTCAGATCTTTCCAACTGAGGCCTCAGACTAATGAAACAGACAGGAGTCATAGTGCTATGTCCTGCCAAAATTCCTGATCCACAGAATCCACAAGCATTACAAAACATTTTTATTCCACTAAATTGAGGCGTTATTTTTAATCAGCAGTAATAACTAAAGCATATAGCCTTTGCAAACGTGATGAAATTCATGGATGTCTTCCCAACAGTGCAGTGTTACTCAAAATATTGCTTAGATCTATTTCTCTATGGTTCTCAAATGTCTTTGTTTTTATCATACTAATAAAAATAGTTAACATTGAGTAGGTGCTTATGGGCAAATTCTTTCAAGAGCAATTTATCTGAAAAAATTGAACAGTCATTCACAATAAACAATAAAGTACTCTAGTTATCCTTATTTAACATATACAGTGCTAACATATACCACATATACCAAAGCCGTATAAGGTAGGTATTATTACTATGAGTCCAATTTTACATCTAAAGAAACCGAAGCTCAAAGCAATTAGGTATTTTTTCCCAAATTTATGGGATTAGCTATGGAGAAAGTACATAAATCGATAGTCTGTCTTGAAACTTTATGCTGTTAACTCCAATACTATCATGTCTCTCAATTAAACCTAGAGAAGAGAGCTACCTCAACTAAGACTAAACACTTGGTTACAGATTATATTTAAACTAAATTCAGGTTTCTTGACTTCAATTCCATGCTTCTTTATTCAGTCTGCCTCAACAAATGACACTAATAATTTTTCTACTTTTCCATGTGAAATGAACAGTAATTAAGTTAATTAAGATGTATTTTTCTAAAAATGTAAGGCTGAAAACCCTACACAAGATGTACATTGGGCATAGCAGGATACCAATCAGGGGTCATTAAATAAAAGCAAGTTAATTAAGGACATTAAACTGTTTCTAGGCATGGTGATCTGACCTAAAAAATACACAGCTTTTTCCTGCTCTATTAAATTTGAATTGTGCCCTTGTAGATCCCTGCCTTTTGGAAAAAGCCAAAAGATATCTGGAAGTAGAAAATTAGAACATCAGAGGATATTTACAATCACAGAGGAATGTCTTATCAAATGTGCCTAAATAGTTTTCATTCTGGATGTTTTAACAAGAGAGAAGTGCTTATTATGAAAGACAAGTGCTTTCCTCCTCCTGCCCCTCAGGTTGATGTTCTTTCACTGGGAAGGATGCATGGAAACTGAAAAAAAGAGATACGGAAAAAAAGAGCTATGTCAGCTAAATGAATTGACTCACATTCAGTTAATAGACAGCTGTTCATGTGAGAGGGCATGCCCTCTCACGCCCTCTTTCACTATGCTACATTCAGAGAAGAGGTATATTTGCAGGTTTTCTTTCCCACAGTTCCTTGGGCATGTGTTATCTCTTTTGCATCATCACTTTATATTTGAGCTAACAGAGGCTTCTGTATTAGGCAATTTATATGACAGTTGGTTTGGCCCAGTTGTTTTTCAAGCATCTTTAATATCACCTTTATTCTATTGTTTGTGCTCCTGATAATTTTAACCAGGAAGATATAAACAACTTTTGAAAAAAATGGCACAGCTCTTTTCTATTTTAATGTCCTTTGTTGTCATTCCTGTACTCAGTTTTCTTTTGTAATTAAAAAATATTTAGTACAATCAGTGATTTATTTCCACATTTAAACTTGGAAATCCTCTTCACCAATATCCTTATCAATTTCTTTCTTATTGATAACATGTTCATGCTGTAAATTGCTTTAGTATTATTAATTTCTTGCTTCTTTTCTTCTAGGAACTGTTGAGCAACTGATTTTTGATTATTTCCTGAGTTGTTCTGCAGGCTTAAAAGGATAGTTTCTTGTTGGTCAAATCACAGAAAAGTCTTATACAAGAATTATCATCAGGTCAGGTTCTTAGACTTACATTGTAATTAATTGCTTAGCCTCATTACTTCTACACTTTATAATAGTTTTACTCTTTGTTCTTTCTATTAAACTGGTTTTACTTTAGAATTTTATTTCACTGTAATGAGTGCCATAAGAATATTCTTTAATTTGATCTTTATTATTATTATTATTATTATTATTATTATTATTATTATTTTGAGACGGAGTCTCACACTATTGTCCGGGCTGGAGTGCAGTGGTGTGCAATCTCGGCTCACTGCAACCTCTGCCTCCCGGGTACAAGGGATCCTTCTGCCTCAGCCTCCCGAGTAGCTGGGATTACGGGCGCCTGCCACCATGCTCGGCTAATTTTTTGTATTTTTGAAGAGACGGGGTTTCACCATGTTGGCTGGGCTAGTCCCCAACTCGTGACCTCGTGATCTGCCCGCCTCGGCCTCCCAAAGTGCTGAGATTACAGGCATGAGCCACCTCGCCCAGCCTCGGTGTTTATTTTTACAAACAAGATAGCACTCATTTCCCTCCAACACCATTTTAAAATAAAGCTTGTCGTTTCTATTTGATCTTTTGTTATCTCTTCCTGATTTTCTGAGAATGATTTATACTAAATATTATATCTTTTATATTATGTACATATATATGTTGTTTATAATCCCAAATCTGAAAATCTGAATTCCAAAATGCTCCAAAATCTGACTTTTTGAGCATAGCACTGACATGACACTGAAAGGAAATGCTCTTTGGAGCATTTTGGATTTTGGATTTTCAGATTAGGGATATTTTACTATTTCAAAATCCAAAAATATCTGAAATCTGTAACATTTCTGGTCTCCAGTGTTTTGGATTGGGAATAGTCAATCTGTAACATACATGCATATTACACTGTGTTTTCTTTAATTAAGATAATTGCCTTAATTTGTCTAAGCTAGGGATGTATCAAAAGTACATATTTCATTTTGATCCTTAAATCAATTTTGACATGTTTCTTCTTATGATTAAATACACATGATTCATAGAAGGAATAAGGTCCTCCATTGGGACCTTTTTGTTTTGTAAAAGACTTTCATTATACAGCTCTGTTGGCTATTTATCCAGACCCAGCTCCTGTCATAAACTTTTATGCTTTATGTTATAGTAATAATAAATTATTTGTAATTCCTAAAATATCACAATTGCATTATATAATTCCAGTTGTTGGCATTGAAGCCAAGGACTGTGATTTTACCATAGTTATTATCTCAACAACTAGCAGTATGGTGGCATAAATATCTGTTGAAACAACAAACAGCTTTTCTTTCATAGTAGTTACTATATAAATATTTGCTGAAAGAAATTAATAAACAGCTTGTCTTTCCAACATTTCTTGTATTTGAAATACTTCATCCAATCTTTCTTTATTATCTGCATGCTTTCTCCTAAGTATGAGCCATTTACTCACCAATTTGAGCTTTATTTAGCTCCACAATCTTGAAGCATTTTAGCGTGGCGAGATGATTTGAATTGCCTTAATGACAGTCAGGCGTATGAAACAGGTTTGCTAAATCCTACTGTTCTAGAATTTTTCAGGGACCCTAGAACAGTATTTTGAAATAGCAATCATAACAAAATTATTTCAATGTATTAATATATACATATTTTTAAATCCTGAGCAGGTGTTGATTTTTTTTTATAACAAGAAACCTTTTAGAAGTGAAAGATAACAGATTTACGATCCCTGTCAATAAAGCAAGTATTGGCAATTTCACTTAACAGTTTTAATGAAGGAATTTTAGCACCAAGTCTGTTGCAAAGTTCTTGATAAAAGTGCTACTCATTGTGATGAAAATAAGTATCACTGTAGAGTAGGCACAAAAATACCGCACAATAGTCAGACACCCAGAAATAAAATACAAGTTAGAAAAATTTGTGGAAACATGACTGAATGTGCATAAGATGACTTAATCTAGGTCCAATTACTCTTATTTTAATATCATTTAAAATGAAATCATACTGGGCTTCAAATGGTTTTTCATATCTAGAGTCAGTGTCATAACAGCAATGACTGCCATTAGTACAGGTAGTTTATAGCTCAAATTTTTACCTTTGTATTTATCAAGTCTCACTGTTTTGCGCTGTCTCCCTTCAGTCCCTTGATTAAATGATACCCTGTACATTCTAAAAAGCTCTGTGCAATGTTGGTTTGGGGAGAACTCAATGGAGCTTATACAATGATGCATTTGGTAATCAGTTATGGCAAAATACACAGTTATTAACCAGAAAGTATAATATCCTTGTTGACTTTTTTAAGCACTCCCTATTATATTTAGCTTTATAATCAAGATTACACCTTTGGTAGCATATAGTTTATTAATACTTTGTAACATATAATAATGAAGGGGTGTGTGTGTGGGTATGTAAGTGTGTCTATGACAGAATAGTCTTTTTGGTTTTACAAAAACCAAACTAGATAAATTTTGTTTATTTATATCATTTCTGTATTCAATATTTATCATGAAGTACATATTAAATAATTATTTTGTAAATTTTATGGTGGTATTTAAAATGCACAGTCTTTATTGTAACAAAATAATACTTACTAGGCTTAATCTGGCAAACATGAGCAGAAGGGATTTGCCAGTAGGAATACTAAATGCAGGGATTTACAAAGAGAATACTGCAACTTGTCCTTTGTAATTTTGCAATAATATCTGAATATCAAGGCACCTATTCTTGATCACCAAATTTTGCTTTCATTCAGCCCACAGAGACTGTTACAAATTCTTCCCTAACACCCTTCCTTAAGCAGAGAATCCCACCCGCTTCTCCTACGCTCAACAGGCAACCTTGCTTCTTATTTAAGAAAAAAAAAAAATAGAACCCATCTGTTGGAACTTTTCTAAATTTTCTCTTTTCCACCTCTAAAGTTGCCTAGAGGGAACAGAAGCCCCTTCTATACCCTTGAGTATGCCCCTTTGCATCTTTTTGGTAAAGTTGATCTTTCTGATCTAAGTTCCTTTATTTTCAATCTCTAACCCTATAATGAATACTGCTTCCTCCCAAAGCACACACTCAAAAAAAAAAAAAAAAAGAAAATAAAGAAAATAAAAAAGTGCTCACATTTCCACTTCCAACCACATTAAGTGCCAGTTTCTTAACCATCAAATTTCCCCAAAATAACTTAGACTCTCAATTTATTTCTTCCTCATTCCTCCCTTTCTCTTTCACTATACATTTCTTGAGTCAAAATATTTATTAAATACTTAATATGCACAGGCTATTTTGCTATATGCTGGACTATGTAGCTGATATGGTTTGGCTGTGTCCCTACCCAAATCTCATCTTGAATTATAGTTCCCATAATCCCCATGTGTCATGGGAGGGACCCGGTGGAAGGTAATTGGATCATGGGGGCAGTTTTCCCCATGCTATTCTCATGATAGTGAGTAAGTTCTCATGAGATCTGATGGTTTTACAAGGGGCTTTCCTGATTTCACTCAGCTCTCATTCTTCTCTTTCATGCCACCATGTGAATAAGAATGTGTTTGCTTTCCCTTCCACCATAATTGTACATTTCCTGAGGCCTCCTCAGCCCTGTAGAAATGTCAGTCAATTCAACTTTTTTCCTTTGTAAATTACCCAGTCTCGGGTGTTTCTTCTTAGTAGCATGGAAGGAACTAATACAGTAGCCAAAGGAAACATTCTGCTTAAAAGTCACAGTTATACAAGTCTGACCAATAATAACACAATTACATTTTGATAAGTACTATGAAAACATAATTGAGAAATATATGAAAGAGAACTGCTATTCCTTTTGTTTGTTTGTTTACTTTAAGCTCTGGGATACACATGCAGAAGAACGTGTAGGTTTGTTACACAGGTATACATGTACCATGGTGGTTTGCTGCACCTATCAGCCTATCATCTAGGTTTTAAGCCATGCATGCATTAGCTATTTGTGCCTCCCCTCACCCCTCATCCCTTGACAGGCTATTTCATAAGTTAGACATTCTTTAAAATTCAGCTAGAGAAAAAGAAACATATCCAACACATATTCAAGAGTTACCCATTTATCTTCTCATTGGCTTCAGTTAATAATGTCATGTCCAGGGTCAGGTTCCAGCCCATGCTGAGGTCTGAAGGGAGTGAGTGCATGAGTGGCAGGAGCTGAAAGAACACTTGGGGGGCTGTAGGCAGGTGAAAGACAGTTTTATTCAGCAGCTTCCTTACACTGTCTCTGTCTTAGTTACCTGCTCTAGTTCTGCAGCTCCTTCCACTCTCATGCATAGCTGCATGGCTGGCTCTCCCTTACAGGGTCAGCAGCTTAACTCTTTCTCTGGGTGCAAGCAAGACGAGCTGGGTCCTGGCTCGCCCATCTATCTGAAAGACAGAAAGCTCTGACTCTCCCTCTTTTTCTCTGGGTGCGAGTGTGCCTGTACAGTGTCAGCAGGGAAGTTATACCTTTTACAGTCAATAGTTGCTCTGAGCTAGGTTAAAGCCTTCCCATGTTATGGCTACATAGCTGTGATTATCTAACAAGTGGAGTTATGCTCCTGCGCTCCAAACTCGCTGAGTCACACAGGATGTTTACCTTGGCCTATGCCTGCCTGGCTGCAGTGCAGGCATGTTCCTTACAAATAAACATTTCCTGAGAAACAACTACATGCTGGGCACTCTATTAGGTATTAAGTATTGATAACAGAATGAAACTGGCATGGCATTCAGGTAAGTGAATATTTCGTGATGGTAATGGGATAACTATAAAGGCATAGGAGAAGTGCCTGTTCCAGCCTGGGGATAGCAGATAAATATTCCAAGAGGGATCATTTTTTATTTAAGCATAGGATCCCTGCAGTTAGCAGGGTGAAACCTTGAAGGGACAGAGGGTGCCTATACACAGTCTAGCATAGGGCTCTCAAGTTTTTCCATAAAACTTTTCTACAGAAGATAATGTTTCATATTCTCAGGGGCTCAAAATAGTTATGCATCAAGAACAAGATTTCCCCACTTTAGTTTAAAATGTCTAGTAAATTGTACATATTTATGATAAGAAGCTTAGATTTTATTATCAGAATTATACAGGAAGAAAACAGAGGGTATTCAATGGAAAGTGACATGATTATATTTAATATTTAGATATGTCATTTTGTCAGCCTTATTAAGAAGAGGCTCAAGTCAGGTTGGGATTACAAATTGATGCTGGAGTTAAAAGTCTACTCACAGGTGCAGAGTGTGAATGAAGATACTGACCATAATAATGAAGAGAATGATAGATTTGAAATATTAAGGAAATATGATGCAATGCCTTTATTGGTATTTGGGGGAGGAGTTTAGGACCGAAAGAGGAGTCCATGACAACTCTCAAGTTTATAGGCTGCACTTCTGAGTGAAAGGAGGTGCTCTTTATTGAGCTGTGTAACACAAAAGGAGAAGTTTTGCAGGAAGGAAAGATTATAGTATAACCAACTAAAGAAAAATCTCTTCATTTCTGTATTGATTTTTATATTGTTGTGTAACAAATAACCACAACTATAGCAGCTTAAAAACAACACTTATTTATTAACTCATTGCTATGGAGGTCAGAAGTCCAGGCATGACATGACTGGGTTCTCTGCCTGGGCATCATCAGACTGAAATAAAAGTGTCCACTGGGGCTGGAGTTTCCATCTAACTTTACGCTTTTCTTCTAGTCTCACTTCTTGTGGTAGGTTAAAAACTGGCCCACCAACAGGTACTCTCATTGTAATCACTGGGACCTGTGAATGTTACTTTATCAGGCCAAGTCTTTGCAGATGTGATTAAGTATCTTGTGGTTATTCTGGTGGTCCCTAACTGCAACCAAGAGGGAGGCAGAAGGATATTTGACACATACACACACTGAAGAGAAAGCTACGTGAAGATAGAGCAGATAGAGAGTTGAAGATGCTGGCCTTGGAAATTGAACTAATGTGGCCACAGGATGCTGG
The DNA here is from genome assembly GCF_028885655.2 of Pongo abelii. Taxonomy (NCBI): domain Eukaryota; kingdom Metazoa; phylum Chordata; class Mammalia; order Primates; family Hominidae; genus Pongo; species Pongo abelii. Next base: position 73,595,791 of record NC_071999.2, read on the forward strand.
CAACCACTAGAAGCTGAAACAGGCCAAGAATATTCTCCGCTAGAGCCTTCAGGGAGAGTTTTGGCCCTGCTAAAATCTTAATTTTGGCCCAGTAATACAGATTTTGGACTTACAGATTTCAAAACTGTGAGAGGATACATTTCTGTTGCTTTAAGCCACCAAGTTTGTGGTAATGTATTATAGCAGCCACAGGAAATTAATATGCTAGTTGTTGGCAAAATTGATTTTCCTGTGGTTGTACAACTGAGGTCTCCATTTTCCTAATAGATCATGGCCAAGACTACTCTGTTTCTTTCCATGTGGTTCTCATATCAGTGTATACCTACATGGAGCAAACATCATGGATGTTTGCTCATTTACTTTCCATTCTGCAATCAGCTGGAGAAAACTCTCTGAATCTAAAGGGCTCAGGTGATTAGGTCAGGCCCACCAGGATAATCTTAAGGCAATTGATTTGAGACCTTATTTATATCTGCAAAATCCCTTTACAACAGTTTCTAGTGTTTGATTAAATAAGGGATAAGTTGTGTGTATAAAATTTGGGGAGCCATCTTAGAATTCTCCCTACTACTCTCTCCTGATTATCCATATGCTGTTTCCTATATCAGTATGACGAGAAGAATCACCTGGGTGCTTGATAAAAATGCTTATTCCAAGATCTCAATTCACACTTACAGAAACAAAATCTCTAGGATTAGAATGTGGGAACATGCTTTTCTTAGCTTCCCTATGAGAATCTTAAAATCAGTCTACTGAATACTGCAAGTCTGTCCTTGCAGAGTATACCAGATCCACAAATAAATCTAAACTTCTAAAACTGGCCATAAAATGACCATTTATGTATTTCTCAGTCCTTGAAATAGCCATTTCACAGTCTGTATCAAAAGTTGTGAGAGAGAAAGCGGTTGCTAGCTCTCTACAACTAGATGTTTTTAGACTTCTGTTCTCTCAATCAGATAAATTTAATTAGAAATATGTTATGACTCAATAAGAAGAAATTATTATTAATTTTGTTGAGAGATAATTACATAGTGGTGGTATACTACAAAAGAAGTCCATACATATTTAAAGATGGATGCAGGGGTATTATGAGTGAAAAGACATAATGTCTGAGATGTGTGTTTAAAAAGCAGATGGAGACTAAATAAGATTGACATAATGTTGCATATTTTCAAACTATATACTTTGAAGTTTCTTACACAATGCCTCTACTTTCAGCAATGGACCTTTCTTAGCAATAATCTAGAATGTTATTGAAGCCTCCAAAAAAGAAAACTGAGTTTTTGTTTCAACAGTTGGGTAAGAATCACCTGCCAGTCTAAAACAACCTTGAATAGTTATGTGATCAAAGAACACACTTTTGGCCAGGTGCCATGGCTCACGCCTGTAATCCCAGCACTTTGGGAGGCCAAGGCGGGCAGATCTCCTGAAGTCAGGAGTTTGAGACCAGCCTGGCCAACATGGTGAAACCCTGTCGTCTCTACTAAAAATACAAAAAACAAACAACAAACAAAAACAATAGCCAGGCATGGTGGCGTGTGGCTGTAGTCCCAGCTACTTGGGAGGCTGAGGCAGTAGAATCCCTTGAACCCAGAGAAGGTGGAGCTTGCAGTGAGCCAAGATTGCACCACTGCACTCCAGACTCCATCTCAAAAAAAAAAAAAAAAAAAAGAAACACTTCTGTGTTTGAGCTATCATTTGTTTTAGTCTATTTTTATAATAGTTTAGTCTGCCATAATGAACATGATGAAAATTTATTTTGTATGTTCTTCTGAAAAATAAAACAGAACAAAAAAAACTAAGTTAAACATCAGGAAACATTAGCTGTTGATCTAAAATAATACTAAGGAAATAATTATTACATTATTTCCAAAATTTATAATACCTACTGAGATATAGATATCGCTAATCCTAGGTAATGTTAAGTATTTTAAAAAGAATGTTTTGTTAATAGAGATGTACTGCTACACTGGTTAAGGTAATAAAATAACCTGATCAAATTATTGTATTATATAAATGTATGTGTTTGTTATACAAATTTAAATTATAAAGTTCATAGCACCTAATTGGTAGTTTTGGAGGAAAATAATATTAGTAAGCTATGAAAATATTTTATGTGATATTTTATTTTTTTCTCATTCATTCATTCTAATATTTTATTGAACACATACTATCAGCAAATAACTTTCATTATACAGTATACTAGTAAAAGAAAAAATAAATAGGCAATTACATTGCAAAGGAATTTAGTGCCACGTAGGACTAAATGCAAATTACCAAGAACTCAGCAGCAAGATAAATTTGAGACTTGCTGGAACAAGTTTAATGATATTCTGTCCAAGGAATTATTGCACAGAATTGTTGAATATTTCAGTAATATGTATGTATAAAACACACACACAATAAGCATTTTAGTATCTTTTTTAGCTGGATCCTTAAGACAATAGATGCCAAATACTAAAATGAATGAATAACAATTCCACAGAATGTCTCAGATTTGGTTCTTTTGCAGTAGACACTCTGCTGGAGGTTGGTTTTCAGGATATTTTTTCAAGATCAACTTTTATGGAAAAGGAGAAATAAATGAAGCGGGATTGGGTAGAAGGCACCCTGCAATGCAGGTCCTTCAAAGCCTCAGTCAACCCTATCTGAAACTCTACAACAATATGCCTTATAGCAGCATGATTTATAATCCGTTGGGTATATGACAACTTCATGTCCTTTGTAGGGACATGGATGAAGCTAGAAACGATCATTCTCAGCAAACCATCACAAGGACAAAAAACCAAACACCACGTGTTCTCATGCATAGGTGGGAATTGAACAATGAGAACACATGGACACAGGAAGGGGAACATCACACACCGGGGCCTGTTGTGGGGTGGGGGGAGCAGGGAGGGATAGCATTTGAAGATATACCTAATGTTAAATGACGAGTTACTGGGTGCAGCACACTAACATGGCACATGTATACATATGTAACTAACCTGCACGTTGTGCACATGTACCCTAAAACTTAAAGTATAATAATAATAAAAAAATACCCCATCAGAAATATCCTGTATTGGCTCAAAATGGCTGCATTTTTTATACCTATGAATGATGTAGATTATTCAGGAAATAGCATACTCTTGTGAAAAATGGTTCTATGAACTTGATGCAAACCCTGAAATAGACAGCAGCTGGAGACTGAATTGGCAGCTAGGGCAAAAAGTCTTCCAATTAACAAGGATCTAAGAGGCACAACTTTATGTGCCCTGGAACTTGGGAGATATAGTAAAATAGGATTTTCCTCAGTCTAATATAACTACTGTCTAAATGTACCGTCTATGGAGAAAGGAAAGGTGGCCGCATTAGGATTTGCCTCATATCCTAGAGTTTTCCAGAGCAAAGGATGCTTAGAACACCTACTCCATGTACCAGATCAGAGCTATGAACAGGTAGGAGCTAGCATGGGTTGTTACAAAACTGTCCAAGACAGCTTGCTACGGGGCTGAGAAGACCTCAACAGAAAGAATATGAAGGTGCATCTACAAATATCTAGGTATCCACAAAGGAGTTGAAGCCAACAAGCCAGAAAAAGACGCATGTTGATTATTGTACCGAGGTTGTCCTTTTGACTAGAAGTACCTAGAAAGCTCTTGTATTATAAAAAATAATCAGAAGAATATGGGATATGTCTTACTTTTTCTCTACAGAGATGGGGAAGAATTCATCTTGAGAATAAGATGAATGGAGAATGATGGAAAAGAAACTGGTTGTGTTCCATATACATACTACCTGTTCCAAAAAATTATTACACAAATTCAGCTTCAGATTATTGTCTGCTTACCTCATTGTGCCTAAATTATCTCTCATTTTTCAAAATAGGAATGAATATAAATATATGTTATGAAGTTATCATGCTTTATTTCTTCTTTAGGTATCCTGAATAGCTCATTTATACTTTGGAAATGTTGAAAAAAATGCTGGTTACCACAGCTTATGCGTAACTTGCATTTGAAAACCACCAGGAATATCAAAATTAGCAGGAATGATTACCTGTCAAATTAACCCATTTATGCCTGAGGTTGCAATTTTTTTAATTTTTGCAATCAGACCTTGGTGATGACCTTGAGCAGTAGGATATAAATAAATTGCAAATAGAAGAATCAGAACTGTAAGCTGGTCCCCTGTATTTATTTTTTTATCACTTGAAATCAGTTGTCTTCTTGCTCAGATAATAGAATAGGGAGTGTTGTCTTTGATAACAATATAGCTTAGTTTGGACAACATTAGGAGCAATGCTAATAAACCATAGGCCTTGATACATAACTATTACCCGAAAGAATGGATTAATATGATCTATTCCATAGCCGTAAGTTTTTTTGCCTATAGCTATATTTTTCCTCTCATAACACAGAGTGGTTACTTAATCTTTACTTGACTGAACTGGCCTACTCTATAACCAGTGAAATAACTCAGTTGTAGTTTTAAACTTGGAGTATTTTCACTGACAAATTACAACAAAGTGTAATCATTCAGACTTAAAAAGAAAATGACTACATATTGCTTTTTTCACCTCCTTATGTAAGTTACCACTCTTCATAGTTAGTGAGTGACATTATTGCTGAGAATAGTCACCTTGTGTAAAAATATAAATCAATTATCGCAGTAATCATATCCTCATGGAATAATAGCACTACAGAGCTTGAAGGATCTTAGCAATTATCTAATCTAATGGTTTTCCAACAGGATCTGTGACAATTAAATTTTCCCAGTGATGTCACAGGACTACTTTGGGAAAAGAGATCTGATTTCTGGATTTCATTTTCTCCTTGCAGCCAAAATACATAGAGTTTTTTTCTCTGTTCAATAGAGTTTGGTAAAAATAGAGTTTGATTTACTAAAATAAAATTCTAAGTTACAGATATAATTCGAAATACTTATTATGTATATGAGAAAATGTCACAGGTAGGTTCTTAAACATGCATAAAATTAGTAGTGGAGGAGAAAAGTTTACAGTGATATAAACGTATATTAGTTGTCTTTTATTTAAGCAATGTTTATATTTTCAAATACTTCCTATCTCCATAAAATATTTCTGCATTTCTTATCTATAATTAATGTCCCTTTTAAAACTCCTAGTATTATCTTTTTCCTTTTTTTCTGTTAAAATACACACAACACACAATTTATTATTTTGAACAATTTTAAGTTTACTGTTGATTGATATTGAGTACATTCATAATACGTTGTTATCACCACCATCCATCTCTATAACTTTTCATCTTGAAAAACTGAAAATGTATGCTCATTAAACAACACTTCATTTTCCCCTTCCACACCCTTTGGTAACCACCATTCTGCTGTTTATCTCTACAATTTTGACTACTCTAAGTACCTCATCTATCTGGAATCATACAATATTTGTCTTTTTGTGACTGGCTTATTTCACAAAACATAATGTTCATAAGACTTATCTATGTCATAGCATGTGTCGCAATTTCCTTCCTTTTTACAATAGAGTAATATTTCATTGAAAGTATATATCAATTTTGCTCATCCATGCATCTGTCCATGGACACTTGGTTGCTTCCAAAATTTAAATACTGTGAATAATCATGTTATGAGAAAAACCCAGATTTGTGTAGAAAAATATTTCCCCAAACTGGGAGGGAAGTGAGAGACCAAAGAATGACTGAGACGAGTCTGGCCCGGCGAGTAGATGAGTTTGTTAGAACTTATATACAGGGTACTCTTGGATGGCAGCAGGACAGCTCTAGAGATCTGCACTGCGTTCCATTTCTCAGCTGCTTCTAAGCTAATTTTCTGATTCTTTGCCTACTGTGTGAATGCAATGGGACTGTTTCCTTTGGCATCTTCCCAGATATGCTCCAGTATGTTTGGGTTCTTAAGGATACCTGCTTCTTGGCTGAGTACTGACCAGCCTTCACACTTCAAGCAGAGGACACAAACACTTAAGTAAACTGGTGAGAAACCTGTTACACTACAAGTGATGCTAAGACCATGACTATAGGAACATTTTTTAAGATCATGTTATAAATTCTTTTGGGTATATACTCAGAAGTGAAATAACTAGATAATATAGTAATTATATTTTTATTTTTTTAAAAAACTGTCATACTGTTTTCCAAAGTGGTTGTACTATTTTTACATTACCATAAACAGTGCACACAGGCTGCAGTTTTTCACACCCTTGCTAATGCCTGTTATTTTCTGTTTCTTTTATTTTTCTGGTTGTTTGTTTTTCCTAATCATAGCTATTCTAATGAGTATGAAGTTGTAGTATTTCATTGCAGTTTTGGTTTGAATGTTCTTAATAATTAGTGATATTAAATATCTTTTTATGTGCTATTGGTCATTTGTATATCTTCTTTGGAGAGATTTCTCTTCAAGTCTATTGTCCATTTTTAATTAGATTGTTTATTTTTGTTGTTAAAATTCTGGATATTAATCCTTTGTCAGATATATAACTTGCAAATACCATTCTGTGGGTCAAATTTTATCTGTTGATATTTTCTTTCACGTGTGTGTGTGTATATATATATACACATTATTATGTATATATATACATAATAATGTATATGTATTATTGTCTATAAAATAGACAAGTTAGGAATTTTAACTTGTCTATTTTTCTGTTGTTGCCTGTGCCTTTTATGTCATATCTAATAAATCATTGCCAAATTCAATGTTGTGAATCTTATGACTTATGTTTTCTTCTAAAAGTTTTTATAGTTTTAAGACATATTTAGGTCTTTGATATATTTTGAGTTAATTTTTCTATATAGTATTGGGTAAGGCTTCAGCTTCATTATTTTGCATGTAGGCATCCAGTTGTCCCAGCACCATTTATTCAAAATACTGTCCTTTCCCCATTGAATTGTCATGGAATCCTTGTCAGAATCATTTGACCATATATGCAAGGGTTGATTTTTGAACTGTCTATTCTATTCAATTCTTTGATATGATTGTTTTTATGCCAACACAACACGGTTTTTTGTTTGTTTGTTTGTTTTGAGATGGAGTTTCAATCTTGTTGGCCAGGCTGGAGTGCAGTGGTGTGATCTTGGCTCACTGCAACCTCTGCTCCCAGGTTCAAGCAATTCTCCTGCCTCGGCCCCCTGAGTAGCTGGGATTACAGGCGTACACCACCAAGCATGGCTAATTTTGTATATTTAGTAGAGACAGGGTTTCGCCATGTTGGCCAGGCTGGTCTTGAAGTGCTGACCTCAGGTGACGTGCCCACCTCGGCCTCCCAAAGGGTTGGGATTACAGGCGTGAGTCACCACTCCTGGCAACAACACTGTTTTGATTATTGTAGATTTGTATTAAGTTTTGAAATCATGAAGTAAATCTTCAAAGTTTTCCCTTCTTTATAAGGTTGTGTTGGCTATTTGTGGTTCCTAAGAGTCCACAAGGTGAATTTACAAGGTGAATTTTTCTATTTCTACCAGAAAATGTCATTGGGATTTTTATAGTGATTTAATTTAATCTGTAGATTGCTTTGGATATTTGACAATATTGTCTTTTAATCCATGAACGTGGGATGCGTTTCCATTTACTCATGTCTTTTAAAAATTTTCCTTCAGTAATGTTTTATAGTTTTCATTGTACAATTATTTTGTCTCCTTGGCTAATTTAATTTCTAATTATTTTATTTTATTCTATTATAAATAATTTTAAAAAATTTTTCTTTTCACATTGTCCACTGTTAGTGTACAGAAATGCAACTGATTTTTGTTTGTTGACTTTTTATCTTGCTACTTGGCTGAATGTATGTATTAGTTCTTAAATGTTTGTGGAATCTTTAGGAGTATCTACATGTAATGCAGATACTACAAAGATAACTATATCATCATTGAACAGGAATAAGTGTATTTCTCCCTTTTTACTTGGGATGCCTTTTATATTTTTAATTTTTTAAAAAACTGCCATACTGTTTTCTTTTTCTTGCTTAATTTCTCTGACTAGAACATCTAGCACTATGTTAAATAGAAGTAGCGGAAGCAGGTATCCTCGCCTTGTTCCTAATCTTAGAGAAAAAGCTTTCAGTCTTTATAGAGTATTATGCTTGCTGTGGATTTTTCATATATGGCTTTTATTTTGTTGTGATAGTCTTTTATATTTCTAGTTTGTTGAGTATTTTTATTATGAAGTGTTGCTGAATGTCACTTTTTCTTCACCAACTGAAATGGTCATATTGATTTTTTTCTTCATTCTGTTAATGTGTGGTATTACATTAATCAATATTTGTATGCACAGGACAGTTCTCTGGGTGGCCTTGGATCAACTCAGTTTTCCCCTTTACTCACTTACAGTTCTCAAGATTAATTGTAAAACGTGGTTGGAATGTAATGTCCTGAGATAGGAAGAGACTGACTGGAACAGCTCAGGCTCTGTTCTAGTCCTCACCCCCACCATAGAAACAGGATGTCCTTCAATTCTTCAGCCCAGTGACTCACATTTTACTCTAAGGTATAAGACCCAGAGCTTGCTGTTTTCCAGTCTTCTTCAGCTTTCCAGTTGATGATAAGACTCCATCTGCAACCAGGCAGCTTTCCTCAGCCTTGGGAAACTGCTCAGATTGAATCCTAAGATTTTACTGTTCCTTGCTGCCTGTCTGTAAGTCATAAACCCTCTTCATTTACCTTGTAAGCATGGGTATTCTGTCTTATCAGATGCAAACAAGTTGGAAACCAGCACACTGTATGTTGAAATATCCTTGTATTCTAGGAATAAATCCTCCTCAATCGTGTTGTATAATCCTTTTGATTTGCTGTTGAAATTAGTTTGTTAGTATTTTATTGAGGATTTTTGCATTATCAATGTGTATATGGGATATTGATCTGTATTTTTCTGTACCGTCTCTGTCTGGCTGGTAGCAGGGTAACGCTGGCTTTACAGAATAAATTAAAAAGTGGTCCTTCCTTTTCATTTTTTTATATGAAAAGCTTAATAAAGGTTGGTTTTAGTTTTCCTTTACATATTTGTTAGAATTCATCAGTGAATCAATCACCTCTAGGACTTTTCGTCACTGCTGTTGAAAGATTTTTGAGTACTAATTTAAAGTCTTTACAAGATATAGGTCTATCCTGATTTTATATCTCTTTGTTACTTAGCCTTGGCACGTTTTGTTTTTCTAGAAATATATCTATTTTATCTAGGTAATCCAATTTGGTGGTGTACAATTGTTCATCATACTACTTTATACTTCTTTTTTGATTTCTGTAGGTTCAGTAATAATACCTCACCTTCATTTTTGATTTTGGTAATTGGAGCCTTTTATTTTTTTTCTCAGTCCATCTAGCTAAAGGATAACTAATTTTGTTGATAATTTTGAAGAATCAACTTTGGTTAAGTTAATTTTCTCTGTTGTTTTTCCTATTTTGTTAATCTATCCTCTAATACTTATTATGTTCCTTCTTCTTCTATCTTTGGGCTTAGTTTGTATTTTTCCCCCCTCCAGGTCCTCACATTGTAAGATTAGATTGTTTATTTCAGAATTTTCTTGTTTTTTTATTTTTATTTTTAACAAATGTAAGCATTTATAGCTATAAACTTCCCTCTTAGCACTGAAGTCACTATGTTTCATGCATTTTTGTATGTTTTGTTTTTATTTTCATTAATCTATAAATATTTTCTGATTTCCCTTGTGGTTTCTTCTTTGACCATTGGTTGTTTAACAATGTGTCAATAAATTTTGACATATTTGTGAATTTTCCAGTTTTACTTCTATTATTGATTTCTAATTTCATTCTGGCATGGTCAGAAAACATGCTTTGATATTTATCTTTTAAAATATATTGGGACTTAACTTGGGCTAACATATGTTCTATAGGGGATCATGCTCCATGTGAACTTGAGAAGAAAAGGTATGCACATGAGTATGCTGGGTAGTGTCCTGTATATGTCTATGACATCTAGGTAATTTGTTATGTTGTCTAATTCCTTTATTTTTAAAATTTTTGCTTATCTTTCTATTTGTTCTACCAATTTTTGAGAGTTGGGTGTTGAAGTCTATAGCTATTATTGTAGAACTATGTATTTCTCCTCTCAATTCTTCCAGTTTTTGCTTTATATATGACCTCTTATTAAGTGTATAACTGTTTACAGTGTTATTTTTCTTGTTGTATGAAAACTTTTATTAATATATAATGTCTGCCATGGTCTCATGTAAATCTCCAATTTGTCTGATACTAGTATATAGAGTCAGTCCTGTCCTTTTTGGTTACTCTTCGCGTGTAAATCCGTTTTGTCCTTTCACTTTCAACCCATTTGTGTCTTTGGATCTAAAGTGAGCATCTTGTAGACAGCATGTAGTTGAGTTATATGCTGTTGTCCATTCTGCTAATCTCTGTCTTTTGGTTGCAGAGTTTAATCTATTTACATCATGATAATAAGGTAGGACTTACTGCTGCTATGTTGCTAAATGTTTTCTATATCCCCTATATCTGTTTTGGCCCTCATTTCCTGCATTTCTGACTTCTTTTCTATTTATCTGATTTTTGTAGTAAAATGCTTAAATTCTCTTCTCACTTCTTTTTTTGTATATTATATAGCTATTTTCTTTGTGGTTACCATGGGGATTATATTTAACATCTTAAAGTTATAACAACCTATATTTATAACAGTTTAACTTCTATAACATATAAAAGCTCTGCTCCTTTACAGCTCCATCTTCCCCTCTTTCAGTTGTTGATGTCAGCACATTACATGCTTATGTATTATGTGCCTCAAAACAAACTAATCATTCTTTTAAATGCATTAATCTCTTAAATTATGTGAAAAACAAAATGTAGAATTACAAATCAAACTTGAAGTAATACTAGGGGGGTTTTTAGACTAACAGTATTTTTTTAAAAATGCGTTAGCTCTTAAATCATGAAGAAAATAAAATTGAGTTAAAAATCGGTGTTACAATAATACTAGATTTTATAATGTTCATATATTTATCTTCATTGACTTTTTTTTTTTTTTTTTGCACAGCTTCAACTTGCCATCTAGTGTTTTTTTCTACATGCACAATTCCCTTGAACGTTTCTTGTAGTGCAGGTCTAGTGTTAACACATTCTCTCAGGTTTTCTTTATCTGGGAATGTCTTAATTTCTCTCTCACTTTCAAAGGATAGTTTTGCCAGATACAGGATTCTTGGTTGACATTGTTGTTTTTCTTTTAGTGCTTCAAATATATTGGCCCACTGCCTTCTGGTCTCCCAAGTTTCTGGTGAGAAACCTGCTATAAATTCTGTTGAGGATTCCAGGTATGTGATGAGTCACCGCCTTGTTGCTCCCTTCAATATGAACTGTTTGTCTTTGTCTGTCAAAGATTTGTTTAGTATAGGTTTCACTTAGTTCATCTTACTCGAAGTTCATTGAGCTTTATAAATGTTAATAATCATTTTCTCATCAAATTTAGGTAGTTTTCTGCAATCATTCCTTCAAATATTTTCTTTGTTTTTTTTTTCTCTCTCTATTCTCCCTCTGGAACTTTTGTAATTTGTATTTTGAACCACATAATGTTGTTCCACTTGTCCCTTAGACTCTATTCACTTTTTTCAATTTATTTTCTATTTCTTAGATATGATAATTCCCATTGCCCTATCTTTAAGTTTGCTAATTCTTTATTGTATCTGTTCAAATCTCCTTTGAATCCTATATTATGATTCTTCAGAGAGGCAGAATCAATGGGATAAATAGAAAGAAAGAAAGAGAGAAACAGAAAGAAGAGAGAAAGAGAGAAAGAAAGAGAAAGAAGAAAGAAAGAAAGAGAAAGAAAGAAAGAAGGAAAGAAAGAAAGAAAGAAGCAAAGAAGGAAAGAAAGATAAAGAAAGGAATGAAGGAAGGAAAGAAGGAAAGAAAGAAAGATGACAGACGACTAAATAGGGGAATTGGCTCATATGATTATGGAGGTTGAGAACTCTCACAATAGTCTGAAAACTGGAGAACCAGGAAAGCCAGTAGTGTGGCAACATTCAAATCCAAAAAGCCTCAGCACCAGTGAAGTTGACAATGAAACTCTCCATCTGAGGCCAAAGACCTGAGAACCTGAGGGGTTACTGGTGTGAATCCTAGAATCCAAAAGCCAGAGAATTTGGAATTCTGATATCAATGGGAAGAAGAAGGGCATCCTTTTTCCAGGAGATAGAGCAGTGCCCTTGCTTAGCGTTTTGTTTTTTCTTAGCCCTCAGCCTATTGAATAGTGCCTGCTGAAACTGAGGGGAGCTCTTCATTTAGTTTATCAAGTCAAATGCTAATGTCCTCCAGAAATACCCTCACAGAAAAACCCAGAAATAATGCTTTACCAACTATGTAAGTATCTCTTTGTCCAGTCAAGTTGACACCTAAAATTAATCATGACAAATCCCTCTAGTGAATTTTTCATTTCAGTATTGTACATTTTAGCTAAAAATTCTACATTTCTTATATTTTTCCTTTTATTAATATTTCAATTTTGTTTATGTTTTATTTTCTTGACCTTCACCACATTTTCCCGTAGTTTTTTCAGCATTTTTAAAACAGTTGTTTTAAAATGTTTATCTTCAGGTCTTTATTAGAAACAGTTTCTATTGATTTGTAAAATGCCATACTTTTCTGTTTCTTTACACTTTTTATGTTTTTTTATTAAAAACTGGATATTGGAAAGTAATAGTGTGGTAACTCTGGAAATTAGATTTTCCTTCTACCCTGGGATTTTCTGTTTTGTTTTGTTTTCATTGTTGTAAGCTGTCTCTGTACTAAGGATAAGCCAAATGTGTAACCATAAGGTCTATTTCAGTTCTTTTCTGAGCCTGTGCCCTTCTATGGACAAACATGTTTAATTTTTAATTTTTCTTATAAACATATTTGTATTTTAATGACATCATCTTTAATACCTGTCTTCCATTAGGGGAAAAGAGAAAAATGAAGGGAAGGAAACAAAAGCATTTCATTCCTTTAAACCCTCTGTAGGTCACATCAGCTGGAGAAGAAAGTGCTTACCACAACGGAAGGAGGTACAACAGTAATGGCTGTCCACCTCTTTGTCTGCACCTGTGTCATCAGAAGCCACAATCAGTGATCAGAATACAAATTATTGGCATTTGAAGGACAGCATACTTATTTCCTTATTTATTGCAGACAAGCTATGCACAATCTGCCGCAGGAACATGTATATGGCTGCCAGCCATAGGACTAGTGGTGGGAGATGGGTAGCTGCCACTGTAGAAAAGACTGAAATTGAGCAATATTTACTATGCTTTACCATACAAACCATTCCTTGGAAGTTGCAAGCTTTCAATAGACTCCAGAGTTCCAAAATAATTATTATATTAAACAAATTCTCACAGTGTAATTATTGTTTAGGTGGAGAAACAGATGCTTTATGCTTCTTACTCTGCCATATTCCCAGAATTCTCTCTTAGTATTACCTTTTTCTAGACAATTGCAATAGTGTCCTACCTTGCTTTATTGCCTGTATTTTCTCTATCTAGTTCATAACCTTTATACTAGCTCCTCAATTGAATTGTTTTCATTGGTTTCTACTACCTACAGGATAGATTTTAAACTCCGTAGCATAACTGACCAATTATTTTGTGATCCAGAACCTGCCAATTTTTCAAATCTCAGCTTTAACTATTTCATCTTATAAATTCCATGCTATATTTTCACTTTTCCCTTTTCATACAATGTTTATCCATGAATTTAAGCTTATTATTTGCACATCTTGGAGTATCACCTGGTGTCTTTGCCGGTTGAAAGAAGAAAAGCATCTTTCAAAATCTCAACTCCTCTATGAGGTTCTCAATCTCACACCCATATAGTTACAACTACTTCTGTACCCTCACAGATTTTTTCACATATCCATCATTATATGGATTATATTTCTTTTTTTTAATTTCTGTAAGTCCCTTTCTCTTTTTTATTATTATTATACTTTAAGTTTTATTTCTTAACCAATACATACAGATCTTTATGTTTGTGAAAGACATACAAGCCTATATACACAAACAGGAACTCCTTTCGCTGATCATTTGCCAGCTCAACAGCACAGTTTCTATCTGACTGTTTTTCTGAATACTACCTTTTGGCATTCTGCTTCATGCACAGTGAGGAATTTTTATTTTTTGGAAGACAAATGCAAACAGCCATAAACATGATTTGAATAGGTACCCCATTTGTCTTGGCACTTTTATATGGTATCTGTAGACTAGGGAGGTGCTTCCTTAGGCTGGCTTGACACTCACCTTTTCCTAACTTTCTCTTGCTATCTATAGTTGCAGAGCTATCTTTACCCCATCCAAATTTTTACTCTCTTTTCTTATTTATAGCTTTATTTTTGAACATTCCATGATATAAAGCAACCATGTCAGATGCATATTTATAACTATACACTGTACTGGTGTATACCAATGGCAAATTTCCTAACTTAGAATCAAGCAAAGAGAGATACTGCTTGCAAGAATTGTGAGCTTTTTGATTTGAGTATAAAAAATAGGATTTGGCAGCAAAAGAAAAAATGTGAACCAATCGTTCAGGATTATCTGATGAATGAAAATCTTGATCAAGATTCAAGGATGCTTAGCTTATTGTGGACTTCCTCAGAGCTGGAAATCCATTTGAATAGAAAACGGCTAAAAGTAATTCATATGAGAAGAGTCCTAATCTAGAAGAATATCCAGCCTTAACCATCATCACAAACTTGTATTAATATGATCTTGTAGTATATAACTTATATTGAATTTGATATAATTGTTTTTATTTAGAAAGTAACGCTGTAGTTGTTTTATTTACAGAAATTTCTAAGATACATTCACCCACATGTTTCTAGTTAAAAAAAAAAAAAAAAAGATGCAAATTCTGGAGAATAGAGTTAGAATCCCGGCACTCTGGAAAAATTGAACCAGACACAATACAGCAAGTGTCTTTCTGAAATTTCATGTTATTACTTTCCTCATAAGTTAAGGATAAGAGTGAGAATTTAACTTCTCAGCTTTCACTAAAGGGTTGATTATTTTGCTCCCCTGACTCTCACACTTGGTGTATTTTCACTTATTATCTGATTATTATCAAACCAGGACTTACACTGTCTTTCTTTTACCTTTCTGGGTACATATAGAGTTAGTCATCTATATCTGATGACCAGAGCACAAAAGAGACATATGATGCATAAGCTGGTCAGATTAGAGTCACTAGAGATTTGTGATACAATTGGGTGCGTATTAGGTGCTTGGACTCTTAAGGCAATTGCTACCTAGCAAGCATGAGCAGATCACATACCAAGCATGCAAATACACTAACATCTATATGTCATGTGGTACAAATTTATTTTTAAGGGTATGTGCCCTTAATATACTGTAGTTCCTCAATGACCTTATTTTATTCATCTTTTTATTTATGTGACTACCACACATAGGTATTCTATCAAGGTTTGCTGAATAAAGGGAAAACCTTGACTATTCTTTCCTATAATTTCAGTATTATAGACACACTGACCTTCTAACAGTTTTTTTTTTAAATAAAGACTTCTGGGCTATATATATATGTAATTCAACTAAGATCTCTAATTCTCTTTTCCATTCCCTATGTTGAGGCTACATATTTAGTGAATACAATTTATTAGCATGGTATTCATGTGGTGGTGTTTTTGATGTTCATTCAGAAGCAGACATACAAAATTCATACAACTTTTTTTCACAGTATGAAATATATTTCTATAGAATAACTTTATAAATCTGACCAATAAACATTATTTCCAAGGAATATTTGTTAATTCACAAAATCTTGGGCAAAAGAAAAAAAAATCATGGTTTAAAAAATTTAGTAGCTTATTTTATTACGGGATTCCTCAGACCTGTTGAATATGCTCATATGTACTATGAATTTCTAGGATTGAAATGCAG
Source organism: Pongo abelii (assembly GCF_028885655.2). Taxonomy (NCBI): domain Eukaryota; kingdom Metazoa; phylum Chordata; class Mammalia; order Primates; family Hominidae; genus Pongo; species Pongo abelii. Next base: position 73,611,674 of record NC_071999.2, read on the forward strand.
GATGTAGTCCTTTACATAATTGCTCACAACACCTAGTATTTTCATTTCTTTTATTTTTCTTTTGTTTTTTCTATTTTTTTATGATTGAGGGTGTTCAATCAAATATACATTGGGAAGCACCATCATAAAAAGCTCTAATTAGAAAATTACCTTCATCAATTTCCAGGTAGTCTAGAACTCCTCCTCATCCTACTCCACCTGATAGGCTCACTTATACTAGGTTTTGTGTGTGTGTATATGTGAATTTCCTTTTAATATAGCCAATTCTGCTTTTTCTCCAATATTCTAGATGTTAGAGCTAATATGAAGGCTACAATTTTGTTCAACTACCCAAATCCTATGTTGTTAGAAATAACTGTTATCTATCATATATATTGCAAATTGTCTAATTTGTTGTATATTTGAGATAGATTGGTTCATATGTAATTAAGAAATATTCTTTGATTTTAATTCAATAAAAGTAGTGTAAATTAATATATAATTATGAATAAAAGTCCTATATAAAGCTCTTGAGTAAATTCAAACATAGTATAAGCAAAGTAAATTCCATAAAGTTATTTATCTCTTCAGAAACATGGCATTGATATTTTTGAAAATACTGGTCTGGGAATTTCTAGATCTTGATGGCGATGGGAGGAAGATAGGTTCCTAGGTGGGAAGGGACAAGTCCCTGGTGAAATCCCACCTTCAAGCTGGGGATGACACGAAGCCTGGGGGCTAGGGGGCCAGTTCTGGTGAAGTCTTCAACCTGGAGTAAGAACTTCATTAATGCCTTTCAGTCAATCAAGTGGTGCTTTTTCCAGGCCCACTCATTAACCAATCAGTATGCACTTCCTCCTGCCTATGGACAAATCAGCATGCACTTCTTCCATTCTGAGCCCATAAAAATCCCCCAGACTCAGCCATACTCAGACACTTATTGGGACTACCTACCTGTGGATGGGAGCTGCCCACTTCCAGTCTTCTCTCTGCTGAGGGCAGTTCAGTCACCTAATAAAGCTTTTCTCTCCCTGCTCACCCTCCAGTTGCCTTTGTAACCTCATTCTCCCTGGATATGGAATAACTCAGGACCCTCCTAAGGGTAGGATGAAAAGAGCTATAACACTTTCCTGGCCAGCTCTCCAAGCTGTGGGTGAGAGCTGAAGGGGCTGTAACACATTCCTGTCCAGCTTATCCAGCTGCCCAGTGGTGACACAGTCTCACACTGTAGGAGTGAAGAGCGGTGATTCTTCTTGGGGCCCAGACCTTGTGATTCCCAGAGCCAGAGCTGTAACACTACAGCCCTTCCACCCTCTACTGGCACTGGGCAGCCACCTCACACAATCGGAAGCACCATCCAGGCTGGGCCAGCCCAATATCTGTGGGCCAGCCCAATAGCTGTGGGCCAGCGTGGAGCAGTGGGACTGAAGGAGCTGTAACACAAATGGGCTGAAACATGCTCCCTTCCCTCAAAACATGCCGCCCCTACTTGCCACACTATAGGCAACAAGAAGGAGAAAAGAGCTGCGGCCCTTCTGGGATCCCAGACCTTGGGGGTCCCTGAGCCAGGGTTGTGACAGGCTGTAACACCCTCTTTGGGGCTCACCAGTTCCTGGCATCTCTGAATTTTTTTGGTGCCACTGAGTTCCCCTAATCCAGACAGTAGTAGTGCCTGCAGTAGAAGCTGCTTGTGGTACGTCTGGTGCAGACACAGCCTCACACGGAGTTGGTGCCTATGCTGGTGTCTGGAGCTGTCTGTCCTGCCACAGCAGCTGGTGTGCCTGGCTATGCACAGTGGCCAGACTCTGTGCTCACTTGCTCACGCACCCCTCGCTGCTCCATGCCTGGCTTGCCTTTGGCAGGCATGGGATCCAGGCCAGTAGTGTGGGCTGAGCACAGCCTGTCAGGCTGAGTGGGCAGAACAAGCCCAGTGGGTTAGGGGCTGAACTCAAGCAGAGGTGGCACCGGCTACAGAGGTTTCCAATTCATGAAGTGACACCTGAAGAATCCTGCGAAATTTTAACACTATAATGTTTTGCAAATTGGCAGGTGAATAAACTTTCCCTTATCTAAAATATCACTGTCACTAAAATTTCTTCTAGGTATAAGATTCTGTGATAAAATTTTATCATCAATCACTTACATTTAGCTAATAAGCATAAAACAAAATTAAAATGTAATAGAAATGCATAAATCATCATCATTATCATCACTACCACTATGTAATTACTATAATCACATAAAGTTGAGTTTCAAAGTAAATTTCTACTTTTAACTTTCCCCACTAGCTTCCTTAAGCTCAAATAAAGAAATGATCACTTCAGTGGGCTTCTATATTGTTCAATGACTGGCTTATAGTTGAAGCAAACTTTTGTAAATAGAACTTTATAAAATAGATAATGTGGAAATTCAGTGCCCACTAGCAAATTCTGAAAGAGAATGTTCTCATTATTTCATATTGACTAATGTCATTTTAATTTATATCAATTATTATCTACTTGAACAACAACAAAATGATACCTCTCAACCAACATTAACTAAATTTCAAAAGCTAGTGGAACTATATAAAATATATCATGAATAAATACTACCATTCTCAGCTGCATAATTTTCTGTAGCACAATGTTTTACACTGTTAGTTTAAGCCTTCTTTATCTTCCATAATTTGAGGTGTGAAATGTGGTATTTTATGAACTGGTGACATTGTTTGCTGATCTTTATATTTCGGTATACATTGAAGACATAAATTGAAGTATGTGTGCATGAACTAATATTGAACAAATATATGATCCTCAGGAAGTAATTTTAAAATGACTTAAATAAAATAAATTATATGCTACTGAAAAGCTATCATCATGTTATTGAAGACAAGTTTCTTCAATATTTTACAACTTTCCAACAACCCAGTTGTATAACCTTTAGATATTTATGTATACACATACATGTAGATACACTCCCAAATTATTTACTCATGTGTCCTCTTACAATCTATTAGGTAATACATACTTATTAGATTTATATAGAAATGAAAGCCATAAGTGATTAAAAAATAAGCTGCTATAAAATTCAGGACTGAGGCACCAGATAAGTTTTCAGGAATGAATATGACTTCCCTCATAATCCAAAGAGCACATTAAAACAGGTGTACAGCTGGTCATCAGTGACATTTAGTAGGAAAACAAAATATAACTAGAGGTAGGCTGAGGGAGTTCTATATATATGAGCATAGATTATTCTGTTCATAGGTACTGGGAAAGCAAAATATAACTTTGTTTAGAAGGAATATCAAGGTGTATGGTAGAGCTCCAGAATTGTAGAAAAATGGATGTTGAACCAGTACCTAGGCAGAAATTTGGATATGGAATTAAAATACAACGACCCAACTATTAAAACTAGAGAATAAGGCAAAGGCTCAGCTATAGAAAAACTTTCTAGTTCACTCATTAATCAATTCAATTAAAATATTAATTGAGAAATTACCAGGAATTTAGGTATTGAGTATATGAAGAGGAGAAGGATACTCATCCTCTCAAGAAAAAGAATATTTGGAGACAGACATGTGACAAATGCAGTGGGGTGTTTTGTGAATTGTAATTGAAGTCTTCCCAAATCACAACAGTTGACACAAAGTGGATGTTGGATTTAACAGGAGCCACAGAGAAGTTCCTAGATATGCTAAATCTGTATTTGTGCATGGCTTGCAAGGCTTCTCTTAATGGTTATAATGAGCAATTTGCAAAGAACATTTAAAGAATGAAAAACAACAATATGCATAAAAATGTAAAAGCAAGAAAAATCCTGGCACATTCTCAGGATGGAATAACATGATAAAGAAAGAAAACTATCTGGGAGAGAAGTGGCATGGATTGAGTCTGGGAAGGATAGGGCGGTACCCAGATTGAGAAGCACTGACTGTACAGAAATAAAGCTGAAGTTTTCATCCGTGTGACGTTGTGGGTCCTGAAAGTTTCTATATTTGTGGAGTAAAGGGAGTAGTCTCACATTTTAGAAAATCAGTTTAGAGGCAGTAAATATTGGTCTGTTAGAAAGATTGGAAGAAGCAAGACAAATTAATGAAAATACTGAAATGCTCAAGGCCAGAGATGATGAGAAACTCAATAAATGTAGTGACTCAATGAAGAAAATGGATATTTTAGAAATATTTTGGAATTTAGATAATAAGGCTTCGTTGATTCTCATAGGTGAGACAGAAGAGAGGGATCACACCTGGATTTCTGTGCCAGAGAATTTGTAGGTGGTAGCATCATTCACTGCCTCAGCACTCTGCACTGAGGTGGAATTAGAAAATATTTCAGAAGGCAGTAATGACTGACTTAAGAATTTCTGTGGTAGATGTATTTGTGGAATGCACCAAACATATTAGCTGAGAATCTGTATGGAATCAATGTAATACGCGCATGAAAAATTTGAGGCTGGAAAAGAAGAGTTACAATGCATAAAACTAGACTAAGATAAAAAAAAAAATAAACACACACTAAAAGACATCCTGCAGTGTCAATTTCTTGTAATTAGAGTTGAGAAGAATTTGCCTATGTAGGCTGACAAAACAACTCCTTGTCTGTCAGTGTTCTGGTTTTCATCATAAAACCTTTTAGCAGGTTCTGATTATTTACTTCCATGAAGAGTTAAAGTATAATGATTAGCCTATGACTCATCTTGTTTGTTTCTCAATAACATTTTTAGTTTTTCCAAGAACTGACTTACCAGGGAAAATCAGGAAGCAGAAATTGGCATCCTTATTTGATCTCCTGGAAGGGAAGCCCAGACTCTGAAGGATAGTTTTCTGCAAGTAGCGTAAGAAACTCATAGACAATCTTTACAGAAAATTCACTGAGAGCCATGACTGTAGTTTCTCTATAAAATGCCAACTCTTTGCCATCCTCCCTTTGTGGTTCTGCTTTATTCGGCACCTTAGTCTATTTCTGTTGCTATAACTGATTACCACAGACTAGATAGTTTATAAAGAACAGAGATTTATTGACAGACAGTTCGGGAGACTAAGAAGTCCAAAACCACAAGGCATCTTGGAATGGCTTTCTTGTTGCTTCATTGCATGGTGGAAGGGCAAAGGCAAGGCAAGAGAGAGTGAGAGGGGTCCAAACCCCTTATAAGTCCTCTTATAAGAAACCTACTCCTGGGAACAAACCTACTCTTCTGATAATGGCATTAGTTCATTGACAAGGAAGGTGTCCCCATGACCCAAACACCTCTAGTTAGACGCCATCTCCCAACACTACCACATTGGAGATTGAGTTTACAAGTCTTGAACTTTGGAGTACACATTCATATCATAGCATACAAAGAATTATAAATAATATCAATCAAACATGATAATTAGAATATTCAAGATTATGAGTGACAAGGTTTTAAAAGCATATGAATAATCAATTTATGTGAGACTGCAAGCCAAAACTATCTATTTTTGTTCCGTGAATGTATCAAACCATAGATAATAAAAACTAGTGGTTTTTTCTAGGACATAGAAATCAATGACAGTAGGAAGAGTAGCTTCTACTTCCCAAGTGTGGAGATGATTTCTGAAGGCTACTTTGCCATTGCATGATGAATATACACGTGCACACACACACACACACACACAGAGATTTTGGATTATCTGAAAATTGCCTGACAGAAAAGAAAACAAGGAGATTAAAAAATTAGGCATGAAAATTATAGGATAATATTTGGTTAAGAAAAACTTGTAAAAACCTACTAGGAAGGTAAGAATGAAACAACTAAGAGGTTATTTAAGTGTGGAATTGGGAAGAAATTTTGAGGGAACTCAATTTTAATACCTAGTAAAAGAGAATAGCAATTGTCTCCTGTTTAATTCCTATAAAAGATGAAAGATATTAGATGGGAGAGGAAGTCTAGTTTACACTCTCACAGACCTTCTAGAAAGATCAATTTCAATCAAAGCATCATAGTTCTTACTCTGAAAAGCCAGAAATAGTAAAAAGAAACAAAACAACTAAATACACAAAATATTCTATATTGTTAGTGGTAAAGTATCTTACAAAGACATTGTTATTTTTGAAGCATAAGCAGGAGGAACCCAATTCAATTAATCAAGTTTCTCATTTGCACATTGTAAAGCAACCTGTACCCTCTATTCTTCGTCAGAAGTTTCTCTGAATACATTTGAACTGGTTCAAAGGACAAATGCCTGCACACTGGGTGGCTAAAACCTCCAAAATAGCGCTGCGCTTCTAGTGAGCATCATTTTGATTTTGTTTATTTGCATCTGTTGTAACACCAAAAGTTCCTTAAATTGAACTTGATTTGTTTGTTTAATTTCTTCTCTCAGCTTTAATGCTGTCACTTTGGTTACTTCTGGTTTGAATCATTTTTATTTTACTTTTAAAATTTATCCCTTCACAAATAACCTTAATTGACATCTGAACAATTTTCGCTTTAGCCCTTATTCTTTGCTTCATCAAGCTCAGGGAATCTTTAGTTTTATTCACCCCTACCACAAATTGTAAGTCCTAATTTATAGCATGTGTCATAGGAACTGGTGGCATTTCACCTGGATGAGAAAGGATAACTTACTTAGGTTGCATCTCACTATAAGCTACTTTTGTTTTGTCTCCCAACTTCTCTTAAGCCAACGCTGAAATACTCAACAGTTCTGAAGAATGGCTCTAGATATACTGCTGGAATTATTATTATGCATGACATGGTGAAAACTACTAGGGCATGAAACAATACTTTATATACTTCCCTTATTTTAAGTTAGCCTTTCTCTCTTTTTTTTTTTTTCCTGGAATCCAGCTGAAGAGGTAGGCAGAGAATTGCGTTAGGACTTATATAAGACTAAAGCTCCCTTAGACCAGTGAAACCCATGATTGAAATGTGACAAAGTTTTAGAAACTCCCTCACTTTAAGAGGTGTCTAATCACTAGAGTACAACAATTATATCATGGGGCCTAGAATCAATAGAGTAAAATGCAGCACCTTCTCTCTCCCACCTCAAAATATTATTGAAATAAATCAACAGCTGCTCTTAATGAAAAGAGTTTTCGATGATTTTCTTGAGATTATCTTCTCTTAATATGTGTAATAAATAGTTTCCATAATCTCATAATCCATGTATCTTGGTAGAGGTACTGTTAATACCTTGGATATAAGTCTGAGCTCTTATCCTTGGTATAACAATATTTTCCCATGAAAGTAATTTTAGAGATTGCACTGTTATAGTTATGAATATTAGATTAGCATTGAGAAAAGTAGTTCTTAATGTAAATTTAATAAGAACCAACTAAAGAACAAATTTTATTTTTACTGTAGTCAAGCTGATTATCTTATTTGGATATTATTTGAAGCTTTGTTTCTCTGCAGGAAAGAATTAATATGATTAGCCAAAGGTGTGGGCTGTTTCTGAATACATACCTACACCCCTATTTGTTCTACCTACAATGCCCTGAGTCTTGTCTATCGTTTGTGATTTTTTCCTTAAGAATCAGACACTCTCATATGTATACATATATATAGCTATTATTTTGCCCCGAAACTCTCTTCTACCAGATAGCTAATCTGTATATATACATATTATATATAATATACTATATATACATATTATATATAATATACTATATATACATATTATATATAATATACTATATATACACACTATATATAATATACTATATATACACACATATAATACATATAATATTATTAATATATAATATATATATATATATAACTCCTCTAGTTGAGATTATAAAAACAGAAAAGCATGGCTATGGGCATCTCTTATAATTTCTAAGGGGTCAATGTGACCCATTAGAATTGCCCCCACAACCACTGATCTCTGACATTCTGGACACATAAATGCAAGGAAATCTAGGTTATGCAACTGATGTTGTCACAGTCTTGTAGGGTTTAAAGAGTGTAATGAATTAAAATATCTCCCAGAAATAGTTCATGTTAAATTAGGTTGTCTGACCATGCATTTCAGGAAACTATTGTATTAAAGGATTATACCTCTGAGAGTTTATAATATCCACATAGCTCAGATGTAAATACTCAAGTAATATATACTGTGGTGGGGTATTTCTAATGAAATAAACTTTAATATATGAGACAGGGAAATGCAAATTTATCCATCAATGTTTCTCACTGGAGATATCTGGTAACATATCAGATTCTATCTTTTTCCTTTTCCCACTAACCACTGGCCCTGCAGAGGTGAATATTCTCCTATGTTACATGTTCTTCCTTTCATAAATAATATGACCTCCCTATTTTCCCATTTTTCTGAACTATAATTTTAGATGGAATGCAGAGATATGCATTTTAGCTTATAGATTCACATAATTCTTGAAATATTTTTTAAATAGTATACGTTTATATTATCAAGAAAATAAATGACTGCGCCAAAGCATATCTAGTATCTGATCGTTTCTTACCATTTGCACTACCACCATCCTGGTCCAGGCCACTGCCCCCTTAAGCTTGGATTATTGTAAGAGTGTTAAGCACTCGTCCCTCAGGGACTTTGTACTGGCTGTTACTTTGCCCTGATAGCTAATCTATCTGTCTCTCTCTTTCACTTTCTTTGGGTCTCTGTTCACATATTGCCTTAAAGAAGAATTCTCCCTTGACAACCCTAAATAAAACAGCACATGCCCCAACCTGCCCCAGACTATATCTTTACTCACCCATGCTATATATTTTTCTCCATAATACTTAATGAGACTTATGTCTTAGTTCATTATCTGATTGTATTGCTAGACTTCAGGGAAGAATTCTGTTCATATTATTTATGTACATTACCATGGTACATAGAATGATGACTGGCATATAATAGATGAATAAATCAAGATAATAAATAAATACAATTTGTTAAATGAATGGCTAGGATCATTGCTTGATAATATAATTTTGTAACTATTAGATTAGTAGCCATTTTTAAAGTTGGTAGGTGAGGTAAGGCCACTTCTTCACTTCTATAAACTTTAAATAACTGACTTAATCCCTGTGCATCAGAATTATTTGAAGAATAGAAACCTAAATATATATTGATGTGAAGTAATTTTAAAAAGTATTCCCACAAATTAATACATATTACTATTATCCATGAATACTATCTCCAGAATATTCAGTAAACTGCCATAGTGTCATACCAGGCAGTGGCTCAGCAGTAGATGATCACTTCCTCAATGCCTATTTTCAGTATGATACAAATGTATTTCTTAGCCCTGCATTACAAATGGACCTTAATTAGGAAACATAAAAAAAAGGAACATTCAAGAATATCTACTCATTCCCCTGAAAAGCCATGTGGCTTATAAGGTTAACCCAACACCTGTGGCATCTGTGACAAAGAGCCAGTGCAGAGGACTGCACTGAAAGTAGGAGAAAGAATAGTGATAACTAAGATGCAAGGGAAACTTATTATTGAATACATTGTATTGTACCCTTGAGATGACAGGAGAGGTTAGAGAAAAGAAGAATATAGATTTGGAGAAGAAAAAAAAAAAGCAAATAAACACACAGCTCTAGAACACTGAAGTCTAAGGGACCTATGAAAGAGATTCACAGACTCAAAGTCACAGAAACACTTGAGATATAAGAGCTTCTTAGGACATCAAAATGATAAAGGAAAAATCTTGAAAATATGGCAAGGTGAACAACTTATATACCAAAATTGAAAGAAGAATTTCAAAAATATAAATAGGAAAGTTATCAGGTTTTTAAGAGACATACTATTATGACCAGACAACATATTTCATATACTTAATAAAGCATATTTCTTTGTTTAAAATAATTTGAAGAGCAATTTTCAACAGTGTTTTTGAAAAAGGGATATTTCACCAACTTGCATATGCTAAATGGTCAATAATTTCATCATATTTAATACAAATTTTAAATATCATTTTAGAAGACCATTTTTATTGAGGGAAAAAATCTCAAGAAGAGCTAATTATTATACTTATCTCCAATGACAGATCAATTTCTCTCTCTGTTACCATATAATAATCTTGATTGTACTATACACCATCATATTAGAAAATTTGGGCTGTAAAAGTGTTGCACATTTCACAGCAATATATTTTCAACAATTATTTTATGTTCTTGTATGAAACAAAAATCATCTTTTAAGAACACACAGTATTTTTAGAAAAGAAATAATAATTCTCAATCCGGCTTACAGGATGTAAACATTATTTATATATCCAAGACCAACTTTAAGAAAAGCACCAAGAGAACTGAACTTTGCTTTGAAACAAAGTGATTGCTGAGCAGTACTTTGCAGAACATGTTTCATTCATCATCTTCTTGAGGGATATTTTGACATGAAGTTTAATTTGAGACATCGGTTACCATCTCTAAAGAATCTCACAAAGCTTATTTTCTACCATTCGTTTTTTTCAGTTGTCGGGAGTGGAACTAATCCAATTGTCAGGAATGGAACTGATCCAAAGTGCTTTTATGATCTGCAATTTCAGAAATAATCCTCATCCACCCAACTCAAATATGCACATAGGTCCCTCTTACTTGCTTAGAAAAATTTTTTTTATTAATTTAAAAGTTAGGCTAACTTTTTTTAGTGAACACAGAATGAATACAATAACCCTTAGCTATTTCAGGCAACACAGAGAATATGACAGATGATATTTTCTAAGATATGACTGAAAAGGGAAAATGGAAATAGTTTATATTTAAGACCAAGAATGTTATTTAAAAGAATTGAAAACAGGCCACATTTTTTGACTTTGAAAAATGTAAAATAAGATTAATTCTAATAAAAATGACGTTGTGTTATATTACAGAATAAATTGCAATTCATAGATTGAAAGGAGATAAAGAATGTATTATTAAGGAAATGAATACAAGTTTTTGTTGGAAAAAAATCCAACTGATATTTGGAGTTTTAATTAGCAGTAAGAGAATTCTAAGTTTGTCAAACAACACACAGTAATTTCAAGAGGAAGTTGGTATAAGCTAATTTTATATGGATAGAAACAGATTTAAATTTATTTTGAAAGATCTTATATGCATTATGTTCCCCCAAGTGAGGCTGATATTTAGATACTGTGAGATACTTTTTATTGTGAACACATATAAAATAAATAAAAATAGTCTTGTATTTAATTGCTCTCTGGGAATTCTACAATGGTATGGAAAATCGCTATATTCCTGAAATGATGTTATATAATATCCAACTACACAGTTACCTGAATGTGTTAACATAATTGATGAAAGGCCAATATGTCATGATAGTCAATATTGTTCTCAAATTTTCATAGTGATGTCCCATTTCTTGAGCATATCAATATAACCCATTCAAGTGGAAAATAATCTATCATCAGCAAAAATTTCTATTGAACATTTCCTTAAAATACCTTCAGTGAGATGCAGATACCCCAGAACAAATTAAAATAAGTGACATGAAACATTGTTTTTCATACCTTCATCACCACAAGCATTACTAAATGCCTATTTACACACATGGAAATAGAACATTTTAATTTTATTTCAGTAGTTTTGGGGGAATATGTGATTTTGGTTACATGTATAAGTTCCTTACTGGTGATTTCTTAGATTTTGGTGCATCTGTCACCCCAGTAGTTTACATTGTACCCAATGGGTAGTCTTTTATCCCTCACCCCACTCCCACTCTTTCCCCCGAGTCCCCAAAGTCTATTATGTCATTCTTATGCCTTTGCATCCTCACAGCTTAGCTCCCACTTATAAGTGAGAACATACAATATTTTATTTTCCATTCTTGAGTAACTTCACTTAGAATAATGGTCTCCAACTCCATCCAGGCTGCTGTGAATGCCATTATTCCATTCATAAATATACAATTTTGAATTTCTATTTCTTGATACACTAACAGCAACATGACAGAAAACTAGAAAAAGCATTGGGTTATCAGTTATAAGATTTAAAGTCTACTAATGTTCTTCTAACAAGTACTTTCAGTTTTGGTAAATCATTTAATCACTTTGGAAAGCCTATAAATGGACCGGGTGCGGTAGCTAATACCTGTAATTCTACTGTTTGGGGTGGCCTAGGCAGAGGGATCGCTTAAGGTCAGGAGTTTGGGACCAGTCTTGGCAACATAGCGAAACCACGTCTCTTCAAAAAATTTCAAAAATTAACCTTGCATGAGCCTGGGAACAGTGGCTCACACCTGTAATCCCAGCACTTTGGGAGGCTGAGGTGGATCATGAGGTCAGGCGTTTGAGACCAGCCTGACTAATGTGGTGAAACCCCGTCTCTACTAAAAATACAAAAATTAGCTGGGCGTGGTGGCGGGCGCCTGTAATCCCAGCTACTCAGGAGGCTGAGGCAGGAGAATTGCTTGAACCCTGGAGGTGGAGGTTGCAGTGAGCCGAGATCGCACCACTGCACTCCAGCCTGGGTGACAGAGCGAGCCTCCATCTCAAAAAAAATTAAAAAATAAAAAAAAAACTTGGCATGCTAATGTGTGCCTGTAGTCCTAGCTACTTGGGAGACTCGGGGGGCAGGAGGATTACTCGAACCCAGGAGGATAAGGCCAGGTGAGTTATGATTATTTCATTAGAGCAAGAACCTGTCTCTTAAAAAATGACTATAAATGAACTGGCTAATTTTATTAAATTTATTTATTATTTTATGAACTCCTGATTCTCTTCCCAGATAGTTTTATCACATGTATAGGTCACTAAATAACTGTTAAACAATAACATCATTTACAAATACGAAGTGCTCACATTTAGCTAAATGAAATGATTAAATGAATTTTATGCAGTACCAAGAGTCACATTTAACAAAATCGTTGTAGTTTTTTTCCTAATATGGTTCCTGTGTTATGTTTTGTTGGTATACAAACATTAAAATGACAATACGGAGTAGAGATTAAGAGTATGGACTCTGGAGTTGGAACAATCATGTTTGAATCTCACACCTAATACTTACTAGCTCTGTCTTCCTGTGGAAGTTATTTAACCTTGATTCTTAGAGTTTTCTCATCAGAGAAAAGGAAATAATAAGAGTACTTATCTCATAGTGTTGCTGTAAATAATAATAGAGCCAGTTGAAGTTGGTGCTAGCTATTGGTTTTATCATGCTTTCCATTTTCCCATGTTAACTTTTTTTTCACATGTTAGGTTTTGTTTTACAATGTTTTCATATTCAAGAACAAACTGACAGTTCAAGATGGATCTCAGAGGTCTTCAGGGTCAAAACTAATTTCATCATCATCACCATTATATTTATGTTGTTTGTGTTAAGATACAATGTGTTCACCACATTTACTTCTGAAAAGTTACTTTAAAAAACAAGATGGTGTTAGTCTTAAATAATTATGCATTTGAAGAAAATTTTCAATGTGCTTTCACAGTAGAGTAATGCGTATTTAGTTTTTGTTGTTGTTCTATTATAGAAAGCCTAGATTATAAAATTGTGTGTGTGAATTTTAAAATGTCTAATTTTTTAATATAGGTGCCATTTATTTTACTTTATTTTCCCTCCATGATATTTAGAGAATGTTGTGCAAACACTAATCACACTGTGATTACTAATCACTTTTATTGTATTTCATTCAGTTCAGTTGAATTAAACTTTCTATATACAGTAGCTGAGAATTGGATTTATGTGTTTTGACAAACATGGTGTATTAGTCTGTTCTCACACTGCTATGAAGCAATACTCGAGACTGAGTAATTTATAAAGGAAAGAGTTTTAATTAACTCACAATTCCACATAGCTGGGGAGGCCTCAGGAAACTTATAATCATGGCAGTTGGCAAAGAAGAGGCAGGCACCTCTTTACAGGGTGGCAGGACGAAGTGAGTACAAACATGGGAAATGCCAGAACCTTATAAAGCCATCGGATCTCATGATATTCACTCACTACCACAAAGACAGCATGGGGAGAACTGCCCCCATGATTAATTACCTCCTCCTTGTCCCACCATTGACATGTGGGGATTACAATTCAAGATGAGATTTTGGGTGGGGATGGAGCCAAACCACATCTCGTGGCTATACAGTGATCCTGAAATTGTCTAAGTTAGCTAGATAAATTGAATGATACAAAATAATCTAATCTAAGAGTTACTTAGCTCACCCACACGGCCTCAACAAACCAGACAGGAAAGGCAGGAACCAATTTAATTCAATGGAATTGACCAAAAGGAATGTAGTGGTAAACACTGCCATTATTTTCCTTGTATTATTGGGATAAGATTCTCTTAATTCCTTGAACATATCTGGCTGGTAATAGATGCAGTAGTAATAAATTGTTTGGGACCATGACAACTGTATTGTGGCTGCCCTGTTTTAGCTATCTGCTCAAGGGAGAAACTGAGTAACTTACCTGAGTCTTAAAGAATTATATAAAAAAGCCTTATCTTATTCACAGGAGCCTCTCCTTCCCTGTTTTTTTCCAAATGTCTACCACAGGGAACCACTTTATTGATCAAAAGTTTCGCTATTTTTACATATGTTCTGAACTAAAAAATAGCTAACATTTGTGCCTATTGTTTTGCAAATCTTGAAATGGCTGTATAAGTTATGGGAAAGCACGCATAAAAATAAAGATGTCAAATATTAAACTGCCCCATTAGCTCTCTTCCTGTACCTGAAGATAGGACACATCTTCACTAATTATCATTTAGAAATGTGGTCTCCCTAAGATACCCAATCTTGATTTATGAACACTATGTCAAAACTGATTCTATGTGTTATTCATATTTTAATGTCAGTATGAATATATTTAGCTATGCCTTAATTGATAAAGACATGATCTGGTCCGAGAAAATGACATGATAAAGGACTATTGACACACCATCTCTTTAGAATCTCAAAAAAACACTTTTCTTTTAAGAGTAATCATTTCCTTGATCATCCATTTCCTGGGAGGGTTCTTCAAACGAGAACATGTGAGATTATTTTAGGTTGACAGCTCTCCAGTGGCAGCTTACTTAAACCAGTAATAAGCTCATTAAATCTAAAGATTTCATAGAAACTGTGATAAGAGACACAATCAACTTAAGGGCTTTTCAGGGAAAAAAATCATAAAAGTCTACTTTAGAACAACTGAATAAGAGCTATTTGATTGCCACCTTTCCAAGTATCACCATTCATTGATAGATAATGAATACCAGAAACTCACCAGGCTCAATGCTCATTTCAACAATGTACACCTTGCTTGGAATGCCCTTCATTCCTTTCATCTATCAAAATCCTGTCCACTTATCAAGGCTGAACTCAATATCTCTCTTCCATAAAATTCTCCCTGACTCTGACAGCCTTCAATTATTTCCTCCTTCTCTGAATTCTGATGGCAATTTTAGTGTCAATGATTTTGCGTAGGATTTCATCATAGCATCTTGTTTTCAACTTCTATTTTAATCGTATGAACTTGTTTTACAAAATTATTTACTAACTCTATTTGGCAGTACATGCAAAATCCTAGGAGCTTCTCCAGTCTAAAAACACTCTGATCTTTTACAGGTTAAATTATTTGGAAGACAAACTTGGAGACACATATTATTATGCAAAATATTTACTAGGAAAATGTTTATCTTTGGGTATACATCCGTGGACAGGGGATAAAGAATAATTGGGGAGAAAAATAAGTTAGGCTGCACTTTATCTTCACAATCATCTCAAATGACCCAACAGACAGCTCTGAAACTGGGATGGCTCTTCAGAGGCATTCTACATTGGAACAAGGGAGGCAGGTCTTTACATATCTCACCAAGCACTCAGTAGCTTACCTCATTAGAGGTAAGCTGTCCAGGGAAGGAGGGTGAGGCAACTCTGTCTAATCAAGGGTAATATATAAATATAAATGAAAACGGAAAGATGCCTGCTGGAAGTCCCAGCAATCGGAAAATTAAGTCTTTTTTGTTTTGAATAGAGGTTTAGGTGGCATATCCCAGTATCCACTACACATCCTTAAATAAAAACTGGTCAGGGGTACAACTCAAATATATTAATATCTACATTAACAAAGATGCAATATGGTGCTATAGAAAACTATACCCAAACAAATAAAGAATGTGAAATGCGTTTATATTTGTTTTTCTATGCAAAGCAGAACAATGCTACAGGATTATTCTGTCTTCAGAGTTTCCCAAGAGATTATGTGAGTCCTTTGTCAAGACTGCATTGCAGACCAACTTTTCAATCTGACCAGGTCTGCCTTCTTTTTTTCTGTAGCATTCTTGTTTTCCAAAGAGCATGCCTCCTAATAAAATTCCTGCTTGATAACATATATTTCAATATTTAATTTAAGAGCATATATACACGGTCCTTGGTGTTAGTAAATGCAAATATGACCTTGTTGCTTCTTTTGAACTTTCTGGAGCACTTGGGCATCTAGAACAACTGCTTCAAAACAGCAAAGAAGTTATTGAATCTAATATTACCACGTGGGATAAAAGAGCTCACTATACCATTTATTGTATGGTATATTTAATAGATAAATAGACTTTGGACTGGAAAGTCTTTCCTTAATGTGATGTCGGCTTCTATTCACAGGATAGTAGTGAGAGGTGACAGCGTGCTGGCAGTCCTCACAGCCCTCGCTCGCTCTGGGTGCCTCCTCTGTCTGGGCTACCACTTTGGCGGCACTTGAGGAGCCCTTCAGCCCACCGCTGCACTGTGGGAGCCCCTTTCTGGGCTGGCCAAGGCCGGAGCCCACTCCCTCAGCTTGTGGGGAGGTGCGGAGGCAGAGGCGCGAGCAGGAACCGGAGCTGCGTGCAGCGCTTGCGGGCCAGCTGGAGTTCCAGGTGGGTGTGGGCTTGGCGGGCCCGCACTCAGAGCGGCCGGCAGCCCGGGGCAGTGAGGGACTTAGCACCCGGGCCAGCAGCTGAGGAGGGTGTACTGGATGCCCCAGCAGTACCAGCCCACCGACGCTGCACTCGATTTCTCACTGGGCCTTAGCTGCCTTCCCACGGGGCAGGCCTCGGGACTGCAGCCCGCCATGCCTGAGCCTTTCCCCACCTCTGTGGGTTCCTGTGCCGCCCGAGCCTCCCCGATGAGCGCCGCCCCCTGCTTCATGGCGCCCAGTCCCATCGACCACCCAAGGGCTGAGGAGCGGGAGCGCACAGCACGGGACTGGCAGGCAGCTCCACCTGCAGCCCTGGTGCCAGATCCACTAGGTGAAGCCAGCTGGGCTCCTGAGTCTGGTGAGGAGGTGGAGAGTCTTTATATCTAGCTCAGGGATTGTAAACACACCAATCAGCACCCTGTGTCTAGCTCAGGGTTTGTGAGTGCACCAATCGACACTGTATCTAGCTGCTCTGGTGGGGCCTTGGAGAACCTTTATGTCTAGCTCAGGGATTGTAAACACACCAATCAGCACCCTGTGTTTAGCTCAAGGTTTGTGAGTGCGCCAATCGATACTCTGTATCTAGCTGCTCTGGTGGGGCCTTGGAGAACCTGTGTGTGTCAAAACTTTGTATCTAACTAATCTGATGGGGACATAGAGAACCTTTGTATCTAGCTCAGGGATTGTAAACGCACCAATCAGCGCCCTGTCAAAACAGGCCACTCCGCTCTACCAATCAGCAGGACGTGGGTGTGGCCAGATAAGAAAATAAAAGCAGGCTGCCGGAGCCAGCATTGGAAACCCGCTGGGGTCCCCTTCCACGCTGTGGAAGCTTTGTTCTTTTGCTCTTCGCAATAAATCTTGCTACTGCTCACTCTTTGGGTCCACACTGCTTTTATGAGCTCTAACACTCACCGCGAAGGTCTGCAGATTCAGTCCTGAAGCCAATGAGACCATGAGCCCAGTGGGAGGAACAAACAACTCCGGATGCACCACCTTAAGAGCGGTAACACTCACTACGAGGGACTGCAGCTTCACTCCTGAGCCAGCGAGACTACGAACCCACCAGAAGGAAGAAACTCCGAACACATCTGAACATCAGAAGGAACAAACTCCAGACGCACCACCTTAAGAGCTGTAACACTCACCGCGAGGGTCCGCGGCTTCATTCTTGAAGTCAGTGAGACCAAGAACCCACCAATTCTGGACACAGTAGGAGACCACAACCACATGGTAACTGCTTGTAGAGTATAAAACGGCTAATCAGTGTTACTTTTATGAAATCTCAAGACCCAGTGATAAACTGCAGGTGGGAGCATCAGTGAAGATCTGAGATTATAAGGTGGTATAGAGCAGCAATGCATTATGAGAGAGGTATGTTGCAAATAGTACGTATGAGGAATAAAAGTAAGTAGTTATCAGAAATCAGAGGAATTTAGGAGAGACGAACTCTTAGAGAATAATTTAGTAGTGACAAGGGGCATTGCATCATTGGAAAGAACGGATAAAAGGATTGGGGACATAAGGGATATGAGAAATTAATCTTAAAACTTCACAGATATTAAATTAAAATGCAAAATAGCAAATATAGGTAATGTAATGATATTTTTCATGTTAGTTTTACAAGTGTGTGTATGCATGTGTTTTCTATGGGTTGTAGGAAAATAACCATAATCTGGTAAAAAGCAAGCAACATCAATACTAACTATTCAGTATGTACCAAATAATTCATTACATGTCTAGTATTCAACAAAATAATACCTAATACAAAAAGTATTCACTGAGTGTCTGCTATCAGCCAGTAAGTGTTCTTGAGGCTGAGGCTAAATAATGAACAAAACAGGAAAAAATTCCTGTCCTTCTGATTATTTGCATTCTAATAAGTAATCACATTCTTAGAGATCTTCTTTCCAATCATTTTCTAATATTTCCTCACATATAGGAAAGGCTAATATATTAAAAACTGATACCAAACTCCATCTTGCTAGGATTCTAGGTGAGAACTAATGTGTACCTGTTAGATAAACTCATATGTGATTTGAAGTTAGAAATAGAATAGAAGCCATCTTCTACCCTTCTTTCAAAGTGGGCACACCTATGTAAACATACCCCTAAAATCCAAAGAAGCTAAGAGGCCAAAGAAAGAGACTGACAAATCCAGTTTCTCAAAAACAAACATTTAATAGCGACTTAGAAACAGAAGCCATGTCTGTGTCTCAGGCAGGGGTGAGACAAGATGATGTATCCCTGCACCATTACCCTCTAGACCCAGAGCTTATATACCATAGTACAGGGGTGGTTCCGAAGGGATTTTTAGGACAATTGAAGTACAATAACATCAAGGCTGTTTTAACCTAAGGCCCATATTTATGGTAAGTATGTGCTCTTACACAAGGAACAATAGATAAACTGGAAATCTTAGAGGTTTTCCTGGAATTGGGATTAGTCAGAAGTCAACATAGAGGAATACCATCCAAGATGGACTTGCTTTGGCCTCCACATTCCTTTATTAACTGGTTTCCTGCTGACAAGCTTGTCGATGAAATTTTTCCTACAGAGTTTTGGCTCAAAAATGGATGCTGAGAAGCAATTGTGGCAGCAGAAGAATGAAGGATTCTTGATTCTATGTTTGTGATTACATATAAAGGTATATGTTCTTGTACTCAAGACTTGTGTTGCAATTTCATGGGTAGTAGATTACTAGTGATTCTGTTTTAATTTTTCTAGTACTCATTCTAGGCTTACAGTTTTGGCTGATCCTACAGACATTTCAACAATTTTGTTGGTATTTAATCATCTACATAAAAGTCCTTCTTATTCAAAATACCTAAAGTGATTACTGTTTCTCTCACTGTGCCCATACTGCTAGTTCAAGTACAACATTGTCCTATCACTCAAGATGTTTATAATGTAAAAAAATCAGTTAGCATATACCTCTTATTAGAGGTTGGTTATATTCTTATATTCTGTTTCTAATTCATTAATTTTATCAGACTGGAAAAATCTACAGGAGAGTAAAATTAATCCAAACACATAGAAATAATACTCTGGTTGCTTTGCCAGATAAATGCAAACAACATCTTTTGCATTATAACTAGACTCAATTATTTTCAGTAATAATGAAATAATCCTGAATAATTCCTTTCCTATTAGCAGTGGACTTCCAATGCAATAAAATAATACAGCTTTTCCCAAAGTCCTCAGTATGACTCGTATTGAGTACAAGACATAGTATTTGCTTCCATCCTATGATAATAAACCCAGACACAACTTTCATATCTCATCCTAAGGAAGAAGATGTGTTTACATTAGAGAATAATGTTCTACTTCTCTCGTTCTTGTATAGAAGCAGTAGATGTGACAGCTGCCATATATAAAGTCTCATAATTTCAGGATTCCTCTTCTTTTGTGAAAACTTCTGTTTTTGCTTAACAAGGATGTTCAGCTTCCTAGCATTTTGTACTTAATTCTTGATAATATTTGACTACTAAGCCAATACCATTTTGTATGTATGTAATGCATGAATGCATCCTAGGTTTTGTCACATGTGTCCTGGTTAGTTAGGAAATATGTTTGACAGCAGGGAAACAATTCCCAAAGCACACTACCTTAAGCAAGATAAAAGCTCATGTAAAATTCCAGAAGTAGGCTGTCCGGGCCTGCTATGGCAATGTTCAGTCTTCATGCACCCATCATGATTAAAGATGGAACTGTAGCCATCACATCCATATTCAGAGCAACAGAATGAAGAAAATGGTAGAAGAAGGCCTGCAGTCCCCAGTTAAAGACAGATGCCTTAAGAGGCTACTTCTGCTTATATTCCACTAGCCAAATTTTAGGTACATGGCCAGACCTAGCTGTAAGAGAGACTAGGAAATATTGTCTTTATACTGAGTGATCATATGTCTAGATAGATATCTATTGCTGAGGAATAAGGGGAGAATACTTATTAGTGAGACATTAACAGTATCTGCTCTACCTTATGAAAGAGATAATTCTAATCTTGTAAAAACTCTATAAACTACAACATGATTCTTTTTTTTTAGGCTAGTATAAATTTTTACAACTAAAAACAGGCATGGACAAAATAAAAAAATATAATATAGACCAATCTAGTAAAATGCTCAAATTAAAAAATGCTAAATAAAATACTAACACACACACACACAGACACGTACCAGCAGTGTGCTTATTTTTGGAATTTTTATTACAGGTGGTTCATCCAGAGAAAAGAGAACATTTCTTAATATAAAAGATGGCTTTAATAGATGAAAGAACAAAAAATATGTATATGGTAATTTTCACAGGTAGAAAAAAACACATTAACAAAAGTTGAAAGGGTATTTAGTCAATCATTCAACATCTATATATTTGAGACTTACTATGTGTCAGGCAGTCACAATTTCAGGAACTGGGGATATGATGATAAATTTTTTTTAAAAAACCTTGCTCTCATAAAGCATAAATTCCAGCAAAAATATCTCTTCAGAAATTAATTATAAAGGAAAATTGCTTAACCTGAAAAAGGGTATCTATCAAAAGCAGGTTAGTTATAATACTTGATGGTGACACTTTACAAGCTTTCTCACCAAAGGTATAAATAAGTATGAACGCTTTATATCACTGCTATTTTACACATTATTTGAAAGGCCCTGGTAATTACAATAAGGAAAAAATGACTTGGAGAGAGAACATTCAGAAAAAAACAGATTAAAGACCCCTGTCGTCTTATGAAATTGAGACAGAAGATTTCTATGGGAAAACTAAAACAACATGATTGTCTCTAAATATTTTCAAATAAAATTTACTACATAGCACGAACAAATGAGCACCTCAAAAAGTCCTTTCAAGTTATTCAAGATATAATGCACTATTTAGAATGTGATACTAATATGATGGAGGCTTTTTATGAAAAAATTACTTTAGATATTTTCCTTATACAAATAAAAACTAATAATCGTAAATAAGAAGGTCAAATCTCTGAAACTAATAAAAAGTAAGGAAGACTACATTATGCCTTTAATAAAAGGGTAGAAAAAAGCACAAATAATTTAACTGAGAAAAAATTAATTTGAATGTACTCATTTTAATTTTTTTCACAAAATATCACCATCAATGAAGTGAAATTACAAGTCTCAGAATCAGACAACTTGTTTTTACCACATATCCAATGTCAACAAAGAAATAAAAAAGCAAACAATTCAACATATTAATTACCAAAAGAATAAAATTTACTCAAAACATAGAGCTTTATATAATATACGTTCAGTTCTGTAAATAATTAGGAAAATGCAAACCAAAATAATCTTGAGTAATCATTTAACAAACTTCAGATTAGCAATCTTTATAAAGTGTGTTATAAATTAAAGTATTTGAGATACGACTGAATAATTCTGGTGGAATTCAGAATTTGTACAAATTTGTTGGATAGAAAAGTGGAAGTTGATAATGACCCTAGTATTCACTTCTGAGCCAGGACCCTAGAAAAATTCTCACTCATCTGCCCAAACATATATAGGTATGACCACTGGAGCCTTGTTTGCAAAATCAAAAGTTATAACTAACTTAGTTACTACAAGTAAATTGATGAATAAAGTGGATATTTTACAATAAATCATATATAAAATTTAAGTGATTTATAAAGTCTATCAGAATAAATACATATCAAAAACATGATATTGAAAGAAAAATTATACTGTGGAATAATAAGTATTCTCCAAAATACAGTGCATTCTTTTTAAAAATATTCTTATATAGAAATAGTATGAAGACATGCAAAAATGCTAAATATTAAATATACTATAATGATTAGATGAAGAAAGAAAAGAGAAGAGAATAATGTTTGATTTCTTGTATTATCTTGAAGTATTAACAAAACTAGAAAAGAAAATATTGCATATCCTGGTTATTTTCCCTCCCTTTGA
Organism: Pongo abelii; assembly: GCF_028885655.2. Taxonomy (NCBI): domain Eukaryota; kingdom Metazoa; phylum Chordata; class Mammalia; order Primates; family Hominidae; genus Pongo; species Pongo abelii. The sequence continues at coordinate 73,634,377 of NC_071999.2, forward strand.
AGGTTATTTTAATGAAGATGATTTCAGCAGAAAACAATAATTACAGTTTTAAGATAGCCAATTAGTTACTATGCATTTACTGTGAGGTAAAGGTCTCTAAAAGCAATAAACACTTGCTTCCAGTTAATTTTAAAGCCCTTTGGTTCATTGTTACTATTTAATTTCCAAAGTAATTTCCATGCTAATTAAAACCTTTAGTACCTGCACTGAAGGATCTTATCAAAAGCAACTTAATTTTTTATGAATCTGAAAAATACATCTAGCCTTTGAAAATTTGAAGTAATGAAATGTGGTAACAGGGAAAGTGTTGCATTACAGGGTTGAGAATGGTGCTCTCATAAGCCACGTGCCACTTCCTCACTTACCTTTCCCCTCAGGTACAATTAATTATTAAAAATTTATTGAACAACATGTAAATTTAGAAGAGCAAATGTTCGCAAGTAAGTCTTCATTCTCTATTCTTATTTTCCACATAAATTTGAGCCTTTATAAAAGGAAATTTTTATGGTCGGCTACAGTCTCCATATTGAAAAGAGGTGAAAAGATTTGTATCTGAAACTATTCATTCAATAGTTTTGAGCACCTAATAGATGTAAATATTGTGCTGCAATTTGAGGCTACAAACAGGTGAAAACATGTCTTTCCTGCCTTCAGGGGTTCAATTAACTTTAATTTTTTTAGTTGATGATAATATTAGAATAATTAAATAAATGTATGTATTAGAAAATAATCTATTCTGTGACTACTACATCAAGAGCATCCAATACAGCCAATGTAACATTGTGATTAAAATTGTCAGTGCTGGACTCTGCTGCACACTACCTATGTGACCTTGAAAAATTATGTAACTTCTTTAAACCTTGATTTCCTCATTGGTAAATAAAACTAATAATATTTCATTGAATTGTTGTTAGGAAGAAATTGCATTACTGCACATAGTGAAATGTTTGAAACCAGTGTGACTTTGCTAATTATATTGTTATTAGGTTCTCACTCCAAAATTTTATGATGCCAGCAAAACTGTTTAATAAACTGATTATTTTCCATGCAACACATTATAGATTGACTATTGAAATGAAAGCTCAGTTTGGAAATGAATTAATTACCTTTAGTTGTGACCAAAATGCTCAGTTAATATATGTAACTTATGTTCACAATGTGATCCTTATGAATGAATGCATTTTGAATTAATAATTGAATAAAGCCAACTCTGAGCCAACTTCATTTTTGAAATATTTTGTGCAATATATGTCACATATATGGACACATTTGGTTCTGTTTTTTTATGTTGAAATAAAAGAAGATCAAAAAAAGTAAATAATATAGAGAAATGATCCTTTTAAGGTGCTCTATAGAAAGAATATAGTTGAATTTTGACAAAAATTATATGAATTATAGGCACAAACATTTGTGTTGATAAAATCCTTGATTAACCATCTTGAGTCAACAGCATATGAGCATTTATATAAGATAATAAAATAAGAAAAAATACCTGAATAAAAGTAGTAATGAAGTTGTAAATCACTGAAAGACAAGAAAAGATTCTCAAACTGTGAGATAGAATATTAATTGCTAAGAATGTCATGAGTTTTAGAAGAGGAGATCATCCAAATGTCTCTGCTATACAGCATTCTGTACACTCTTTTGTGTAATACAGTAGTTCCCCCTTATTCATACAGGATATGTTTCAAAACCCCCACTAGATGCCTGAAACCACAAAAAGTACCAAATCATGTAAATGATATGTATTTTCCTATACATACATACTGTGTAGAGTGATGCACAGTATGTATGCTGGGCAGAGCAATGGTTCAGATTCCAGGCAGGAAGGAGCTGGACAGCAAAAGATTTTATCACACTACTCAGAATTGTGCTTAATTTAAAACTTTTAAAATATTCCTATCTGGAATTTTTCATTTAATATTTTTGAAACACGGTTGGCCACAGGCAGCTGAAACTGCAAAAAAGATGAGGGGAAACTACAGTACTTATATCTGCTCTTTCAATTTATTTTTATTTTTATTTTATTTATTTATTTATTTATTTATTTATTTATTTTTATTTATTTTTTTTTTTGAGACTGAGTTTTGCTTCTGTTTCCCAGGCTGGAGTGCAGAGGTGCAATCTCTGTTCACTGCAACCTCCACCACCCAGGTTCAAGCCATTATCCTGCCTCTGCCTCCCAAGTAGCTGGGATTACAGGCACCTGCTACCAGGCCTAGCTAACTTTTTGTATTTTTAGTAGAGACGGGCTTTCATCATGTTGGACAGGCTGGTCTCAAACTCCTGACCTCAGGTGATCCACCCACCTTGGCCTTCCAAAATACAGGGATTATAGGCATGAGCCACTATGCCTAGCCATAGCTGCCCTTATAAATCCCAAAGACATGGGCAGTATAGACATACCTACAAGGTTTTGTGAATTTAGTTCCAGACAAATGAAATAAAGATAATCATACAATTTTTTTGGTTTCCAAGTGTATATAAAAGTTATGTTTAAAGTATACTATAATCTAAGTGTGCAATAGAATTATATCTAAAAAAGAATGTACATACCTTAATTTAAAAATACTTTATTGCCAAAAAACGCTAACAATTGTCTGAGCCTTCAGCAAGTCATAATCTTTTTGCTGGTGGAGTGTCTTACTCTGATGTTGATGGCTGCTGACTGAACAGCGTTGTTGTTGCTTAAGATTGGGATGGCTGCAGCATTTTCTCAGCATAAGACAACAATGAATTTTGTGCATTGATTGACTCTTCCTTTCCTGAAATATTTCTCTGTATCATGTGATGCTGATTGATAAGATTTTATGCACAGTAGAATTTCTTTCAAAATTGGAGTCGTCCTTTCAAACCTTGCTGCTGCTTTATCAGCTTAGTTTATATAATCTTCTATAACTTTTGTTGTTGTTATTTCAACAGTGTTCACAGCTTTTTTACCAGGAGCAGTTTTTACCTCAAGAAACCACTTTCTTTGCTCATTCATAAGAAGCAACTCCTCATCCATTAAAGTTTTATCATGAGAATGCAGCAATTCAGTCACAGCTTCAGGATGCACTTTAAATTCTCTATTTTCAGAACCTGTGCAGTTACTTTCCACATTGATGTCTTTAACCTCCTAAAGTCATATGTGAGGACTGGAATCAACTCCTTCCAAATTCCTGTTACTGTTAATATTTTGATCTCCTCTCTTTAAACACAAATGTTCCTAATAACATCTAGAATGATGAATCCTTTTCAGAAGGTTTTTACTTTATTTTGCCTAGATCCATCAGAGGAATCATTATTTATGCCAGTTCTAATCTTACAAAATGTATTTCTTAAATAATAAGACTTGAAAGTCGAATTTCTCCTTCATCCCTGGGATGCAGAATGGACACTGTGTCAGCAGGCATGAAAATGACATTAATCTCCTTGAATATCTTTAATAGAGATCTTGGGTGAACAGGTGCATTGTCAATAAGAAATAATGTTTTTAAGGGAATCATTTTGCTGAGCAGTAGTGTTACAGGATAAACAGATTTGTATGGCTGTTGCACTGTAACAGACCAATACACTGAGACAGCAAAGTTTGCAGCAGAGAAAGAGTTTATGTTCACAGGGCAGCTGAGTGAGGAGATAGAAGGAGACCACCAAATTCATCTCCCTGAGGAGTTCTGGACCGGGGTTTTATGGGGATTGTGGTGGGCAAGGGGATGTAAAATTTGGGTCATTGACTGGTCAGGCTAGGAGGGATGAAATCATCAGGATATGAAAATTCTTTGCATTCTTTGGTGAGTCAACTGCTGGCGGGATCCTTCAGACCAACTGACATCAGTAGTTTCATCATGATGCAAGGCCTGAAAGAATATCTCAAATTGAAAACATAAGTTTCACAATGTTCAAGTTGTCATCTATAGAAAGGTTTAGGGGATCTATAATCTTGTGACAGGGTTTATGCAATTCCGGGGCAATAAGCAATGAACAACTACAAGGAAGAAGGTCAGAGAGCAAGCTGACCTACTAATTAATGCTCAATGTGCTGTGAACTTGGTTAGTTTTTGTTTCCCTCTTCCCTTTTTCTCGATTAATTTTGTCAAGTTTGTAACATTGATTTCAGTAGGTTTCAATATTGTGCTTAAAATATCCAGTAAAAAATGTTGTGAACAGATGTGCTGTCATCCAGGCTTTGTTGTTGCACCTAAAGAACACAGACAGAGTAGATTTAGCATAGTTCTTAAGGGCCCAATAATTTTTAGAATCGTAAATGACCATCGGCTTCAACATAAAGTCAGTAGCTATCTTGGCCCTTAACAAAAGGGTCAGTCAGTTTTTGAAGCTTTGAAGCCAGGCATTGGCTTCTCCTTGCAAGCTATGAATGTCCCAATGGCATCTTCTTCCAATACAAGTCTGTTTAATTTACACTGAACATACGATGTTATTGTTGTTGTTATTTTGCAGTGTAGCCACCTTCATCAGTTATGTTGGCTACATCTTCTGGATAACTCTACTTTTATGTTATGGAGATGACTTCTTTTCTTAAACATTATTAACCAGCCTCTATTATCTTTGAAATTTTCTTCTTCAGCTTTCTCTTTTTTCTTAGCTTTCTTTTTGCTTTGGCTTCACGAATGATGTGGCCACTTTGGTTTTCTATCCAGACCAGTAAAACTTCCTTCACATCAGCAAAAAGGCTGTTTCCCTTTATCATTTGTGTGTTCATGGGAGAAGCATTTTAAATTTACTTTAAGAGTTTTTTTCTTGCATTCAGAACATGGTTAACTCTTTGGAGCAAGAGGCTTAGTTTCAGACCTGTCTTGGCTTTCAACATGTCTTCCTCACTAAACTTAATCATTTTTAGCTTTTGATATTAAGTGAGAAACATGAGAATCGTCCATTCACTTGAACACTTAGAGGTCACTGTTGTGTCTAATTTCAGTATTGTTGTGTCTCAGGAAACAGGAAGGCCTGAGGATAGGGAAAGAGATGAAGGAATGGCCAATAGGTAGAGCAGTCAGAACATACAAAAAATTTATGAAGTTCACCATCTGTATTAGCCTCATGCTGCTAATAAAGGCATACCTGAGACTGGGTAACTTATAAAGGAAAGAGGTTTAATTGACTCACAGTTCAGCATGGCTGGAGAGGCCTCAGGAAACATACAATCATGGTAAAAGGGGAAGCAAACAAGGAGAAGTCCAGAGCAAAGCAGGGCAAAAGCACCTTATGAAACCTTCAGATCTCATGAGAACTTACTATCACAAGAACAGCATGGTGGTAACTGCCTCCATGGAGGTAACCCCCCCACCGGGTCCCTCCCACAACACATGAGGTTTGTGAGAACTACAGTTCAAGATGAGATTTGGGTGGGGATACACCCGACCCATATCATTCTGTCCCTGGCCCCTCCCAAATCTCTTGTCCTCACAACTCAAAACACAATCATGCCCTTCCAACAGCCCCCAACATTTTAACTCACTCCAGCTTTATCTCAAAAGTCCAACTCCAAAGTCTCAACTGAAACAAGGGAAGTCCCTTCCACCTATGAGCCTGTAAAGTCAACAGCAAGTTAGTTACTTCCTAGATACAATGAGAGTACAAGCATCGGGTAAATACACCCATTCCAAATGGGAGAAATTGGCCAAAACCAAGGGCTTACAGGCCCCAGGCAAGACCAAAATCCAATACGGCAGTCATTAAACTTTAAGGTTTCAAAATGATCTCCTTTAACTCCATGTCTCACATCCAGGTCACACGGATTCAAGAGGTGGGCTCCCACAGCCTTGGGCAGCTCTGCCCCTGTGACTTTGCAAGGTACAGCCCCACTCCCAGCTGCTTTCATGGGCTAGCGTTGAGTGTCTATGGCTTTTCCAGGCACACAGTGAAAGCTATTGATGGATCTACCATTCTGAGATTTGGAGGATAGTGGCCCTCTCCTCACAGCTCTACTAGGCAGTGTCCCAGTGGAGACTCTGTTTGGGGGCTCCAACCCCATGTTTCCCTTCTGCACTGCCCTACCAGAGGTTATCCATGAAGGCTCTGCCCCTGCAGCACACCTCTGCCTAGACCTTTAGGTGTTTCCATACATCCTCTGAAATCTAGGCAGAGGTTTCTAAATCTCAATTCTTGTACATCACGTGGAAGCTGCCAAGGCTTGGGGCTTGCACCCTATGAAACCATGGCCCCAACTATACTTTGGTCCCTGTTAGCCATGGTTGGAGTGGCTGGGACACAGGGCATCAAGTCCCTAGGCCACAAACAACAGGGGCACCCTAGGTCCAGCCCATGAAACAATTTATTCCTCCTAGGCCTCTATGCCTGTCAAGGGAGGGGCTGCTGCAAATGTCTCTGATATGCCCTGAAGACATTTTCTTCATTGTCTTGGTGATAAATATTTGACTTCTTGTTACTTATGCGATTTTCTGCAGCAGGCTTGAATTTCTCCTCAGAAAATGCATTTTTCTTTTTTATTGCATCACCAGTTTGCAAATTTTCCAAACTTTTATGCTCTGTTTCCTCTTGAATGCCTTGTCACTTAGAAATTTCTTCCACTAGATACCCTATATCATCTCTCTCAAGTTCAAGGTTCCACAGTTCTCTACGGTACGGGCAAAAAGCCACCAGTCTCTTTGCTAAAGTGTAACAAATGTCACCTTTGCTCTAGTTCCCAGCAAGTTCCTCATCTCCATCTAAGACCACCTCAGCTTGAATTTCATGGTCCATAGCACTATCAGCATTTTGGTCAAAACCGTTCAACAAGTCTCTAGGAAGTTGCAAACTTTCTCACATCTTCTTGTCTTCTGAGCCCTCCAAGTCTCCAGGAAGTTCCAAACTTTCCCACATTTTTGTCTTCTTCTGAGTCCTCCAAACTGTTCCAGCCTCTGCCTGTTACCCAGTTCCAAAGTTGCTTCTACATTTTCAGGTATCTTTACAGCAGTGCCCCACTACCTGGTAGCAATTTACTGTATTAGTGTGTTCTCATGCTGCTAATAAAGACATACCTGAGACTGGGTAACTTATAAAGGAAAGAGGTTTAAGTGACTCAATGGTCAGCATGGCTGTAGAGGCCTCAGGAAACTTACAATCATGGTGGAAAGGGAAGCAAACACATTCTTCTTCATATGGCAGCAGGAAGGAGAAGTGCAGAGTGAAGTGGGGGAAAAGATCCTTATAAAACCATCACAACTCCTGAAAACTCACTTGCTATCATGTGAATAGCACAGAGGTAACCACCCCCATGATTCAATTACCTCCCACTAGGTCCCTCCCATGACACATGGGGATTATGGGAACTACAGTTCAAGATGAGATTTGGAAGGGGACACAGCCAAACCATATCACTATCTTGTATGGGTATGGACTGTGGCACCCCAAAACAATTATAATAGTAGTATCAAAGTATTTCTATATCTGTTACCAATCACCATATCAGATATAAAAATAGTGAAAAGGTTTGAAATATTGCAAAGTTTACCAAAAGGTGACACAGAGACAAAAAGTAAGCACATGCTGTTTTAAAAAAACAATGGTGCCAATAGATTTGCTTGACACAGGTTAGTCACAAGACTTTGATTTGTTAAAAATGAAGTATGTGTGAAGAATAATAAAACTCAGCACAATAAAACAAGATATGCCTGCATATTCATGTATTTGCCCATTTGTGATTTCAATAAATGTTTTTAAATGTCCACTTGATTGAAGTGACACTCTGATTGAAGTCTTAATGTGTTCTTTGAGTTTTGTAAAATATTATATAACTGCTAGGGTTCTGGTAGATACCCAGAAAATATTTGTGATTTACCAACAAAAGAATGATGGTTATGTGTGCTAGGTTTGTACTGGGAGAAAAAAAATCCCAACACTGCCACATTAGATAAATTAGTCAAAACTGGTTTAGAGTAGCAAGTTGAAAAATAAATCATAGTAACTAAGTTACACCAGTTAAAACATAAATTTTTTTAAAAAATCATAAAATATAAAATACTATACATGTTAAAAAGACCAAATACAGTTCTATTTTTTTTGTCTATTATAAATGAAGCTGCAGTTAATATTTGTGTATAAGTTTTGCTTTAAGTTTTTACGTCTTGTGGGATGTTACCCAGGAGTGTATTTGCTGGGTAAAATGGCAACTCTATATTTAACATTTTGAGGAACTGCCAAACTGTTTTTCAAAGCATCTATACCATTTTATTTTCCAATCTGCAATGTATAAGTTTTCCAATTTATCCATGTCTTTATCAAAACTTGTTAATGTCTGATTTTTTTCATTAAACCATTTTGAGGGGTCTAAACAAGTATCAAATTCTAGTTGTAATTTACATTTCCCAAATTTGCATCAACTGATGAATGAGTAAACAAAATGCAGTATATCTATAAAACGGAAAATTATCCAGCAATAAAAGAGAAATGAGCCCTATATATGCTACAAAATGAATGAACTTCAAAGGTATTACACAGAATGGAAGAAGGAAGTCACAGAAGGCTATATATTATATGAATCCATTTATATAAAATGCCTAGAACAAGCAAATCTAGGTTGACAAAAAAAGTCAGTTCGTGGTTATCTAGGGTTGAGGCAAGCGATAAGTGGTGATGGTAGGATATAGGGAGTGGCTGCTAAGGGGTACAAGATCTGTTTCTAGGATGGTGAAATGTTCTCAAATTAGAATATGATGATAGTTGCATAACTGTAAATATACTAAAAACATTCAACTGTATATTTTTAGATGATAAGCCTTATTCATATGTTAAATACCAACAAAGCTTAGAGAAATAACTTCAGAATTTCAATGAAAATTCAGTAAAAACCAAGAAATTATTTATATTAAATATCACAAATTATTTCAATTTTATTTTTGTGGATACCATAATATGTGTCTTCTAGCTTTCTGAATAATCCATTTATTTATTAAATAAATATGAGTTTGCTAATTAAACATCCCAGGGACTATATTATATGTTAGCATAATAGTGGTAAAATAGATATAAAAACTTTTTCTGTCATTATGCAGCTTAAAAATTGTTAACAGCTCAATAAATGCCACTGATTTTTATATTTTTAAGCAAAAAAAACCCTTTCTTGAAAGGAACTTGTATGTACATGTAAAGGAAAGGCTGTTCTTACTGAATCAAGGGAGCCTTATCTATTCAACTTGTTCCAAGCCACCTTCTTTCTGGTCTGTGAGAAATCCTCCCAAAAATTTATAACACAGGTGAAAATTAGTACATTTAAATATAGTTTGTGGTGCAGTCTTATCTAAACTTTTATAATATCCCAAAGAAAATGCTATTATAATTATAAATAATAATCTTCATAATTATTCAATTTATTCTCACAGATTTGGCATTTAAATCTAATTTGGGACTTTTGGTAATATCAAGTTAAGTAATTGTAAGAGAAATTTTTAAAAAGTAGAGCAATAATTTAAAAGACTTCTGACAAGTTTGGAGAGCTTTATAGGGCAATGATGAAATACTAACCAGGATGCAGAAGAAGATGAAAACTTAGAGATATAATATTTGAATTTGGGGGCACTTTTTACTATACACATTTCAAATTCCTGAAGAATCAAAAGAGAACAGAGAAGCTGAGCAGAACTTTCAAAAATAACATGGATGTAGGAGATTACCAAAGAGAGAAAGGCCTAATAACTTCTACCCACCACTCCCTCCTACCTGCTCCCCCACACACATTCACATTCACAAAATTTACGTTTCAACTCTAAAAATTTATATTCTGAAAGTGAAGGTGAGCTAGAAATGAACTAGCTTGCAGAAAGTGAGCCTGAGTTTTAAACCTATTTATATTTGTAATTGCATTAAGTTGATTCAATACCTCTAGAGCCCTTAGATGACTGCCAGAAAGCAAACATACATCTGCTTTAGAGAAAGAGAATTTTATCTTAGGTTCTAAAATATATATAAATTCACTTAATTTAAAATAACTGTTTATTGTCTTTAAGGAAATGAGCAATTAGTTTAAGATTTTCTTCAGTAAACTAGAATTTATGCTACATGACCAAATGTATATTTTAGGACCAAAAAACACTTTTTGGTTCTAAATCAAGAACTCAATGGAGATGACATAACAAGATGACAGAGTAGGAGTTCCCAGGCTTCATTTCTCCCAAAAGAACAATTGGACAGCAATCCATAAATGAAAATAACTCTGGAAGAGCTCGAGAGCCCACTTTAGATGTTTTAGCTTATAAAGTGAAATTTAAAAAATGCACAAAAGGGTAGGAGGAAGAGTTTTATTTTACCTGTATCATCCTACCCCCCAGGTCAGCACTGCACAGCATGGAGAGAGAATTCCTAGGCCTTCAAGTTCCTTTTGCAGAGGAAAAGCGAGCAGAGTGAACAAGCAGCTTTTCTAATCTTTCAGGCCACTGCCTGAATGACCAGCTTCATTTTCACCTTGCCCAGATTTCTAAGGAGACTGGCATAGCTGAGACATCTGGAGATGGCTTGGGGAAAAAAGGACAAAGTCTATCAGTATCAACCACATGGCAGTAGCCAGCATGGTCCCAGTGGCTTGCTCTTCACAAGACTTGAATAACCTGCCCTTCTATTGATCACCTCAATACCCATCAAAGCTGCCAGGTACTCCGGCACCTTTAATTACTGACTACTGACAACACAGCAGTGTTCATTGTTTTGGATCCCAGATGCTTGCTCTACGAAGGACCCCAGCATCTTCACCACCAAAGAAATCAACAGTCAGAGGAGCAATAGTGGACCCATTGCAGCTTTTGCCACTCATGGCCTACAGTTGTTTGCCTTTGTAGCCTCCAGCAGCTCGAGTCACCACTACTCTGCTTCTACCCTCCCTAAATCCACCCCAGCTGGATTTAGCACCCCAGCTGCTGCCACCATGAGTGCTCTGGCTCAAGGACCCAGTGCAGCCACCGCATGCATGCCTGCAAACAGCTTCTGGCTCCCGTCAACATGAGTCCTGTTTTCTACTACCATTTTATGTGCCTGAAGCTCACCCCTGTAGCTGGGCTTACAAACACTGCCAGCTTTGGTCCCTGCAGCCATGCACATGCATGTAGCCACCTGACCCTCATACCCAGCCTCACCACCCTACACATGCCCACAGCTAGTCCCTACAGCTACACACATTCTCATTCCCACTCTGGCCCCCACGGCTATGCACATATATTAGTTTGTTTTCATGCTGCTGATAAAGACATACCCAAGACTGGGCAATTTATAAAAGAAACAGATTTATTGGACACAGAGTGCTGAGTGGTGCATTCACAATCCCTTAGCTAGGCATAAAGGTTCTCCAAGTCCCCATCAGATCAGCTAGACACAGAGCACTGATTGGTGCATTTACAAACCTTGAGCTAGACACAGGGTGGTGATTGGTGCATTTACAAATCTTGAGCTAGACACAGAGTGCAGACTGTTGTATTGACAATCCCTTAGCTAGACAAAGTTTCTCCAAGTTCCCACCAGATTAGATAGATACAGAGTGCTGATTGGTGCATTTACAAACCTTCAGCTAGACAGAGTGCTGATTGGTGTATTTACAAACCTTGAGCTAGACACAGAGTGCTGCTTGATGTATTTACAATCCCTTAGCTAGACATAAAGGTTCTCCAAGTCCCCACTAGACTCAGGAGCCCAGCTGGCTGAACCCAGTGGATCCCGCACCATGGCTGTAGGTGGAGCTGCCCGCCAGTCCCTCGCTGTGCACTTGCACTCCTCAGTCCTTGAGTGGTGGTTGGGACCGGGCTCCATGGAGCAGGGGGTGGCACTTGTTGGGGAGGCTCAGGCCATGCAGGAGCCCAGGGCGTGGGGGAGGCTTAGGCATGGCGGGCTGCAGGTCCCGAACCCTGCCCCTACGGGGAGGCAGCTGAGGGCCACGAGAATTCCAGCACAGCGCCGGCGGACTGGCACTGCTGGGGGACCCGGCACACCCTCCGCACTTGCTGGCCCGGGTGCTAAGCCCCTCATTGCCCAGGCTGGCAGCACCCACCGGCCTCTCCGAGTGCGGGGCCCTCCGAGCCCATGCCCACCCGGAACTCGTGGTGGCCCACAAGTGCTGTGCGCAGCCCAGTTCTCACCCGTGCCTCTCCCTCCACACCTCCCCACAAGCTGAGGAAGCCGGCTCTGGCCTCAGCCAGCCCAGAGAGGGGCTCCCACGGTGCAGTAGGGGGCTGAAGGGCCCCTCAAGCTCGGCCAGTGTGGGCACTGAGGCTGAGGAGGCGCCCAGAGTGAGCGAGGGCTGCGAGGGCTGCCAGCACGCTGTCACCTCTCAATACCCAAGACTGGGCAATTTATAAAAGAAACAGATTTAGTGGACTTACAGTTCCACATGGCTGGGGAGGCCTCACGATGATGGCAGAAGGTGAAAGTCATCTCTTACTTGGTGACAGACAAGAGAAGAGAGTCTGTGCAGCGGAACTCCTCTTTTTTAAAATCATCAGATCTCGTAAGACTTACTCACTGTCACGAGAACAGTGTCAAAAAGAACCACCCCAATAATTCAGTTACCTCCCATTAGGTTGCTCCTATGACATGTAGGAATTTTGGGCGTTACAATTCAAGATGAGATTTGGGTGTGGGCAAAGCCAAACCATATCAGCACACAAACAGCCAGTAGACCGTTTGGTACTTGCCCCCACGACCATGCTTACAACCATGCATGTGCACACTGTCATGTCAGATCTCATAGCTGTGCATATACACAAGGCTGGCCTGACACTTTTGTTGGCCTGTAGCTGTCCTTTACAACTGTGTACATGCATGCCAGTGGCTCTGATATCTATAGCTATATGCATACAGACTGCTGACCTCCAGTGACATGCATGTGCCTGGGGTTGGACCTGGCTTCTGCCCCTGGTCTTAGCCATGCCACCATAAACATGCCCGCAGCTGGGCTGTGATGTCATGCACATACCTGTAGCCAGTCCATGCAGCCAAGTGCATGCATAACACTAGCCCAGCCCTATAGATGCCTGCCCCAGGAACTTAGCAATGAACCTGGAGGCACTGCTAAGAACACCAACAGCCCTTGAAGCCACTGTAGAACTATCAGAGCTCTTGCCACCAAGGATCACACAGCTGTCAATGCCACAAACATCAGCTGCATAAGCTATTGAGACACCATGCTCCTCCAATTGTGGAGCTTCTACACATTTCCACACTAGAATTAGTGTCACAGTATGCTCCAGTGTACCCCCTCCCTCTTGCAGTTAAAAGTCCTTTCTTTAAAACAAAAAAAAAAATTGAGATAGGGTCTTGCTTTGTCATTCAGTCTAGAATGCAGTGGCGTGATCACAGCTCACTGCAGCCTTGACCTCCCAGGCTCAAGAGATCCTCCCACCTCAGCCTCCTGGATAGCTAGGACTAAAAGTGCATGCAACCGTGCCTAGCTAGTTTTATCTTCTGAAGAGAAGAGGTTTCACTGTGTTGCCATGGTTTGTCTCAAAATTTTGTGCTCAAGCCATCCTCTTATCTTGTCCTCCCAATCTATTGAGATTATAGCTGTGAGCCACTGGGTCTGGCCAAGTCTTTCACTGAAGCTTGTTCATAAAGTCTGTAAGAGGTTACTGCTTCTTTAAATATACAGACACTTAAGCAAGACTACAAGGATCATAAAGAATAAGGAAAACATGGCACTGGTAAGAGCATAAAATAAATTTCAGTTATGGACCAGAAAGAATTGCAGATCCATGAATCGCTTGACAAAAAATTTAGAACAATTTTTCTAAAGAAGCTCAACAATCTACAAGGGAGCACAAATAAACAATTTAACAAATCATAAAAACAATACAAGAACAAACTAGAAGCTCAATAGAGACAGAAAACATAAAATAAGCATAAATTGTGGAGCTGAAAAAGACTATGATTTAACTAAAAAATGTAATGTCATGCTCTGACAGCAGACTTGGTCAAGAAGAAAGAATAAATGAACTCAAAGACAGATCATGTGAAATCATTAGTCAGAGGAGAAAAAAGAGTAAAATCGTAAAAGCCAAATACTATATGGAACACTATTAAGAAAGCAAATTTTTCCAATACAGGAATTTCAGAAGGAAGAGAGCGAGGAAATTCACAGAATGCTTATATTTTTAAAAATTACTGAAAATATTACAAATCTGGGGAAAGATGTAAACATCTGGGTGCAAAAAGCTCTAAAATCTCCAATCAGATATACCCCAAAGAAGACCTAATCAAGACATATTATAGAAAACTGTCAACATCAACGGCAAAGAGAACTTTGAAAAGTGTGAAAGATGCATATACCATGCAAGGGGATTTTAATCAGGCTATAAGAGATTTCTCAACAGAAAACTTGCAGGCCAAGGAAAAGTGAGGTGGTATTTTTGAAGTGCTGAAAGGAGGGGAAAAAAAACTGTCAACCAAGAATATCTTATCTAGAAAGCTGTCATCCAGAAAAGAAAATGAAAATAGAAAAGATTACAAGATTTTCAAACCAAGAAAAAAATTAACAAAGAGGCAACTGTATATTCTGACCTATTAATAATTCCATTAAATGTAAATGGACAAGGGGATGGGGCAAGTTGGCTGAACAGAAGCCATCACTGATCGTTCTCTCCACAAGAACACTAAATTTAAACAACTGTCTGCACACATATAAACATCTTTGTTAGAACGAAAATTCATGTAAGCAATAAAAGTACCTGGTTGGAACTTCATATTGCTGAAAGAATCACTGAAGAGAGTAGGAAAGACAGCCTTAAATTATCAATCCCATACTCATACCCAATACCCCATCAGCAGCTCTGTGGAACAGAGAGAATCTATGCATTTGGGGAGGGAGAGCCCAGTGACTGGGAGGCTTTGCATTGAACTTAGTGCTGCCCTGTCACAGTAAAAAAAACATGCTGAACTCAGCCAGAACCCACCCATGAAGGGAGTATTTGGATCAGACTTAGCCAGAGGGGAAACATCCATCCCAGTAGTCATAACTTGACCTTGCCACCATGGGCTAAAGATCTCTGGAGTTCTAAGTAAACTGAAAGGCAGTTTAGGACAAAAGGGTTGCAATTCTTAGGTAAGTACTGATGCTGTGCTGGACTTAGAGGCAGTGGAGTGGGGTGGTACACGATCTAGTGAGGCACCAAACAGGGTGGGGTGTGGGGAGTGCTTGCACAACTGCTTCCCCAGCACCAGGCAGCGCAGTTCGCAGCAACAAAAGCGATTTCTTCCTTACGCTTGAGAAGAAAAGAGAAAAGAGTACAGAAGACTTTGCATCTTGTATGCTAGCTCCACCACAGTAGGATAGAGCACTGGGCAGAGTCATGAACTCCCCATCCTAGGGCCTAGCTCCCAAATGATGTTTCTAGACATACCCTGGCCCAGAAGGGAACCCACTGCCTTGAATGAATGGACCCAGTCCTGGCAGAATTAATTACATCCTGGCTAAATACCCCTTTGGCCTTTAATAACCAATAGCAATACCCAGGTAGTATGCCATGGGCCTTGGGTGAGACTCTCTGATATGCTGGCTTCAGGTAGCAGCTCTTTCACAGTAGGGTAGAATACCAACTAGGCTCTTGGGGTCCAGGCCTAGGCTCTTACACAGCATTTCTGGACCTACCCCAGTCCAGACGGGAACCCACTGCCCTGAAGGCCGAGTCCCAGGCCTGGCAGTATTCAACACAAGCTGACTAAAGAGCCCTTGGGACTAAAGTGAACATTATCAGTAGCCTGTCAGAACTCTTCATGGTCCAGGGGTGGCGGTGGCTATGAGGAGAGGCCTCTCTACCTGTGAAAGGGGAAATATAAAGTGAGAAAGGCTTTATCACGTGGTTTGAGTGCCAACTTAGCCACAGTGGAATAGAAGAACACCAGGTAGATTTCCAAGTTACTTGTCTGTAATCCCTGGCTTCCAGACAGCATCCCTGAACACACTCAGAAAACTACAGGGCAATATCACTGATGAATAATATGTTAATAATTCTCAACAAAATACTAGCAAAGTAAATTCAACAATATATTAGGAATATCATTCATCAAGACCAAGCAGGGTTTTTCCCAAGGGTTCAAGAAAGGGTCAACATATGCAAATGAATAAATGTAATATATCATATCAACAGAATGAAGAACAAAAGCAATATAATCATTTCAATTGATGCTAAAAGAAACATTTGATAAGGTTCAACTTTCCTTTATGATAAAACCTTCAAAAAACTGGGTATAGAAGGAACATACCTCAATATAATAAAAGACATGTATTAAAGATCCAGAGCTAGTATTATACTGGACAAAAATCGAAAGCCTTTCCTGTAAGATCTGGAACAAGACAACGATGCCCATTCTCACCACTGGTATTCAACTTAGTACTAGAAGACCTGGCCAGAGCAATCAGAAAAGAGAAGGGAACAAAGCGCATCCAAATTACAAATGAAGAAGTCAAATTATCCTTGCTTGCAGATGATATGATCTTATATTTGAAGAAACTTGAAGACCACCAAAAAACTACTAGAATTAATAAACAAATTCAGTAAAGTTGCAGGGTACACAATCAACATACAAAAATTGTAGCATTTTTATATGCCTGCAAGTGAACAATGTAAAAAAAAATCAAAAAAGCAATCTCATTTATAATAGCCACAAATAAAATAAAGTACCTAGAAATGAACTTAACCAGAGATGTAAAAGATATCTACAATGAAAAATATAAAACACTGATTAAAGAAATTGAAGAAGATACAAAATATGAAAAGATATTCCACGTTCCTAGATTGGAAAAAATAATATTGTTAAAATGTTCATACTACCTAATCTATAGATTTATGGCAATCCTTATCAAAATATCAATGACATTCTTCACAGAAAAAAAAATCCTAAAATGTATATGGAAATTCAAAAGACCAAGAATAGCCAAAACTATCCTGAACAGAAGAACAAAACTGGAGGAATCACATTACCTTGTTTCAATTTATATTACAGAGATACAGTAATCAAAATAGCATAGTACTGACATAAAAATAGACACACAAACCAATGGAAGACAATAGAGAACCCATAAAATAAATCCATATATCTACAGTGATCTCATTTTTGACAAAGGTTCCAAGCAATACTTTGGGGAAAATTCAGTCTTCTCAATAAATGATGTTGGAAAAACTGGGTATCCATATGGAGAAAAATGAAACTAGATCCCTATCTCTTGTCACAGAAGAGATATAAAAATAGATTAAAGACTTAAATCTCAGACATCAAACTATATAACTCATACAAGTAAACATTGGGGAAACTCTCCAAGACATTGGTCTGGACAAAGATTTCCTGAGTAATACCTCACAAGCACAGGCAACCAAAGCAAAAATTGGTGAATGAGACCACATCATGTTAAAAAGCATCTGCACAAGAAAGCAAACAATCAACATAGTGAAGAGATAATGGAGTGGGAGAAAATTATTTGCAAACTATCCATCTGACAAAGCATTAATGACCAGAATAGATAAGAAACTCAAACAACTGTAGAGGAAAAATATCTGATAATACGATTAAAAATGGGCAAAATACGTGAGTAGACATTTCTCAAAAGAAGACATACAAATGGCAGATACGTATATGAAAAGGTGCTCAACATCATTCATCATCAGATAAATGCAAATAAAAACTACAATGAGATATCATCTCACCCCAGTTAAAATGGCTTAAATCCTCAAAAATAGACAATAACAAATGTTAGTGAAAATGTAGAGAATGCTTGTACACTGTTGGTGGAAATGTAAATTAGTACAACCACTAAGGAGAGCAATTTGGAGGTTCCTCAGAAAACTAAAGATAGAGATGCCATACAATCTATCAATCTTACTGCTGAGTGTATACCCAAAATAAATGAAATCAGAATATCAGTGAGATGTCTGCACTCCCATGTTTACTGCAGTGCTACTCATGATAACCAAGATTTGGAAACAATGTAAGTTTCCATCAGCAGATGACTGGATAAAGAAAATGTGACAGATATATACAATGGAGTATTATTCAGCCATAGAAAATTTTAATATTTAACTTAATGACTGAGTCAGTGCCAAAGCAGTTGTTATTGAAGCCTGCATTAGGGAGACTTGGCCTGCCACATATACAACACAATGGAATACTATTTAGCCTTAGAAAGAAGTAAATCCCGCCATTTGCAACAACATGGAGGAACTTGAAAGACATTATACTAAGTGAAATTAGCCAGGCACAGAAAGATAAATACTGCATGATGTCACTTATACGTAGAATCTAAAAAATGTTGAACTCATAGAAGCAAGGCTGGGGCCAAGTTGGGGGTTGCAAGAAACGGAATGATGTTGGAGAAAAGGTACAAAATTTCAGTTAGACAGGATAAATAAGTTCTGGAATGCTATGGTATAGCAGCATGGTGACTATAATAATAATAATAATGTAATGTATAGTTGAAAATTGCTAAGAGTGTGGATCTTAAATGTTCTCACCACAAAAAAATAATTTTATGAAGTGATATATATGTTAATGATACAGCTAATACATACACATATGTCAAAATATGTTGTACATGGTAAATATATACAAATTTTAACTGTCAATTATGCCTTAATAAATCTGGGGACAGGCAAAGGAAAAATATTGTAGTTGCCAAAATAGCTAACTGGCAGTAGACTTCATAAGGCCACAACTAGCAAGAAAACAAGCCCTCATATCTTCTTGGTTTAAGAAAATAAATCATCTTGCCTTTTGAGAAAGGAGAAAAAGGAAAGGCTAGCCCCTTGAAATAGTTTTTCAGTAGCATAACTTAATATTTTAAATATATTAAATCAGTATAGTAAATGTTTGTTAAATACGTGGATAAAACTCAGTGAATGTTTTTATCAGCAGATTAGTTTAAAATGAGTAGTAGTAACTAGCAGACTTGAAACAGGTCAATAACTGCCCTGAATTATGGAGAAAGAAAAACTGGAAAAGAAGAAAAGGGGGTGATATAAAGACTTAAAAAGTTTTAGTTGTATGCTGAGCGTGGTGGCTCAAGCCTGTAATCGCAGCACTTTGGGAGGCCAAGGCAGGTGGATCACGAGGGCAGGTTTTTGAGACCAGCCTGACCAACATGGTGAAATCCCATCTCTACTAAAAATACAAAAATTAGCCAGGTGTGGTGGTGCTCACCAGTAATCCCAGCTACTCAGGAAGCTGAGGCAGGAGAATCGCTTGAACCCAGGAGGCGGAGGTTGCAGTGAGCCGAGATCGTGCCACTGCACTCCAGCCTGGGCGACAGAGTGAGATCCTGTCTCAAAAAAAAAAAAAAAAAAAAAAATTTAGGTGTAAAATGGCAATTCCAGAAATAATTATTTGTTCTGAGACATGAATGTTTATTTCATATTTGATGTATTAAGACAGTAACTACACCATGTTTAATTACTGAAAACAACACTCTCTTTTAACTCTATTGATATTTTATTTGGTTTACTTTGTTTTGTCTCATATTCTTAGTTAAAACTTTTCTTTTATCATCATTTTATTTGTCAAGAGCAAAGGGAAGGTAGATTGCATCTGTAGGATGAGTCAGGAGAAACCGTGATTGTTAGACCATCAGTTTTTTGGCTGGCTCAGAGGTGAGCAGTCAGGCTAAGTTTGCCCACTCAGGGAGTCTTTCCTGAAGCTTTCTATAAAAGGCGGGACTATTTCTAATTTTTGGATGCTAAAATCTTGAGTGCTCAATAAGCAAATATTAAATGCTTTGTAACACTTTCATTCTTTCCTTCCGTCAAGACTACCTATTTTCCCATCTACCTCAAATAAGATCTTGTTTCAGTCCTACAGCTTAAATGTTGATGTCTGTCACTCTGGCTTTAACTTCCTGGATAGAGTTGGAATAAGAAAGACTGTGGATGTTGTCACTAATGTTGTTGGTGTTGGCTGGTTGGTTTGGTAATTGTTTTGGTTTAGTCTTTTTCATCGTGGTTGTTGTTCAGTGTTTCCTTTTAATTATGGCTTTGTATATACACAGCACATCTTCTGGGTGATCCTGTATCCAGCTCAACATGGCTATTGAGACTCATTTGTCTTGTCCTATAGCACCCCTCTTTAACTGATGCAGTCTCATGGACAGAAACTAAACAATGTCTGTGGAATCGCTGGGAATAAAACCAGCTATAACTTTCTAAAATTATGACATGTATCTTAAAACTATTCAAGTTCTTATTAGTTACAAATGCCAAAATCTAGTAATTGAAATAAAAATGCAAAAGTGACATGTTTTCTGCTTCCAAAAAAAGTTACTATCAAGTACAGAAAAGAAACAGTAAATAAATGATTACAAAATGGTAAAGCTGTTTCTTTGCATTGGATGATGGTCAGGATACTGGCAACATATAGGAAAGTCAACTTTCATCTTTAACCCTGAAAGTACAGGAGGTCTATTATATGTATTGATGTTTCATGTTCTTCTAGGGAATATTAATTTAGGAAAAAATGAAAGCTTGTAAGAAAAAATCTTCCCTCTCCATTTGTACCTTCCTGGACATGTGAAGGGCTAAAATTTTCTTTGACCTTTGCTACATCTAAAATGATTTGATCATCAAAGTCCTAGAAATACATGTCTTTGTTATGAGTTCTGCTCTCCAACTACTAGGTAGAGTCTATAGACACTATCTTTCATAAGAATATCCTGTCCTGGCAGTAGCATTTAATTTGGAACATTTTAATTAATATAGCAAATTGGCAGTCAACCAAGAAAAATGGCAATTTGTATTAAACAAAATATGCAGGTTGTGGGGAGGTGAAAGAAGAGGATATACTGAAAATTGGGGTAATCAGACTCATTATATAAAGTTCCTACTTGTAATAAGTTCCACAATGCATCTGAGGCAGTGAAGGTTTCCAGGGTGAGAAGGCTGCTACTAATGAATCCTTTACTGGCTGCAAAGCTGACCTTCATTTTAATAGAACTATATAAATACCAACTTTATCCCTTTCTTGGGAATTTCCACCAAGTTGTTTTAACTAGGAAAAGCTTCTAATATTAAATGTCATTGCCTGGGGAAAGATGAAAGATTATTAAAACATTCATTCTTAACAAGGTAACTAAATACTTTTATTATATGTGTGAAGTATGTTTTTTAAATTCTTTTTTATTATTCCAATTGATTGGGCTATGATTTTGAAAGCATTATATGGGAGGCTGAGGCAGGAGAATGGCATGAACCTGGGAGGTGGAGCTTGCAGTGAGCCAAGATCGTGCCACTGCATTCCAGCCTGGGAGACAAAGTGAGACTCTGTCTCAAAAAAAAAAAAAGCATTATATAACTTATAACTGATACTTATAGTATAACCATTCTTTATATATTTATACACGTATATTTATAAATATATATATTAATGTAAGAGATTCTCAACATAAAATATAAATACTTGACTTACTCATGTTATCTTCAAAGTTAAATATGTAGTCTATAAGTGACCCAAAGGTGTCAAGAACTGTGAAAGGTCTGAGATTTTTTTCCTTACTTGCAAACTAATGTTAGCTTGCCACGTCTTCATTTTTCTTGGCTGAAGACATGAGACTCCCAGTCAGAGACCAGGAGGTTTATGGCACGGAAGACAACATGAGCACTAATGTATTTGCGTTAGTTCCCCTTATCCCCCAAGTCTTGCAGAGGAAATTAAAATGGGCACAGATTAAATAATACAGTACATGTACTGGACTGTATTACAAGAAAAAAAAAATTGAGCTTAGAGAACTTGGCTCTCTAAATGGATAGTAAGCATCCTTATCCTTTTCTCTGAAGGAGAATATCATCTTCATAATACTAGATATTTGTAATACTAGTAAGCATGCCTGTCTTCTTCTTTGAAAGGAGACACTGTATGTTTCAATGCTATACACCATGCAAACATTTTTTAAAAGATTTTTTTTAAAAAGGCAGTTAGTATCTTGCTCACAAGAATTTGCTCAACAGTACTCACCCTTTATTTCTATATTGTCTTGACTTCTAAAAAGATTTTCCATAAGCATTTCATTTAGTCAGCCATTTGGATTGATTTGGCCTACAGAGACTGGGACATATCCATTTGATTGTCCCATTTAACATTTAATTAAGGCAATTGTCAACAGGTTTCCAAGAAGCAAAATGAAGATAACCTGAGTATTGACCTTAACCATCCCCTCAATGTCCTGGACACAATCTGCTGAACCAGTTCCATAAACCACCAGAGCTTGCCTTAGAATGTCATGTGACTTTTTTCATTAAATTTCTGTACCTATCTTTCCAGCTTTCCTAAAGCATTAATCCACACTGAAAAGGATGTGTTAGTACTTGTTCTACCTTGGCCTGCAAAAATAAAATCTTGGACAATTCAATCATTCACAACAACCCTGATTAATGAGTTGAAACTGACCTTCCAGTGCCAAAGTGATATCACTGAAAACTTAAGCTAAAATCATGACAAATTCCCTTCCACCTTTTTAATTGGATAGTTCCCATTACTGCAATTACTGGGATAAGAGCTTATAAGTACACATAAATGTGTTAACTTTCTTTCCAGGAAGGTTATTTATATAGCCAAAGGTAGTTTCATTTTGAGGAGATTTTTCACACTTATCTGAGGGCTATGTAATCTACTGATGGTATTTATTTAAATACTTAAAGATCTCTAAAACTACCTAGAAGATGCAAACCATCATGTTTCCAACAGGGAGGCAATGTCTTCTACACAAAAATGCAGCACTGGAAGTACACAAAGTAAACCCAAAAAGGAAGTCATGTTATCAATTGTTAGGGGCTCATAAGTTTGACCTATATCAGTTGAGGGCACAGATCACAGATTGACAGGGCCTCCACAGTGACTTTCTGGCAAGATAGTTCATTTCAAATACCTGAGTCGACTCCATGATTTTGGAAGGACTGCATGAAGGCATTTGTGTGTGTTCACACCTCTAGCCAAGTAAAATTTACCTGTCTCATTATCTGACTGAGTTATGGCTATGGGAATTGCCATAAATATCTCTTTTTAATACTCTATGCGTTTCCATTATTCTTGTCTCTTCACTGGTTTCCTTTCATAATGATCGTACAAAACCATGGTATTTTTGATGAATTAGCTAATAAATGTAATTTCATCTTTCTATTCAAGTGGTTGGGGAAAATAGAAAATATATGAAGGGAGAAGTAAATGGCAGAAGGAACACTAAAAGTAATTTTTCATTGTCTGTTAGAGCAAAGCTTCTATCCACTCCAACGTATCCCAACCCATTTCTTTAGAAACTTAGTCATAGTTTGAAAAGTACAGATCCTTTAGTGCTTCACCTAACCCCAGTGGTTTCTCCAAGCTCTACTCAAGCCTTTGAAAATCATCTCTTAATTAAAACATTTTAAATTACCCACTGAACAAGTTACCTGTTTTCTCCTAGGCCCCTGATTAATGCAGGCAGCTTGGCACAATTATCACCACTTAACTGTGGACAATCCAAACACATGGAATTCTATAGCTTGCCTGGTATCTTGTGGTTAAGTCATGAAGCAAGGACTAGACATAAGTCTTCTCATCCCAGTGGCCTTCCACTTAATCACACTGGAATTTTCCTTCAATTATCTTTACATCAGCTTGCATATCTAGAATTGTCTAATGTGTGGTTTTTGAAGTAAATACTACTGAGGATGCTGCCTCTTCTAAAATTGAATGATTTAATAATTGCTAATCAGTGTAATATTTTGTACTATGAATTTACCAGGGGATTCCAATATATTCTTCATATTCCAAAGGCAACAAGAATAAGTCTTCTACCTTAAATTATTGTGTTCTTTAATTCCCCACTGCCTGACTAAAAAATATGTGTTCCTACATGGTTGACTTCATTGTGTAATTTGAAGCAGTGTTTATGACCACAATCAAATTCTAAATATCTTTAGTGAATTATAATATTTAAAGACACTTACTACTATATGGAAATTTTTCAGATTTTAAAAATTATTACAAGAATTAGATGCTTGTTATTTTACTTATTAATAGAGCCCTAACACTAATTAACAATTACTCTGGGCCAGGCATGCTCTAAGGGTTGTTACATTTAATAACTCATTGAGTCCCCATAACAAATGTATGAGGGCAGTAATGTTAATTATTGCCATTTTAATAAATGAGAAAATTGAGACACAGGGATACTATGTAATTTGCCCAAAGTTACACAGTTAATCCTTAATCTTAGAGATTAACAACAACAACAACAACAAAACTGTAATGCTGGGCTATCAAAAGTAGCAGATCTTAGCATCAGTGCCAATGCTAAGACCCAATCCTACTTCAGTGCTGTCTCCATCTACCTGTGCTGGCCCTCCTTTACATTCCACGGTAATTTCTTAAATCAGTGCAAACCAAGTTAATACTAAAGTAGTTAAAGTAATTATGTCTTCAAGAAAATACATATTAACAATTCTAAAGTTAATTAGCTGGTCACTTGTTTAATTATTAAGATAGTGGTACCATTCCTCTCTAAATATCTTATAGACACAGGATAGTCAGCACTTTTTGGCATATATAATTTCTAGTGTTTTTTTCATGTTCATTTCAATTGTGTTCAAGCAGTTTTGAAATACACCTTTGGATAAGGAAATGCCATAACATCTGTTGGAAAGACAGGAAATGGAAGGAATTGCTAAGTCAGATTTAGAATCAGAGTTGTACTTTAGACAGAACGAGGACTTGATTTACACATGAAAAAACGTAATTTTTTTTTTTACTCTCTAAAGATACCAAAGTTTGGAAATAATTTTTCTTCCACTAAAATGTAAAAAGAATATTTTTCATTAAAAAGTAAACATTAAGAGTAAAAGCTTTCATCAAAAATAAATTGGAATAAAAATTATTATAACATGTCAACTTTCAAATTGGAGATTCATTCAACAACAATTGTAAAATTCTTAATATAACATTCAGGTTATTTTATTATTTGGCCCCAATTTACCCTATTAATTGAGACTTCTAGCACTCTACTCCATTCATACCCTTTATGCGGAGACCTCAAACTCAAGTTCCCACAGGGTAAGCAAATAATGTAGGGAGTGAATCATGCCATTTTGTTTCATAATACTGACTTAAGTGTATACTAAAGCTAAATAAAAGAAATATTTTTCACTTTCCTAAAGTGAGATATCTTTTATTATTTATTTGAATGTCATTTTAGATGAAGACACTGATGTAATATATACATAAATTTCCTCTTAACTTCAGTGTTTGAAAACAGAAAGAGATCAGCACAAAGTTGGTCATAAATAGTGATGACTTCAAGCTTCATCATCAGGAAGACAAAAGAGAATATTTGAGACTATAGTTCACATATGAATGAATGCTTTATATAAAAGATACATGTGCTACTGGAATTCAGACACATTTTATTATAACATAGTAGAGGTCTGATGTTATAGGATCTTCTAAAACTAGGAATATCTAGAGATCTAACTTGGGTGGAGGCTGATGATCTTAATTGTTTTAGGCGTATAGGATAAAGCAATAAACAAAGCAGACAAGCCATGCCCTTGTGGAGCTGATATTCTACAGGGAAATTACCAGCAACATACATACTAACCATCAATATACATACTAAACGAGTGAATAACATAATATTTTAAAATGCGATACGTGCTATGGAGAAAGACTAAGTCATCAAAAGGAAGCTAAGGAATGACTGGTGGGGTTGTAGTTTTAAACAGAGTAGTCATTGTGATAACAATTTGAAGGACATGAAGGAACAAGTCATGGTGGTATCAAGGTACAAGAATTGAAAGCAGAAAGAGCTACAAATATAAAATATCATATGTTTAAGGAAGGACAAGTAAGTCAAACTGGTTACAGAAAAGTGAGAGAAATAGGTAATGAGGTCGAAGATGTAAGGCATTGTTTTTTCTCCTGGGTGGAAACTCCAGCTTTTAAAGGTTGGGAACTATTTACTTTCTTTTTTGAATGCTGATTTCTGAACATGCCTATGTGCAGCCAAGCTCATGTGCATGCTAGTTTCTGATTTCTGCTAATAAAATGTCTTTTATTGTCTCATCTTTTCATAAATTTATTCTCATCCTTTCACAATAATCTCATCATTACATTTAAAAATATTGTTTACATTTAAAATATTTTTTTCAATTTATTAAACTGACCTGTTCCATAACCTATTTCTATTTTTTTAATTAGTTTATAGGATTACCCAGCTGTATCCACTCTGCCCTAATTTTTGCTTCCTACCATTTCTTGCTTCCTGGAGCCAAGATTTGGTCTTCTGTGTGACTTTGACTCCTGAGGAGACTGCTAGAAACTTTCCTTTACCCTGCTTACCTGCTTTTTATGTTGAGTGGAGCATGCCCAATATCTAATCAATCTGTATGGACTGTCAGCATAGGTGTCTCCTCCTGACAACTCTCAGCCTTCTGATTTTTTTTGTTATAAATGCTAACTCGCCAAACAACTTCTCACAGGTGGCACTCATGTGTGAAGGAAGGGAAATTAATCCACCCTGTTCCTTTGCAGATCTGTACTGATCAAAAGCTGACTTACTGAAATATTTTTAAACAGAGAGCAATAGAGGTCGCTTTGGAAGAGTTCATTGTTGGCAGCAATGCTATACTCTTTTTTCCTTTTCCAGAATTTTGCCTGCAGAAAATGGAACAGCTTCTCATTTAGATGGGATACTTTTGTAGATAATGAGATTTTAGAATTTAAATGAGAAAGACATTTAAGTACTCTTGCTTCTAAATTTTCAAGCTAAATGGTCAAAACAGTGATCACATATATAGCTCCACTGAGGGCAGTGACTTGCTCCAGGTCATTAGAGCCAGAGCTAGAGTCTTCAATTTTTGACTAATAATTCATTTTGCTACTGATAAGATAATTTCATTGTCACTGAACATGAATAAATTACTACTTTCTGACTTCATTCAAAAAGGAATTAGATTAAATGAAATACTTTGTATTGATTATTTGCTAAATAAGATTCTCTTAAATAGGTTGTATTCTGGGGATAAATCGTGGATTCCACCTTTGTGAAAACGAGATCCTAAATATTTAGACAGAAACTATAGTCTAAAGGAGAGAATTTCTCAACAAAAATCAGTTTTTTTTCTTTTTCTCAAGAGGTGATGCTACATAGCAGATGAATGACATATCATTATGTAAAGTATGAATTTAAGAAAAAATATAAAAAATAAAGTTTTAATTTAAAAAAAATAGAATTTTTGTAAAATATTTAAATAAATTCCATGGTAACTTAGCTTTAGTATATCATTCTGAACATAATTCTCTATGAGAACAATAGATGTTCAGGAATCTTTCACTTTGTAATCCAGAGAGATTTTATGGAAATCCAGAAAAGATTTAAAAAACATCAAAGAAGCATGCTAAAATGCATTCACTAGATTATATATGAAGATATAGAAAATTTCATCCATAAACAAATTCTGAAATGCTTTCAGAATTATTTTTGGATGATTTCTTTTCTGATTATTTAAAATGTTAGGCATCACTGTGTTTTATTGTTCCTGTTTGTTTGTATGCACACAGGCTAATAGGTTTACACTTAAAAGAAGATACCTTCCCCAATCACTTATGTCATGTTAAGTGAAAGGAAAAATTTGAGGTTATACTGGCATGCAAAATTCCTTGAATACGAAAATTAATCCTGGTAGCAATGGATCAGATCATTACTATCAAGAAACAATGCTAGGGCCCTGTGCAGTGGCTCACGCGTGTAATCCCAGCACTTTGGGAAGCCAAAGAGGATGAATCACTTGAGGTCAGGAACTTGAGACCAGCCTGGACAACATACTGAAACACCATCTTTACTAAAAATACAAAAATTAGCTGAGTGTGGTGGCACACACTTGTCATGCCAGCTACTTAGGAGGCTGAGGCAAGAGAATCGCTTGAACTGAGGAGGAGGAGGCTGCAGTGAACTGCGATTGCTCCACTGCACTCCAGCCTGGGTCACACAGAGGAAGACTCTGTCTACAAAAATAAAGGAAAAAAAGAAAGAAAGAATGCTAGATGACTCTTCACCAGGGGAGGTTATTTTTCAAGTAAAAGAAATCTGATTGAATTATTATAGCTGTTTCAATCACAAGGACTGCTTTTCCTTAGTTGGTTTATTAGCATCAAGTCTTCATCTTGTCAAAACATTAGAACCTTCTCTAGCTTTGGTTTTAACAAGTGAAAGAAAGATAATATGGTAAAAAATGTTTGGAAACTCACACATTTTATGTGTATCATTCCTGTAATTTTTCTTCAAATTATGTCCTTCTTTATCATTTATTTTTTATATTATTGATTCATTAACTTATTCATACCAAAAATATCTTATTGTGAGGTAGGAATTTAATGTACCTAGAAGAAAAATAAGAAAATTTCAAGCACAGGATAGTATTAACTCACGATTTACTCTTTAATTTAAAAATACACACTATGATGGCTGGTTTTGGCAAACTTAATTACACTTGTTAAAGATTCTCCAAATTTCCCCAAATGTCTAGAATTATACTGTTTGTGATCTAACATAGTTATATGTTGAAGTTCCAGTTAGTTTAGAACACCTTGATGAATATCTGGTAATTTATGAAATCATTATTAATTGTAAGACATTGTGTTAGATACTGAGAAATACATTACTTGCCTATCATATTTAGTTGCTTTGAATGCAAAAATGCATTTAACCTTCACAATGATCTTATGATAAGTTGATGCAGGCTTTTTCTCAGCCCCTTTGGTGGACTCCCAGCAGAGGCACCCCATCTACTCGGCCTGCTGCACTCAGCCCTTTGAGGGAGGGAGCATGTGAGCGAGGGAGGGAGCATGTGAGCAAGGGAGTGCAGAATTGGGCCAGCCACACCAAATGCTGACACAGGAGCAAGCTGTGTGCAGGGCCCACAGCCAGACCAGGAGTGTCACCTCAAGGGGAATATGGCAGTGCCCAGGCAAGGATGTCCATGATCCTGAAGCCCCAGAGTAGGTGTTAGTGTGCTAATTAACTTTTTTGGTTCCACTGTCCACGGTCTGATGGACAGCCATGTGTAAGCAGCTCAGTTGGTCCCTGGCCCTGTTGTGCGGGGTGGCTGCCCTCTGCCAGCAAGGGCAAAGAGCCAGTGTGACAGCTTTTCTGGGTATCCACACTAAGTGGGTCCCGAGCTCTTGTCCAGCATCCAAGAAGAATGAGGTCATGCTGACAACTGAAAGACGGTGAAGGCTGAGAATTATATCAAGCAATGAAAAGCGCTCTCAGCCAAGAGGGGAGCTGGAGAGGGGACGTGAAAGGCAGGTAATATTTTCTGAAGTCAGGAGGTCTCTCTCCCTCTACCAACTGAGTCTGGGGTCTTTATAGGCACAGGAAGGGGGCAGGGCAGGCTGTAAGTAATATTGAAAAAGGCAACATTTGATTGGTTGAAAGGCATTATTCAGAAAGAATCCATTGGGAGAGAGTGGGCAAACAGGAATAGAAGTTCTCACTCTGGTCCACGATTTTACCTGGGACTATCTTCAGCTTGAAGATTGGGTTTCACTGGGGACCCACCCCTGTCTGCTTAGGATTTCTTTGCCTCCTGCCTCTGTTAATGTTAATTGCATTAAATCTTTTGAGATAAGGAAACATAAGTGTAGAGCTGTCAAATTATTTTGTCAAAGCCACAAAGATACTTTAGACAAGAGTCTGGCCATGTCCATCATTCTGTCCAATCTCTAGCAAATAAGCACTCAATTTTATCTTTTTCTTTAATGGACTTAGGCTATACTTTATTTTTAAAACCAAATTTTAATTTAATATTAAAATTATTTAATTACAAGTCAGTATTTTCATATCAAATTTTTTCTGGGATTACAGGCATGCACCCACCACACCTGGCTAATTTTGTATTTTTAGTACAGATGGGGTTTCACCATGTTGACCAGGCTGGCCTCAAGTGATCCACCCACCTTAGCCTCCCAAAGTGCTGGGATTACAGGCATGAGCCACTGTGCTCAGCCTCCATATCAATTTTTTTTTTTTTTTTTTTTTTTGAGACAGAGTCTTGCTCTGTCACCAGGCTGGAGTGCAGTGGTGCAATCTCGGCTCACTGCAACCTCCGCCTCCCAGGTTCAAGTGATTCTCCTGCCTTAGCCTCCTGAGTAGCTGGGACTACAGGTGCATGCCACCATGCCCAGCTAATTTTTGTATTTTTAGTAGAGACAGAGTTTCACCATGTTGGCCAGGACAGTCTCGATCTCTTGACCTTGTGATCCACCCACCTCGGCCTCCCAAAGTGCTAAGATTACAGGCGTGAGCCACTGTGTCTGGCCCATATCAATTTTTTAAAAGCAAATGCACATGACCCATATGAAATAAAAGCAACAACAACACGATGTTTTCTTTTGCAAGATATGAGAGAACAATAGTTTCTGTTAAATTGCTATTCTTTTAAATATATAGTGCACTTTGGCTATAAAAATGCATTTCATCTCAGTCTAGTGTGAGACTATAAGGAAAATATGCTTATGTTTCTGCACCGTTAGGGCTTTTTGAGAAGATCTTACTGAAACTTCAGACCTAGGCTAAAACACAAGCCATAGAAGTTGATTTATAACTTATTAAATAATAGAAAACATATACTTCTTCAGAGGTATGGGTTTAAATTTCAAAGCAGGGTGTGATCTGGGACCAGGAAACATTGCCTGGTCTGTGAAGTTGGAGACACTAGTCTTATTGATGACCCAGGATTCTAATCTTTACATTTTCAAAATGATTCTCTCTGAAGGGGATGGGGGACAGCTCCCTCTATTTCCTGAAAAAAATGTCCAGTTTTTTGTGTGTGTGTGGTTCTTCACCTACAATACAGATGCTGTATATGTAGAGTGACATCTGATTTTCATTGTGTTACTCCAGTGGTAAAAATTCGGGCATAGAAGAAACATGTAGATATTATTTGCTATAAATAATAATAATAATAATAACGGTAATAATGTTTTTGGCTTCAGAAACTTTGTGTATGTACTTAAGAAAATGTTAATAAATAGATATTAAAAATCTAATACTGTAAACATTTTCTTTACATGAAACGAGAAATTATGTTCTTGAAACACAGCATTATACTTACTAGTTTTATTATATTGCATACATTTTTCTTTTAAATTTCACCTATCTTGGGCTTCAGCTACTTCATAAGATGGTCATTTTTACAATGCTATTGTTAGGGTTAAATTAAAAACATTGTTTAAAATGCTGTCATAGTTTCTAAGGAGCTATTTGGAGGAAAGGATATATATGATGTTGATAGATAATAAGTTGAAATTATTTGGTAATTTATTTTAAAATCTCCAAAAGGGCTAATAGGGTTAAATAAAATGTTTGAGGTTTGCTCTTTTTTCCACTTGTCCTTGCTTAAAAATATAAATTCCCTAAGTTGGAGTGCATTTGAAACTGCGGGATGACTGCCAAGCAAAAAGCATGAACATGATAAGTAATCAATAAATGGCTCAGTGTGTTATATATCATGATGTGATGAGCAGTTGAGAAAGGAAGAAACAAGAAAGTAAATAATGATGGGTTTCAAATGATATTATGTTTGAGCAGAGTGTTAGGAAAAGTTAGGTGCAGACGACTGTTAGAAAAAAGCATTAAGAGATATAGAGTTGTATTAGTCAGCTGTCGCATAGCTATAAAGAAATAACTAAGACTGGGTAATTTATTTAAAAAATTAAAGAAGGTTAATTGGCTCACAGTTCTGTAGGCTGTACAGGAAGCATGGAGGCATCTGCTTCTGGGGAGGATTCATGGCTCTTTTAATCATGGCGGAAGGCAAAGGTGGAGTGAGGCATCTTAAGTGGCAGGAGCAGGAGGAAGGGGGGGGGGGAGGTGCCACACACTTTTAAATGACCGGAGTTCATGGGAACTCACTCACTGTCGCAGAGGGAAATCTGCCCCCTTGATTGAATCACCTCCTACCAGGCCCCACCACCAACATTGGGGATTACAATTCGACATAGATTTGGGCAGGGACACAGACCAAACCAAATCAGGAACAGATTGCTACTATGTCATTCAATTCTGAGGAACCTCATAAGAAGTACTTATTCTTGGCAGCATTATGATGATTTTAGTAGTGAAGATACTTTATGTTGATTAAGAAGCATTTAAAAATGAATTTGTTTGCAACTGAGATGTATAAAAATAGAATGTGGAAAAGTAAAGCAAATATACTAATAATTTGAGAGATAAATGTTTCTTCCATCATGTAGACATTTCACAAACACATAAAATTATCTGATTGTTCTCTTTTTTCTTTTCTTTTTTTTTTTTGACGGAGTCTCGCTTTTGTTACGCAGGCTGGAGTACAATGGCGTGATCTTGGCTCACTGCAACCTCTGCCTCCCAGGTTCAAGCGATTCTCCTGCCTCAGTCTCCTGAGTAAATGGGATTACAGGTTCCTGCCATCATGCCTGCCTAACTTTTTGTATTTTTAGTGAGACAGGGTTTCACCGTGTTGGCTGGGCTGGTCTTGAACTGCTGACCTCAGGTGATCCAGTTGCCTCAGCCTCCCAAAGTGCTGGGATTACAGGCATGAGCCACAGAGTCTTGGATATTTTTTGTTTTGTTTTGTTTTGTTGGGTTGTGTTTTGTATTTTATTTGATTTACATGACCTTTTTTCTTTTTTTTTTTTTCACTTTCATTGTAATTCTCCTAAGGGAAGATAGTATCCTGGGAAGCAATTCATGCAAAATG
The DNA here is from genome assembly GCF_028885655.2 of Pongo abelii. NCBI lineage: Eukaryota > Metazoa > Chordata > Mammalia > Primates > Hominidae > Pongo > Pongo abelii. The sequence goes on from NC_071999.2 coordinate 73,667,034, forward strand.
AAAGATGATTAATGCTGTTTAATTTTAAATACAAATAGTACGGTTTCAAGACTGATAGAAAAGCTACACTAATACTCTTAAAGCTACACTAATATTCTTAAACATATCCACTCCCTCACCCACACAAACTCACAATCATAAACACACAATAAATAATGCCTTAAAAATTACTAGTATGTCCCTATTTGTTCATCTGTTGAAATACAAAGAAAATGTCTATTAGGGCTTTTTCCATTTATATTACAGTATGAATAAATAAATGATTTGAAAATAAGAGAAAGGAGAGAATAAGAAGTCACCTGGTAAACCAAGACATCAGCCCATCGAGGACTGCTAAGAAAATGGGTGATTTGGAGACTTGAATCCAAAGTCTGCTAATTTTTTGTATATATCTAGGTTCTATCTAATATTTTCTGCAATCGCAAAGGCTACATGTTGGATTATACCTATTGTGTATAGGAGAGAACCCCAAGATTAGATATTTAGGATTTTCTTTATGGAAACATTTTAGAGAAATGTGCTGATTTTTTGCCTACTAAAACTTAATCCTTATCCACAGAAACATTCCATAATAATTTCCCTTGAAATCAAAACACTTTAGATTGATTGCCAACTTCTCTGTTGTGCTTGTACCAGTACTTAACAGTGTTCATCTGCTCAAAGCAGTGATACATTTGGGACAAAGTCCCTAGGACCTAAACTTCCAGGATGACTGTTCTTTGGGGATCCATACTCTTGTTTGTCAGATTCTTAATTGCTTTTATCGGAGTGGCTTCTCTTTATTCTTAGACTGGGGGTTGCTTGGTGATTATTGATTTCAGTATCTTACCAAAAAAATCTGGTTTAAAAATATTCTCAGAGAACTCTGTCATGAAATCACAATATATATCATGACATGATTAAAAACAACTGGGCAAGGTATACTTGGATGCAACTATGATTTGATGTAATAATAAGGTCAACAAATGGGAATCATGTATTGAATAAGTGCTATCTGTCATGCTATATATATATATATATATATATATATATATCTGTAATCATTATCATCCAAGTACTGTAAAATATTTGTATTCTTATCCTAATTTAGAAGTAAGAAAACTGAGTTCTGAGGAGCTTATCTAGGATGATACAGTTAGTAAATAATGAAGGTAAAGTATTTCAGGTATTTCTAGTTCCAAGCCTACAGTATTTTCCGAACACTATGCTGCCATTTCATGCTCTGAATTAGAGCACAAATGGGTGATGATGGTTTAATTTTCCCTTCCCACGATTAACAAATTATTGTACAATATTTCTCTAAACAATAATTTCAGAACTTTTACATTGCTTATAAAAATTTTGTATGAAAAATTGCATCATGGAATGCAAAAATAGAACTGAAATACCTTATTTTCTGTCATAAACTGAAATAAAAGCAATTGTTTTGCAATACAACAAATGGGAACCACTTTTGACATATCAGGTTATTTTTCTTGCTATTGGAAAATGAGTCCTTTATTTTTTTTTTTTAAATCACTCATTTTGGGAAAGAGTTTTTATTAGTAAAATATATTTCTCAGAATGGAAATATAATTGTATACTTTGTACTGTAGAAACTGCATTTATTCAGTTTAGCATCCATAAGAACTGCCAAAGATTCCTTTTTTAAAAATATTTGGAGCTGCAATATCAGGCCCATTAAAATATACAAGAAGATACCTTTTTAAAAAAGCATTACTCCTGCTTAGAGAAGGAATTTCAAACCTGGGAGACATAGCGGCCCTGCAGATTTCAAAAGAAAAGCATCCTGTTTACAGAGGTTTGTATCCTCACTTTTCTTCCTTGTAGCAGCATTTATCCAAAGAATTAAAGACCAAGAGCCATAGCCTTGCAGCTTTTATGCAGTCACTCCTCCTGGTCAGCAGCAGCATGTCTGATTATATGCTATGGCTTCCAGCGGGATCTTTCAGTAACTGAAAAGCCATGCTCAGATGCTGATTATTCACCATAAACTCTTTCTTTTTTTTTTTTTTTTTCTTTTTTTTTCTTTTTTTTTTTTTACTGAGCTATTAGGGAAAAAGAAAAATAATGAACAAAAAGGGAGGGTGAAGAGGACAGGAGTAAAAGAGCAAAAAAGAAGAAAATGTGTTTGGCTCCACAGTTGTGCTGGGTGAAGCTTTTTTTTCCCCAAATACTCAGCTGCCCATCAGAGTTGGTCAATATTTTTAGTGGGAAGTACAACATCAGTTATTGATTTAATTAAAGGAGAGTTGAGATAAAGTTAGGTTGTGCAGGAGGAAAAAAAAAGTCACAGGAGAGATTCAACTAAAGTGAAAATATGTGTCAGAGAGACCACAAAAGAGAATCTGCAAAGGAGGTAGATAGAAGACTGTTTAAAATGGGGAGCTGGTGGATTAAGTGAGAATTCATACTCATTGCACAGTTGGCTGATATCTTAAGTGTTTTATAACACAAGAAGAAAAACTTTTAGTAAGTGTAATAGATAATTTTTCCCCATTGGTGGTGTGTCGCCACTCCTTTACATTAGACTGCTTAATAAGAAATGTAATTCTTCTTTCGTTTTCTTCTTCAAGGACACAGAGATCGTGGCTACTGCATTATGAAGTTATAAAATACCAATGACATACTATAACATAAATTTATATGATGGAGGAACTATTATTCTCTTAATACAAAATAATTCAAATGAAGATTTGCATTCTTGTGTGATATGGCATAAGTTAAATGTCTAAGACAACATAGTGACAGACTTAAATAGTTATCTTCTGTTAGAAAGCCACATTTTTAATTCTGTGACTTGGGAGAGGTGATTTGATGTTTTTTAAAAAGTCACATAATTGAAAAAGAAAGCTTTTTTCTTTTTTTCTGGCATTTATTCAGATCATAGCTCTACTACTTATTATTTGTGATGATGGTCAAATTACTCCTACTCTAGTTTAATTTTCTCTTAAGATGGATATTAAATAGAACCTATCCCTTAGGGTCATTTTGAGAGATAAATGAGATGATGCTTATAAAGCAGTTTGCACAGAGGCTGGCGAGAAGAAGATATGCATAACTAAACATCTATCATCATAATTTCCATTAATATTTTTATTTTAAATACCATCCATCTGACACATAATTTTTTATCTCTACTCCTCATCTCTCCCATGAGTTATGGACTTCTATTTCAATCGTCTTTTCAACATGCCCACTTGGGTACAAAATACACAACTCATAGTAAGCATATCTAAAACACTAAATTCCCACTCCTGCCCAATCTCCTGCTCCTTTTTTTCTCCCAATTTGTTGAACACTATCACCATTCCTGTATGTTCCTAACACTAAAAACTTCAGGATGATGGTTTCTCTTTTTCTCTTTACCCACATCAGCAAATCTTGTTAGCTCTGATTTTAAAATGTAGCCTGTATTAAACCGATTCTATTTCAAAAACTCTAAAGCAGTCCTCTATTATGTTGACTTATACAACAATTTTATATAAACATTCTCTTTAGTTTTTCACAACTGAATTTTATCCTCCACACAGAAGCCAGAAAACTTTCTCAAATGTGCATCTGATTGTGTCACTGCCCAGCTTAAACTCCATTTGTTTGCATTTGCAATTATGATGACTTTCTAAACATTCATTATGACCAACCATTATGTGTCTACCTTCCTCCTTTACTTCACCTTCTAGTTCTCTCTTCCTTGATCCCTGTGTTCTAATCACAGTAGCCTTCCTCCACTACATTATTTTCCCTGAAACTTATTTCCTCTTTTACTGAGTAAATACCTCACGTTTATTGAATGCTAAATATGTTCCAGACACTAAATTATTTAACTAAATTGATTATTTCAATAATCTAAGAATTTAATTTATTGAATTCTCACAACAACCCAATAAGGTAGGTGTTAATATTAGCACCATTGTATGTGACATGAAATTGAGGCATAGAGGGGTCAATAATTCATCCAAGGTCACAAAGTTGGTAAATGACAGAATCTGAATTCAAAACCTAGGCATTGCTTTCCAGAGCCAAAATCCTTCCGTTCTACCATATGCTGTCCTCTGTTTTGCAATTATTTTTCAAACCCTTGCAGTTCTTCTACTTTGAATTCTTGCAATTTGTAGTCATTTATATTTTTAATATATTATAGTAAACATGATCTTGTTTTGTTCTTGTTCAGGGTTGCTTTTACTATTTGACTCTTTGAATTTCCATGTAAATTTAAGAATCTTCTTGTTATAGCTGATTACGCTGTTAAAATTTTGACTAGGATTGCAGTTAATCTGTAGTTTAATTTGAAGAGAATTGAGATTGTTACTGTATTGAGTCTTTCAAAGTATGAGCATGCCTTTGTATTCCTGTTCTACTTAATAGGGTCTTATATTTCTCTTAAAAATGATTTATGGTTTTCAGTATAGAAATTTTGCAGGTCTTTTGTTAGATGTATTTTTTAAGCATTTGGTAATTTTGATGTTATATTTTAGTAGTCAATTTCCAGTTATTTATTACTGATATATAGAAATACAGTTGACTTTTGAATATTGATCATGTATGCAACGATCTTAGTAAATTCACTTATGAATTCACATAATATCAAAACAATATATATCTATAGTTTGCATGTATGTGTATATATATGTATGTTTGTGTGTATGTATAATGTATTTCTGACAGTAAATATGAGGATTTTAAATTGGAGGTGGGTGGTTACTTTGGTGTTAGTTCTTCATTCCCCATTGTCCTCCATAGGTTGAACTGGTGAGAGATGTATAGAGCTTGCAGGTATGGCGTGGGTCTACTCTGCAAAAGAGGAACCCCAGAATTGTGAATCTTGGAGTGAAAGTATGCCAGCTTGTACTGCTGCAACTCATTTTCTCCTTTTCTATAATTTATATTATTTAGTTTATATTTGAATATTATATGACTCTTACAGCCAGAATAAATCCCACTTGGTCAAATTATTTTATTATTATATATATCACCAGATTGATTTGCTTCTATTTTATTTAGGATATTTGTATGCAAATTAATTACAAAGTTTGCAAATTTTTTTCCTTGATGTTCTTGTCAGTTTTTGAATCAAGGTTGTGACGTTGTGATCCCCTCAGAAAACTATGTTTGAGGCCGGGTGTGGTGGCTCATGCCTGTAATCCCAGCACTTTGGAAGGCCGAGGTGGGCAGATCACCTGAGGTCAGGAGTTCGAGACCAGCCAAAATGATGAAGCTCATCTCTACTAAAAATACAAAAGAAAAAAAAAAAAGAGGAGCTTGGTGGCAGGTGCCTGTAATCCCAGCTACTCGGGAGACTGAGGCAGAAGAATCGCATGAACCGGGGAGGCAGAGGTTGTAGTGAGCCGAGATCACGCCACTGTACTGCAGCCTGGGCAATTAGAGTGAAACTCTGTCTCAAAAAAAGAAAGAAGAATGAGAAAACTATCTTTGGAGTTTTTTGTCTGTTACTAGACTATGGAAGGGTTTGTGAAAGATAAATGCTATTCTTCATTAGAATTTACCAGTAAAGCTGTGTAGACTTGAGGTGATTTCTGCTGCCATGTTGATTATTTTCTCCTTTTCCATCTTTGGGTTTGATATTTTCTTCTGTTTCTAGTTTCTTGAGATACAAATTAGATAATTACTATTCAGACATTTTCCCTCTCTTAATATGTACATTGATGCTCCACATTTCCATTAGGTTTAGCTACATTTGTCCACATTTTAATATTCATATCTTTATTAATATTCAAAATATTTTTATTGCTTTCAATATGGGTTATTTAAAACTTCATTGTCTAATTCCTCAGTGCTTGGAGACTTTCTAGTTTATTTATGTTTACTAGTTAAATTGTCTTGTGGCCACAAAGTATATTTTAATAATTGTGGTTCTTATAAAATTTGTTGAAGCTTTATATCCTTATTGATTATTTTCCTATTTATGTACCAATATACAGGCTAGATATTTAACTAGTTTTTCTTTTAATTTTGCTTTCTTATGTTTAATTGTGGGGATAAAACGATGATGATTTGATTCACTATCAGAAGATGTTTTCAGAGAAACCTAATTGCCTTTCTGATAGTTATAGGTGTAGAAAAATCAAAAAGTGAGAAAATCAGGGAAAAAAGTAGCTAAGTATTACTATTTAAAATTAATACAATGCAGTCATTTAGGAAAAATGCCTAAGTTTTATATGGTATAAAAAAGCACTTTTCATTTAATAAATTCTAGATTGTTATCATAAATTTGATGAAAATGGCAAATTATGTGTTCATATTTTACTAGTTCTTTCTCATAAACCTAGGACTTTCATTTTTATTTTAATGGGATTGTTATTTACTCAATAGAATCAATTGAATATGATTATTTGTTCTTTTGTTGATTTAAAATACATTTTAAAATTTAAAAATAGTTCAATATGTCAAATGCATTTAAAAAATATGAACATTAAAATTTGATATAATTAACTTGGATTAATGTAAGTTCCAAGATGTAAATTTCTTTCATTTGTAGAGTTCTGTAGATACTATGGGACAGTACAAATATCTCTGAAATTCAATATTATTACAACACTAATATTGCAAATTAATATCTTAAAGTTGCATTGTATTTTTACTTTTACAAAAACACTTTCTTTTGAATTGCTGGAATTTGATTAAGTCTCACAATAGCCCTCAGAGATTGGAAGCGCTAGATTGGAGGAGCTGGTAATTTCAATGTTTTCCTATAATTTCCCAAATAAATTATGCTATAGTTAGTATAGAATAAGTAAATGGATGCCTCATTTTGCTCTTTCTGTTGATTATTGAACTGAGATTCTGTTGAAGGATGTTTATGTTCATATTCATTCAAGTCATAAGTATTTATTAAGTGGCTACCACGTACATACAGATTTTGAATATTTGTTACTGATCATTATTTGTAATGTGTGATTTTGTGAAAACTTAGGCTATGCACATTTTAATAACTGGCAATTATTTCCATTTTCCTAATTCCCTTCATTCTGTTATATTTTCACATTACCCGTAACTGAAATTCTTTGTGTGCTACTAACTCATTTTCACTCTGATAATGATTAATAAGTCATTCATGCAGTTTCTTTTTTTGTAGGATATGTAAAGTATGTTACCCTTATCCCCAAAATAGAATGCTTGTACATTTTCTTTGGCTTAAATCTGAATATTTTAATAGGAGTCTGTAATGAAAGGAGTAAAATTTTCTCTTTTTACTTGCCTTTCTTCTGTTGGAATGGTTTCAGGCAGTTTTTGTCCCTGAGAATTTCTCAATTTAAGAAGAAAACATGCATCGGGATTTTACGTTAGAGAAAGGAAAAAGAAGGATTAGGCTCTTCAAGGCTGTTCTGAGTTTGAATTAAATTTAGTGGTAAAGAAGGTTACAAGTTCTGCTACAGCCTAGATCCCTGAGTCATTCAAATTACTTTACTACAGTAGAAAAGCAATTTATTAGAATGAAGTCAATAACAGGAATGAAAAGGGTACATTTTCTTTAAATAATATACTGTATTAAGTACTTAGAAAATCTTAGAATCAGTAACAATGAGCCAAATCAGTGATGTCCAACCTGGTTCCACATTAAAATCAATGAGACACTTAAAAGAAAACACTAATTCCTAAGCCCTACCACAAAAACAATTGAAACCAATTATTTTTGGGGTGGGACTTGTTCATATTGCTTTCTAGATGTTCCTGAAGTGATGGAAACTATTATATTATGCAGTATATTTAAAACATTTAAATACTCCACATTCAATAAAAATAAAATCTAACAATCTTATGCCCATGCAACTCCACTTGCTACTGAAAACAAGGCAGAGCAAACAGATCATTGGTAGAAAGCAGTTGTGCATATATATATATGTGTGTCTGTGTGTATATTTATATATATGTAATATACATATAGAAGATATCTATACAGTCACAAATGAACAAATATGGCCTTTCAACACCAAAGCACATTGACACTTTAAAGACATTTATTCCTGGTGTAAGAAAATGTTAAGTCACTTATAATATTTATTAGAAAAAGAAACAAAATAATGAATCCATTTCTGTGTATTTCAGAGCTTTTCTGTGTATTACAGAACTTAGAACATTTTGAAAGGCAAAGAAAGCTGCTTCTCATATAGAAGGAAGCTCATTTACTCTATTTAACAAGTCAGAGCAAAACACTTAATGGTTTTCAATGGGCCTGAATTGTTCTTTGAATTAAATATGTGCATGAAACAGTTTTTCTAATACACAAAATCTAAGAAGCAATTTTCTTTATTCCTCCTATGTGGTGGTACCTGCTTATATACTTAAAAAGTCATAATGTGAGGAAATCAAATTAATGAAACAAGCTAGCAAGATATTCACACATTTACTGTGGTATCTGAAAGCAAGAGTATAAGAGACAAAACGGTTTTCTTACATAAATGGTAAACCAATAAAGAAATCAAGCCTTTTTTTTCCTGTGAGCTATATTTTAAAACAGTATGGGCTTTTTGATAGAACTTCTTAATCTAAAACTACCCAAAAAGAATGAGATAAAGATTTCTGTCAACTCACTGATGCTGTGTGACTTTGCCCCAATAGTCTTTGAGAGATTTTGTAAAGAACTGCAGCTTTCTTGCCTAGCAGCAGGATTTTTTAATCTGTATCATTTTCTATTTAGACTTTGGAAAATATTGCTTCTGTGTATTTTGGGACCAATTTTAGGAATCTAAAAAATCCAAAATAGAATAATAAATCACCTATCATAGTGCTTAAAAATATTTAATAACAATATAAATGTTAAATTTATTTATGAAACAAGGCTATAAACTGTCACCAATTTCATTTATGTCCTGATGCACTATTAAGCAAAAATCCATGTCAATATAAATATTTCTATTGAAAATATTGCTCTGAAATTCTGAAAGTTCATATTTCTTGAACCATGAAACTAAAGAATACATGTAAATGATGTTTAATTCACTTGTGTTATACTCATGAGTGCATTTTCTTTAATTTTCATTTTGGCCAAAAATGTGTTTTTATACATTTCATTTATACTTTAAAAGCATTATATGCAGAAATGACATGGGAAGCTAAATACACACACACACACAAACACACACACGAAGAATTTTAACTAATTCACACATATCTCGTAGGGTCACCTGTGTCTCCATCTTCCACATCTGATAACAAATAACCCTTTTCCAGGTGAGTATTATTTATTGAATATTTCTATGTGTTGGGTATATTGACAGTGGTGAGTATGTGGTGATGTTTTAGAGAAAGGTACAAATTATCATCTAGCAGAAAAAGCAAACATTTCAGTCAAGATCTGGCTACCGACATGCATCAGAGTGGTATATGAAACTTCACATAGAAGGGAATGTAAAAAATAAGAATCTCTATAGCATGAAAGGGGACATCAGATATTCCGGTGTTACATTTGTGGCAGAATTTTTCTTTTATCTCCATTTCCTTAAATTTTAGAATTTTCTGCCCAATCTCAATTGCCTTTGCCCTATCCAGGCAATAGTTAGAATGTCTTGGAACATGACTAATGTAAAGGATAATTAAAGAAAAAAGTGTCTTTTTCATATTTTGGATTTCAAAAAAGGATTTTCATAATTGGGACTTGTTATGGCAAATTGAGGAGCTCAGCAAATCCTCTCCTTAAGAAGAAACTATAAAATTAGACAAAATAATCTATAACAACAATTTCTGGGTTGTGGAAATTAATCAAATGTTTATAACCAATTATTAATCGAGATATGTTATTTTTGAAAATCTACTGAACTATTCAGCAGGAAGATACTGAGGTATTCTTGCCTGAATAGCACTCCCCTTACCTCTACCCCATAGTTTCATGAATCAAGCCAGAAAACCCAGTTACTTTTCTGAAAAATGGGACTTATTTGGTTTGAAATGAAGAAAAAAATAATGTGCCTGGCCATTAACATAGCAATCTTAGTAGCTAATGAACAGAGATGACAAAGGACTCTGCTAGCTTTAAATTGTAATCCTAATACAGAAATTTAACAGTGATATCTTGGATATGTTAAATTGAGAGAGGGTATCAAGAAGTTCTCCATATATCCCTTGCTTACTGTGTACCTGAAAGAAAAAAGTATAATGGAGATATAAGACAGCCTTGCAGAAAGTAAAAGCTGGGGAAGACATGAAAACTGACTGAACTGTTAATATACACCCTAACTCACACACAGATTGATTAGTAGAAGACATAAACTTGAAGTTTTTAATTAAAATTTCAGTGAATGTGTTGGCTGACCCCCAAACTAAGTAGACGCAATCCCTGAGAGGTGAGATGAAAGGGGAGGGGAAATAAAAGCTGAGTAGAGACACAGATAGATATAAATAATGGTCATATACCTCAAGAGAAACAAATTAAATCCAATAAATGTGTTAAATAAGCAAACCAGTAAACAATAACAACTCTAAGTATTGTCTAATAACAATAATAAGAATCTAGATTTGTTACAATAGTTGGTCTAAACTATCCAGTTTTCAACCACAATAAAACATGAGACAAAGAAATAGGAAAATGTGACCTATACGCAGTAGAAAATAAGTAGCTACTGTCTCATACTGAGCATATATTTCAGGGCTCATATTTTAACAGACATAGACAAAGACAGACAGCACATATTTTAATGTGAAGCACGTATTTTAAAAGACAAAGGCATCAAAGCCGCTATTGTAAATATGATTGAAAAATCAAGGAAAACATGTTTAAAGAATTACATAAAAATATAACAACACTGATTCAACAAATAGTGAATCTCACTAAAGAAAGGAGTTATAAAAATAAACAAATTTGGAATTGAAAAGTTTAATGGCTTACAAAATTTGCTGGAGGTGCTCAAAAGCAGATTGGAGAATGCAGGAAAAAGAAACAGTAAATTTGGAGGTAGATCAATAGAATTTTCTGAAAACCAGAGAGAAGAACAATGCACAGAAGCTCAGAGACTTGATGTCAAGTATAAACACACACTCACACACATATACACATGCACACACACACATAATGAATGATTCAGAAGGGCAGGAGACAGAAAAAAGGGACAGAAAATTGTTATTAGACATATAGAAGAAACTTAGAAATAATAACAGAAAACTTCCTAAATATGGTGAAAAACACAAATTTGTAAATCAAGAAATCCTAGGAATTCCAAGTGGGAAAACCATAGAGCGATGCATACCCAGCCATCATAGTCAAACAGTTGAAAGCCAAAAGATGCAAAACCTTGAAAGCTACAAGAGAAAAAGCACGCATCGCATACACTGTTAACAACAATATTAACAATTGGCAAGGATATGGAGAAAATGTAAGCCTTGAACTTGTTTGTGAGCTTGCAAAATGGTAAAGCCCTTTGGAAAATAGCTTTTTAAAATTTTTTTAATTCTTAACAGTATAGACATAAATTTGCTATACATTCCAGCAATTCTACACCTGGTTATCTGCTCAAGAGAAATGAAAACACATGTTTGCACAAAGACTCTCTCATGATCATTTTTAACATTATTCACAATAGCTAAATAGAGGAAATAATCTATCAATTACTTGGTGAGTGGTTAAATGGAATGTGGTATACATATACACTGGAATGGTATTCAGTGAAATACCTGAAAAGGATGGGCTACTGATACATGCTACTAAACACATGACCCCAAAAAACATTGCACTAGTGGCAGAAGCCAGATACGAAAGACTGATCCTCCCGCCTTGGCCTCCCAAAGTGCTGGGAGTACAGATGTGAGCCAGAGCGCCCGGCCAACTATATCTATATTTAAATGCCTGCTTTATTATCACCAGATTGTTTCAGGGAAATGGGAGGAACTTGCTTGTTTGCGTTAGCAATCCTTCTACGGGGTGATGGGGCAAGGTCCTTTTGATAATTTCTTCCCCCTCTTCTCTTTTGTTCCCCCACATTCTACTACTAATTAAACATGCAAAAATAATTTAACATATCTGGGCCAATGCTTTCTTATTTTTATACATGAGACATGAAGCAAGACTAGCTATAAGCCTCTTTCAAGAATGAAATTTTATGACCATATTGTAGACTATATGCTGCTTCAAGTACTTTGTGCAGCAAGTTTGGACATTTCATTAATGAGTCAATTAATTAAATGAGTCAATATTATCAAAAAGATAACTGAACTGACACTGACAAATACATAGCTTAACTGGGATGAATTGTTATTTATATTAAATTTAATCTATGCATTAAAATATATTAAATATATTAAGAGGCAAGGACATTCTGTGACATGATTCATAATAGTTTAGCCAGAGAGTAAGATTTTAGATACAGGATAAACCACATATTTTGCTGAATGAGAGTCTCATAAGAATATGAGCAATGGCAATAGGGTATAAGAATATGTGCATGGGCAATAATCTTGTCAGTAATTTAATTCTTCCTAAAAATATCTGCAATCTCCATGAATGGTTAAAAATAATATAAATGTAGAATTCATATCCTAAGTAATTTTTAAAACTATATAAGACTGTTTTCCAAGTAAATCCAAATAAATTTGTTGAACAATTGCCAATAAAACAAAGAGAATTACTAAGAGGTTACAAATGTGGGCAGAAGCTATTGAGGCCATAACGACCTTTACTGTGGTCCAAACAATGAAACACAAATGAAGTAAATCTAATGAGAAGACAATTGGATTACTAAAAGAAAGCTCCTGAAATGCAGTGATTAAGTCAGGTAAAAAAAAATAATAAAGTGCTGCTCTTGTATTTACTAAGACACGAAAAGGCAATTATGCAAAAAGACACTTAAAAGCCATGCTACTAAGAATATAGTGCTAATCTTTCTTAACACCCCTTCCTTTCAAGTACCACTTTCCCAATATTTCCTTCATTTGAAATTCCCTTCAAAAATATCCCTCGTGTTTGCTATCATGTAGCATTTAGTGAATTTTTTTTTCTGTCTGCCATCAAGCTTACATTGTTTTACAATTCATACCTATTTCTTCATAATAATTAGCTGGAAATTTTTTACATATCCTCTTATCATTCTTTCCTGTACACATGCAGGATTTTAGGAACACACTATAGGAACTGTTTTAAAAAATTTTTAAGTTCATTATTCTTTTTTTTTTTTTTTTTTTTTGAGACGGAGTCTCCCTCTGTCACTCAGGCTGGAGTGCGGTGGCCTGATCTTGGCTCACTGCAAGCTCTGCCTCCCAGGTTCACACCGTTCTCTTGCTTCAGCCTCCCAAGTAGCTGGGACTACAGGCGCCCACCACCACGCCTGGCTAATTTTTTGTATTTTTTAGTAGAGATGGGGTTTCACCGTGTTAGCCAGGATGGTCTCGATCTCCTGACATTGTGATCCACCCGCCTCGAACTTCCAAAGTGCTGGGATTACAGGCATGAGCCACCACGCCCCGCCTAAGTTCATTATTCCTGTGGGATTTTGGAGAGTGACAAAAACAGGCCTTTCAGGATTCTATTTTATTTTTCACATCTTATTCATCTCCAATCTCCATGTAATCACCTATCATCACTTCTGACATAAAACACCTGCAAACTTAGATAAAGGTAACCACATGAACATTGGCATAGATGAAATTGAAAAGCCAAAGGAACTGACGGAAATAGAAATATACAGGTGATTCTCTGAGGGCACCTCAAATGGTACTAAGAGGGTGTAGAGTCCACTAATTTAAGAGACCAACACAATGCATATATCCAACTGGAAGGAAATAAATGGTTATAGAGGAGAAGCAATTTCCAAATTAGGCCTTATCACATTATAGCTTTATTGCTGACAGTGCATCTTGTTATTTTTAAGATCATCAGCTTAATAATTTGTGATTACCCGTTAGGATTGAAATGTTGAACAATTTTCTTGTGACACATGTTATGTTGTATATTAAGTTATAGTAACACATAGTAAAATAGTAATATATATTAATATGTATAGTAAAGTAGTGATTTATATATACTAATTCTTGATTGATGATTTTCATTAACTTTGTTCTTGAATCTTGTCTCCTTCGTAGGTTAATTCATTACATTTTGAAGTTTTTTAATTCCTTTCATTTAGCAAAGGATAGCTATTTTTAAATGTGACTTTTCTAAAAATATTTAAAAAGTGTTATTTGATTTAATTAGAAAATTTTTTTTCTAATTATTAAATTTAAAATATTTATAAATATCAAAATATTTTTAAGCTAAAAAAAGGACACTGCTGTTAAAATTTTTGAAATGTAATTTACTTAAAAATCACTTATAAAACCTGTCTCACAAATTACAAATAATGCACACCTTATTTTAGGAGCTTCTTTTAAAAGTCTCATTTTTTAAAATGAAATGCTTTGGAGCATGGTCGTTTCATTTAGATTCAATTAATATTGAATAATATAAAATTAGAATATTTCTCCCATTATTTAGCTTGTGATAGAAAACAGTTATAAAATAGTGATTGGGTGCGAATCCTGGAGTTAAATTGCAGCGTTTGAAATCAGCACAATGACATTAGGCTAGTTCCCTTAGCTCAACAGCCTCCTATCATTATTGAGTTATAATGCTTTATAAAATATCTAGAAGAACCAGGCACGGTGGTTCATGCCTATAGTCCCAGCACTTTGGGAGGCTGAGGCAAGAGGATTGCTTGAGCCCAAGAGTTCAAGACAAGCCTGGGCAAGATGGCGAAACCTCGTCTCTACAAAACATATTTTAAAAATTAGCTGGGCCTGATGGCACATGCCTATAGTCCCTGCTACTCTGGAGACTGAGGCGGAAAGAATTCTTGGGCCCAGGAAATCAGTGAGTTCTGATCATGCCACTGCACTCCAGCCTGGGCAGCAAAGCTGGGACCCGTTTCTAAAAATAAAAATAAATAAATATAATAAAATACCTCGAAGAGTGTCTGGCACGTAGCAAATACTGTAAATTGATCGCTATTGTTACTTTCCCTACTTCAACTTTATACTAATAAAAATATACTGTTTCAAGCTTCTAAAGTGAGAACATAAAATAAAAAGTTGAAATTCGAAAATTTGACAAACACTACATTTCAAAGAAAAGTAAAGTAAACAAATGTGAGATCATTTTCATGCTGAAGAAGACTGTAAATGTTAGAAAAGTTAAATGGAGAAAAGCATATAAGAGATTACTGTTAAAGAGAGGAAAGCATAACATCTAAAGATAAAAATTCAATGAGAGAGACTAGAAAGACAAAGGAAAATGACCAGAAAGTCAACTAATTAGAAAACTGGGTTACAAGCTGAAGAATGTAAAAGTATTAACGCATAGAAAAATAACAAGCAGATCAAGGAGAGTGAAGCCACACACTTCTGTACTCTGCCATTTTGGTTGAATTTATTATTGTTGTTGTTGTTGCTGTTATGTTGATTTATTTGTTTTTGCCAGACTCCAACAGAAATAATTGCTGACTTTAAGGCTTTAAATATGCTTCCTTATTTTTAGTTTAACAAATGAAATCAGAGAGGACCTATTTGCTGGCAATTTTGCTAAAAGATGACATATTCTGACTTATAAAACGTGGCTAATTTAATGGACAGGACACAACTCATTTTTGCTCTTCTTTGAGTTATGAGTGACACTGCACATCAGTCACTATACACTGGCCATCTACATCATACTTTTTCTTCTTGGAATTTGATTATTGAGCACTTCGCTATGGATTTTTATGATTTCTTTTATTTTGGATATTCCCTCTCATAATTAAAATTGACCAGTACTTAAATATCTTTAGTACTTTGTTGTTCTCGTTTCATCAAGAATGTTTAGATCTTTGTTCACATTTATAATATTTAAGGTAACAGCATGGTTGAGAACAATCATTCTTCTGTACTTAATTGATTTGTGATTTTGAGCTGGTGTTTATTCCCCTGTGCCACAGCTTTCTCACCTAACAGTAATGACAGTAACTGTCTCCAAAGGTCTTATGAGTATTGCATAAATTAATTCATGTATAATGGTTAGCAAAGGCCTCAAATGTAATAAGGACTTAATAAATGCTTACGATTATCTGCTTGTTTACATAAACTCAGGCTTATTTTCATTTTCTTTCCCTTTGTTTAATATTTTTGGTTTTTTGTTCTATTCAGGTTTACTGGACACTTTCATAGTTTACTCTCATAGATTATTCCTGGTATTCTTTAGTGTTAGTGCTTTGTTGATTTCTTGTATGATTATTTATCTATTCAGGATTTCTAAATATTTTTGAGAAAAAATTTAAACATATATTTAGGAAATATCTATTTCATCAAAATTTTAATATCGAGGTATAAAATAATTTAACAAAACCATCAATATGTAAATCTTCTTTAGTCTTCATCTAAAAAGGAAGCAATTTCTAAATGCCCTAATGAAACTGTCAAAATCTAATATAAGATTTATGAAGAATTCAATAAGAAATAATCTCGTGGATTGTGAGATTCTCAACAAGATAGGGAGAGAAAAACTGACTTTGCCACTATGGTGGAAGGGCTAATGGAGGATTCTTTAGAATGAGTGTGGTGCTTATGCTGCTCACATTCAGTAAGGCAATGGCCAACATGGATTAATGAGGTGATAATAATAGATTTTTAGATTGCTGGTGCAGGCCAGCTCTCGAAGAAGAATTATGTAAGAAGCCAAACTACAATCAGGTAATGATATAAAAATAAATTGTAAGAACTACTTTAGAAAAATCCAGCAAGTATCATCAGTCAGAAATCCACCTGATAGAGTTACCTGTCTAAAGAGTACTATTGCACTGGATGAAAATCTTACTGCACAAATTAAGATACACACGTTTGTCACAGTTATTCATTTCATTTAAATAAAATTAAATTTGACTCTACTTCCCATCTAATTAGAGTGTATGGAGATGAAGAATTGATCCTTATTGGGACCACTTCACTTTCCCAGTGTCTATAATATATACTTGTGGCATTAAACAGGAAAAAAAATAGACACATACATCACAGTATTCATCTTTGGTTCACTATGGTTTTCACTAGATGTCCCCTGATCCACTGACCAAGTTACAATTGCTTTATGAAGGCCTGTGACTATCTAGAATGTGGTAGTGACACAAAGCAAACCTTGTCAAAACTAAAAACTGTCTCTAAGGCTCACACCTCACACAATGTTGCCTACTGCCCAGAGTCCCACCTTCACAGATGTTTCGGTACTCAATGTTCTACCTCTTGGTGAGCAATATGAGTACTGCTGGCTATGGTAGAGAATCTGTCATTTCTCTGAGATGTTACTGTGAAATGAGGCCACAAAATTCTATTTCTCATGGTATACCAGACTTCTTTGCACGTCTTAATTTTAGGGAGTCTCCTCTCTTTCTTTTTCTGCTTTACATGTGTGGATTCATATGAGAATAACTCCTTCAAGGGGATGAAGATCCTCTTCTCGTTGTAAAATTGAGTAGGAAAACAAATTTGTTTTAGAGGGACTTCTGCTTTTGGCCTGGCAATTTAATCATTCTCTGAGGTACAGGAGGACAAAGTGTCTGGCAATTTATTTGAAGTAGTAAGATAACAAGGGTACGCAAAAATAGAGTGAAAACTGCTGCTACTTCAAACACAAGGAGCTGCTAGTTGCCTTTATATTTAGGAAATATTGCAGTAAATGAACAAAGACATTTACATTTTAGATCACTAGAAACATGGAGAAAACAATGAACTACATGAGAAGACATGAAATCCTAGGGCCATCATATCTGATTAAAATGAATGACAAAGGAAGAAGTTGCTAATGGAGTAAGTAAACATTTTACCTGAGTCCACTTTAGCTAAGTACTCTTAATATTAAAATTGACAGAAATTGCATAGCACACATTAAATGAGATGACTGAAATTCTGGAAAGTGGAAATTGGTTTTGATTTATTAATTTGATTTATTTTGCCCACAAAAATTAATACACAAATATGTGATAAAAACAGAAATGTCCCCAAATGCCCTTTTCTTAGGCAATTCATAAAATGTTGGAACAAAACCATAGCATGTGAGTGTCTCCACATCTTTCCTATCTTTAGTTTCTACTGCAGTTAATTATGACTAATGGAGTATGATTTCTTCGTGTGCTGGAGATTTGGGCAACTATAATTGGTGAATATTTTTGATGCAATGCATTTAGTTCTTAGTATAATTTTAGCAGGTCCAAGAAAAGATAATCAATTTCCTCCTGCTGATTCTTTGACCAGGCAGCTGGAGAATAATAATGTTTATCTTCTGTTCATCTTCTATGCTTTATTTAGGACTAGGGATATTTTTTCCTAATAACATGAAATGAGAAAAGATCCTCATTCTGTCTCTGTCTCTTTATCTTTGTTTAATTTACCTTAACACTTGGAGGTTATATTGTTCATCCATTAAAACAGACAGTAATCTAGACCCTCAACATCATAATATTTACCATCAGTATCTAGTAAAGGTATTTTTAAAGTATGAGATCACTATCTCAAAATAGCTTAGAAATATTAGAGAAATTTCAGTCAGTAGAAACAGATACAAACATGAAAGAGATCATGGAAACAAGAAAGACATTAAATTTGTTTTTTCAATACGTTCAAGGATAAAAAGTAAAAGAGAAACATAATGAGGTGAGAAATTGGAATATAAAGAAACCAGTTGGAACTTCTAGAGGCAAAATATCTGATATGAAAAGTTAATTGAATAGGATTAAAACAAATGATACATAAAACAAGATAATAAATATTCAAACTGAAGCACAGACTAAAAAATAGTGAAAAAAAATGCATAGACTTATTGACCTTTTCAACTGTTTCAGATTGAGAATTCATAAGCATCTCAAATAAGATTTAAGTAAGAATAAATTTAACAAAAGAAGGAAGGAAGAAAGGGGAAATAAAGGAAAAAATAAAATGAAGAAGTAACTATATCATGTTAATTAAATTTCTGAAAATTGGAGAATTAAAAAAAAAACCTCAGTAAGTGTTTGCGTGGCAAAGTATTACATACAAGAAAAAAAATCATGAAAAACAAATTACACTAGAATGACATTTTTAAATTTCTGAAAGTAAAAAATTAACACTCAACTTATAATTGTATATACAGCAAAAAATTTATTAAAATATAAGTCAAGATGAAAACAACTTAAGACAAAAATACAAGAAAAAGTAGATAAGAATTTTTTATTGCTAGGAGACCTGCACTAAGAAAAACATTGAAGAAAAGTCTTCAATATGAAAAAAAGATACCAGATGAAAATACATACATAAATAATTAATTGAAGAGCGCTGAAATTATAAATATATGGTTAAATGTAAAAGTACATTTTTAAATTTATAATTTAATCCATAAGTAAAATGACTGTTAAAATTATTAGAATGTAGTATGAGGTTTATAGCTAATGCAGGAGTGAAGGTTATGATAATAATTGCCTAAAAACCAAGGAGATATGAAAGTAATGGGGTTTTGTAATATTCTTACACTATATTTGAAGTGTTAAAATATTATTTGAATGAAAATTATAATTAATTAGCAAAGCTTGTTGCAAACTCCAGAAAAGTAAAATAAAATATATAATAGCTATTGATAAAAATCAATGAAAAAGATGATATATGCAAATCAATGTGTACAAAAACATGCTTGAAGTATAAAGATACAGGTATTTTAAAAGTAAAATATGAAAATATGTACCATGTAAACATACAAAATACATTTGGAGGGAGTGAGACTTTGGGAATGGCATCGAGTAACTTTCCGTGAACCATCTCTATAGTGAAACAGACATTTAACTGGTGAAAATTATTAAAAACAGCCATCTAAAGAAATTGACCTAAAAGTATGCAACAAATCAAAGCATCATTATTTTAATAAAATCTATAAACTTTTAGTGTGGTTAGAATCTGTGGCATTTAAAACAAAAATGACTTTTGCCCTCAAACTGATCCTTCTAGCTTTATGTTGTGAAATATTTAATGTTAGTGGGCATTGCCAGGAAGGACCGAGAACTCCTATAATCTACCCACCTCCTACTCCTAGAGAAAAGACTCTTCCCTGAATAAGACTGGTAGGCCACGAGTTACAGGCTGAAATACCATAGATTCCCATCATCTCACCATCTTCTCAGCTCTCACTTGTGCAGTGATGATATCACGCTAAAATGTCTAATGAAGTCTGTGGCTGAGACTCCATTCCTAAGTCTTCCACAAAGATCAGAAGAATAACTCTAGAAGAAGGCCACCTTGTCCATACTATTCAGCTCCAGCTCAGTAATACAGTGGTTCTATTCATGCAGGAGAGTGAAGACATGAGAACCCTTGGCCCCTTTCTCCTCAGGCTGGGTGATTTAAATTATTCTGTCTTCAAGTTTACTGACTCTTCTGTCAGCTCAAATCTGCTGTTGAAGTCCTCTAGTAAATTTTTCTTTTCAGTTATTGCACTTTGGAGCTCAATAATTTATGGTTGGTACCTTATCATTTCTGTCTTTTATTGATATCCCCATTTTGTTTTTTCTTTCTTCCTTTTGTTATTTGTCCAAATTTTATTTTAGTTCTCTGAGCATATTTAAGACAGTTATTTTAAAATATTTGCCTAGTAAATCCAATGTCTGGACTTCTTCAGAGATAGATGGTTTTGTTTTTTTAATAAGCCTTTTGATTTTTTTATTGTTGAAACTAGGCATTTGAATATTTTAATGTAGTAACTGAAATCAGAGTTTTCTCCTTTTCAGAGTATGCTTTTGATTTTATTTATTTTAAAAACATTGTTGAAGGCTATTGCAGTCTGCTTAGTGACTTTTACCAATTTTTTTAACAGTCTGTGACCTTTGTCATGTGTGGCACAGAACACTGTTTCTTAGCATGTATTCATTTTTGGTTTCTAAACTATTACTTTATTTGTATTTTCTATTTGACGAGACACTTTCACATCCTCCTTTTCTTCTTTAAGTATGACTACTATCTCATGGAGTGACTCATTTATAGCTAAGGATAATGTGGAAAAAGAAAAAAAGAGTAAAGAAAAGTGAAGAAAGACTAAGGAAAATGTAGAACACCATACAGTAGATAATTATATGTCTTAAAGAGTTACAGAAGTCGGGGGCAGAATATTTTTTTAAAAAAGCTGAAAACATCCCAAACTTATAAAAAGCTCAATGAGTTCCAAATAGAACAAACACAAAAACATAAAGATCTAGACACAGTATTTCAAATTTGAAATAACCGCCCCCCCCAAAAAAATCTTGAAATGCAGCTGGAGAGTAATGACTTGTTACATATAATGTATTCTGAATAAGATAAAAAATAGATTTATGTTCCTAGGAACAATGATTATAAAATAGACAAAATGCAATTTGCTAACATTATGAACGACAGAAGAAGCATTACTACACATCTTACCAACATTAAAAAATGATTAATCATTATTATTTTAATTATTTGCTAATTAATCCAATAATTTCAATTAAATAAACACATCTTAGAAAAACTTGAATCACAAAACTGACACCAGAATATACAAAAGTGTAAATAGTTCTGTATCTATAAGAAAAAATATTAATTTATAATTAAAGATCTTCCCCATGCCCTGCCCCATCACAAAATTTTAAGTCTAGTTGGGATCACTAGTGACTTCTTTCAAATATTTAAGGAAGAAATAATACAACGCTGACATAAATTCTTCCAGAAAACAGTGAAAGAGCAAACACCACCCAATTCACTTTTTGAGGACGATATTATATTACTTTAGTAACAAATACAGATGAAGATATCACACGTAAACTGCAATATAATCTCCTTGATGAATATCCAAAAATTATTTACTTAATATTAGAAAATTGAACTCACCAACAAATGACATTAACACTACTTCTCCATTAAGTTCAGTCTACATCCTGAGAGAAGTTAGCTCAATATTGGAAAATCAATAAATAGACTTCACCTTGTAAATAGAATAATGGAGGAAAAAACCATATGATAATCTCAAAAGATAGAGTAGAATAATTTTATAATATTTTAGAACATATTAAAGATAAAAATTCCCATCTAACTATAAATGGAAGAAAGCATCCTTAACATAAAATATGACATTTAGAAATAATATATAGTGTACATTACATTTGATGGTAAAAGTCTGAATCTAATATAAAGAATAATGTAAGCATGCTTTTACTATGTCTTTCATGGAAAAAACATTTTTTCTGTTTTTACCATGTCTTCCTAGCCAATATAATAAGTGAATCAAGAGAATAGAAATGATTGAATATAGAATTGTAAAGGAGGCTTTATTCACAGATAACATGATCATGTAAGATCAATATAGAAGACTGCGTACAATCTACTGAAAGAACAAGTAAAAATATTGAAGTTACCAGACAAAAGATTGATATATCAAAATTAATTATATTTCTAAATAGTATAAATGAAAAATGAAAATATTAAAACAGAATTTTACAATGCCCAAAATACCCATAAAATAATTAGGCATAAACTTAAGGAAATATTTATAAGATATATACACTGAAAACTGTAAAACATAGAACTAAGTAAACAAACAGATATATCAGATTTATGTATGGAAGAAACAATATTCTTAAGAAGTTAATTTCCCTCAAATAGAAATAGTTTTTTCGGCAATCAGTTACAATTTCAGAAGGTTTTGCTTTCAAAATTGACAAGCTAATTGTAAAATATATTTAAATGAACAAAGATAGGAGAGTGAAAACACTTTTGATAAGAATAAAGTTGAATGGACTTGCATGGTCTTATTTTGATACTTCTCTTTTACTTTAAACATGAAGACAATGTGGTAATAGTGTCTAAGTATTGACATATAGATAAATATAATAAAATAAAGTTAGATACACACATATATAATTAACAGATTTTTTTTCTAAAATACTAACATAATTTAAAAGAGAAAAAAATGTATTTTTAACAAATGTTGTTACATTTGTATTTTTATACAAGAGAATAAACTTTTAGCTCCCACCACAGACAAAAATTAGCTGTTAATGTGTCGGAGACCAAAATGTAAAAGATAAAACTCTAAATTTTCATAAGAAAACCCAGAAAAATTTTGTAGTTGTATTAATCCATTCTCACACTGCTATAAAGATATCCTTGAGACTGGGTAATTTATAAAGAAAAGAAGTTTAATTGACTCATGATTCTGCAGGCTGTACAGGAAGCATGGCTGGAGAGGCCTCAGGAAACTTTCAATCATGGCGGAAGGAAAAAAGGAAGCAGGCACATCTTACCTGGCCAGAGCAGAAGAAAGACAGAAGAGGGGGAAGGTGACACACACTTTTAAACAACCAGATGTCAGGAAAACTCTATCATGAGAATAGCACCAAAGGGGGAAATTCATGCCCATGATCCAATCACCTTCCACTAAGCCCCTTCTCCAACACTGGGGATTACAATTTGACATGAGATTTGGATGGGGACACAAATCAAAACCATATCATTCTTCCCCTGGCCCCTCTCGAATCTCATGTTTTTCTCACGTTCCAATATATTATAAAATCATCTCTTCTCAACAGTCTCCCGAAGTCTTAGCTAATTTAGCATTAACTCAAAACTTCACAGTCCAAAGTCTCATCTGAGAGAAGCCAAATCCCTTCTGCCTATGAGCCTGTAAAATCAAAGATAAGTTTGTTACTTATACTGTGGAGGTACAGGCATTGGGTAAATACTTGGGTTCCAAAGGGAGAATTTGGCTAAAAGAAAAGGGTTATATGTCCCATGCAATTCAACACCCAGTAGGGTAGTCATTAAATAGAGCTCCAAAATAATGTTTTTTGACTCCATGTCTCACATTAAGGGCACAGTGATACAAGTACAAGTGATGGTGGGCTCTGAAGACCTTGGGCAGCTCTTCCCCTGTGCCTCTGCAGGGTACAGCACCCATGGGTGCTTTCACAGGCTGGCATTGAGTGCCTGCAGTTTTTCTAGGCACACAGTGCATGCTGGCAGTGAATCTACCATTCTGGGGACTGGAGGACAGTGGCCGTCTTCTAAAAGTCCACTAGGCCGTGCCCTAGTGGGGACCCTGTGTGGGGGTTCCAACCCCATATTTCCCCTCCACACTCTCCTAGCAGAGGTTCTCCATGAGGGCCCTGCCTGTGCAGCATACTTCTGCCTGTACATTCAGGCTTTTCCATACAGCTTCTGAAATGTAGGTAGAGGATCCCAAGCCTCAACTCTTGCAACTCTGTGTACTTGTAGGCTTAACACCACCTGGAAGCTGCCAAGGTTCCACAAGACATAAGTCTTGCACCTGTGAAGCAGCAGCCTGAGTACCTGGGCCCCTTTGAGCCATAGCTGGAGCTGCAGTGGCTGGAAGGCAGGGAGCAGTGTCTCGAGGATGTTCAGGGCAGTGAAGCCCTAGGCCTGGCCCACAAAATCATTATTTCCTTCTAGGCCATCAGGCCTGTGATGGAAGGGGTTGCTGGGAGGTCCTCTGAAATGCCTTCAGAGCCCTTTTCCCATTTATTAGCTATTAGTACTTGCCTTCCTTTAAATTACATAAATTCCTGTAGCTGGCTAGAATTTATCCCCAGAAAATGGGTTTTTCTTTTCTACCACATAGCAAGGCTGCAAATTTTCCAAACTTTTATGCTCTGCTTCCCTTTTAAATATAAGTTCCAGTTTCAGGTCATTTATTTGCTCATAAATGTGAACATAGGCTGCTAGTAACTGCCAGGCCATATCTTGAACACATTGATGCTTAGAAATTTCTTCCATTAGATGCCCTAAAGCATCACTCTCAAGTTCAAAGTTCCACAGATCCCTAGGGCAGGGACACACTGTCTCCAATCACTTTGCTAACACGTAACAAAAGTGATCTTTGCTCTAGTTCCCAGTAAGCTCCTCATCTCCATCTGAGACCTCCTCAGCCTGGACTTCATTGTCCATATCACTGTCAGCATTTTGGTCACAATAATTTCACAAGTCTCTAGAAAATTCCAAACTTTCTGCCATCTTCCTATCTTCTTCTGAGCCCTCTACACTCTTTCAACCTCTGCCTGTTACCCAGTTTCAATGTCACTTCCACATTTTCAGGTATCTTTAGAGTAATGACCCACTGCTGGTACCAATTTTCTATATTAGTCTGTTCGTGCACTGCTATAAAGAAATATCTGAGACTGGATAATTTATTTAAAAAAGAGGTTTAATTGGCTCACAGTTCTTCAGGCTGTACAGGAAAGATAGCTGGGGAGGCCGAAGGAAACTTACAATCATGGCAGAAGGCAAAGGGGAAGCAGGCATGTCTTTCCATGGCCAGAACAGGAGGAAAAGAGAGAATGGAGAGGTGCTACACACTTTTAAACGAACAGATCTTCTGAGACCTCACTCACTGACATGAGAACAGCAAAGGAGAAATCTGTGTCCATGATCAAATCTCCTCCCACCAGGCCCCTCCTCTAACAATGGGAATTACAATTTGACGTAACATTTGGGCAGGGATGGAGACCCAAACTACATCAAAAGTTTTCTAGTAGAAAGAATTTACTTAGGACATAAAAACAGCAAGCAACAACAACAACAACAACAACAACAAACACCCAAAAGGGACTCTAACAATAAACTGTTTTCACTGTCAAAAATTACATTAGAAAGTTAAAAGGGCATACTATGTCCATGGAGAATATATTTTCAATACATTTATGTAATGAAGACCAGATGCACAAAATATGCAGAAAACACTTATAACTCATTAAGAACACAAACAAGTCATTTTTTCAATGGTAACATTTGTTGAGATACTTCACAAAATAAAATACACAAAGGGCCAATAAGCAAAGACACAGATACTAAAAAAAGTTTCAGTTATCAAGCAAGGCATATTAAAACTACAATGAGGTTCTTGTATAATCACTAGAACAGCCAAAATCTAAAAGATTTATGATACTAATTACTGTTGAGGGCACTGGAGCAACTGGAACTTTAATAAATTGCTGCTGGAAACATGAGATGGCACAACAAATATTGAAAAGTAATTTGGAAATTTCTTATGAAATTAAACATGCACATATTACTTGACCCAGCCATTACACTTGCAGATATTTAAGAAAAATTAAAATACTTGTCTTTATAGAAGCTTTTACAAAAATGTTCATAGCAACCTTATTTACACTAGCAAAGAACTGGAAGCAATATAAATGTTCATCAATATGTGACTAGTTAAACAAATTCTGCCATATTCATGCAATACTACTCAGCAATAAAAATTAACTATTGTTAAAGGCATGAAAGAACCTCAAAAATATTATGCTGAGCAACATATCAATGATTCTCAAAAATATGTCATGTAAAAGACTCAATGTTAATTTTCATAACAGTTAAAATTAGTCTACAGTGATAGAAGTCAGACCATTTGCAGGTTCAAAGTGTTATGAGATAACTTTTTGGAGTGACTGAAACATTTGATATCTTTACTGTGGTTATGTTTATATGAGTATATACATTTGCCAAAACTCATCAAACAATACACTTAACAGTGGATGCATTTTACCATTTGTAAGTTATACACTAAAATAATTTTTTAAAGTAGGTAGTGTAATATACTTTTATATTTGTAATGTACAGTGAAATCTGCTTTGTCACTTACAAAAATAAACTGGCACCAGATGATTAATGATATCTTAATTAAGAGCAGTAGTTTTCTAATTTGTTTGCATATTGGAATTACTTGTGTCACTTAAAAAAAATAAGGATGCCAGAGCTAATTGCTCTGGTTTAGTTTGTTTGGGTGCCAGTTTTAGGTTTCTTCAGGTGACTCTACTGTAATGCCAGCTTTTAGAACCCCTAAGACAGTATTAAAAACAGCCACATTTAGCTGTAAGCAGAGTTAAAGGCTGTGCTTTTATAATTTTGAAATATAAATTCAAATATTTATTTTATTAAAAATAAAATAGAAGTAAATTAGATTTAAAAAGGAAAAGTTTCATTTACTATGACATTGTTAACTATGTACAAAAGTATAAATTTAATTATGTACCAAACTATAATATAATTTTTTAATTAGTCTAAATTGTTGTGTTTCTAAATTATTTTTATGCTTTCCTATTTCTCCTTCATCTTCTATTTGATCCAAACCTAAAACCTCTGATGTCATTTTTTTAAGGTTTTGTTCTTGTGGATCATGTACATTTAATTTCTTTTTTTCTTCTGGTTTTTTTTAGAGGTATGTTAGTATGATCTTTACCTCAGTCATTACCATAGTAATGAAGGGATGTCTCTGAAAAGCTGAAGAGGAGACAATTCCTTTTATGACAACCCCCTTCAAATCTGCTTATTTTTTTTTCTGAGGAACAGAAACAAATGTGTCCTAGAGAAGTGATAGGTAGATGGAGAAACATAGATAATGATGAGAGATAAGTAGATATATCTAGCCAATGATTAATGATTAAGAGCTCACTATTGTAAATATGTCACATTAAAACACCAACTACTTTCCAAAAGTGCAAATATCTACCCCAGAACTAACCACTAAAAATGTTAAAAACACAGTGTTATAGGAGCTTATTAAATTAGTTTCACCAGAGGTTGTAACTGCTGATTTTATAGTCACTCCTTTAAAAGAAGAGCTTCATTTAACAGTGTGCAATATTCCTTCTGGTATAGGTTATCATGTATATTTGGCAAAATGCTATCACAAACACAGGCCTAACATATTACTTTAAATTTCTTAGATGTCCAAGACTAAAGGGCAGAAAGAATATGGAGTAAAGAAACAGAATGAAGAACACATGGAAAGTGTGATGTAGGAGGTTTAAAGTTGTATGATTAATGTCTAAGCATAAATAAGATATTCTGTAGCCTTATTTTCATAATGTAGCATTTCTCATGTAAATAGTTTACCATAATAAATGTCAGATAACATCAGGTCTGTGTGGGATGGAGTTACACTTGGGTCTAAAATGAGGTATGTCTCTTATAATGAGGGACAGTGAGAGATACCGTATGTTCCTTGCTTTCAAATTAGGAGTTCCATCTGTTTAACTAGTTGTCAATTTCATCCAAAGATACATAATGATTTGTGAGGATTCTGCAATGTGATAAACACCTTCCTTCTAGTATACGATAGCTTCTAGGCCACTGACTTCACAAAGTAGTTCATGCAAAGTGATTATTTGGACACAAGTACAATATATTAGAAATCACAAAATTTGAGTCCAAATTTGAGTTACTAAGTCACACATTGGTAACTGTATAAAATGTTGCCAGTAGTTAAGAACTGGCTACTTAAGTCTCAGGGCCCAGCACCAAATGGAAACAGGGGGTGCCTTGATCAAAAATTATTAAGAAATTTAAGTTGGTGATACAGTGTTTAAGTAAGTGTGAGGCCTTTCAATGCATGGTGTCTTGTGCTTATGTTGCATGTCCACGAAACCAATCCTTACTGTAGTTCTGTACTTCAGCTATGCTATTAAATCTAAGCTGGAATATCAATACTAAGATGTGTCATCAAATTGAAAACAGATTTTTAGCTGGGCGGGGTGTAGTGGCTCATGCCTGTGATTCCAGAACTTCGGGAAGCCAAAGAGGGAGGATTGCTTGAGGCCAGGAGTTTGAGACCAGCATGGGCAATGCAGCAAGACCTCCTTCTCTATAAAAAATAAAAATAAAAACTAGCCGGGCATAGTAGCATGTGCCTGTAGTCCTTGCTATTCCAGAGGCCAAGGTGAGAGAATCCCTTGAGCCCAGGAGTTCAAGGTTAGCGTGAGCTATGGCCTTGCCACTGTATTCCAGCCTGGGTGACAGAATGAGATACTGTCTTAAAAAAAAAATGGTGAGAAATAAATCACCTTTTCTCAGGTAAAAATAAAACTGAAATAAAATGAAATTTTAAAGTTCTCAATGTTAATTATATTAAGTAGAAGACAAACTTGGTTTATACAAATATTGAATTGTGCAAACTATATCTTAGAATTAATTGAACATGGTATTTAACGTAATATGATCTCAAAATTTACACATTAAACCTATCTATATTAAGTAACAACTTCTCTCCTTCCCTCTTTTTGCTTCTTTCTAATTCTCATATTTCTTGTTTTATAAACTTGATAAAGATCACACATATGTTTGCAGAATGGTGTGTACTTAAAAATATTTAAGTGGTAAAGAGCTCATTGGTGGGAGGATACAAAATCCCAGAGAATTAGCCTCTGGGTTTCCTCAACACTTTGTGCATCTAGCAATGCTTAGAAATTCCATTAATTGTTATGCCTAGTGTATTCCAGAAAAATGAAAAGTGAACTCTAGAATTAGATTGCTTGGGTTCAAATCCTAATATAGAAAATACTTACATCTTTGGATAAGTTACTTGTTCATTTCTTTCTAGTTTTTCATCTATAAAGTAAGTATTCCTTATTATAACATTTACTGAGATAAGTAGAAATAAGATTATTATACATGCTTCATAGAGTTATGAAAATTAATTCAAATAATCTATGTAAAGCTAACAGTATAGTTTTAAAACTATATATATACATCTGTTATAAAGGTTAGCTATTATATCGATGTGCATCCTTTTGTATTATTTTTTGTTAACCATAAGCCATCAGGAGTTACTCCCCTCTACTGTACAGGGAATAATGATAAAGGTAATAACAGGAGACATGTGGGTGGTGAATAATATGAAAAAGAGAAATCGCTGGTAATTTTTTTTCAAGGAACAGTGCAGTTTTGAAGAATTGTCAGAGTAAATGTAACTGCCATCTACCTTGAAGTCTATCTGGAGATATACTGGATGAGCCTGAGAATGTTACCTCACCAAAAACTGATTAGAAAAGCTATGATTTTGAGTCCACTATAAATTTTCTTCAAGAGTGTAATTTAGAGCGATCTAAAATGATCAAGGAGGGCTTAGGAGTTACAAGAGCAACCTGTATGTAACGTCATGTACGTTTTTCTCAAGTGCGCTGTGTTTTTCATATTCAACTTTTCATCCTTCCCAACTCCTTTAACTGGGTTAAGACTCTTTGTACTTTCCTACTGCACAAAATTTCCCTCATATTTATACCAATTTTCATCTTGAAATAACAGCCAACATCTTCCCAAAAGAGGCTTTACCTCTTAGGAACAAGAGGAAGTAAAATTCATTAGCCTTATTGGCTAGTCCCTGTAAATCTAGTTTTTACCCATTTTTTTATATTTATATATTCCTTGTACCCACATTTTATTATTAAATGCTTTAAGTTGATCTCAACTGAACAGGTGCCTCCCTTAGCATTGACATAATTTTTAGCTCCTTTTCTGTCTTTTGTTATGCCTGACGCAATTTTTTTAAAATTTTTTAAACCATAATTTGCAGTGAGGTAGATTTTACCATTGTCCCATTTTGCCCAAGTATAGAAGTTGAGTGTTTCCTTCTCTTTGGTGTAAGAACATCTACCTACTGGGGGCAGGATCCATGTTTCTTGTACTACAGCAAGGACACATACACATGCATCAGTTTGAATGAAGTTTATCCAAGTTTCACAGGATTGTTGAATGTAAACAAGCCCTTGTTTAAGGTCCCTGTCACTAAGTAACAAATCCTGTGAAAAATTATTGCCTTCAAATAACACTAATTATGATCTCTCTTTGATCCTTGGGTTGACAGGGAGTTTTAATGGTTCTCTGTTATTGTCTTACATACAACTGCAGCCAGATAATACCTGGAGCTGCATCTCTGTTGAATATCCAGCAGAGAAATTTTTCACTCACATGATCAGTGCCTTCATATTCTTTCACTTTTCAACACTTAGCATTCTATCCCTCAAAGCTAGATTGGACTTTTTATGGCTTGATGGTCTCAGGGTATGCACATTTCTTACATGGTGGCTGGCTTCCATAGGAAAGCATTTTAAGAGGTACCAGTTTTCTCAATGGCTAGGCCTGGAACTGGCCAGAGTCACTTTTACTACATTTGATTTTTCAGAGCAGTCACATGGCAGCCCAGAGCAAGAGAGTGAATTAAATAGGTGCCATCAATTGATGAAGGGCATGTGCAGGCTGACAGGGTAGGCATGAATGGAAGCATGTTGGAGAGGGCAGTGTGTCTTTTTCCTTCTCTTTCATAATATATACTGAGCATCTACTTTGTGCCTCCAAATGCATTAGGCACTAACTCATTGTTCTTTTTTATTTGTAATTATAATTGAGTTGTAATATACAGTAAATTTATATTTAATCATTTCCAGGTCATCAACTATTTTGTTTCCCCTTAGAAAGTATTATATTTTACTGTATTTTTCTTCAATGTGAAAAAGCACAAATTATATTACATTGCCAATAAGTGATATGGACATTTTTATTTCAAAAACTGATACAGAACATTAATTTTCTCTATATAATTATTTTTGTTGTTGTTTTTCTGAATCTCATGTAACCATTAGCAGGAAGGCTTCAAATAACTTCTTTAGTATTTTGTTGCCTTATTTTAATATCTTTATAACTTCTGTCTTATGGTATAACATCTTTTAGAAATGTTCAATACATTTCTAAAAAATTAATAATTCCAAAAAGCATGCGTGCTGTCGAAACCTAATAACAGGTGTCTTGGCTCGTTTCCCTACTGTCTTATAGGCACTTATTATTAGTGTCTGACTGAGAGGATTTGCTTTCGAATTTGTAAACTTAAAGAACCACTTTAGAGGTAAATAGAAAACACAAGCATTATTTTTACCAACCAATTATTGATCACAAATAACATCTATGTCTATTGGAACCATAACAATTTTGTAAGAATCACAACATGATTTTAAGTCACCTTGAAAATATAACAGAGCTGTGTTAAAAAGAAAAAGAAGGCTAATAGCACACTTTGTCAATACTAAAATGTTGGTGCCTATGAGAACGGGTGCCAGTATTTTCTGACAGCTCTTCTGGAAATTCTTGTGTTTTTTTTTTTTTTCCCCATTATTTCTGTTCCTTTGATATCCAACTATATATAACTCACAATATTTTCTGATCCATCAGCAAAAGTATTCAAATACCAACAGTAGAAATGTTAATACAAGCTGTGAAGATTTGATGGTTTTCTGCTCAAAATTATGTGATTTAGTATGAAGTTTACAATATGTGGTTATAAATCTTTCTCTCAGACAAGTTTTCAAAAATAAAAAGGTGTATTTTTCTTTGATCTGCAACAGAAAAGGTAGGAAAGGGTTTATCTTCTTTAACAGACTTTTTTTTTTCCTCAGAGAAATTAACATAGCTGTGGATTTGCTTCAGTTGAATAACCTGCCTTTAATGCACAAAATCAGACACAGAGGGTATTAGGTACTTACTTTTAGTGAAGAGAAAATGTTTGAGATGTCTTAGATTCTCTTCAAGGGAAATATTTAGGTATATTTATAATTGCTGAGGATGAATGTATAAACTAAGTTTTCATAGATATTTCTATAGCTTAACATTGTATATTTGCAATATTAATTTCAGATTTGGAAGTAAAATAATAAAGGCTAAATTTATGGGAAACATGATTTAAACAGTTTAAGCCTAATTTATAATATTGAGTGGGAAAATTCCTATTAAAATCACTTTCCTGGGTATTACATAATAATATATTGGAAATCGCCTTTTATTTTGTCGGTAAATAATTTCTCATTTTTCAACCAGAAATTGTTAAATTAAGATCCTGGTACATGCATGCAATTTATTTGAGGGGATAAGGTTCAAAGATAGAAGAATATAAATATGCTATTTGAAATCTGAGAGTCCTGACTATAGCTCTGCAGTATATATCAACATAATAATATTAGGTATACAGGTTCTGATTATATATGTGGTTGGACATTACAACGGTTGTATCTTTAAATATTAAAATCTACAGCAATTTTAAACATAGAAGGATATCTTAATGGGGTTTATGTATATAAACACTTAGAATTGGAAGAAATCTAAAAAGTTTACTTGTCTCAAAGCATAGTCTCTATTAGCTTGCCACTTGTGTGAAATCCTCATTGTTTATTCATTTGTCTATAACCAACCATACACACAAAATTGAGATGAATATATTCCAATATATATCACTCTTTGAGTCATAGGGTAAGAAAAGAACCTGGGTAAATATGGCACATCTTTCTAAAGCATTCATATAATAAAAGACTGGAAAGGGTATACATCTAAATTAAAGTTGGGGTTATCAGAGTTATCAAACAAAAATACAGGCCTCTGAGTTAAGTTTGAATTTCAAATAAACAATGAATAATCTGTAATATAAATAGGCCTCTTGTAATGTTTAGAACCCAGTTAACTAAAAAATTGTCATTTATCTGAAGTTCAGATTTTACTGGCATTCTGTATTTTATCTGCAACTATAATTACAGAATAAACAGATGCAAAAAAGTCACCAGATGTAAGCATTTCATGCAAATAAACAATGAAACAAGGCACTGTAATAATATTTTCTTTTAGTGTCATATTATCCTCCCAGAACTTGCACTACTATTTGTTTACTCCTATTGAGGAAGCACTTTGGTAGATATTTTTTTGAGAAGCGTTTACATACAAATAAAAACATTAAGTATGAGAGTTTAAAAACACAGTTGTTAATTCTTTGACACTTCTCGTGAGGAAAGGAGAGATCCGTACTCTCTTGCCTTGAAACTGGACAAGTTTGTCATTGTTTAGAGAAATCAATTAGAATAGAAGACAAGACATGGTGTTAATTCAGCTTAGCTTATGCCTTGAGTTCAAAGGAGCATTTTCTCCTGATGCCCTAGGATGTTACGTCAGAAGTCTCACTATTCTGATGTCAAAATACAGTGGGAAGATCGTGTTTCTTGGGAAGCCTCACACTGACATTCCAATCAACAATCCATGTGTGCCCGATCTACTAGTAATTCCAGTCTAGGTGCCAGATTTATGAGTGAAAAAGTCTCCAAATGATTCCATCTCTCCATTGTTCCAGCATCCCCCAGCAGTTTAAGTCTTTCCTGCAAATTGCAGAACAGATAGAAACCATCTCTCCTGTGCCCTGTCTAAATTCCTAACCAACAGAATCAACTAATTGTTTCATTTCACTAAGTTTTGTAGCAGTTTGTAACTTAGCAGTTGATAACTGCAATGGGATATACCTAAAACGTTTAAAAGTTAACTTGCTAATAAAATAGCATGTATATGATTTTTTAAAGATTTTTATATTTTCAGAAATGGAAGCAGAAAGATGGCTCAGAGTAATTTAGTTTGAGCTGCTTAAAATTTATGTGCCTAAGAATTACCTAAAGATCTTGTAAAAATGTAATTTTTGATTCAGTAGTTTGGAGGTGGGGATGACGTACCTCATTTGTAATAAACTCTAACATGATGATGATGGTGCTGGTCTGGGAACCAGCCTTTGAATAGCATAGCTCTGCTTCACTTCCCTCATTTTGAATGTGAGAAAATTGAGATCTAAAGTGAGTAAACAGTTATCCAAGACTGACAGATAAATGCTGGCAAGCCATGTAATCTTTCTTAGCAGAGGTCATGGCCCTAAATTATGGGTTATCAGGAGGCAACTGGAAGTTACAAATAATGGAGAAGAGAATTATTTGGTGATGATCCATATGTCACTCATTTTTCTTCACTCTCATCCTTAAAGACAGATAATCTTATAGTTAAACTGGAAATGAGAAACTTAAGGCCTAGCAAAAACAAGTGACTAACTGGAATAGGTACATGAAGAAGGGCTTGAATCCAGGGATTAGGGGATTAAAAATTTTCGTCTTCTATACTATGCCAGCTTGTCCAACCCACTGTTGGCAGATTGCATGAGGTCCATGATGGCTTTAAATGTGACCCAATACCATGTAGTAGTCACTTAATCCTCAGCATACCACTAGAAATAATCACTATTTGTCATCTCTGTCCAGTGGAGTATATATATGGATATATGTACCCATATATATATGGAATAAAGTTCACATAGGTTTATGACTAATCTACAAAACAAAAATGTATAGACAAGAAAGATAGCTATTAGAAATTTTAATAAAAATCTAAAATAGTAAAACCCTTTAGTATCAAGAAAATTTTGTGCACAAACATCTTCAAAAATGAACAAACATTATCACATGTTCTTCTTGTAAAATGGACTAGAACACTTCATGATGAAGTTCTTCCAGTTAAATGGCTAGCTGGAAGAGAATGCTACATTTCCTTTTTGTCCTTGGTCATAAATTATATATCTTAAATAATTATATAATAATGACATATTAACAGTGCTGCTATGTGTAATTTTGCATTCATCTTCTGATTCATTTAATAATTGTGCAACGTATTTTTTTGTTTTCTTCTCTTTGCTATTAAAAGAAAAAAATAAATTATCCAAAATTCTCAACTGTATTCTGTGAATTCTAAAGGCAAAATATAATACATTCTTGAAATATGATGCAATAATATTGGCACCACGCTAAGAAATTAAAAGATAATTGGCCAGGCACGGTGGCTCACATCTGTAATCCCAGTACTTTGAGAGACCGAGGCCGGTGGATCTTGAGCTCAGGAGTTCAAAACCAGCCTGGGCAACATGGTAAAACCCCATCTCTACAAAAAATACACAAAATTAGCTGGGTGTGGTGACATGCACCTGTGGTCCCAGCTACTTAAGAGGTTGAGATGAGAGGATCACTTGAGACTGGGAGATGGAGGTTGCAGTCTGCCAAGATCACGCCACTGCACTCCAACCTGAGTGGTAGATGAGACCCTGTCTCAAAAAAAAAAAAAAAAAAAAAAAACCAAAGAAATTAAAAAATAATCAACTTCTCATTGTATCACAATTCTAGGTGATTCTATATTTTTTCTATTCCATTTTCTTTTTGTCTTAGACCCTTTTTAGCATAGGTTGGAATAATAGATAAGCAATGTTGCATAATGATGTAATAATTTCTAAGATAATGCAACAAACTATGTCAGCATATGGGAAATATAACTATTCAATGTATTTTTTAGATTCACAAAAGAGTGCAATGAACATATAGTTCAATTGTGGGATAGAATTAAATTTAAAAATACGAAGTAAATTTTCTTCTTATTTTTTGCAGGATGACTAAAAAAGATTAATGCCATAAAATGTCAGGTTGTACAAAGACTTAGAGCTGCTCAATAAAAAAAACCTCAAAAACTAAAATTGAGTCCAATGGACCCAATGACATACCAGTTAGAGATATGACCACTGCATAGATTGAAGGCTGTCAACCAGCATTAGTTGCATGGTCATGTTAAAAAAGCAAGAAGGAAAGGGTCTATATTGTTATAAATCAATATGAAACAACTTAATCTACCAGTCACAGGTAAATAAAACACCAGGTCATGAATATGATCACACAAAAAAGAAAAATACTCCTGTATTTTCCTAAAGTATGTCAAACCAACACTTCACAGTATCAACTGACAGTATCACCAAAAAAATTAATGAAAGCTGCTAGTTTCATGAGAATGCAATCAGTAGATTGAATAAATAAATATAATTTTATTTGTGTAACTTTATTTCAAGCCACACTGTCAGTAACTTTTCATTAGTTTTTTAAAACTTTTTTTTACTTTTCATTAATCAAAAAGAATACAGAAATAAATGCAATTATTTGCAATAACTGTGTTTTACGAAATTCTAAAAATGCTTTCATTGACATATTCTGATAGGTTAGAATGCATAGGATGAATTAACAAAGTAATCATGAAGCAAAATATTTTTTAAAATAAACCTTAATATTTATCCAAAAATAGACTCTATATATATATTTAAAATTATGAAATAAATTAATCCATTCAAGTGCTATTCTCCATATTATTCATCTTACTTATTATATATTAAATCGTAATAATTTAGTTTTTTTCTTTATATTCAGTCAGACTATGAACCTCATAAAACCAGATGGCATGTCTTATCTTTAGTGCCTGGCACTGAAAGTCAAGGTACAACAGAGACTTAAATACATTTTTGATGTTGCAAATAGGATTTCTGAAAAGTTAGTTAATTGATTTATTAATTCAAAAAATATTTTTCAAGTGCCTACTGTGTTCTGGGCATTCTTCCAGGCCTAGTCACTGATAAGTCAATAAATTTTCCATACACTATTTAGTAGGCAGGTAAAATAAAATAATTTTCCATACACTATTTAGTAGGCAGGTAAAATAAAATCTACCTCCTGTTTTAATCATTTAGCTTCTTTAAATGGCAATTTCTCTTTACCTGGAATAGAATGTCCCAAATGAGTTAACGTTAGGTAAACATCTCAGCTTGAGGGCCATTCTACTTTATCAGCCAAGATTTTTTAATACTTCATTTTAAAAAAAATTCAGGAAATATACTTTTTATAGGTTGGTAAGTTATTTACTTGCTATAGTTGTTTTAAATAATTGTTATGAAAAATTTGTTAATTGAGGGATTCAGAAATGAAGAATTCAGTTAAATAACAAGTTAATAGGCTTTGGTGGTATGAACATATACTTAACTGTTTACCATACTTTTTATTCTTTTAGTGAGTTATATTAAACGAGGCCTTAGCTCTTCCATTTGTTCTTTCTACACAGCAATTTTCACTTTATGTAGTCTAATATCTCTATAGAATTGTCCTAAAGATTAAAATTCTGCCAAACACTTATGGCCAGAGCCCCTGTTGATCATTTTAAATTACACAAATGAAAATAATCATTTTAATTTTGCTCTCAAAACTTTTTCAGATTGTTATTCAATACTTTGAACACATATTCTTTAACATGCTATTTCAGTTTAGTAGCATCTTATCTCCTTTTTACTTTTCTATTTAAAAATTGTCTTCTAAGAAGATTGTATAAATAAGACTAAAACTATAGAAGTCTAAAAAAGACTTACTAGAATGGGTATAATTGTGTCTTAAAGAGATACTGGGGTTCTAAATGTGTATGTGCATAAAAGATAATCTTCCAAAATACTGTTCTTAGAAATGTTTTACCACACATATTTGAAAATCCATCACTTCCAAATTTCTCAAACGTGAGTAGGGCTGCTCATGATTATTCTTTATAATTTTGAAATTAATGGCAGGGGAAGGGGTACATGCAAATTCTTAAATAAGCTTTCTAAAGCTGCATCTCTGCTTTAAAACATATTACCTTTTAAAGACAGTATCTCAGAATTTCAACATGAATGGAAGTGTCAAATTGATGCTCAATACTAATTTGCTTATTTATGCTAGAATGCACTTACATAGTAAAAAGGTAGATATCAAAAAATAAAGATTCTTTATTTTGAGACACTGAAGTAGATTTTCTTTTGGTCTCACTGCCATAAATCCCATTAGTGTTAATTGGAGATTTGCATGTGCATTGAGAGAATAATATACCTCATTATTCTTGAGTAACAGCTACTGACTTTTAAAGGCCATTTAGAATGTATGACAGGAAACAAACAAAAGCATATCACTTAGATTTTTGAAAGTTATTTTTATATACTGGAAAATAAAACAAAAGGCTTCACAAATGCTTTACAGCCACAGTTTTAGCATTTCAACAATAAAATTTGTAAAACCAACTTTTGTAGCTTAACCAGTTAGTGAATATGTAAACTGTATCTACAATCTGCTTTTTGGTAGACCTTGGCCCTGAAAACATACACCTGTTTTCTTTGTTGCTGCTGTTTTATATATTTTATCCATTAAAACTCTACTGTGAAAAAGAAATAATGCTTTTAGTTTTAAAATAATTAATATTGGTTGAAAGACTACTTTTGGATATTATGATAAAGACATCCCACAACTATAAGGCACTTGTGTGACAATCACTATTTGAAGCACATTTTTAAGTACAGACTTATTAAATATTCAGCAACTCTATGAGGCTAATATCATTATTCCTATCTTACAGATAGGAAAATAGAAGTATCAAATTAATTTGCCCAAAGTCACATACAGGTGGTGTGTCTCAATAAACTGTGCCAATGAGTAAGCCCAAATGAGTAAGCTTTACACTGAAACACAAACACACTTGTCAACAATTAAAACTTTTTAGCTAATTCAACTCATCCCCTTTAGAAGACATGTTGGATGAACTATTATTACACATGCTTCATAGGGTGTCTCATCAGTCACCACATACAATTTAGCAGAATATTCTTCCAACCGCACATGATTTTCCTGAGAAGAGTTGACAGTAACAATTTCTGAGCACCTTATAATAATGGCTAACATGTAGAGTGCATCTCCATGACAGATGCTATTCTAAGCAATATTGTTTCACATATTAAACCATTTAAATCTAACCTTTTGAGAGGTGACAGCATGCTGGCAGCCCTCACAGCCCTTGCTCGCTGTGGGCGCCTCCTCGGCCTTGGCGCCCACTCTGGCCGCGCTTGAGGAGGCCTTCAGCCCGCCGCTGCACTGTGGGAGCCCCTTTCTGGGCTGCCCAAGGCCGGAGCCGGCTCCCTCAGCTTACAGGGAGGTGTGGAGGGAGAGGCGCGGGCGGGAACCGGGGCTGCGCGCGGCGCTTCCGGGCCAGCGGGAGTTCTGCGTGGGCGTGGGCTCAGCGGGCCCCGCACACCCAGCGGCCAGACGGCCCGCAAGCCGCCGGCCGTGACGGGCTTAGCACGCGGGCCAGCAGCTGCTGTGCTCAACTTCTGGCAGGGCCTTAGCTGCCTCCCCCGGGGGCAGGGCTCGGGACCTGCAGCCCGCCATGCCTGAGCCTCCCCTGCGGGGAGGGCTCCTGCGCGGCCGGCGCCTCCCCCATGAGCACCGCCCCCTGCTCCAGGGCGCCCAGTCCCATCGACCACCCAAGGGCTGAGGAGTGCAGGCTCAAGGCGCAGGACTGGCAGGCAGCTCCACGTGCTGCCCAGGTGCGGGAGCCACTGGGTGAAGCCAGCTGGGCTTCTGAGTCTGGTGGGGACTTGGAGCACCTTTTTGTCTAGCTAAGGGATTGTAAATACACCAATCTGCACTCTGTATCTAGCTCAAGGTTTGTAAACACATCAATCAGCACCCTGTGTCTAGCTCAGGGTTTGTGAATGCACCAATCAACACTCTGTATCTACCTACTCTGGTGGGGAGTTGGAGAACCTTTGTGTCCACACTGTATCTAGCTAATCTAGTGGGGAGGTGGAGAACTTTTGTGTCTAGCTCAGGGATTGTAAATGCACCAATCAGCACCCTGTCAAAATGGAACAATCAGCTCTCTGTAAAATGGACCAATCAGCAGGATGTGGGTGGGGCCAGATAAGAGAATAAAAGCAGGCTGCCTGAGCCACCCACTGCGGTCGCCTTCCACACTGTGGAAAATTTGTTCTTTCGCTCTTTGCAATAAATCTTGCTGCTGCTCACTCTTTGGGTCCACACTGCATTTATGAGCCGTAACACTCACCACAAAGGTCTGCAGCTTCACTCCTGAAGCCAGCGAGACCACGAACCCACCAGAAGGAAGAAACTCCGAGCACATCTGAGCATCAGAAGGAACAAACTCCGGACACGCTGTCTTTAAGAACTGTGACACTCACTGCGAGGGTCCGCGGCTTCATTCTTGAAGTCAGTGAGACCAAGAACCAACCAATTCCAGACACTCTTTGAGACAGATGCTGTTGCTATTTTCCTTTTAAAGATACAGAAACAGGGGCAGAGAAAGGAGAAATAATATTTGAGTTTTAAAAGAATTTGAACACAGGCATTCAGGTTCCAGAAAAGAGACAAGATATGATTGAAGAAACGTAGGTGTGGGGCTCTTTGAGCTTGGATTTAAATTCTGTATCATAACCTCATGGGAGGAGATGAGGAGGAAAACCATTGTCTACAAACAAGCTAAAAACAGTCAAACTAAGCAAAAGTTTGCTTGTGTTTTTATTATCACCGTGTGAAGGCTATTTTTTTTTAATGTCAGGGGGAAAATACTCCTCCCCATTGAGGTGGGCCTCTCCCATGACCTCCATCTTCCTTTTTTCATATACTATCGCCAAGACCAACATTCATTAGATGCTTTCAGACACCACATGATGAAACAGGATTACGAATGGGGAACCCACAGAGTTGTTGTAAATGAGAAAATTTAAGTGAAGTAAGCAGTTGTATTGCAGTCACTCCAAAATAATAGAAGTCATGAATTTGAACCCCCCTAAAAAAGTGTATTCCCACTTGGTCTCTAACAATGTTCCACTACTTGACCAGTGATAGCCTTTCACATTGGCTTGCTGTCCCCATTCCCAGAGCTTTAACAAAAGCAAAACAAACATGATAATGATGGTGGTTTAGACTCTCTGGCTACATCTGCTGTCCATGCAGGCAGACTAGAATATGGCCTGTAATTTTCAAACCCCAGACAACTGATTGTAGAGCCTTCTTATGAAACAATGTTTCTTTCTTGAATCAGCTTAATTTATTTACTTGTTTTCGGAGAATGGAAATGAAATAAGAAGAAAATGGTGAGAACCTTAATATCACAAAATGGATACAGGATACCTCTCAGGCTCATTATATATCTGTTTAATACAAAAATAGTATCAAACACCAACCATGTGCCAGGCACTGTTTTAGGTGCTTGGAATGCCATCTGCTATTTGTTTTCCATGACTGATGTTACAAATTACAGCACACTTCATGGCTTCCAACAGCAAAGTTTGTTATCTTACAATTCTGTAGGTTAGAAGTCTGATATATATTACTAGGCTAAAGACATGTTGGCTGAGCTGCATTCCTTTCTACAAGTTCCAGAGAAGAACCCACTTTCTTATGTTTTCCAGCTTCTAGAGGTGGTCCATATTCCTTGGTTTGTGGTTACCTTTGAAAATGGAAGGTAGCCACAAACGAAGAAATATGGGCCACCTCTAGAAGCTGGTCCATCTAGTCTTTTTCATAATGAATCACATTGAAACTGACTCTTTCACTTCCTTTTTTACTTGAAAGAACACTTGTGATTACGTTTCCTGTGCTCCACAATATAGAAAAATCTCCTTATTCTTAAGGTCATATGATTAAAAAGCATAATTTCATCTGCAACCTTAATTTCCTTTTGCCAGGTAACATAGCATAATAACGACTTCTAGGCATTAGAATGTAGACAATATAGACTGTTATTCTATCTTCCACATTATCTGTATTCACACGTTTCTTAAAGCTTGTGGGAGAG
This sequence comes from Pongo abelii, assembly GCF_028885655.2. Classification (NCBI taxonomy): domain Eukaryota; kingdom Metazoa; phylum Chordata; class Mammalia; order Primates; family Hominidae; genus Pongo; species Pongo abelii. The sequence goes on from NC_071999.2 coordinate 73,709,046, forward strand.
ACATGCTGATTGTGTGAGTAAGCAAATAAATAGAAGTATTCAGAAGCTGTGAAACTTACTGTAAATATTTTATAGTGTTATGAGTGCTTAAATCATGGAGAGTTGATCCCTATGAGGGAAAATTTCCTTAGTTGGTGACACTTGTTTGACATCAGGAAAAAAAGAGCAGTTCAGTTAACAAAGGGATCAAGGGACAGTTTTCTCTTAAGGCCACATTCTTAGTCCATTATAGATGCTACTAAAAAGTACTATAGTATTGGTGGCTTATAAACAACAGAAATTTCTTTCTCACAGTTCTGGAAGCTGGATGTTGAGATCAATGTATCAGCATGGTTGGGTTCTGATGAGGGCCCTCTTGCAGGTTGCTCTGGGGTCTCTTTCATAAGAGCACTAATCGTTTTTATGAGGGAAAGATTTCATGACTTAATTACCTCCCAAGGTCCCCACTTCCTAATAACAACACATTGGGGATTAGGGTTTCAACATATGAATTTGGAATGAATTCAACTAATGAATTTCATATGTGTATGAATGTTGGTGTTTGAATTGGGGTGTACACAAACATTCAGTCCATTGCGTTACATACAAGGATTCAGAAACAAGGGAAAAAAGGGACTTGGAAGAACAGAAAGAAGGCCAGTGTGCCTAGAGCAAAGAAAGCCTTATAATTCAAACCAATGGTCTGGAATACTCTTATAATCTGATTGACTCAACTGATTGAGATGATAAGAATACAACAGGGAAGAAAATCTGGGTTCCTCTTTCTCTTCTACCTACATAAATGGCCCACGCCCTTCTTAATTATATTTTTGGCTCCTCATATTGTAAAGACATGAGCTTAAATGTGTACAGAGAGTCCCATTTTTCCTTGGCCCTGAGAGATACTTAGAATATTTTAAAATATAACATGTATGTAAAATCTTCAGTAGTTCTATAGAATTTAAACCTGTTTTTGATCATTTGTTTATTAGTACATATACACATGCTTAGTGATTTTTTGCATTACAATTTGAGTTTATATATATTAATACAATAGTTCTACCCATATCAATATTAAGGAGTTGATCTTTTTTAAAAAATCATTTTCTCAGAATAAGAGCAAATTCTACATATTAAAAAATGTTTCATGATCAAAGAACTTTTCAGAGCATTTTTGGGTGAAGTTACTGGTGTGATCGTTTCAATGTATTCCTTCCTTTATACATTCAGAAAATATCTCCTGATCACTGGCTTTATCTGGGCACCGGGATAGCTACTAGGGTTTCAGTGGTGGATATAATGGATACCGTTCCCCTCACAGTGTACAAAAATTTGTTTTATTGTCTGTTACTTCAGGGAATAGATTAAATAATTATATCAGTCTGCTGTGATGAAAAAAATATTATGGCACATAAATAACAGTATCAGTACAGCCAGTTGTGCATTGAATATGAAAAAAAGCAATAGATAACATGTTATCAGTTTATTCTAAAAGGCAGCTGGTGAGGGATCCAAATTCCTAGAATTAAGTTTCTATCCTCAAGCATGTGGTCGCATATTTTGTACACTCTATCTGGTCACATAATTCATGGCATTAAACTATTTATTTAGCACCTGTCTTTCATTTAGGATAAAAGCTTTCTAGGGGCAAGTGCCATAAATTCTTTGCCCCTTTTCTCTAGAAATGTCAGAGTATATGTGGTATAATATACATTGAATATCTCTAGCTAAACAGAACTAAAATATCATTTAGAGAAATTAAATCATATTGATGGGCAATGATTTATGATAAGCTTATCTTCTTTCATTTCTATTTCAACATGCAGAACTTTAAGAAATAACACATATTTATTTAAAAGTAATATATAGTAGTTTATACATTTAAAATTTTGCTTCATAACAATCCAAGTGAAACTAGCATAAACATGAGCCTGTGCTATTTCAACAATGTAAGTAGCTCTTCTCAAGATTAAAATACAACTTTTTTTAAATTTAGAAATCTCATAGCTCAAAAGTATAGTCCTATGTCATCCTGACATCATGGAAATGTTAATTTTTTTTGAAATATGCAATTCATGAATCTGTAGTTGGATGGGCTAACTTGTTAAATCTTATGAATTTCCTGGTTCCTATTTATTAGCTACTGATGATATTGGCTGAAATATTTTTATATAACAATTATGACAAAAATAATATTTCCAGTTTTAACATGATTTTTAACAGTAAAATTTAAGGTTATTTTCAGATATAAGCCTATTTTATTCTGGCAACTATGAAAAACAAGCTTGATTACAATGAAGAGGATATAAAGGTTTTCTACATGATGATTTATTTTGGATAAAGAATACCAGGCATGCTTAAACTTTTGATAAGGCAGAATAAGTGAAATGCTTTCTTTTTGTCCCAAAATTTGATTTATAAGAGGAAAGGAAAATAAATTTATACATACAGTTAATTTATTAACCACATATATTTTCACCATTAGAGAATTACAAAGGTGGCACTGGCCATATACAATTAAAGAAACTTTGTGGTCTGGTATACCAGGTTCTAAGTTTCACTTATTGGCTGAGTGAGCTCCATGAATTCGCACAAATTCTTTTTGACTCTCATATTCTGCATCAGCAACATGGGACAATAATACCACAGGATACCTGTGGGTATTAAATGAGATTGTGCATGTAAAGTGCTAATGCAATGCTTAACACAGAGAAATAATTAAAGGCTATTATTTATTCATTAATTATTACTCAATAATTGATGGCTACTATGCTTATTATTAAGCAGACATTGTTATCTGATCATAATATTTTTGCTACTGTATTTCTATTACTATACTGTTTATCTCCTTAGTAGAAAACATTAAGAAAACTAAGCTAATGAAGAGAGATAGAAAAAGTGATGCAAACCATCTTTTCTAATCTTGATATTTTTGAAGTTTTGCTTGTGCCATGATATTGACTTCTGGGTATGTGTTTAGAGTCTTCCCGGGTTTGATGTTTCTCGACCTTCTCTGACATTCTTCTGACCCTCCCAGCAGTCTTTCTCTAGCACTCTTCAACATTTCCTTGGCTTCCTGGCTGTGCTTCAATACTCTTGGAAATTTTCCCAGATGATTCATAAAGAAGCATGTAGAGTAAAAACCTCAGGGTCACAGACTTAGAAGGGGGTATTCTGAAGGGCAAAACAAGACTATCCAGTGCAGAATTTGTTCATAAATTAACAGAGAATGTTTAAGTGAAAAAAAAAAAAAAAGAAATTATTTTATTGAATAGAATAAACATAAGGATTTTAGAGAGTCAAATAAATCATCCATATACAAGAAAATTGAACTCAGTGGGAATGATTTTTCTAGTGGAATTTTTACTTTAATAGTGATTTTTTCAGCTTGCATAGTTAAAATAAGGTCTTTCCTATATTTATTCACAATAAGAGGTTAATATCTCCAAAGCAAACAAAATATCTTTGTAATTTTTCTTAAAGACTAAAAATAATAGCTAGAATACAAACCAATGCCCAGAGAAAAATCACAGTTCTAAATTTAAGCTTTTCTATAGGAATATACATCCTAATAGATGTTAATAGAAATAATGTTTAAAATAAATATCTTAAAGCAAAACTTCTCATTAGAAGCAGTGTGGATTGCAAGAGAAAGAGCTTTGAAAATGATTGAAATGTTAACTCTCTATGATGAGGCAATAGCTATGAAATATAACGTGTGTTTCTCAGCTACTGATGGTGTTGCTTTTGGAGTTGGACAATATGCCTTTACCTGTCTGACCTGAAAAGCTGTCATGGTTCTTGTTTGTCAGCATGTGGCAGAGCTACTATAAATTTCAGAGGTGGAAAATCAGAGCTGGCTGTTTGCATCCTCTAGGTTCAAGTCATAAGGTCTCTTGAATCTGAAGGCTCTTTATGTCAGCATTTACCCGGATCTGTGGACATCTCTGTGGAAGCTGAAAATATCAGTTCCAAGGGCCTACTATACTTGGGGATTCATAGAGTTATAGACCTCTGAAGTGCTGGCACCTACATGAGAGTTAGCCACTCACTCCCAAGTCCTATTTTTAGTCAGACAAATTGACACTCCTATTGCTATTAATCCAAAAGCCACTCTCTTTCTCTTTCTGTGTCTCCTTCTTCATTACTTTTTTCCTGGACTTATTTTTACAAAAGTTTGGAAGAACACCTAATTTCAAGCAACTTTAATTTTTTAGTGGTAAAAAAGAAAGAAAAATTCCTTAGTAAAAGATTTGCCAAAGGCTTTGTTATCTACTTGAAAAACACTAGAAAATGTTTTTCAAGTGACAGAAAATGGATACATACACACATATAGCAATTTTTTAAGTTAAGAATCTTGATCTATGAAGAACTGTTTCTCTTCCTCTGCTCTTGAAGTATCATCCTATTGATCCTAATCTCACCCATTCAACAAATAACTGTATTTATTGAGCTCCTTTTGTAAGCAAATTTCTGAGTTAGACAAAAGATACGCAATGGTGGTCAAGACAACATGGCTGCCATTATCACGGAAATCACAGAGCAATGGGTTAGACAGACAACAAACATGTATAAATACAATTATGAGAGAAAAGAAAAGGAAGATATACATGGAATCTGAATCAAACAAAGCACCAATACACTACGTACACTCCAGGAGCTAAAAGCCTAACATGCCAGGAGCTCATATATAAATACCTTGACGTACATGAACAATTAAAATGGGTAAGACAGAAAGGAACAGATATGGTTTGGCTCTGTGTCCCCATCCAAATCTCATCTTGAATTGTCTTTCCATAATTGCCACATGTTGTGGGAGGGACCCAGTGGGAGATAATTGAACCACTGGGGTGGTTTCTCTCATACTGTTCTCGTAATAGTGAATGGGTCTCAAGAGATCTGATGGTTTAAAAACAAACAAACAAACAAAAAAAAAAACAACAAGAGTTTGCCTGCACAAGCTGTCTTTCTTTGCCTGCTACCATCCATGTAAGATGTGTTTGCTCCTTTTTGCCTTCCAACCATGATTGTGAGGCTTCCCCAGCCATGTGGAACTGAGTTCTCCATTAAACCTCTTTCCTTTGGAAATTGCCCAGTCTCAGGTATGTCTTTATCAACAGTGTGAAAACGGACAAATATAGTAAATTGGTACTGGGAGTGAGAGATTGCTGAAAAGATACCCCAAATGTGGAAGTAACTTTGGAACTGGGCTACAGGCAGAGGTTGGAACAGTTTAGAGGACTCAGAAGAAGACAGGACAATGTGGAAGAGGTTGGAACTCCCTGGAGACTTGTTGAGTGTCTTTGACCAGTATGCTGCTAATGATATGGACAATGAAATCCAGGCTGAGGTGGTCTCAGATGGAGATGAAGAACTTGTTGGGAACTGGAGCAAAGGTGACTCTGGTTATCTTTTAGCAAAGAGACAGATGGTATTTTGTCCCTGCCCTAAAGATTTGTGGAACTTTGAACTTGAGAGAAATGATTTAGGGTATCTGACAGAAGACATTTTTAAGCAGCAAAGCATTCAAGAGGTGACTTTGGTACTGTTAAAAGCATTCAGTTTTAAAAGGGAAACAGGATAAAAGTTTGGAAAAATTGCAGCCTGACAATACGATAGAAAGGAAAACCTCATTTTTTGAGGAGAAATTCAAGCCAGATGCAGACATTTGCATAAGTAATGGGTAGCTAAATGTTAATCCCCAAGACAATGGGGAAAATGTCTCTAGGACATATCAGAGGTCTTCACATCAGGCCTGGAGGCCTAGGAGAAAATGGTTTTGTGAGGCAGTCCCAGGGTCCCCATGCTGCGTGCAGCTTAGGCGCTTGGTGCCCTGTGTCCCAACTGCTTCAGCCATGGCTGAAAGTGGTCAATATAGAGCTCAGGCCATCACTTCAGAGGGTGCAAGCCCCAAGACTTGGCAGCTTCCACATGGTGTTGAGCCTGTGAGTGCACAGAAGCCAAGAACTGAGGTTTGGGAACCTCCATCTAGATTTCAGAAGATGTATGGAAATGCCTGGATGTCCAGGCACAAGTTTGCTGCAGGGGCAGGGTACTCATGAAGAACCTCTGCTAGGGCAGTGCAGAAGGGAAATGTGGGGTTGGAGCCCCCAAATGGAGTCCGTATTGGGGCACTGCCTAGTGGAGCTGTGAGAAGAGAGCTCCAGTCCTCCAGACCCCAGAATGGTAGCTCCACTGAAGCTTGAACCGTGTGCCTGGAAAAGCCACAGACACTCAATGCCAGCCCATGAATGCAGCTGGAAGGGAGGTTGTACCCTATAAAGCCACAGGGGCAGAGTGCCCAAGACCATGAGAACCCACTTCTTACATCAGCATGACCCAGATGCGAGACATGGCTTCAAAGGAGATCATTTTGGAGCTTTAAGATTTGACTAACCTGCTGGATTTTGGACTTGCATGGTGCCTGTAGCCCTTTTTTAGTAGCCAATTTCTCCCATTTGGAATGGCTGTATTTACCCAATGCCTGCATCCCCGTTGTATCTAGGAAGTAACTAACTTGCTTCTGATATTATAGGCTCATAGGTGGAAGGGACTTGCCTTGTCTCAGATAAGACTTTGGACTGTGGACTTTTGAGTTAATGCTAAAATGAGTTAAGACTTTGGGGGACTGCTGAGCAGGCATGATCGGTTTTGAAATGTAAGGACAAGAGATTTGTCAGAGGCCAAGGGTGGAATGATATGGTTTGGCTCTGTGGCCCCACCCAAATATCATCTTGAATTGTACTCTCATAATTCCCACATGTTGTGGGAGGGACCTGGTGGAGATAATTGAATCATGGGGCAATTTCTCCCATACTGTTCTCATGATAGTGAATGAGATAGGGAATGCCACTGCCTGATAATGAATGAGACAGTGAATGCCATGTTGGCCCCTTTCAGCCATGGCTGAAGCAGTTGGGATGCAGGGCACCAAGATCTGGTGGTTTAAAAAAAAAAAAAGGAATTTGCCTGCACATGCTCTCTCCCTTTGCCTGTCACCATCCATGTAAGATGTGACTTGCTCCTCCATGCCTTCGGTCATAATGGTGAGGCTTCCCCAACTATGTGGAGCTGTGGGTTCTCCATTAAACCTCTTTTCTTTGTAAATTGCCCAGTCTTGGGTATTTCTTTATCAAGCAGCATGAAAACAGATTAATATAGGAACACAGTGATGAATTGGATTCATTCCTCTTGTCCAGGAACTAGTAGTTTCTGGCTAAAAATATAAAATGAAGATTTATGGAAAATGTGATTTTTTTAGAGTGAAACTTTAGGATAAAGATGATAAAGAAATATAATAAAGGGCACTGGCTACCCATGCAAACAGAGTAGACTCCACAACTAGCCTTTATTTTATGCCATGTGGATTTCAGAACTGATCTGTTCTGTTCTGTTCACATTTCTGATCTGTTCACATTTCTCCTATCCCTGGTGCTTGGTGGTATGCTGCTTCCCACCTAATGGGTGTGGGCTAGGAGTTAAAAAGAGCAAATGCCATCACTTCTATCAAAATTTAACAGAGCAAGATTTACTTTACCTATCCAAAAAGGTGCTTAAAAATATGATGAAATATTACAAATAACCAAAAGTTTTAAAGCCAATGGAACTAAAAAAAAATTATACCTGTGAAAACATAATAAAGTTTAGTCAAACTAAATGGCATTCAGGGAACTCCAGCTCCTTTTTTCTTTCTCTCAAAACCTATCTGAGGAGCTTTCATTCAGATCTTAGTCATTTTTATCTAACTCTTCCTGTTTGAGTTCTAATTCTTTAGCTGCTAGTGAGTACATTGGAATTAATTTTATTATTATTAATATTAGCATTACATTATATATATGCATTATATATGTTTTGGATGTCTGATAAATATATGTACGCATTCTATAAGATTGGCATGTCTAATAAAACTCATTTCTTATTAAACTTATTACAGTAAAAATTTGGAAGAAGAAAAAGATTGGTAATTAAATGACTTATTCAAGAAGACTTGAGTTCTGCCTTCTTGTAGCATAAAGTATACTTATCAGCAAGGTTTGTTTACATCTCAGGAATACTCCTATTCCAAATGGAAATTTAACCATTAAAACTTAATTGTCCCTGTCAAACCTGAAAGACAATATTCAACCAAGTCGTCGAAAATTAAAATTTATGCCCTCCAGATGCTATTTTTATTACCAAAATATCCCTATATGGAAATGTTCATTGATGTGTGTGTGTGTGTGTGTGTTTCTAGTTTGTCCCTTGTATTAAAAGATGTTTCATTTTAAAACAAAATAATGCACATGCAACACTACTGTAATAAATCATCTATGAAAAATGTAAAAGATGCCATTATATATCTGTTAGTGCTTCCTTTTAGAATTAGATGTTATAATTTCTTCAGTTCTGCAGACTATCTGTGACATTTTCTTGAAAGTTCATTCATAATGTAAATGAATATGCATTTTCCCATGATGGACACTGAACACTACTGTTATGTCATTAATGATGGGGCCGTTACAAATGCAAGAAGAAAAAGAACAACTTAAGGAGTTATGTTTTACTCCAGCAAATGTTACGGGGGAAAAATCACTATACATTGGTTTTGGATAAACAGTCTGCCCACTTCCACCGTTTATATGAATCAGGTTTCTAGAAAAACTTGAATGACTATCATCTGTGAATTTACTCTAGAAAGAAGAAATTTCAGCTTTTGTCTTATTTTTCCATGAGAACAATAGAAAGAATAATTTATCCTTGATAAGACACACTAAGATATAAAATATTATAAAATTTATAAGATTTTAACATTATAACGTTTATAAATTCCCACCGAGGAATTTATTTATTAATGGAAAGTGCCTTTTAGGATAAAATAAGTATTTTAATAGGGAAGACATGTTTTCATGTTTGAGTTTATTTGAACCAATTCTAAACCAAGTCAGATATTTTGCAGTATACATTCTGAAGACCAAAGGATATATTGAATAATGTATATTATTTAACAACTCCCACTTATTTATATAATCTCATTCCATGCTGAAAATAACCTTGCTATACAGTGTATGCATATGTAAATATTATTAACCTGTTTATGATAATAAAACAAATTATAGTAAGGATAAAGGAAAATAGATCCTATTTCTTAACTTTTGATCTGATTTTAGTGTAACTATAGAAAAACATAATTTCCTCTGAAATATCTAGATAATTAAAACAAAATTTACTCACTTTAAAAAATGGTTAGAGATATTCCAAATTATTTAACTGTTAATATTACCAATTCCCCATATTTTAAATTCCTTAATGTGATGTTTGGTAACTAAAGAGATCACTTCATATGATACAGAGTACATACTCAATAAATCTCATTTGAATAAATATATGTAAATGAGTTTTATTTTCATTTAATTGTTTTACTGTCCTAGCAGACTCTTTTTTTCCTGTGTTATAAAAAAGAGTTTCATCCTGTCTTCCTGATGTCACACAATCAGACAATAAGAAAAGCCTTTATCTAATCCAGGTTCTCAAACTTCTTTCTATCTCTCTAGACCCTGGGAGAAAAATAGGTCTAATCCAGCACAAAGTAATCAAAGTGAACTCCAAGGGATACTAAGATGATGCCTAGAGTCTCATTTTTGAACATATTGCAGTATGATATATAAAATATTAATAGCTAAATTTCCAATAAGGTTGAGAGTGTCTCTAAAATGTAATAGAAACCTGGTATGTACATTTAGTACAACATAGTTATAGAATACATATCCTTGAAGAAGTCATTTAATTATCAATCTGTTTTGTTTATCCAAAATTTTCATCATTCTAAATTTTAATGCACATCCACACGTGTGCAAACAGGTATGCAATTTGTATACAATGAATCAATTTGTATACAATGAATTCTTAAGGAATGGTAGATATTGGAGACATGAAAAATCTTTTTCCCTCTGTTGGAGCACACATAAGTGGATTCTTATTGATTATATCATGTAACCCACCACCAGCATAGATTATAGATATATTTTCCCATTTTGCTATCAATTATTTTCCTAAGGTCTGTATACAAATAATATACACATTCCACAGAAAAAAATAAAAGAATACAGACACAGACACACACAGACACACACACACACACACACACACATTTTTGGAAACTGAAAGTATATATTAAACAATGATCCTCAGCTTTTAAAGGCTCTTCATAGGCTACGCTCATGCCTGTAATCCTAGCACTTTGGGAGGCTGAGGTAGACAGACTGCTTGAGCCCAGGACTTCCAGACCAGTCTGGGCAACATGGTGAAAATCCATCTCTGCAAAAAATGCAAAAATTAGCTGGGTGTGGTCGTGTACACCTGTAGTCCCAGCTATTCAGGAAGCTCAGGTGGGAGGATTACCTGAGCCCAGGAAGTTGAGGTTTCAGTGAGCCATGAAGTCTGGGTGAAGGGAGTCAAAAAATAAAAAATAAATACATTTTAAAAACTCTTCATATATATATTATACATAACATAATTGAGCATATTTAATTAAGTATGGCATCGGATAATAACAGTTATAATTTATGTTTTCCTTGCAGTTTTTGAAGGACATTTGTGCCCTATGATAATCTGATTGGTAGGCATGACTATAAGCCCCATAAAAATGTAGATACACTGTTCTTTAGTGAAAAGCGTATGAATTGGGATCATAATTTTTCTACTTATTCATATTGAGCAAGTTAGCTCACTTTTCTAAGTTCTAGTTTTCTAATTGATAGAAAAAGGAGGAGGATAATCATACATACATTACCAATGGATAATTTAGTTATTAATACAATAATGCTGGATAACAAACTACCACCAAAAAACCTCAGGGGCTTAAAGCAATAACCATTTGTTACTGCTCAGGAGTCTATTTGGTCATCTGAGTCAAGCTGCTGATCTGGGCTGAGCTTGGCTCGTCGTGCCTCAGTTCACTTACAGATCTGCAACCAGCTGGCAAGTCACTTGGGGGCTGGTTGGTCTAGGATGTCCTTTGCTGGGACTGTTCATATCTGCTTTGCATGATCTCTCATGTTGGAATAAACTTTCCTCTTTCCTTTGGAATCCTTTTGAAAGAGTGGAAGTCCACAGAGTGTCTTGAGGACTAGGTTCAAATCTGGCACAATATCTCATCCATAACTTTTTATTGGCCAAAGCAAGTTGCTAGGCCCATCTAGACTCAAGGAATGGGGACAGATTTATCCTTTGAAAGAAGGAGTAGAAAGTCCCATTATGAAAGAACAGTGGAGAATTAGAGCCATTTTTGCAATAACTCTAACATGATATAGTTTTGTAAATTTAAAGTAAAATGCTATATAATGTATGTATAGGTATCTGTAATGTGACAGTTTTCCAATGCTCATCCCTTATTTTACAGAAGAGGAGACAGAGTTATAGAGAGTGTAATGTGTCTATTTAAGGCTATCTACTATTAAAAATCAGATTTGGCCCCTGGAGCCTAGATCTCTTGCCTCCTATGTATTTGCATAGCACTTTATTCCTGTAAAATGTTGTAAATAATATATTGAAATAAACAAAGCAGATGGGACGTGATTATTCCATAGTTATTCATACAGTTTTACTTGCAACATGGTATTAATAGCATATATAGTTCTGTTACATTCTAATTCTGTGTTTCTCCTGAGTAATTTAAGCTGCAAATTTTTATTTTTATTTTATTATTAATATTTAGTACTATCCAATCTGTCACTAGCAAGAAAATCTTTAATGTGAAAGAATGTCAAGGGAAATCTCTTTCAATTTATATGACCCTCTGACTGAAAATCAAAAAAATCACATCAAACATATTTAAGAAAGTTTCAGTTTAAACCCTGATGGAAATATAAATGATCATTTATTTTTTACTTAGGTTTACAGTATTTACAATTCTTGGATTTTAAGTTTTATTTGCTGTGTATTTTTAAAAGCATTGGAAAAAACATATCAAATGAATTATAGTGTTGGCAAATCTTTGTCATTTGGATGAACTATTCATTGGTCTTAGATTCTTCTTTTAACCTTGATAAATTTTCCTCTTGCACGAGATGAAAATAAAGCTACCCACACGAGACTTTATGTCGGTTTTACAACAGCCAAGGAAAGCAAGGATATTCTTAAACACAATCAGTTTATGATATGGGACGTAATGTTGTTTTATTTGTGCGACTATGTGGTGCAGTTACAAGTATTTCATAACATTCAGTTTCTTTGAAAATCCTGCTAGCTTATTAGTTCTAATGACATCTTTCCCCAGAGATTCACATTTCTTAAGCATGGCTTGTCTAAAGTACTTAATGTGTTTGTAATTCACACTGGCATATTTTGCATATTGTACTCTCAAATTACTACTCTGCAATTTACATGTGATCTTGCTTTCAATTTCGATAAGAAAAATTTCCTATGTCATGTCTGCATTGAAAAAGTAAAAACACATGCTTCTCATTTGTTTCCTTTCTGGATTGGTCTCCTCGTCCTTATTTGACAAACTGAACTTGGATTAGATCTAGGCATGAGAGCATCTGGATGCTGGTGCTGTGTGTCCCTCAGTACCTCCCCATATTTCTGATGTTATTGTCTCAGTTTTTGCTCTGGCAATCTAAATGCTCAGCAAATGTTTATTGTCTTAGCTAAATAAGACTACTTATATTTATATAAATATGAATAAAAAACATTACAGGAATTCTGTATTCCAAGTTAATTTTATGAATTACTGAAGGACAATGCCTTAGTTTATTTTTTTTCAGCCTACTGAATCAGTATTTCAAGGGCAGGCATTTCAGGATCTGTGTTTTAAACAAAAGGCCCAAATAATTCTTATGACTAAGAAATATTTTCACTGAAGAATAAAAAAAAAATACAGTGAAATTCAAGTCCATCCCTGGACCTGAGTTGAGAAGTAAACTTACTTAATTCCTAATTGTATAACTTTTAGTAAATTGACTAATCACACCAGATTTCTGATTTTTATCCTCTAAGATAGTTTTAAAAAAACACACTTAGGCTTCTTACAAAAATACTTGTGGAATAAAAAGGAAATAAGTTTGGAAATGTTTCAAAAACATTCATACAAATATAAAATATCATTTTTCCTGTGCTTATGATTGCTGCTAATACTTATTATTCTGGGTAAAGACATTTACTTTTCTCAAATCCCAATACATTTAGTTGATGGCTATAACTTTCTACTGTTTTGTTCAGTGTTGAAATTCAAACGTGGTTTAATAGTCATAAGAATTAATTTGAACAAATAGGACATATAAAATATAATGTTAATTAGTATCACAGATTATTTGCTTTCTGAATGAATATATTGCAGTTTCTTCTTAGAAAGCCAGAAATTTTCACCTAAATACAATGCGTATAAAGGTGATTTTTTACATCTGTGTCATGTAGCACTGTCAAAATAAAATATTTATTTTTCATTGATAGAAAGTAACTTATAGCACCATTTCTCTTCCTGCTGAAATATTACCAATTAAATAAAACATGAGTTCTAGAGAGAGTTTTTGCTTTCATTTCTCCATATGGATTTCAGAACTCTCTGTTATCTCTCCTAGAGCATACCCCAAACTGATTTCTAGCTAGTGTATTTTTATGCATTCTGGTACTTTGAATTCTGAGACAAACCAAATTCCTGAATAAGTTAGAATATCAGGAAGCTCAGGACTTGGGTTTGGGTCCACTACTTGGGTTTGGGTCCACTAGGTAAACTCTGATTCTCATCAGGAAAACAACGTAAAGGCAATTATAAATGAGATCTTTTACCAGTGAATAACAAGAAAAGAACAAGAAAGCTACATAATAAGTTTAGCACAACACCTGAGAATAAATCATTATACTTATATTTTAATCAATTTGATACATCTCAACTATTAGTACTCTATTCTCAGAGGATACACAAATAAAGAATGGTTTGTGCTGCCTAACAAATATCTAATCCATTCAGGAATAGCCTGATGTTTTTATTTCTGTAAAATTTAGTCTTTATTGTTGGCAATCGAAGCCTATATGTCAAAACTACCCTCCCCATCCTCCTTCAATAAATGAAAAGGCAAAGACAGCTTGTCTCAGAGGTGTGTGCTCCTAGTGAGGGTGGGAGAAGGTAAAGAATATGGAGGGGGTGCCTCTAACACATTACCTGAATTCCTGTGAAGAGATCAGTGCACAAATGGAGGGCGGTATAATCATTGTATTCTGTATCTGGAGCTGATAATGGCAGCAAGGAAAAAGAAGGAAAAGTATACTTGTGCAAAAAAAAAAAAAAATGTCATTCTAGAGGAAAGAAGGAAACAAAGCAAGATGAAAGTCCTAAGTCCCTAGGCTGGACCATGTTTGAACCAGAGGTGGGCACTAGGTCCTAGTATATCAGAAGACGAAATAGCTAATGTATGACTTGTTCTAAATTTCCTAAGCTCATTGAAACTATACTCATAGAGGAAAAAATACATCTTAAATTATTATGATAATATTTGAAATTCTAAAGTAAGATATTAACTGTTTACATAGTACTGAATTGTCGGCCTGTACTGGCAGTAGATTTGAGGGTCTGGTGTCAAATGATGAATATATATGTAGGACATTTTTCCTTTTTTTGAAAGGATTCATGAGCAAGTATGTGCTAAACCAGTCAAATTGTGATTAGGACCCTGCCTCTTTTACTAAAAGCATGGCAAAGTAGGGTGATTAGGCACAAACACTCCCACTCCAGAGACACAGAAGTTTTATTTGTGAAGTCTCTGATAGCTCCATGAAAATGGAGTTTAGACAAAAGAAAAGAGTCTGCAGTGCTTTGTGTTGAAATTGCTGAGGCAGTGTGCTTACTAGTACCACCTGAAGCATTTTTTTCTACTAAGCAATAAGAAATATAAACATATTATATTACAAAGGGATTGCAGAAATGTCTGACTTTTTTTTACATGGATTCTTTATAGTAATATATTATCTTTAGCTGCAGGGTTATTCTGTCTTCCATGGCAGCATGATATAGAGGAGAGGATATGTGCGTATGTTTGTGTGTGTGTATGCAGGTTTACGCATATGCATATGTGTGTTTATATGCAGTATATTTGGGCAAGAGGAAAGGTCAGTAATTAAACAAAGCCACATGATAGCTCATTACCTCCCTTCTTAGAGGAGACTAAAGATCCCCCTTTTGTATCCCTGCATAGATATTTCTCTTTGTTTGACTTTGAGAGAATTTGTGTGTATAAAGATAGAGAAATCATGAAAAAAGCTCATCCATCAACAGTTTTTGCAGCTTTATAAACCCTCAAAATCTAATGTGAGTACTTTGTTGTTGTCACTTGCATTTTCTCACTTCATTGGACAATTAGATTATTTGATGTGTTTTTAAAGTAATTATGAGCACAAAAGTGTCTCCTGTTGATTATGACAAATGCCTGTCAAGCTGTGAACTATCTAGGAAAGTATTCAAATCTATTAAGAACCCTGATGATCTTTTTATAATTTATTTCACTCTAGGCAGAGGCTGATATGACAGAATTAAATTTAAGGTTATTCAGTGACACCAGATTACCAAGGAGCTATCACTGATGAAAGTCAAAGAAAAGGGGAAAAAAAAGAGAGAGCTTTACAAGGACCCTGCACTTATATTTTTAGACAAGTAAAATAGAAAAATATTTTAATGTTTTTATTAATTCATTCAAAACTTCACTGGGTACTGTTAGACAGTATATTGGTTACCATGACTCAGTGAAGAATACGCTACTTTCTCTCTTGTCAAGGGTCTTAAAACTTGATTGTGAACAATTAAAAGTAAAGTAAAATACAAAATAAAGTATGATTAGAGTAAGAAGGGCTTAAACTAGCTCATAGGAGGGGCAACTAAACATTTTAATTGTAAGAATTTCCCTGAAAAATAGTTATTTAAATGTTTGGACTATATTTGAAAAAGTCAGTCTGTATAGGATAGAGAAGGAGAGCAAAAGAAAAACTATTTCCAGATAAAAGTATAGCATATACACAGGGTCAAGGAAATCAGTCTATCAAATTGGTAAACTGAAAATTCTTCAGTATGCTATAACATAAGAATAAAAGACAAATGTGCCAAAAATTGGATGTGGCAGTTTAGCAGGATTTTGGGAGATGGAGTTACAAGTTTAGAATCAGTAGGGAGCCAGTGAACATTTTTAATTAGAGGAGTGATATGATCAGATGTATACTTTAAAAAGAAAAAAAAAGTATCTAACAGTCATAGGGAGAACTGAAATGAAGCAAGACTGAATAAAGCCAGACCAGATTTAGCAGAAAGATAATTCAGACAAATTTAAGAATGGCACTTCCATTTCCAACTTGGACAACAGGGAGTTTATTGGTTCAAATCACCAAGATCAGAGACCTAGGAAAAACAAGTTTATAATTGTATGAGGAGAGGGAGTTCAGCTTCGATCATTATGAATTTGAGAATTCCCGTGGGATAGGCTGACAGGAGAGGATTGAAAAGCATCAGTGTGGAAAACACTTCCTCTTAACGCAAAGCTTAAGAGGAATGACCATTGCCAGTCAGACCCTGGGCTTTACACTTGCAATATTGTAATTGATTCAAGAGATGGGAAAACACCAACAGCAGGCCAATTTCCCTCCAGGTTGTGGGGAGAGATGATCAGGGTAGATGCTCTCTCAAACTTCTCAGTTTCTTAATGATCTGATTTAGATGGCCTAGCTTTTCTATTGTTTTCATTTGTTTCTGACTTAGAAGATTAGGTTATTTATTTGTTTCCCACCTAAAAGACCCATGTTGTGTATTGTTTACTGTAAAACAGTATCAAATCGCTTTGGGATGGCTTTGCCTCCAACAGCCAGCAACTGCAGCTCCTCGAGCCTGTTCTGCCCACAACCTAGAAAGCCAGAAGTGTCCAGGAATTTGTATTTCCCATGGGTGGTCATTAACTAAGGACTTACAGGTGTGGGAAAAAAAGCAAGCCCTCCCCACCCCGCCCAGATTCCTTGACAGAGGTCAGGACAATTTTGTGCCATAACTTGTACTCAATCTGTAGCTACCATCTTGAGGACTATGCCTGAGATCACACTCTTGATTGGCTTACTCCTCACTGTTCTGCTTCATCGATTCCCTTTTGGCATGTGCCCTGATAAAATTCCCTTAATAAGTTACTTGCTCACAAATTCTCATCCTAGGCTCCACTTCCCGGGACCCTGTCCTAAGACATACTGTTTTCATGTTTACCTTACCAATTCCCACACTCCTCTATGCATCTGTCCACAGGAACCAGTGAAATGTCTGGAATACCTCTTCACACATAAATCTAATAGAGGATGCTTGATGTTTCCCAAGATGGTCCCATTTCTGATCTATGAGTAAATTGACACGAAATACACATTTTACATTTTGAATGCGTTAAGAGGTGTGATTGTTAGTACTAGGTGTCAACTTGATTGGATTGGAGAACGCCTGGATAACTGGTAAAGTATTTTTTCTGGGTGTGTCTGTGAGTGTGTTGCCACAGGAGATTGGCATTTGAGTCAGTGGACTGGGAGAGGATGACTCACCCTCAACGTGGGTGGGTCCAATCAGCTGCTAGCGAGGCTAGAAAAAGCAAGTGGAAGAAGGTGAGATGAGCCTGGCTTGCTGAGTCTTCTGGCTTCCATCTTTCTCCTTTGCTGTATGCTTCCTCCCATTCTTCCTGCCCTTGGACATCAGACTCCAGGTTATTTGGCCTTTGGACTCTTGAACTTACACCTGTCGTTTGCCAGGGATTCTCAGGACTTTGGCCTCAGACTGAAGGCTGTACTGTCAGCTTCCCTGCTTTTGAGGCTTTTAGCCTCGAACTGAGCCACTACTGACTTCTTTCTTCCCCAACTTGCAGATGGCCTACCATGGGACTTGACCTTGTGATTGTGTGGGCAAATTCTCCCTAACAAACTCCCTTTCATATATACATATATCCTATTAGTTATGTCCCTCCGAAGAACCCTGATTAATACAAGAGGTAAATGTTTTATATATGTACATGCATGCATGCACATGTTGTATATGTTTGTATGTGTGTACGTATGTAGTAATAATAAATCTACTTGTATTTGTCAGAATATTTTCAAGTACAAGTGACAGAATTCCAACTAAAACTAACTTAAACAAAAAAAGATAATTAATTATCACATAAATCATGCATGCCCAAACAGTAGGTGTCACCTTGAGCATGGCTGAATTTGGGGTTCCATGAAGTCATTAGAAATTGATCTACCTCTTTCATCTCCTGCGTATGTTTGTTTCAGCTACCTTCTTTCTAGACAGGCTCTGCCAGCGAGGAGACACAATGGCTGCTGGAAGCTTTAAGTTCATAGTGACTTCATAAATCTGGATTCTACAGTTGCTATTTTAAAAATGCAATTCCTTTTACACTTTTTTGTTGATGACCTATTTTTTTAATCTTTGTCTCCAGAAGCTTTTAGGATTTTCTCTCTATCCCTGCTGTTTTGCAATTTCACAATGATTTGTCTTGTTATGGATCTTTTAAATTTCATTTTGCTGGCCTCTCTGTGGGCTCTTTGAATCTGAAAACTTATATGAACCAGGCCTTGGAATCATTTTTATATTATTACATTGATGGTAACCTCACTTCCATTTTCTTCTTCCCTTTTCCTGATACCCAAATCATTTTAGTCAAGTGTAGTGATCTTCACATTGTCTTATTATTTTCATTTTAAATTCATTGTTTTGTTCTATTTTCTAGCTGATAGTTTCCAATTTACATTTCACTCAATTGATCTTATTTTTAAATTCTAATGATGTTTTTTCTTATGATCTAAAATATGTTCTAGAATAGTGTTGATTTTTTACTGGATGGGATATCTTACCTTTTGGATGATTTTTAAACTTTCTTCTTATTCTTGTATTTTTCTCTCTTTCTTCAAATTCTTTCATTGTTCCAGTTTGTCTGGCTTAAATATTTTATGGCAAGAACTTTCTTTAAATCATTTCCTTAAATGTCTGGTGCTTTGTGGGTGTCCTGTCACAGTTAAGTATGAGATTCTAAGAAAATTACAGAAAATTCTGTGTGCAGGGACAGAAGTTGATGGATGAGCTTTACGTTTTGTTGATCAGATGGAGGCCCAGCTATTTCACTGGGAAATTGTGAAAGGTCAGTATCTGTAGGTCTTTGCTTTTCCAGTTATTGTATTTCCCAATGAAAAAGTCCTCAATCATTTTCCTGGATATAAACCCGTTTGTCTCTGTTCTGGAGGCCAATGCAGGGAAGAGGCAAATGCTTCAGCACAATGATAGTCACTTAATATCACCCTAATACTTGTATTTAGTGTCCGTGAAATAGGAACCTTTTTTCAACCCAACCTTCCACAAATTATGAGGGTTGTCTGAGTTATCTGCTGCATGAGCAGTTACCCCAAAACTTAGTGACTAAACACAGTAATAACCATTTATTATCTCTCATAATTTTAGTGGATCTGAAATTCCGGGGAAGTTTGAGTAGTTCTGGTTCAAGGTCTCTCCATGAGGTTATAGGGAGACATCTGCCAGCATTCCGTCATTTGAAGCCTTTGCTGTAGTTCTAGGATCTGCTTTCAAAGGTTGTTAATTCACATAGCTGACAACTTAGAAGTAACTATTAGTGGAAGTTCTCAGTTTCTGTCCAACAAGGGTGTACTCCCAGGGCTGCTGGAGTGTCCTCAGAGCAGTTAGAGCTCCCTGAAGTAAATGATCTGAGAGAATAAGTGAAAGGTGAAATGCCTTTTATGATCTAGCCTCAGAATTTGTATGCCGTCTCTTCCACGGTTATCTACTGGTCACATATCTCATTCCTGATTCAACGTGGGAAGGGACTGCACAAGGGCATGAGTACCAGAACACTGGGGGCCACCCAGGAGGGTGTCTGCCACAAAGGTATTTATTACTACTTGTTTGTATTCTTATCTCCTTGTCATTAAACATTGGCGTAAATGGGGGATTGTCTTTTAAAAAGTTTTATTTATATGTGCAATAAGATATTTACATAGCTCTACACATACACACACACACACACACACACAATGACATATTATAGTTTTTTACCTCAGTATAGTAAGATCAGTGTTCCAGTTACGTATCTCTGCATCCCCTCAAATCTGCCTTCCTTTGTTTATTGACTTCATATGAATGCTGGCTTCTTCCGTAATTAGTAAATGACTAAAACAACATGTACCTTAATTATAGGCAGTGAAAAAAGAATCCGCATAGTGAAACATAAAAAAAAATTTCAGATAGTTTTCTGCCTTTCAGCTTTTATCTCAAGATATAAAACCAATCTTTATCCATCTTTACTTATGGAAAGTAATATTTCAGATTGAAAAAGTCTGGACTCTTTTCAAAAGAGTGTTCTCAGTCTTAGGGAAACACGTTAGGAGAAACATTAAAGCATCTATGTACTTGAGTCATCTTTTTTCCTTTTCTATTTCTTTCTTTGTTCTAACTAAATGGCACACTTTACTCAGACGTCCTTAGTCTCCCATCGTGCCCTTTGGATGCAGGATCTTATTCAGGATATCTCAGGATATGCCCTTATCATGTCTCTTTAGTGTCTTCTGTACCATGACAGTTTCACAGGCTTCCCTTGATTTTGATGATCTTAAGAGTTTTGAAGAGTACTACTCAGGTATTTTGTAGAATAAGTAATCCTCAATTTTACTGTGTCTGATTTGTTTTTCACAATTATTCTGGAGTTATGGGTGTGGAAAAAAGATTAGAGAGATAAAGTTTTATTCTCATCACAACATAACAAGGGTACATGCTTTCAACATGACTTGGCACTGTTCATGTTAACCTTCATCACCTGGCCAAAGAAGTTCTCTCCACTATAAAGTTACTCACCATCCCCTAATAATCCACTCTTTAGAAACAAGTCATTAAATGCAATCCATGATCAAAAGGTGGGGAGCTAAGCTCCACCTCCATGAGAAAGAAGTATATACATAAATTACTAGGAATTATTTTCTATGGGACATTTGTTTCTTCTTTCACTCCAATATATATTTATAAAATATGTCATTAGGCAATTTTATTGTTGTGAAAACATCAGAGTATTCTTACACAAACCTAGATGGCATAGCCCACCACACACTAGGCCATATGGCATAGACTATTGCTCCTAGACTACAAACCTGTACGGCATGTTACAGTACTGAATACTGTAGGAAACTGTAACACCATGGCATTTATGTATCTGAACATATCTAAACATATAAATCATACAGTAAAAATACAGTATAAAAGATAAAAGATGGTCCACCTCTATGGGTCACTTACCAGGAATGAAGCTTACAGTCTTGAAGCTGCTCTTGGTGAGTCAGTGAGTGAGTGGTAAGTTAACGTGAAGGCCTAGGACATTACTGCACACTACTATAGACTTATAAACACTGTATATTTAGTCTACACTAAATTTATTTTAACACTTTTTCTTTCTTTCATAATCTTAGGATACTATAATCTATTTACTTTATAAACTGAATTTTTAAATTATTGATGCTATTGTAATAGCACAGCTTAAAACGCAAACACATTGTACAACAGTATAAAATAGTTTCTTTATATTCTTATTCTATAAGCTCTTTCTACTTTTAATTTTATATTTTTAATTTATAAACTTGTATTTAGTGTCCATGAAATAGGAATCTCTTTTCAACAAATTAAGACACTAACATACACATTAGCTTAGGCCTACACAGTGACACGGTCATCAATGTAATGTTCACCTCCACTTTGTCCCACTAGAAGGCCTTCTGGGGCAATAACATGCATGGAGCTGTCGTCTCCTGTGATCACAATGCCTTGTTCTGGAATACTTCCTGAAGGTACTGCCTGCGACTCTTTTAGAGTTAACTTTTTAAAAACACAAGTATAATAAGTACACTCTAAAGTAATGAAAACGTATAATATAATAAATATGTAAACTGGTAACAGTTGTTTATTATCGTTTTTAAGGATTATACACTGAACACGATTTTATGTGCTACACTTTTATAAGACTGACAGCAAAGCAAGTTTTGTGTTTACACCTGCACCACCACAAACATGCCCTGTGCTATAATCTTAGGATGACTACAGTGTCAATAAGTAATAGGAATGTTTTGGCTCCACTATAATCTTATAAGAACATTGTCATATATGCTGTCTGTCATTGACTGAAACATCATTATACAATGCATGACTGTATAAACATACACACACATAAATACAAACACATATATAATATATATGCTTTTAATAAATATACTTTTAAATTTAATAAACTTTAATAAGGATTCTTGGATGTATTACTACATTATTTATATTGTTGCTCAAATGGTTCCAACTTTGGCAACTGGGAGTGCTTTCAGTTGGCTTCTTTGTCCTTTGGATATGTTCCTATTTCTTTCTTTCTTTTTTTTTAAGCACTTCCTTACTTTCTAGCAATCACATTCCTCATGATTATTTTATATATTCACTAGTTCAGCCCTAGAATCAGCAATTCTTCAAGAAACTCTTACTCTTCATATTGATGACTTTTATCAGATACAAGATCTGGGTGCTATATATATATTGGAATTGGGGTATCATTGCCTGTGACCCCTCTCAATTGGCAGAACTAGGAAATATATGTATGTACACTAATCAATGCAACTACATATATCTATAATTATTATTGTATCAATCCATCTATAATTAAGCTAAATTTGAGTTCATAGTAAAACTTCCAACTGTAATCCTGGGCCATAAGAAACATTCTAACCTTTCCCATGGCACTCATTTTGCAGTAGAGAATGTGAATTTAGACCCTGGATTTAAGATCTGTCTTTGATACAGTAGCAGAAATCAAGCAGACAACTTTGCTTGAAGAAGTGCAAAATGCACCCTTGGGGTAGAATCATTTTGTGTTTTGTTTTTTTTTTTGTTCATTTGCTACTGCTGTTGTAATTTCAATTTTCTCTGATATGTGGTTTTCTCTAGTTTAGCTGTCCCTTTAGAGTTTTTTTTATATGATTAGAGTCAATGATTTAGTTTAATTGAATTTCAGTATTCTCAATATCAAAATGAAGTTATTAAATTTAACATGTCTGATTATATTCTATATGCTTTAATATCAGTGGTACTAAGTGGATTAAGATTATTAATATTTTATGAGTTGATATTTCAAGTGTTAGACTGTATTAGAGCTGTTTAAAGTTAGTGTATCTTGTAGAATTTACTTTTCCCAGCAGTGAACCATTTTAAAATTCAAGTCTCTAAACACAACATTTTGGAAGTAATTTTTATATTCACCAGCTATGTATGTTCTATTGCAAAAATGATCTGAGCATAAAGCAAGTTTTATAGTAAGTAGAAGCAGCAGCTACTTTAATTATAGTGATCTCACTGGAGAAAAGAAATAAACACCATTATCATCCTTCTGCTTTCGCCCTACTTTTATCTGAAATTGAACATAAAACACTTTGCATCAAGACTTAAAATTATTTCAAAATGTTTCAAACAGCACACACAAGGTGTATCATTAGAATTTTAGCTCATGTATACCATTAAAATAACACAATTGCTGAATATTGTTTATTTTTTCTATAGATTATCTAGAAGAACAACAATAACAATAACCAATCACCTTCTCTGCTAACGAAGAAACCAAGATCTAGAGAGATTAGGAGTAAAGCAGGAAAGAGTTCAGCTTAAAGTTTCAGATCAGCCTAAAATCCTCTCTTACTCAATTTACCTAATGCATAAAATGGGAAAATATATACTCTAATTAAACCTCATTTTTCTTATCTATAATTTAAAAATAACTATATGCATTTTATGGGACTATTATTAGGATTAAATAAGAAAATATATGTAAACCACCCTGGTCATTGACAGTCATGCAGATTGCTCCATTAAAGATTGGTTCTCTTTTCCTTCCCCAGGTAGTAGTGAACAAGGGACAGATGCTGGATAAACCTTTTTCAGCTGTCTCTGATTCCAGTGTTATAAAGAGCTTTACATACTTCACAAAATGCACAAAGCACCCTATTCAAATCTTCATGTTGTTTTTACACGACGGTATTTACATGTTAATTTACCTGTGCAGTGGCTTAGGGAAAGAAAATACTGGGCTTGGTTTCCTGACCCAAGTATTTTTTACGTATGTCTGTGTTTATATTTTTTTCAGGATTTTTTTTCTGGTAACGTGTAGAACTGTCATTAATGTTATTAATATTTCAATTTGGCCAGGTGCAGTGGCGCATGCCTGTAATCCCAGAACTTTGGGAGGCCGAGGCAGGCAGATCACTTGAGGTCAAGAGTTCGAGACCAGCCTGGCCAACATGGTGAAACCCTGTCTCTACTAAAAATACAAAAAAAAAAAAAAAAAAATTAGCCAGGCGTGGTGGTGCATGCCTGTAATCCCAGATACTCGGAAGGCTGAGGCTGGAGAATTGCTTGAACCCAGGGGGCGGAGGTTGCAGCGAGCCGAGATCGCACCACTGCACTCTAGCCTGGGCGACAAGAGTGAAAACTCAGTCTTAAAAAAAATAATATTTTCAATTCACTGAACATAAAAATACTACTCTATAAATTTATAAGCATTTTATTTCTAAACATATCAGAAACAAGTCATGCTCAAAAGTAGAAAATTACTAATAACAGAATTGTCTACAATCTATTTATATCTATCTAGATTATCATTTGTATGTGGGTAATGTTCCAGCTTTTAGTTCAGAAATTCAAACTTTCTTAATAATTTCCAAAGTGGGGTTTGACCATATCCTCTGGAATTTACACATTTAGCCTATTATAGTTAAATAGATATACATTTTCACTGGTTTCTACAAATATTTTTTCCCCATATATATCTTTAGATTAAATGGAGATTTTCATTCACATCTTAAATGACTATGTGCCTACTTATGATTAAAATTATTTGTTTCAGAAATTACATATGTATGTGTGTGTTCAAAAGTAGTCCCATATGCATGCAAATTCATTTGTTCAATTGATTTTTGGAAGACACGTTATGATGTTATGCTCCAAATGTCTGCAGGTGCAAATATTTAAAAGATCACAATTACAAGAATTGATCATAGTTAGTTACACACAGCTGCAAATAATTACATGGTTAGCCTTTCATTTATAGCAGCTCCTAAAGAGCTAAGAGCATATAAGTAGAAGAATCTTGTGATCATGATGTATCGATACAAAAACATTTAGATAATGCTTCAATTTTAAATAATGTCTTTATACGGGTAAACACAATTGATTACAATGAAGTATATGCCACTGGAAATACTGCCATCATCTCTTTCTCTGATTGGCTGTTTCAAACCCTTGCTGTATTCAACTATTGTTTAATCTCTCTATTCTTACTCTCTTGGTAACATTGTCATCTACGGAGTGAGCTGTCTGTGGGGCTCTCTATTTCCTCTCAAGATCCTGACTGGCTCATAAGACTTCCCTCTGATAATCAGAAGTAGAACTCACCTATTGTTTTGATACCACTGACCTTTTGAGTTTACTGCCAAATTTCCGTTTCCTGTTTAAAGGAAAGTCCTGTGTTCATTTTTTGGGCAAATTCGTGAATGCTGAATGACAGGTGCCATGTCACCCTTTTCCCCAGGGACATTCCTCAGCAACTCTTGTAAAACATTTCAGTCCAGAATCATATAATTACAGTTTCATACACACATTAAATTTTCTGACATTATTTTCTAGCTGAGGAGAGGAGTGTTATCTCTTAGAAGATTGTTTCAACTATACTCTTGACCTTAAGATTGAAAGTAGCATTGCCCACTTTGGTAAACTTCTAGAATACTTATCTCAGTTTTATATGGATGTGTAACAAAGTATGCCAAAGCTTAAAAATATAATCCTCCTGTTTGATCATTATTTTGTGAGTCAGTACTTTAGGCTGAACTTGGTTTGGCATTTGTTCTGCTGGTCGCACTTAGGATAACTTGTGTGGCTTTGATGCTCTGGTGGCTTGAACGAAGATGAATGACTTGATATGAGCTCACACATGTCTGGGTTGGTCCTGGGTGTGGTCTGGGCTATTTACTTCAGCAGACTAGCACAGCTTCCTCACATGTTGGTGAAAGAGATCCAGCCAGCAGCAGAGGAGGGATCACCCCAATGTGTAAGTATGTTTCAAATCTCAGCTTCCATTATGATTGGTAATGTCTAGTTGATCACAGCATATAATAAAGCCAAGTCAGGTGACCATGTGGGAGGAGACTATACAAGGACATGGATACAAGGAGATGTTATTTATTACAGTTCATTGGCTTATCAGTTTGCCTTATGCTTTCACAAATTCACATGATTATTTAAGGTGAAACCATCATGCAGCCATAAGCAGGTGTTTATTAATTTCCCTCTCAATATATTTTTAAATGCATAATATAGTATTGTAAATTATAGGCACAGTTTTGTATAGCAGATACCCAGAAATTATTCATCTTGTATAGCTGAAAGTATACACCTCCTGAAGAACAACTCCTCAATTCCCCCTTAACCCAGCCCTTGGCAATCGCCATTCTGCTATCAGTTTCTATAAATTTGACTATTATAGATGCTTCATATAAGTGGATTTATTAGGTATCACTTTTTCTGTGACTGGCTCATTTTACTTAGCATAATGTTCTCCAGATACATCTAAGTTGTCACAAATGCCAGAGTTTCCTACTTTTTAAGGCAGAATAATATTCTACTGTAGGTTGTTTCCAGATTTTGGCGATTGTGAAAATGCTGCAATCAACCCAGCAGTGCAAGTATCTCTTTGAGATACTGATTTTAATGATTTGGATGCATATCTAAAAGTGGGATGCTGGAGCACGTGATAATTATATTTTAAAAATTTTTGGATTTTACAAAAATCCAAACCACACAGACTGTTTTCCATAGTGGGTGCACCACTGCATTTCTACCAACAGTGTACAAGATTTCCAATTTATCTACATCACCAGTAATACTTATCTTTTTGTTTTTGTGGTTGTTAATAACCACCCTGTCTTAGTCTGTTTGTATTGGCATAACAAAATACCACAGACTGAATAATTTATGAAAAATGAAAAAATATTTTTCATTGTTCTAGAGACTGTTGACTACTGGTATAACTGTTGAGTATTGGTATAACAAAATACCACAGACTGAATAATTTATGAAAAATGAAAAAATATTTTTCATTGTTCTGGAGACTGGAGACTGCCAAATCAAGGCACCAGCTGGAGCAGCATCTCGTGAGGGATGTTCTCTGCTTCTAAGATAGCACCTTGTTGCTGCATCATTCACAGGGAAAGGACACTCTCCTTATATGGTGGAAGGGATGGAGAGACATGAAAGCACTCCCTTTAACTTAAGGCCTTTTAAGTCATGAGGCAGAGCCCTGAAAAGGCCACATTTCTCAATACTGTTGCATTAGGGATTAAGTTTCAACATGAACTTTAGAGGAGACACCATCATTCAAGCAATAGCATTCTATACCTAATACACCAACATTTATATCCTTCTCATATACAAAATGCATTGATTTTATCCCAATAACTCCAAAAAGTCTTAACCTATTCCAGCATCAACTTTAAAGCCTAAGTCCAAAGTCTCATCTAAATATAATCTAAATCAGATATGGGTGAGCCTCAAAGTGCAATTCATCCTGAGGTAATTTCTCTCCCATTGTGAGTCTGCAAAATCAAAAAAATTATGTGCTTCTAAAATATAATCGTGGGACAAGCATAGATGTTCTCATTTCAAAAGTAAGAAATAGACAAGAAGAAAGGGGTAATAGCTCCCAAGTAAGCCTAAAACTCAACAGGGAGGCTGGGCGCAGTGGCTCATGCCTGTAATCCTAGCACTTTGGGAGGCCCAGTCATGCAGATCACCAGGTCAAGAAATCAAGACCATCCCGGCCAACATAGTGAAACCTCATTTCTGCCAAAAATACCAAAAAAAATTAGCCAGGTGTGGTGGTGCACACCTGTAGTCCCAGCTACTTAGGAGGCCGAGGCAGGAGAATCGCTCGAACTCATGAGGTGGAGGTTGCAGTGAGCTGAGATCGCACCACTGCACTCCAGCCTGGGTAACAGAGTGGGGTTCCATCTAAAAAAAAAAAAAGGGGGCAAATGATATTAAATAATAAGGTCTTAGGATAATCTCCTTTGGCTTCATGCTTCCAGACACATGAGGGTGAGAATTGGGTCCCAAAGGCATGTGGGGGAGTTTTATTCCCACAGAGTTTCTGGAAGCAACCAATGCTACAGCTCCCATGGATGACTTCGAATGCCTGTGGCTTTCCCAAGCAGGGATAGCACTCCAATGACACTACAGTTCAAGGTCTCAGGGACAGTCCCATCCTATGGCTTGACCAGACATTACCCTAGTAGGAACATTATGAGGTGGACTCCCGTGGCTCTGCCAGCCACTGCCCTAGTGGGGACCCTTTCTTATAGTTCTGGAGGCTGGAATGTCCAAGATTAGAGCACTGGCATTGGCATCTTGTGAGAGCTGTTCTCTCTTTCTAAAATGAGGCCTTGTTGCTGTGTCCCCACAGTGTGGAAGATATGGAAAGACAGACAAGTGCTCCCTTCAACCTAAAGCCCTTTATAAGAGTACTAATCCCATTTGTGGGGGCAGAGGCTTTCAAAGGCCACATCTCTTAATGCTGTTGCATTGGGATAAAGTTTCAACATGAATTTTGGAGGGGACACAATCATTCAAACAATAAAACACACTAACAGGTGTGAGGTGATATCACATTATGGTAGTGATTAGTGATGTTGGGCATTTGTTCATATACTTGTTGACCATTTGTGTATTTTCTTTGGAGAAATGTCTATTCAGGTTCTTTGCCCAGTTTTTAACTGGACTATTTGTTTTCTTTTTGCTATTGAGTTATATAGGGCTTTTGTATATTTTTATACTAATCCATTTTCAGATATATGGATTGCAAATATTTTCCCCATTTCCCATGTTGCTTTCTCACGTTGTTGTTTCCTTTACCATGCAGAAGCGTTTTAGTTAGAAGTAGTAGTCCCAGTTGACTACTTTGTTTTTTTTTTTTGCTTGTGCTTTTGTGTCATATCCAAGAAATTATTGCCAAGACCATTGTCATGAAACTTGTCCTCTATGTTTTCTTCTAGTAGTTTTATAGTTTCAGGTCTTACATTTAAGTCTTTAATCCATGTTAAGTTGATTTTTCTATATGGTGTAAGTTTCAATTTCATTCTCTTGCATGAGGCTATTAATTTTTCCAACACCACTTGTTGAAAATGCCTAACTTTTGGAGAATTTAACAAGGTCTCACATCTTCCTTTTGGTGTTCTCCAGACAAATGGTATTGTGAAAACACTGAGGCATTGAGTGAGTTTATATTTTTTCTGGGCTGGCACATAGTTACCAAAGTCATTTAATTAATATATAAAACTAGAGGGTATCTTTGGCTGTGTACATGGAGAGTAATAACTATGGTTTAACCTGGCATAACATCAGGTTAACATCACCTATTCCATAATTTTTTTTTTTTTTTGATACAGATTCTCGCTCAATTGGCAGGCTGGAGTGCAGTGGCACAATCTCGCCTCCCTGCAACCCCCTCCTCCCGAGTTCAAGAGATTCTCCTGCCTCACCTTCCTGAGAAGCTGGGATTTCAGGCTCCCACCATCATGCCCAGATAATTTTTGTATTTTTAGTAGAGACGGGCTTTCACCATGTTGGCCAGGATGGTCTCGATCTCTTGACCTCACGATCTGCCTGCCTCGGCCTCCCAAAGTGCTGGGATTACAGGCGTGAACCACAGCACCCGGCCAAAGGTAACATTTTTAATGGAATCTGAGCATGTATATTTTATTTACTAAGCCTCTTTAAATCCATGAACAGAGTCGACTTGGGTATAGCCTTGTCTAAATGAGTGGTGTCTACATATTTTTATCTTATCCTTCTATTACTAAAGATCACTTTTCAATGTTTAGATCAATATGAGTACATTTTACTCATATACTTAAGTATTACATAGTATGCAAAAATATTCTAAAACATGATTAAGAGAATATAATTATTACATATTAGTAATGGTTTTAATACTTTCTTCCTGTGCTATATTGGATTGGCGTGCTCATTAGTCACCTATGAAGAAGACCACTGGCCAGACTGTCTCTGACTTTTACCCCGTTTCGAAGGCCAATGAATAATTCTCCCAGTTTACACAGTGTTTTAAAAATGTATATTAATCTATACATAATCAATAATATATACATAAGTATCTGTATTACTTAACTGCTCAGCTAAGCAGAGGAAATGGTGAGGCTATCCTATTTCTTTTAAATAACTTTGCATTGCTACATTTGAATCCTGGTATTCATTATGTTTTGATCCCACAAATTAACTGTAGTACTACATTCCTCTCATTACCAGACAATTGTGGCAAACTTACCATAGCTTATGCCTTATAAATACATTTAGCACTGATGTAACATTTCCTTAACTATTTTTATAAGTCAGATTACCAATTTAAGCATGTGTTAAACTGCTCAATTTAAAATGGTAAATATGCTGAAACCTTGACACTTATTCCTTCATGACAAATGAAGCTCTTTAGCAGCTACACACAAACCGTTAGTAATGTGGAATAGAACTTTTTAACACTGATTAATCCATAGGATTCCAGAGTATAACAAGGAAGCACTTCATAGATTAATTGTCTTTCACACATGTAACAAGGTGTTGATAAAATAAGTGTGTTTATTTTGCCAGTCTAATTTTTTATATGTGGTATTTGCCCAAGTGCACATGCTTACAACTAAGAGCCCTGTGAAATATGTAAAACAATTCCAATCTTTTCCGATTTGCAGAAGGAAAAAAATGGGCTAGTCTTGTTCTCAAAGTAGCTGTATTTTTAATATGATTAGTTGTCTCAATTTGCTTCTTCATGGAAGAAACAGCATTATGAGCAGATGTTTCATTAGAGCAGCATGTTTGAAAACAGAATATATTTTATACCATATTTAATATTCACTTCCCTATCACAGCTTTATCTTAAATTAAAGGAAAACAGTGATGAATAATTGCATCAAATATCTTAAATTGCCTTGTAAGAAACTATTGTATTTTGAATAGATTATGTGACTACAAACTAAGTAATCTTTATTCTAATAATAAGAAATTGGGATGTAATTTTAACAGGATAAGAGGACAGATGTTTGTTTGTAACTTCAGTTTGTAACTTTATATATTATATAAAATATATAATATTGAATAAGGTACATATATATGTACCTTATTCATGGTAAAACCAAAAAATAGCTAGCAGTGACCAAAAATTCAAGGCCACTCGTCAATATAAATTTGAAAATGAATAAAAGCACAAATTAAATTCATTGTATATTTCAAGTTATAAATTTCTTATAGGAAGACCAATGCTTCTGGGGGCAAGGCAAGCAGATTAAAATAATACTGTTCTAAAATCCAAAAATTAACTTGTGTAAAGACATCTTAAGCATGAGTATCTTTGTTTGCTGAGCAAATGCATGACCTAATAAACTGAAATTCCACAGTGTAGATTGGGAATATACACAGCATTTTGATTTAGACACTAAAAAATGAAAATGTATAACTAAGATACAATAGTTGTCAAGCGAATTGTGCTCTCATAGTTATGATGAGTTTTTAACATAATATCAATATGAATTTTAGAATAGCTATATGGATTTTAAATTGTTGCTTTGTGGAGGATTTTTTTTTTGTCAAGAGAGCACTTTTATCTACTCTTTTAGCAATTTTTAAGCAGACAATATATTGTTTTTAAGACAATTGATTGTTATTATTGTATTTAAATAGACAATATATTGTTATTAACCATAGTCACCATGATATACAACAGATCTCTTGAACTTATTCTTCCAATCTAACTAAAATTTTATGTAATTTGATCAACATCTTCCCAGGCTCCTCATCCCTGGCCTCTACTAAATATCACCTAAATGTATTTTGAAGCAAAGCTTTTGATGACTTCATCTTTGTATTTTTTTTGCCTTTCTTATTAAAGCAGAGCTGATTTCCTTGTCCATTTCTCATTTCCTAACTCACACATAAATCAAAACACTCAACTTTTGGAGTGTTCATAGTAGAATGAGTTTAAGCCAGGGGAATGTATGTTGTTGAATGATATTACCTTTAAAGTGCCCTCTGATGTTAACAATCTAAGAGAATAATAGTGCTCTCTGTAAGAAAGGTACAACAGCTAACCTCGTTTTACAGATGAAGCAGTTGAGAAAAAGTAAGCTTGATTAATTTGCTTACAGCTAGAAAGTTTGGAGTCAGGATTTGAATCCAAGAACTAAATTCCAGGGTCTATCCAGAAACCACCAATCTAGACAATGCTTTCTTCCACTCAGACCATATCACTATTCTAATGTCTGTCTTTTTATTAGTCAATCATTGTTGTTATTCCTCTCCAATACCACATGTTAAATTTGAAAAACATTGTCAGTTAATTGCAGCTATTGTCTTAATTCCTTTGGTGGGAGCCGACATTGTTGGTCTCGGATCTTCAACTTTGGGGATCATAATTGACCAAACAAATGTCTCTGCTACTGCTTTCTGAAGTCTATAACCTAGTATGCTTTGAGGCCGTGCTTCCCATGGGCTCCCAACCAATGACTAAGCTTAGCTGAGATACCAAGGCAGGCTTGATCCTGAGGGAGTTAGACTCCTCTAATGGACAGTTTTGGTTCAAAGATCCCCAATTGACTTTATCAAAATTCTGTATGATTGCACTTCAGTCTGACTCTTTCACTCAACATTTCATTCCTCTTTTCTTCATAAGGGTAAGGCCTTCATTCTGGTCTGACAGCTCTTTTAGTCTCCTTGGGTTCCCTCCCCATTTTCCTACAGATATTTTTCTTAATAAATTGCTTGATATGGTTTAGTTGTGTCCCCACCCAAGTCTCATCCTGAATTGTAACTCCCATAATCCCCATGTGTTGTGGTAGGGACCCAGCAGGAGGTAATTAAATCATGGGGTGGGTTTTTCCTGTGCTGTTCTTATGATAGTGATAAGTCTCACGAGATCTGATGGTTTTATAAAGGGCAGTTCACCCCCAACAGGCTCCCTTGCTTGTACCATGTAAGATGTGCCTTTGCTTCTCCTTCACCTTCTGCCATGATTGTGAGGACTCCCCAGCCATGTGGAACTGTGAGTCCATTAAACCTCTTTTCCTTTATAAATTACCTGGTCTCAGGTATTTCTTCATAGCAGTGTGAAAATGGACTAATACATTGCTTGAATGTTTAATTCCATATTGGTGTCTGCTTCTTGGAAGGCCTTAAATAATATGCACTCTTAGCAGTTTGCCAATAATACAAAGTGCAATTTTGGTAAAGGAGATAGTAAAAATGTAAAGCTGTGCATGTATGTATTAATCACAGAAATCACTGTTCACTTTCCAGTATCACTGCCATCTATTGATCCATTTCAGAATCTTATGGAGACCCATTACTTAAAAAGTAATATTTTTAAATAGTTCTCCTTTTTCCATTAACTTAGAAATAGAAATTTTCCTATGTCTTAAATAAAGTTTATGGTTGAAAAAATAAATTGTATTTTATTTTAAAAATTAGTGTCTTTAGAATATAATTTAATAATTTTATTTAGACTAGAATTAACTATTTTTACCTAGTGAATGTATCTTATGTTCACATTATATTTAAGTACATTAAGTCAGCAAGTATTTTTTGTAAATATAATGTATAAAAAGCATGCGTGTAAAAAGATTAATAAATGAAAAATGAATAAGAAATGTTTCCAATATTCAAAGTACTCTCAATATAGTGAATTAGGTGAATTTGTATGTAACTTATGACAGTCTGTTAGTAAGGATAATGGTGATTGACAAAATAGAAATGAGTAAAGGACAGGAAAAGTTTAAGATGATTATGAATGCAAATATGAAATTGTTTCCAAGAAACTGTAAGTATGATGAAAGATTACTTTTCTAATTTTCTGTGGAAAGCTTTTAATGGCATGATATTTTAAAAGTTAGAGTTGGTTAGGTTGAAGAAAAGTCTTTAGAAAACAAATCTGCTCAATATCACGATATATTTTTTCCTCAATTAAGGACCTTAATTAAGGAAGCTATGGCAAATAGGTGAATGGTCAGAGAATTAATCCTTAGCTGAATATTTATGGCCACAAAACTTTCCCAAATGAATTGTCTGCTGATGTGTTAATGTTCATCCTTCCTCAAGAGGATAGGATAATTTTTAATATATTGCCATACTCTTTAGCCTAGTTCTTCCCTTAGAATGGAAAAGGATAGGCTATTTTAAGGAGCTGACCATGGGGAGACCATTGTTTACAGTATAAATGTTTATTGCAAGCAGTTTTCCTTTTCAAAAGCCTAAATTTTAGTAAATGAAAAGAATATGGAAGAAACATCAGAGAACAGTGGGCAAATATCTATATATAATCTTACCTGTATCCCTCCAAAAGCCCCACCTGATCTACTTCCACCCACAAAAGACACATATCAAGTGTGTCTCCTCATGAAAACAAGAGACATGAACTCAATATATATGTATTAATATATATTTATATATAACACATATAATATATAATAGATTATACATATTATATAATATATAATGTATTATATAAAATATATATAATATACAGTACATATTATATATAATATATATTAAATGTTACATGTGTTATATTATATATTATATAATACATGTATAATAATACATAATATGTAATATATATTATATAGTACATATATAATACATATATAATATATATGTATTGGCTGGGCACAGTGGCTCATGCGTGTAATACCAGCACTTTGAGGCCAAGGTGGGTGGATTACAAGGTCAAGAGATCGAGACCATCCTGGCCAATATGGTAAAACCCTTTCTCTACTGAAAATACAAAAAATTAGCTGGGCATGGTGGTGCACGCCTGTAGTCTAGCAACTCGGGAGGCTGAGGCAGGAGAATTGCTTGAACCAGGGAGGCAGAGGTCACAGGTTGCAGTGAGCTGAGATTGTGCCACTGCTCTCCAGCCTGGTGACGGAGGGAGACTCTATCTCAAAAAAAAAAATTATATATATATATGTATTTAATTTTTTTACACAAACATGTATAGTAAAAAATTAATTACCAATGAATAATGCATAGACATATTGACAGTTATTCATCTTAGAGTAGGGCCAGTTTTCCAAATGTTATTTTACTCATCTAATTCAAATTGGTCCCCTTCTTATGCATATGATTTTTAAAAATTTAAACGAAGCTAATAGAGAAAATTTGAAGTTATAGACTATGTCCATCTTCTATCACAATTATGCTCATAAGGTATTGAACCATCACCCGTATTTATAGAAATTCAATTTATCACGATTTTTTCTGAATTTGTGGCATACTGGATGCTATTGTTTGGATTTTTGTCTTCTCTAAACCTCATGTTGAAATTTGATTCCCAATTTGGCAATGTTGGGAAATGGAGCCTAGTGCGGGGTGTTTGGGTTATGGAAATAGATCCTTTGAATAGATTAATGCCCTCAGTGAACAGATTAATGTTCACTCACAGGTGAGTAAGCTGTAGCTCTATTAGTTCCCAGGAGAGCTGGTTTTTAAGAACAGCTTGCCACCTCCCTTCTCTCCCGCTTACTTCCTCTGTCATCACATGATCTCTTTGCAAGGGCTGGTTTCCTTACCACTTTTCACAGTGAGTTGAAGCAGCCTGAGGCCCTCACCAGATGCAGATGTCCAGTCTTGAACTTTCTAGCAGACTGAATTGTGAGACAAATAAACCTCTTTTTTTAAAATAAACTACCGAGTCTTGGGTATTCTGTTATAGCAACACTAAAAGGACTAAGACATTGGACTATTCACTAAGCTCCACTCTTATTTATACAGAAGTTTTCTTCTCGCAATATAGTGATTAATTATGTGTGCTCTAAGCTAAAACTCTCATTTTACATTTTTCTGTACTACAGAATAAAAATTAATCATATGAGAAAAATAGGGATGAGTCAGAAAATCCCTTTTCTTTATTCTTCTCAAAATGATCCTCCAAAATGTCCCGTTTTTCAAATTCACTATGGAAGCTTTTTTCTTAATTCTCTAACTAGATATCAAATAGTGAATTCCAAAGGTACTACAGCAGACACATAAATTGCGTTTAAAGAAAATCTACTGGGAAAATAAAATACTGTCTACTTAAGGTAAAAAAAATACCTCTATAAAATGGGACCACAGTGCGTCTTTTTGTTAATGTTTAAAATAATGAGTATGTTGCACATTTTCCCTTCTCTGGATATATATTTCTACTGCAGAACCCAGCACAACCTATAGAAGGTACATGGAATTCACTTTGAGAAACATAAACCTGACAGCTTTACCTAGTGGTGTTCTGCCTGCACACATCCTTGAGAAAAGAAAATAAATTTCCCCCATTGCGCAACCAATATAATTCTGATTTGCAGAGTAATTTCAAGCTATAAAATAAGCTTCTTAGGTAATCATTATCAAATTGTTTAAAAATGTAATATTATCTATTTTTATTTCTGTTTACTACTCATATGAAAACTTCCTGTTTAAACTTAGGCATATAATATGTGCATTTCTATTGGCACTAGTTCATTTTCTCAATGTAGCAGTGATCCATATATATTTCATATTATTCTGCTCTTTTTTGATTCTGTATTTTTCTATTTCATCTTTTCTTACCGGTTTTTCCTTTCCTACAATTTCCTCAGCCCATACTGTTATTTTTTTCTGTCCATTCTTATTTTTTCTCTTTCTTTCCTTGTTGCTATTTTCCTAGTCATTCTAATTTTTCCTATAATTCCTCATTCTTACCCACATCTTGCATTATTTTCCCCCCAACTTTCCCATTTTTTCTCTATTCACGTCTTACATATTTCTAGTGACAAGATGATTTCTCTTTTATCAAAGTGTAAGTACCACATTAAAACTCTATTACTGGTAATAGAGTTAATGTGAAAATACAGATTACCTATAATTTATGACAAAGTAATTCTATGTCTTAGTCACTATAATAAGTTGCCAATTAAATTTAAATATATTAGATATTCACAAAATGGATATCGAGCTCTTTTTATGCATTTAGTGCAGAACTGATCATTGCTGAATACTTAAAAAGTCATTCTACAAGACTTTTTATTTTTAGCCTCATAAAGTTAGTTTGGGTGTTAAACCAGAAGAAGAAAAATCAAGGATGGCAAACACTTCATACTGGATTGCTTTATCTCCTTTCCTTTTTTTTAATTCTTAGGAAAAAAATCATTTATTTCAACTATTTTTAATGAGAATAAAGTGATATTAAGATTCTTATGAAGAGATGATAAGATTTTGGTAATAAAGTAAGTTTAACAGGCAGTTCCTAAATTACCTGTGTAACACTCACTTATGCCTTTTGGGTATTCATTCATTTGTTCAACACTTAGCACTTGCTAAATGACAAAACTGTATAAGGCACTAGGGATGCGATGATTAATAAGACATCATTGCTTTTCTTCAAGGGTTTTTAATGTAACTGGGAAGATAGACAAGTGAACAGATAATTATAACATAGTGTGATGCAGTAATGAGAAGCCACAGGGCTATATGAGCACATAAGAGGTTCTTCTAACCCAGAGTGTTAGGAATTCAGGGAAAACTTCCAAAAGAAATGATGCTTTCATTGATTTTTGAAGGATGTTATGCAGTTAATAAGGTATGGAGATGAAATTATGTAGAGAGGTAAGTAGGGGTAGTGGGAAACTCTCCCCCCGCAAAAAAAAGAAAGTTTTCTAAGGCTTAGAATCAACAGAAATTCAGGAAAATATTTATAACAAAAATAGTTCAGTAAGTCTGAGACATGAGCTATGAAATACATAAGTAAGGTAGGGAGAAAATAGTGGTGAGATAGAACACTATAAAAGTAACCCCAAACCAGATGTTGAAAGGCCTTGAATGACATCATAAAGAGTTTAGACATCACCCTAAAAATTATGAAAGCCACTGTGGGTTTCTAAACAAAATAATGCTCTAACAAGATTTGCGACTTTTAAAGGAACAAAAGATGGAGAATGGATTGCAGAGGTAACATTTCAGGCATAGAGATCAACATGAGGACATTGCAACAGATTGAATGATGTTATCGATGAGTACACCTGTTGATTGGTTCACACAATGCAGGAGAAAATCAAGCATGATTATTCCCTATGATTATGACAGTGGCCATTGCTGGAATTAAGATAGTTTATAAAGGAGGCAGAAGAAAGAGGATATGACTATTGCTTGGATGTGGGGATTAGTTAAAGCAAGAATCAAAATAACAAATGAGTCTCTGCCTTAGGCAACTGGGTGTAGAATAGTGTCCATCATGAGATGAGAAGAAATTGGCATTGCCTTGGTAAGTGGCATTGGTGTAGTATGAGGAGTTCTTTTAGGTTATATGGATTTTTAATGAATCCTTAGGTCTTAGAAGTGGAAGCATCCAGCAGAGAATAGCACATGTGTGGCGGGATATTTCATTTGTGTTGTGTTATCACTTTATGTTTCTCATCTTAAGAATCCCCCACCCCGGCCGGGTGCGGTGGCTCACGCCTGTAATCCCAGCACTTTGGGAGGCCAAGGCAGGTGGATCACCTGAGGTCAGGGGTTTGAGACCAGCCTGACCAACAGGAGAAACCCCGTCTCTACTAAAAATACAAAAAAAATTGCTGGGCGTGGTTGTGCATGCCTGTAATCCCAGCTACTCCGGAGGCTGAGTCAGGAGAATCGCTTGAACCCAGGAGGCAGAGGTTGCAGTGAGCAGAGATTGAGCCATTGCACTCCAGCCTGGGCAACAAGAGTGAAACTCCATCTCAAAAATAAACAAATAAATAAATAAAATAAAATAAAATAAAATAATCCCCAACCCCCTTACAGGGCAAAGTAATTACCTTGCTTCAGGAAAGATTGCTTTCAGAGTCTAAAGCAAAACTAGCAAGGTGAGGGGATTATGCTAAGCGTGAGATGAGGTTTGGTGGAAGAATCTAGATCAAGAGAAGGATCCTCGAGATAGGAAAAGTCAGCTGTTCTCAGATCTTAGTGCAGGTCTGTCTTCTGGTATTACTTTGGGAGCTGCCAGGACCTCAGAGGGAAATAATAATATATGTTCCCTAGGAGGCTAGAATTAGTTACCGGCTCTGTCACATTTGGTAAAATTTGCATTTCTCAAGAGTGGCAAGTAGGCCTTTTAACCTCCTGATTCAAAGAACTATTTGGGCTCAGAAAATATATGTATCAACAACTAACTACTAGGAGTTCTTTCTCTGTTTCCAAATAAATATCTCACATTTTTGTGAGTCCTCAGAAAGATGATCCCTGTACCCCATCATGTAAACAGCACTCTAAGACTCAAGTGGGATGAGCCTCCAGTCTCATTTAAATTGCTTAAAAAAAAATGACTAAAGCACTAAGTACTTAGATCTCTGTCACACTCCCAAATGTAGACTAAGATTTATACCCAGTACATACGGGTGTGAGTGTCAGAGAAAAATTTGTACTAAGAAATGACAAATATAGTTTGAGTAAGAAGTGGTAAAACTAGGCTAAATGAGTGACTAGATTTCAGGATTTTAGATTTCTACTTTTTTTACAAAATTAGCGTAATAAAACTTCCTGGCTAAAGCCATCTTAGCACTATGTGTTTGAATTCCATCTTCGTTATTTGTTACCTGTGTTACTTTAGTCGACTTGCTTAACGTTTGTGCCTCACTTTCTTCATTTATAAAATAAGGATAATATCAATACCTACCACATAGGGTTGCTGGGAGAATTAAATGAATCCATGTGTGAAAAAAAATTAGGATTGTATCTAGCACAGCACCACCTACATATTCATCATTGCAATAAAGAATGTTAAAGCCATTGCTGGTAACTTCTCTGAGTGGAAGACAAGACTTTGCTCACCTGTATTAGGTGATGAATAAGACTGCGGAAAGAAGGAAATCCTAAGCAAAAACAGTTCATCTAAACTACCTTCTGGAGAAAATGACTTAGTTTCAAAAGAGGGCTTTAATTTTCTGAGTAAAATATGCACCTTTCAGGACAAAGCTGAAGCATCCTGACCAATAGGTGGACAAAAGCAACCATCCACAGTCCTTCCTTTCTACCTTTTCTCACACATTGCTCGATCTTTTCTCCAACTAGATTTAGGACACATTTTTACAGACTACTTCTTTGTGAATTACTAATCTATTCATTCATCCAGCACTATACATTCCTCAGCCTTCCGTAACTTCCTCTTACCTGCACTGCAAGCTCTCAAAATGATTCTTATTCCTACAACCTTAGCATTTCTCACACACACAAAAAAAATCTCTTAGAAAATGACTTAAGATTCACTAGGTTAAATAAACCATTGTGAATAGACATACACCTTGCTGCCATGACAAAAATGGTTTAAAAAAATAAGTTACACAATGAAATTCTGGAACACACCTCATTTGCAAATTGGGGATTTACTGTACAATGTAAGGCAATCAATCCATGTCTCAAAAGATAAACAATGCATTTTATCAAATTACTGAGGCATCTTAAAGAATTGAAATAAAATTCTCACATCATACAATTTTCCTCTTCCTTTCTTTCTTCCCTCCTCCCTTCCTCCCCACTTTGTTCTTCCTTTTCTCCTTTCCTCTTCCCTTTTTTGGTTTCTTTGTCTTTCACTTACTGTCTTCTTGCTTATTTCATCTTTCTGTTTCTGTTTAAATCTAAACTGCTATCAATTAAAAAAAAAAAAAAGACTTTGAAAATAAGAAGCTGAACCTGTCAGGTCCTAGTCCTCACTCTGACACTTACTAGATGCATGACCTTGGGCAAATTATATAATCTCTCAAGGCTCCGTTTCTTCATCTGTAAAATGAAGTGGGTTGAACTAGGTGATCTTTAATGTCTTTTTCTGCTTTAAAAATATCCAAACCTAAGTATAGTAACACTGATTTCTGAACCAGTGCCAGTTAGAACTTTTATAATTCTATCTAAACCATTAAAAATATTTGGAAAACTAAAGCCTAAATATAAATCTTATAAAATACACGTTTACATTTTTATGAAAATAGGTATTTTAAAAATAAAATAATAAGTTGATTATTAAAACCAGAAAGCCTAAAAATATATGAGAAAAACAATTATTTCTCTAGAAAAGTCATTCGCAGCCTGTGAGCTTCATTGATGTGAAATGTTTCTATCAAGGAAATTTCATTCTTGTGTTTGATTTTTATTCAATTTTAAGACCTTGATAGCTGGAACCAGAGTGTAAATTATTAATACTAGAATTAATAGAGATCTGTTGCAAAGGGATGACCAGAATAAAATGATTTATATTTAACTGTGTTGATATGAGTATACTTGGATCTTTTTTCTCTTTCAATTTTAGTGCTTTTATTTCTCTGTACCCACATTTAAATCTTGCTGTGTGACACACTGATATTCAAGAGGTATTAAGCAGTGGCACATCTCTCACACAAATAGATCTATGATTGTGGGGACAACATTTAAATATGCATAACTATTACCCCCCAATAAGTGTGTATTACATCCTATTAGCCTTAGCCAGTATTTTAATCTAACAGTTCTGCACCATGTTCACATTAATATGCAAATGGCATTAGAATACAAAATTACACGAAAATGAAATTTGGAAGCTAATTGACATTTTTGTCACAAAAGCTCAGAGAAACACTATTTATGGTTTCATGGTAAAAGGCTAATGTGTCATCCAAGGGAGGAGGTCACATCAATCTCAGCTACAGTTATTTCCCAAAGTACAGTGCAAAGCGCTGTTTGTGTATGCAAGTTGCCAGTCTCCCTCACGTAGGTGGGCCCATCTCTGTAAACCTGCGCTAAATTGCTACCATCCATTACACACAGTGGCTGCCTGGATGGCTGCCTGGCACTGACTTACACAGGCCATCTATTCCTGTCAGAAATATGATATGTCACTGACAAAAGCTTAATT
Source organism: Pongo abelii (assembly GCF_028885655.2). Taxonomy (NCBI): domain Eukaryota; kingdom Metazoa; phylum Chordata; class Mammalia; order Primates; family Hominidae; genus Pongo; species Pongo abelii. Next base: position 73,750,997 of record NC_071999.2, read on the forward strand.
ACACCATTAATTAATAGGACAATTTTCAAAATGCTTTGAAATGCAGCTTGACACTCATTAGTGTCATTTATGAATAATTTCTCCCAGGGAATAGTACTCTGAAGAGCACTTTAAAATGAAATACAGTTTTAAATAAAGGTATTTATAAAACAAAATAAATATATGGCTGGAAGCTGCTTCTCTCTTTCTCATTCTCTTTTCTTCTCTCTAATATGACCTATCTCTTCAATACTGGAAAAAGTAATTTTATAAACATTGAAGCTATTATTACAGTTTTGCCACAAAATCACCCATTTCTTTCACTTCGTGCTCACTTTAGAAATTCAGTCACTTGTTTTCTTTCTTTCAGAATCTTAATTACTTTTTAAAATGCACCACGCTTTAAACTTTCAATAGCAATTACAACACATTAACCTCAAAATAGGTTTCTAAATATTTATCAGCATGAAAAGTATCTTTATTTCCCCAGTTTACCTGTATCCTAGCAAGGCCACGTATGGCAAGAAGGAAAATCAGAAGTGTGAATTAGCTGGGGTGCGGGATCACAATTTCACAATTTACTCTTATCCACTCCATTGATTCATTAAATTTTTGACTTATGTCTTTTACATCAGCAACCTATCAAGGCCAGACAAGGTGCTGCAATCCAAAATAAAGTGAATAAGAAATGATTTAATATTATACCACCATCCTGCCCCCAAAAATCATTTTGACGCTAAAACAGCACGACTAAGTTATTTAAAGCCACCGTGCACAGTGCATGATTAATACTCTTTTTGTTACTATTTGTTATTTGGCTACAGTGGTTTTATGATTGCTGCACTATGTTATGGCAGACGGGAAGGGATTGCAAAGTTAAAGCCAAGTCAGTTTTTCCTAAAGAAGGAAGGGAAGTGTTAAACATCTCAGATAAGGAACTGCAATTGGAAAACAGAAATGGGTGACAGAATGAGAATAAGGCCTTCTTTGTCTAGATTTAGAAGGTGACAATGTGTCTAGATGTCACTGGGTTATTGGATGTTTCTTTTTATCTTGAGGTGGACCACAAGATAAGAATTCAGGATCGCAACCTGGTGCCTATAAAGTTGTATCAGTCCTTGAAGAATGATTCTTGGAAATGTTATCAAATTATCTGAGAAGGGGTTTCAAAGGTCCTATGCCAATTCTGTTTGGAGACTACTGTGTTCCTATACTCTGTTCTTATAAATTCCACATCCTTACTATCTTTCAAAGCCATTTATGTTTTCCATCCTTCTCCTAATATCTTAGTTCATTCCTTTAAAATCTCTCAGCTGGCTTATAGCAACACACTGCTTCTTAATTTTCTTGATTCTAGTTATGCTTCTGTTCAATCTCTTTTATATATTATGGTAACAACCAGTATTCTTTTTTTTTTTTTTTTTGAGACGGAGTCTCGCTCTGTCACCCAGGCTAGAGTGCAGTGGTGCAATCTTGGCTCACTGCCACCTCCGACTTCCGGGTTCACGCCATTCTCCTGCCTCAGCCTCCCCAGGAGCTGGGACTACAGGCGCCCACCACCATGCCCGGCTAATTTTTTTTTTTTTTTTTTTTTTTTTTTTTTAGTAGAGACGGGGTTTCACCGTGTTAGCCAGGATGGTCTCCATCTCCTGACCTCGTGATCTGCCCGCCTCGGCCTCTCAAAGTGTTGGGATTACAGGTGTGAGCCACTGCGCCCGGCCACAACCAGTATTCTTAAAGATTAAACTGGAAAAAACTAATCCTTGGCAAGAGTAAACTGAGAAGCCTGTGGGGAAGTCTATGGTGAAACGAGTTTGGAAAATATTGAATACTAAATTGCACTCTGTGGCATTGGTAATGAATGACAGCGTAGTAATAACATCACCATGTTATCAATTTTAAAATTCCATTTAATTATATTTAACCCAGTGGCTCATTTATGTATCTAATGACAGATACTTGCTTTATGCTCTAGAAAATAAATTTGGTCATGAAACTGTGATGCTTACAATACCTCAAAGACAACTAGTTGACAGCAGAATAAATTTCCAATTTCTTGCCATTTTATTCAAGGCTCTTTAGTGTTTAACTCATCACTTGTCTAGCAACACTTCACATTTTCTTCTTTTTTGCATTGTTTGTTCAATCTATATTGAGCAAATGCTAATACACTGATATTTCTTCTCACATCTAAGCCTATATATTTGCTGATTCATTGGCACGGAATATTCTTTCCATAGTTTGCCTGACTACCTTCAGTTCTCAAGAATCCTACTCTAAACCCCAGTTTTAGAGTACAATTGCCTTCTCGGTGCCCCCATAATATTATTTGTTTACAATTGTATTTTTTTTAATCTTTTAATCTGACTAAATGACAGCCATTTGCATCAGAGGAGGTAGTTTATTCAACATTGTGTCCTTAGTATCCAACATGGTAATGGGTGTGTTGGGAACTGGATTAATTTATTTGACTAAGTCATGTAATAAATTGTTTTGCAAGAGATCAATAACATATAAAGGTAGTGCAATGAAGGAGAAAGACTGAAAAAAATCAATTGTTTCCAATTTAGAGGACCTTGGATTTTATCCTTGTCCAGCTATTAAATGACATAAATAACCGGGTTCTCTTAAGCAAGTTTCTAACCTTTCTCTTTAGATGTTGTAGATAGAATTGAGGACATGAAAGCAGAGGAAGAGAGAATGCAGGTAAACAGGATGGAATACTTAGAGTTTCTAGACATAGCAAATAAAATTTGTTTACTTCCATTTTTATGGCTCCTTTTTGTCTCCGAATTTGACATAGGTCTCGCTTTTTTCTTTGTCTGCAACTTCAAGCACAGAGACCAAAAGAAGGCAAAATTGTGATGCATTAGTAAGGGAAAGAAGTTAAGTCACCTGTTCAATGATCCATTCACTTACCACTGCCTTCACCAGGAGGATGCCACAGAGAAAATAAAAGGAGAAAAGAAGCCAATTTTAGTCTCCTTGTAAACAGGCCCTCCTGGTAAACAGACAAATGATATTTCCTTGGAGAAAGAGAACTTGTCTATAAAATGTCCTTGGCAAGATTTCTCTGTATAGACGAATTATCGTAAAGAGAACCCAGAGTCTATGAAGCTGGTTTTCTGGAGAATGTCACATAAGCTTTTCAACAGAATGGGATATAAACCAGAGATGTTCGGTAATAGAAATGCTCCCTGCTATGTGAGGGACCTCAAGACTCCACTTAGGGATCTCATCTATTCTGTGCCAGAGAGGAATGTTCAAGGCAGAAACAGAAAACCTGAAGAACTATTCTTGATGTTCCTGACCTTCGTCTGCTTCATCTGAGCTCATTGTTGATCATCTTCATATTTGAAAATATTTAATAAAGATTTGATACTAACATCACTGATTCATCCAAGTCTGCTTGACTAGCTGATATTATACGTTTTTTAGCTAGCCAAATTGTTTTGGTTTCCTTGAGCTTCTGAATTGTTTTCTCATGCTCTAAACTGATGTGGCTCCTCACCCTTTCTCTGATTTTTTTTTTCAAAGTTAAAATAACTTATACTAATTTAACAGGACTACTCACATTTTAAAAATAGCTATCAAAGCACTGAACCTAAAAATAACACTGATGGTAGAATCCAGGCCTTATCTAAGCAGAAGAGTGGCTTAGATTGGTTCATTTACAAACTACACTAAAAGTGTTGCTGACTTCTCTGCAATTTTTGGTGTGTATATGGCATTATCAGTCTAGACATCCAAGCTGCCTTTTGAGTAGGACCCATCTGCCTCTGCAGGAGACTATAACGTTAAACTAAATCATCTCTTCATTACCCAGGTTACTAATTACCCTTTCAAATTATATAATGATAAAACCCCTAAATCACATTTCATAGAAAGCCCTCCCTGTTTACCTGTTGAATTCCACCGGGGCTTCCCAGACATTTCCCTTCCATCACTAAAATAAAATAATAAAAATAATTACTAACTAAAACAAGAGGAACAGAAATAATAGGAAAGGATACTGAAAGGCAAGATAAATAACTGAAAAATACCTAAGACTTGGGAAAGACTTGATCCCACAATAAATAACTGCTGGGCATTGCTATGTTTTAAGCACTAGGAATTAAAGAAGATTTTTTAAAAGCAAATACTTATTGAACACATATAAGCATGACACGTTGCTATTAATTCTTTATGAACATTTGCTAATTGATCATTAAAAATGACATTTGAGATGATCATTTCTATACTTATTTTGCAGATAAGGAATTTCAGACCCAGAGAGTTTAAATTCCCTCAGTAAAGCTTCACAGTTAGCAAGTGATAGAGCTGGGATTCATATCCATACTTTCCAAAATCTAAAGCCCATATGTATAACAACTAAACTATTCAACTATATTATGTTATGGATTTAAAAGAACAACAACAGTACTTTCTCACAAGCAATTTTACTTTAGATGTCATAAATTACTCGCCTGAGTACAGGATAATAGAATGCTCTGTGGATTAGAGTTTAGTCTTATACCAAAGTCTGTGTTCCTTTAACTGTTCTATGCTCCTCTCGACTTACAACCAAGTAATCACAGATTTAGAAGGGGCTTACAGGACTGACTGATGCAGTTTCTTCCCTGGGTATGGCATCTGATAGACAGCATCCTTCTGACCCATACTAATCACACTGTCCACTGTCAACTTTTATCTTGGCAATTTTATTCCTCCTTTGTTGTGCTCCATTTAGTTTCCTCCATCATATATTATCTTTAACAAATCATTTTTGCCTGTTTGTCAGCTTTAAGAGAGAAAAAAAGATTTGACCTTAGTATTATAATTTGGAAGAATATAACTTTGCTATAATGGTGTAAATTTGTAAAATAAGGGAGGCACATTAGTTTCTAAATTTGTCTGTCTCTCTCTCTCTGTCTGTCTCCTTAGCTAGGGTTTAATAGAGAAGGGCATTTAGAAAAGTAAGTTCCAGCAAACAGCATATTGTACGCCATCAGCAGATTCTTCAGAGGCTGACATTAAAAATATATAATAGTTTTTAAGATCTGTGGTTAAAACTAAATTCACCACACAATGTTCATATTTCTGCTGTATATTGTGAAGTTATGGAGAACTGATCAATACTGCCCTGCTGCACTTTGATCTTTAGCAGCAATTTGTCTGTAGCAAATTGCTCTCATTTAATTTCAATTAATTCTCTACAACAGGGACCAATGCATTTTGACCTTAGTTTTCTATGAGGGATGCATGAAGATTGATAATCTTTATAATATTTTCACTAGGCACCTGCACATGCTATTCTTAATTACTAAAACAAAATAGAAAAACAAGGAAATATAATGTAAATTACGTATGCCTTAAAGTTCACTTGCTATTTGGTAGCATGTAACAGATAACATGCCTAAAAGCCAAGTTATACTAGATAATTCTGTATCTTTATTAGGGCATGTCTACATTATGATGCTATGTTATCTTTCATGTAAAATTTCATTGAATGTTGAAGTGTGAAGCACACCAATTTTAGAGGACATTTCTAAACTATTATTGTTTTCAATAAATTTAAGTTTTAATTTTAACATGTTGAATTTAATGGGTTGTGTATGAAAAAGAGTACTGAAAGTGGGAATAGTTTTTGGTATTGGTCATGTAGCCTTGATTAAGGTGTTAGAGAATGTTTTACTTCAACCTAATTTGACTAAAGTAAAATCTAAAATTAGAAAACCTTGCATATTCAATTCCAAAATAAAACCAAAAGGAAAATAAAAAACAGTGCATTAGAAGAGTGTAAGGACAAATAAAACTTTAAAATGAGACTACTTCTCCCTATTGAAAAATTAGGGAAGAGATTTTTCTCCCCACCTTATCTTTTAGAGCACTTAGAAAATTTGTAATTATTAGTACTTTCTCCACTTTTTGAAATGTATATAAATTCTTTTGAAGACTAGACTGAACTTTTGTTAGCTTTATGACCTAGGAATGTTTTTCTCAATGACCTAGGCTCCATCTCTTCGAAAGGTAAACATCAAGGAAGATAGCACCTTGTTTCCATGTCCCAGTTTCTGTGAGAATGGGAGTCTAACTTCAATGGGCACTTTGCTCCAAGCTGCAAAACTACCTCCTTTCATAAAGATATAAGAAATTTATTTTTCCTCTGCAGGAAGCCTATTAGCTAACACAGATGGTCACCACAATTACTGGGTGAATTTAGGATAAACTATGTGTGACAAATGATGCCATCGAGTTCTTTTACATGAGGACTAGTCATTGTTTATCTTGACAACATGTATGTAATGGGTTGTATCTGTTTGGTGGTACAGAAGGATTAGGAGGAGATTATTTTCATTGCAAGCTTTTAGGGTTTTACCTGTGATGAATATTACATCATAGTAACATTCATGTTGAATACTTACTCAATAATAAAACTGTTTTCTTTCTCTATAGAGGTTGTGGAGAGGTTTTCTGAGGTAGAAGACTTTGTTTTTAGTTTTATTTTCCCTCAAAAAGCAATGCATGTGTATGTTCACGTACATACATATTTCAAAGAATATCAAGAACAAAAGGGAGTATGCATCTCCATTACCTTACCAATGGCTTATCTGTTCTATTTAACTGTTACATACATAGAGAACTCATTGCCCATGGGTAATTAAATAATAGTACGTCTTTATTTAAATGAATGTATAAAATCAAAATTCTCATTATTTTTAACACAGTATAATAAGATAACGTATGTACCAAATAAAATATTGCCCAATATTGCAGCTATTATTATCCACATTTTAAATAGTAATATAACTTATAACTGTTTATATGAAAAGAAATATACTATCCAGTGTATTGAAGAGATACAGATAGGGGCTCTATTAAATAGAGGGCCTGGAAACTATGATATTCTTCCTACAGAAAAATATAATATATGAATGACTGTAGGTGGAATTTTATAACATCAAAAATGGTTGCCCCAGCTAATTGGAAAAGGTAAGGGACATAAGTAGAAAGGTTATTTCTAAGGTCACCTTATGCTATCATCCTGAATTAAATACATTTTGAAATTCATCCTAGTTCTGTGTATAGTGCAGAAACTATAGGTCATTTTTTGTTGTTGCTTTTTGATTAGGGGTCTTGCTCTGTTCCCCAGGGTGGAGTCTAATGCTGTGATCATAGCTCACTCTAACCTTGAACACCTGTACTCAAGGGATCTTCCCACTGAGTCTCACTGAATAGCTGGGACTGCAGGCATGGGCCACCATGCCTAGCTAAATTTTAATTTTTTTTGTAGAGCTGTTGTCTCATCTATGTTGCTCAGTCTTGTCTCAAACTCTTAGCTTCAAGCAATCCTTCTACCACCTCCATCTCTCAAAGCTCTGGGTTATAGGTGTAAACTACCTTGCTTGGCCAGGTCATATTTTTTAGACTAAAAAAAAAAAAATTCTATAAGGACAGTTCAAGAAATAGCCAGAATATGTGAAAATCTTGTAACCATCACTGTAGACATTGAAAAAAGACTAGAAAGTTCCAGTTACAAATTGCATATTTATCACACAGTTATCTCTTCTTTCCCCAGGAATCCTTTTAACAGAGGAGATGTGGCAAATGTCTCACTTGCATTGCAGTTTCTACAAACCTTTTACACTCAACTTGTTGCGTGTTTCATAATGATTAAAAAATCATTTGTCAATACATAGTTAGCTCAGTTCAGATATTATTTGCTCAAACTATCAAGTCTTTTCCACAGCTGTCTTTCCTATCCTATGAAGAAGGTTTTTCTTTGGACTATTTAATCCTTAATTATGTTAAATTTTGTAACAAAAAATTGTTTTACTAGTGATAGCATGTTACTTTTGAGAAATGATATATGATAGAAATGGAGTGATTAGAAACCAACAGAAGAAATGTCATTTTGCAATATCTTCAAACCTAGAATAATCCTGGGTGTGCTCCCAAAGTCTTTCAGTCTGATTTCCCTAATGTAGCTGCTATAAAACCAAAGACAAAAGATAGCCTTGTTTAGATTATCTACCACTTGAATTAGCTTTGGCAATACTTTTCCAGAGCAGTTTATCAAAGATTGAATGTATTTCCTTTCTAAATCATAATATGAAGATAACTATTATGGTTCCTTAAAATCTCATACATATGGCCTCTAACAGTAATTTTATGGGATTCTCATTTTGTTTAATGAATACAGTTACACACTGAAGAGTATTTCCCTCTGTTATGATGTGCCATATCATCACTTACAGTATGAATGTATAAGCTAAGAAACCAGTATCAGTCTGCTGGTTGTTCTATTGTAAAATTAACTTTGGGGTTCTAAAAAATTAAGCCATTTGGAAACTGTATCTAAATTATTGTCTTTAATGAATTTAATTTTTTGATGTGCTGCTCATTATTTTGTTCACTTGCCTTGGTGATTACTTGAAAACTAAAGAGTTTTTGAAGCTATGAACATTAGGAACATCAAGTTTTTAATTAGAACATTAAGTTAGTGGTAACAAAGGGAAAATGTAAGGGGATTTACTTTAATTATTGTATTAGTCTGTTTTCACACTGCTGATAAAGACATACCTGAGACTGAGCAATTTACAAAAGAAAGAGGTTTAACGAACTTACAACTCCACATGGCTGAGGAGGACTCACAATTATGGCAGAAGGCAAGGAGGAACAAGTCATGTCTTACATGGATGGCAGTAGACAAAGAGAGAGAGCTTGTGCAGGGGAAATCCTCTTTATAAAACCATCATATCTCACGAGACTTATTCACTATCACAAGAACAGCATGGGAAAGACTTGCTCCCATGATTCAATTACCTCCCTCCGGGTCTCTCCCACAATATGTTGGAATTCAAGATAAGATTTTGTGGGGACAGAGGCAAACCATATCATTTAACTCCTGTCCCCTCCCAAATCTCATGTCCTCACATTTCAAAACCAATAAGACCTTCCCAACAGTACCCCAAAGTCTTAACTTATTTTGCAATTAACTCAGAAGTTCACAGTCCAAAGTCACATCTGAGACAAGGCAAGTCCCTTCCACCTATGAGCCTATAAAATCAAAAGCAAGTTAGTTACTTCCTAGATAAAATGGTGGGCATTGTATCTAGGAAGATACAAGGCAGGGGGGCATTGTGTCTAGTGTAGGCATTGGGTAAATACAGCCATTCCAAATGGGAGAGAAATTGGGCAAAACAAAGAGGCTGCAGGTCCTATGCAAGTCCAAAATCGAGTAGGGTGATCAAATCCTAAAGCTCCAAAATGATCTCCTTTGACTCCATGTCTCACATTCAGGTCACGGTAATGCAAGAGGTGGGTTCCCATGGTTTGGAGCAGCTCTGCCCCTGTGGCTTCCCAGGGTATAGCCCCTCTTCTGGCTGCTTTCATGGGCTGGCGTTGACTGTCTGGGGCTTTTTCAGACACACAGTGCAAGCTGTCAGTAGATCTACCATTCTGGGGTTTGAAGGATAGTGGCCCTCTTCTCAAAGCTCCACTAGGCAGTGCCCCAGTAGTGTCTCTGTGTGGGGGCTCCCACTCCATATTTCCCTTCTGTACTGCCCTAGCACAGGTTCTCCATGAGGGCCTCACCCCTGCAGCAAAATTCTGCCTGGACATCCAGGTATTTCCATACATCTTCTGAAATCTAGGCAGAGGTTTGCAAACCTCAATTCTTGACTTCTGTGCACTTGCAGGCTCAACACTACATGGAAGCTGCCAAGGATTGGAGCTTGCACCCTCTGAATCCCCAGGGCAAGCTCTACGTTGGCCCCTTTCAGCCATGGTTGGAACAGTTGGAACGCAGGACACCAAGTCCCCAGGCTGCACACAGCCTGGTGACCCTGGGACCAGCTCATGAAACCACTTTTTCCTCTAGGTCTCCAGGCCTGTGATGGGAGGAGCTGCTGCAAAGGTCACTGACTTGCCCTGGAGACATTTTCCTCATTTGCTTCATGATTAACATTTGGCTTCTCAGTACTTATACAAACTTCTGCAGTCAGCTTGAATTTCTCCTCAGAAAATGAGATTTTCTTTTCTATTGCATTGTCATGATGCAAATTGTCTGAACTTTTATGCTCTGCTTCTCTTATAAAAGTGAATACCTTTAACATCACCCAAGTCACTTAGACTTGGTTGCTTAGAAATTTCTTCTGTCAGATACCCTATATCATCTCCCTCAAGTTCAAAGTTCCACAAATCTCTAGGGCAGGGGCAAAATGCTGCCGGTCTCTGTGCTAAAATATAACAAAACCACATTTTCTCCAGTTCCCAACAAGTTCCTCATGTCCATCTCAGACCACCTCAGCCTGGATTTCATTGTCTGTATCATTATCAACATTTTGGTCAAAGCCATTCAATGAGTCTCTAGGGAGTTCCAAACTCTCACACATTTTTCTGTCTTGCTCTGAGCCCTCTAAACTGTTCCAACCTCTGCCTGTTACCCAGTTCCAAAGTTGCTTCCACATTTTCTGGTATCTTTTCAGTAGTGCCCCACTCTACTGGTACCAACTTACTGTATTAGTCCATTTTCATGCTGCTAATAAAGACATACTTGAGACTGGGAAATTTACAAAAGAAAGAGTTTTAACGGACTTACAGTTTCACATAACTGGGGAGGCCTCACAATTGTGGCAGAAGGCAAGGAGAAGCAAGTCATGTCTTACATGGATGGCAGCAGGCAAGGAGGGATAGCTTGTGCAGGGGAACTCCTCTTTATAAAAACATCATACCTCAGGAGCCTTATTCACTATCACAAGAACAGCATGGGAAAGACTTGCCCCTATGATTCAATTACCTCTCATCAGGTCCCTCCCATAACACATAGGAATTTAAGATGAGATTGAGTGGGGACTCAGCCAAACCATATAAAATATGTAATTAACATTAATTGAATTTGCACATTTAAATCCTAAAACACAAGTGTGGTGATATTTCCCTAAAGCCAAAGTATAAGGACATTTGGGTTTAAAAAAATTAAAATATAAGCACAATTACAAATAATCTTGAAATGTTGTGATAAATATATAAAGTGAGGTATTAGTCGTGTCCCAACAAATCAAGTAATTTCAAAACAAAAATTCTGAGTCAGAGGGTATAAATGGACATTTTTCAAAATAAGAAGCTGGCCGGGCGAGGTGGCTCATGCCTTTAATCCCAGCACTTTGGGATGCTGAGGCAGGTGGATCACCTGAGGTCAGGAGTTCGAGACCAGCCTGACCAACATGGAGAAACCCTGTCTCTACTAAAAATATAAAAAATTAGCCAGGTGTGGTGGTGCACACCTGTAATCCCAGCTACTTGGGAGGCTGAGGGAGGAGTATCGCTTGAACCCAGGAGGTGGAGGTAGCAGTGAGTCGAGACTGTGCCATTACACTCCAGCCTGGGCAACAAGAGTGAAACTCCATCTCAAAAAAAAAAAAAAAAAAATGAAGCCACCAAATGTACAAAAAATACTCAACACCATTAATAGAGAAATGCAAATTAAAACCACCATGAGATACCATCTTATACCAGTCAGAATAGCCATTATTAAATGTCAAAAGTCAACAGATGTTGGCAAGGATGTGGTATAAAGAAAACACTTGCACACTCTTGGTGGGATTTTTAATCAATATATTCTCTATGGAAAAGAGTATGGAAATTTCTTGAAGAACTAAAATAAGAACTACCATTTGATTTAGCAATCCCACTACAGGGTATCTACCCAGAAAAAAAGAAATCATTATAACAAAAAGACACTTGCACTTGTATGTTATTGCAGCACTGTTCACAATAGCAAACTCATGGAATCAACCTGTGTCCATCAACAGATAATTGGATTTTAAAAATTCATGATTTAATTCTTCTTAAATAATATTTATATAATATGTAATGGAATACTACTTAGCCATAAAAACGAATTAAATCATGGCTTTTGCAGCAACGTGGATGAAGCAGGAGGCCACTATCCTAGGGCAACTGACTCAGAAACAAAGTTAAAAACCAAAACTGCATGTGCTACCTATAAAGGGGAACCAAACAATGGGTACACATGGACATGCAGAGTGGAATAATAGACACTGGAGACTCCAAAAGGTGGGCGGTGGAAGGGAAATAAGGGATGAAATATTACCTACTGGGTACAATGTACACAATTTGGTTAAAGGTACATTAAAAGGACATACTTCACTACTGCAAAATATATTCATTAAACACAATTGCACTTTTACCCCTAAATGTAAAATAAAATAAAATAAAATAAATTCTGAGTCAGGAAACAAAAATTTTGGTATAATTGTATATTGTAATATGTGATAATGCTCAAATCAGTGTTTTGAGAGAGTTTACCTTCTGGGTTCTTTGACTTTCTCTAATATTTAACTTGAAATTTTAAAATTAGTAGTGGTTTGACTGACCACATATGGGGGAATGTGACACTATGCAGGCTGGTAACTTAGAAACTGTCAACTTGGCAGGCTGATCTGACATAAAAATTATACCATATTCCATACAGAAATATGTGTTCCTGGAGAGTCATCACCCTTCAAAAAAGAATAGCATGATTGGTCTGGAAAGGCCAATATACATTATGTTGACCCACCTTAAATGGTTTGTACCTTGTAAAACCTAATTGAGCAGTCATTCTAATCTTTATTGATATCTGAGAGATAATCGGCACCTTGTTAAACTGTGCTATAGCATAATTATAAAGTATATAATTTTAAAATAGATAAATGCAAATGAAAGTCTTTATAAGTATAAGAATATTATGTTGTGCTTTATAATCTTTTATCTTTTTTCTTAGCAAGTTAACTAAAAGTAGAATAGGGCAATTTTTCATTTATTTTTCTATGGCATTTTAACTTAATGCAATGACAACATATTACCTTTATAATTAGAGAAAAGAGAAATATATGAGGAATTATTTGAATGTTGTAGTATTTTATATAGTACTTTTTATATTAAAGAGCATGAGTATTTAGTTTTGTGGAAAATCAGAATTCAATGGGACTACAAAGCCTAAGTGGTGAGATCTTGCATAAGTGTCTGCTTTAGATTTTAGCAATCAAATTTCCATCTCATAATCAGAAAAGAATAGGGGTTAATTATGGAGCCCAACTCAGTTTTAAGGTCATTCCAAAGATTCAGTGTCGATATAGAAAAATCTGGGCCTAGCCAGGTTGTATGAATGAAAGTGAGATTCATGCCCTAGAGGCAAACACTGAGAAAAAAATAATAATTAAAAAATAAAATTAAGAAAACAGACTATCTCCAGGAGGGCTAGACAAATTATGTTCTTGACCTAAGAAGGTTATACAATAAAGGCTGTTTATTGAAGGCCAAATGTTGAAAGAGTACACAGCAAAAAAAAAAAAAAAAAAAAATTAAAAAAAAATATATATAATTTTCCAAGAAACCATAAAGTATCCAGAGACCTAACAAAACTCAACTGACCACAGGGGGCCATTCAGTCTGAGACACATTCCTACAGCTACAGAAGCAGAACTAAAGTCAGTCAAAGGCCAAAGATCCAATCAGAGAAATGTCAGTTTGAAAAATAGTGAGAGAAAGTAGCATGTGAGATGTGTTTCAGAAACTCCTTGGCATTTGCTTGGATAAAAACTTAATGGCTTTAGCACAGTTGCCATTTTCTTTTTGGACAGATTCACAGAAGAACAGGCAGACAGTAATGGAGCAGGGAGTGATGACCAGAGGGGCCGTTTTGTCCTTGGCAATGAGAGAAGGTGGCATCCTGAGCAACCACAGAGGACAATGCCTTCATTTTATCAAAAAGACCAAGTTGAATACACCAGAGAAGATAAGAAAGCCTCCACTGAGACATCCTGTTTGTTAGTTTGTTTGTTTTTAATAAATTATGAGAAAAAGCAAAATTTTGGGATAAAAGTGGGAAAGCAATTATAGAGGGAGAAAAGAACTGAGCAAAAGTGTTAAGTCAACGCTGAGGAGAGTGGACAAGTAGGATTAGTAAAGAAAATTAGTGATAGCACTGGACAGTTTTGAACAAATCATGTATTTATTTTTCAAGTAATGTATGCCTGCATGGAGAAAGAACCTGCACTTACAAGAGGAGAGGACGAAAGAGAGAGGAAAACACAGATTTAAGTATTTACAATAATTAATCTGAAATCTAACATAGATAAAGAAGAGAATAAGGAGAGCTTGTAGATGAAGAGTCAAGACAATGCTTTTCTAATGGAGCACCATGAGTTTGCTGTTTCAACTTACGCTGAAAGTTGGAACACTGAGGAGTATGGAAAACACCTAATAAGCCTCATCACTTAGAATACCTTCCCAATAGTATTAGTTTATTTCTAGTTCATGATGAAAAATATGGAACCTCAATTGAGTATATTTTTGATTGAACAACTGATTAAACCCCAAATAAAGTGCTGCATTATTATTATGTCCTGCAAATAAATGCTCATAGCTAAATTTCATGCAGAATCAGCACAATTCTCATTAATATAATAATACAATCAGGACAGGTTTTTTAAAAAAATTAGCATTAGCTACACCGTCAGCTATATGAATTTTAGACTGCATAGTTCTTTTAATGTGAAACATATAGACTATATGCTATTCAGTTTCTTGCTAATGATATCAAATTTGATTTCTCTGCTATTCAAGTACTGTCAAAAGTCTGCTGATGCAGCTGACTTCTGAGAGGAAGAGCATGAAGAATGGGTTTGTTTTTGATGCTCAAAAATTTCCAAGATGCATGCTTGTATTAAGTTAGCTCACTGGAAATGATATACCTGAAGCACACCACCTGAATCCCATCCCCACCACCGAACTGCCTCTGCAGAACTAAGTGTTGGTGTTTGTGCTGTCTTCACTCATAGGAGCTATTAAAATAGGAAAAAGAGAAAAATGCCTCTTTTTATTAAGAGTCCAATTAATTTTGATGCTGACTGCACCTCCGTGCAGAAGCCCCCATGATAGATCAGTTTAAGAGGCTCACCAATAAGAGAATTTACTTCTCTCCATGCAAGAGTCGAGTTCTGGCTCCCAGACATTGAAAGTTCTCTCTCCCACATGTTAGGGAACTTATTTGCCCTGTCTGCTCAGTTCCTCACCTTTTTCCTTGCTCTTGGTTGTTTCCCTTGTTTATTTCTTATTCTGTTCTTTCTTTTTTTTTTTGTTTTCTAAATTTAGTGTAGACCTCCTCAGATTGATTTTGTAACAGCGGATCTACATTAACGTAACATAGTAAGGCAACAGCTTATCGTTCGATTCAATCTGGCATCATCAAAGGAATTGTTCATTTTTATATCTTTAGTTTTGAAATGATTGTGCAACATCCGGAATATTTTAAAGGAAATCTTAGGTATACGATTCTCCAAGATACATCAAAATATTAATCCACTAAACATAGCCTGCTTAGATGTTTTGACTTTAAGGTAGGGATTCTGATCTGTGAAATTAAGAAAAATAAGCACTTACCTTAGAATAGTTCACAGAATAGCTATTGTTGTGCTTTACATTTTTTATGTGAATTTTCTGTGTCACAATAAATTTAAATGATTCAAGTTTTTAGATACTCAAACTTGCATGTCTATTGGTTGTACAAGAATTTGAAAATCCAAGATCCTCTGACTAACAATTTGGTATTGTGTTAGAGTGATAAATATAAATACTATATAAAAGCTATATTTGAAAAAATGTTAAATTTAATTTCTGTGGAATTTAAACAGACAGAAAAAAAAATGAGAAGTAAGCCAAATACTAACAGAATTTTTTTTTTTTTAAATTTGTACTTATATATAGTCTAAAAGACAAAGCTAATTAAAAATAGGTAAAAATATTTTCCAATCCTAAGTCTCATTCTCCCTAGGGAATCAATCACAGCTGTTTCATGGTGTTTTCAGTTATTTAACTTTATATTTCTAAAGAACATGATTGAGTATACTTCACGTTTTCCCTCCATTATCTCTCCCCTCTCTCCTTTTCTTCCTGCCAACTCTTCTTTTTCAATTCTAGGCATTGTCTATCATCCATGTCTAAAGCATGTTTATGTTAGAAGATTGATATTAAATACCTTTTCTCATACTCAGTCCCAAATTGTTGTTTCCCTTCTGCTATACTCCTAATATAATCAGATTAGAATTTGTATGTAAATCCATATTTAGTTTTTGTGTTATTATGACTTACAATTTTAATTCACAGCTCTTCTACATAGCGCATGAGGATTTCATTTTTGTTTTGGCAAATTTTAGTTTGTTTTTATTGGTTCATATTTTTTTTTCATTTAGTCATATTGTTGTTTCTTGTACTATGATTAATTAAATCTTAAACTTTTTGCCAGGAAAATAAAAATGCCCCATCTATGTCTCAGAACTTTCACCCTTGGTCTTTCCATCATTGTCCTCCTGGAAATCTCCTTCTTATCTGTGCCTATGGGTATGACGTGATAAACCACTTCAATTCGTGTGGAACATCCTCTCCAAGATCTCCCTTAGAAAGGGTGCATAGGACAATAATGCATTTTGGTATTATACATTTAGAAATGTCTTTATTCTATCTTCAGTCTTGCATGGTATTTTTCTTTTGTACAAGGATCATATTTCCTTAGAATAGTCAATGCTTTACCTTATTGCCTTCTATTTTCTATTTTTGCTCTCAATAAGTTCTGTAACATTTTGATTTCTAATCATTTTCCTGATTTCTCTCTATAAGCTTATTTAGGAAATTTTATTAATCATTTATTGTTTTGAAATTTCTCTTGATATATTTTGGAATTAAACATTTAAAAATATTTATATTTTAAAATTATTCTGGATGCTGACTGTGGTTTATTAATCTGGATAATTTTCTTCTTCATTTGTGAGACATTTTTCTTATTATTTTTCTCCTGTTCATATTTGTTCTTTATTGAACTTGTTATTTGGATATTATACTCCTTGTATTTATGAATATTCCCTATCTAGTCTCTTTTGTTACTTATCTCTGTGTTTTTCTAATTCTATTACTGGGTAAATATAATCAATTTTACATTCCAATGTCTATTGTGACTTTTAAAAGCTTTTCTATCACATCGTTGCTTCCAAGTTCTTCTTTTGCTTTCTTTTTCCATATCTAAGATTTTTCTCCAGTATTTCATGACTGATGGCTCATTGTTCAGATGTGAGAGTGAGGCACTAACATATTTGAAGTTTTGTGTGTCTGGGTGGAGACAGGACTTGTTTAATGTGTGGCCCTCTCTCTAGGCTGACTGGGTGGAGTCCTGGACATTTCTCAGAGGACCCTCCGGTTTAGTATCTGCAGAGTTTTTTTTTTTTTTTTTCCTAGAGCAATATAATTGTTGCAAAACTTTCTTCTTAGTTCATCTAAATCCAGGTTCTTGTCACACAACCAGGAAAGATTAGGCTCACAGACACATAGAAGGGTGAGGAGTGAAATTTTGGGGGCAAAAAGGATAAAGGAAAAATAACTCTCAGCAAAGCTAGAGAGAGTCTTGCTAGTAGGTTTTGCATCTCACGGATTGAATCCCAGGTCACCACCCAGGAACTGAAGAGGTCAGCCTCCTCCCGCTGTGAATGGCATGAACTTCCTGAGGCTCCACCCCGTTCTCCCAGTGCACAGGTGGGCATTGTTCAGAGAGAATTAGTCAGGAAAGGGCAGGCTTCATCTAGGACCAGCAGTCCAGTTTTTCAGCCTTCAGGCTGTTTTAGGCTTGAAGGCAGGGTTTCACCAGGGATCCTTGGCTGTCTCCTGATGCTATCATAAATTCCCCCAGAAAGAAGTTCTGCAATCACCTGCCCAGAAATTGTAAAAGTAGCTAAGAAGATTTGAGAGAAAAGCAGGTGAGTCACAATCAACTATATAATTTGGGGAACCCCTTGCTCAAAAATTACAAATGTCAAGACAGCAAGAACAAAACCAAGACCAGGATTTTTCTAAGTATGAGCCTTGTGTGACTACACATGTTGCTCACATATGAAGCCAGCTGTGAGGGAAACAAGCTGTGGGCAGACTTCTCATTATTCAGTATGCAGACTGTCAGATATAGTCATGTACTGTATAGTGACTTTTTAATCCCATAAGATTATAACATAGCATATATAGAAACCTGATGTATGGCACTTGATATTGGTATTACAAATTAAGTAGGAGAAATAACTGATATTCAGTAATGGTGCTGGGACACTTTGTTTTTCATATAAAAAAATATATATATATACATATATATATACATATACACCATCTTGATTTGTGTAAGTATACTCTATGATGTTTGCATAACAAAAAAATCACCTGAGGACGCATTTCTCAGAACATATCCCCATCTTAAGCAATGCATTACTGTAATCCCTATGTTGACCAGAACCTGATGCTGGGCACATCAAAGGTTCTCTATTCCATCTCTCCAGAGAAAGCTCTCCTGTCCCCTACTAGCAAGAGCCAAGGACAGTATTCTGGCTGTCCTGGGAGGGTAGTGGGGAAATGGTTCTGAGGTCTAGTGTTCCTTATAAAAGACTTACAATAAATTATCCTGGTTTCAGTCTCAGATAAATGTCTTTACTGCATTTAATCATAAATTGAAGATTTTCATAAAAAAATCTGAATTAAAAATTGTTTGAAAACATTTTTAAATGTGATTTAATATTTCAGTTTACCTTAAGTGACTTTAATATACAGTGAATTCTCATTATGTATGGTAGTTATGTTTTGTAAAGTCACTGAAAATAGTGAATTAATAAATACTGAGCCATTGCTCCTGGGGAATTACTGTCTATTCATATACTTATACATATTTCACAGATTATACTTATAAATCCTAAAAGCAACTTACCCTGGTAGATTCAATTTTCTTTATCTTACAAAAAAGAAAACAAAATGTAAAGTTTCAAGAGACTGGCCTGAGGCCTCCCACTAACAGCTGCCAGAATAGAGATTCAGATTCTCTCTTCCTGGCCCCAGAGCAGAAGCCTATTGTACTACACTGCAGTGTCCCCTACTGTCTTTATCCTCTGGTCATCTCTGCATAAGAAATAAAACAGAAAGGCAAGCTTCAAATTTATCTACCTCCTCTCCTTCCACTTTGTATGTCTGCAAATAGCTGCAAAAGTGTCACCAGAATTGGTTCTAGGGTTACAAATACATTTTAGCAAGTAGGCAAATTTGCAAATATAGAATCTGTGAATAATGAAGATTCATTGCACATTTTTATTCTCCACAAAGATTACAAAGTGTATAACAGTCCATACATTTGTGTTACTTTGATACTCTTATTGTTGCTATTGTTGTTACTCTTCTGTTTGCCACAGTGCATCAGTTGACAAATCATTAAATATGAAATCTTTGGTCAGTAGACTTTCAAACAAATCTTTTTGTCTTAAAATTGTCAATAGTGTGCACTAAAAAGTGTCATTTAAACTACTGCAGGAGGCCGGGCGCAGTGGCTCATGCCTGTAATCCCAATGTTTTGGGAGGTCAAGGCAGGCAGATAACCTGTGGTCAGGGGTTCGAGACCAGCCTAGCCAACATGGTGAAACCTTGTCTCTACTAAAAATACAAAAATTACCCAGGCGTGCTGGCATGTGCCTGTAATCCCAGCTACTCGGGAGGCTGTGGCAGGACAATTGCTTGAACCTCGGAGATTGCAGTGAGCTGAGATAGTGCCATTGCATTCAGCCTGGGTGACAGAGTGAGACTCCATCTCAAAAATAATAATAATAATAATAAAATAAAAATAATAAATAAAATACTGCAGGAATCCCTTTGATGCTGAAATAATGGTCTAAATATGAATAAGAATAGGCACAGATTAAGAAGTTGGTTATTCAACAATTATTTTAATTTTTTATCCTTTTATATTTTTCTTAGTCTGCTAGCTAGGAAAATATTCAGTAATTATATCTTAATGAAATAGTTCTGACATTTTGATGGAAGGTTAAAAATAGAAAAAAAATCTCAGTTCCTCAAAATATTTGTAATATTTATTTTGGACATGTAAAATATTTTTCAGCTAGAAAATGCAAATAATAAATGTTTTTTTTAAATAAAGCTTACAGGCTAGATGTGGGGGCTTATGCCTCTAATTCCAACATTTTGGGAGACTGAGACAGAAGGATCGCTTGAGCCCAGGAGTTCAAGACCAGCCTGGGCAATATAAGGAGACCTCGTCTATACAAAAAAATAAAAAATTAGTTGGGCATAGTTTGGCATGCCCTACAGTCCCAGCTTCTTGGGAGGCAGGAGAATGGCTTAAGCCAGGCAGGTCAAGGCTGCAGTGAGTGAGCCATGACTGCAACACTGCACTCCAGCCTGGGTGGAAGAGTAAAACTCTAAATAAATAGAATAAAGCTTGCAACACTACCACTATTGCTTAAATTATATACAGAAGAATTCGGCCACAATTTTGTATTTTCTTTTTAAATTTTAATGGAGAAACTTGGGTGGAGTTTTTTTTTTTTCCAATGCATAAATTTGAGTGAATCAAAATGTGTTTATCTCATCTTAAAAATTTAATCAGACTTACATCTTTGAGAACAACATAAACAATAAAGCCAAGTAGTCAATAATACCAGATTTAGTTAGTCATTTAATTAAAACTGATAGCTACAAAATCAAACCCATCATTATTTCTAAAAAGTACTAGAATTACTAGTTTTCTACTGATTATTTGTTAACTGTTACATGTTTAAGTACCACAGAATAGCAAGAAAACAAGAAAAATCATTCCAAATCATACAAACTATATCTGTGCTAACAATACGCGACCGCAAAAATAAAACCAGCTAGTGAATAAAAAAAGGCTTCTTCCTCATAGAAAATTATACAATTTTAGCAAGCTTATGTCGTCTAACAATGGCATTTACATAATAAAAATTACTTTATATTTTTATATCACCTGTATATATTTTGATCTAATTTATCACCGCAGTTGATAAATCTCAAGATGAAAGTTTGTTCTGTTAAAATACACACTTTTTTGTATGTTGTTACAACTGTCAGAACTGTTGTTTATATTTTCATATGCCAACTTTTCTTAAATTCTCATAAACACTGACACTTATATCTACCTATATGTTTTATAATATTGTGGGAGATAAACGATTTACTTTTTATTTAATTACCATGAAGTTGAATATTTTTCCACTAATTAGCTTGCTTTTGATATTTTTATACTAATATAAATGTCTCCTTTGTGAGTTTCCTTTGCAAGTATTTTATCCATGTTTCATTTTTATTGGCTTTTTCACCTTCAGTTTTTATTTCATATATCTAAAAAATAATTTCCTAGATTGTTGTTTGCCTTTCAATTTTTTCCACAATATATGTTTAATAGAAACTGTATGCTAATTACATTCTTTTATTGGATGCTGAGATATTATGGAATACATCTTAAAAATCTCTCCGCCGGTGCGGGGCTCACGCCTGTAATCCCATCACTTTGGGAGGCTGAGGTGGGTGGATCATGAGGTCAGGAAATCGAGACCATCCTGGCCAACATGGTGAAACCTGGTCTCTACTAAAAATAAAAAAATTAGCTGGGCGTGGTGGCACATGTAATCCCAGCTACTGGAGAGGCTGAGGCAAGAGAATCTCTTGAACCAGGGAGTCGGAGGTTACCTTGTACTACCTAATTAAAATTTTAAGTCTAGAAATTAAATATATGACTATAATAAGCTCTGAAATACAGAAGTAAAATAGTAAAAGAAAAGTTAAGTTGTTTCATGCAAAATAGTGAATAATACTTTAGAATACTACTTTGTGACACTAAAATTTTTCTAAACTACTAGGTAGTGGATCAAATTTGTCACACTCAAAATATCAAATATATGTCAATTTGAGAAGCACATTGAAATTTGGACATTGAAATTTAATTATCATTTTGTCGTTTTAAATCCCAAAGAGATAGCTTTATGTTATATTATTACTTCCTGATACAGTAAAGGCCCATTCATTTTTTTCTAAAATTATTTAATTCCTCCTAAGTTGCCTATATCTTCCCCTCCTCATTTTCCCTGTGAAGTGGTATGTGAACTCCCAAATCTCACCATTGTTTTGCGAATTTACTTTTTTTCCCTGTGATTCCCCTCTGCTCAAAAAAATGTTTCTACCTTTTCTCCTGCTAATCTGCTTTTTGTCAGTTTATTTCATAGATCTAGTTACTGAACCTCAGAGCATAAAGAGAAAGCATTTCCCTTCTCTACGGTTCTCCATGTTATAATTTACTAATTTCCTGTTATTGAGTCATTAAAATACCTGAATTATTTTCTATTATAAATATCAAAGTATTAAATATATAATGTTTTCACATATTTCTGATTATTTTATTAACGTCAACATTTAGAAATATAACGCTTTTCCTTAAAGGAAAAAAAAAAAACTCTGATTGTCTTAACATATTTTGCTAGATTACATTTGAAAGTGTGTTCCAATTTTCTTTCAGTATTTTGCCTGCAAAAGCAAATGTAGTGCTAAAATTCCATGTTAAAAAAGTCTTTTTTTTATATCCTAAATTTGAAAAATAATTTGGATTTAACATAAATTCTCATTGAACAAAATTTTTTTCTGAAAGCACAAGAAAATTTGTGGCCTTTAGGTTATAGCAGTGATTGTCAACCTCAGCACTCTTGACATGCTGAGCCATAGGCTTCTTATGTGGGTGTGGTCCTGATCACTGTCTGGTGTTTTATATAATAGCATCCTTGGCCTGTTCTCACTGCATTCCAGTATCATTTGACCCCCCTCTAGTTGTAACAACAAAAAGTACCTCCAGCCATTGCCAAAAATCCCCTGGAGGGCAAAGCTGTCCCTTCCTCTCTGACAATCGCTTCATTTTAGAGAAACGGGCTCACAGACACGTTACATTCAGAAACTTATCAAATAGTGAGTGAGAAAACAAAGCATTTTATGCAGTCACAGCATACATATGATGATGTCTATACACGCACATCTCACAGTGCATTTTACATTTGGGTCATATGCTAACTACTATTTTACAAAAATATTTTCACCATATCTGTTAAATTTATTCCTTAATTATCTAAATAGGAAAATCATAGCCAACTGAGACAGTTGTTTTATATTCATATAGTTTATACTGATATATTATAAAATTATACTATAAAATTGATATACATGATAAAATTAAGAGTATACATATTAAGATAAAATAAGTGATTTAATATTTTAACTCAGAATGACTGAAAGCAACTCATTGTGTTTGGAGAAGAGAGAGTGCTATCAAAATAATGGGAATTCATAAATGTCATGTTCAAATAATGTCTTTTGGAAGACAATGATAATTGCCTTTGCATAGGGAATAATAACTCTCATTCATCTCTAGAGAACCATGTCTTTAATACCTTTCTATTAATGAACATGGGGTAGGATAATTTTCAAAGTAAATATACAGCCAAAATTATACATATCAATGGCATTTAAAATTTTTCGTACAATATTTCAATGGAATGTATTTTGTAATAAGTTATTTCTTCCTGTTTCAGCACTTAACAAATTATAAAAAACATTTATGTTTTACTGAATTAATGTTGGAAAATCAACAACCTTTCCAAAAATTTGAGGGTAAAAGTTTTTGAGTAGCTTTTTCATTGGCTTGTGATTACTTTGTCAAAAATTGTCCATCAATAAGAAAATCTATGATACCTGCAGTGTGCCTTTGTCAAAATCCATATTACAACTATAAGTTTCTACAAAACAGTTTAACTAGTTCCCTCTCTGTTTTTTATCTTCTTTAATTAAAATAGACTTTAGAGATAATGTAAAGCACTCCTCCAATTTTATAAATTAATGAATTAAAGCTTTTCTAATTGAGGGTCATGCACATTGTCACACAGCCAGATAAAAGCAGTAGAATGCCTCAACTTTAAAAAACTGTAAGCGGGGCGCGGTGGCTCATGCCTGTAATCCCAGCACTTTGGGAGGCCGAGGGAGGGTGGATCACCTGAGGTTGGGAGTTCGAGACCAGCCTGGCCAACATGGAGAAACCCCATCTCTACTAAAAATACAAAAATTAGCCGGGCGTAGTGGCGCATGCCTGTAATCCCAGCTACTCAGGAGGCTGAGGCTGAAGAATTGCTTGAACCCGGGAGGCAGAGGTTGCCATGAGCCGAGATCGCACCATTGCACTCCAGCCTGGGCAACAAAAGCGAAACTCCATCGCAAAAAAAAAAAAAAAAGTGTAAAATTAGAGTCTTGTATTTTAAGCTTAATTAAATATTTAAACATAGACAATCTACTTTCCTTGAAAATCAATGGCACCTAATAAGTTTGTCCATTTGAAGATCAAGTAAAGACAGAAAAAAGTAATGTCTTTCATACTGAAAGAATTCAAAAATCATTTTGATAAATAATAGAAAGTCAGGATCATAGATTATATTCTGATGTGATAAAGTGAACATCACAGAAATTGTTAAGTTGTTAATATTAATATACATAGCTTTATAAAGCTTTATAGCTTTAATAAAATGATTATTTTAAAAATTATTTTTATATTTACTGTGAATTTGCACCTTTTTATGAATATTTTGGAATTATTATCTCTCAGTTCCAAAGAACTCTCTTTGTGGCATCATATATAACTTTCTACATCCTTTCCAAAATTTTCAATTAGTAATAACTTACTAGTTTCTGAAATAGAACTGTAAGATTAATGGTAAATCAATAATGTTAACCGAATTAAACATGTTTGATTCCATTTCATGACAATTTCCTTAAGCCCTTCTAATATTATGAAAGGACATACACCAAAGAATATTATCATTTTATTTGTACAGTATAAATGCTTTGTTTTTTTAGAGTCTGAGATACTAAAAGCTTTTCCTCCGAAAGTATTGTGGAGAAAAAGTAATGTCTTCATTTTAAATCTGACCATTTCAGCATACAGATTCAATTTACGCATATAATCCCTATAAGATAGCCTTATTCTGAGTCCATCACATTGTGTGTCAGTAATAAATAGAAGTATTCATTTTGAGGTATTTTTTAATGTATGAAAACCAGGATAGAATCCCATACTTTAGGATTTTTTTCCCCTTGTACAGAATGAGATCTAGTGTTTTTTGAACTCAAGGCTTGTGGTGCTGTGTTATTTCAGAAAAAGCTCAGCTGGTGCTTGTCCAGTGGGATGATCTGGCATAGAATAGTATTAAAAAGAAACCACGACATGCTATCTTAAACACTGATAGACAAAAAAGATTTGTTGGTTTATCTTTTATACATATTCGACTCAAAGCAATGTATTCTTTCTCATGAATAAAATTATACTTTAATCATATCTTTGACAATGCTTTCTTTCTCATCTCATCAAAAATCATTCTTCTTAATTTAATCTAACACTATATCTGGTTTGAAGTTAAAATATCCACCATTTTAAGATGCTGACTTAGTTGCAAGAATATCCTCTTCTTCTTCTCTCACCAGCACATATGAACAAATTTTAAAATTTTAGTAACAAAATATAAATATAATATTTTAATTATAAACATGGCTTCTTTAAAATTTTTTAAAACTCTGGTGATGCATTTATAGTATTTGTAAAAATATGCTAAATCTTATAAATCTTCTTAAATTATACTGGTGTTAGAAGTATAGTTGCATAGATCACCATGAAAAGAGGAATAGACAGAAGAGTAAAAGAGGCTAATGTATTATATATTGAATTCTTGTTTGGTAATTGGTATGGTTTGGCTCTGTGTCCCCACCCAAATCTCATCTTGAATTGTAATTTCCATGTGTTGAGGGAGGGAGGTTATTGGATCATGGGGGCGGCTCCCCCATGCTGTTCTCGTGATAGTGAGTGAGTTCTCATGAGATCTGATGGTTTTATACGTGTTTGACAGTCCCTTCTTCACATGCTCTCTCTTGCCCACCACCATGTAAGACATGCCTGCTTCCCCCTTCCACCATGATTCTAAGTTTCCTGAGGCTTCCCTAGCGATGTGGAACTGTGAGTCAATCAAACCTCTTTTCTTTACAAATTGCCCACCCTCAGGGTATTTTTATAGCAGTGTCTAAATGGGCTAATACAGTAATATTTCTTTTACATATATTATTGTATTTAATTTTTACAAAAATGTTTTAAAAAATACTATATATGTTAATGGAGAAGGAAAACAAAGGTATCTAGAAGTTGACTATACATGCAAATAAACAGGATTAGGAAGATTTGGTTCCAGAATACAAATCAAAGAAATTCCCATTTTGAAACTTAGCATGACTTCCAGATAGAATCTTGAAGGATAATGATGAAAAATAAAAAGAGTAAGATTGGAAACTACAAGAAAAAGGATCAATTAAGAGGAATGCAAGAAGGGATTTAAGACATTAGATAGAAAAAGTTAAATTTGATTAAAATATTTTCACGACAAAAGTTTTAACTATAACTCTTGAGAGTTATAAGAAAAATAAATCTGTTTTAGTTAGAATCAAAGGAAGTTGTCACGACTTAGATAAGGGTGAGAAGGCAGTTGGTGAAATTATCAAATTTCTCAGGGGACTTCGGCTACCAGGCTATTCCTAACATAAATTCTGTAATGAGTTTGAAGGAGCAGTTGTCTGAAGAGGACACTAAACATGTTAGGACATATAGAACAACTAGAAAGAATAGGGCAAGTCAACAGGGAGCATGGCAGATTAACCTGATTTGACATTAGGGGTCTACTAAGTCTAACATAATTGGACTTACTCCACCTTTAAAGAATCTTTATAAATGCACTTGATAAATAAAATGTCAAGTAAATAGCATCTATAGTTTTATTATTCAGACTCCAGTAGGAAAGAGATCACACATTGATATATAAGGATGCTGTATATCATTAATTTTTCAGCCAAAATAAAACGTTCAAAGGTTTATACAGAGTGTATGGTACCCACGAGGGACCATGCAGTAGTTTAGGACTAGTGGTAGCAAACTTTTCACCAACCCTCAGCTTGAAAACTCAAGAGTATAGAAAGGTTAATGGAAACTATATGAAGAAAAGTCTGTCTTAAGAGGAACAGTGGCTTTTATTTAAGTGACAAGGCCACCAAAGTGGCCCCTGAGGGAAATGTACTCTGTGGAATAAACAGTCTAACTTTCCTCTGTTCCTCCATTCTCGTTCAGTAGCTTCCCCTTGGTGGAACCCAACTGGAAGTCTAAAGCAAGGGATATAATCTATATAGGCAAAAAGCATGATTAAGGTGCAGAGGAACCCAGAAGACAAATGAAAGGTATTTAACCCAGTAACTCTTTCAGCCACAGCCATGTCTTCTCTAAATGCTATTAGATTCTCTTACTTCATCTCTTCATTTTCTGGATAACCCTTTTATATCTTCGTTTTTCTCCAAAATTTCTTATGCCTTATGTCCAATCCTCATTTTCAGCTGTTTACCTAGTTTCACTGAGAAAATAGGGGCAATCAAAGAGAACTTTCCCTAGCTTCCAGTCTCACAAATATCCCACTACCAGCATAAATGTGTATGCTCTGCCTTTTTAAAATCACCATTGATAAACTAAAGACAAATTATTCATTTGTACATCAGATTTCATATACAGTATTAGTGTCTACTCAAGCATATCACTCTAAAAATCATACTTTTTCCTGCATCATAAATTTTACCTCATATTTAATCCTTTTCACTGACATACTAAGATACAGCTAAATTTTTAATTAAGAAAAATCATCTACCAATTGTAGGGAGATATTCTCCATGGGTCTATTACATTCGCACACATCTTGCAAAGAGAGGTACTAACTATTCTTGGTTTCAGATGATCTTTTCAACAGTATTTGTATAGGAATCAGCCAAAGACAATAGAATTAGTGTCTCCTGCTAAGCTAAGGAAGAACTTTCTTTCATCCCAGTACAAAAAAACTCAAGTGAGTGTCAGGGTATTTATTCCACAGAGTACATCTCCCTCAGGGGCCTCTTTGGTGGCCTCATCACTTAAATGAAAGCCATTGCTCCTCTTAAGACAGGGCATTCTTCATTATAGTTTCCATTAACCTTTCTCTATCCTTCGCTTTTCAGGCTAAGGGTAGATGAAAAGTTTCCTAAACTGAGGCATATTTTTCTGTAACTCACCCCACTGCATATGGAAGATGGGGCTCACAGAAAAGACATTAAAATGCTAAAACTCTGGCTACTTCTGGCTAGTGCTGTAAATAATAAACTTCCATCTCTGACCCAGTTGTCTTGAGTTTTCTACCAGCATTCATGAAACTACAGTAAACTACATTGTTACATTCAAAAGCAAGCCAAATTGTTAGATTATAATGAAAATAGACCCTTTACTGACATCAATCCCATTTTTCTGCTACACAATTCTTTGCAGCAAGACTCCTGGAAAATGTTGTCTATATTTATTACCTCAAATTGCACTTCTCCCATTCTATTCTGATTGTCACTCCTCTGCTTCCATTAAAGTTTGACTGTAAATGTGCTTAACTCAATAGTCAATTCATAGGTCTCATTTTACATTATCTACAGCCAATATTTGACGCTTTTGCTCACCTATTCCATTATTTGGAAGCTCTTTCTTTGCTCAGTTTCTAAAACAATGCCATGATGATTTTTGTTCTCCCACACTGGACGTTTCTTCTTAGTATCTTTTGCAGATTTCTCCTCATCTTTGCAGTCTGCTGAGAGTCCAGCCCTTCAGATTAAAAAGGTTGGCATTAAAACATTTCCCATTGCTTTCTACCTATACTCCTTTGACTATTTCTCTTAGTAATATGACTTTAATTATCTATAGACACTGACAGTAGCGCATTTACATGTACATCCCAGAACTTTCTCTTTTAACTTCACACTCATATCCAACTGCTTGACACATTCACTTGAAAGTAAAATTGTCATAGCAAACTTAACATGTCTAAAATGAAACTACTTTTTTTCTCCTCTAAGCCTATCCCTTTCACAACCTTTAATTCTGTATAATGTCAACCACATCTTTAGGTTGTTCAAGCCAAGAACATTAACATTTTCCTTCACTTCTCTCTTCTTCTCACATCACAGATCTAATCTTTCACAAATCCCTTTGTCTCTCCTTCAGGGCAGTTTAGACCTTATAACCTCTTATTATCTCTACTGCTATACCAGATGTAAACCTCCATAATCTCTCATAGGTATCACTGCAATAGCCTTCTAACAGATCTCAATGCTTCTACTCCTCTCACCAACGTTTATCCTTATCACAATAGTCAGAGAAAACCTCCTTTTCTATAAAATAAGGATCTATTGGCCAGGCGCGGTGGCTCACGCCTGTATCCAAGCACTTTGGGAGGCCAAGGTGAGCGTATCACGAGGTCAGGAGTTCGAGACCAGCCTGGCCAACATGGTGAAAGCCCATATCTACCAAAAAATACAAAAAAAATTTAACTGGGCGTAGTGGCATGCACCTGTAATCCCAGCTACTCGGGAGGCTGAGGCAGGAGAATCACTGAACCTGGGAGGCAGAGGTTGCAGTGAGCCGAGACTGTACCACTGCACTTCAGCCTGGGTGACAGAAGAAGACTCCATATCAAAAAAAAAAAAAAAAAAAGAAGAAATAAAACATAAAGATCTATTACTTCTGTGATCAAAGACCCCTGTTGGCTTCCTAACTCATGGAAAAAATCAAGTTACAGTGACCTAGATAACTCTTTACCTCCTATTTTATCTCATGTCCTCTCTAGTTCACTTCGCTCAATCCACATTGGCCCTGTGATGTCCCAAAAACTCTGTAGGCACATTCCATCCTCAAGACCTTTATACTTCCTTCAGATATCCACAAAGATTTTTTCCCCTATCTCTTAGGACTTGGCTCAAATGTCACCTTCTTCCTTAAATTTGCAATTCCCTGCCCCATGGTATGGCTTATATGTCTCTGTTTTCCCTCTTAACTATTATTTCATATAATTTCCATTTTTACTTAAATATTAGCAGCTATATCATAGGTTCTTTGTGGAAATTATTTAGTCTTTTTTTAAGACTTCTATAATCTTGGCAGTTAGAATAATCCCTTACACAAAATTATCAAAAAAATCTTAAAATTCTTTTCTTATCTTCATTACCTGTCTAAATTTGTGACTTCTATATACTGTTTTCTTGTTTTTGCAAAATCTGAGTTTGTTAAAACTATAATGCAAGTATCCATTGAAGAGGAGGGGGAGTGTAGATAGAAGTGCTTTTGAGAAAAGGAAAAAGAGAAAGATGTCTGATTTACAAATGAGAACTCTGAAAGTTGTAATTAGGGGTTGAATTGTGTAACCTAGAGTGACATATTGAAGTTCTAATCCCCAGTATCTGTAAATGTGACCTAATTTGGAAATAGAGTCTTTGCAGATGTAATCATATTAAGAAAAGGTCATTAGGGTGAGCCCTAATCCAATATCAGCCCAGTCCACCATCCATGATTTCTGTCTTTAGAAGAAGAGGAGAAGAGGCATAGGTAAAGAAGACCGTGTGAAAATGGAGACAAGATTGGAATGATGTATCTACAAGTCAAGGAACAGCAGGGATTGGCAACCGTCACCAGATGCTAAGAGAGGGATGGAACAGATTCTGAACATTCAGAAGGAACCAAACATTCTGACACCATGATTTCAGACTTATAGCTTCCAGAACTGTGAGAAAATAAATTTCTGTTGTTCTAAGCCACCCTACATGTGGTATTTTGTTATGGCAGGCCGAGGAATCTAATACAGTTGGCATGTCCAAAAAGAAATTCAGTATGTGTCATTATACATGTTAGATACCAAGAGAACAAAGGGAGTGGATGCCTAGTCAAGTAAATTATATTCTAGACACTAACCATCAAGTCTCACCAGCAACAATCTGGTTACTTAGTATGGCATGTGAGCAGCAGGACTACTTTACCTGTTTCTATCCTAAAGGTGAGATGGTAAGTTTCCTGATGAAACTTCAGTGAACAAATGATTGACTGATGGGCCTCCTAGAGTTTGACTCTAACTATAACCTTACCACTTTGAAAACCTATGGAGTAGAGTAGAGAGAGAATTTAAAAATCCCTTTGTAATGGTGTAAATTATTTTCTTTTTTTAAAACTTTTATTTCAGTTTTAGGAGTACATGTGAAGGTTTGTTATATAGGTAAACTCACATAACTGGGGTTTGTTATACAGATTATTTTATCACCTAGGTATTAAGCCTAGTACCCAATTTTTGTCTTTTCTGCTTCTCTCCCTCTTCCCACCCTCCATCCACAAGTAGTCCCCATTGTCTGTTGTTTTCTTCTTTATGTTCATGAGTTCCCATCATTTAGCTTCCACTTGTATGTGAGAACATGTGGTATTTGGTTGTCTGTTCCTGTAATAGTTTTCTGAAGATAATAGACTCCAGCTCCATCCATGTTCCCACAAAAGACATAATCACATTCATTTTTATGGCTGCATAGTATTCTATATTGTATATGTACCACATTTTCTTTACCCAATCTGTCACTGATGCACATTTAGGTTTATTCCATGTCTTTGCTATTGTGAGGGTAGCGCTGCAACGAATGTTTACATCCATCTGTCTTTATGGTAGAATGATTTAAATCACACTGGGTATATACCTAGTAATGGTATTGCTGGGTTGAATGATATTTCTGACCTCAGGTCTTTGAGGAATTGCCACACTGTCTTCCACAATGGTTTAACTATTTTACACTCCCACCAACAGTGTATAAGTATTCCCTTTTCTCCACAACCTCACCAGCACCTGTTATTTTTTGACTTTTTAATAATAGCCATTCTGACTGGTGTAAAGCAGGTATCTTTCAATTTGCATTTCTCTAATGATCAGTGACACTGAGTTTTTTTATTTTTTCATATGCTCGTTGGCTGTATGGATGTCTTATTTTGAAAGGTGTCTGTTCATGTCCTTTGCCCACTTTTTAATGAGGTTGTTTGTTTTTATCTTATAAATTTGTTTAACTTCCTTATAGGTGCTGGATATTAGACTTTTCTTTACAACTTTGAAGTTGAATACTTGGATTTATATTTTATTTAAGTATAAGCATTTTAAAATACATTATGCCACATGCCCTTGATGTTGTCATTGAGATGCATACCTGATGCAAATGTAAAATTATCTAGATTATTAGAAGAAAACATAATGCTGATTTTTCTCTCCATTATCTGGATATTACAAGTAAAGTGTTTTATCTATGTTGCTTAGGTTTTTGATTAAGTAATTTTTAAATTTTGCTGCTGTTGAAACAGCATTGACTTAGGTATCAAATTCATATACTTAAGACTTCATTAGTTTCTTTACTATCACTTAACCTTCAATAACCTGGAATTTTTTGGGTTTTAGTCACCTCTTTAAAAATGTGAATAACAGTACCTAACTCGTTAGAAATGTCTAGGACAATAATTTAAAAGTCACCTCGATTTTTTAGAAGTGTTTTTATAGTTTATCCAAAACAAGAGTCCTCAATCCAATAAATCTTCAAGTCAGCATATTATCTTTCAAGATATTTTGTGAAATATTTTCATTATTCAGGAGTTTAAAGATTTATTAAAGTATCTCAAATCACTAATTGCTACCTATGTAGTAATTTTTCTTATTAAGCACCTCTAATTGTAATAATGGCCAAGATTACTCATTTATATAAAATTATATCCATGTCATTACTTTTTGTTCTTTGTTTAAAGGATTCTGTGGAGTCTCATCTAGAAAATTTGAAAGTAATATGTGGTTGAAAGCAAATATATTAAATTCAATTTGTGTAAAGTGACTACCAAACCAGTAAAACTTGGCTATAAATGATGAAATCTATTAACTTCTTCAGAAAAAACATTTTTTTTTCTTTTTAAATAGCAGTGATTAGGTCACCTTTAAAGCACAGGACAATGGAGAAGCAAAAAGAAAAATGTTAACATTGTCTTGGGCACTGCCCAGGGGAGAATATGCCCTGGCTTAGGAACAACTCCTTAGGTCTACACCAATAATGATGTGGTTAGAATTTTTTACTGACTTAGGCTGAATGCTACAAAAGCAGGTCCTGAGACAGGGACTCATGTACAAGTGATATATTACAAGAATCTGGTAAGAGTGTGGGAAGATCCTGTTAAGGATGAGAGAGAAGTTAGGATAGAGTGAAATGACAAGATGAGTCTGGTTTCAGTGTGACTTTAGCTGCAGAAATTTACGCTTTAGAGTTGTCTTGCACTGAGTAAAGGGAGCTGGCTTTCATATTCTCAGGGACAAAAACAACTAGAAACTTCTAGCTCTCTGCATTTGTGGGTGAGGGACAGACACTCTAAAGGTTCATAGGCAGTTCTCCACAGTGAGCCATAGGAATGCACTGTTGGAAGCAAGTGTCCTCCAAAGTTAGAGTAGGGGGCACACATAAACAGAAAATGGGATCTGGGAGTGTTTGGGTGAAGCATGACAATGCTTTTACCTTTTCTTTTTTTTGAGACAGAGTCTCGCTCTGTCGCCAGGCTGGAGTGCAGTGGCACAATCTTGGCTCATTGCAACCTCTGCCTCCAGTCTTCAAGTGATTCTCCTGCCTCAGCCTCCTGATTAGCTGGGACTACAGGTGCACACAACCATGCCCAGCTAATTTTTGTATTTTTAGTAGAGACGGGGTTTCACCATGTTGGCCAGGATGGTCTCAATCTCTTAAACTTGTGATTCGCCTGCCTCGGCCTCCCAAAGTACTGAGATTACAGGTGTGAGTCACTGCGCCTGGCCCTCTCTTTTTAACTTCTATAGAAAAGTCTGGCTGTCTGAGTTTTGCAGCAGTTTCAGATCCGTTAAAATTTATAAGCCCAATTCTGTGGCACTGATTGACTACAGAATACTTAGTTATATCATACAACCAAAAAGAGAGAATACACTACATTTTATTTATAGCCTGTTCAACAGTCAAGTTACTTTTTAAAATAAAAATGAAAAGGGGACTGTAATTCTATCTCAAATTTTTTGACTGAGTAATCATTAAGGAGTGTAAAAAAGCATGAATTTAGGATCCTAAACCACCACTTTAATAAAAATATTTTTCTCCTTACAGGAAAGCACACTATTATAGTTAGATATTATCAAATGGAAGTGTAATACAATGAAAAGATTGTTAGTCTTTTTAATGTTTATTAATTTAGTTTTTAGAG
This sequence comes from Pongo abelii, assembly GCF_028885655.2. NCBI lineage: Eukaryota > Metazoa > Chordata > Mammalia > Primates > Hominidae > Pongo > Pongo abelii. Next base: position 73,785,018 of record NC_071999.2, read on the forward strand.
GAGATAGGTTCTCATTGTGTTGCCCCGGCTGAAGTGAAGTGGAAGGATCAAAGCTCATTGCTGCCTCCAACTCCTACGGTCAAGCTATCCTTGCCTCAGACTCCTAAGTAGCTGGGACTACAAGCACATACCACCATACCTAGCCATATTTTTAAATTTGTTGTAGAGATAGTGTCTTGCCATTTTGCTCATGCTGGTCTTGAACTACTGGCCTCAAGAAACACTCCCTCCTAGGCCTCCCAAAGTGTTGGGATTATAGGTGTGAGCCAGTGCACATGATCAATGATCGGTTTTCATTGTAACAATGAGTAATGCTAGGAGCCTAGGAATGTTTCAATTACCTCGTCCTGTCCTTTGTATTTTTATCTCTAAAACAGGGATGATAAGTGCTGTCATATCTATTTTACATTGCCATACTTAACATGTACATTTGTGTCAAAATAATACATTATTTTAAAAAGTTAAAAAGCATTATACACCTCTATTGATGCATCATTATTATAAATAAGTTTGACAGAATCATGTCTACATTCGGATGATGGACTTATATGCCAGACTGAAGTCAAATGACAGAAAAAGATATATTAATAAAGTAGTAAGAAATAATTTTAATTATATGCATGGATCATATCTCTGATTTCATAGTTACTATGTACCCCAAAGTGATTATGCATTTTCTTAAGGTTCAGTGAATTGAACAATTCACTTTTTGGTAATAATTATCTTAGCATTATTAAACTCTGGAGTTCCACATGGAATGAATCTGAACATTGGCATCTATATTTAAAACACATCTATACCTCAATAAGCCTAATTTTTGCCTTTACAATAGTTAATACTTTGATAGCTGGCAATCTTTCTGAATACTAAATAGGCAGTAAACAATGACTTTCTTTAAAGGTAGTTAGGAAGAATTGCAGTCATATCTCTAAAAGATTCATCATTTACTTTCTTTTTTTCTTGAGTCATGCAGGAGTAAGTCCACAGACAGCTACACCCATAACTGTAAGTTAAGCACTTCATCTTCTACAATATATTATATGAAGTAATACATTTTCCAATTTCTTTCAGTGTAAACTAATAAAATTTCTATATTGGCCTTAAATTCAGCAATTCCACTAAGTTGAACAATTTTATCTTCACTCTGCAGTTTCTTAGACACCTCAGTGTATTTCCTGGTTTTCTCTTTGTTGGCAGGAGTATTTATGCTTTAACCTAGGACCAGAGATACTTTTTAACCAACTTGATCTTTATTATATTGGTGTACAGGTTACTACTTAAGCAGAGATTAACAAGCCAGTGAAAGTGCTCTCTGGGGACAGTGAGTCTACTGTGTTGAGAGGGTCAAATGCATTATCCATTTCAAATTCTAGAGGCCAGAAAACAACTTTAACATGTTCCACCTCCCTCTGCAACCACTGTTATATTGTATACCACTGGACATGCCATGCTTTCTGTCATTATTTTATTTTGTGAAATAATAAAAATTATAAAGCATTACACTTTCAGCAGAATTCAATAATATTAAGTTCTTATTGTCTTTCAAAAAGTCTTTGAGTTCTATAATAGCTTACTGTATTTTTTTATTTTGAGAAGAAAAAAGCATCAGTCATTGATTTTAATGTGTTTAATGTAAAATGTTTTGCAGAAAAAAAATCAAGGTTTTTAAGGTATTAAAAGTGAGTAATTAGACAATAAATGTGTTTCAAGATAAGATACTAGCACAATTTTATTAGAAGAACTGAAGTTTTATTTGTCCAAATGTCAATATTTATAGATCTGAAAAATAATTTTTGCTACTTAGAAGTAAGTGTAATGGATAATCAAAAAATATTATTAAGATTTGGCAGGCTGTTTCTTATAGAAAAAAGGGTTATAGTATTTATTTATTATATTATTTGGTCCAGCTGTAGGTGGAATCTAATATTTTCTTAGTCTGAGGGTATATTCTGTCTTTACCATGACTAAAAGTGGAAATACAGGCTTAAGGGATAATTTACACAATTTTAAAGTAATGCTATCACATAGCAATATTAAAAATATTAAAGTTTTTCCTAATCAAACTGCATCTCTCAAAGTAAAACATTTGGTTATATTCTCAAGTATTTATATGTAATTTTTGTTCTAAAATACATTTATCACTGGCAGTAATTTTCCTTCACCATATCTGATCTATCAAATACAAAATGCAGTAAAACTTGAAATTGTTTCTTGTCAAACCATGGAATACACAAAATTTCAGTGCATGTTGTTTATTTTTAAAAGTATTCTTTTCATGCCTGTAATCCCAGCACTTTGGGAGGCTGAGGCGGGTGGATCATGAGGTCAGGAGTTCGAGACCATCCTGACCAACATGGTGAAACTCCATCTCTACTAAAAATACAAAAATTAGCTGGGCATGGTGGCACGTTCCTGTAATCCCAGCTGTTTGAGAGGCTGAGGCAGGAGAATCACTTGAACCTGAGAGGCAGAGGTTGCAGTGAGCCGAGATCATGCCACTGCACTTCAGCCTGGGTGACAGAGTAAGATTCCATCTCAAAAAAAAAAATTATTCTTACATCATAAAGTCTATATGATGTAAAGTTTATAATGTAAACTTTTATAATGTAAACTTTTATAATGATGTAAAGTTTATAATATTGTATTATGCACTTGGAATTTGTTAAGAGAGTAGATTTTAGGTGATCCCATCACACATACACAAAAAAGGTAACTATGTGAGATGATGGATATGTTAATTGGCTTGACTGTAGTAATCATTTCACTGTGTGCACGTATATTAAAACATCATCTTGTATTCCTTAAATACAAGTTTAAGAAAGAACATGGCTACAGGTGAAAGATGATTTAGGATTATCCAGGCTTCCCTAAGATAAGCCTGCACAAGGCCTTAAAATAGGGAACTAGAAGAAAAAGTTGCAGTCTTACTGGCAATGTGAGAATCACCCAAAGTAAGTCCATTCACCAAGTGTGGCCTGAGAGCTGGGAGGGATTTGACTGGACTCCCTGCTGCCTAAGAGTTCCCAGAGCTCCCTCCTGATTGATTTGGATGTTTTAATTGTTCCCTGTATATCCCCAGGACCCAGGATGATTCATAGCATATAGTAGGATATTAATAAAAATGTGTTGATTAAATACAAAAAAATAAAAATAAAACTATTTCAAAGTTATTTAAATATTAAAATATACTTTGCTGTTTTGCTAAGAGTTGTACTCTTAATAGTTATAAGAAAACAAAAGACTATATATTTTCAGTGCCCGTAAACTTTCCTTTCCTCTCTCACTCAAAACATTCACTTTCCTTTGAAATCTGACTTCTACAGCCCTAATTACTGAAAATGTTAGAGCATTTTAACCTAATTTTGCTTTCTTATTAAAATGTATCACACTGATTCATATCCAACTTTTATTTTCCTATCATTTTCAGGATAACTTCTAATTCTGCAATTTCACATCAGCAAAAGTAAATGGAATAAAACAAATTCATTGCATGTTTTATTCCTAATAAATAATGACATATATTCAAACATATTCAGGTAAATGTAGTAACTAAAGTTATGTGAAAAGATGTGAAATTTGCTGAATATTTTTATAGCTGAAAAATTTTAGGTAACTCATTTTGCTTCCTAATAAGTGGAAAATAAAAGTAAAGTGTTTCTTTTTTTCAGTTACTTTCCACATATATTATTTATTTTTGCATCATTATTTTTTTAAATGATCTAAACATGACAAAACCAAAAACTGAATATGAACATTAAAATCAACCAAACCAATTTCCTAATAAGTCAGGTGCTACTTTTCAGTTGCAGATTTTTGACACTGTTCACCTAATTTCACCTCAACCAGATGTTCATAAAATCTACATTGTCACAACTTGTCACTCTGGAATTATTCTTGCTTCCACAGGTGTCATATAAAAGTCTTGACTCTCTGAATTTTGTGCTATTGCTTCACATGAACTTGCCTAGTTATTTTTCTTTAATACTTGACCTTGTATTATATATCTTTCTCTTTATATATCTTTGACATTTCAGCTGGACTTTGGGAAGAAGTGAGTTTGGCAATGCTCTTTTTTGTAAGTCATGTCTTTGACATTGTTCTGCCTACTGACCTACTGCTTATGTAGACTTTTCTCTGGTTCTACTCTGTTATTTTCTTACTGTGTTAGAACTAACAGCCTTATTATGGCTTTTAACTTTTTACCCTGTAGTTGGTTTTATCCTTGATTGTCACTTTCCAGTAATTTTTTGGACTTATACTGATATGTTTAATTTTACTGAATCATCAGGTTTATATGAACTCTCTCAATTCCAGGTCTTTATTTTACATTTGCAATATGGAATGATTCAAAACATCAACAATTATTAATTATCTGTTGAATTTACTGCTGATCATGATGGAATGACATGAACTACTAGATGTACCTTCCCACTTTAAGCATGAGAAAACAAAAGAAAAAAAATGTCATGTTCTTTTACCAAAAATTGTTAGCATTGATCCTTAACAAGTGAAAGTCCTAGTGTTATTCCATGTTACTTCTTAGAGGAAATCCAACAGAGTCCAGAAGGCTCCCTGAGTTGAGGACAGAGTTCAGAATTCAGAGAGGCTAAGTCAGTTAGAATTTACAGAACAGACTAGAGAAGAAAAGAAAGCATCACTATGAGGCAAAAATTGCAAAGACAGAGGTCCAGAGATCTGTACACGACTCATTTGATATTTAAATTGAGTCCTGATTAGTACCTGTAAGAGGAAATCACTTGAAGCCAAGGAAACAACCACTGGAAATGAAACATCAGAATAATTATTAGAGAACAAAGAAGATGTCTTAGAGTGTTTTCTGCTGCTGTAACAACATACCACAAACTGGGTTGTTTATAGAAAAAAGATTTATTTGGCTCATTGTTCTACAGGCTGGAAAATCTAAGATCAAAGGGACTTCTCGTTGCATCATAACATGACAGAAGCCAAGTGAGCACGGGAAACAGAGAGAGAAATGAGCAAAAAGTATTGTTTTATCAGGAGCCCTCTTTCCCTATAAGGGAAGTAATACATTCATTAGGACAGACTTCTCAGGACTTAATCACCTCTTAAAGATCCCACCTCCCAAGCATTGTTACAATGGCAATTAAATTTGAACATGAGTTTTGGAGGGGACATTCAAATCACAGCAGAAGGTGAACAATATTTCATGTTCCCACCAGCCAGAGTGAAAAAAATCTCATAATACGTCAGGAATCAGGCAGAATATTCAGAAGGACTTTTCCTCTGTATAAAGTAAAATTTAACAGTAAAGACTGCTCTGGTCTTGCCTAGCAATAACTAGGTGCAAGCTTAAAAAGGATAAAATTGATTCCGTGTAACTTAACTGCTTCCTGAAATAAAGCTCAAGTATATTTGAGAGAACACAAAAAGATCCAGCTACAAACAAGGTAAAATTCACCTGTCTAGCATCCCCCCCCAAGTTTATTATGAAAACAAAGAAGAAGAAAATACAATCTGTAATGATAATACAAATACGTCAATAGAAACAAACACAGAAATGACAAAAACAATAGATTTAGTGAACGAGGACAATAAAAGAGTTAATGTGACTATATTCTATGTGTTCAAAAAAGATATAATCATTTATACATTAAGAAGAAAAAATCAAACTTAAGTTTGATTATGTCTTTAAGTAGATAAAATACATCAAACTTGTTAAGATGAAAAAAACAATTTCTGACAGAAAATATACATTTAATAGGATTATTATACATCAGAGGAGATTAAATACTGCAAAAATGAAGATTAATGAACTTGAAGACACAATAGAAACTGCCCAGGAAAGGAGAGAAAAGACTGAAAATAAGAGCAAATCATCAGTGAACTGTGGTCCAATTTCAAGTGCATTATTTTATGTAAAATCATCATCACTGAAATAGGAAAGGGGACAAAATATTGGAATAATAAATATGTTTTCAAATGTGGTAAAAATAAAAATCTTTGTATCTAAGAAACATAACAATTGCAAATGAAAATAAATAGAGAAAGCTATACCAAGGTCTGTTACAATTCAATTTAAAAAAAAAGGAAAAGTAAAGTAAAAAAGAGGAAGCTTTAAAAGCAGCCAGAGAGTGAAACTACGTCTCTACTAAAAATACAAAAATTAGCCGGGCATAGTGGCAGGTGCCTATAATCCCAGCTACTTGGGAGGCTGAGTCAGAATCCCTTGAACCTGGGAGGCAGTTGCTGCAATGAGCTGAGATCCTGCCACTGCACTCCAGCCTGGGCAACAAGAGCTAAACTCCATCTCAGAAAAAAAAAAAAAAAAAAAAAAAAAAGCAGCCAGATAAATTAAGTTACATTACCTATAATGGAAAAAGATTATCAACTACAGCAGACTTGTAATGAAAATACTGTGAGCAAGAAACTGAAACAACACAATTAAAGTCCTGAAATGGGGGTGGAGTGTGAAGTTAATATAAAATTCCATTTCTAGCAAAAATATATTTCCAATATAAGGATTCAAAAAAGGTAAAAATGTGGGGAAATCAAGATACTTTTGCTATTATTTTTTACATCACTTTCAATGATAATTGACTAAAGTAAACACAATGACAATGTACTGTAAGATTTATTACATAGGTATAAATAAAACAGCAGTGCATAGGATAGGCAAGAGAAAATGGACATGTTTGGTTGTAGGGTAAAGTTGTACACTATTCCAAAATGGACTATATGTTAAGTGGTAGGAGATTGCTTGTGTAAGTGAAAAATATATTTTATATACTTAACATAATTAATAAAAATAGGACAGAATTAAATCATATATAAATAATGCACTAGGATAAGGAGAAAAAAGTGGTTAAAAATGGATGGAATAAATGTAAAACGAATACTTAACAAGGATAAATTGACCACAGACTTATCAATAATAAAATTAAATTTAAAATGTCTAATATTTTCAATAAGAGAGATTGTTACACTGGATTAAAACATAAGTATCCAATTACATGGTGGCCACAAAAAACACTTTGAATATAAAACCACAAATAGTTTAAAAGTGATAGAATGGCAAAAGATATAAAGTGTTAATTCTAAACCAATAACAGCTGAGTGGCCAATGAATATCTTATTTTAAACAGTTTCAGAAAGAATATTTTCAGGGATAAAGTCATTTGTAATAAAGGGTTAATTAAACTCAAAGGAAGCAGAAGACAGGAAATGATAAAAAGATGAACAAAGGAAAAAATGGACTTGAAAACAAATTTTATAATAAAACAATGAAATAAAAAAATTGGACTTTTGACAAGATTAGTAAAATCTTTACACTTCTAGTCAGACTAGTAAAAAAAAAAAAAATGAAAAAGACATATGATATTGAGACAGCTAGGAGGGAGAGGGTCCTCAGAGAATCTCCAAGGAGCCTGTGCAATGGGAATGTGCACTGGGGTGGAAACACAAGTTCCTGCCCTTTGCAGTAGGGAGGAGCCGGCCCTTCCTTATCCTGTGCTGAACCTGGGATTCACACACCTAGGCAGGAAGCACTCTAGCAGGAACTCTGGCCTAGTGGAGTCTTACTCACCATTAAAATTGTCTGCAAGCCTGAATTTATGGGGCCATGGGATGGACAAGGACCCCATCCTTAGCCCAACTAAGCAAAGTCCTGCAACATTTTTGGCGTGCAACGTCAGGGCTCGAGAAGCAGTGAGTGAAATGGGGACTCAAAACCTCTCACTGTGGGTTCTATGCCTTTCCATCCTCGGACTTCTGAGGTTAGAGGAACCAGACCCCCAACTCCCGTCGCTGCTGGGAGTTGGGAGAAAGGCCCTTACTGGGGACGGACCAACCAGCAGCAGCTCCCCGACCTTACCTGCTTCATGCTGGGGCTGGGACGCGTGGCTGGAGGGTCTTCGCACAGCCAGCTTGCGGTCTCCACCTTCCCCTACCCCAGCCAAGGGGTTCTACTCCATTGGACAATAATTGAACTAAATCTCCTTGGTGGACGAATCCGTTGCACAGGAATGAGAGGCTCTTCCCCAGGTATTTTTAAACTGTTTCATTTCTTTTCTCTCCACCCTGTCGGTGGTTAACTTTTAAAAGTTTCATTTTCTTTTAGAAGATGTTGTGCTAGACTAGGGACCCCCAACATCTATCACTGTATTCTCTGGAAAGTTTTGGTTGTGAAATCAAGCCGCCATCTTTTATTACATCCTGAGGGCATGGCTTGTAACTCTCCTGCAGGGCTTTGTTTAGCAATCCTGCCCTAAGGAATAAGATTCTTTCTGGTTTGATATATGCCTGCTGTCTTAGCCCTGTCTCTTAAAGGGCCCCACACAGTGACTGGGTTTTCTTCTGTCTGTCTGTGTGTGTACCGTGCGTGATGTCAGTCAAAAGAGCTCTAATTAATTTGGTTTAAAGAAAGGCAAGCGCTTGGATCTAATATTTTTAAAAGGGAAGTTAAAAGCTGTGGTACCTTCCGCTTCACGTGTTTGTAATGTTTGAGAAATAAAAACAGCCTTAAAGATTATTGGTTAAATGCAGGTGTCATTAAAATGTAAATGGGTGAACTAAACTATGCAGGTCAGATATAAGGTTTGCTAAGTGTTTTGAGGTTGCAAACTGGTTTTTGGGTTTTGAGAAGTATTTGATTTGCCGGCTTCACAACTGGTAAGGCCCAGGGAATTTTGGAACTAATCATGCCCTTAACTAAGAAGGTAAACCTTGGCTGCAGCTAGCACAGAATTAAATAGATTTACATATTTACATGCAAGGTGTCTAAGAACAGTAAAATGTGTGTTTTTTTTTGTTTTTGTTTTTTGTAAAAGGTTATAAGAAGGCATGGAAATGTGAACTTTTGCCTAGGGTTAAAGGATTGTTTTAAATTAGGAAAATTCTGAAGGTTCAAAGAAGTGGTGGAAGAATTGTGGAAATTAATCTTGCAGAAGAGGGTCTCTATATGAACGTATTAGCTAAATTCAAAAGGGTATTATATGATTTTTCTGTCAATTGACAATTGAAATAAACACACAACAAAGTATTCTTAAAACACTAATCTGCTCTTTGGCAAAATTTATAAAGGGTTATAAAAGGTTTTTGCTTCTTTAAAATTTCTGAGTCATCATTTTGGCAAAATAAATAATTTATGGTAACCTGGAATTCTGTTTCATAACATCAAATGCTTTAAACATATTTCAAAGGCTTCCCCAAGTCAAACTTCAGTTACAAAATTGTCTTTCCTGACACCTGGCTTTTTGGATACTTCCAAGGGCCCCTGGAATGTCCAGAAAAGAAAGGTAAACAGGATTATCTGATATAATGCTAATATTTGTTCCAAAATTGTATGGGATTTCTAAAATTCTAATTCCTGAGTATATGCTATCAATCGCAATTAAGGTTGTTTTGTTAAGTAATTGTAAAACACAAAGATAACCAAACTTCTTTGTCAGTTGTGTTTCTCACTTTAACTACCCTGAACATTTTGCTATTCACGACAATTGTCTTGATTTATGCTTTTCAAAAGATGGCTTATAATAAGCTGTAGAACTCTGACAGGTGTTCTCAAATACAATTTCTAATGTATTTGAGACAATCAGGTTTCTGATAACTTTGGAGAATGTAACATTGGAATAAAGGAAAATATACAGGACTCGTGAAGAGATAAAATGTTCACAAATATCAAGCAAAACAAGAATTAACTAAGTGGACTGAACTCAAGAAGCTGAAGCTGCCTTTTGGACTTTTGCTTGGAATATTGCTTATCCTTGTTTTGTTTTTCAGAGTCAAGGAAACTTATTTTAAACTATTTATGGACTTTAATAATTAAGGTATACTCCTATGAACCAAATTTAGAGCAAGATTATTTCTCTCTGCTTGGTTCCTCTAGAGTTTGGAAACTATCTGTGGGTATTCTTAACTTATGGCAATATAGTTGTTTGCATCAGTGCAATAAGAATTCACTTTTTTCTTTTGCAACAGGACACAATTGGAAAAACTAGGTATTTTACCAAGGCTTTGACTGCAAGGGTATGCTTCCCTTTAAGGAGTCAATCTTGACTTGCAGAGCTTATAAAAGCCCTGTGGGGAGGTTGGCGTCATACCCTTGTCTATGCAGTCCCTGTACAGGGTTCTTAACCTGTGTTCAGTAAAGAATGTCACTTTCTAACAGGTCCAGGAGCTCCAAGTTTATCTTGGGACCCTAAGAGGAAAGGATCACCCAACTCATAGGTGTTTGAGGATAAAACCATGGGTGGGCTTGGATTTAAAAGGTTTTATTTGAGATTCCTTGGGGAACAGAGTTCCATCAAAGCCAATCCAAAAGGCCTATGTAAAAATAAGTATTCTTGCTGCACCTTATGCACATAATCAGGTCAAGTATAAGACTAAAGTCTATTTAGCAAACCAGTCTGTCCTATGATTATTTGTTTCTTCACAAAAATGAGGACTGGAGAGAGAGAAATCCTGTTTCAAAATTTATCATATATTTGTTATTAAATTCTAAACTCACTAGACGTTTTAAGTTTTCACCTACATTTAGACTAACCCTGCTTGTTCCTGTAAACCAACCAGCAATCTCTGTCTGCAGCTGAGAAAGAACAAAAGGGATGGGTAATGAGGAAACCTGGATTGATATTCTAGTTCTGAGCAATTATCCTGCAAATCCTGTCAGGCAATTGGAATAAATAGGATGTCCATCACTCAGAAGTTTCCTTTCCATAAAGTAAGACCAAGGGAGCTAACCAAAGTCAAGCACCATGCACCCAGATCTTAGCAAGCATAACTATACTACCAGTTATCTGGGTGTGTCACAAGACATCCTTTTATCTCCCTTGTTGGAGGAGGACTCAGTTCCACAGTTTCACCTTAGCATTTGGCTTACAATAAGGAGTCCGTGCAACCCCCTGAGACACATTTTTGTTCCAAACTCACTTCCAAGCTTTGAGTCACAGCCCTAGGAAAGAAAACTGGATCTAAGAGATCCAGAGGCAGATGGCAACAGAAGTTAAAAGGCGCAGTGCAGATGAGCATAGCTGATTCCTGCCGATTAAGCCAAGGCTAAGCTTCCCCTTTAATGGATAAAGGCCGTATTAGTATCCATGGCATAAATGAGGTCTAGGAATCTCCAAGGCTACTGTGATGGTAGCGGGGATAGAAGCATAGGTGAGAGAGGATAATTCCTATTCTCTAGGCCTTCCCTGCTTCATGGGTGCAAGCCGCTTTGGCACTCATGGTGGGACCTGCCAAGGTCGCTGGAACTCAGGGATGCAAGGATGGAAAAGGGAAAGTGGATGCTCTTTCCTCTCTCCCTCACGTAGCCCGGTATCTGCTGGGAATAGAAGGAACCCAGGGACGCCTGCCCCCCTCTTTCTAGATGGGTAGCCATTCGTCTTCAGCCTGTACCCCTTTCAAATGCATCCTGAACCTCTGGGACTTATTTAGAAAATGCTTTCTTTTTTCTTCTCTCTTCTTCGGTTCTCTCTTCCCTAATAGGTAATTGTGTCTCTGTACTATAGGACACTCTTCTCAGATGCATCCTCCAAATTGGAAAGAGTTAATTATTCAAACCTTAAAATGGTTGACTTAGGATTGGGCTCAGGGGAAGGGAACCCAGAAGCCCAACATGCCGGCAAAAGGGTAGAGTTTCTTACCAGTCAGGCTTTTGGCCTCCCAGTGCAAACTGGTGAAAGGCCTTGGAATTTTTGAGATTTCCTTACCCTTCCCCTTGTTTTATTTTGATACGTGTTTTCTAATAGCCCAGTTTGTTCTTGCCTTCAACCCGTCAAACTCCAAACAATCATGCAACCAGACAGAGCCTCTGATGATGGCCCCATCTGCTGGGAACCCTTAAATAGGCCCGGGAGGGAAGTGACTGCTGTTTCCCTAAAACAGCGCCCCCTGTCAGAAGGAGCAGTTAAGATCGATCTTCAACCTTATCCTTATTCTAATGGCAGTTAGATGTACTTCTTTGGAGGGGGAAGAAGACAGCCAGGTGGGAGGGGGTCCTCAGAGAATCTCCAACCAGCCTGCGCACTGGGAATATGCACTGGGGTGGAAACACAGAAGTTCACGCCATTTGCAGCAGGGAGGAGCCTGGCCCCTTTTCTTCCTGTGTGGAACCTAGGATTCAGACAGTGAGGCATGTAGTGCTCTAACAGGGACCCTGGCCTAGTGAGAGTGCCTGTTTCCCCCATTTTTCCTTTTCACCCAATAAAACCCTGTCTTACTCACCATTCAAATTGTCTGCAAGCCTGAATTTTCATGGCCGTGGGATGGACAAAAACCCCGTCTTTAGCTGGACTAAGGAAAGTCCTGCAACAAATATGAATTATCAATATCACAAATGAGATAGAATACATTACTACACATACTACAGATATTAAACTCATAATCAGAAAACACTATAACAATGAGTTAAACAAATTTGTTAAAATGAATGTATTTTTAAAATATGCAAACTGCTTACACTTACCATGAAATAGATAACTTAAATAAATCTAGATCCACTAAGGAAAATGAATTCTGTAACTAAAAACATTATAAAACAAAACATCAGGTCGAGATGCCATCAGTAGTGAAGTGTAGCAAACATTTAAGGAAGATTAACACTGGTTTCATACAAATGTTTGCAAAAAAATGTTTTAAAGGAGGAAGCAGTTTCTGTTTTATTCCGTAAGGCCAGGATTACTCTAATACCAAAATCCAAAAAATATGGTGGTGAACAGACTTTAAGGTGGTTCTCATGATTTTCATTTTCTCCCTTTGTGTGTGGAAAGTACCAGTGACTTGCTTCTTATCAAAGAATAAGACAAAGGTAATGTATCTAACAACTACAAGAAAATGAATTTTACTAGCAACCTGAATGACTTTAGAAGTGAACCCTTGTCCATTTAAGCCTTCAAATAAAAGACCAATAATGGTTGACAATTATAGATTGCAGGAGATTCAGCTAAGCCATGCTCACTTCTGACTAACGGAAATTGTGAGGTAATAAATGCATGTTGTTTTAAGTTGCTGCATTCCTGGTAACTTTTTAGGCATATAAAAAGCTAGTACAAAAACATTGTAAGAATATAAAACTATATACCAGTATCCTTCATCCTAACTCTAAAACAAACAATTTGCTACAGCAGTTCATTAGGGAAGCCTTACAAAACGATTGAGTGGCATATACAACAGGAATTTATTTTCTCACAGTTCTGAAAACTAGAAGTCTGAGATCAAGTTGTTGGCAGGGTCTTTGTCTCTCTGGAGACATGTCTGCTTGGTTTGTAAAAGGCCATTTTCTCCCTAGGTCTTCACGTATTCTTTCTTCTTTGCATATCAGTGTTCTAGTCTCTTCTTATAAAAACACCAGTCATACTGGATTAAGGCCAACCCTCAATAATCTTACTTAACTTTATTTACCTGTTTAAAGACTTTATTTTCAAATGCAATCACATTCTGGAGATTAAGATGTCAACATATAAAATTTTGGAGTGGAAGGGCTCATTTTAGCCCATAACAGGCATAAACTTTCATAACAAGATTTTAACAAATCTAATTGAACAAGATATAAAATAGTAATTTCTCCTAACCAAGCAGGATTTATCCTAAGTATTTAAGATTGGCTCAGCAATTAGAAATTAATGATATTCTTCATATATAAAAATACAAATAAAAACCATGTGATTATCTTAAGAGATTAAAAAATACATTTGTCTAAAATATAACATCCTGTCTTGATAAAAACTCCCAGCAAAGTAAGAATAGAAAAGATCTTTCTCAAAATGATAAAGTACATCTCCAAAAGTCTACAGGTAGCATCGTATTTAGTGGTGAGAATTTGAATGCCTTACTGCTAAATTAAAAATGAGGCAGGAATATCTGGTCTCAACACTTAGAGTAAACACTTGTAGCAAACATAACACTGAAGGTTCTGATGAGTGCAATAAAGCAATAGAGCATCCACTTTGAAAATGAGAAATAACTGTCTTTATTTGACGGTGACATAATTGTCTACCAGTCAGTTATATTTCTATATACTAGAAATAGACAATTTGAAACCGAAATTTTAAAAAAGCGATACTATTTATAATAGCATAAATAAATGAGGGACAAATTTTATAAATGATAGATATACCAGACCTGTAAACTGAAAACTACAAAACATTGCCAAGATAAACCAAAGAAGGCATAAATAACAGAATGGTATATAATATTTACAAATTAGAAGGCTCAATATTGTTAATATGCCAATTATCTCCAAATGTTCTGTATACTGAAACCAATCCCAGTGATAAGCCAGCAGGCTTTCGTCTGCTGAACTTTATTTGGAAATGCAAAGTCAAATTTATCTAAAAATGCAAAAGACCCAGAGTAGCCAAAACAAGTTTGAAAAAGACCATACTTGAAGGACGTGCACAACCAGATTTTAGGATTTATTTTAGAGCTGAATAAATTGGGAAAGTATGATATTGGCATAAAAATACACACCAAGATAAATTAGAATACAGAAACTAGCTATAGGCCCATATATATGGTCAATTGATGTTTGACAAAGTTCCATGGCAATTCAATAGGAAAAGGTTATCCTTTTCAGCAAATGATATTGAAACAACTGGCTATCTGTATGTAAAAATTAAATAAATAATGAAATGTAACCCTTAGTATATACATAACTTAACTTGAAATAGACCATATAGCTAACTGTGTAAGTTGAAATTGTACAGTTGCTAGAAGAAAACACAGAATAATTTTTTGGTAACCTACACTTTGACAATTTCTACATTTTGAAATTATACAGAAAGCATGAACTAAAAATATAAATTAAATTTGGCTTTATAAAATTTGAAAAGTTTACTATTCAGATAACACTGATATGAAATTAAAAAGGCAAGCCACAGACAATAAGAAAATATCAAGCTTCTATTTAGACAAAAATTGCATCATGAATATTAAAGAACATATTGATATTATGACTCAATATTAAGAAGACAAACTATCAAGTAGGAAAGTAGGCAAAATATTTGAACAGACACTTCACAGAAGACACAAAAATGGCAAAGAAGCACAGGCAATGACATTCAATATCATTCAGGAAATTCAAATTAAACTACAAAGAATGTTTAATACATACCTACTAAAGTGGCTAAAATTAAAAAGACCATTCTAAATGTTACCAAGGATATGCAGCAACTGAAATTCTCATACGTTGTTGATTAAAATGTGAAATAGTACTACAACTTTGGAAAGCAGTTTAGCAACATCTGTAGAAGTTGCACATACACCAAACATATGACTCAGAGATGTCACATTTCTTTGCCAAAGAGAAATCAAAGTGTATGTTTGAATGAAGAATTTTATCTAAGCCTTCATAGCGACTTTATTTGTAATTAGTAGAAAATGAAAACAACCAAATGCCCTTCAGTGAAAGAACAGATCAACTGTCAAATCCGTTGAGTGGAATACTACTTACCAATAAAAATAAATTATGTTGACATGCACACACAGCATAATTAGGCTGAAGGAAAGGAATCAGATAAAACAGAGTACTTAACTGTGTGACTCCATTTATATTATTTCTGGAAAACACAACCTAGTCTATGAAAAATGAAAGTCAGTGGGTGCCTGAGGAGAGGCTGTTAGAAGAAGAGTTGAATTTAAAATAGGCATGCAGAAACTTTTGGAGAGTGAGGAGTGTATTCATAATCTTAATTGTCACTGTCTTTTTATGGAAATATATCAGAAATCATCAAATTATACACTTAAGTATGTGCAAGTTATTTGACAAGTATAAAGAGCTAAAAAGATCAGGTTATACTAAGTTCTGTGTACTGAGAAATAGCACAAATAAATATTTGATTCCAAGTGATAGGAAGAGAGCTATGAAAAACTATGCTTACAGTATAATGAGAGTATGGAGAATCACCACCCAACTCAAACTGGCAAGGGTGAGCAGTATCTATTCCATGAAAATATTGAAAGTCAAAATAGAACTAGAAGTATGTACTATTCTTCATATTCAAAATGACAAAGAGCATTGCCATTGCACTTATTTTACTTATTATGCCCCATATTGATGATCTGTTTTCACTGTGCTCCAGTATTAATTGTGCTCAATTTTTAAGATTACTGATTTAAATCAATGTTTTTCTATTATCCATCTATACACAAATAGAAAACAAAATCTGTCTCACACGTTAGAAAACAGTCTTAATTAGTATTGCTACCTGCAAAGTGCAAACTAAAGAATGGTGTCAATATGAAATTTAAAAAGCATACATGAATGAAAACGGATCAATAAGTTGCTCCGATTTCAAAGTGTGATATATCAACATTCTCCAGAGATGGGATATAAAGTCACAATAATTCTTTTAAAGATGCCTCCCCCAACAGATTATATAACAATTAACTAAAAATATTTGTCATCATATTCTGTTATGTTGTAATAAAATAAAAAGACAGATAATATTAAGTAAAAAACACTTCCAAGAGCAGTGGCTTTCCTTCCTTTTAAAATTTCTCGGTCACCATACATCACAAAATTCTTAGAGACCAGTTAACAGCATGTATTATTTTTCTATTTTTACTGGAAGTTATTTGAGGTTTGCTGCATACCAGTGATATAATGTAAATTAATGTATTAAGAGGGGCACTGAGAATAACAATAATCAAACAATTATTTTGTTTTACAATCACGAGGATTAAAGCAATGATAGGTATTTCACATTTATTCTATTTTATGTAAACCTATCTTTTTTGTATCATCCTAGAATATTGCTTCTAATGACTTACACTTAATATTTTGTAACTAACAATTCACAGAAATTCTTTTTGTAGAGGTGTGCTTGTAGAATAGGATGTGAATAGCAAAGGATTTTTCTCAATGCTCCCCATCCTTCTCTTTTTCTTGGAATTCTATGCAAAACGTAAGACTCTGACTAAAATTAGTTTTGTAAGCCACACAGCAAGAATAAGTATGTATATATATGTATAGAGACAAAAATATTCAAGTAATTTTTCAGAAGTCAAGTTGTAGTTTGAATTTACATTTTATGAACATAGTTCGTTTTGAAGAAACCGTTTTAATATTCCTGTAATTCAACCATTTAATGCATTGATGCTGAGGTTCCAAACATGAAAATAGCTACTACATATGGGACGTGGAGGCACTCTTAGACTAGAGAGGATGCACACAGTTCCAAAAGCACATATTTCACATGCAAAATGGTGAGTCCTAGAAGAGAAAAGCATGAAGCATGAGAGCCCAGATAAGACAGCATGAATTATGCCTTGAGCAGAGCAAATAGCTAGGGAAGTCTTTTCCAAAGAAGTGACATTTGTGCTAATACGCCATACATATTATTTTTTAGGCTATGATAAAAATAAAATTATTTGGCTGATTTTATTATTCCTACATTTCTATAGATATTCAGAAAGCAAGGAAAATGCTTTCATGAAGAAACACCTCTGTTTGCTGCTTTAGGACTTTTTTTTTTGAAATTATTCTCATTAGCATTAAAATACCAAACACACATATTTTATATTTAATGTAAAATACATTTAGAAATTGTTACTGTCCTCCAATTTTTTTTTACCCTCTGTCCCAGATGTCATTTGAAATTCTGAAGTTTTCAGATCTTAGAAAGGTAATATGCATATATAGTAATGAACTATATATGAACCATAAGTGCACCATAATGTGTGTGAGGTCTGGGCAACACTCTTCAAACACATTGATTTTTCTGTGATAAAATGTTTGAGAATTCACAATGAATATATAAATACAGACTGAATTTTTTTAGTCCATGTTTTTCTATCAATGCATATACCTCAAACTTAAAGAATGTTTCAGAGATGTTCACATTTAGAAATTGAAAATAAGGGATTAGGAAACTGTAACTAAGTGATTGATTGAAAGGTTTAAAGTGAGTAGATATTAACTTAGAAGCAAGCAAGTGAAATAAAAGCCCTTGTTTCCATAAACAGAATGAGAATAGCATACGATATTTTGTATGAGAGTTTTTTCTCTGTTATAGAGGGCCAGCTCTATTATTGGTGCTTAGGTCTCACTTATACTTAAAGACACATGTATGTGAGCCAAAAACAAACCTAAAATACAACTGTTGTGTGATAAAGCTCACTTAAGCACATCTTCAGTTTAAGAAAATAAATGAATAAATAAATAAATAAATAAATAAATAAATAAATATCCATGACCTTAGCTATGGCTTTTAGAACTGTTGTTTTTACTGTGAGGCTAACCGCCAAGAGTCATGACTAGGAATTCATGGTCTAAAGACCTCAAAATGCAATTGGCTAAATTAACGAACTCAGTATTGTAATAAAGGATAACCCAATGTTGCTTCTCAACAAGGCCGAAAATAGTCATTAAGTGGAAACCATACGTGATTGATTTTCAAAAATCAGAGACACGTCTTTAAGTTTACTATCTAAAATCCAAACCCATGCCATAATCTAAAACAACATGAAATGTGCCAGAGCCCTGACTTTTCCTTAGTAGTTAAAAGTTTTGAAATGCAGTCTTAAAAAGTGACCAAATATATCCAGGTCTTACTTTTAACAAGTTATATTTATAAGTGTGCTTAGAATGATAGTTGTCACTTATTCATAGTAGATTTGATAGATTGGACCCTGAGTCCTGAAACTACAACACTGTAGAATTGGAGAAAGAAAACTAGAATTTAACAAAACTATTTCACATGGAAATATTTTCTGTTTCATCCTATTAGCAATGATTCCAGAGATAACAACACAGAATATCAGGGAAAAAAAAACAAAGTTTAATTGTTTGACTGGCCTATGAGTAGGGAGCCTTTTCTGGTTAAAAAAATTTTCTGGAAGAAAACCTGTGGTGCTTTCTGAAATCAATATAGACGAGTCAGATGGGTATGAGTTTTAATCAAGGATTCTCTATTTTGTAGCTGTGTGATCTTGATCAATTTATTTAATGTCTCTGACATCAGTATCCTCAGCTAATCCAACCAGAATAGTCGTATCTTAAATTTCCTTACGATAAAATTAGTAAATCTATAATGCTCACATAGGATCTTTGTGAGAAGTAAAGACAAATGTAAATAATTTAACAGAAATCTTGGGACATTACAAGCCCTCAATAAATATTTATTATATATTAATTTATTCATAATTAGTAATTTAACAATTATTTTTACATATCAAAATTGATATATGTATTAGGTTCAACAGCTCTTACAATTTGACTAACATTCTTTCAGAACACTAGCTGACTTCTGTTCAGATTTTTCGTTGGGACACAAGGGCATTACGGTGTGCAGTCAAAACTGAAATAGCACTGATTTCACTTTGTCTTTTCTTGGAGCTGATGTGCACCATTCCATTTCTTTCCCATTTCTCCCACAGGCAAATTCTCCTAGAAACAATTTTCAAGCTTTATGATCATGAACCACAGTAAAAAGGTCATTCCACAGTACATCATACTACTCTGTTATGTAAAGAAACAAAAGGTTTAAAAAATAAGCACTCTCAAATATTATTCTATTTCATATTAAGACATACTTTCACTAATGAGCTGCTGTTGGAAATTTTAAAAAAAACTCATTTTTGTTAAAGACAATGGATTTATAAGTATGGTCTATAAAAAACATTCAAATAAATTACTACACTAGAACTTAGTAGCATTAAAAATGCACTCATGTTAGTTTGTACTGATTTCAAATTTGTTAAATATTCTACTATTTGCCACAATGTCTGTCAATTTTATCGTTAAAATAAAAGCTGTAACATTTTCCTTTTAATAAAACTTGTAAAAGAGCAATCACATTAGGTAGGTGCTTGATGAGTACAAATTATAGGTAAAATTATGTAAATCAGGATTGTTATTCTGATTAAGAATAACTTGACCTTAATTTAAAACATAGTTATTTCCTATGTAATTCTAGGTTTAGGAAATACAAGATTGAGAAAAGATTTTTATATAATATTAACAATTTTATATATAAGCAATAGTTATTGTCTATCTTTATTAATTATTTAATGAAAGATTATCCATATTGAAATTATGGAACTGTTAGTGGGGTGGGGGGATGTGAGTTTTTTAATCTTAGAACAAGACTGTTTTTCTTAATCTTATGTCCAGTCAAAAAGTATACCAGGTCCATCAGGCAGTATATAATTTTGACATTTGTTGAAAGTTTTCTATGTGTAAAAATAACAAGAGCTTCAAATAGCAGAATGCTGAATGCCTCTTCTTCCTTTAACTACCTAGTAATTTTTGTAATGGATGTCACATGACAGTTTTAAAATAACGAGTTATTAGTGAAAAGAAAGAGTATGAAAACAGATATATTTTAAGAAATTTTTTTTTTTGAGACGGAGTCTTGCTCTGTCGCCCAGGCTGGAGTGCAGTGGCGTGATCTCCACTCACTGCAAGCTCCGCCTCCTGGGTTCACGCCATTCTTCTGCCTCAGCCTCCCGAGTAGCTGGGACTACAGATGCCTGCCACCATGCCCGACTAATTTTTGTATTTTTTTATTTTAGTAGAGATGGGGTTTCACCGTGTTAGCCAGGATGGTCTCGATCTCCTGACCTCGTGATCCACCTGCCTCGGCCTCCCAAAGTGCTGGGATTACAGGTGTGAGCCACCACGCCTGGCCATATTTTAAGACAATTTAAATAGACATCCAAATACTGATAAAGTAATTTTTAGTATTTATCAGAATATATGCTGAATAATTTTCTCAAGGTCATAGGATTAACTACTGAAAGATTTAGGCTTAATATTTAGTACATCAGCCGCTTTGCTGTAACACCCAATTATAGAAATGTATTACCACAGAAAATATATTATATGTGTATTATATATATACACACCTTACTATAAAAACTATCTTCTCTGATACAGAAAATATAGTTTTAATATAAAGGCTGAAGGTGGAAGAAATTACTGCTTTTCTCAATCTCATTTTATGCTTATCAATTTGTTCTATTTTGTAGTTGTATCTAGTGTACATAATTTATGTTTTAATTTCAACACTTATCAGACATTGACATTAAGCAGGGGATGACAAGACCATCATCCATTTTTTTTGGAAAATTCTGTTCCTGAAAATAAAATGTGGCCAGATAAACTTTTATATAATTTAGCTTAAACCTGGCTGTTGCTGTTTCCTACAGTATTTACATAAAGTACAGGCTTGGAGTGTTAACCTCAGTAATCAAACTGGATGAAGTTATTTTCACTTTTTTCCTCTCCATTTAATAAAATAAACCACAATAGAGTTGAATTATTTTTATATCTTTTGGAGTTAAGCCCTTGGAATCTTAAATGATGTAAATGTGTGTGTTCAAATGTTATGAGTCACTGAAAAGCAAAGCTACTATATAGAACACAGAAAACTTGTGTACCCCTTCCCTATATCATGATAAGAATGTGTTTTTGATGCTTCCATGCTTTATATATACAACATAAATAGAAAATCACTTACCATCATTCTTAATTTAGGATTGCCTGTTAATCCATGAGAATGATCTGTCTCTGAAGACCTAATACTTTCAATATTTAGTACGTTTCTACCTTAAATCATCTGCTTCAGTAATTTCATTATGTTAGATGTCTCTATATATGCATAATTCACAGACAAATACTTCATGTAGAAAGCTATTTGTCTTCAGTATTCAGAAAATTAAGTAAAGATAGTTAGGATGATGAAGATTATCTAAAGAAAATGTAAAAGAGTTTCTGTATTTCATAATGTACTTAAAAAAATAAATTTATAAAATGGCCAAACTCAGCATTTGAGAAAGGAATGGATTGAAGCTAGCCACAGAGAGAAGCTGCAAAGACCAATCAACAGTGTGAACCAAATAAAACCCTTGTCTAAAACACCATGAAGAGTTTTTTTTTCGCCTGTTCTTATAGTAAAGCTTAGCAGGGTATAGTGGGAACCTGGCCAGCAGCAGAGAGGCAGCAAAGGAGGAGAGAAGTACAAGGGGAGAAAAAGTCATTCACTAAAACAAATTTACTGGAAACCTTTGGCCAGCTGCCAGCCAGGAGGAAGGCAAAGCAGAGAGACAATTTATGCCAACATAACTTCAGCAATTGAAAACAGAGGTGTGTAAAAGGTAATAACCTTTTACAAAAGGTTATTAAAAGTCCAGGGCTTGTAATGAAGTATAAGCAGTCCTCAAATGAAAAACCAGCTGTGATGTTTTAAAATATTTTAGGATGTTATTGAAAACCTGAAACATATTTTCCCATGAATATTATATAATAAATGATGATATGATCATCGTGCCGAAAGCTAATTCTATTCAGTGATAGAGCATACAAAGTCTATGACTGTCTAATGGTACAGGGGCCCCTGTAAGTAATGACATATCCGGAGGAAAGTGCAGCCCCACTGCCATCTCGAGAGGCCAGGATCCTATCACCAATTACTACAGGGTACAAGGAGGATTCCTACTAGTGGGTGAAAATTTTCTGTGAAGAGCTTTCTTCAGGACATGAATCAATATAATTGTCTTAAAAGAAAAAAAGGAAAAAAATTTCTGCAACATGGGATCCTTGAATCCTGGAATAGGGAGGAGATAGAGTTAATGGTTATCTTCAGGAGGCATGAGAGCTTCATGATGAAGTGCATGAACAGGGTATCCAGAGACAGCTTTATTTCATAGATGTCATTTCTACCTTTTTTTTGGGTGGGAAGTTGTTTCAGTTATTTTGTCAGTCCCAAGAGTCAGCTTCCTGCTTCATTTTTCACATTTTCACTACCTTTTCCCTAAAACTACAGTATGCTTTTCTTCAAATTTTTGAGGAAAATTATACAGCATTCATTACTTCCTTCTATTCTTGACAAGTACACAGATATTTCTACATATATCTATTGCTTGTAAAAAGAAATAAACAGTAGTATAATTTCTTTCTAGGACTCCTTTTCTTTGTCTTTAATTAGGAGCTTTAAATACAAATACTTTTGGAGCATAGCTGGTACATAAATAAGGCTAGTTACATGAAATAAATATTATTCTAAATTTGATTAATAATTTTTGGAAGACAGTAGAAAAGAAGGTAAAAGTTGAGATATGGACTCTTGGCGTATTAGTAGCAGGACTTAAAATGGTTGCTTAATAACCAAAGTATATACATTTCCTTCTTTCCCATCTTCTCTAACTTCTCCCTGAAGCAAGAACAGAATGTAAAGAAGGAACAGGAATACAAAGCCAATCAGATTATCTCCAAATGAAAGAATATAAAAATAGAAACTCAAACTGGTTTCTTTTTTTTAAACATGGTGCAAATTAAAACATTAAAACATGGTGCAAATAGAGAACCTCTGCTGAGGTGGCCTTGAAGCAAGGAGAAGTTTCTTGATGGTTATTTCAAAATAAATGATCTATTATAAGCCAGAATATACAATTCAGAGATGTATGAAAATCCATATCGTATATATGGGCATATACTTACGGGCATATACTGAAAGATGTAATTCTGTATAACAGATGTTTAGAAGAAAGGTTTACATTTACTTCCAGGACAGGCTAATAGAATTGTGAGTCCTAATGGGCCTTTCTAGGTAATATATTCTATTTTTTTCACTTTATAATTCTGCAGAGAAACATACACGTAACATAGAAAGCATACAAAACCCGTAAGCAAGTATGGAGCAATTTAGACGACATAAGATAATTATATTAAAGTAAGATGTCCAGTTAGCCAACTGAGTTATTAGGTGTTTTGAATTCTAGTTGAGTAGAAAATAGACTGGAAGTTGTAATGAAAAGATGAAGCTTTAAATTTGTCTTAGGATCAGACAATTATCTAAGAAAATTTATTCAAGGGGCGCAAAAGTCAGACAAATATAAAGTAGGTGTCCAGTTGTTCAGGGGATGGAATCTGTTAGGTAATTTAATTACAAATTAAGAAAATCACTGCCCGATACTTAAAAAACAGCAATAAAAAAAGAAAATTAAGAAAAAAACACTTTATGGTTTATTTAGTTTTAAGGCTATGACTTGTAGCTTCACTGTGATGCATTTTAAATTGGTATGCATTTAGACTGAACCTAGAAACAATTGCATCTTTGAAGATATGATTTCTTGCTTTACATGTGACTCTCAGAACTGAGATCTGGGAGGGGAGAAGATCAGGAAGTCTTACAGTTGACTTTTCTGCATGGGGCATTTTAAATGTACAAACCAAACCTGCGCTGGACTACAAATGAAAGTGTTAGTTATCAGTCCAAAAAGTGATCATATTTTCTACTAGATTTGCATGTTATGGATCACAGGGCCCTTGAGGGAGAGGAAATTCTTCAATTTTACATCTTTGAGAAGAGGCTCATGCTGGAGTTGGATAAGAGAAATGGACAAGTCAGGCTTAGAATAGATAGAAAAAACCATTTTCTCTTTTGACTTCTATCTCTGGCTCCAAGACCTGGGCGGGCAGGCCTATTCCCCATGGAGGCAATCTTGAACATGTAAGCATGCAGACCAAGTCAGCATGAGCACAGGCCAAGCCTGTAGCCATAGACTCGACATAGCCACAACCTTCCTATCAATTTTAACTTAATCTCAATTTGGCATATTTCTTTTTCTGTTCCTCAATTCAAGAAATACTTTTTAAGCAAGTACTAGGCGCTGTGCTAGAGCTGAGAATAGAGAAGGGATTATTACAGACTTGGTTCTTGTTCCACAAAGATTACAGCCTGAGAGGAAAGCATATTCTAGATGAAGAATTTGTGCATACTTAGGTGACTATTACGAAACATATGGGAAGCCTAGAATGCTGAGGAAGCCTTACCCAACTCAATAGGATACTTAATTTACTAATACATTGGAAATTCTGATCAGAAATTTCACAATATTTTTATTAAACTTTTTTTTGAGAATCCAAGGAAGAGCTGCTTACATGTATTGGATGAATTACTGTTCAAATTACTATTTATATAATGATAGCCACATTTAAGCTCAAACAAGTAAGTGCCTTGACCAAGACTATACTAACATATCTGAGAGTTGAGGATTAAACTAAAACTTATCTGAACCAAACAGTGTTCACATCTCATATTTGTACCAAAGAAGACTATCATAAAGTGATTTTTAAAATTTCAATAGAAAACAATTTTAGAAAATGACTTTTTAAAAAGAAGAAATCATTATGAGACGATAATGAAAAGCTTTTATTTTAATTTAGTCAATTTAAAGTTTTTATTCTGAACAAGTTTTTTAAATTGAAAAAAGCAATAAATATTCCAAAATAAAATGAAATTTTCTAAATTTTTAAAGTTTCTTTTTATAGCTACGGTATTTGGATTCTGAGGACCTTCATTAGCTCATATGGTGTCATTTTTCAAATTAGAAGAAAGTACTCCCTTTGGGGCAAATGCAATGTAAAGGCTCAAGCTTTAGTGAGTAGATGTTTCTTTGTGTGTGTGGACTAAAAATGGCCCTCCTTCCTCTAGGCATGGGAAGTTCCTCATCAAGGCACAGCGTTACCCTGAAATTGGGCAGGAAGGGTCCTTGCTTTGGGTCTTGCATTTTAGAAGTCCCACATATCCCAAACATACACAAAAGTAAATGTATTGAAGTTCAAATGGTATGTCTCTTCCTGAGATCTGGTGTTAGGCATGGCAGGGCAAACCCTGTAACCTTAAATATGCTTTTAACCATTAACATCTGTGGGACTCTAGGGAAATGATTCTTCATATATTCTGCCATGTATTTGAAGCAAAGGGAACTGTAGCCAAACTCTGTCAGGATTGTGGATTTCTTCATTACTAATGTTTCAGAGTGCAAAAAGGATGTCCATATAGAAGGATGTCCATGTATGTAAGAAGAACAAAATTTAGATAACTAATTGAATCTTTCCCCTCAGATAGCATGACTCCAGTTGACCATTACATAATAAAGCATTGTTACTCAGTAGTGTCTTTTTCTTTTCCAGTTCCTGGTTCTGGAGGAATACTCAGCTCAGAATTCTAAATGATCACACATGGCATCTAGGCTGTATTTCGCAGTATTAAACAATTTGTAATATTCTTTTAAATTTTTTTGAGATGGAGTCTCGCTCTGTCACCCAGGCTGGAGTGCAGTGGCACCATCTTGGCTCAATGCAACCTCCACCTCTCAGGTTCAAGTGATTCTCCCAACTCAGCCTCCTGAGTAGCTGAGATTATGGGTATGCACCACCACACCTGGCTAATTGTTGTATTTTTAGTGGAGATGGGGTTTCACCATGTTGGCCAGGCTGGTCTCAAATTCCTCACCTCAGGTGATCCAGCCACCTTGGCCTCCCAAAGTGCTGGGATTACAGGCATGAGCCACCGTGTCCAGCCCATAAGTTTAGACATGACATTAAGATGTTTGCTATTATACTGGCAACTAGATTGAAAATACATTTTTCAATTGCTAATGTTTTTACTAATAATATTTAGTAAGGTTCAATTAAAAATGAAAATTCCTCATTGATATTTATTAAATATAATTTTAATTTTGCTTTTAACTAACAGATAATTTCGAACATTTTAGAAGTTAACAACTTACATGAAAGCTTCCCTGAAAGATAATCATATTTTAACATTTGTTATATATTTTGAGCTTATATTTTTACTTAGATTATATTGATATATACACACTAGAAAGTTGAAGATTTTTTTCTGTTTATTGTTACTTTCTATAGAAAACATATGATATAAAATATTAATTAAATCATCATTAATATATTGTTTTCATTAATATTTTTTAAAGAGAAAATAAATTTTATATTCTAGGTACATAATACTTTATGAATTATATTTTTTACTTTTATTAAAATCACAAACATATCTGATCTATTAATGGAATGCCCTTCTTATATACAATAATAATTAAATTTGATTTTCCTACACACTTTTGTAAAATAAAACTTAACCTTTATGTCTATATTTCTATTTTATGCTTACTAATTATGTTATTAAATTATATTCCTGCCAAGATGGGAGGAGAAACCATATTCTTTCTAATATCTTATACCCCTATTTAAAAGCTTCCAATAATTAGACTTATGATGTGTGGGCCTCTAGCATTTTAGTTTTCCCTAGGGCCTGCAAAGGTTAAGGTAAGCCACAGGGTCTTTTGCCTGCTGAGCAGAATGAGAGCTAAAATCAGCAGAGCCTGCACCACCAGAGTTTCTAAATTTTCTGCTGGTATTAAATTACTTGACTGATTAACTTAGAATCTACAATCTTCTCAGGTGCTTAAAAGTTAAATTTTATAATGACATTAGTTAACCTTAATGCTTACTTATTAATAAAAAAATTAAATGAGATTCAAAATATTCAAAACATATGAAACATTAGCAGATAATCTATAAAAATTTTTTTTATTCAAAGTGTGTCATGTAACTGGAAATCACCCTTACTTTCTCCAAACTTTTTTTTTTTTTTTGAGATTGAGTCTTGCTCTGTCGCCCAGGCTGGAGTGCAATGGCACAATCTCAACTCACTGCAACCTCTGCCTCCCAGGTTCAAGCATTTCTTCTGCCTCAGCCTTCTGAGTAGCTGGGACTACAGGCGTATGCCACCATGCCCATCTAATTTTTGTATTTTTAGTAGAGACAGGGTTTCACCATGTTCGCCAGGCTGGTCTCGAGCTCCTGACCTTGTGATCCACCCACCTCAGCCTCCCTAAGTGCTGGGATTACAGGCGTGAGCCACCGCACCTGGCCTCTCCAAACTCTTTTATGTGGTCTTTCACCTAAAATTTCTATTGATTTCTCAATCTCAGTCTACTTTTAAAAATAGGAAGTCGTATGACAACTACAGAAATTCCTCAAATCTATGACTCAGACATTGTCTAATTAATACATTTTCTTTTTAGATCTCAACTTTAAAAATATACTAATTGGACACTATAAGTCTATTGTGTTATGTGTGTTGATTTTTTTTGAGTAAAAATGATTTTTTTTCAAATTCTACCTCATTAAAATAAATATTGGAAAAGAAACTTCGCGACCACAAGTAATAAACTGGTACTTTATCTTATAGTGAATAGAATAATAAAGACAAAAATGAACTCTCCATAATGTCTCCAAATTAATAGGTTTATATGTTATCAAGCAACTTCTATTTAAGTTGTGAAGCAAATATGAATTTAAAAATAATAATAAAAATTCTGGTTTGGGATTATTAAATACAACACTAACTGTACTTTTAGAAATAGTAACTTTAGCAAAGAAACAAAACAGTAGTTGGTATTTAATTTAGAGGGGAAATATTGAAAAGGTTTCCCAGCCATGAAGATTGTGTTTGGGAACAAATGTGTAGGACCTAGAAATACAAAAGGCCCTATAAAATTTTAGTGTAGAAACAAAGTCACAGCATTTTGTCCTGGAAACCAAAGCACATATGGATTTAATCTCAGAAATGATATATGTAATAGATTTTAAAAATTAAGTCAAGAATCTTATGAATAGTTGTGGGGCTTAAGAACAAAGTAATTATGCTGTAAGCACCAAAAATGGTAAGAATCCTGGTTTATAAATTACCAGACTTGGGTCTAAGTGCTAATTTCTTTACTTCCTCATATGAAGAAAGTTGCTTAATCTTTCACTAACATAGGTGCTTATCTTTAAAATGGGAATTATTATGCTATATACTATATACCTTAAACAGTTGATGAGAAGATAAATTAAGATGATGCATTTCAAGTGCTTAATTATTTAGTTTGTAGTTCAAATAAACTCAATAAGTATTAGCTATTAAAATGAGTCGTGTGTGGTGGGTAGAACCATTTAGGAGCTGCAAGTGAGCATATTATTAAAAAATATATTTCTTTTAGGATCGTGGCACAATGGGCCACATTTTCTTGTTAATATAAGAAAGCAATAGATTTTCCTAAATGTGTTATGAAATAATAATGCTAGCATTTATATAATATCAATATTGTACCAAGCATTGTTCTGAGCACCTTGAATACTTTCATGTAATCATCAGAATAATCCTTTGAAGTAGTTGTTATTTATTATTTTTTCCATAAGTGATTCATTCATAAAAGGCAGAGCTGAAGTTTGAAGGAAGGCAGTCTGTATTCAGAGTCTGTTCCCTCATGTGCTAGCTGTATGTCTTTCATAAGAAAAGTAGACAAGCATTCTGTAATGTAAAACACATTATTGTGCATTTTAATGGACCAAGAGTAATGTAATAATTTATTATATGAAAGTTGGGATTTTAAGGTCATATTGCAACAAAGTACTCTCCTTTCCAAATATCAATTATATCCCCTCCTTGAGAAATGCTGAAATGGACTTTTTTCATGTTTTTGTTCCTATACAAATTGGGAAGTAAGATAAAAAAGTGGCTAGGGAACTTGTTGCCACACAGTTAGCTGCTGCAATTTTGGTGTTAAGATAATTGCCTCCCAATTTCCAACTCAGTTCTCTACAACAAGAACCTTGTAAGCCTTGTAAACCTTTGACCATCCACCCAATACCTCATGATGTAATGCTCCTTCAAGACTCTATTTGAAATTTTAAAAAGGACTTTTTTGTACCTTTAATTAAACAGCATTTCATAAATTTTTATTGACTTTGTAGCAAACAGGAGTTTAATTTTTTGTTGATTAAAAAAACAAAGCATTTTAATTAGCAAGTAACTCATAACATTTTCACTTCAGATAGATATAAAAATGAACAGGAAATAAAAACAGAACTGAATCATGCAACTAAAGCCAATTCACAATTATTTTTGGAGACAATAGTCATAATTTTAAATAGCCTTTTTGTTGGTAATGCTTTATTGAAAACAATAACATTTATTAAATTTATAAGTGTTATTTAAAAGAGCTTTCTGTTGAAATTATGTAGAACCTAATTTTTCCTATATGGGCCTGCATATACAACTATAAGCATGAAGAAAGGCTTTGTCCTGCAAATAGACTATGATAAAAATTTTGATACATATTGATGTACATTAAATTATGTTGATAAAATATTTCTCTATAACTTTAAACACAGTAATGTTTGGATAGTTTTAAAAGAACTTATAATTGTGTTAAGATGATTATTAGGTAATATATTAAATAAATTATAAAAGCTATTTACTTTTCTATAAAAGCTACAGATAGAATACTTTTGATACTGGCAGGAGACAGACAAATTTGTAGGCAGACAGGAATGGGTCCCTGGTGAAACCCAACCATCAAGCTGAAGACAGTCTGAAGCCTGAAAACTGAGATGCTCATTCTGGGTGGAATCCATGACTGGAGTGAGAACTTCCTCGATGCCTTTTAGCCAGTCAAATGGTGCTTTTTCCAGGCCTGCACATGCACCAATCAGCACGCACTCCCCCATTCTGAGCCCATAAAAACCCTGGGTTTAGCCTCCCAGATAGGTAACCACTTTTGGGCCCCTTCTCACACAGAGGGTTACCCACTTCGGGTCTCCTCTCATTGTCAAGAGTTTTTGTTGCTCAAATTCTTCTCTGCCTTGCTTGCTCTCCAGTGTCCACCTAGCTCATTACTCTTAGTTGTGAGACAAGAACCCAGAACCCACCAAATGGCGCATGGGAAAAGACTTATAACATTTGTTTCTGCTCACAGAGCTATAGGAGTAATATGAACTACTGGGTGTCACCACATCCCCATTTCCCAAGCTGTGGGTGATGGGACTAAATTAGTGTTGTCATGGGATCCTTGGTGTGTTACTTTACCATCTGGAAACCTCTGTGGCTAGCAGTGCCTTCTGCCTGAGCATGGCTCACCCTTGCTGGGCTCATTCCACCCACTCAGCCTGGCAATCTGCGCTCAACTTGCACTACTGGTTTGAATCTGACATCTGCTAAGAGCAGGCCAGGCGTGGAGTGGGGAAGGGTGTGTGGGCCAGCGAGGACAGGGTCCAGTTGCTCTGCATAGCCAGGCATGCTGGCTGCTGTAGTGGGGTGGGCAGCTCCAGGCGCCGGCACAGGTGCTGGCTTTGTGCAAGGCTGCATGGCTGGACCAGATGTACCACATGTGGCTTATGCTGCAAGCATTCACGTCTGAATGAGGGGAATGTGGGGGTCCTTGGAAGCTTGAGACATCAGGATCCACAGAGACCCAGAGAAGGTGTCACAGCCCTGGCTCAGGGATCCTCTAGGTCTGGGCTCCCAGAGAGCCACATCTCTTCTCCCCATCTCATCTCCTCCAACGTGGCAAGCAGGGTGAAGGCATGTTTTCAACCATGCTTGTGTTACAGCTGTTTCAGTCCTGCCATCTGGTAGGTCCCGAATTCTTGTCCCATGTCCAGAAACAATGAGGTATACAGACAACCGGAGGGTGAGGAAGATGGAGAGAAGCTTCACTGAGCAACTGAACAGCTCTCCGGAGACCCAAAGTGGGTAGCTCCTTTCTGCAGGCGAGTCGTCTGGATGAGTGTCCACCTCTCAGGAGAGAAGAGACCCGCAGTAGGTAGCTGCTTTCCACAGTCAGGCTGTCCCAACAATTTAAGACCTGAAGTGGTTAGCTCCTTTCTGCAGCTGGTAGTCCAAATGTCTGTGTGAGTCTGACTGAATCCTGGGGTTTTAATAAGCTCAGAGGGGTGGAAGTGCATGCTGATTGGTCCATAAGCAGCCATGGGTGAAGTACCATAAGTTCTCACTCCTGGCCGCAGACTCCACCTGGAACTGGCAGCCGGCCCCAAGGCTTCAGGCCTTCCTTAGCTTGATAGTCGGGTTTCACTGGGGACTGTCCCCTTTCCTCCTAGGAATCTGTCTGCCTGCCACCATCATGCCATCCAAAGTGCCCAGGCTGTTTGTGCTGAGGGGTGCCTGCAGGCTTGCACTGAGCTGCCTTCATTCCCCCGCCAGTTTCCCTCTCACACTCAGCACCCAAAGTCCAGAGGGAGCCAAGGAATAAGGGTGCTGGCATGTCAGCATTGCCCCAAGTGCACACACACCCAGCCAGGTCGTGACAGTGACCAGGCTCAGCCACAACTTTCCTCCAAAATCAGAGCAGGTGCTGGGAGCAAGGAGAGGCCAGGGAGTGGGAGCAGGCACTTCTGAGCCTGTGGGGTCAGGAGAGCTTCCTGGGCCCCTAAGAGTTCAGGGAAACCTGGGTCCAGAGCCACGGCTGGATGGCTGCAGCTATGCCTAGGAGCGCAGGGCTCCCATCCCAACAGCTTGGTAGGGGATGGAGCTCCTGCCTCTTTCTGGCCCCCACCAGTTCCGTGGAGCATGCAGCCCTGGCCATGCTTCCTTTGCTGCAGCTTACCTTTTAGCCACTCTTATTCTTACTCACTTGCCAGTGTCCGTGTACCTCATTCCTCTTGGTTGCAGGATGAGAACCCAGAACCCACAAAATGGTGGGTGTGAAAAGAACTTTAACATGCGTTCATGCTCACCAAGCTACAGGAGTGAAAAAAGCTGCTGGGTGCCACATGCCCCCACTTTCTGGTCTTCACAGCGGCCACTCCAGATGGGCTGCCACTACCATCAGTGTGAGACACCGCCATTCACTGAGCTGTGGGTGGTTGGAACAGATGAAAGCTGTCACACTTCCTGGGGGCTCAGACCTTGGGACTCCCTGAACAAAATGCCCAGACGCTGATGCCCAAGGCAGAAGCTGGCCCTGGCACACCTGGACCAGCCCTGAACTGAGCGCAGAGCCACATCGGGCACAGGATCCGAGCCAGTAGCATGAGTCAAGCACAGCCTGCTGGTCCGAGTGGGTGGAGAGAGCCCAGGAGCTCGAGGGAAGCCTGGGCAGGGGCCCTGCCAGCTGTGGAGATTTCCAACTGGCAAAGCGGCACCAAAAGAATCCTGTGTTATTTCTGGGTACTCGTCTGGGATCAACAGAAGGGTGAGTAAGAGCAAACATCTTTCACTTTCATTTCTGAGGTTTCTTGTCTTCATATTTGTTTTCCGAAAAACAGATGAAACACTGGGCCACTGTCAGCCAGTTAAGAGTGAGTAGCATAGCTGCTGAATCTACACGTCTCAGAAGATAGGCTTGCTGGGGAGGACATTGTCAATCCCCCATTGCCCTTAGGTACTGGGAGTGCTGGCTTTATTACAATTCAGTTTTCAGGTCTAGCCGTCACATGGGAGTGGAAGGAGGACCTGGGGCAATTGAGGGTATCTGGCTGAGGCTACATCTCGGTGTTATCTAAAAGCCCCTGGACTGACTCCAGTCCCTGACAGCCCATCAGGATATCGACACTAGGAACTCCAGTCTTTTCTACAGAATTTTCCTTTCTTTTGTGGCTGTTGTGTCACCTCTTCTTTATATCAAAGTTAAGGGTGTTGTTGCAAACCACAGAGATAATATAACTGGGTAGAATGAGCACTTGGTTCAGTCATCAGAAGTGTAATTTAGAACAATGTGGTTTCTGTCTATTCTTAGAAGCAAGGAGGATGTAATGATTGAGAGTTTTCTTTCCCCTGTTGAAGAAACCTGTTAACCTAGGGCAAGAGGCTATTTCCCCCAAGCACCTTCCCCTCCCCTGCATTTAAGTTGTTTTTTTCCCACTATGTCAGGAGTCAACATAGTTCTGCAAATATAGGGTGCTTTTTTATGTGAGATGTTAATTTTTTCTTCTTGGGAAGCATCTTATTAGGCCAGGTCCCCAATTTTCAGGACTCCTTTTCTTTCTTATGTCTGAGGAAGATCTGGTTCCACAGCTTCACCTTAGCATTACTCCAGTGTGTTGTTCAAGCTTTGGTTTGGAGCCTAGAAGGAAAACTAGGTCTCAGGAACCCAGATTCAGTAGACAGCAGCAGGCTAGGGCACAGCCCAAGTGAGCGTGACTATCCCTGCTGACTAAGCCTTCCCACTTTATAGATGGAGAATTTGCTCACATCTGTGGCATAGATGAGGTCTAGGGAACCCAAACGTTACTGACAGTGGAAAGCTAGGACACAGCATAGGTAAGTGTGACTATCCCTACTGACTAAGCCTTTCCACTCCATGGGTGGAGGTCACACTCACACCCATGAGTGGTGCCTCTACTGCCCACCAGGACTTGGGGAAGGAAAGAATGGAAGAAATAAAGGGATGCCTTTTTTACTCTCCCTCACATACCCTGGGTCTTTACTGGAAGAGAGCTAGGAACTATGGGACGCCTTTTCCTCTCTCTTTCCGATGGGTAACAAACCATCTTCAGCCTGCCACTCCTCTTGAGTGCATCCTGAATCACTGAGACTTCCTTGACCCACAGACTCTGGAGAAAAAAAATACTTCATCTTCATTTGCACAGGGTTTGGCCAGATTATGATTTGCAGGAAGGACAAGGTTGGTTTCCGGAGGGAAGCGTTAATTTCGATGCTATCCTGCAGCTGGACCTTTTCTGTAAATGCAAGGGCAAGTGATCCGAGGTTCCATATGTGCAGGACATTTTGCCTTGCAGGGCAATCCAGACCTTTGCTGACATTCTACAACTTATTCAGTCCTCCTAGCTGCCATCTCGGGAGAGGCTGCAAAAGGGCAATCCCAATGGACTAGGGAAGCAAACCCCAGAGGTGTCTTCAGTGGAGAATTCACTTCCCTTGGATCCTTCTCCTTCTGACCCACCCCATCCTCCTTATCTAGGTTCTGTCTGAAGCTTGCTCCACCCTAGAAATCCTCATTTTAGGTATATTCTATGCCTGGTGAATATGGCATCATTAAGGCCCAGGTTCCCTTTTCTCTACAGGGCTTAAGGCAAATTAACGGGGATCTTAGCAAGTTTTCAGATGACCCTGACAGGTATATAGATGCTTTTCAGAATGCAACCCAAGTATTTGAACTCTCTTGAAAGGACTTGATGTTACTGTTGAATGAAACCCTGACTAGCCCTGAGAAGCAGGCAGCCTTGCAAGTGGCAGATAATTTTGGAGCTCCACTATATAGAGCTTTGTGTCTCATATAGTGCCAGGGAAGGGGATGAGACTTTTACAATTGCAAGAATACCATTGCAAGACCCTAAATGGGATGCCAATGATGAAATGGGAGAATGAAAAACACTTTCAGGTGTGGTGTGCATATTGGAGGGCTTACAAAGGACTAGAACTAAGCCTCTCAGTTACTCCAAGATATCCATGATAGACTAGGGATTAGATGAGAGTCCCAAAACCTTCCTGGAAAGGCTAAGAGGGGCCTTGGTAAAGCACACCTCTCTATCTCCTGATTCAGTCGAGGGACAACTAATCCTAAAAGATAAGTTTATTACTCAGGTGACCCCCGATATCAGGAGGAAGCTGCAAAAACAGGCCAAGGGGCCAGATAATACTTTAGAGAGTCTCAAGGAGGTGGCCACCTCAGTCTTTTACAAAAGGAATCAGGAGAAAGCCTGAGAGAGAGGGGAGACACAAGAAAAAGGGAGAGGCTGTAATAATGGCCACCTTGCATGCTCACAAACCCCCGAATCCCCAAGATGCACCTGTTAACTGCTACAAATATGGCAGGCCAGGGCACGAGGTGAAGAAAGGATTAAGCCTATCTCCTCCTTTCCCCTCCCCCAAACCCTCAAGCTACTGAGAGGATTCTTGGGCATTTCAGGATTCTGCAGATTATGGATACCTGGGTATAATAAAACAGCCTGTCTCTTATATCACCTAATAAGGTGAAACTCAGGCAGCCAAGACTTACTCCCTAATTTGGGAACCAGAGGCTAAAAGGACCTTTGATCAGTTGAAACAAGGCTTGCTTGAGGCACCAGCCTTTAGTCTTCCCATAGGAAGACATTCAATATTTATGTCTCAGAAAGGAAGGGATTGGCCCTTGTAGGTCCAACTGAGGCCCGAGGTCCAGCCCAGCAGCCTATAGGTACCTAGGCAAGGAGCTTGATTTGGTAGCTAAAGGATGACTGGCCTGCCCCTGTGCAGCTGCAGTGGTAGCCTTGCTGGTACCGGAGTCTACTATGCTAACCATGGGGAATGACTTTACCATTTACACCCCGCATAATGTGGCAGGACTGCTGTCTTCTACGGGGCGTCTCTAGCTAAAAAATAACCACCTCCTCAAATATCAAGTTGTGCTATTAGAGGGATCTGCAGTCCAGTTAAGAACCTGTCCCTCCCTAAACACATCCACCTTCTTCCCAGAGGAAGCTGGGGAGTGTGAACATAACTGTGAACAGATGGTAGTGCAAACCTATGTTGCCAGGGAGGACCTCAAAGAAACCCTCTTAGAGATCCCAGACTGGACTCTCTTTACAGATGGAAGTTCTTTTGTAGAACCAGCACCCTAATGAGGGCAATTAGCTCAGCTAGTTGAGCGTTTGTGCTCAGGGTGATTTACCCTGACTGATATTATTGAGAGAACACCTGTCTCCTTGGGCACAAATGCTGAACTAGCTGAGCTAATTGCCCTCATTAGGGTGCTTGAATTAAGCAAAGGGAAAGCAGTTAATATTCATACTGATTCTAAGTATGCTTTCCTAGTCCTCCATGTCCCTGCCACTACCTGGAAAGAGAGGGACTTCCTCACAGCTAATGGGTCTCCCATTATATACCATCAGGAAATTAACAGACTGTTACCCTTGGTGTACTCTGTGACGTCAATAAAATTTGCTGTATAACATCACCAGCTTGCCCTTAAATTCTTTCCCGGATGAACCCAGGAACCTTCCTGGGCTAAGCCCCAATTTTAGGGCTCACCTTCCCTGTATCACTATCACTTTCCTATCTCCTTGTTAACTTGACACCTTTGCATCGGGGCTTTAGAAGACACTATGACCTTATGGTATTTATTCTAAGAGGGGCTTAAGGACCTTATGGTCTTTTTATCTTTTACCTTAATTTTTATTAGGTAAAGATTCAACGTTTATACAGAGAGGGAAGAATGATATTCGTATTCTCCATTCTTCCAGTTATTCACCATGTTTTTCTCTATCTCGACTACAATTTTGATTTCACAGAACTTTCTGACATGATGGTTCTGTGGCTTCACTTGTGAAAAGGGAGTAGGAAACACCAATTCAAACTCTTCGTATATTATAAAAGCATTATTATCTGGTAGTGAAGATCCAGGGAAAAAACTATAATGATTCAAATGGTATGTTAATAATCTCTGAAACAAATTCTGCTGGCTGTTGTTAATTCTTTCCTGCTGATTCAGTACGAATGTTACTTACTCAAAGAATAATATCTAGATCCCTGATCCATTTCATA
The DNA here is from genome assembly GCF_028885655.2 of Pongo abelii. Lineage (NCBI taxonomy): Eukaryota > Metazoa > Chordata > Mammalia > Primates > Hominidae > Pongo > Pongo abelii. The sequence goes on from NC_071999.2 coordinate 73,822,073, forward strand.
TCTCTGAAAATGATCATGTCCTGTTTCCCAATGATATGCTTTTATTGCATTAGAGGTATCTCCTTCACATCATGTACTTATCCCTATTCTAATTAAATCATTTGTTTAGTTTGCCATTACACATCAAGAAATTAGTAATCACAATATTTACTGCATTATCACTGCAGAACACAGTCTCTGGATCATAGCTTATGGAAAATGAATATTTTGATGAATTGTTTTTAACTTTTTTTTTGTTTTTTATATTTCTGCCAGATGAAAACAGATTTCTATTTCTCTTTCTTGTAGATAAAACTTTTCCCTTCAAATGTTTTGATATATTTTACATATTCAATATGTAAAGAAATAACAAAGTTATAAGGCATGTCAGGCAGATATTACTTTCCATTTGTATATTTTTTGACATATTTTACATATTCAATATTAAGAAATACCAAAGTTATAAGGCATGCTAGGCAGATTTTACTTTCCATTTGTATATTTTTATACTTTATTTTAATTGCATACTTTTATTCATCAAGTTCTTTTCTCTTTCAACTATACTTAGTCATTAAAAGTTAATATGACTTGTACTCACCTTTAGAACCTTTTACTAATTAGCCTTAAAACTAAAAAAAAAAAAAGTAAGTTTACCTCAAACTTAGTATTACGTTCACGATAATTTAGGTTATATTTCCTTTGGCTTATGTTAAAGATACTTTTGTTACTTTCTATATTTGATACTGACTCTTATAAACTCTCACTTTAAGTTATATTATCTTAAGGCCATTTTAATTAGGGTTGGATATAATTTAAATGGACTTTCTTTTTTTAGTTAAACATTCCTGAGCTTCTGCAATGCTTAGCTGAATGTTTTTGCCCTTAGTTTTATTGCTGAAAGTGTTGCTAATTTAGAGAAATACCAGTTCTAACTGATGAGGTTTTAGAAAGGTATTCAATAAAAGTTGGGTTGTACTTCTAACTTAAGTCAAACTTTGGAATTTCTTCTTTTATTCTCTACAACTAAAAAAATCCCACTACCAATTGATCAGTATTAGAAGTAACATTGTGGGTCAATTTGCATTTTAATTGAGAAATAAACACAAACAGTTACACATAAAACCTCTGATTTCATGGAAGAAGAGTGTTTATAAATATCTGTTTCATTCTGTGGAACTGACATGGGAGTTGCCCCAGAAGTGGCAGCAGGGGAATTCCCTTAAGGGAGTGCTCCAAACCATCCAGAGTTGGGGCCAGTTGTGATTCCATAGAAAGAAGCACCAGCCAGGTGTGATGGCTCACACCTGTAATCCCAGCACTTTCGGAGGCCAAAGAAGGAAGATCACTTGAGACCAGGAGTTGGAGGTTATATTCTCACCATTGCACTGAGGCCTGTAGCCTGGATTACAGAGCAAGACTCTGTCTCTAAAAAATAAAAAGCACTAAATGCAAGAGTGATTGGTGCAAAGCATTTATTAAAGGAACTTACATACAGAGTAATGTAGAATATCCTTATAACATACAGGTAAAGAGAGAGATGTTCTGCATTCTACCTAGGTATATCCTCAGCCAGGGAGTCAGGATATGGAGTTTATATGAGAGTTTAAGGAATTTGGCTTAGGACCCATGGCCAGTTTCTTTCAGTATTTTGGGCAACAACCTAGATAAGTTTATCACCGCCTAGGAATGTTTGAGACCCCAGTTGGGGTTCAAGCCTGCTGGGAAAACCCTGCAGCTGGCTGGGTCACGGATCAGTCAAGGCATTCTGTGATTTTCAGTCAGGACACAGCAAGAAAGCAAAGGGAACCAGGGGATTCTACAATTTCAGGTACCTGTTGCAATGTAAGTAAAGCTAACTATAGGAAATTGTTTAGGTGGGATTAAATACATGAATACCAACAATATTATCATCATGACAGTGACTATGACATTATTCATTCAGTATCACCCACATATATAAATTGTATACAAGCCATATAAAATTGGATTACTTTTTAAAATAGGAAAAAGAAAAAAGTCATTTAACTCTGGGACTTTAGGAAAATTTTTCATTGAAAAAATGATGTCTTCATATTTCATGGTGTGAAAATGAAGTAATTACCCATGCATATGTTTGAGCACTGTGCTCGTCACATAGTAAGCTCTCCTTTGCTTTTATTTATTAAGCATAAATATGCAGAAGTAGAGAAAGAGGTTTGCAAAGTGAAGATCTCACAGGGTTCGTGAGGGTAATCCTTAATCACTTTAAGTATTAGTTCCTCCAAATGGAAGGAAACCAGTGTTCTCATAGGTCTCATTCAACTACTTAATACTTTCCTTGTGCCATTAAGACTAAGCATTTGTTTAACTGTTTGCCAGCAAAGTTTGTCAATAGTGTTTATGTATCCACTTTCTTTTTGACTAGACTGAAAACCCCATGTTGCCAGGAATTTAGTTTTCTGGTTAATTTCACTGCCAAAGATTCAGTGCCTGGGTTAAGCAGTACTTGACACATGCTTAGCACATTGAAAACATTTATTTTGTTTAATCTTTGGAAACTGTTACTATCATCCTCATTTAAGAAGAGATAACGGAAGCAAGAAAGGTTAAAGGATATGTCCATGGTCACACTGATAGTAAGCAACAAAGTCACCAGGAAACCTTCAGGATGAATTTCGTGGGGGTCATGTTGTGGAATGCTCATAAAAGTAAATTTTTTTATCAGTGGAAAGCCAGGTTTTCTGTGTGTATTTGTGTTGGAGGGTGATAAAAGAGATGAGGGAGGAAAATAAAAATGATTGAGAAAAAAGAACTTTACAGTACTTTTGAGAAGATGAATAACATGGTACAAATGTTTAGAAAAGGATCTAGATTGACTTCTATTTCTTGCAACGTGAAGAACTGACACTGCTCCTTAAAACAACTAAAACTATTGGTTTAAAAAAAAGACATTAAATAATCTTAAATGCAGTAACGAATTGGTGAGAAAGGGAGGAAAGCGTAATTGAGTTTGGAAGCCAAAAAACTAACCAATCAGTAAAGTTTGTTGCAGCCTTGACAACATTTGATGAACCTATTGAATTTTGTATCAGTGAAATTCTAGATGAACCACCAGAAAATTGTCCTGAGTGAAAAAAGCTAATCCAAATAGTTGACATACTATATTATTCTATTGATATAACATTTTTGAAATTGCAAAATTATAGAAGTGGCAAACAGATTAGTAGATTAGCTTTTTATGGAGTTTCATGGTTTAGGTATGGTTATAGGATTAAAAGAGAGGTATGCTGGTTAGAAAAGAGCAAGAGGGATCCTTGTGATGATTAATTGTTCTGTATTTTGACTCTGGTGGTGGATACATGAACCTAGACATGTGATAAAATTGCACAGAATTAAACACACATACACATATACACACATTCAAATGAGGACTGATAAAACTGGAGAAATCTAAAAAGGTCAGTGGATTTAATAATGTCAGTAATCTGGTTTTGATATTGTATTATAGTTTTGCAAGATGTTACCACTGGGGAAATGGTAAAAAGTACACAGAAGGTCTCTCTTATTACATCTTACAATTGCATGTGAATCTACATTATTATTTTATGTCAACTGAACTGTAGCTCAATAAAGCTGTGAAAAAAGCATTAGGTTCAGAAACAGATCTATAAAATAATGGTTTGTAGTCAATAACTCAATCTCTGAAAGCAGTAAACAATATTTAATACAAAAGTCAACTGATTCTACAATTCTAAGTAAAAGCTGTTAAACAGTTGTAAAGTTCATAATGATAAAATAACCTTCCTGTATTTGTAGTGATGTGCTGATGCATTTCCTTCCTTTTTTTGGTTTTACTATTTCCTTCCTTTCACTTCTTTGTCTTTTGTTGATTTCTTTTTTTCTATGTCCAAAACCTGAGTCATACTCATGTACATTCACTATTAACCAATTAAAATATAAATGAATATATTTTCAGATAGTAGGACACAATATTAATTAGAAAAGTAATAGTTGTATTTGCTGTTATTTACCACTTCAACTTTGAGTTTCCGCTGTAAGCCAAGGCAAAATAAGAGGGAAGAGAGTTTCAGTTTATTCTATAGAAGAATTAAAGAAAATACACATACTTTTCCAGACGAGGCAATTTTTTGGCAGCAGTGGCTTTTTATCAGCCATTTATTTTGGAAATACTTATATAAAGCATTTTGAGCAGTATAATAAGCAAAATATTTGAGTGCAGGTCTGGAAATGTTTTTTAAATTAAAGTTTCTTTCTAGCTGCCCTCTGAAAAAGATTAGGGCACATCATTAAATAATAATTCAGTAATCATTGCTGTGGATTCAGAGATGATAATGATCAAAATGCAATGTTTTTGAGTAACCTTCTGTACAAATTATGCTTAAGACTTATGGAATGTATCAATTGTGTCGGCTATCAGACATTCCAAGCAAGGTTTGATCGAAGGCTAGATTTATATAAAGACATGACTGAATTCATTGAGAGTTTACATTAAGTTCAATATTTTATGCTGTAATTAAAGAGAAGTATACAAGATACAGATACCAGGCAGGCAAGTGGCAGGGTTAACATTCCTATTATGACAATTCAGATCACTACTTCAATAGAGAAAGGAGCTGCAGTAGTTGGTAAGGTAGTAATCAACATTTTATTAAGGGTTTGATTATTTTTATGTGAGATTTGTAGGTAGAAAATGGCATAATTTGGTTAGGGCAGTAATAAAAATAAGTATGTAGACAGAAAATGTTGATGAATATTAACAAAACTTTTTAAGTAAGTAGAATGTGTACTTTCTCTTTGCAATACTTACTGTTTTCACAGTAACCTGTGAAGAGGAGCTTCAGGCATATATGTTATGTTGACTCTTTTAGAATATTTTATTTGGGCAAAATAAGCTTAAGATAAAATAAGATACTTGTTTTATTTAGTTTATTTCAATTAATATGGTTTGATTGTTGAAATAGGTGACTTTTTAAAGTAATAACCACAATTTTATATTAATGGGTAACATCTTGCAAAATTATTATACCATGACTATTCATTTTAATTTAAAATTTGATTATGCAATATACCCTTTTTATCTTTTTATTGAGGTAAAATTTACATAACATGAAATTAACATTTTAAAATGTATAATTCAGTGGCATTAAGTACATTTAAAATGTTATGTGATCATCACCTCTATCAAAATATTTTCATTAGTACAGAAGAGCCTATTCTCTCTCCCCAACCCCTGGCAGTTACCCATCTGTTTCTGTCTGTCTCGTATATGTTTCTCTAGCTGGATATTTTATATAAAGGCTATCATACAATATCTGATCCTTTATGTCTAGCTTCTTTTTCTCAGCATACTGTTTTTGAGATTGAATCATGTTGTAATATATACTTCATTTTTTATGGCTGAATAATAATTATATTGCAAGATATACTGCTTTTGTTTACCCATTTATTGGTTGTTGGACATTTGAGTTGTTTCCACCTTCTGGCTATTGTAACAAGTGCTACTATAAACATTAGTGCACAAGATTGCCTTTGAATTATTGTTTTTTATTTTTTTGTATATACCTAATAATAGAACTTCTGAGTAATGTTATAGTTACATTTTTAAAGTTTTGAGGAACTGCTAAACTGTTTTTCACAGCAGCTGCACCTTTTTGCATCCCTACCAGCATGTACAATGGTTTGAGTTGTTCTGTATCCTCTCCAACAGTTGTTATTTTCTGTTTTTCAGTTAATAGCCATCCTGCAGGGTGTGAAGTGCTACCTAACTATGGTTTTGATTTATATCACCCTAATGGCTAAAGACATTGACCATTATTCATGTGATTGTTGGTTATTCAGATATCTTCTTTGGACAAACACCTACTTTTGTCTTCTGTTCATTCTTCATCTGAGCTCTTATTTTCTTTCTCTTTGTTGTTGAGTTGTAAAAGTTCCTTATATATTCTGAATAGTGGAGCCTAATCAAATACATGATTTACAAATATAGTCTTTCATACCATGTGTTGTCATTCCACTTTCTTGATAGTATCCTTTAATGCACAAAATGTGTTTTTATTAATTGAATCCAATTATTTATTTTCTTGTTTTCTTGCTTATGTTTTTGATTTTATGTCTAAGAAACAATTGTCCAAGCCAAGATCAAGAAGATTTTTCCCTTGGCTTTTTTCTAAGAGTTTATACTCTTCTATTTTTACTTAAATATTTTCTCTATCTAAATTTATTTTTGCAATTTTGTAGTACCCCAAAATTTAGTTTTGTGTACCTGATGCACAGTCAGCCAAACTCTTGACACATCAGTGCTTAGGTACAGAGAAGAAAGGTTTATTCAGTTTGGTCAAAGTGAGAGGGCAGAAGAGAACTCTCAAATTGCACATCCCTTAGAGCATAACTAGGGGCCTTTATAAGTAAGATAAAAGATGTAGGAGGTGAGATTCCCTCAATGACACAAAGATATTTGTGTCCCTGGATAAATCAAACTAGAGGCCATCAAGGAAGTCTGCATGACCTAGGAGTCATTGCTCTTTAAGAGAAAAACAAGTTCATTAATATTGCGGGCAGTCCTTGGGGGTTAGGATATGAAATTAATCAATTACTAGTTACTACCCTCTACCAAAATGAGTATGTACAAGCAAGCATGTATGGAGAAAGAAAAGGACAAAGAGAAAGAAAATAAGTAAAACAAACGTTTTATGATTTTTATAATATAGGCTCAATTATAGCATTTAGAATATTTTTAATTCTTATGGAACTTAGATTTAATATATTGTCACATTTTTTTCTTGCTGAATTAACTAATATCTGTCATATATTTGTTTACCTTACATTGTACAAAGGTCTTTTTTTAAAAGAGAAGAGCAGAGGGTAATATTTATACTGGTGAACCATTCAGCTATTTGTGACCCAGTCTTATTTTGACCTAAGAAATATTGAAGTCCTAAGACCTATTTTTATGTTATCACAACCCTCCCTTCCCTTCTCAAAATACTTATTAATGCCAGTTTATGGTCTACAACCTGACTGTGTGGTCTTGGTGGTATATTTTGTTTGCCCCTCCATATTCACTTTCCACCCTTCTCTCTGTTTTAAAGCTTAAGAACAGGCTTGTTAATCTTCTGGGTTCAGGTTGAGCTTAATCAATTTTGAGTCCAGGTAGAAGACCAGAGAGTGGGAGAAGTAGAGCTGGGCTATTCATTTCTACTGATTTCTTGCTGCAAGTTGATGGGCTCATTGCATGTGTGCAAGCTTCTTGTCAAGCAATGCCCTCCACACAAGTGTCTCTCTCTTTCTCTATTTCTTTTTTTTTTTTTTGAGACAGAGTCTCCCTCTGTCACCCAGGATGGAGTGCAATGGCGCGATCTCGCCACACTGCAACCTCTGCCTCCTGGGTTCAAGGCATTCTCCTGCCTCAGCCTCCCAAGTAGCTGGGACTACAAGCATGCACCATCAGGCCAAGCTAATTTTTATATTTTTAGTAGAGACAGGGTTTCACCATGTTGGCCAGGCTGGTCTCGAACTACTGACCTCAATGATCTGCCCCCGTTGGCCTCCCAAATTTCTAGGATTACAGGCATGAGCCACCTTGGCCGGCCCTCTTTCTTTATTTCACCACACCCTTTGTTTTGATAATTGTGCTCTTTCTGACCCCTCCAGGACCAGGTGCACTATTGGTGGCTCCCAGTTGTCACTGTAACTTGTCACGTGCCCAGTCTGAGCTTCTCATAATACTATGCTCAGCATATAGGTTGGCATAGTGTCTGTGACAAATAGAGGCAATTAAAATAGAAAAAATAACCCCCCCACAAAAAAACCCCACATCACTATTAACAAAATAGGTATGTTAAAAAACATGACGAAAATTTGTCGTGTTACCTGCTTTAAAATATATAGGAAAATAAAAGATAGCATCCAGGGTGCATGCAAGTGAATCTGCTTTAGAAATTTATATTAGGAATAAAAAAATCCAATTCAGGAAAAGATTTGCACTTATACCATTATTTCCAATATTTTTTAACATATGAACTATTTAAATACCCCCAAATCAGAGTGTACTTGTTAGTTATTGTGACATAACAAAAGCTGTATATTGATGTCTGCCCCTGGTTCCTGGCACAGAACTTCTAAAGGCCTTGTAACTTATTAAGTGTTATAAATGATAGGAGCATCTTGTTGGTAGTCTCAGTCACCAGTTCAGGACATAAGGGCTTCTAAGACGCTTTGAATCCCAGGAAAGATGAGTATCTTTTTGTATACTAATGAGATAACTAGTGGCATGTGTCTCTAGATAGCTTTAGGATGGGGACTGGTAGCCACAAAGACCAAGGGATGATTAGAAAGTTGAAACTGTGAGCCCAGCTACCTGAATCTGGAAAGGAGAGTGGGGCTAGAGATTGAGATAATCATGGATAACCAATGATTTCATTAATCATGCCTAAGTAATAGAGTCTCCACAGAAACCTTGAACAACAAGATCTGGGGTGTTTCAGGTTGGAACTTCCCAACTCCATAGAGGCAGAGCTCCTGTCTTTGTGTTCAAGGCTCTGGGAGCCCTCCCTTTGCATCAGCGTGCCCTGGATGTGAGGCATAGAGTCAAATAAAATTATTTTGGAGCTTTGTGATTTAATGACTGCCTTGCTGGGTTTTGGAGTTGCATGGGACCTGAAGCCCCTTGGTTTTGGCCAATTTATCCCATTTGGAACTTGTGTATTTACCCAATGACTGTACTTCCATTGTATCTAGGAAGTAACTAACTTGTTTTTGATTTTACTGGCTTATAGGTAGAAGGGACTTGCCTTGTCTCAGATGAGACCTTGGACTTGGACTTTTGGGTTAATGCTGGAAGGAGTTAAGACTTTGAGGGACTGTTGGAGGGAATGTTTGTGTTTTGAAATGTGAGGACATGATATTTGGGAGGGACCAGGGGTGGAATGATATGGTTAGGCTTCATGTCCCCACTCAAATCTCATCTTGGGTTGTAGTCCCCAGGTGTTTAGGGAAAGACCTGGTGGGAAGTGATTGGATTATGGGGGTGGTTTTCCCCATGCTGTTCTCATGATAGTGAGTGAATTCTCACAAGATCTGATGGTTTTATAAATGGTAGTTTTCCCTGTGCTGACACATGCTGTCTCTAACCTGCTGCCGTGTAAGACATGCCTGCTTCCACTTTCGTCATGACTGTAAGTCTCCTGAGGCATCACTCTCCATGCAGAACTGTGAGTCTATTAAACCTTTTTCCTTTATAAATTACCCCATCTTGGGCAGTTCTTTATAGCAGTATGAAAATGAACTAATATCTTGTATAAAAAAATAATAAATGAAAGCAAAATGTTTCACAGATCTGTGAGCAATTATAGCAAATTGTCAAACTTGAAGATGGGATTGTGGGAATCCCTAATTTATAACTAATTTAGACAGAATTGTGTGTAACCTGGGGACCCAAGGCTTCCAACTGGCCTTTGAAGTGGGGAAAGTCTTGTGGGACAGAGCCATTAACTTGTGGGATCCGTTGCTAACTCCAGGTAGATAGATCCAGCATTGAATTACATTGTCGGACACCTAGTTGGTGTCTATAGAGAATTGGAAAATTGCTTGCTGTGAAAAACATAGACATATTTGGCATCAAAAGAGTTATGAGTAGAGAAACATAGTTTTTCCATTAGTTATGTGTATCTGTATGATAAAATACTGGATCAATGCGCATAAGAATCTCAGCTCCAACACTCAGTAGTCACATTGTTTTAACAGACTACTTGACAGTCCTCAAATCTAAGGATAAATTATTATTCTTACCTTGTACAGATTAAATAAGTTATTGCATGTCAGTCACGCATGATTTCACACACAGGCTGGCACATGCAAAGCAAATAATAAATATTAGGTGTCATTATTCATCTCTTTCCATTAAAACTTGGTTTTACTACCTTGGTTTTTTATCAGAGATTTGTATAAGAATCACTTGTTAAACAAATGAAGGGCCTCTGATTTAGTAGTTGTGTGGAAATCAAGGTACAACGTGTTATCCAATCTCTACAGAAAATAATAATATTTATTCCTTTGTAAGATTTGTTTTTTATATAATGAAATACTTAAAACATATTGTAAATAAAATCAATTATAGCAGTATTGTTTCATTGCATTTTAGACTATAGATTTATCAATAAGCCTTGAAGATTGACATTACAAATTTGGGCGTCATTTTGTTATAAGTAAATTCCAAACAAACAGAGGAAAAATGTGGTTTTACCAGTGGCGGGTGCCTGTAATCCCAGTAGCTCGGGAGGCTGAGGCAGGAGAATCGCTTGAACCTGGGAGGCAGAGGTTGCAGTGAGCCGAAATTGCACCACTGCACTCCAGTCTGGGCGACAGAGTGAGACTCCTTCTCAAAAAAATAAATAAATAAATAAAAATAAAATAAAGAAGAAATAAAGAAAAGTAACATAAGCAAATGGCTAGGGAATTATTAAGTAATAACATATCGATTTTAACATTCATCATTACAGAAACTCCTAGAGCTAATAAAATAAAAAATCAGAGAATCTCAGTTCTGCAAAAATATCATGACGTTATGCTAGTTCTGAAGTCTTTAGTGTTCTTGAAATTAAATCTGGTTTGAGTATTTCTTTCAGTCACTTTCATAGCTATTTTGTAAAGAGACAACTGATTGTCGTGTACACATTTACCGTTTAGAAAAACAGAAACTGAAGCTCTTCAACTTAATCTATTTGAACAAATTCCCTTTGCCTTCTTTGTGAAAATAACAAATTAGTAGCAATATCAGAACAACCAGAAGAAAAATAAAACTTACTGCTAATCAACACATTTTGTTTCCCTTTTCACAAAAAAATTTGCCTACTGATTTTCCTCTTTGTTTTGAATTACATTATATTTTTGAACTGGTTAATTAATGTACTTAAGTAATATGCATTTAATGCCTGCTATGTACAAAGGGTTATCAGGATAAAAGGAGGAGATAGATATCCTTTCTGCAAGGATTTTTTCTAAGAGAAGACAAAATATGTTAAAATGTTTCTTTAAAAGTATAATATTATTTGTAGGCTCTGGTTCCTACCCCAAAATATATATGTTAGTAAAGATCCTTTGCTAACAGGAGGACCGGATATAGAGAAAGAACAAAAGACACTGAGGGCCCCAAATGAAAGCCTCCATTACAAGAGTAGATTACAAGAGTATTTCTTACTACTAAAGACAAAGACCATGAAAGATATAGATGCTTCATGGGTGAAACACCAGTCCAGAGAAGGTATACTTGTACCTAAGGTGGATACTTGAAGAAAAAGTGTCTATTGGGGATTTTTTAGAGTCCTTGTTTGTTTGCTTGTTTTAGTTTAGTTTGTTTTGTTTTAAACTGTTATTTAATCAATTTCCGTCACACTACAAAACTTTAGTAATATTTTTATGTTTCCCAAATTGCTTGTGGAGGATAATTGATTGTCTTCGCCTCGATTGTCTTTGCCTCAAGAGTTTGTATTTAATACAGTTTCAGAGATACAGAAGGGAAATACATGACAGTCAAATGTGAGTTTACTAGACTAGACCTCTGCTTATTCCTAGCTTTATTCTGCGTAGCCAAAGATACTTCTTCCTCTCAGCCAAAATATTGCCATGCTTCCTTACTACTCAGAGACCAGGGGCAGGGACTTTTTCCCCAAAGAGAAGAGGATCTTTTTTATTTCCTGCCTACTCTCAGCCATGAAAAACAGTCTTGATATTTAATTACATATTACATTATTCTGAGGTATAGGCATATAAGTATACCAAAACAATTAGTAATGTTTTAAACAACTTTTTAAAACAATTTGGTTTATTTCATCTTATTCATGATTACCTTGTATATAAACCTGAAAATTTTAATTAAATAACTTTTTTGCCTGAACAATGTATCCATAAAACAGTAATAAAAAAATAACTAAACTCTTAAATTCACTGATAACCTGTTTGCTAATTTTTCGACATTCTTTCATATGATCAAAAGAAACCTATAATGCATTTTATTAACCCTGAAAGTTGAGGTGAGAAAGGAAAGACTTGTGTGGACAGAAACTATTTTTACTCAACTTTAAGTTTATGCCCTTAAAATAAAATATGTAACAATGAAAATAAATAATTATGTTTTTAAGAAAAATAATTAGCCATGAAGTTCTATCTGAAAAATGTTTTATTGACTTCTCTTATTACTATAGGTCCAAGTCCCTAAAGAGCCCAGAGAGATGCCAGTAATTAAGTACTAGCCAGGATTTCTAAGGTTTTCATTCTTCACCCCTCTTGGATTTGTGCTAGAGTTTGGAGTGTCAACTTGGGAGCTGGTATTAACTTGTCACCACAGATTATTCAACATTTGAATAAAATGTTGGATTAAACTTACTTATATTGAAATCAAAGAAATATCAACACCAAGGTGGATGCGTCTGCATAGGAGTAGATCAGGCCACAACATATTTTTATGTCTGACTTAAAAAAATCATCCCTTTTTCTTGCAGAACACAGATTCAATTCACTGAATTGACTGATGATAAGAAAAGAATGACCCTCAAAGAATTAAAATTATGCATTTTATATCTAGATATGAAGACTAAAAACAAAGTTCAATATCTCCTTTTACTTGCAATTGGTGTGACCCAAGTTATTGTTATTTTCATATTTAAGGTAACATAATGGGAGATGAGGATGTCTTCTATGTGGAGAAGTAGGGAAAACATAGGTCAAGGATGACAGCTAAATTTTACATTCAAATAGATTGTGTATCATTGTGTACATTCAAATAGGTTGTGTATCATTGAATTATAAATAATATTAAAGTCCAAGATTTTGCTGCAGAAAATTTAGAGTTCACTTTCTGACACATTTAAATTCTGAGCTGAAATGTCAAATTATCAGTGGAGTATGTGAGTCTGCAGGTCAAGGGAGAATTTTTCTGGAGATGTAAATTTCTGATGTTTTTGTTCATGACTGCTATTAAACTCTAAATCTATTTTGCGTCTCCTAGAGATAAAAGTATAGAGTGAGAAAAGAGCTCCTTTTTGAAAATATGAGTAATTTCCATCATTTGACAGATGGAAAAAAATTAAGCTTGCAGAGGAAACTGAAAAAAACAAGAATGTTGTGTCATAAAAACGCAAGGAAAGAGAATGTACAAAATATTTGGAAGTGATCAAAATGGTTAAGTACTGCTATGAGGTGAAGTTAGGAGAGGATTAACACATTTTCATTAACCTAGGAACTTAGAGATCATTCATTATCTTGGATATAAAGGAAATTGTCAATGTCATAGAGACAAAAGCTAGGTTAGAATGGATTGGAGAGTTAGTTGGGCCTGATTATGCTGGGATTCAGAAACCAATACCTAAAAATATGGCATTTGACTGCTGAACTGAAGAAAAATCTCCATTTCTTTTGACACCCGCATTATCTCTCCCAAAGGAGCTGAAGTTCCTTTATCTGCCTAAGATCCAGACCCAACATGGAGAACAATAGTTTTCTTATTCTCCCTGTAAGACCAAAAATGTAACCACACCTCAACAGACCCTTTTTAAAGATAATTACCTTCTCATTGTTTAAATTATATAAATAATGTATTATGTAAATTCCAAAGAGAACTATTTACAAGTTCCCTGTTCCAGTCATTCTCCCCAGCAGTCATGTGTTGCCTCTCAATAGAAGTCCTCTTCTCACCCTCCCTATTTTACCAGGAACCAAGTCCCCATTATTTCAGTAACCTCAAGGTAGTATATAAGCTCCTGTAACTCACTGGGAAGTCAGGTCTTCATTCTGAAGGCTCTAGTGTGTATATATTAAATATATTTGTATGCCTTTTCTCCTGTTAGTCTGCCTCATGTCAGTGATTTTCAGCAAACCCTTAGAGAGCCAAGACCCCTGACCCACAGTTTTGGCAAAGTAAGCGGGATCCCCAAAGCCACTCTGCTTTTCTCTAAACCACAGTGAAGAGCAACCAGGAAACTGACAACCAAGAAAAGGCATAAGAACTTCTTACCAGTTAGGCTGCCGGGCTCAAATCTCTGTGCAATAAGGCTGATTATATAATAAAAATCACTCTTTTGCCTCAAGGTTATAAATAATGGGAAAAAACGATTTATGTGACTAGTCTTAGAGTATAGAGACCCTAATATGCTTCTGGTACTTTGTGATGTGAATATTCGTATTGTTTGACCCCTTTCCTCACAGAAATAGCTTGTTGTTGTTTTTGTCTTTGTCTTTCCATGTTGTTCTGTCATAAAGAGGGGTACTGTAGAGTAGAACATGGGCCTAGAACCCTTATAAGACTGCTGTTAGGGGCAGCCCAGCTGACTAATCAGTTTCGCACCTCTGACTAGATGAGCATCAGTTAAGACAAACTTTGCTGTGGGTATTTGCAATACAAACCAAATGAGTTTTCCCTCTCATCTTGTTTTATGCCCTGGGGACCTTGACTTGTGGCTATGTGGAGGTAACTCGCTTTTGGTTTCCACCATCTGGAGGGTGTGATATTTTGGGTCATGTCAGGTGGCCAGTCTGAAAAGATTGGGAGTGTGAGACAGGTTGTTTTTTTTGTTTGTTTTCTTGAGAAAGAGTCTTGCTCTTGTCACCCAGGCTGGAGTACAATGGCATGATCTCAGCTCACTGCAACCTCCACTTCCTGGGTTCAAGCGATTCTCCTGCCTCAGCCTCCTGAGTAACTGGGATTACAGGTTCCCACAACAACACCCGGCTATTTTTTTTTTTTTTTTACTTTTTTTTTTTTTTTTAGTACAGATGGGATTTCACCATGTTGGCCAGGCTGGTCTCGAACTCCTGACCTCAGGTGATCCGCCCGCCTCGGCCTCCCAAAGTGCTGAGATTATAGACATGTGAGCTACCACGCCTGGCAAGACATGTAAGTTTTTAAGGAGCACATTTTTCATTCCAAACGTGTCAAGTTCTTAGAGTTTTATCTTAGAAGGTCTCATACTTACAGGAATTTTTGTGATCTTTTGCTATATTAAGTTTATTTCTGGGAATGAATTTTTCAGGGTCGTAGGAACTGCCTCCACTATGTCCTCTCCAAGAATACCTCTTGCTTATAAGCTAAAAACCTGGACAATTACCACCTGGGCTTAATGTGAAGAGGCTTTTGGATTCAGTCACTACTGGAATTTAGTAAACCATTGAAAATTCTACCTGTCAATGGCCAAAAGATAGATACTTCTAATTTAAAAAGATTTTAGAGACCTCTTATTCTAAAAAAAAGATGGACAGTTTCAATTAAAAGAAGGATACATAATAGTATCATGGCTATCTTTGCGAATTCTCTTGACTAAATCAACAAGCAAAAATCTGCCCTAAAAAAAAGTTAAAATCCTTTGCAAACTCAAAATGCCTATTCAGATTCCTTCTGGGAAGAGCAATGGAGTCTGCTCCAGTAGCTAACGTTCTGCTGTTTTACCACAGCAACCTGGCATTCATTCCCAGTCAGGGAGCAAATCCTTTTTGGTAGATATTTGTGTGACTTTGCCATTTATTGATTCCTTTCCCTACCATACACAGCTTTTGAGTTCCTATCTCCTGTCTGTGGGGCATACGGGGCTTTGTTCTTTATATATAGCGGTCAGCTGAGAAGCTGAAGCTTTGGAGAACATGGGTGAACAGAAATGTAGGTTGTGACATGGGATATTTCTAGGCCACTTTGCCAGCCGGGTACCTCTGGCCAGCGACTCCTCTGACCAGGCCTTGATTGGGCCTAGGTTCACTGCAGGAGATGCCCAGTCCACTCAGCCCACGAGGCTGTGCCTGACCGACACTCCAGTGCGGATCCTGTGGCCGTTGTGATTATGCGCTCAGCCCCGGCAGGAGAGGGTGTGTGAGCAAGAAATGCGGGGTCCACCGGCCCTTCCAAGCACTGGCACAGGAACGGGCTCTGTGCAAGGCTTGCAGCTGGATATTTTAAAGGCATAAACTGCTTCTATGATATTTTTGATAATTGTTTTGTTAGTAGTGGCAAATCTGTATGGATCTGCAGCAACTGGAATCTTCCGTCCTCAGAGGAAGTGATTCATCCAAGGGGCATAAGGCAGTGAGAGACCAAAGCAAGATTTAGAGTAGGAGTGAAAGTTTACTAGAAAGTTTTGGAGCAGGGATGAAATGACGTAAACTATACTCAGAAGGGGGTCAAGTGGGCCACTTGAGAGATTCAAGTGCCCGGTTTGAACTTTGATTTGGGGTTTTATTTGCTGGCATGCTGCCAGGGTTTTGCATTTCTTCTCCCTTGATGTTTTGTTGGGGAAGGCTGCCCCCATGGGCAGTGGCCTGTCAGCACTTAGGAGGGGTGGCATGTGCAGTGTGTTCACAGAAGTTGTGCACGTGCTCATTTAAGGCATTTTAATCTTACCAGTCAAGAGTTCCCAGAAGAATGTCATATACCAGTTAAACTTTGTCATTTTGCCTTTTAGTACTCATGCTTGAGTACATCACCCAACTCCTGAGATCTTACTGGGAAATTACTCATTGTAAGCTTCAAATGTTTTCTACCTACTGGGAGACGGCCTTTCATGGCAGCAGCTGTGACTAATGATTATTTTAGCGAGACGGTTTAACAACCACCTGATCATCACCTGATGGTGGGGGTTGAGGAAGTTCTTTCCTGCCCTGCTTATGTCTGCCTAAATACCTACACCAACACTTTGGCTTGTATGTCTTATAGCCATTAGATCCTAGGCTCTAAACAAATAGCCTTGGCCCACCTCTGCCTCTTGCCTTTCCTGGGAAGGATCGGTATTTCCACAGCTCTGTCCTTTGTCCTGGGCTCTGCATCTGAACACATAATTAAAATGGTTTATTTTGTAAGTTTTTCAGTAAAGATAAGGGTTACTAAGAACTGACTCTGGAACTAATATATGTGATTAAAACTACCAGATATAAGAGAAACAATTCTGTATGCAAAATGCATAAGAAAAATAGAATTAGTTTAGCAAAAATGTTATAAAAATGCATGAGAATGTGGTTTTTGCTAAAGGAAAAATAATTTTGCATAGTGTAGAGTTTTGTTTGTTTTGTTTTTAATTGAAAGTGAAAAGAATTATAGATAAAACTGAGTGGATACAGAAAGTTGGAAAAGAGAATTTAAAAAATTATGAAAGTTTATAAAAGGCTTATGGAAATAATAACTTATGGCAAAACTGATTAAAAATTAAAAAGTTTTGCTTACAGAAATTAGCTTTAACATTAATAGTACACTGATACAAAGGTAAAATTTTGTGTTTGCTTTTGAATAAGATTCACATGTAATACTAATAAAAAGTTAATATAAGATTTTTATTTACCTTTTGAGTAAATTACAACATAAAAAGAGGGAGGAGAGACATTCAGCTGACCTCGTGCTATCTTTATTCGATCTTATTTTTTGAAGAATTGAATTTCCTGTCTATCAAAAAGTTAAAATTCTGCTTATTTAAATCATTGAATTAGCAGTTTGACGAAGTGAATGACTTACGTTACAGTGATCTGTAATTCTGTTTCATGATGTCAAGTGTTTTAAACATTTGATATTTGACGAACTTTCCAAAATCCAAATTTCAAGTTAAAAATAAAATATTTTGATCTCAAACTAATTTTTTGGATATTAGGGCACCTGTAGTCCAAGAGAGACATATTCTGCTTATTTGATATGTTATAATCATACAGGAAACATTGTCAAATATGAAAGGATGTTTAACTTTCTTTGGGTTATATTTAAATGTGTTATAAATATGTTATATTAATCCATTCTCACTCTGCTATAAAGGACTACCTGAGACTGAGTAAGTTATGAAGAAAAGAGGTTTTATTGACTCACAGTTCCACAGGCTGTAGAGGAAGCATGGCTGAGAGGCCTCAGAAAACTTATCAATGGCAGAAGTCATAGGCGCACACACACATCTTACCCTGGTGGAGCAGGGGAGATGGAGAGAGAGACAGAGAGAGAGACGCACACACACACACACACAGAGCATGCATGAAGGGGCAAGTGCTACACACTTTCAAGCAACCAGATCTTATAAGAACTCTTTATCATGAGAGCAGCAAAAAGAAAGTTTGATACTTTCAGAAAAGTGACACTTCTTCCTTACCACAGGTCAGGAACCTGTAAAGGAACTGCATAGACAGAGTATGAAGCCAGTCTTTTCAAAGAGTTTTATTGGTCTTATACAGTTAACCTCTATTTATCAAAGCAGTTTGCTCATATCTAAAAATGAGCATGATTCAATCACCTCCCATCAGGCTCATTTTTCAAAACATAGGAATTACAATTTAATGTGCAATCTTGGTGGGACATAAAGCCAAACCATATTATATGTGTTTCAAAATTGTATGAGATGCCTATAATTCTCTTTTATCTTAGTATATGTTATCAGTAATAATGACCATTATGCTGAATTGTTGTATGTCACAGAAATAACCGAATTTCCTTGTCAATTGTGTGTTTATCTACGGCTGTCCTAAGACTTTTGCAATCCTTAGACAATTATTGTTTTACTGTGATGCTTCTCAAAAAGCAGTTTGCTATCAGCTGAAGTCTAAAACTTGATTTTTTAGGGAAGTTCATGGAAAGAACTCTGACAGGTGCTGTTGAATGCAGCTTTCTGAAAACCTTGGAGATTGTGTTATTGGAATAGAGAAAAAACTTTCAGGAAGCTAATTGGACAGCTAATGTGCCCATGAGGTTTGTTGACCCCAGACAGGAATTAATTGCATGGACTAAACTGATAGAGCACTGAAATAATTTCTTTTAACTTTTTTGTTTGAAGTCTTGGTGTTTTTTTGGTTTTATTTTTTAGATTTAACAAAAGGTTGTTTTTATTATTATTATTGATCTATTTCTAGCTTTCAACCATTGAGTAAAGTATACAATTTTGAACAAAATTTGAACCACATTTCTTCTCTCAACTTGATTTCTCCAGAATTTGGGAACTATTTGTCAGTATGCTTAATTTATTACAATGTAGTTATTCACATAAGTTCAATAAGAGCCTATTTTCCTTTGTAGCAGGACACAATTGGAGACACTGGTTACCTTATCAAGGCTTTTTGACTGGAATAGGATATTGTTAGATATGAGCAGACTGCTTTGAGAAATAGAGGTTAACTTTATAGAGCCAATAAAGGCTGCTTGGAAAGACTGGCTTCATACCCTGCCTATGCAGTTCCTTTACAGGTTCCTGACATGTGGTAAGTAAAGAATGTCTCTTTTCTGATAGGCCCAGGAAAGTCAAGTTACTTTGAGACATTGAGAAGAGTAGAAGTCACCAATTCATACAGGTATGTGCAGGCACAGATAATTCCTTGGCTGGGATCTAAAGGCTTTTAAAAGTTTATTCTGAGATTCCTTATGAAAAAGTTCTAGCAGAGCCAATTTTAAAACAGCCTAAATGGCCAATAATTGTTCTTGCTGTACTTCATGCAAATGAATAGGCCAAGTATATTAAGACTAAAATATTTTGCAAATAAATTGGTCCTAATAAAATTTCTTGTTGGTTTTGCTGTTTTTTTTTTCTTTATGTATTTTTAGGGGCAGGGAGGAAGGACATCCTTAAACATACTCATTTTCCAATAGCAAAAATTCAAGTATAAGAATTAGGTAAAATGGAAGAGGGAAAAAGAGGAAAATCTAGGGTGTAAGAATCTAAAGAGGTAGAGAGAATGAAAGTTAAATCATAGGTAGAGGAACTGGCTTTAAATTGGACAAGGAGCACAATTCCTATTCTATCAGTAAGGAGGGAGATTTGAGTGGGTTAAGATTATTCTCCACCACAGATTCAGCCCCAGTCGGGTTTCAAAACCAATTATGAGTGAGGTAGTAATGCTGTAAAGCAGAAGCAGCTTCATTGTTTCGACCATGTAGGAGTGTTCAAGAACATTACCTCATTTTGCTCTTTTTTTCCTTTTTCCCTATCTTTATTTCTCTTCCTTCCATGTGAATTTCAAACACAGTGAATGAATTATCATGGATTTTGATTATTTCTTTTTAAAGACATGCTCATCTTTTACTTGTACTTTCAAGCTAAATGCTTACATATCATGGAGGATTGTTTCCAGCATCTTAATTCATATTTTTAGAGCTTTTATCCCCCTTACTTGAACCTACATTTATAAAAATGATTCACAATTTCTTATGATAGAATTATGAATTTCTCTGTTTTCCACCTGCATCCAAAACTCCAGAGATACCTTCCTAAAACATAAACTAAAATGGTTAATGAAACAATGATTAATAACGCACCCAATAGCATGTAGTAGTTATTGTGGTGTCTCAAAATATGACCTTGAATTCTAGCACCAGACACTCTGAGTTTTAATTCTGAATAATTAGTCAACAATATTTGGCAATCTGTTTTTCCTTGTGCCTTAGATTTCTCATTGATAAAATGGGAACAACGGTAGCACTGATCTGCTCAATATGACCTTAATATTTTCCACTGCTTGACTAAACTTTAGACAGGTTTCTTCCTGACTCTAGTTCCCTTATCTCTCTTTTCCACAGAATTTTCTTTCTTTGCTCATTTGAGATAAAAATCGCCCAGCCTCCTGCCAGTTTTACAACTTGGAAATGCTTTTCTCAGGGCCCCTAGTAAAATCTCTTTGAAATGTAATCATCATAAAAAATAGTGCCCCTATATCCTTGTCTTTGTGGGAAGATAGAAACCTAACTTCCATTAATGCCAATTAATAAATACAGATGACCTATTCATATTGACCAATCCCCCAACCTCACTACTTCCTATAGTTTTCCACTAGATCACCCAAGCCCCTAAAATCTCTCCTGTCTTTTGTTCCAGTAGAGTCAAGTTAAATCTATTTTCTCTATTGCAGTAGTCTCGAATAGTCTTCACTGTGTGCTTATTTGTTTCGGACACTTTTTATATTACATACTTTAGAGAATTATTTTGAGAATTAAGTGAGTTAATATATGTAAACTTTTAAATAATGTCTTATATCTAATACTATGTAAGATTTACCTAGAAAAGTGTAATGCTATCTTTACTTATTAACTTCCTCATCATTCTTTCTATATGCGTATTCAAAACAATGTTAAACTAAATTTCTACCATTCTCTAAATATAACTAACTCATTTACACTTGTTTTTACTTTTGTGTGTGTGTGTGTGTGTGTGTGTGTGCATATGTGTGTGTATAATAGATGCCTGACATTCTGCCATTCTTACAAGGCTTTTTTGTTTGAACTTTTTTGTTTGAACTTTTTTGTTTGAACTTTTTTGTTTGAATTATTTTATAATTCATAACTGACTATTTCCTACACAGCAACTGATCCCAACACCCTGATCAAAAGGAACTTTCTATATTGTAGATATTTTTCTCATCACTGAACGGAAATTTGCCACCTAAAACCTAAACAATCCCAGCAAATTTGTGAGTAAATCTCTTTATCTTCAACCATAGAAAGCCTTACTTACTTTCTTAAGGAGGCATTAGTTATATGGAATGTCTTTGTCCAGTTAAGTCGATTACACTCACTAGGCAATGATTTCCATGTAGGCAGGTAAATTATTGCACTTACAGAATGCTTGAGATCTAAAAGGATTTGTTGTATCAATGAGAGCTGGTTAGTTGCAAATTATAACATTATTAAATATAGAGAAATGGTTTGTTTAATTGACCGTTGTTATGTGTAACATGAGTGTGCAATGTTTTGTTACTTTTGTTCATAAAAAATCTTTTCTTTCTTTGTTGTATTTTTTGGTTGAACTGCCCTTTTATTGCTGTTTTCCTATTTACATGTGAGAAATAACAGCTCTGGAAGTGTTGCCACATTAGGTTGTAAGAGTTTTAATACTACAGAGCCATCTGAAGGACACTGTTTTCTCTTGAGGCTAACAATTTTGAAATATTTGTGGAGAAGAAAAAACAACGTTCAGAAAAACTCATTGGCTCAGGCAGTTTTTTTCTGTTTGAATTTCTGTCATCATTGAAAAGTATTAGCTTTACTTCTATTAGTTTTATTGTGAGGAATTTGGCAGAAATAAAGCGATGTGGATAAAGAGATTAGAATCCACCTGATGAAACCATCTGCTAAGAGATATATATTTAAATCTCTAGGATACATTTACTTACAAATTTGCTGGAATTGTTTAGATTTTAGGTGGCAAATTTCCGTTCAGTGATGAGAAAAATATCTACAATATAGAAAGTTCCTTTTGATCAGGGTGTTGGGATCAGTTGCTGTGTAGGAAATAGTCAGTTATGAATTATAAAATAATACCCTGTAGGGTAACGTATGTTGAAACACAATGTATTAGTCCATTCTTGTGCTGCTAATAAAGACGTACCTGAGATGGGGTAATTTATAAAGGAAAGAGGTTTAATTGACTCATGCTACAGCATGGCTTGGGAGGCCGCAGGAAACTTACAGTCATGCCAGAAGGGGAAGCAAACACGTCCTTCTACACATGGTGTCAGAAAGAGATGTGAGTGCTGAGAGAAGGAAGAAGCTCCTTGTAAAATCTGCAGATCTCATGAGGATTCAGTCACTATAATGAGAACAGCACGGTGGAAACCACCCACATGATTCAATATATCCACCTGGTCCCTAAAATTCAAGGTGAAATTTGGGTGGGCACAGCCAAACCATATCACACAGCATCATGTTTTAGAAAGCCTTTGGAACAATACTTGGCATAATAAGAAAAGAAATGAAATCTCTTGCCTCTCTCTGTTCCCTCATTTCCAGCTCTCAACTATGTGCAATATAGTTTCCTTATTTTCCATTAATTTTTTAAAATGATACCAATAAGTATAGAATTGGTAACACCAATGATATTTCCCTGGTTCTCATATTACTTTTTTATTGGTAATGTCACCTTTGTCATATACAAAGTTTCATATAGATTTGGGTCTATTTGGGTCCTCGTTGTGCTCAGTTGTCAATTCTAGTCTTGTTGAAATACTGGTATCTTCTTCATCAAAAATGTCTTGGTAGTTTTAATATTTATTTGACAAATTTTCACAACAGTAAAAAGTGCTGGTAGTATTTTTAATGGAACTAAACTGTCTTGATAATTTTACGAGTATTGATATCTCTATTAAGTCTTCCTAAACAACATTGTATATATCCTTTCATTTTTTTAGATTTTTAAATGCCTTTCAATAATCTTATATTCACAATAATCTTGACACTTGTTTTCTATTTATTTTCAAATGCTTCATATTTTTCATACTTCTGTAAATAGTATATTTTTTAAAATTACATTTGCTATTTCTTGTGGGGCTATATAAGCATGAATATAATTTTTATAGGTTGATTTTATGATCCAACAGCCTTACCAAACTCTTGGTAATACTCATAATTTGTTTGGAAACTCTCTTGAAGATAGGGAGCACCTATTGACAAGTCATTTAAATAAGGAAAACTTTCAAACCATTATTTTTTTCTTCTATTCATCCTAAACTTAATTTTAAAAGAGAACGATGTTTGTCTGTATACATATGAAACATTATATCACATCTTAATTTGTTTGAAATGCACATGACTCTTCAAAGCAAAAATACATAACATTGTTTTATGGTGCTTTTGTATGTAATTGTGTTATATATGCTAACTGAAACAGACAAAAATGGTAAGTGGGGCATACATGGGCCTACATGCTTGTAACATATCTGAAGTTTACAAGAAAATGTATAACTTTAAACAAAATAAACCATAAAAGTATATACCTATCTATTGAAATTGTTAAACTACTGAAATAATGCAAAGAAGTATAGCTAAAAAACATAGATAAACTAGAATTCTAAAACAAAATTTAAATAACACAAGGAATAAAAGAAAGGACAAGAAGAATGTAGGAAAGAAACAAACAGTGGAAGGAGAAATAAACCAAAAAAAAAGCCCTGGGAGACAAATTTAATCATCACTAATTTTATTAAATGAAAAGGGACATCTATCTCTAATTTTATCAGAGATGATCAGAATGGTTATAAAATAATACTCAAATATGTGCTATCTAACAAAGAGACACTATAAAAATAGAAACGCTGAAAGTAAATTAATAGAAAAAGATAATGCAGTAGAAACAATAACCAGAAAATATTTGGAGTACTTATAATAAAATGGGAAAAAAATTAATAGCAAAACAGAGTATTATAAAAATAAATGTTTCAATAATAATAAAAGAATCAATTCTTCAGGAATACATAACAATCATAAACGTCTATGTACCTAATAATCTGCCACAGAATGCATGGGACAAATGTGATAGAATAAAAGACCAAACTAGACAATTTCACAAATTTCTGTGAGAATTTTAACACTACACTCCCAGCAATTGATATACACCTGGATAAAAGTGTGTCTGGAATTTGTTCCTTCCGTCGGGTTCTTGGTCTCGCTGACTTCAAGAATGAAGCCGCAGACCCTTGCAGTGAGTGTTACAGTTCTTAAAGATGGTGTGTCCAGAGTTTGTTCCTTCGGATGTTCAGATGTGTCCAGAGTTTCTTCCTTCTGGTGGGTTCGTGGTCTCACTTGACTTTAGGAGTGAAGCCATAGACCTTCACAGTGAGTGTTACAGCTCTTGAAGGTGGCACGTCCAGAGTTGTTTGTTCCTCACGGTGGGGTCATGGTCTTGCTGACTTCAGGAATGAACCCCAGCTTTTAAAGGTAGTGCGGACCCAAAGAGTAAACAGCAGCAAGATTTATTGTGAAGAGTAAAAGAACAAAGCTTCCACAGCGTGGAAGGCGACCCAAGTGGGTTGCCGCTGCTGGCTCAGGGTGGCCAGCTTTTATTCCCTTATTTGGCCCCACCGATATCCTGCTGATTGGTTCATTTTAAAGAGAGCTGATTGGTCCATTTTACAGAGTGTTGATTGGTCCGTTTTACAGAGTGCTGATTGGTCTGTTTTGACAGAGTGCTGATTGGTGCGTTTACAAACCTTTAGCTAGACACAGAGTGCTGATTGGTGCATTTACAATCCTTTAGTTAGAAAAGTTCTCCAAGTCACCACCTGATCCAGAAACCCAGCCGGCTTCACATCTCAAAAGGACTAAAACCATAGAAAACTTGAGCAACACTGTGATAGTTAATTTTACATGTCAATTTGGCTGGGCTGTGGTGTGCAGATATTTGGTGAAACATTTTTCAGGATTTTTCTGTGACAGTGTTTTTGGAAGAGATTAACATTTAAATCTCTGCACTTTGAATACCTCTATCCAGCCAGTTTAAGACCCATATAGAACAAAAGCAAGGAAGGATTGCTCCACTGAGCAAGGAAGAATTCTACCAGCAGATATACTTGAACTGATACATCCACTCTTTCCTATTCTCCAACCAGACAGCCCACAGTGCAGTTTGGGCTTACTAGCTGTGATAATCATGTGAGCCAGTTCCTTACAATAAATCTTGATGTACATGCACATCCTTTTGATTCTGTTTCTCTAGAGAACCCTGACTATTATAAATACTATCAAATCTTATTACAGAAGACAAATGCATCACACAATTTTGTCCAGTACATGGTATGGTCACCAAGAATGACCATATGCTGCATTAAATAATACAAAACTCTAATCTCAATAAGTTGCACTTAAAAAAACTTTGTAGGTCCAGCCATGGTAGCTCATGCCTGTAAATCCTAGCCTTTTGGGAGGCAGAGGTGGCAGGATCTCTTGAGCCCAGTATTTCACGACTAGCCTGGGCAAAAAAGGGAGAATTCTTCTCTACAAAAAATAAAAATAAAAAAAATTAGGCAGGTGTGGTGGCATGCATCTATAGTTCAGCTATTTGGGAGGCTGATCTGGGAGGATAGCTTGAGCCCAAGAGTTCGAGGCTGTAGTGAGCCATGATTACTGCAGTCTGGGTGATAGTGAGAGATTCCGTTTCAAAAACCGTTACATATATAGAGTATATATAAGTGTGTATATATATATATACTATTTTTAGAACAGTTTTAGGTTTATAGAAAATTTGTGCAAAAAAGTACCTAGATCCCATATACCCCCACCCTCCCTCCACATTTCTTCTATTGTAAACATCTATCTTTCGAGCGGTTCACTACTAAATGAAAGGAGTCCAACTTTAAAGGCCATATACTGTAATTTCAACTGTAAGGTGTTATTAAAAAGGTAAAACTATAGAGATAGGAAAAAGATCAATGATTGCCAGGGGTTCTGGGAAATGTGAAATGGATGAATAGATGAAGTGCAGGGTATTTTTAGGGCAATAGAACTATTCTGTATGATCGCATAATAATGGAGGAATGTCATTATGGAATCACCAAAACCTAAAGAAATGTACAACACAAAGAATGTACCCTAACGCAAACTATGGATTTTAGCTAAGAATAATATATCACGTTTATCAAATGTTTGTAGTATGGATAAGGAGTTGTACTTTTTAAGTAGTTTATTTTATTTTATTTATTTATTTTTATTATACTTTAAGTTTTAGGGTACATATGCACAACATGCAGGTTAGTTACATATGTATACACGTGCCATGTTGGTGTGCTGCACCCAGTAACTCATCATTTAACATTAGGTATATCTCCTAATGCTATCCCTCCCTCATCCCTCTACCCCACAACAGGCCCCGGTGTGTGATGTTCCCCTTCCTGTGTCCATGTGTTCTCATTGTTCAATTCCCACCTATGAATGAGAACATGCGGTGTTTGGTTTTTTGTCCTTGCGATAGTTTGCTGAGAATGATGGTTTCCAGCTTCATCCATGTCCCTACAAAGGACATGAACTCATCACTTTTTATGGCTGCATAGTATTCCATGGTGTATATGTGCCACATTTTCTTAATCCAGTCTATTATTGTTGGACATTTGGGTTGGTTCCAAGTCTTTGCTATTGTGAATAGTGCCGCAATAAATATACGTGTGCATGTGTCTTTATAGCAGCATGATTTATAATCCTTTGGGTATATACCCAGTAATGGAATTGCTGGGTCAAATGGTATTTCTAGTTCTAGATCCCTGAGAAATCACCACACCGACTTCCACAGTGGTTGAACTAGTTTGCAGTCCCACCAACAGTGTAACAGTGTTCCTCTTTCTCCACATCCTCTCCAGCACCTGTTGTTTCCTGACTTTTTAATGATCGCCATTCTAACTGGTGTGAGAAAGTATCTCATTGTGGTTTTGATTTGCATTTCTCTTATGGCCAGTGATGATGAGCATTTTTTCATGTGTCTTTTGACTGCATAAATGTCTTCTTTTGAGAAGTGTCTGTTCATATCCTTCACCCACTTTTTGATGGGGTTGTTTGTTTTTTTCTTGTAAATTTGTTTGAGTTCTTTGTAGATTCTGGATATTATCCGTTTGTCAGATGAGTAGATTGCAAAAATTTTCTCCCATTCTGTAGGTTGTCTGTTCACTCTGATGGTAGTTTCTTTTGCTGTGCAGAAGCTCTTGAGTTTAGTTAGATCCCATTTGTCAATTTTGGCTTTTGTTGCCATTGCTTTTGGTGTTTTAGACATGAAGTCCTTGCCCATGCCTATGTCCTGAATGGTATTGCCTAGGTTTTCTTCTAGGGTTTTTATGGTTTTAGGTCTAACATTTAAGTCTTTAATCCATCTTGAATTAATTTTTGTATAAGGTGTAAGGATGAGATCCAGTTTCAGCTTTCTACATATGGCTAGACAGTTTTCCCAGCACCATGTATTAAATACGGAATCGTTTCCCCATTTCTTGTTTTTGTCAGGTTTGTCAAAGATCAGATGGTTGTAGATAAGTGGAATTATTTCTAAGGGCTCTGTTCTGTTCTATTGATCAATATCTCTGTTTTGGTACCAGTACCATGCTGTTTTGGTTACTGTAGCCTTGTAGTATAGTTTGAAGTCAGGTAGCATGATGCCTCCAGCTTTGTTCTTTTGGCTTAGGATTGACTTGGCAATATGGGCTCTTTTTTGGTTTCATATGAACTGTAAAGTAGTTTTTTCCAATTCTGTGAAGAAAGTCATTGGTAGCTTGATGGGGATGGCATTACCTTGGGTAGTATGGCCATTTTCATGATACTGATATTTCCTACCCATGAGCATGGAA
This sequence comes from Pongo abelii, assembly GCF_028885655.2. NCBI lineage: Eukaryota > Metazoa > Chordata > Mammalia > Primates > Hominidae > Pongo > Pongo abelii. The sequence continues at coordinate 73,850,066 of NC_071999.2, forward strand.
TATTCTTCCATTTGTTTGTATACTCTTTTATTTCATTGAGCAGTGGTTTGTAGTTCTCCTTGAAGAGGTCCTTCACGTCCCTTGTAAGTTAGATTCCTAGGTATTTTATTCTCTTTGAAGCAATTGTGAATGGGAGCTCACTCATGATTTGGCTCTCTGTCTGTTATTGGTGTATAAGAATGCTTGTGATTTTTGCACATTGATTTTGTATCCTGAGACTTTGCTGAAGTTGCTTATCAGCTTAAGGAGATTTTGGGCTGAGACGATGGGGTTTTCTATATATACAATCATGTCATCTGCAAACAGGGACAATTTGACTTCTTCTTTTCCTAATTGAATACCCTTTATTTCCTTCTCCTGCCTGATTGTCCTGGCCAGAACTTCCAACACTATGTTGAATAGGAGTGGTGAGAGAGGGCATCCCTGTCTTGTGCCAGTTTTCAAAGGGAATGCTTCCAGTTTTTGCCCATTCAGTATGATATTGGCTGTGGGTTTGGCATAGATAGCTCTTATTATTTTCAGATATGTCCCATCGATACCTAATTTATTGAGAGTTTTTAGCATGAAGGGTTGTTGAATTTTGTCAAAGGCCTTTTCTGCATCTATTGAGATAATCATATGGTTTTTGTCATTGGTTCTGTTTATATGCTGGATTACATTTATTGATTTGCATATGTTGAACCAACCTTGCATCCCAGGGATGAAGCCCACTTGATCATGGTGGATAAGCTTTTTGATGTGCTGCTGGATTCTGTTTGCCAGTATTTTATTGAGGATTTTTGCACCGATGTTCATCAGGGATATTGGTCTAAAATTCCCCTTTTTTGTTGTCTCTCTGCCCGGCTTTGGTATCAGGATGATGCTGGCCTCATAAAATGAGTTAGGGATGATTCCCTCTTTTTCTGTTGATTGGAATAGTTTCAGAAGGAATGGTACCAGCTCCTCCTTGTACCTCTTCAAACAATCAATGAATCCAGGAGCTGGTTTTTTGAAAAGATCAAAATTGATAGACTGCTAGCAAGACTCATAAAGAAAAAAAGAGAGAAGAATCAAATAGATGCAGTAAAAAATAATAAACGGGATTTCACCACTGATCCCACAGAAATACACACTACCATCAGAGAATGCTGCAAACAACTCTACGCAAATAAACTAGAAAATCTAGAAGAAACAGATAAATTCCTTGACACATACATCCTCCCAAGACTAAACCAGGAAGAAGTTGAATCTCTGAAAAGACCAATAACACGCTCTGAAATTGAGGCAATAATTAATAGCTTACCAACCAAAAAAAGTCCAGTACCAGATGGATTCACAGCCGAATTCTACCAGAGGTTTAAGTATTTTATTTTAATTAGTTTAAAAAGCGAATTTTGTCAAATGACTAACCTGTTGAATGGTTCAACACTACAACATTCAAAATAATATCAGTATGAGTGATAAAATAAGGGCTTGACCAATCTATATTTTAAAATTAATAACTGTCATTAATACATCATTACCAAGGAATCCTAAGACACTGTGATCTAGATGATTCCAGATGTTCTAGAAATTTTGACTATCTCAAGTCTCTGTCATCTGTGTAATTTAGTGAAAAAGCACCTGCCTCTCATGATGAAAATGTAAGGTGAATGCGTATTTGCAGGTATTCAAACATTGTAGCAAATAACACAAACCTTGAGGTTTATGAATTAAACATGTAACTATGAGAATCAAAATTTGTCTCTGTCACTGAATAACATTGGGTGAATGAATTATTCTTTCAAAGTTTTAGTATAAATAATAACTGACGATCTCATAGAATCTTAAGAGACTTGAATGGTATAATATTTAAAATTCATTGGCAATCATTTGTACCAAATCATGTAATTATTTTATTGATTGGGAAAGAAAACTAATCATATCACTAATACTTAAAGAGTGTTTAACATGAATGTCAGCTGCTGTCATAAAAACTTTACAGATATTAGCTCTTTTAGTCTTCACGGCAAACTTTTGAGTAACATTTATCATTATTATCACTTTATATATGAAGAATATTGAGGTATAGAGATGTTAACCACTTGGTTGACATCACATTCCAATTAGACGGGGAGGCAGAACCTGAAATCAGACATGCTGGCTTTAAATGTTCCTCTTTTGTCAGATTTTCTGCAGGATCTAGAACTAGAGGTACTATTTGACCCAGCCATCCCATTGCTGGGTATATACCCAAAGGATTGTAAATCCTGCTGCCGTGGACACACATGAACACGTATGTTTGTTGCAGCACTGTTCACAGTGGCAGGGACTTGGAGCCAACCCAGATGTCCATCAATGATGGACTGCATTAGGAGAGTGTGGCATGTATACACCATGGAGTGCTATGAAGCCATAGAAAAGGATGAGTTCATGTCCTTTGTGGGGACGTGGATGAAGCTAGAAACCATCATTCTGAGCAAACTATCGCAAGTACAGAGAACCAAGTACCGCATGTTCTCACTCATGGGTGGGGGTTGAACAGGGAGAGTGCTTGGATGTGGTGTGGGGGACATCGCACACTGGGGCCTGTCGTGGAGTGGGGTAGGGGGGAGGGATAGCATTGGGAGATATGCCTAATGTGGATGACGAGTTGATGCGTGCAGCACACCAACATGGCACATGTGTGCATATGTAATAAGCCTGCACACTGTGCACATGTACCCTAGAACTTGAAGTGTAATAAAAAATAATAATAAAAAATAAGCAGGTTGGCATGGTATGGTTGGGTCAAAAAAAAAAAATTCCTCTTTGAAAAGCGTTTTTGACTGCCTGTCTAGGTTTTGTCATTTACGTGTGCACAAATACTATTATAATACTAGTTCATTTAGCATATTTTAGATAACTTCTAAGTTTTACAATTAAAAGATTTTTTTTTAAAGTATTGCAATTTTATCTGAACTAGAATTCTTTAAAGGCGATTGTTTCAATGTGTTCATTGGAAAACAGAAAAGAGAGTGAGCCAGATCTCTATAGAGTTATTTAGGATCATAATTATAAGTTGATTTTTTTAATCAGGAAAAAAACTATGCAATAACAGTAGCTTAAAGAAGATGAAAGTTTTATTCTTACTCACAGTCTTTGGGATGGATGCAATCCAGAGCTTATACTGCAACTCTATGCTACAGAGTCGTCAGGGACCTAGGCTCAGCCTCCTTTTCTTTTTTTGTTCATAATCTTTAGGTTACAGACCTAATTTTCATAAACCGAGGTAGCAGCGTCCATTTTCTGAGCAGTGATAGAAGCAGCAAGAGTCCTCAGGGTTATTCCCTTCCAAAGATGTCCACATAAACTACATAATGACATTAGCTCCAGTTACATGGCCACATCTAACTTGCAGTGAGGCTAGGAAAAATAATATAATATTTATTCTGGTAGTCTATGTGTCCAGAAAAATATCCCATCATTACAGATGAAAGATGACATATATTGGAACACAACTCTAAATTACTCTCACAATTTTCATGTATATGCCCCATGCTTTCTAAACGCTGACACAAACATGAGGACATAATTAGTTATGTGATTTACACTATCTATAAAGGAAATGTAGACTAAGGTAGAACAAGTGTTTTCTTTTTCTTTTTCTTTTTTTTTTTTTTTTGTTTTGTTTTTAGGACACAGAGCTTGCTGTGTTGCCCAGGTTGAAGTAGTAAAATGGCATGATCTCTGCTCACTGCAATCTCGCCACCTGGGTTCAAGCGATTCTCTTGCCTCAGCTTCTCTAGTAGCTGGGATTACAGGCATGTGCCACCACTGCTTGGCTAATTTTTTATACTTTTTATTAGAGATCGGGTTTTTCCATGTTGCCCAGGCTGGTCTCAAACTCCTGAGCTCAGACACTCTGCCCACCTTAGCCTTCCAAAGTGCTGGGATTACAGGCATGAGCCACTATGCCCGACTTAACAAGTGTTTTCAATGAACATAATTACCCCATATATACACGTACACACATGAAAACTAAATATATGCAAACAATGTATATATATGTACTGTGTATACCAGATATCTACAGCATATACATATATCTATATGCACACATATACCTATATATTTGATAGGTAGATAGGTATCCCTCAAGGGTCCTCATAGAGTAGAGTTTATATAATAAATAGGATTTGCAAAAGCTTTCATGCATTTAACAATCTGCTTCTTGTACTAGCCCTCACTGAAAGCCAATGCCATTATCACAAGTACTTTCAGTAAAAGTAACTCTAGGGAGATAGTAGTATAATATGCCCAAATAGGGAAATCTGAGAAATTGTTTTAATCCAGCGAAGACTTTACAGGACCCATCTTCATCAGGAAGTTCATATGAATATTTTTAATCTAAACTAAGAGTTTGAATTTATATTCCTTGCCCAACATCAGGAAAGGAGTCGTTCTATCGTGGCATAAAACCTTTCAAACAAAGCTACCTCTACTTAGAAAGCCATGCCACAGAATGTAATGAAACTGTCTTTCAATTTTGAGTGCCTGCATTGCCATTACATGTGTGATTTTACATATATTTTGAATAATTCCATATTAGGTTATTATTATGTACTGCTGAAGATAAAGGAACAGTCCAAAATAGGTTACATGTATTTCTCCCAGGTGACACAGTTGGTAGGTAAAAGAATTAAAATTCCAGCTTCCATGTGTTTGATTACAAAAATTACACTCCCTTTATTAAAATACCTTCCTAAGTGTATTAGTCTGTTTCCACACTCGTATAAAGAATTTCCCAAGACTAGGTAATTTATCAAGGAAAGAGGTTTAACTAACTCAAAGTTCTGCATGGCTGGGGAGGTCTCAGGAAACTTAAAATCATGGCAGAAGGCGAAGGAGAAGCAAGCTTGGACTGTCTCACATGGTGGCAGGAGAGAGAAGAGTGAGTGAAGTAGGAACTTGCCAAATGCTTATAAAACCATTAGATTTTGTAAGAACTCATTCACTAGCATGAGAACAGCATGGGGGAACCACCCCCATGATCCAATCACCTCCCACCAGGTCCCTCCCTCGACTTGTGGGGATTGTGAGGATTACAGTTCAAGACGAGATTTGGGTGGGACACAGCCAAACCATATCACTAAGTTTTTCATGAGGTGATGAGAGAAAAGTGTCTGAAAATATGTGAGTCTACAAATGTAGTCTAAATATGTAAGCTCTCAGGGTTGACATTCCATTAATTGAAAATAAGTTATTAGGTATGTAAAACAAGTAATATTTCTTTACGCCAGTAATGTATTCTGTATCCATGAGAGCAGAGTCTTACCTGTATACAATGAACTGTGATGTCTTATAGGTGTGCTTCAATGCTGGAATAGCTAGAGCTCCATGCTTGCTATCTCTACAGGCAGGCATCTTCTCCCATTTCCAAAATGTGCTGGATGTATACCATATTCTATATGTCACGTTGTGAAAATATTTGGAAGACAGTATGTTATACTTATGGGAAAGTATTTCTGAGACATGTTTATTAGGATTTCCAGATGTATCAAGTGAAAACACAAAATATCAAATTAAAATTTAGAAAAAGACCAAATTTTTTTTGTATAAGTATAGCATGTCTCATGCAACAGGTGGGACATATTAATACAAGCAAACTTACTTGTTCTTACTGGGCGTCTTGTATCATATCTGCCACCCCTAATTCTTATAATAAATCTTTCTTATGCTACTATGATACTCATAGTCATTGTTTTTTCTGTCAACAATAGTGACATCCATTTTTAAAACTTTCCTGGAACACAAATAGAAAAACAGGTGAGCCCCTAGATTGGAAAGGGATAATGCTGAGATGAAATTTGTGAGACAGGATGATCAGTGCCTTGGTCAGTAGCCTTCTGAATAAATGAAGGTCACATTGCAATATAATTTGCAAATACTCAATGTGCAGAGATGCATCCCTTAATTGCTGGAAAATAATCACTCTATATATTTGTCAGGCGTTTAAGAAAACTACTATATATTTTAGGTTATGCTTGGTCAGAATAGTAGCTTAAAAGTTAAACATTCTCATCCTGATACCTTGCTTCTGCCTCTGCTGTTGATAATCTTCATGAGCTACACAAAGTTAGCCTTTGCAGGTGTCTCAGCCTAGTCTTACTTTTCCAGAGATAAGAACCCTCTTCCATCTTAGACCTATACCCAGCACGGCAGAGACATTTCCCTCATTCTTGAAGAGTGTGGTTTTCCTTTAACCCCTTAAAAACAAAAGAACATCTTGAAGCACTTTCAATGTGATCCAGGGACTGGATTACTTCATTTGCGATCACACAACCTGTGGGGCATATAAGTCATTTCTCCCTTCATCTGCCTCCAGCTCATTTTAGTTCATTTTCAATATCTTGTTCAGCAAAAAGTGAAGGAGCTTCATATATTACTTCAATCATTAGGGGTCTGTGCTTTTGGTTTGTGAAAATTTGCTTAAATTATAAAAAAAACAGATACAACATTAATTTTTATTTTAAAATAAATATTTTGGAATACAATTTGTTGAGATGAAAGTGCCTATAGTTATTATAATTTTATATGTTATGCAGAAACGTTTAACTACCTGAGGCAAACTAACTACTTGAGGCAAACTTTCCATTAATAATGGTATTTTCAGTTTTATTTTTATATTCATGAAGGCCAACCAGCTATTTTTTCCAAACCAAAGATAAAGGCCATTTATAGTCTAATTTTTAGAATTTTGAAAATCAAAAATGATGTGTCACATATTTCTCATTTCTTTTATCATAAACTGTTTCTGAAAAAGTCTTTTATTCTCACTCATGACTATCCTGCTATGCATATAATGCAGCTGTATCATGTATTAAAACATCATGTTCTAATCTATTTATAATATTCCATCTTAAAATTTTTCTACATTTTAAACTATTTTTATAAAGTATGTGCCGTTCAGTAATCTTTTAGGGGTTACTTAGCTATGCCAATGGCCTTATGCTAGTATGGATCATTGTGCAGAAATAACCTGCTGTATGAACTTGTTTCATTAATAATACTTTTTTTCATGCTTTGGAAAAGGACTTCTGTGCTGCTCTAAACATTGGTAAAAGTGTTTTAAGTGTAAGAGAGATCACTGTCCTATGAAAACATCTCTGAATTCCATAACTCCCTTTACTAAAAGTATGTTTTAATGCTTCTCATAAAATTTTAAAGCAGTGGAGTAAGAAATAAATATTGCCAAAATAATGCAGATAAAAAAAAATGCCTTAGGGACAATGTCAAAGCTTTAATAGTAGTCATAGAAGAATGCCCTTTGGTATCGTGTAATAATAGCTGATGTATAACTATATTCCTTTCTTAATAAACACAATTTTAAATCTTTATAAAATTATTTAGTATCATTATGCATTATTTTAAAAATCTCAAAAGATTTTAAATTTTTATTATAATTTGAGAATGCTTGGAGTGACTACAATAAAAATGTCTGTTTCTATTTATCTAAAAATCAGATACACATTAGGTAATTTGATAGGCAAAACTTTTGAAACAAGTATTCCATTTAAAAACATACTAATATATGTGAATCTAAATTTTTATTTCATATAATTCAAATATTTACAAAGAAATTTATAATAAAATGATACAATTAATGCAAATTTGAGACTATCTTGAATGTTACTACAAGGTCATTTCTATTCAGAAAATGGTATAGTATAAATTACTGCTTAATATTATGTACAAATAAAATTTCAATATTGTAAACTGCAAAGTATTGTTAACTTCCTTTATGCTCTCCATAAGAACATATTCCTGTGATTTTTCTCCCATTTCCAAGCTTTAAGTACAAAATAGTACACATAATAGGCATTTTTCTCCCTCAGTGAGAATAATGAGATGTGGGGGAATTATAAAATAAAGAGTTCTAGGTGTTATGATAGAATAGAGCAAGCTACTATGAGGAGCCTGGGGGATGGGGGCAATTGGAATCTAGGGACACTAGAAAATCTCATGAAGAAATATACATTAATAATAAGATAATTTAGAACCAAGCAGGCAAAGAGTATTCCAGGCAGATGGGAAATATATATATATATATAGTATAATATATGTATATTTATAATATATATTTATATATATTATAATATATGTATATTTATAATATATGTATTTATATACATATTTATAATATATGTATATTTATATATTTATAATTTATAAAATATAAAATTTAATATATAAAATATTTACATATATTTATAATATATATTTTTAGGATATATATTATATATATATATTTGCAAAACTTCTGATAGGAGGAATAAGATTATTAGATTATTGTCACACTAGGCATTAACAGCTAATTCAAATTATCTAAAATAATCCTGCTACTATTGTATCTCTGCCAGGATATTTTCAATCTTTTTATGATTCAGCCTAAAAGTAAAAATAAGTTGTATACCTGTATGTTTCTACTGATACATTTATATCTGATGCAAAGTTAGTATACTATCTTGTTAGTGAATAATTCATATGAATTCTTTTATAAATAAGACATATGCTATTCTCAATGGAACTATTTTCCTGGTAGAATCCTTTTTTGCCATATATCTTTGAATAATCTCCAAAGTATTTATCTCGAGCTTATTTTGATTATTTTACATAGATGATGTCTGAGGTGTTTTGCATCTCAACTATTCAGCCATAAAAGTAGAGCCAGTTGATATTTTGTTTGTAAAATTTATTTAAACATAAAATCAACTTGTGTCAACAGATTTATAAAATAATATTTTGAAACACATGAATTTGGTTCATGTAATTTTGCTTAGCATTTCAAGTTTTTTTAATATGAAATAAATAAGCTTGAATGTATTCACATCTTCTAGGAAAAGCTGAAGATTGCTATTGCTATGACCTGCTTGTTGTTTGTTCAAATCAATGTATGTGTCTTGTAGTCTGAGCCACTTTGTTATGAAGATACATGTATTTTTCTTCATCATAATTGTGACTAGGCTGCTTGATCTTTTCATGTTCTTGTAAGACTTCATGAACAATCTGACACTCTTTTGAACTGGAGGAAGGTGCTTTCCTTGTGCGGCAAGAGTAATAAATCTTCCAGCTATAGTCTCCATCCTGGTATGCAAGGACTCACACTTATCAAACTCAGCACTGAAGTCATCCTTGTAATTTTGATGTTGCTCATGGGAGACCTTGGCAATATATTTTATCAAATAATCTGGGATTTCAATTTTTAATGAAGCCTCCATGGAAGCAAAGGTTTCTTCATTGGAATTCAGACTGCAAATATTTTATTTGCAACTTTTTCTTCCCTTTTAAAGACCTCCTCCTTTTCCTCAGTAATTTCAGATCAGCCTTTTTTATTCGATTTCTTTCCTTAGGTTTTTTTTTTTTTAATCTTTTTAGATTTTGTTTTAGAATTTATGTGAGACATTAAATGGTTTTCTCATAGAGGCTTTGGATGCTTTAGTAGAATTGAATCAGAAAGTAAATTTTCAGTGAAGTTCTAGAAGTATGTCTTGCTAGTCCTCAGAGATGATATCATTTTGATTAAAACTGTTAGCAGGTAGGCTTTGTGTCCCCTGGCCTTTTATAGTGCTGAGGGAATTGGAGTTACAATTTACAGTCAGAGGAAGCTTTGAGATGGACAGGTGGGTTGAAGATACAGATGGAGGCATGGGAATGTCAGCAGCTGCGAGGAGCAGAGAGACCTGCAGCAAAGTTTTCACTAGTAAGATTTAAATGACCATTTAATATTAATTGTATTCTCAGTGTGAGGTGAAGTAATTAAACTTTTTCATTTCTTAAAGAATGAATTAAATCTGAATCTAAAAGCCATTTCTGAGGAGGAACATATATACAGCATCTCTATTAGAACGTGTAAGGGCTTCTGGATGGCTGCTGCCTGCATCACCCTGAGACACATTTAGTTTTCTAGAGATCAGAAACTCCTACGACTGTCTTTCTTATCGTATCCAGGCTAGTCTCTTTGAATCTCTTTAAAAACAAACATAACACCTAAAAGTACATGAAAGATCCTTAGAATTCCAGCTGGCTATTTGTTATAGAATCGTTCTGAGGAGGATCTTGTCTTTTGGAATGGTGCTATTCTCTGCAATGGAGCAATGAGCTCAGATGTCTTGCTGGCCTGCAGTGTGTAAGTGCATCCCCTTCTGGATAGCTGCTGAGAAGGACTGCTGTTTACATGTGTTCTGAATTGTATTTGCAGGGTTCATGGATGACAATATTTTACTCTTAGGAACTGTATTTAGAATAGGTTCTCCAAAATTTCACCCTTTTTTCAGCCACTTTTCATTCTTCTAACTGAATCTCAAGTCAGTTCTTATGAATTAAAGTCTTCCTGCTTGGAATTAAATTCTTGTGGCTCTGATGAGTTTCCTATGCTGGGGTCACCATTTGGACGAGCTTCACATGCAGAGTGGAGATGTTGTCATGGCTGTCACCTGTGGCACTACTACTCCCAGAGGCTCCCCACCTCACCTCATTGTCATCATCTAAATTCTCCAGCCCTACCTGCTCCAGCTCCATTGTGGCTTTTCCAGCTACTGCCACAGCTACAGCTGGTGTGCTGCTGGTTTGGTTAATTTTGAGAAAGAAAACAAGCAAACAAACCTCAACAACTTCAAGATAGTTTCCTTCCAGAGTACACAGATATTTAAAAGGGCACAAATATTTATACATGGCAATTGTTTTAACAATTCTTTCTAGAAGTAATCTAAATCTTTCTTAATAGATTTTTTTTCCAAGTCAATGAACATGAATATATTTAAAGAAACAGTTCTAGGCTGTGTGCGCTGGCTCACACCTGTAATCCCAGCTCTTTGGGAGGCCAAGACAGGTGGATCATTTGTGTCCAGGAGTTCAAGACCAGCCTGGGCAACATGGCAAAATCCCATCTCTACAACAAATATACAACTTAGCAGGATATGGTGGCACATGCCAGTAGTCCCAGCTACTCGGGAAGCTGAGGTGGGAGGATCCCTTGAGTCCAGGAGGTGGAGATGGCAGTGAGCCAAGTTCTCACTACTGCAGGCCAGCCTGGGTGACAGAGCAAGACCTTGTCTCCAAAATAAAATAAAATAAATATAATTCTAGTTGATAGCTGGATGATTATAATCCATAAAGCTTTTGAACAACCTAAGTCATATTAGAAACTATAAATCTGTACATAACAAGAACGGTTATTGAGAAATATTCATGTCATACACTCTACCTGAACTATCAAGCAGAAATTCACTTAAGTGTTACTCTGTAATAAGTTCCTTTTCTTTAAATTATTTATCTTAAATCATTTTTTGAATAATTGTAGCAAATTCCTAAGAACTCTGATAAACTTTGCTAGACAGGCATACATTGTTGATACCATTGTCTTTAATTTTTCTGATTTGATTTAGCAGTGATATTAGGCAATATTCCATTTCTGGAGTATTTCAGATATTAAACTTAATACACTTTCATTTTTTTAGTTGCATAAACAAATTCTATGAGAAAATTTTCTCACAGTGCTAGTATCCAGAATTATAGCAGCTATTAAACAGTGGCTTATTTCTTGCAACAAATAGCACCTATCACACAGTAGCCTTCACGGCTTCTAACCTTCTAGCCTTCCCAGAGTATTTTAAAACTTCAATTAAATCATATTCCAATTCTGTGCTTTTTTTGGGAAAACTAGTTTATTAGATACTCTTCAGTTATGACATAATTTTTTTCATTTGTAGTGACTGCATTAATTTGGATAAATGCTAAATAATCATTAGACAAAGATACTCAGGATATAATGATGTGTACAAAATGTATTTCTTTTTATTTAATAATATAGAGCAGAGGCCAGCAAAGTTTTTCTCTAAAGGACATATGGTTTCTACTACAGATATTCAGCTCTGCTGTTGTAGCATGAAAATAGCAGCAGACAATAAGTAAATAAATGAACATGGCTGTGTTCCAATAACACTTTATTTACAAAAACAGGCAGCAGGCAAGATTATGCTTGCAGGCTGTAGTTTGCCGACTTGATGTAGAGGGAAGCAGTCCAGGGCCGACAGGCCAGCTCTGTTATTCTCAACTCAAGGCTGTTGTGATTTCTCCAGACATCACCAATCCCAGCAAATCACTCAAGTATTATCTGCAGCGGGGAAGGGAGAAAGAGAGCATCTAGGGCAATAATCTATGAAGACAAGATGGCAGTGTTCTTCACTCACTTCCCCCAGTGCATATTTAGCCAGTGGTCCAAAGGAATGAAATTCTAACTGGGTACCCAAAGGTGTGAGGAAAGAGCCAGGATTCTATAACTAAAAGAATGAATTGGAGCATGGATACTGGGAGGCTGTTAATCAGGTTTTACTTCATTCCACATCTCCCTCTCCTTGAGCACACTTATTCTTTCTCTAAGGGAGACAATCCGAAATCTCATTCAGCTAATGCATCTGGTTGGAAGTCTGGGATATCTGCACAAGGCTAAGTTATCTCTCTTGCATGTGGATGTGGCTCTTTGAAATCCAGCTACTATAACTTACTAAGTTATCTTGTTTCTCTTCTAACTCAATATTTAAAAAGAAGTAGGAACAGGATAACTGCAATGAATGCTCTCATTATAAACTAGAAAATAGGAAACACACAGCCAGTTATAAAATATTGCTTGTCAGGGATTTTGAATATTGCCTGAAATGGTTAAACAGAACCTGAAAATTTGTGAGGTCTAGGACAGGAGTACAAAAGGAAGACCACATATCTAATCATATATAATTATTTTACAGTTTTGCTGTGCAATTATTTAAAAGTTATATATAGTGCTAATTGTTAAATAAAATATGTCCCATTGCCCTAACTTGAAAAATACACAACAAAATGTTTAAAAATGCAAATCAGTAACCTTTGTAATGTTGAAGGTCAGTTACTTATTAGAACTACAGAGTTTAAGTACAGTATTAGTGAACAAGTTGGGTGTTCTGTTAATGGATCACTGATGTTTGGATGACAATCTAATATCATAAATGTTTTCTGTTGGCAGTGTGCTTTGTTAGACAACTCTTCTTGAAACACTTCAGATTGTAGTTTTGGATTAAAATCAAGTTGGGAAAAAATGTCCCTTTGCTGAGTCAGTAGCAACTGGAATTATAAATAAAATTTATAGAACCATATTTATATACAGAACTGTAACCTGACTTTTCCATGTGCTTAAATTATGTCTCAACATTGCAGAAAAATTTCAAAAATATTTGAATCTATCATATAAATTACTTTTTCTTATATAATGATTCTTAAATGAACATCGAGAGCCATGCTATATTTCTTATATTATTTTTCATTCAAAATATTCACTGCTACGATATTTTAAAGAAAAATGAAAATAACATGTTGCTTAATTACTTTTATGCCCTCTTCAATGAAGACTACGTCTTGAATTATTGTGGTCCTACAAATAATCTTTATATAACTTTTAAAGGTTTATTTGCATATGAATCTTTTCACTTTCATATTTTTATTTCCTTGTTTTAAGCTCTCTGTATTATATTGAGCCATCACGCTTGTTGAATACTTTACATATACTTTCTTTTGATTTAGCTAAACTATTTTTTCTAAATTATTAAATAGTATTTAAAAGTAGAATAGCAAAACATAAATCTATTTTGTAATCTTTTGCTAGTAATACTCACAATAAGCAAGAGTTCAAAGACATAACTTGAATATTCAAAATTAACTTTGATATTTGTCATTGGCTAAAATTTCCTTTTTATGTGAGTTTATTATATTTTTTTACATCTTCTGTTGAGGGGAGAGAGAGAGAGATCGATACTTGGGGCTTCTGAAGCCCAGGGATCCAGGGCAGTGCCCTCCATGATTGGGTCTAAGAGTACAATTCACAAGTAGTGGAGTTGCTTCTTGGTGGCCCCATAGGCAGCCCAGAGTAATGCTTTATAATAACTCCTCTGTGCATTTTATCATTTATGGTACCTGGAGTTTTTTCCACTGTTTGGGTCTTTCTTACCTATTGTCCTTCATGACCATATTTAAAGTGGATGTTAAAAAGTATGCTTTTCCTGGAACTTCATAATATTCATAACACACTTGCTGCTGCTGTAGATTTGGATGACTGAGGCATACTTTAAGAATTAAATAATTGTAGGCTTCTGTTGTCTATGCTGCGGTTTCTTTAACAATGTGCTTTCCTAAAAATAAATAAATAACTCTTGAATTATTTGTTTCAATAAATCATGTGAAAGAATCAATATACAAAGATCCTTTCTGGACATAATTCTAACCTGCAAAATTTCCAATTTTGTTTGCTGCATTTTCAGGCTATGATATCTGCTACATCACAACACTAGTGCTTAAACACTAACTAAATGTTACACATTTTATGATTTTCATTACAGCAACAACAAACTATTAGTTGGAATATGTGTTATGCTGTTGTAATAAAAATAACTTAATCTATAATGGCCTTACAAAAAGTTAAAGTTTCTCTTACATGTAACAGTCTAGAGTTAGTAGTCCAGGCCTAATGGGGTGGTCATTCTACTCCCAGTACCTAATTCCCAAGGTTGTTTCACTTGTTGACATTTCCCTGCCAGTACAAATAAAGGAAGAAGTGGTCTAAAGGTGGCACTGAATTGTCAATATAATTTGTAGATATGTATTAGCTCAATTTTTAGCCTGGTTTAATTTTTGTAGTTATTTTTGTCATTGTTGCCTGAAAGTGTAAATGCAAAGAATGGCAGATATTTTTATTTTACAATCAAGGAGTGAGCATTAGAAGACACTTTATATTTTTCGGAAAGACAGCACCTTTATCTGCTACCTTTTCTATGACTTCCTCAAGTTAAGAAGCTAAAACTCATTTTTCCAGTTTTCCTTGCATCTACAGCTCAGCAATGCAAATTATACTTCTCTAATTAGATATATTTGTTCAAGATGCATGTATAGAATAGTTACAACAGCACATACTCAATCATTTCCCTCTTGTGAGTGTAGCAAAGTATGATAGAAGTATTCTTCTTTTGAGGCAGTGATGCTCGAGGTGGTAGCAGAATTAGCCCACACCCAGTACCAGTGGTGCAAACTGAGACGCTTGGCTCACTAGCACTGTCAGCTGAATCTCATCATGTATATTTTTATTTCTGTAAATCATTGGGGAAATACAATTAAAACAACATGTTCTACTAACCAGAAAACCTCTTGATAAAGGTAGTAAAGAAAGAAAGCAGTTTTATTATTAAATAATCCTTCAACCAGAATGTGTTGCCCATAACAGATAATCGCTAAGAGATTGCAAAAACAGAAAGAAATCTAATCCTTTTACATAAATAAGCAGATAAAACCCATCACATACTTGTTGTCAAGATAAACTATTACTAGTCTTTAAGGAGGAGGACTTGAACACGCCATTGGTCCTACGTCATTTATCCTAGATTCACCTGGTAATTTGGGTGTTCATCTGTGTTAGCTAATTGGCTTTATACAGAAGAAAAACTAACTTGTTATATCTTGATAAAAGGAAGTAATTTTGCAACTTAGAGCAAGGCTCCCCTTAAAGTTAGGCTCCTATCCTGCCACAGAGACTGGGAGATAAGTGTGCTATCTTCCCTGATGTTTACATTTCTGTTTCTGAGTCCTTGTAATTTTCAAATGGAATTATGCATGTTTCAGAGAGAGGAAAATGTACTTAATAATTAGAAGTTTTCTAAGGTAAATTCTCTCAGAAAAACAGAGGGAAAAAAGTGTCTTTTGTTATTTTCAAAAGAGAGAAGTAAGCCTCTTAACTCTTTATTTGTCCTTACAATCTGTAGTCTGTGGTCCTAAATCTTTTGTCCTCCAAATTTTTGTGAATTTTCTAATATACAGTAAAATACTTTTTGTTATATATTTCATAATATAACTCAAGTGGGTTCTCTTACTTGCAAATAGTTACCTAACTGACAATCATATATCATCATCTTATTTAATCCTCATAACAACTCTAAAGAATGCTAGCTTATTTGTAGAAATGATAATATCAAAGATACTTACATAGCTTACAAATTGTATACATACTGAGTGAATAGTTGAACTGTGATGTGAAACCAGCTCCATTTGATTCTAGACCGTTGCTCATAATCAAGACATTCTTTCTTATGTGTTTCCTTTCAAAGTATTTGATTAACAACCATTTAGGCAATCAAATTATGCTAAGGATATCTCATTTGATCAATTCCCTGTCTTTCATTTAAAAATAACTTGGAGGTAACATTCAAATGACAATGTGTAAGTTTTAGTTTCCCTGAAAAAGACGTGTGCGTGCGTGTGTGTGTGTGTCTGTGTGTGTGTGTGTGTGTGTGTGTAGTGGATGTTGATTGTTATTTGGCCTATGAAGCATCCATTCCCATCTTATGTTAGGAGCCTGACAACTTCATCAACTTCATTTGACATGTTATCTCTCCCCAGTTATGTTTGGTTTAAGTGGGACTGTAAAGAAAGGAGTTTTTATTATAAGCAAGATAAAGAAATGACACTTAACAAAATCTGTAACAATTGGACTTTGTCTCTTGAAATCTGGAGTCCTTACCAGGATATAGATTTAAATATGTATCAGAAAACCTGCCCTATATATCCATGTAACAAACCTGCACACGTATCTTAAAAAAAAAAATTAAAAAAGGAAACTCGAAGGAAAGAAGGCTTAAAGACATAATGATATATATTTCAAATCAAAACAGTTTGGGGGTAGGCATGGTGGTTCTATAAACCCCAGGAATCAGATTCTTTCTCCTTCTCCTATGCTCTCTCCAGCACATGGCTTCCATTCCCAATAATGTTTCAGGATCAGGGATAGAGCTCCAGGCATCCCATTTGCCTTTCATATAGTAGCACAGAAAAAGGCGAGGAGGACAACAGATACGTGCTGGATAGCTGAGACAGTACCCTTTAAGAAGTTTTCCAAGATTTTCGTTACAGCATTTCCATTGTTGTGGAATTAGCTAGAACATAGTTACAGTACATGGTTTAGTGATTACAATAAAAACAAAGAAGGATAGGAAATGTTTAATTTTTTTAGGTGAAGAATCTCAACACAAAAAATAAGAGCCTATTACTAAGAATAAAAGAAGAGCTATTGAGTATGAAATTAGAGGGACAATAATTGAAGATTGTCATTTCAGTGGCAACACTTTGCTTAAACTGATAATATTTCCTATCTTTTATAAGAGATAATTTGGCTCTGTCCTTTTTTATGCCTGGTTCTCCATGTTGCCTGATGATTTCATGAGCTGAAAAACTTTCTAATAAATTTATTTTCTAATTAAAGCAAGATTATAAACTATGTCTAACCCAAGACAACTTAGGATCCTATACCAAATTTAAAGGAATTTCATCCTGATTGTATGGACATGTGTGGGCTTGCAATATTGCCAAACATTGTGTGGCAGCCAGACATCACAGCAAACAAACAAACAAATTTGGATCTACAGTAAAGTTCAGAGGCACACAGATTTACAATTTGAATATGAATGCTTAACAACACTTACTAACCTGTCAGGTACTAGTAATTGACCTTTGGAGAGTAGAGTATTAGCAGTTTATGAAGTAAACATCCTTTAATAAAAGCTTAAAAATGACTTGTATATTTTATATCATTATATAAAATATTAATGCAACATTTGTGGAAAACCTGAGGAGCATGCATCAAAGATTGAAAAATACTGCTTAAAAGATAGTAGAGAATAATTACATTTGAGGAATGGTAGAGATACCTAAATCTTATCAGCAACATCTTAAATTCTTGGTCCTCAATTTCATCGTTACTTTCTTTTCTGTTTTTTCTTTTTGTAATAGAAGGTGAGGTGCTAGAAAAGTAAATGATAAAAATTGCACTGCCTCCTAGGGATATTTTCAAGCCATAAAATAAAATCTATATAAACATGGACATGGTTTAGTGATTGCAGATATTTTATTTTTCTAGAATAGAATGTTATGATTTTATACTGAAGTCTCTGGTCACAAGCCATGTAAAGAAAACATAAAATCATCCCTCCCAGAAGACTCTGTCTGTAACCCTTAACAAAGCAGAGTATGTATGCTTAGACAATAATTTTCCAATTTTTGTTTCGATTTTTAAAAGTATATATAAGTTTTAAATGTTTAAGAAATAATTAATAGTTTAATGTTTCTATGCACTAAAAAAAAAGTACAGCCTTAGTCAAAGAAAAAAACTTGTTACCACAATATTTCTTGCATCTTCACAGATTGCTTCATCAGTTTTTTCCACACTTACTAATGTCACATTTGCATCAATAGCTGTGAATACTGGGAACTTGTTATATCTGACTAATATTCTGCAGTTACTTTAATTGGATAATATATACGAAAAGATTCTGATCTTGTTGTCCACATGCTGTAACAGACCTTAAATATGATGGTAGATTTCAAAGTACCTTATAGTTTAAAAATAAAATATAATCTATCTAAAGACAGCACTTTTTCCCATTTAAATTATTATACATTCTTACATGATATAAATTTTAATACCTTAGCTTTTAGTAACAATAACAAAAATGCTAAGCAGAAATGCTTATTATATATTGCTGAGTTATTTAGTGGATACAGAAATAACTAATTTTTCATGTAGAATTCTCAATAAAAATATTCTGAAACTCAATTTTTAAATGACACCATTCACTTAACTTCTTTTGGTGAAAAACTTGTGTTAAAATTAAATTATTCTAGAATTATGATGACTATAAATCATTGTCAGTAAGGGACACTTTCAGACAGATGAGAATTGAGTATGTTTTAAAAATTTCTCTTGAATATTTGAAATTATGTTTTAAAAACTTTGGAAAAATAGAAATTCACACAGAAAAATATCAACATTATTAAGAAAAAGGCAAAAAAGTTTTAGAAATGTGAGTGTATATATATATATATATATATAAAACTTGGTATCATTAATATAATAGACACAACTGAATATATCAAGTGCAGTTTTCTTGCATGTGTGTTTAAATTTTTCCTTCCCAAACCTGAAATGGATTGCATAGGGAATGAATTTCCCCACCCCTTCTAACTATCCTTACAGATTAGCAGCATACATATTTTGTCCCCACATAGCCTTTGCTTCTATGTACATTATAGACACATTCTCCAAGAAAAACTTATGTATATAGTAGGTTGAGAGAAGTTTTGATTTAAAACGGGAAAATAGTTCTATTAAAGCAATACTCTTTCTTTAAACAGAGTTTCCTATAGCCCTAAATGTCCTAAAAATATTTTAATCAATAATTGCTAAATTTTCAACTATTATACAACTGGCAACATGAACCCTTGAATCCAGGTGTGTAATTCAGAAATTGAACCTTGATCACAGTTGGAGTTAAGAACCACTCTAGTGTATTTGAGAAATTGCCGTTCTCTAACAGGAAGGAAAAAAAAACACTAAAAGTACGTGCATTCGTATGTATTTGGTAGGCACCAATGGATTTGAGATGTAAGGGGAAAAACTTAAATAATATTTTCACAAAGCTAATCTGAAGATGTGCTAGACAGTGCCATTGGCCAGATTAATGAACCTTTTATCCCATATTCTTCGCCTAGAATATCAGATTTTTTGGGTATAATAAGGACTGTCTAAACAATAACAAACTGAATTTTAAAAGTCAGAAAAGCATCTCAATAGATGTTGAGAAAACTGTTGACAAAATTTAATGCCCACTACTGATTAAAAAAAACAAACAAACAACTCCCGGCCAATATAGAATAGAAGGGAGGTTCCTCAACCTCATAAAGTACATCAAAGAAAATTACAATTAACATCATACTTAATGGAATAACCATATTACATGACATTTCATAATATTTTCACTGTTTCTTGGAACCACTGTTGTATAGAACATTACTTTTCTTATATCTTCTACCAACTTAGCTTCAAAAATCGGCTCTTCCTAAAACATGCTACTTCCTTTAGAACACAGGCAAAGCAGAGGAGGTCCCCATCACCCTATATTTCATGTATCATTAATTTATGAGCCCTCAGATATTTAAAAATAGCTTTCTGTTGCTTCAGTGACAATTTATCAATAATTATAATTCTCAGGTCTCAGATTGCATCCTTAATGTCTGGCACTTATTTTTGTGGAAAGGAGCAAGCCTTGAGTTTTCTGCTTTTTAAAATAATTTGTATTTTTATTTATAATGGTTATTGAAACTGTTTTCTTTCTTGAAATGTCTAGATTTCACCAAGATAACATCAGCTTGATTACTAATCCGAGACGTTTAACCTGTTTTCTATTCTACCAGGTTCAATGTATCACATTATACTTTTATCTTTGTCCTTCCTAAGTTCTGGAAGTTGTATGTTCTGAATTGATACTAAAAAATAGTTGATGTTTGAAAGTAGAAAAGAAAGTCTTACCTTTTTTATAAAACAAGACACATATATTCAGCGTCATGATCAGACTTTTGTGTTTAGCAATCAACAACATGGGAGAAAAAAAATTATACATGAGAACCCTTTGTTGGAATGCTTTACACTTTCCACAGAACAGAAACTAAAATAACTTGTTATACAATTAGTCACAAATACAGTTCCTTGAGATTTTTTTCACCATACACATGAGTATTGTCTAAAACATGTCTTCTTTGTAGCAGTGAGGTCCTGCCACCACTGGGCTTGGCTGACTCCACAAATGTTGTAACTTGTAGCTTCCCTGTCACTTCTCTGGTCCTCCTCTCCTGCTAAACTTTGTTTCATGACAGTAATTAAAATCTTCTGTCATTGCCATAGCTACTGATGCTACTGAAACCATCATAGCCACCCTAGGCTCATAGTTTGGCAAAGTATAATATTACCCTCCACCATCATAGAGGTCAGAGCTTCTGCCTCTAAAGTTTCTGCCCTTCATGTGTCCAAAATTTGAAGATCGGTTATTGTAATTGCCAAAATCAGTGTAGCGTCCACCACCTCCAAAACTACTCTCACCGTTACTAAATCTGTTATAGCCAAGCCCGCTGTCACTGTATCCACCATCACCATGGCTGCCACCAAAACCACCTGGACCACTGAAGTTTCCTCGATAACCAAAGTTGTCATACCCACCAAAACCACCTCCACGGCCACTTCAAGAAAAGTTTTAAGAGCCTCTTCAACCTCTTTGGCTGAATAAAGCACCAGCCACCTCTTGGTTCCACAGGGCTTTCCTTGCTTCACAGTTGTGACCATTCACAGGATGGTATTTCTGAATGACAGTCTTATCCAAGGAGTTATGATCATCAAAATGTACAAATGCAAACCCCTTTTCTTGCCACTACCTTGGTCAGTTATTTCAGTCACTTCAATTTTTCCCATCCTGTTCAAAGTAATCTCTTGGGTGATGATCTTCAATGTCCACCAACAAAGATCTTCTTTTTAAATAAAATTTATCCAAATGAAGAGAAATGAAATATTTATGATAGTGAATCTTCCCATTTATAAGCACAATAGATTTTTCTAATTATTGTCTCATTTATTGTCTTTCAGTCTACTTATGTTTTCATAAAGGTCTAATATTTCTAGGTTTTTTTTGTTTGTTTTGTTTTTGCATATTGAATCTTTTTTGCTTCAACTTTTATTTTAAGTTCTGGGGTACATGTAGAGGATGTGCAAGTTTGTTTCACAGGTAAACATTTGCCATGGTGGTTTGCTGCACAGATCAACCCATCACCTACATATTAACCCCAGCATCCATTAGCTATTCTTGCTGTTGTTCTCCTCACCCCCAACAGGCCCCAGTGTGTGTTGTTCCCCTCCATGTGTCCATGTGTTCTCATTGTTCAGCTTCCACATATGAGTGAGAACATTCGGTATTTGGTTTTCTGTCCCTGTGTTAGTTTGCTTGAGAATAATGGCTTCCAGCTCCATCCATGTCCCAGCAAAGGACATGATCTCTTTCCTTTTTATGGCTGCATAGTATTCCGTGTTGTATATGTACCACATTTTCCTCATCCATTCTATCATTGATGAGCATTTGGGTTGATTCCATGTCTTTGCTATTGTGATTAGTGCTGCAGTGAACATATGGATGCATGTATCATTATAATAGAATGACATATTCCTTTGGGTACATACCCAGTAATGGAATTGCTGGGCTGAATGGTATTTCTGCTTCTAGATCACAAAGATCTTTTTTCACAGTTAAGTGGACAACTGGTCTTTGAGAATTTTGTCTAAGGGCAGCAGCTGTCTTTGGCTGCACAACTCTTCTGTCCACTTTGTGTGTCCTTGCATTCATGGCTGCATCTGCCTCCTCCACAGTGGCATATGTGACAAACCCAAAGCCCCTGGAATTCTTGGTGTTTGACTCTTATACTAGTCTGTGAGCATTCTGCCTTGCTCAGAATGGCTCCTCAGATTATCCCATGTAGAGCTTCCATAGCTGTCCAGGCTCTTTAGGAGACTCTGACTTAGACATGACAGCAGTGGAAAAGAGACAACAATGCTTTCCTGGTGGGGTCCACAGGCAGAAAGGATGTTACAAAAGGTTTAACTTTTTGGTCATACCTTTTGGATCTTGTTTTTATATATTAAGGGGATCAGTTCCTGTCATATTTTCCAACTAGACAGGTTACCATTTTTTTTTAAGGTGAACCACGTATTAGCAATAATTTATTATTTTTTATTTAAAAAATTCTATCTCATAATACCACCGTTACAGGATATTCCTCTGACATATATTTTCTTGTAGATGCTATTGTCTTTATTAATTAAAAATTGTCTGGAGAGGCTTTTAGACGTTTATCTTAAATTGAATGTTTATGGTCTATTTGTCTTCTTATAGATTGGATATATAGATAGATTGGGAACTAGTTACAAAGGTTGAATTGGAAGTTAGAATATAAATGTATGACTCTACTTTAAAAATGGAAATTAACATATTTAGTAGTATCATAATTGCTATCAAGTTGAACTATGGGAAATATTATGATCTGTAGTTGGGAATCAAATATTTACTAGTTGTATGAGTTTGATAGCTTTCCTTGATTCTTTTAAGCCTTAGTGCTTAATCTAAAAAAACAGGATAGTAGTATTACAAAATCAGAGTGTTTTGACAATTAGGTGATATAATTAATGTAAAATGTGTACTAGGATTTTAGTGAAGCGTTTTTAATGACAATGGACTATAAGTATTATTACTTTAAAAATAATCTCATAAGTCTTGAGTTATTCATGTAACTAAATGTAATTACTATTATTTTAGTGCAACCAAATATAGCATTTCTAAATTCAGTTTGCTGAAAATGCAAGGATAAAAGGATAATATAGAAAGTTGCCCAGAGCAACTTTCATCTCCAATTTGCAAATCTATGACCAGAAATCTCAGATAATTAGAACTTTACCACCTGGAAGATTTTAACTCTCCATTAAGGCCTTAAGATATCTAAAGTGTAGGTCAATAAACTGCTGAGCTGTTGTAATTGGACCCTTTAACTGATAATCATTAACTTGGAAGCAGGACAGTCCTTCTTTTATCAAAACAGAGAACAAACGAACAAAAATCCTCAAAACCAAAATCCAAAAACAAAAATGAAAAACCAAAAACTTATAAAGCACTGAAGGAAGGGGAATAAGTGTCTGATTTCCATTTTATCCTCCTCCATTAGGTGGCAGTGTGACTGTGGAATATGAATTCCCACTAACCCTTTATACATTAGGGAAAATTTCAAATTGTTTCAGTCATAAAAAATGGCTTTTCTACAGTGAGGTCTAAGAAATTCACCATTAAAAAAAATTCAATAGCTGAAAGCGTGGATCTGGAATTATGAAATGTTTTATTACCCCTCATTAACATAAAATAGCTTAGATAATACTGTGACATATTGTATACATAACAATTATATGCATTACATGAATAAGCATCCTTATTTCCAACACACCATATACACGAGCATTTCTACAACACAAAACTTGAAATTATAGTTTCATTTATTAGTCAATGAATAACTGGTAGAGAAAAAAGATGTGATTTATCTATTAGTCTTGGGTATTCAGAGATTCTTCTGTTTTTTCTAGAGGAGAAAAGGCCTCAAAGAGTGCTATATTGGCATGGGTAATTTTTTTTTTTTTTTTTGAGTCGGAGTTTTACTCTAGTTGCCCAGGCTGGAGTGCAATGGCACGATTTCGGCTCATGGCAACCTCTGCCTCCCAGGTTCAAGCGATTCTCCTGCATCAGCCTCCCGAGTAGCTGGGATTACAGGCATGCACCACCACGCCTGGCTAATTTTTGTATTTTTAGTACAGACGGGGTTTCTTCATGTTGGTCAGGCTAGTCTTGAACTCTCAACCTCAGGTGATCTGCTTGCCTCGGCCTCCCAAAGTGCTGGGATTACAGGCATGAGCCACCGTGCCCGGCCAGCATGGGTAAAATTTTAATAGTCAATTGATAATATAAACATACTGAGTGATGGAGAAAGAAAACCCCCCCAAAATAGGGAAAGGAAGTGAAGGGGAAGCATTCGCTTAGAGTCAAGATACAAATTATTATTATTTAATTTTATTAAAAATTCAAATAAGTCTGAGCTAATGCTGGTGGGGGTTATCAGGTGGAAAAGGATGCACAGATATACTTCCTGGGGTATGTAGGTCCAAATTAGGTGCTTTAATAAGGAGTATATAGGCATATACATGAAGGAAAATGAATTTCTGGAGAATGCAGAAAGAATGAGGTGGAAAATGAATTAAGGGAAGAAAATAAAAACAAGGCAGTTCACACTGATGTTTAGGGTACCTATAAATATATTTGTCTTAGTTGATATTGTCCATCGTATGCTGTTGAAACCCTCTTTCCATAGCAGCCTTATTTATTTATTTATTTATTTATTTTGAGATGGAGTCTTGCTCTGTTGCCCAAGCTTGAGGGCAGTGGTGCGATCTCACCTCACTGCAACCTCCCCCTCCCAGGTTCAAGCCATTCTCCTGCCTCAGCCTCCCGAGTAGCTGGGATTACAGGTGCCTGCCACCCCGCCAGGCTAATTTTGGTATTTTTAGTAGAGACGGGGTTTTGCCATGTTGACCAGGCTGGTCTCAAACTCCAGACTTCAGGTGATCTGCCTGCCTCAGCCTGCCAAAGTGCTGGGATTACAGGCACAGCCTTATTTTCTTGTCTACAACTATCTTCTTTATTTTTTTCCTATGGTATTCATCAACTCCTTAATAGAATATAACTAAATTATTATATTTATTATCCACTGACTACTATAACTGAAATGTAAGCATGAAGAAGCAAGAGTTTTGCTGTTTTGTTCACTAATATGTCTGTAGTTCTAGGAAGGGTACCTGGCACAATTGAATTCGTTTTCTTAAATCTCATGAAAATTAAAAGTATTTTATGTAAATGTAAAGAAACATGGGTAATTGAAAAATAGGTCATTCTAGAGGAATTGTTTTCTATAAGAAAAATTTGATTCTCAATTATTTATTGTGAAACAATGTAGTTGAAATTATTTCTAATCAGCCCTGGAGAAAAGTCAATACATTTGAAAAATCTACAGAGATAAATGTGTAGACATTATCTAATGATCTCCACACTGTTTTGGTTGCTTTTTCAGATTTATTGAATTTTAAAATTGTTTTTATTTTTAAAATTAGATACAGTATATGAAAGTTTATGACAACATTAATTTCATTCAAAAAGATTTTTAAGCATACTACCTGACACTTTCATTTAGTTTTGAAACATGGTTTTTTTTTTCTTTTATACTCTACTTATTCTTTAACGATATTAGTCTATTTTGTAAGTCAGTACATATTTCAGTTCCTGGCCTCAACTAAAGAAAATAGCTTATGCTGGTTAGTCAGTTACTCAACTAGAGCTTGGAGTAGCACTCAAGTCCTTGCTGAACAAATGAATTGCTAAACACTAGAGAGAGTGATGCATTAAAAGCATACTGAGCTTAATGAACCTAGAATAAAATGAGGAGAGTAACCACAATTATTAAAGGTCATCAACAGTTCAGCAAATGTAGAAGCTTGTCCCTGTATTTCATCTTTATAACGTAAAGACTTATTTTCACAAAAGGAGTCTCATTAGGTATTCTTAATATATGTGTTGAGTCATTAGCCTTCAAAATTAAAATAGTTGATAAGGTTGTCACACATAGAAAATCACTTTGAGAGAGCCACGAGCTTGAGAGTATACATATCAATTATTTGCCCAATGAACTACATAATCCCTTGGCAATCTTTCCTTTTTAAATATTTAAAGAAGTGATCCAAGTCCCAATATCAGGAGACGAAAGGCAGAGGATCATGTAGGGACTCATGGTTAGTGGGAGAGACTGGCTAGAAAAAAAGAATGTAGAATAGATTTTTAAAAATGATAATCCACTTGAAATTTTATTGCTATTTTTCTCATCAGATAATACTGTATCAATTTGCAATTTCTGGCACTAAGTGGCTGCCAATAGATGTTTGCTGAACAAATGGGATATGTAAACACATAAGGGGATACAACAAACAAAAATATTTTAGTTGCTTTTCTTCACAAATTTAATCCTACAGAATTGTACATTTTACTTACAAATAAAATTCTTGAATGTATACAAGCATAGTGAATATATTACACTTGTTTTATTACTAATATTTCATAATCAGTAGTTATGATTAAATTGATAATATTTTAGTTGTTTTGAGAAATTATTTTCTTCTTTTCACTTTTAATTCTATTATGCTTCATATTTCATATTAATATTGTAGATAATCACTTTATAGTAAAACTATACTAAAATATTGTTATAGGATAGTAGCAAAAATAAACATATAGTGCTGTATATTAAATTATCTGTGCACTCATAAAGAAACATAAGTTCCAAATTGGCAAACTTAATTGTACTTAGAGAAATGCATGTTTTTTACTGTGCAAAATCCAGGCACTATCATTTTAATTCATGGGCTTTTATATCATTCAGATATCCGCAAGTTACTGAAATGTTTTCTTAAATCTAATGAAAAGTAAAACTATTTTTATGCAAATATAAAAAGTCATAGGTAATTTAAAGATAGATAATTCCAGAGGAAATGTTTTCTGAAAGAAAAATTTGATTCTCAATTAATTATTACAAGCCATATAATTATTTCTAATCAGCCTTGGAGAAAAGTCAACACATTTGGGAAGTCTAAATATGAGATAAAGGTCCCAGAATGTATTAGTTATTAATTGTTTTACACTGTGGACTCTAAGCTTATGTTAAAAATAAAGATTAACCATGCATGTAATAAAAATATTTATTACAAATAGCAGGAATCATTATATGACATAATAATTGTGTTTAAATTATAATTTTCTAAATTTTTTAAACAGAATCCAATTACACTGTGGTACAAACCAATGTTATAAGCAACTTAAGTACCTCTTTAGAAATAAGCAATATGAATTATATCTGATTATTTTCAGTCATGTGAAAAGTTATTAATTTTATAAAGCTCTGAAAAATATACAAATATTTCACTTGGATAAAGATGTAACTTATCAATGAGTTATATTAGTGAGCTGGAAAATGTATAAAATGTATGCATTATTTTCAATATAACTCTTTTTTTAGGTACATTTGGTTTTAAGGAGTATGCAGTTTGCATCTTTGTGTATATGTTCAAGAACACAAAAGTTTATGAGTGAATATGCATGATACAAGAAGAAAACAGAAATATATAGATTTATTTCAGCACCATTGATCTGATTATTTTAGTAGTTTCACCTGATAACTAACTTACAGTCTGATGTTTTTATGCCAAACAAACAAACAAAAAAATATTATGAGGTGCATTGCTGTTCACTGTATAAGTGCTAAGATGTCTCTTGGGATAATTATGAAGACAGACATGACTGGCATAACCTAATCATAGAACACTTAGTGTCCTCTAAGGAGGGATGGAATTTTGAGACGCTAATAGTGCCTATCAGTTAAGTTTGATTAACACCTTGATCTCTAACAGATTCATGGAAGACTTCTAAAGGAATAAAGGTGGAAGAACAGTCATAGAAAAAAGGAAAATACTGAAGTGTCATTTCACTAAGTATCTATAATATATTTGACAAAAAAGAGTAAAGCACTGCATACGTGTCACAATGTATGATACAAAAAAGAGAGTTTTTATTGTTGTTTTTAGTTGTTTTTTTTTTGTTTTTGCTCTACTTTTCAAGACAACATTACTTTAAACAAGCATACCTTCAAACACTAGCAGTTTTACTTCAGTTAATTGATAATTAAAGCAACAAACATGTTTTTCATATAGCTAGATGGGCCCTCAAACTTATCATGTCTTAAATTTTTCTACTTTGGTTACACTTTATGACAAGAATTGGACTTTGTACTACCTAAAATTTATGTATTAATACGATACACTTTCTAATTTTTTAAATTCATTTTCTGGTAGCTTTGTTTGTTTGTTTTTAAACAGGATCTTACACTGTCACAGGCTGGAGTATAGTGGCACAATCACGGCCCACTGCTGCCTCAACCTCCCACGCATAAGCCATCCTCCCACCTCAGCCTCCTCAGTAGCTGGAACTACTGGCACATGCCACCTCACCCAGCTAATTTGTTAATTTTTGTAGAGATGAGTTTTTGCCATGTTGCCCAGGCTGGCCTTGAACTCCTGGGCTCAAGAAATCTGACCACCTTGGCCTCCCAAAGTGTTGGGATTACAGACATGAGCCACCATGCCTGGCCTTCTTGTGTAATTTTTAAAAAAATATGTTAACAATTAAAGTGCTAATTATATAGGGACTTTAAGGATGATGTTTAAGAGACTCCACAGTAAAATATATCTCATTTTTCAGTATTATTTTTTATTACTTCAGTGGTACACCAAGTTTTAAATGTAATTCACAAATAGAGTACATTAAAGAAATATAACAGAAAAAAAAGAACCCACATTAATCTGGAAAGGGTAACAAAATTAAAGACTATATCTAGAAAGACTCCAATAATTTTTGGTATTCCAATTGGTTAAGAACTTCTGAGATTTGCAACATGATGAACAAAAGTATGTTTTACAAAAGGTTTAAAAATAAATGCTTCTTGACTATCATGTTCAAACCACTTCATTAGAAATTTAGGATTTAAATAGTATTGAATATTTGAAAAATAACACATCATTTTGAATTGACTCATATTAAATAAGCAAATGCATTTTGCCTTTGCTAATCTTTTATGTCTTTTTTCTATATAACTAGATGTATGTATCTATGTAAATATTGTCAATATATATATTTTTTTAACCAGAAGCTAGGTTATTTTTTAACCAGAATCTAGTTATTTCACAGATATTTTTTTCCCACCAAGTAATAGACATGTTGAATAATAAAACATATTAAGACATGTTAAAATGTGCACTGGAAAGAAAAATATAGAAATATTTAATTTCCTTTATAAGAGATACAATAATGGATGTTATATCTTTGAGTATGAACAGAATATGTTGTATCTTTAAAAAATACTAATTGATCACTGATATATTTGTGTTACTTGATTTAACTTCATCTATTTATTTTGGTGAAGAGAAGTATGGGTGAAAGAGTAGAAAAGGACCATATGCATAAAGGAGAAAAATAATGGGTGCCACAATGTATAATGTTTACTGTATAAAATTCTATGATATAATTATAGTGATGATGATGAGGAGGAGGAAATTTATCATTCTTTTTACATATTCAAAGCATGTAGAAATGTTAAGTGATTTCCAAAGATTGTACTTATAATAAGATCTAGAGCCAGAGATTGAGCCCAATATTTTTGGTTACTTTCTAATTAACATTGTATAGTTTTGCCTGTTGTCTCTTATCTTCGTGTACATTTTATACATTTATCAGGAGGACTACAATAATCTGAACCTCACATTTCAGAAGATGCAGAACAGACAAACTATATGGTACAGTTTTTCTTTTTACAGATTTATTTTACTGGGGGAATTGGTAGTTTTACTCTCTCAGATGCTAAGTAGGTGTTTTACCTATATTTTGGGCTGTTATGTCATAATGATATACAATGCAATTATAATATGATATAAAATAGCAGCTTAAACGTTAATGTTTTTTAAATTTAATGATAATAAAGCCAATAAGATATGAAAAAACAACTTGTTCATAACTTATGAGAATTTTATTTCTCTGTGTCCCCTTCATCAGTTAAAATGGTTGTGCCTTACAACTTTTCCATTTTGCTTTGGGCTATTTGTAGGCAGTCCTTTTGCAGTGATTAAAGTGCTAAATTTTAGTGAATCCATTAAAGAGAAAGTGACTAATTATGAGCATTAACAGTAAAGATTATGGGAAGTGCCATGTGTTTCATTGTGAATGCAGAAAACTGTTGTGTTAAAGCTATAATCTGAAATAATAAATGAATATAACATGGAATAGATAACAAAAAATATTCAGAGAAGAAATGCAGGCTATTATCTCTGACAACAATAAAGAAATTAGATAGGAAACAAAAAAAAAGAGTTTTCATTATGCCATTTAGCTTTGAATGGCTGCTAGAGAACAGATATGAGATAGAATAGCTGGCCTCTCACATTCAATCACTTGCCATTTCCCTACAAACTTTGCTATCTTTCTGATATAATGTCATTTATTTGTTCCCTGCCCGTAATGACCTTCCTCCTCTTCTTCCTCTCAGTACCTAATGAAGTCCTATTCACTTTTTAGCCTGGAATTCAAAAGGCATCATTTAAAAAATTAGCTTTCATGATACTGTAGTATTCTCTGAAATACATGAATCTTAATATTTATTATATAATCTACTGTAATTGGTAAAATGTCTTACTTATAAAACTGTCCCACCGTATTGTAAGCGAATACATTCTCTAGAATTAGAACTAGAGAAATGAAAAAAGAAAAATCACATGATCAAACACTGAAACCAACATATCCAATATATTCCAAGAATCTAGCACAGTACGGGCACAGGCTACGTATTCACTAAATATTTAGTAAGGAGAAGATAAATATTTGCCACATTTTATGACATTTGAATACCTCTATGCCCAGAGACTAGAGAACCTAGAAGAAATGGATAAATTGTTGGAAACACACAACCTTCCAATATTAAATCAGGAAGAAATTGAAATCCTGAACCAATAATGAGTTTCAAAATTGAATCAGTAATAAACAGCCTACCAACCAAAGCAAGCAAACAAATGAGCAAAAAGACCCTTGGCCAGATAGATTCACACTCGAATTCTACCAGATGTACAAAGGAGAGTTATTACCAATACTACTAAAATTATTCCAAAAATTTGAGGAAGAGTGACTCCTGTCTAATTCTACAAAGCCAGCATCATTCTAGTGCCAAAACCTGGTAGAGACACAACAAAAAAGAAAACTTTAGGTCAGTATTCTTGTTGAACATAGACACAAAAATCCTCAACAAAATACTAGCAAACCACATCCAGCAGCACATCAAAAAGTTATTTTACCATGGTTAAGTAAGCTTTATTTCTACGATGCAAGGTTGGTTCAACATATACAAATCAGTAAATATGATTCATCACATAAACAGAATATTTAAAAACCATACAATCATGATGATAGACACATAAAATGCTTTTAATAAAATTCAGTGTCCGTTCATGTTAAGAACGTTCAGCAAATTAGGCATTGGAAGCACATACCTCAAAATAATAAGAGCTATCTATGAAAAACCAACAGCCAATATCATACTGAATGGGCAAAAACTGGAAGCATTACCCTGGATCACTAGAACCAGATAAGGATGTCCACTCTGACCACTCCTATTCAACATAGTACGGAAAGTCCTAGCCAGAGTAATCAGACAAAAGAAAGAATAAAATGCATCCAGATAGGAAGGGAGAAAGTTAAATTATCTTTTTTTTTTTTTTTGCAGACAATATGGTAGAATACCTATAAAACCCTAAAGATTTTCCCAAAAGGCTCCTAGAACTGATGAATGACTTCAGTAAAGTTTAGGATACAAAAAGCAGTAGCATTTCTACACATCAATAACATTCAAGCTGAGAGCCAAATCAAGAACATAATGTCACTTACACTAGCCACACAAAGAATAAAATAACTACGAATAAAGCCAACCAGGGACGTGAAAGATTTCTACAATGAGAATTACTAAACACTGCTGAAAGAAATCAGGGACAACACAAGCAAATGGGAAAACCTGCTCATGGATAGGAAGAGTCAATATTGTTAAAATGGTCATACAACTGAAAGCAAATTACAGATTTGATGCTATTTCTGTCAAACTACCAACATCATTTTTCACAGAATTAGAAAAAAAGAAACTATTCTAAAATTCATATGGAATCAAAAAATAGCCCAAATGGCCAAAGAATCCTAAGCACAAAGAACAAAGTCAGAGGCATCACACTACCCAACTTCAAACTACACTACAAGACTACAGTAAGCAAAATGGCATGGTACTGATACAAAAACAAACCAATGGAACATGACAGAGAACTCATAAATAAAGTCAAATATCTACAACCAACTGATTTTTGACAAAGTTGACAAAAATGAACAATGAAGAAAGGATGCCCTCTTCAGAAAATGGTGCTGAGATAACTGGCTAGCCATATGCCGAAAAGAAACTTACCATTATACAAGAGTAAACTCAAGATGGATTAAAGACTTAACTGTAAGACATAAAACTATAAAAATCTTAGAAGAAAGTCTAGGAAATCCCTTTCTGGACATTAGCCTTGGGAAAGAATTTATGATTAAGTCCCCCAAAACAATAGGAACTAAATAAATGAAAGAGCTTCTGCACAGCAAAAGAACCTCTCAAAAGAGTAAACAGACAACCTACAGAATGGGAGAAAATATTTGCAAACTGCATCCGACAGAGGTCTAAAATCTCGAATCTGTAGGAACGTAAAGAATACAATAGCAAAAACCCATTGACCTCATTAAATAAAGGACAAACAGACATAACAGACATAAATAGACACTTCTCGAAAGAAGACATGCATGCAGCCAAAAATATATGAAAAAATGCTCCATACCACTAATCATAAGAGAAATGCAAATCAAAACCATTTCATATTAGTTAGAAGAGCCATTATTAAAATGTCAAAAAATAATAGATGTTGGCAAAATTTCAAAGAAAAGGGAATGCTTATACACTATTAGTGGGAATGTAAATTAGTTCAACTGTGAAAAGCTGTTTGAAAATTTCTCAAAGAACTTATAACTACCATTTGACCCAGCAACTCCATTATTGGGTATATACCCACAGGAAAATAAATCATTCTACCAAAAAGACACATGCACTCATATGTTCATGGTATCATTATTCATAATAGCAAATGTATTGAATCAACCTAGATACCCATCATTTATCGACTGGATAAGAAAAATATGGTAGAAATACAACATGGAATACTATGGAGTCATAAAAAAGAGCAAAATTATGTCCTTTGCAGCAACATGGAAACAGCTGGAGGACATCATCCTAAGTCAATTAATGCAGGAACAGAAAACCAAATACTGTATGTTCTCACTTATAAATAAATGGAGCCAAACATTGAGTACATATGAGCACAACAATGAGAACAACAGACACTGGGGACTACTTGCTGGAGCGGGGAAGAAGTGGGGAAATGGTTGAAAAAATGTTGGGTACTGTGCTCACTATCTAGGTGACAAGATCATTCATACAGCAAAACCCAGCAACACACAATTTACCCATGTAACAAGTCTCCACACATACCCCCCAAACCTAAAATAAAAGTAAAATAATAAAAACAAATCTTATCCAAGTGAAATTAAATGAAGTTTTTATTTGTATACAAATTTTACTTGATACTGGTGAATATTAAAAAAGAAAATACTTCCTACTAATTATGAAAACATAGCTGAAGGTCTGCAATGTTGTAAAACACATAATAAAATATTTTTCCTAGAAATGTTTGCAGGCGAATTAGAACTAGAGAAATAAAAATAGAAAAATCCTTTGAATAAACACTAAAAGAGCTCAGTAAGACAGTTGTTTTGAAAGAAATAACTTATTTCAATTCATCAAAAGAAAAGATAAAGTATGCAAAAAGAATTTATTGGGCAGAAATTGGATCAGTTCATAGAGTCCAAGGGAGATTTATATAAGAACATCTATAGAAGCTGATTTGAAAATACAATACATAGAAGGAGGATAGAAGCAAGAAAGTATGCTGGATGTTATTTCAGCAATACAGTGAGAAAATGAGCTGCTGGACGTTGAGATGATAATTAGGGATCAGAATCTGTATGTGTTTTGAAAATAAGATATCCTGAAAAAGGCAATGCAAGGTGTGAGAAAGAAAGAAACTGTCAAATGACTTCAGGGTTTTGAGACTAATCAACAGACAGTATGGGTTTGCCATTGTATTCATTTCATTTCTGCTTTTATAACAGAGTACTACAGATCAGGTAATATATAAAGAACAGAGGTTTATAGAGCTCATGATTCTGGAGGCTGGAAAGTCCAAGAGCACAGTGCAAGCATCTGGCGAGTTTTGTCTCATGATGAAAGGGTAGAAAGTGAAAGTGAGCACATAAGACAGAGAGGTACCAGGGGATGGACTTGCTTTATAACTACACACCCTCACTATAACTTACCTGATGCCATAATAACGACATTAAACAGAGCCTTGATGATCAGTAATCTCTTATTAGGCATCACCTCTCAACACAGTTGCACTGGAGATTAAGTTTCCAGTACATGAACTTTGGGGAACAAATAAAAGCCATAGCACCCATTACTTTAGATGTCCAAGAATGCCAAATGAACAATTTTGAAGGGGATGGAGAATTGATGATGTTCAATGGTGGGCAAAAGTGGTAGTGGACATTTTTTTTGAAATCTTCTATTTCATTATCTTGGGAAAGTAGGAAACAAAGTTGTCACCTGAGAGCAGGATAGAGGAGGAGGTGATTAATGTTTGGGGAAATAATATAAAATCGTTTTCAAATATGTTAGAGAAGAGAATGGAATAAACAAATGCAATGTGGCAAGTGTGCAGCATTCAGTGTTTACTTGACGTTCACAATAATACAATTAAAGAAAGAACAGATAAGGTGGTTGAGTGTTTTATACACAGGCATACCTTGGAGATATTGTGGATTTGGTTCCATACCGCTGTGATGAAGTTAATATCACAATAAAGCAAGTTGCATGAACGTTTTGGTTTCTCAATGCATAGAAAAATATGTTTACACTATACCCTCATCTGTTAAGTGCAATAACATTATGTCTAAAAAATCAATGTATATAACTTAATTAAAATATACTTTATATCTAGAAAGTGATAACAATTATCTGAGCCTTCAGTGAGTAGTAATATTATTGCTGTTGGAAGATCTTGCCTCAGTGTTAATAGCTGCAGACTGATTAGGATGGTAGTTGCTTAAGTTTGGAATGGCTGTGACAATTTCCTAAAATAAGAAAATAATGAAGTTTGTCACTTGAATTGATTCTTCTTTTCCTGAAAGATTTATCTGCAGCATGCAGTGGTGTTGGATAACATATTATGCACAGTAGCAGTTTTTCAAAATTGGAGTCAATCATTTCATACTGTGCAAATGCTTTATCAATAAAATGTATATAATATTCTGAATTATTTCTTGTCACTTCAACAGGGTTCACAGCATCTTCACCAGGAGTAGATTTCAATTCAAGAAACTACTTTCTTTGCTCATTGATTAGAAGTAACTTTTATCCATTCAAGTTTGATCATGAGATTACAGCAATTCAGTCACATCTTCAGGTTTCAATTCTAATTCTAGTTCTCTTGCTATTTCCACTACCTCTGCAGTTATTTTCTTCACTTAAATTTTGAACCCCTAAAGTCATCCATAAGGATTGTAATCAACTTCTTCCAAACTCCTGTTAACATTTCTATGAATCACAAATATTCCTAATGTTATATAGAATGGTGAATTATTTCCAAAAGTTTTTCAATTCACTTTGCTGAGATCTGTCAGAGGAATCACTATCTATGGCAGGTATAGACTTACAAACTCTATTTCTTAAATATTAAGATGCAAAAGTCAAAATTACTTCTTGACCCATGGCCTACAGAATGGATGTTGTGTTGGCAGGCATGAAAACGACATTAATCTCTTTGTACATCTGCATCAGAGCTCCTGGTAACCAGGTGCATTTTCAATGAACAGTAATATTTTGAAAGGAATATTTCTGTCTGAACAGTAGATCTCAACAGTGGGCTTAAAATTTCAGTAAACCATGCTTTAAACAGGTATGTTTTCATCTATGTTTTGTTGTGCTATTTACAGAGCACAGGCAGAGTAGATTTAGCAGGTTTAAGGGCCTGAGGATTTTCAGAATGGTAAAGGAGCATTGGT
The DNA here is from genome assembly GCF_028885655.2 of Pongo abelii. Classification (NCBI taxonomy): domain Eukaryota; kingdom Metazoa; phylum Chordata; class Mammalia; order Primates; family Hominidae; genus Pongo; species Pongo abelii. The sequence goes on from NC_071999.2 coordinate 73,886,365, forward strand.
AATGTCACCAGTTTCATTAGCTCCTAACAAGAGAATCGCCTGTCTTTGAAGATTTGAAATGAGGCAGTGACTTCCTTTTAGCCATGAATGTCCTAGATGCTGTTTGCTTCCAATAGAAGGCTGTTTTGTGTGTATTGAAAATCTGTTGTTTTATTTAGCCACCTTCATCAATTACCTTAACTAATTCTTCTGAATAATTTGCTGTAGTTTTTACATAAGCACTTGCTGCTTAACATTGCATTTTATGTTATGGAGATGGCTTCTTTCTTTAAACCTCATGAAATAACCTCTTCTAGCTTCAAACTTGTATTCTGTAGTTTCTTCACCTCTCTTGGCCTTCATGAAATTGAAGAGAGTTAGGTACTGTCTCTATATTAGGCTTTAGGTAAAGGGGATGTTGTGGATAGTTTGATCATCACATGGTTTTTGTTTTGAATTATGTTTATGTGGTGAATCACATTTACTGATTTGTGTATGTTGAATCACCCTTGCATCCCACTTGCTCATGATAAATTATCTTTTTTCATGTGCTGCTGGATTTGGCTTGGTAGTATTTTGTTGAGAATTTTTGTGTCTATGTTCATCAGGGATATTAGCCTGTAGCATTCCTCTTTTGTTTTCTCCTTGGCAGATTTTAGTATCAGGATGATACTGGTTTTGTTGAATGATTTAAGGAGCAATCTCTTGATTTTTTGGAATAGTTTTAGCAAGATTGATACCAGCTCTTTATGCATCTGGTAGAATTTTGCTCTGAATTTTTCTAGTCCAGGGCTTTTTTTGGGGATTGGTAAATGGTTATTATTGTTTCAATTTAGTAACTCATTATTGGTCTTCTCAGGATTTCCATTTCTTCTTGGTTCAATGTTAAGAGTGGCATGTTCCCTGAAATGTCGTCATTTCTTGGGGTTTTCTAGTTTTTATGCCTAGAAATGTTCATGTAGTCTTTGAGGATTTTTTGTGTATTTCTGTGCTATCAGTTATAATTTTAACTTTGTCATTCCTAATTCTGCTTATTTAAATCTTCTCAGTATTTTCTTGGTTAATCTAACTAGCAGTATATCAATTTTGTTTATTCTTTCAATGAACAAACTTTTCATTCTGTTGATTTTTTGGAAGTTTTATTTTTGGTCTCAATTTTACTTAGTTCAGCTCTGAATTTGTATTTCTTTTCTTCTGCTACCTTTGGGTTTGTTTTGTTCTTGTTTTTCTGTTTTCTTTAGGTGCAATGTTAGGTTGTTAATTTGAGATATTTCTATATTTTTAATGTAGACATTAATGCTACATTAACACTGCTTTTGCTATGTTTCAGTAGTTTTGATATGTTCTATTTTTATTTGTTTCAAAAGCTTTTTTATTTCTATCTTAATTTTGTCATTTACTCAAAAATCATTCAGTAGCAAGTTATTTAGTTTCCATATAGTTGAGGTTTTGAGAGTTCTTCTAGGTATTGCTTTCTAATTTTATTCTGCTGTGGTCCAAGAATATGCTTGCTATGTTTGTGATTTTTTTAAATGTATCGAGACTTGCTCTATGACCAAGCATGTGGTCTATTTTAGAGTGTTTCTTGTGCAGACGAGAAAAAATATATATTCTGTGGTAATTGGGTGGAGTATTCTGTAGATACCTATTAGATCCAACTGGTCAAGAGTCCAATTAAATCCAGAGTTTCTTTGTCAGTTTTCTGCCTTGATGATGTGTCTAGAGACATCAGCAGGGTGTTGAAGTTCCTCACTATTATTGTATGGATGTGTATCTCTTTTCTTAGTTCTAATAGTATTTGTTTTAGAAATCTTTGTACTCCAATATTGGTCATGTATATTTTTAAGCTGATTAAATCTTGTTCAGTTCAAACCTTTATCATTGTAAATGCCCTTCTTTGTCTTCGTTTTTAATTTTTACTGTTGTTGTTTTAAAGTCTGTTTTATCTAATACAGCAAATAGCTACAGCTGCTTTTTTTTGTTTTCCACTTGTATAATAGATCTTATCCATCCCTTTACTTTGAGCCTGTGGCTATCATTACACATGAGATGGGTCTTTCAAATGCAGCAGAAGGTTGGGCCATTTAAAAACAAACAAACAAACAACAACAAAAAAACTAATTCACCACTCTATGGCTTTAAGTAGACTATTTAGCCCATTTACATTCAATATTAATATTTATATGTGAGATCTTGTACCTTTCAGAGTGTTGTTAGTTGCTTTGTGGTCTGAATTGTGTAATTGCTATATAGGATTTGTAAGCTTTGTATTTACATGCTCTTATGTTCTTATGTGGTGTTATTCTATTATTTCCATGTTTAGAACTGCTTTGAGCCCTTCTTGTAGGGCTGGTCCAGTGGTGACAAATTATTTTAGCATTTGCTTGTCTGGGAAAGATTTTATTTCTCCTTTGCGTTTGAAATTTAGTTTGGCAGCATATGACATTTTTTGCTGGCAAGTTTTTTTCCTTAAAAGGGCTAAAACTAGATCCACAATCTGTTTTGGCTTGCAAAGTTTCTGCTGAGAAATATGCTGTTTGTCTGATGGTATTTCCTTTAAAGGCAATTTGGCTCTTTTCTCTCGCCTTTAAGAGATGTTTCTCTAACACACATCTTGGATAGTCTGATGATTATATACCCTGAGGATGGTCATTTTGTATAGTATCTTGCGGGTGTTCTCTGAATTTCTTCTGTTGGGATGTTAACCTCTCTAGCAAGGTTAGGGATGTTTTACTGACTTATTTCCTCAAATATGTTTTCCAAATTGCTTACTATTTTTTCTTCTCTTTCAGAAATGCCAATAAACCATAGATTTGGTCATTTTATATACTCCCATATTCCTCCAAGTCTTGTTCATTTTTTATTTATTTATTTTTTAATTTTTCTGATGGAGTTAATTTGTAAGAGTGGTCTTCAAGCTCTGAAATTCATTCTTTTTGGTCCAGCCTATTGTTAAAGCTTCCAGCTGTATTTTGAAAAAAAATTAAGGAAGTGTTCAATACCACAATTTCTATTTTTTTTTTTGTCAAATATAGCTATCTTGTCCTTCACACTCTGAATCACTTTTCTTGTTTCTTTGTGTTAGATTTCAACTTTATCTTGGATCTCATTGAGTTTCTTTGCAATCCACATTTTGAATTTCCTGTCTGTCATTTCAGACTTTTCAGGTTAGTTAGGATACATTGCTATAAAACTAGTGTGATCATCTGGGGATGTCAACATACTCTGGCTCTTTGTACTGCCAGAGTTCTTATGCTGTTCCTTCTCATCTGAGGAAAATGTTGCTTCTTATTTTTGAATTTGCTATCATTTGAATGTGACTTTTATATATTTTAAAATTCTTTCTTCCTTTGAGGGTATGTATAACTGTGATATATGTTGCATATGATTATTTGTCTTCATGTTTGGATATGTTTAGTTGGCTAAGGATCTGTACGTGTTCTGTGGGTTGTGGATAGCTTTTGTACCGTGTTTTCTCAGATGTTGCTTATTGCAGCAACATATTGGACATACACATGGATATACTATCTCCTATAGGGCTGAATGTATAGAAGTCTCAAGAAGCTTATTCATGGAGTAGCACTACGCTTTTCTGGCAGTAGGGTTTTTATTTGGGGGTACAGTTCAGGCTGCAGTACAGTTGATGGTGCTTAGGATTAAGAGCTGGTTCACCCTTAGGCTAATGATAAATGGAAGCACCATTGGGAGGGTGGCAGAAAAAGATAATTTTGTGTTGCTCTGAGCTCTCAAGGGAAGAAGCCAGGAGCTGGCTTCTTTTCCTGAGCCAGCAGAAATGCAATCTGCTTCCCTACTGTGTCCCATAACAGGGCTTGTGACAACCAGTTTATAAAGAATTATTCCTTTATTTCCCAGCCACAGTGCAGGTGGGGGTTATAGATATTCTTCTCTTATGGCTACTACTAAAATGTGCATGGGACAGAGCCTCTTCCTCCAGTCCAGAGCAGGCAACTCTGTGAGGTATCCATCCTCCATTGCAGGGATGCTGCTGCTTTGTGTAGAGAAGGGGAATTGGGCCACACCCTTCGTATAAGCCCAAGCAGCATGGACTCACTTTCAGCAGGGGTGAAGCCACCACAAAAAGTATGAAAAATGCTTTCTCGAAGTGTAAATGTGCCAGCCCCCAGCAAGAAAAACCACTGTTGTATCTGTATCAGGGTATAGGGAGGAGGTGCAAGATGGCTACCCTCTCCATGTTTATTCCTAGGAGTTGGTGCTTTCTCCTTTGTAGATTGGTGGTATGCACACATTTTCTTTGTCCCTAATGGGGCTTTGGCAGGCTTTGTTTTCCCCTCCCTTAGGGGCAGCTTACACAGAGGGTTATATCTTTAGGAGTTTCTCAGGTACCCTGGTACCCACTGGTCCTCTGTGCTTTCCAAGGTGAGAGTGAGTTGTGGAGTATGTTTGTGGGGGATCTGGTGGTGTGATGACTCAAAGGAAGATAACCTCTGGGCAGAGCAGTACCCTACTATGAGGGCATGACCAGTATAGCACCAACTATCTCAGTTTGGGTCTGAGAGGAGTGTGGGCACACAACTGGCCACCTGGTTTGTTCTCGGGAATTTCTCAAGTTGCCACCATCAGTGTTAATGCCGTGGGTCAAAAGGACACAGGGAGTCCGGCCAGTTTAATGGTCATCAGATTTTCACAGTGGTGAAGGCAGCAGAAAAGCACTCCTACCTATCCTTTCCATGAGGATCTTAGTTTCTCTGGTTTTGATCTCTGGCAGACTGTTTTGGCTTTTCTCTTATTTGCCCCAGCTTTTTCCCATGGGCACTTCTACAGTTTCTGTCTGTCTTCCTTCAGTTTTTTTTTTTTTTCCAGAACTTTCCCATTCACCAGTAACTTTGATCATTTTTTAGAGAAGAACTGAAATCTGATGTCTATAGTCAGCCACTGTATTTGTCTGTTCTCACACTGCTAATAAAGACGTACCTGAGACGGGGTAATTTATAAAGAAAGAGGGTTTCATTGACCACAGTTCTGCATGGCTAGAAAAGCCTCACAATCATGACGGAATGCAAAGGAAAAGCAAAGTCATGTCTTACAAGGTGCCAAGCAAGAGGGCATGTGCACGGGAACTCCCCTTTATAAACCATCAGATCTCATGAGACTTATTCACATCATGAGGACAGCAGGGGAAAAACCTGCCCTCATGAGCCAATTACCTCCCCCTGGGTCCCTCCCACTACATGGGGATTTTTACAATTCAAGGTGAGATTTGGGTCAGAACATAGAGCCAAACTATATCATTCTGCCCGTAGCTCCTCCCAAATATCATGTTCTTAGATTTCAAAACCAATCATGCCTTCCAACAGTCCCACAAAGTCTTAACTAACTCATTCCAGCATTAACCAAAAAGTCCAAAGCCTCATCTGAGATAAGGCAAGTACCTTCTGGCTACAAGCCTGTAAAATCAAAAGCAAGTTGGTTACTTCCTAGATATAATGAGGGTATAGGCATTGGGTAAATCCATTTGTTCCAAATGAGATAAATTGTCCAAAGCAAAGAGGTTGCAGGCCCCATGCAAGTCCAAAATTCAATGGGGCAGCCAAATCTTAAAACTCTGAAGTGACCTTCTTTGACTCCATGTCTTACACCCAGGTTATGCTGTTGCAAGATTTGGGCTCCCATGACCTCAGGCACCTCTACCTCTGTGGCTTTGCAGGGTACAGCCACCCTTCTGCCTGCCTTCATGGGCTGGCATTGAGTATCTGCAGCTTTTCTAGGTGCACGATGCAAGCTGTCGGTGGATCTACCATTCTGGTGTCTGGAGGACCGTGGCCCTCTTCTCACAGTTTCACTATGCAGTTCCCCAGTGGAGACTCTGTGTGGGGGCTCTGACCCCACAGTTTCCTTTTATACTGCCCTTGCAGAGGTTCCCCATGAGGGCCCCATCCCTATAACAAACATATTCCTGGACATCCAGCTGTTTCCATACATCCTCTGAAATCTAGGCAGAGGTTTCCAAACCTCAGTTCTTGACATCTGTGCACCCACAGGCTCAACATCACAAGGAAACTGCCAAGACTTGGGGCTCTATGAAGCCACAGCTCCAGCTGTACCTTGGCCCCTTTTAGCCATAACTGGAGTGACTGGGATGTACAGCACCAGGTCCCTAGGCTGCAGGAGGGGGCCCTGGGCCCAGCCCACAAAACCATGTTTTCCTCCTAGGCCTCTAGTCTTGTGATGGGAGGGGCTGCCGGGAAGACCCCTGACATGCCCTGAAGACATTTTCCCTATTATCATGGGGATTAACATTTGGCTCCTTGTTACTTATGCAAATTTCTGCAGCCAGCTTTTACTTCTAATCATAAAATGGGTTTTTCTTTTCTATTGCATCCTCAGGCTGCATATTTTCTGAACTTTTATGCTCTTCTTCCATTTTAAACGTAAGTTCCAATTTTATCCTTATCTTTGTGAATAAATAAAACTGAATGCTTTTAATAGCACCCAAGTCATCTCTTGAACACTTTGCTGCTTAGACATTTATTCGGCCAGATGCCCTAAATCATCTCTGTCAAGTTCGAAGTTCCACAAATCTCTAGGACAGGGAAAAAATGCCATCAGTCTCTTTGCTAGAGTATAACAAGTGTCACCTTTGCTCCAGTTCCCAACAAATTCCTCATCTTTTTCTGAGACCACCTCAGCCTGGGATTTCTTGCTCATATCACTATCAGCACTTTGTTAAAGCCATTCAACAAGTCTCTAGGAAGTTCCAAACTTTCCCACATCTTCCTGTTTTCTTTTGAGGCCTCCAAACTGTTCCAACCTCTGCGTGTTACCCAGTTCCAAAGTTGTTTCCACATTTTTGGATATCTTTACGTCAGCACCTCACTACCTGGTACCAATTTACTGTATTGGTCTGTTCTCACGCTGCTAGTAAAGACATACCTGAGACTGGGTAATTTGTAAAGGAAAGGGTTTTAACTGACTCACGGTTCCACGTGGCTGGGGAGGCCTCACAATCATGGCAGAAGTCAAAGGAGGAGCAAAAAGACATCTTACAAGGTGGCAGGCAAGAGGGCATGTGCAGGGGAACTCCCCTTTATAAAACCATTAGATCTAGTGAGATTTATTCACATCACAAGAACAGCATGGGAAAAATCCACACCCATGCTTCAATTACCTCCCACCAGGTCCCTCTCACAACACGTAGGGATTGTTACAATTCAAGGTGAGATTTGGGTGGGAACACAGAGCCAAACCGTATCAGCGATAGGATGTCACAGCTGAAAGACCAACTTTTAATCTGTGCAATTCACTCGTGAGAAAACTGAAGCTATCAGAGAAGTGACCTTTACGGGATCATCACTCAACAGATCGAGCAGTAGGACCTTGGTGCTCTGCCACTCAGCTGGGTTTCTGCCTTCAGGCAGGACCCTAACTCCCTTCTTCACCAATAACCTATAACCAGGTTAGATGTCAGTGACCTTTCTAGCTTTTGACTTAAAGTGAGAGATGTGTGATTTTTCCTTTCACTTGAACACTTAGAAGCCATTGCAGTGTGATTAATTGGCCTAATTTCAATACTGTTGTGTGTTTCAGGAAATATGGAGGCCTGAGGAGAGGGAGAGTGGTGAAAAGCAGGTCGGTGGAGCAGTCAGAACACATGCAATATTTATGAACTAGGTTCGCAGTCTTATTGGGGCACAGTTTATGGTGGCCCGTTATAATTATAATGGTATCATCAAAGATCACCATTACAGATCAACATAACATATATTACAAGAATGAAAAGTTTGAATTGTAAAAATTGCCAAAATGTGACACAGAGATACAAAGCAAGCACATGCTATTTGAAAAATGTCACTGAGTTATTTGCTTAGCAGAGGTGTGTTACAAACTTTCAATTTATAAAACAGCAATATTTATGAAATACAATAAAGTGAAACCAAATGAAATTATTTATGGTGGTATTCACATTTTGCTGCATTAATGCAGAGTCAGAGTAGCCTACATTTAGATGTAACTAAAAAGCTGATTTTGTCAAGAAGGTATGGCAAAGTGAGATAGAGCAAGGAATCTAATAGTATTTAGTAAGGAGTTATTATAATCAGTGATCATAATATTTATTGTATATAGGAAAGAACAGAGGTTACCAACGAGGGAAAAGATATGAAAAATAGCATCATCGCACAGAAGTCCTGTGTGACAAAAAAATTATTGGTGTTGGGGCACTAAAGGGTGTAATCTGGAAGAATAAGATATGGGATCAGAACAGATGTAAACGTTTAATACTACTGGAATTTCAAATCTAAGATCCATGCTAGTTTTTGAAAATGATTATCCTATGTAAGAGATTTTCAAGCAAAATGGTAATAATGAAGTTAAAAATATAATTTTGGGGACTTCTGCAACAAATTCATGAACATGTCTGAGTTGTCACACATACTGGATGAAGGTAAGGTGTGAGGAAGAAGGGATTGTGCATCTGAATTTGCACATTCCTGAGATTTCATGTTAGACTTTTGTGTCAACTAGGTGATGAGCCAGAAATTTCTTAACAAGGGATAATTTTATGAGACAATGAAATAAATTGTATTATTTAAAAACAAAAAGAATAATCTTTTTAGGAACAGGAAAAGTAAATTTTTATATTCTTCATTCACTTGGAATAAAAAAGATGAAAAATATCATCTTCTGGGGAGTACTTCTTTTAAGTTAAAGGTCACAATTTACTCAATAGACAAGGGAATTTCTTCTTCCTTAAAATTCATTTTTTAAGCCTAGAGACCATGAAAAGTTATGATTCATGTTGTTATGGTAGACTGACTTGTGATATATCTGAATTTCAACAATACATGTTAGAACTAATACAGAAAAGTAAGTTACAAACCGTGAAGTCAGATTGAAAACAGCTGTTATCTGAGGGAAAAAAATCAACTATCAAAGCTGTGGGGAAAAAATCATCTCTACATCATAAGTTAATACTGAAAGCTTAATTAGACTTAGCTCAAACTATTTTTTGCCATTAAAAAGAATTGTGAAAACCGCAATTACTTTGCACCAACCTATAGCATTTGCTAGTTCTCAGACTTTACAGAGATAAAATGTTTCAAAATTAGTCATATATATGTCATGGATTTTCAAGTTAATGTTAATTCACTTGACTTTTGGTAACTAAATAGTATTTCTTTTATTTTGCAAAATCTAAAAAAATAAAATAAGTAGTTTTGGTATAGTCTTTCTGGCTTTTACCTCAGCATCTATCACATTGGCTTTATCCTAAGATTTACAGAATACTAGCTGCAGCAGTTCTGGATATCATATCCAGATATTACAATAGTCAGAGGAGGAAGAGAAGTAGCTTTTCCCCATTACCCCTTCTTGGAAGTGCTGAAATTCTCCCTAGAATCTTTCCCAAGGACTTCTTCTTATATTAATATGATTCTTTGACCATTTTGAGCCAAACATTGACAAGGAGAGTTAGAATATCCTTTTTTTTTAATTGAAAAAACCTTAGTATGCAAAACAGTCTTTCATAGATGAAGGCACCACTACCCATGTACTATCAATAAGACATGTGCTTTGAGATATTATTTTAATTGTAGGAGAGACTATTTAGTGCTGATCTAGCAACAGCTATCAGTCTGTGATCTGCATAGGCAGCATTTATCCTTGGCTTAAAATGCGAAAACCCACTGGTGCACATGAAGATTTCATCCACAATCACAGCATCATTAGCATAGACTTGTCCAACTGAGAGAAAGAATTAGAAAATATTTGTGACAATAATAAGATTTAATGTTTTTCTTATTTTATTTATTTATTTTTTTTGAGACAGAGTCTTGCTTTTGTCACTCAGGCTGGAGTGCAGTGGTGCAATCTTGGCTCACTGCAACCTCCACCTCCAGGGTTCAAGCAATTCTCCTGCCTCAGCCTCCCAAGTAACTGGGATTACAGGTGCCCAACACCATGCCCAACTAATTTTTATATTTTTTATTTTTAGTAGAGACGGGGTTTCACCATGTTGGCCAGGCTGGTCTCGAACTCCTGACCTAAGGTGATCTGCCCACCTCGGCCTCCCAAAGTACTGGGATTACAGGCGTGAGCCACCATGCCCAGTCAAGATTTAATGTTTCTAATTCTCCGACTTCCTTAGTTCTGTGTCCCCAGCAGCCTATCTCTGACACCCCTTTTTTTTTTTTTTTTTTTTACTTTAAGTTCTAGGGTACATGTGCACAACGTGCAGGTTTGTTACATATGTATACATGTGCCATGTTGGTGTGCTGCACCCACCAACTCATCATTTACATGAGCTATATCTCCCAATGCCATCCCTCCCCCGTCCCCCCACCCCACAACAGGCCACGGTGTGCCATGTTCCCCTTCCTGTGTCCAAGTGTTCTCATTGTTCAGCTCCCACCTATGAGTGAGAATAAATGATGTTTGGTTTTTTGTCCCTGTGATAGTTTGCTGAGAATGATGGTTTCCAGCTTCATCTATGTCCCTACAAAGGACATCAATTCGTGCTTTTTTATGGCTGCATAGTATTCCATGGTGTATATGTGCCACGTTTTCTTAATGCAGTCTATCATTGATGGACATTTGGGTTGGTTCCAAGTCTTTGCTATTGTGAATAGTGCCGCAATAAATATATGTGTGCATGTGTCTTTATAGCAGCATGATTTATAATCCTTTGGGTATACACCCAGTAATGGGATGGCTGGGTCAAATGGTATTTCTAGTTCTAGATCCTTGAGGAATCGCCACACTGTCTTCCACAATGGTTGAACCAGTTTACAGTCCACCAACAGTGTAAAAGCGTTCCTATTTCTCCACATCCTCTCCAGCACCTGGTGTTTCCTGACTTTTCAATGATTGCCATTCTAACTGGTGTGAGATGGTATCTCATTGTGGTTTTGATTTGCATTTCTCTGATGGCCAGTGATGATGAGCATTTTTTCATGTGTCTTTTGGCTGCATAAATGTCTTCTTTTGAGAAGTGTCTGTTCATATCCTTTGCCCACTTTTTGATGGGGTTGTTTTTTTCTTGTAAATTTGTTTGAGTTCTTTGTAGATTCTGGATATTATCCCTTTGTCAGATGAGTAGATTGCAAAAATTTTCTCCCATTCTGTAGGTTGCCTGTTCACTCTGATGGTAGTTTCTTTTGCTGTGCAGAAGCTCTTTAGTTTAATTAGATCCCATTTCTCAATTTTTGCTTTAGTGCCATTGCTTTTGATGTTTTAGACATGAAGTCCTTGCCCATGCCTATGTCCTGAATGGTATTGCCTAAGTTTTCTTCTAGGGTTTTTATGGTTTTAGGTCTAACATGTAAGTCTTTAATCCATCTTGAATTAAATTTTGTAAAAGGTATAAGTAAGGGATCCAGTTTCAGCTTTCTACATATGGCTAGCCAATTTTCCCAGCACCATTTATTAAATAGGGAATTCTTTCCCCATTTCTTGTTTTTGTCAGGTTTGTCAAAGATCAGATGGTTGTAGATGTGTGGTATTATTTCTGAGGGCTCTGTTCTGTTCCATTGGTCTGTATCTCTGTTTTGGTACCAGTACCATGCTGTTTTGATTACTGTAGCCTTATAGTATACTTTGAAGTCAGGTAGTGTGATGCCTCCAGCTTTGTTCTTTTGGCTTAGGATTGTCTTGCCAATGCGAGCTCTTTTTTGGTTCCATATCCTTAAACTGGTTTTCCACTGGGAGTGATTTTGCTGTAGAAGGGACATTTGGCAATATCTGGAGACTTTTTTTTTTTTTTTTGGTTATCACAGTTATGACACCACTACTGACATCTAGTGGACAGAGGCCAGGGATGGTGCTAAAAATCATATAAAATACAGATCAGCCCCTGCCCACAATGAATAAATACCCAGATGGAAAATATCAATAGTGCCAAGGTCTCAAACCATGTCTCAAACTGTGTCTTTGCCCATTCAAGACCACCCCTTATGGTAGGGTTGACATCAGCTTCTAGTGAAGCATATGGATGAGTGAGGAATTTATACATTAACAAAATTTTAATTCCCTCAGGAGGAAGCCAGGGTCATGAAGCCAGATAGACAACAATGCCATTCCCTTCACTCACTAGTAGTAATAAGCACAATTTTACAATCCAACATGTTCTTTTCAGTAGAGATATGGCTTTCTACTTTCAGGGATCTGATTAAAAATTTCACAATGTCTGCCCTCAATAATGCCATAGTGCCTATTACTTTTATGTTAGTGCCTCAATAGTAACATATCTAAGACAAAGAAAACATACTCTATTAATATATTAATATAATCATGTGTATCATATGACTTCAAAGTATATTTTCTAGAGTTAGAGACTTTTTATTTAATTCTAGCTTTTATTATAGGAGTAGCCTTACAGAATTTCAAAGCCAGAAGGAGAACAGTTTATATAATACTTGAGAGAAAACTATGGTTCAGGGAGGATAAGTAAGTTTTTTTAGATCCCATAGCTGAATAATCAAGACAGAACTATGATCTCAGAGCTGCTAACTCATAACATGCTGCTCAAGTGTATTAGTTATCTCTTTGAGATACAATGTAAACTGTAGGAAATTAAGAGATGGAGAGAAGAAATTTGCACATTTTACATTTCAGAGTCCTTGAAGATGAATACGCACAGAGGAATGCTGTTAGTCCTTTAATGATGCCAGTGATAGTAGATTTTGCAGAACTAACAAAACAACTACAATAAATTAGATGCAATATTTCCTACAGAGTGAACAAGCACATTTAGCAATCATACCTCCCCAGATTACTGTTAAGATATGGAATTATTACTTTTATATGCCAGGTAAATAACCAGTATCCTTTAATTAGACTAGATTAAGAAAAGTGAATTGCTTTGAAAATAGCAATGGAATGGAATGGTGTCTTTCATCAAGAGCAGAATCATGTTAATGTCTTAGGCTGTCTAGTTACCATGACAAATAGGTTGTGGTACATGCACACTTTAATTATTAACACTGAAATCTGCTGAAATTGAAGTATTGCTCTTAGGAATAGCTATTACTGCTGAAATGACCCATTTCATAGTGACCATGGTATCAAAATATGGATTTAAATTGGTAATTAATAACAGTCAATTTCTGAAAATGTTAACACAGAAGTTCAATAAAAATGCTAACTAGGTCTCAAATACCACAGACAGTATATTGACATATTAATATGTATTACTTATATTAAATGCTTTGTAGATTTTGACTTGAGAACAAAATAATAAGAAATAATAAGAATGAAAGCATTTCCTAATGAGCTTCCAAAGAGTTGGTGAACCTAGTGGATTGTTTTTCTTTTTTCAGTTTTTTTTTTTTTCTTTTATTGTAATTATTATTATTATTATTATTATTATACTTTAGGTTTTATGGTACATGTGCCCAATGTGCAGGTAAGTTAAAATTTGTATGAAAGAATTTTCCATTATCACAACCTACAGAACTCTAATAAATGGAAGTGAGAAAAATTTAAAATGAGATGATAGGACACTCTTGAGGAATTTTAAACTAATAAGTGGTTGACATGTTGCTCAGTTTATGGGTCACTTGTCCCAAGATCTGTATAATAACTAGCTGCCCCACACTTATTCTATTATTTGTATGCCTCTCTAAAGGAAGAAGACTGTGAAGCTTCATCAGGTGACACATAACCAATGAAATTATGAAATAACATTATAAGCAATGTTATAATAGAACTGAAAAATGAACAAAAAAAGCAAATGTGCTCAAACAATATGGTCATAGAATCACCAATATGTACTTTGGAATGCATTAATTGATATCTGTTGAGATTTACTTGTTTAATTGTCTTAAACTGATACTAACATGGGATGATGTTCTCTGAGCAATTTAACTGATAGTATCTTAAATATGTTAGAGAAGTTTAAGGGAAAATAGTGTGTTATTTACAATTTTCTAAAGAGAACTTTAAAACTGTACTCAAATCTCAGAATAAATATATACAGTATTATTCTGACCATGAAGAATAGTAAACAAATAAAAATCTGTTTAATGATAATGATAATCGTTTATGATCACTTAGGTCTTTGAATTCAAATAAAAATGGCAGATAAATTTTAACAGGATTTAGACATCAAATTTTAATGTAGTTTTATTCCAATATGAGTCTGAGTCTCTAAGTTAATATGTCGTATATAAGTGGGAGGTAGAAATCATTTCAGAGTACTTTGAAGATACACACACACACACACATTTAAAAAATATTTTTTAACTGTTAATTTTACTTAATCTCTGAAATATTTAATATGAACTGGGTGCTGCAACAGCTGCCTCTTGGTATTATGTTGTTCCTGCAGAGCACCTGTGCCTGAATCTGCGATACATAAATTTTAGGTGCTTTATTCAGCCAGTACCGATGGCATTTTGTTGTTTAGCCTTCATATTGCAGTTACATTAATACTTTTGTTTGTGGTTAGCAGGTTAACCTCATTTTAACAGGTGGAAACCATTAAAACCATAATGGCAACACAACATGCATGTTTTCCTGTGACACATTCTAAATATTGATGTTCCCTTTGTCATCTCATCTCATAGCCCAGGCCAAAAAACTAGGTTTTTTTCTTTTTGAAATATTTTTGTTACAAGCATGGACATCTATGTGGATTATATAATGGTTAGATTTTGCTGTAACTGCCATCTTCAGATAAAAATAATTAATACAACAATGTTTTAATAATATGTATACATTTCTCTTTTTAAATTATGTGCTGAATGATCCACAAAGTGATATTTGAAATTTAGAATATTCCAAATGGACTTCCTTCTGAATTTGAGTTGTTCTTGAAATACTGGGTAGAAAACATTTGCTTGTAGCACCAAAATAGCTCAAGGACATTGTAATTTAGTCATTTACTAAAATAGGATATGTTTAATATCCCTGAGTATATTAATATAGTAAGTTTTGTTTAGGAAAACAGGTGAAAGAAAACTAATGAGGATGAAAAATATATCTTTTAAAATAATAATTTATATGCAGTACATTTATATGTGGTGTATAAAATAGTCAAACAATGCAGAGACCAGAATGATTGTGACTAAGGGCTTGGGAGAGGGGAAAATAGGAAGTTGCCATTTGACTGGAACAAAGCTCAAGTTTTCTAGAGATGTGTACATCATCTTACCTAGAGTTAACAATATGGTATTGTACACTTAAAACTTTTTAAGAGCTGGTATATCTGATGTTGTGTTCCTCCAATAATAATAATAGTAATAATAAAACTAACTGCATCTTCTAGTTGTCTGGATTTTGGATTTATTCTTCCCTAGATAATTGGCTTATTTTATAGAAATATGTTTTGATTACCAAAATTGTCTATGAAAATTATAGGATTCTTTTTCTTTATCAAAAGAAATACACTGTGGTAGTGTACCAAGAAATAATAATTTTCATCATAAGGTAGGAAGAATTTAAAATTTTCAGAGGCAAACTGTGAGGTAAAATTGAAATAAAGTGAAAGGTAGGACTTTATCTTATAGTGTTGCACTGATATCTCCATTTGTTTTCCTTAGTTGGATTGCTTTTTTTCGTGTTTTAAACAGTTCCTCTTGAAAGCCATCTGGTATTTGTTTATTTATTTATTTTAGCGATAAAAATATGTATGCCATAATCTTTCTGTATTATTGAAAATCTTTATTTGAAACATCATCTTCTTTTGAACATCAAAATCTTGAAGTCTTGAAAAATCTATTATGGGTCTATTCGAACAGATTTGGCAATTTCAATTGCTTTGAGTCATTTTGCCTGTGCTTAAAATAGGCCATTCCTTTTGATGGTTATTTAAATACCAACTTAATAATGGTAATTTTTTTTTTTTTACCTACTTTATGTCTTATTTTTCTAGCTTGCATAAATCACTTGTTTATTAAAAAAAAAAAAAACCTGAAATAAGCAGTTTTTCTTCCAGTATTCCAGTAATCCTTTACCTGTTGAGTGAAATATCTCTTTACACTGCCCTTCAGAGACATCACATTATAACATTATGTTATTAGTCAATATTATGTTATAAGTCAGTGTTATAATATTGACTGTTATATCCTAGTCAATATCATAAAGAAAACACACAAAATAGTATATTAATACATCCAGATACAGTATATCTGTATCTGTACTCTATATCTTTAAGCTGTGAAGAAGCAATGTGTTTTTATTTAAGGTTTTTTAAAATTTATATTTCAGAGGCAGAATATGGTATGCAACATCTCAAAATACAAATTTATTTTTTCTAGTAAATTATGTGTACTGCTTCCAATCTTCAGAAGATACCAGCTTTTAATACATAAAATAGAAATTTGGCATAAAATTTTACCTTTCTAACATACTACTTTTGAAATAAATTCTCACATTTTCAGTAAATATAATGAATATTCATAAAAAGATAATGAAATGTGACAATAATAATAAAATATGCAGTGGACAATCTATAAGTAACACCATCTAAGAACAAAGGCAATTAAATTGACTTGAAACACACATTTAGTAGCTGACTCTTAAAATACTGTCAGAAGTTTATCCATGCTATTCACCTGACATCAAAAAAAAATTTATTTGTTTACCATTGCTTCACAGAAAATTTTTAATGGCCAGATGACTGCACAGTTACCTTTATTTTGGCGTTTTTTTTTTCTCAAAGAGAGCATGAAAACATCATTTTACTTCTGTCATCTGACCATTCTATCTTTAGCTGAAGATATTTCTATCTTTCTATCTTTAACTGAAGAAAGCAACTTACCTTCAACGTCCTTCCATGCAAGAAAAATAACTAGTCATTCCCAGAACTTTGGGAGGCCGAGGCGGGAGGATCATGAGGTCAGGAGATCAAGACCATCCTGGCTAACACGGTGAAACTCTGTCTCTACTAAAAAAATATATAAAAAATTAGCCAGGAGTGGTGGCGAGCGCCTGTAGTCCCAGCTACTCAGGAGGCTGAGGCAGGAGAATGGCCCGAACCCGGGAAGCAGAGCTTGCAGTGAGCCAAGATTGTGCCACTGCACTCCAGCCTGGGTAACAGAGCGAGACTCTGTCTCAAACAAACAAAAAAATAATAACAATAATAATAATAATAATAACTAGTCAAAAGTGGCATTCTGTTATATCTCAGGGGATACAGTATTTACAAGTAAAGCAAAATACAAGTGAATCTGTTTATTTGAGGTGGGTAAGTTCTACAAAATTGTTGTGAACACTGAATTTGAAAGTAGATGATCCTTGGCTTATGATGGGGTTTCATGTTGATAAACATATCGTAAATTGAAAATGTCCTATGTTGAAAATGTATTTAAAATATCTAATCTACCAAACATTGCAGCTTAGCCTAACCTACCTTAAATGTGTTCATAACACACGTTAGTCTACAAGTGAGCAATATCATCTAAAACAAAGCCTATTTCATAATAAATTGTTGAATGACATGTAATTTATTGCATACTGTACTGAAAATGAAAAACAGTGATTGTATGAGTACTTGAAGTATATAGTATATTCAGTGCTTATGGCTTTCAAACAATTGTAAAATCAAAAAATTGTAAGTACAACCACCATAATTCAGGGCCTGTATAGACTGAATCATTACCCCCAGGAGAAATACAGAGTTAAATTTCTGCGAGCATCTGGTTCAACATTTCTGTCAACCAATCAACATATAACCTTGTTTTATGTGTGTTTCTGTTAGAAGACACCTTGTAATATATATTTTTTGATTCATTGACATTGAACTTATGGCCAACAGCACTATAACTCATGCTTGAAAGAATCTTATCTAATACATAAATGTTATCCATAACGCACAACAATTTTTTTGTGCCTAGGAACACTAGACAACATTGAGTACTATACTTGGGGCCACTTTAAACAGTAAAATCACCAAGAAAAAGCAAAACAAAAAAATCATAAAACAATGTACTCAATAATTGGAAAATAATGGCATTTATTTACAGTGAGAGAGCTGAAACAAGAAGGCAGAGTATTGTCTTGTTCGACCACAGCTGGGAATGTTCAGGTTGCTGACTCAAATTTTCGCCACTCCACACATATCCACAAATGACTGTGAAATCACCATAATTATTAATTTGGGGATTACAATGAATTTTAGCTAATAGAACCTCAAATATAAAATCCATGAATAATGAAAATTTTCTGTGTTTAGTGAAGGGGATGAGATAATATCTGGTCATGATATGTGTGTGTGTATTTAGGATTTCTGCTCATATATCCTATCTGCTAAGATTACTGTTTTCATAAATTTCAGCTAATGCTATATATGTATATATACACATATATGTATATATATTATATATGTGTATATATATATATTTAAACATGGAATCAAAACATATCTTGAATGTTTTTTAAAAAGTGTATTATTTGAAAAGTATTTACTACTGAACGAGAAGGGAATCTTTGTTTTCTGTTTCTGGCATTTTATTTCTTCTTCTCTCCCAGCTTTTGGCTTCATAGTTAGACTGGCTCTCTTAATATATACTGATAACTATGGTCGCTAGCAGTTCTAGATTAAATACTTATTGACTTAAATAGGCTACAAAACATGGTATTTATGAGTCAGAAATAAGATCCAGTAAAACAGATCCAGCTAATAAAAAATAAGTTGAAATAAAGAGACTTACAGTTAAGACACAAAAAAAGATGAGCTAGAATTAAAAGTGAATTGGAAATACAAAATTTACTTGGATGTGTGGTATTAAAAATGAAATGACACTAAGGAACATTAAAAAAACTGATGCCAAAGACAGTTTTGAATTTCTCAAATATAAGAGAAAAAATAAAGATGGGAAAAAATAAGAAAATATGATAATAGAAGCACTATTTATAATAGACAAAACATGGAAGCAACCCAAGTGTCCATTGATAGATGAAAAAAATGTGGCATATACATACAATGGAATATCATTCAGTCTTAAAAATGATGGTTATTCTTTTACATGCTACATATATGAACCATGAGAACATTATGCTAAGTGAACTAAGTTGTCACAAAAGGATAAAAAATTGATGATTCTACTTATATAAGGTCCCTGGGGAAGTCAAATCCATAGAGGCAGAAGTAGAGTGGTGTTTGCCAGGGGTTTGACTACAGAATTTTTAATGCATAACTGGATTTCAGTTTTGCAAGTTAAGATTTCGTGGATGGATGATGATGATAGTTGCACAACGATGTGAATGTACTTAACACCACTGAATGTACATTTAGAAATGGATGTGTATTTTACCACAATTGAACATGTAAAAACTTTTTTTTTTTTTTTTGAGACGGAGTCTTGCTCAGTTGCCCAGCTGGAGTGCAGTGGTGCGATCTCGGCTTACTACAAGCTCTGCCTCCTGAGTTCACGCCATTCTCCTGCCTCAGCCTCCCGAGTAGGTGGGACTACAGGCGCCCACCATCACGCCCAGCTAATTTTTTTTTTTTTTTTAGTAGAGACGGGGTCTCACCATGTTAGCCAGGATGGTCTCGATCTCCTGATTTCATGATCCACCCGCCTTGGCCTCCCAAAGTGCTGGGATTACAGGTGTGAACCACCGCACCCGACCAAAAACTATTTTTTAAATGTAATTTTATTCATCCCTTGGATGGATAAAAAACAACAAAAGCAACAATGAAATATTCTGATAACTTTGACTTGGGTTTGTGCAACTAACGTTTTATATCTTTATTGAGATACATATCCATAGGAAAGATAAACTATTGCTTTGTGTATCTTTAAATGCTCATGAACAATTTTGTGTTATGTATCTTTCTTCTTACTTTTTTCACTCAATGTTAAGTTTTGTGATCTGTCCAGAGATAAATATGAAAACCTCACTCATCCTTTTTAAATATTCTATGTATATATTTTCATTAGATACATAGAAAACATTCATATACCTATTTCTACATTTATGTACATTGAAGTTATAGCAAATAATATTGCTATAGACAAACTCATTTATACATCTTTGTGTTCACTTATAAAAGTTATTCTAAATTTTAATATATCCAGGTTTTGCTGGGGTTTTATAATTACTGGACTAAGGGCACACTTTATTTTGGTAGATAGTATCACTTTACCTCTCCAAATTGACACGACTGAAATAATCATATTAGTATTTAATGGTTTATCTTTTCCCATTTCCTTAAATTTTGTATTTTTGGTAGAAACTAAATGATGTCTTGTTTAAATTAGCATGTCTCCAGTTAGTAATAAAAATAGTGTATTAGTCCGTTTTCATGCTGCTGATAAAGACATATCTGAGACTGGACAATTTACAAAAGAAAGAGGTTTAATTTGACTTACAGTTCCATATGGCTAAGGAGGCTTCACAATCATGGCAGAAGGCAAGAAGCGAGTCACATCTTACGTGTTTGGTGGCAGGCAAAAAGACAGTTTGTACAGGGAAACTCCCATTTTTTTAAAACCATCAGATCTCATGAGACTCATTCACAGTAACAAAAACAATGTAGGAAAGACCTGCCCCCATAATTCAGTCACTTCCCACAAGGTCCCTCCCACAACACGAGAGAATTCAAGGTGAGATTTGGGTGAGGACAGAGCCAAACCATATCATTCTGCCCCATCCCCTCCCAAATCTCATGTCCTCACATTTTCAAAACCAAATCATGCCTTCCCAGCAGTCCCTCAAAGTCTCAACTCATTTCAGCATTAATTCAAAAGTCCACAGGCCAAAGCCTCATCTGAAAGGAGGCAAGTCCCCTCCATCTATAAGCCTGTAAAATCAAAAGCAGGTTAGTTACTTCTAGATATAATGGGGGTACAGGTATTGGGAAATATAGCCATTCCAAAAGGGAGAAATTGGCCAAAACAAAGGATCTACAGGCCCCATGCAAATCTGAAATCCAGCACGACAGTCAAATCTTAAAGCTCCAAAATGATCTCCTTTGACTCCATGTCTCACATCCAGTCATGCTGATGCAAGAGGTAGGTTCCTATAGTCTTGGGCAGCTCTGCCCCTGTGGCTTTGCAGGGTACAGCCTTTCTCCTGGCTGCTTTCAAGGACTGGCATTGAGTGTTTGTGGCTTTTTCAAGTGTGCAGTGCAAGCTGTCAGTGGATCTACCATTCTGGAGTCTGGAGAATGGTGGTCCTCTTCTCACAACTCTACTAGGCAGTGCCCCAGAAGGGACTCTGTGTGGCAAATGACCCCACATTTCCCATGTGCACTTCCCTAGCAGAGCTTTTCCATGAGCGCCCTGCCCCTGCAGGAAACTTCTTCCTGGGCATTCAGGAATTTCCTTACATCATTTGAAATCTAGGCGGAGGTTCCCAAACCTCAATTCTTTACTTCTGTCCACCCTCAGGCTCAACAACATGTGGAAGCTGCCAAGGTTTGGGGCTTCTGCCCTCTAAAGCAACAGCCTGAGCTGTACCTTGGCCCCTTTTAGTCACAGCTGGAGCAGCTGGGACACAGTGCACCAAGTACCTAGACTGCACATAGCACAGGGACCCTGGGCCCAGCCCACAAAGCTACATTTTTCTCCTAGGCCTCTGGGCCTGTGATGGGAGTTGCTGTTCTGAAGACCTCTGACATGCCCTGGAGACGTTTCCCCCATTGTCTTAGGGAATAACATTCAGCTCCTCATTACTTATGCAAATTTATGCAACTGGCTTGAATTTCTCCTCAGAAAATGGCATTTCCTTTTCTATTGCATTGTCAGGCTGCAAATTTTCCAAACTTTTATGCTCTGCTTCCCTTATAAACTTGAATGCCTTTACCACTTTGTTGCTTAGAAATTTATTCCACCAGATACCCAGAATCATCTCTCTAAGTTCAAAGTTACAAATATCTCTAGAGCAGAGCCAAAATGCCACCAGTCTCTTTGCTAAAACATAACAAGTTCACCTTTGCTCCATTTCCCAACAAGTTCCTCATTTCCATCTGAGATCACCTTAGACTGGATTTTATTGTCCAAATTTCTATCAGCAATTTGGTCAAAGCCATTCAACAAGTTCCTAGGAAGTTCCAAACTTTCCCATATTTTTGTCTTCTTCTGAGCCCTCCAAGTTGTTCCAACCTTTGCCTGTTATCCAGTTCCAATGTCGCTTCGAAATTTTAAGGTGTCTTTTCAGTAGCACCCCACTCCTGGTACCAATTTACCGTATTAGTCCATTTTCATGTTGATGATAAAGACATACTTGAGACTGGGCAATTTACAAAAGAAAGAGGTTTAATTAGACTTAAAGTTCTATATGGCTAAGGAGGCTTCACAATCATGGCAGAAGGCAAGTAGGAGCAAGTCACATCTTACGTGGATGGCAGCAGGCAAAAAAGAGAGTTTGTGCAAGGAAACTCCCATTTTTTTAAAACCCTCAGATCTCATGAGATTCATTCACAAGCATGAGAACAGGGCAGGAAAGACCCACCCCCATAATTCAATCACCTCCCCCCAGGTCCCTCCCACAACATATGGGAATTCAAGATGAGATTTGGATGGGAACAAGCCAAACTATAGCAGATGGGAACTTCATATGCTTTTTAGATATTAGGTTTCCCCATTTGCAGATCTCTATATTACCTTTTTTGCATGTATTATATTAATTGTCTTTCTCCTGCTTACTTGAAGGGGTCTCTTACATTCCATATACCATTTTTATTGTTGGTTATCTAACAAATGTATTTTTAACTTACCTAATTTTTCTTTCAGTTTTTGGTTTGTTATTTCTGTTACTGGGTTAAGAAACAAGTTTTATGTAGTATAGTCTCAACTTGCATAATTAATGTTTTAAATGTTATGAAGTAAGCTAGAGAAAAATGTGGAAATAGATAAAAAGTTGATTCAAATTGCCTAGTTGACCATCAATAGCTACTGGGATTTTTTTAATTTAGAGAAAGCTTGATCTTAAAAATATTAAACAGTATAGATCCGACTGCCACATTAAGAGTAGATTCTATGGGGCAAGAACAGAAAAGCATAGAAATTTAGGAAACTTTTGCAATAATATAGATAATATCCTATATAATATAGAAAACAAATGTTTTCTATACAAGGATAAATTACAGGAGGTTACAAAGTTTCTCAATTCCAGGCATATTTAGAATTTATAGTAAAAGTGTTTGCTTAAGTGCTTAGACATGAGTTATAAGAGAAAGGGACAACTCCATTGATAACTTTTGGCACGAGGAACTGGAAGAAAAATGGAGCAAGTTTTAGGACAAACAGTCATAGAGAAAAAAAGATCTGTTTGCTCTGGTTTTGAACATGTTAAAACTGAGATATTTATTAGAACACCAAAGTGAGGATGTAAACTAGACAATTAAATAAGAATTTGCACTTTAGAAGAGAGGCCCTGTCTGAATATAATCTAGGGAACTATCAGTGGACAAATGATACTTCATTGGGTAACTCTATAAAATAATTAAGAAAGTATGTTAGTCTGAGTTCTCTAGAGAAACATAACCAATAGAATATCAGTAGGTAGGTAGATAAATAGATAGTTAGATAGATATATAGACAGATATTCTAAGTAATTGTCTCACATGGATGAGAATTTCCAAGATCTGTTGTTGAAAAACTGGATACCCAATAGAGACCTGCAGAGAGGTAGTTCCAGTACAAGTCAAAAGGCCTGAGCCTGGAGAGACAACGATGTAAATTGCAGTCTGAATCTGAGTCAAAAGCAGAAGACTGATGTTCCAGCACAAAGAAACACAGAGTAATTTCTTCCCTACTCATCCACTTGGTTTCACTCAGTCCTTCAACTAAATTCTCTGGGGAACCAGACTGGATGAGGTCTACCCACTTTAAACAGGGCAATCTGTTTTATTCAGTCTACACAAACACATGTTAAACTGATCCAGAAACACTCTTACAGACACACCTAGAATAATGTTTAACCAGATTTCTGAGCACCCCATAGTTCAGTCATGTTGCCACATGAAATTAAGTATCACATGAAGTGAAAATACATTTTTCGAAATGTTCATAGATTTAGTCGTTCAGTTGGCACCATTAACAGTTCAAGAAAATTAAAAATAATTGGAAAACATATTTGAGGCCAGGAGCACTGGCTTATGCCTGTAATCTCGTCACTTTAGGAGACTGAGACAGGTGGATAACCTGAGGTCAGGAGTTCAAGACCAGCCTGGCCAACGTGGCGAAACCCCGTCTCTACTAAAAATACAAAAATTAGCTGGGTGTGGTGGCAGCTGCCTGTAATCCCAGCTACTTGGGAGGCTGAGGCAGGAGAATCGCATGAACCCAGGAGGCAGAGGTTGCTGAGGAGGCGGAGGTGGCGTGAGCTGAGATCACTCCTGTCGCCACTGCACTCCAGCCTAGGCGACAAGAGTAAAATTCTGTCTCAAAAACAAAAACATACCAAAAAAAAAACCCCATATTTGAATCAATGTGTAATGAGGCCTACCCAGGAGGATATGATATCCTGAAAGGTAAATAAAGAAGTTTCAAAAAGGAGAATGTGATCAACTGTATCACATGCTGCCGGTAATTTGAGATAAGAGCAAATATTGGCCATCAGATTTTTCGATATGAATGTCCTTGCTAATTTTAACATTTGTTTTGATATAAGTAAAGTGGTTTTAAAAAGGCTTTTTTCCTTTGTTTTTCCTTTGAAGATGATATAAATAGCAGCATGATTCAGGAAATTGCTTTTATTACTCTGGAAAAGAAAGCAAGGTCATCAACTGTGAGGAGAATAGAGAAGGTGTAAAGAGGTAGAGGGAAGTATGGTGCCACAGTCTAGGAAAGGAGGAGACTGGTTCAAACAGAAGAAATGTAGTGTGATTACCTGGCAGCATTAAAGGCTCACTTGAGAATAGTGATCAAGAAATTAAAATAAGGCACGTCAGCACAGAAGCCTATTCTCCAGTGTTATTCAGATGTACGTAGATAGACATGGAATAGACTGAGAGCTGGCTTTCCCTAGGATTGCAGTTTACCACTACTAAACAAGAACAAAACAGTTGAAGGCATATGTATAGGAGCATTATTCATGAAAGATAAGGAAATTTAAGCTGGATAGAAGGAAATGTGAGAAAATATCATTAATAAGTAACATATTATAATGTATAAGATTATATGAACATATGGTTGCATCTGCATATGTGGTTATATATGCACATTTAGCCTATATTTGGTTGTTCATTGCATCTGCATATGTAGTTATGTATGCACATTTATCCTCTATTTGGTTGTTCATTGTAAAACACATTGCTTCCTGTTTTAATTTTTAAAACAATGTAAGTTTAAAAAGTTCTTTTTAATCAACATTTTTGGTTTTTTAATATTTATTCATTTTTACAGCTTAATTTTTCTGAAACTGTCTATTAAGCATTGAGTTTGAGAAGAGAACGACAAGAAAAGAGTGTTGCCTTTTATTTTCTACAAGGATTGCAAGAAAGAAGATAGATGAATTTCTAGAATATAACATCAAGATATTGTGATTATGTTTTATAATCAGTCCAGGGTGTCTTGGAAGAATAAAACAGCTTTGCACTGGATTTTGTAGCTCTCAGAGATTATAGTAAGCTGCCTGTAAATCTTTTGGCATTTGCAAACCTAGCCTAATAGTACTAAAGTTTCTTCAGGCAAGAGATGTGATTTTTTTTTTCCTTTTTAGTACTCTCCAACCTGTAGTTTTGTCAATTTGCTTTAGTTCACATTAATTATCTGAATAACAGGAGTGTGTCACTTTGTAGACTGCCGTCACTGTAGTGTTGATCAATAAAGCCCTCTTCAAGTCTCCAGTAAGTCTTTAAAGCTATCAGAGTATTTAAAGTCAATAATTATTTATATTTACAGAGCATGTAAGTCAGCAACTTAAAGAAAAACAAGTAGTATAAGGCAATGTCTAAATAGTAAAGATATTCTGGATAGTATATTAACTTCCATAATGTTAAATGACAAATCTATTCAGTTTGAAGCTTTCATTTATTCTAGATGCCATAAATCAAGTTTGTCTAACTCATGGCCCGCTGGCTGCATTGGCCTGGGATGGCTTTGAATGCAGCCCAACACAAATTCATAAACTTTCTTAAAACGTTATGAGATTTTTTTTTGCAATCTTTTAAAGCTCATCAGCTGTCATTAGTGTTAGTGTATTTTATGTGTGGCCCAAGACTGTTCTTCTTTCAACGTGGTCCAGGGGAGCCAAAAGATTGGACACTCCTGCTATAAATGTTTAACACGAGGCATTAACATTAGACAATCATACAAATGCTGCTATAGATGGCAGGACATCAAAGCTGTCATCACAGTTACTGGAGTTGAGATAAGAAAAATAAGCTATAGCTTTACAATTATATGTATGTCTCTATATTTTTGTTACTATGAAACAGATGATTGAGCTCTGGTCCTAAGTAAACCACTGGTGTTTTCCCCACAATTTTTAGCCATTTACAACACAGTCATGCATTACTGAATCAGTGACTTTTTTTAACCTCTTCACAATCAATTATAATTTACTTTAAGTGTTTTTTAGTCTTATTTTTACATGGAAAAGTATAACTGAAAATAAAGTATGTAAGCTATTTATAACCCTAAAAACGGTAATTATTTTTTATAAAACGGCATAAATACCACAAGAAGTCAGTTTAACACATTTATGACATTAGAGCAAGTAAATGATTCATTTACTAATTTTTTAATTTAGAAATTTTTTTCCCATACCTGGATTGTACTTTTGGTTAAGATAATATATAATACACTACCTTGAAATTTAGGTTAAACTTCATATAAGATGTAAGCTGATCAGTTTCATCCAAGGTGTTTTATTTAACAACTAGAAGAATTTTAGGGAATTTACCTATGTGAACTAAAAATTGTTTGTTTTTTTTTTGTAAAATTAAGCATACCTAGAAATTCTAATGTATAAAAAAATTAGAGAGACTAATTCCCACATTGTATTTATTGGATTACAAGGTTAATACAATAAGTTAGAAAAAGCATAGTATAGTCTAATACTACATTAATTTTCAACTAATTATGAACTGATAATGAACTAGAAAATGAAAAGTTAAAAAATTCATTTAAGTATATCTAATAAGCTTCCTGATTAAGCATAGAAATAAAATATAGAATGTAAAACCTACAGTATTCTTACAAACAGGGAATAATTATGTAAATGGTATCAAAATACAAGCCAGAATTTAAGTTAAAAGAATTTAAATAAATATTTTACATACATATTTAAATGCTTATATTTATCACTTTGCTATTTTTATCACAAATCTTTAAATAGGTAACATACCTATTTGAAGCAGGAGTGAATGGGGTACATTTGCCCCACTGTCATGTTTACTAAGCTATATAGACCTAAGGGTTTTTATTCATTCTACACTTAAAAATTACTTGACATTAATATATGACACCTCTTGTATGTTATTTGTGGTTTGTTGTATATACTCATGCTTAAATGAATTCTTCAGTATAATAAATGTAGATTTTATACCATATCAAAAGTTATAATTAACAAGGACTTCTTTTTTTAGCATGTCAAGTTAAACTTACCAAGTATTGAGAGAGACAGAGAGAGAATGTAAATATATCTCTATGTATCTATATAATGTTCACATTTAATTCTCCTATTATCCATAAGACATAGAGAAGTTAACTTCTACATTACAGATGAATTATCCAAAATAATTGGAGAAAATGTTCGCTTGGCCAAAAGTTACATATACATACTAAGAAATAAAACAACTTTATTTAATTATCACTAATGCCTCCATACAGAACAATAAACATTACTTAATTTATATTTCTCAAATATTTTTCAAGTTGAACGCTGTAAAGTGAAACATCAACATCATCAGCACTATCATTGTCATCATCAACTTATTTAATGTTTATTAAACACTTATTTAGATTAATCATATATCCTAGTTTCCCCAAGATGGTCCCAGTTTGTACCTATTGCCCAAGAATAATTAGTAAGAGTGCCCACATTCCATCTTAAATTACACCAATTTTATTGACAAATTATGTGATACTGGCCAAGGTAGGCAGATCATCTGAAGTCAGGAATTCCAGACCAGCCTGGCCAATATGGTGAAACCCCATTTCTACTAAAAATACAAAAAAATTTCCCAGGCGTGGCAGTGGGTGCCTGTAATCCCAGCTATTGAGGAGGCTGAGGCAGGAGAATCGCTTGAACCCAGGAGGCAGAGGTTTCAGTGAGCCGAAATCCCGCCATTGCATTCCAGCCTGGGCAAAGAGCGAAACTCCATCTCAAAAAAAAAAAAAAGAAAAAGAATTTCATTATATTTCAAATGCATTTAAATATCAATGCCTAAAACAATAACTTTGCACATGAAAAAGCAGTTTATTAACGAATACAAGTTCATACTGTCTTAATGACAGAAACTGGGAATAAAGCCAGGTGTCTGGACTCACCTACCCATGCAGTGCACAAGATAGTTCAGCTTTTCTCACCAGAGTTAATTTGACTATTTTAATTTAAGATAATTAATTGCATACACCTCACACTGGGTGATAAGTTCCACTTGGTAAATAAAGACATATAAAATATTTATTGGTAATAGTTCTTGCAAAATATTTTTGGTAAAAGTAGCACAGGAAATGCATTGGGGCAAAGTGAATCTTGAAATAATCTGTTGAGTTTTAGCAAGGGAAATCATGTGGAAAGGGCTAAGGAGAGAATAGCACTCCATGTGCAGGTAGTAAAAGAAGTATATTTGCAAAGCTTTAATAGTAAACTGTCTTTTGGGTCAAGAGAATTCAGATTTTAATTCAGAATTAGCAGTTCTTCACTGCATGCCCTTGCCCTACCTTTTTTACTTTTTAAAGAATTTCTTTATTCAATTAATAGCTATCTTGTGACCATTAACCTGAAGTTTTGGGAATTGGGCATGGTCTTTCCACTCAGATATCTTACTTCTTGGCAGATTTCATGTTCTCTAATATCCCTCTTATCTTCAATTTTAATTCCATATCTTTAGCAGCAGTCTTTGATAAGAGTAGCAAAGCCTATGTGTGCTGAAAGGAGTACAACATGTGCGTGTGTGTGACTGTGTTAACAAACATACACATACATGTATGAATGTGTGCTTGTATTTATACATATCTACATGTTTGTATGTGTGCATATATATGTTTGTATGTGCTTGTGTATATCTGTTTTTGCACACACATTTGCACATTCACAAGTGCGTACATGCGGTTTGTACTGGTAAAACTGCCAAACTACAGGTCTTATTATTTTCTGAAAATGTGTTGCTTTATTGTAGTAATTTGGAGCTTTTATTCTTCCTTATATGATTCATATACCTTAGCACATTTCCTTGCCTGTAATATAAAGCCACATATTTATTGCACAAAGGAGTGAGCATTTGGGTTTTATAAGTCCAAAGTTTTTATTATAAAATTTATATATTTATCCTTCAAATTGCTCAGCTGAAATTGAGTTTTGAAAAGAGAATTTTTTTTCTAAATTTGATTAAGATATGGCATTCTTCTCTGTTTTTCTATATACACATATATAAACAATTGTAGATAATAGATATACGATATATTTTCATAGTTTAAAAAAGAAGCTGTTACTGAATTATTGCTGTGAACATGCTATGATAATTATTAATTTACTCTGCCTTCTCCATTATAATTGTTATAGCTTTCATTATTTTATCCCATTAGTCTTTTCTGAATGTCAATATATTCAATATAATTGTGAACTCTTCAAGCCTGACCTTCTTGATTTATTTCTGGAGGCTATGAAGACATCTTCCCACCTGCATCCTTCTAAAATATAAAATAATTGAATTGAAAGTACATTGATGGAAAAACAGTTAACCTTTTGCCTTGGAAAGGGCTGACACATTTATGTGAGAGGAGCCATTTAGTATGTTTCTATAAATTTACTAAGGACATATCAAAACACCTTATTTCATAGATCATCTCAAAACTGAAATTAAGAATACTTCAAAAACTGCCCTAACACTAGTCATTTTAAGTGTTTCCAAGACTGAATGAACCAACCATTAATATATTAGTTCCATTCCTTCTATTAAAACATATATTTGATCAGAAATTGCTTTAGTTTATTACACTCCGATTATTTCACAATATCTAGTCATTCGAAATAGATGCATAGTATTTCTATAGTAACATAAAATATTGAAAATAGCATTTGTTTCAGAACTTAATTTCATAATTTCTAATTAAATACACTTGAACAAAAGGATCTCAAATTCATAGTGAGATGACATAATTTGATAAGCACTCTTATTTATACAATGTCTGGTGTAATATATTTAATTCTTATCAAGTATTCAGCTTTTAAATATTATCTTCATTCAGTATATTTCTACATTAGCCTTCTATAAATTGTTTAATTGAGCCTTCCTGAGGGTTTCCTCCTTTTGTTGTACAATATGTGGTAAAAATTTGTTTATACCTTCATCTTTGTTTTCCTCGAGAAATCTTCCTTTCTTTTCTTTAAGAAATGAGTGAGCTTCCTGCACTCCTTTCTTTTGTATCTTTTCTTATCTTAATGCCAAGCCCCTTCCTTATTTCCAAACCTCAACCTTCTATTGAAATATTCAAATCCACTGGTTGTCAAAATTGAAGATAGTTTTTTAAATTATTCAATATCAATCCTCAATCAAATTATGAACAATACCACAGATAGGATTTCACTGGATCTTTCTGACCAATATAATGTGGGCTTAAGTAATGTATAGCACTTCTGTGCCTGGACTTCAAATAACCTCCCTCAGTGATTCTCATTCTCTCTCTCAAGGTGACCTTAGTAAGTATATTTTGAAAATGATTGTGTTATGCAATGAAAGTATCCAAGTGACAGAAGAAATCCAAGTCCCTTGCTAACAATGTTAAGAAGGGGGTATGAGAGCTTAGTAAGATTAAAATGTTAAGCCTGCTCTTTAGAATTCATCTGTTATGAATTGTTCTACCTGATTTAATTCACCCTAAATCTCTGAAGGAAAAAAAATTGTAGCTTTCTCTAAAAATGACTTTTCCTCTTGGATAGCCTTCATAAAACTGGTTGTGGAAATGGAGACTGTTTCCTCATTACTGTTTGTAAAACATGTCATTTCTTTCTCCTTTAAAACTAGAAGTTTATATCTAATGTTATTCATTCAACAATATTCTTCAGACACTATCAAAAATGGTCACTCCTTAAATGTAGACATCATTAATCCCCAGTTCACTCCCACAAACATAACTCCAAGATTTTAGGACTTGTTTAACTCTTGCTCATTCTAACATCACTGCCATATTTTTTTAAATTTTACTATCTATATAACTGATTTTTCCAAAAGCCTGATTGCTTAATTTCTTGACCTCTTACATTTTTCCAATGATAAAGTAATATTATGCCATCTTATCTCAACCACTTACTACCATGTAATGGTTTTTAAATTTTATTTTATTTAGTTATGATAAGGACACAACATGAAATCTACTCTCTTAGATTTTTAAGTGTACCATAGAATATTGTTATCTCTGGCACACTGTTGTACAACGGCTCTCTAGAACTTATTTATTCATCTTAGATAACTGAATGTTATACTCATTGATTAGAAAATCCCCATATCACCATTTTCTGTTTTCCTGGCCGCCACAATTCTGTTCCTTGCTGCTGAGAGTTTCACTACTTGAGATGTCTTATATAAGTGGAATTGAAAAGCATTTGACATTTTGTGACTGGTTTATTTCATCTAGTGTATGATATAGCTTGAATGTTTGTCCCCTCCAAATCTCATGTTGAATTGTGATGCTCAGTGTTGGAGGTGGGGTCTGGTGGGAGTTGTTTGGGTAATTGTGAAGGATCCCTCATGAATGGCTTGGTGCCCTGTCAATGGTAATGAGTGGGTTCTTGCTCTGTTAGTTCATGTAAGAGCTGGTTTTTTAAAGGAGCCTGATACATCTTCCTCTGTCTCTTGCCCTCTTTCTCGCCGTGTGACACACCTGCTTCCCCTTTACCTTCTACAATGACTGGAAGCTTTTGGAAGCCCTTACCAAAAGCAGATGCTGGTGTCCTACTTCCTGTACAGTTTTCATAACCATGAGCTAAATAAATCCTCCCCTTTCAAAAATAAATTACCCAGTCTCAGGAATTCCTTTATAGCAATGCAAAACAGACTAGTACATGTGTCCTCAAAGTTTATCTATGTTTTTACATTGAAAGATTATCTTCTTTTTAAATGCGAGTAATGTATGTATACATGACATTATTTTCTTATCCATTCATCTGTCAATGCCATTTAGATTTTCCCACCTGTTAGCTATTATTAATCATGCTAAAATTATATGGAAGTGCTAATATCTTTTTGAGACCTTGATTTCAATTATTGGGACAAGTATACAGAAATGGAATTTCTGTATCACCTGGTAGTTCCATTTTTAATTTTTTGAGTAGCATCCATACTCTTTTCTGTAGAGGCAGTACCATTTTACATTCTGACCCATCAGTATACAAACAAATATTGCAATTTCCTCACATCCTAGCCAACATTTCTTATTGTTTGTTGTGATTTTGATTTGCATTTCTTTATGATAGTGATATTGAGCATCTTTATACAAATGGTTGGCCATTTGTATGTCTTCTTTGATGAAATGTCTATTTAAGTCCTTGGTCCCTAGGCAAAAACTTTGCATAGACATTTCTTCAAAGAAGACAGACATATGTTAATCTTTTTGCTATTGAGTAATATGAGTACCTTATAAGCTTTGGATATATGGTTTTCCAGTATTGTATTCAATTCTGAAAGTTGCCTTTTCACTCTGTTGATTGCTTTCTTTGCTGTGTAAAAGCTTCTTGGTTGGATGTAGCCTCACTCATTCTTTATTATTTTTGCCTGTGCTTTTGATGTCATATTCATTAAATCATTGCCAAGATCAAAATCATGAAGATTTTTCCCTGTTGTCTTTTAAAAGTTTTACAACTTTGGGTCTTATATTTAAGTCTTTAATATATTTTGAGTTGATATTGGCTCAATATCAAATATCAGTATCAAATATTGCCAATATCAACTCAAAATGTATTAAAGGCTTAAATAAAAGGGTCCATTTCATACATTTGCATGTGGATATCTGTTTTTTCAAAAATTATTTGTTGAAGACACTGTCCTCTTTCCATTGTACATTCTTAGCACTATTATCAAAGGTCAGTTGACCACATAGATGTGGATTTATTTATGGATTATCTATTTGTTCTATTGTTTGTTTATGTGTCTTTGTATCAGTATCATACTGTTTTAATTACTGTAGCTTTGTCATCAGTATTGTGAAATCAGAAAGTGTGACTCCTCAGCTTTGTTTGTTTGTTTTTTCAATCCTGATTTGGCTATTCGGGGTCTTTTGTAGTTCTATATAAATTTCAAAATTGTTTTTACTATCATATAAAAATATTATTGGGATTTTGATAGGGATTGCATTGAATCAGTAGATCTCACTGAGTGTTCTGGACAGTTTAACATTAAGTCTTGCAATGCATGAACATGGATGTCTTTTATTTGTTAATGTCTTCTTTAGTTACTTTCATTAATATTTTATGCTTTGAGTATATACGTCTTTCACATACTCAGTTAAGTTTATTTCTGAGTAGCTTATTATTTCTGATGCTATTGTAAATGAAACAATTTTCCTAATTCTCTTTTCAGATTGATTTTTATATGTGGATGATATGATTGATTTTTATATGTGGATTTTCTATCCCACAACTTTACTGAATATATTTATTAGTTTTAACAATTATTGGGATAGCTGTGTGTGTGTGTGTGTGTGTGTGTCTGTGTGTGTGTGCGGTCCTTAGACATCTTTAAATATAAAATCATGTCATCTGGAAAGAGGAATAATTTTACTCTTTTGTTCCAAATAGGATGCTTTCATTTTTATTCTTGCCTTATTTCTTTGGCCAGGACTTTTGTTACTATGTTGAAGGAAATTGGGAACAGTGGGCATCTTTTTTCTTGTCATAGTGGAAAATCTGTCAGTTTTTCATTGTAGAGTATAATGCCAGTCATGGGCTCTTCATGGATGGCTTTTATTATGTACAGGTAATTTAACTCTATATCTAGTTTGCTGAGAGATTTTATCATGAGAGAGTGTGGAATTTTGTCAAATGCTTACACTGAACTTATTAAGATGATCATGTAATTTTTAACACTAATTCTGTTAATGTGATGTATTGCATTAATTGATTTCATTTGTTGAACCATCCTTGTATCCCCAGCATAACCTCTACTTGGTCATAGCTTCTGGCCCTTTTAATGTACTGTTGAATTCAGTTTGTGAGTATCCTATTGTGGATTTTTGCATCTGTGGTGATTAGGGATACTGGCTTGTACTTTTCTTTTCTCATGATGTCTTAGTCTGGAGTTGATATCACAGTAATGTTGGCCTTATAAAATGCATTTGAAAGTATTATTTTCTCTTCATTTTTTGAAATAATTTGAGAATTGGCTTTCATTATTATTTAAATATTTGGTAGAATTAACCAGTGAAGCCATCTGGTTCTATGTTTTCATTGTTGTTGCTAAGAGGTCTGTGATTACTGATTAAGTCTCCTTACTAGTTATAGGTTAGTTTAAACTTTTTATTTCTTTAGACTTCAGTCCCAGTAGGTGGCATGCTTGTAAAAATTTATTTATTTATTCTACGTTATGCGGGTCATTGGGGTTGTTCATAGTCCTCTCTTAAGATTTCTTTGACAACAGTTTATTGTTTAATTTCTGATTTTATCTAAGTCTTCTCTCTTTTTTATAGTTAATCTAGCAATGGTTTGTTAGTATTGTTTATCTTTGCAAGAAACAAATTCATAATTTTGATGATCTTTTCTATTGCTTTTCTGGTTTCTATTTCTATTCTGATCTTTAGTGTATTCTTTCTTCTACTAACTTTAAGCTTATTTTATTCCTTTTCCTATCCCTTGAAGGGTAAAGTTAGTTTTTTTTCTGAAGATCTTTCTTTTTTCTTAATGTAGGCATTTAATCACTGTAAACTTCTCTCTTAGAACTGCTTTTGCTGCATCCCATAGGCTATGGTATGTTATGCTTCCATTTTAATTTGTCTCAAACTTTTGTTTGGTTTCCCTTTTGATTTCTTCTTTTACTCATTGATTGATTAGGAGTGCATTAAATTTTACACATTTGTGAATTTTTCAATTTTCTTCCTATTGCTGATTAATCTCAATCAATAGATGTAGAGCCATAGATATATTATCATTATTTTGCTGAAAAAGATATATTTGGATGGAAGGATTTTACTAGCTCTTGGAGTTTTGGGTGACCACTAAGATAGTCATTTGGTGAAAGCTCTAAAATGGTAGGGACATGGGATAGTTCAATACCAGTGGTACTTGATTTAGCACATAAACATTTTACTTAAAAATAAATACATGCTTCCCAGAATAAAGTTTACAGGAGGTCAACACTATTGTACAGAAATAATATAAAATTCTGGTATCCATAAAAGAGTTGATGTGTGGGACTTAAAAGAGTAAGCATGCTTCACATGTACATTTTAGTAACAAAGCTGACTAGTAATTGATGAACACAGCCTGAAAAATTATTTTCACAACAGGAATACAAAAAGATAGGATGAGTCACTATTAGAGGTAAGTCATAGAAGAGTAGGAAAAAAACTGCATATATTTTCCTCAAACATATTGTTGTGTGACTGTCAGTTTTGAGCAGATGTAGCTTAACTTTAATGTTATGTTCCATTAAAATAGAATTAAATGTGTTATTTGATGTAAAGAAAATTAACTTGCAATTGTAAAGAAATTTCTTAAAAAGTCTATAGTATTGAGAGCTAAAATAATATTAAAAAATTGTTTAAGTTATTTTAAAAATATGACATATAACATGACCTATCCTAGAACAGATCACTAAATGGAAACAAAGATCAATATATTTTGTCTTTAGTTTAGTGTTTTTTTCTTTCACCAAGCTACCCTTACATATAACATACTGTGCTAAATCTTGTAAAATGTAGAAGGATAAATGGGAACACTGAGTATCAGAGCATTTAGAATTTGTATTTGTTCACTTTTGTTTGATCATTCCTGATCATTATAAAAGTCAGTTAAATTATTATTTATGCCATTCATTCACACATCAATATCTGTATAAACAACTACCAAATTTAATAACTGGTTGACAAAATATATGTGCACTATAATTACATCATTTTCAGCCATATTATATATTGTCCATATTCATTTTATAGTTTATTTTGTTAATCACAGCAATTTAGCTTCATTACCTACTAATAATGCTATTGGGCAACTTAGAAACCTCTGTTTTCCTGAGACTTGGCAGTAAGAAATATTTACATTCCTAAGGGACTTACAATCTGGCTAGGCAAAATAAGCATATGTAAGATACATACATGGTGTATAACAGAGTTTTCTACTTAAAATCAAAATGAAGAATTCAGACAATAGTGATATAAGAGTTCAGAAAAAGGAGCGAATAAAGGGAACAGATGATCAGGAAAAAGTTTGTGGGATTGAGTATTGGGAGTTATGTTGGGTATTAAAATACTGATTTGATTTCTCAAAGTGATGCCTTTATTGAAGCAAATGACACACTTATTAATGACATAGGCTTCCATTATCTGATTAAACGCTTGACTTTACTGACCTGTTACTTTACCTTTGAGACTTCATTTCCTACCTGGCTAGCACAATTCTCACCCTGTGAAAAGGAAGATCAATGCTAATCAGAACACTTTTCACAAGGTTATATAAAATGCTAGCTAATCCTGAAAACTTTGCTTTTTTTGTAGAAGCATGTTTTTCTCTTGGTTTTATTTCTTAAAGAAAGTAGTGGTATGTATTTTTCTTTTTAAAGCTGGATACAGCAAGTAAAATGCATGACTGCTTATTTTACTTTAGGTTTGGATTAGATGAGAAAAACAGGGCATTTAGAATGCCCTTCTTCACCTTGCAATGAATCTGACTCATAGGCAATTTATAGCAATGCATACACTTTTGAAAGTTGCTGCAGTAATAGTCAGCAGTCAAACTATTATAATTTAAACTGACTAAGATGCCCCCAGAGAACACATCTTACAAGAAACCTAAAATTTATTGAAAAACAATGTGTTAGGTTTTTCATTTGTTGTATTTCCATTCCTGAGAAAATCAGTGGCAATAATGCTTGTTAAGTTGGCATCCTGCTTGATGTTTTCACCATGCAAGTTAAACATTCAGTTTCAGAAACCAAAGACAAGGTCAGAATTATACTGCTTTCCCATCCACCTGACTATAATATAATTCATCTTTCAGAACATTTCCAAGTGTTTCTATATTCCACATCCCCTATGAAATATAAAAGTGTTTTTTTCTCATTCTTATGGAGGTTTTCAGACACATCTAACATAAATTCCAAAAGGTATAATAATATTTAAAAATATTATTTTTCATTAAAATTTTTTGTGATTAAATGGTGATAAGTATGGTCAGGTTTATCTGGTAAACAATACAAAATGACAAAGTAATGTAATGAGAAGAGAGCCACTAGGATTTAAAAAAACAATTCTTTGGTGTGAATTAAGAGAGAAATCTTTTTAAAAAAATACACATTTATTAAAACAATGCTTTTTATTATGATGAGATATTTTTAAACTAAAAAAGTATGGTTGAAAATGAAGTTCGGAAAAAAATTAAGATTCTCAACTTACAACATTTTTAATATTTCTGTTTCTATCTTTCTGCCATAACTTGGTTTATGTATAAGGTGAGCATTCATCTTGGTTTGTCTGAGACAATCCCAATTTAAGCCTGAGTCTCAGCATCATTATGGATATTACCCATTTTACTCTAAACTGGAGATTTGGATGATAAATTATATAGTCACATTTTTATGGGATATATTTCAGGAAGTACCCATTCTTTCTTTGGCTCATCACTTTATCACTCATTCTTGTAAACATTTTATGGCATGTTTGAGGATTAACACTACCATTGCAAAAGTTTCAACAGAAACAGCATCTATGGAGAATTAAGATTTTTAAGGAAATGCAACTTCACACTTACCATCATTTCTCCATAAGAATATAATTGCATTTTACTTTTTATCTTATTATAAAGGTAAGCATGAGTGTTTTACAACTCTTGATGAACTTACAAGGTAAGAAAAAACAACCAGAAACTACTGATGATACTGCCTAGGGGTAAAATTTTGTAATGCAATTTTTAATATTTTCTTTCTTGTATCTATGAATAGTGATGTTGTCTTTATATATGTATCCAATTATATATACAATGTCCTGATTTTAGTTTTTTCTCCAAGATTACAACCAAAGCTTTGTATTAAGATTACTAGAAATCATTATATCTTAATCCTTTGAGTAAACATAGCAATGTTCATTTATTATTTTGTCCTTGGACGTTTAATTTGCTTACAAACTTTAGATATAATAAATAATATTGCTATCAATACATTTGTTTATAAGAATTTGTTTTTACTTTTAAAAAATTCCACGTTTTTAGGGTTTTCTTATCCTAAATCTCAAGTTATAATTTTAGAAAGAAAAAATGCACAGAATTATAGACAATTATGTTAATTTATTAATAAATGTATTGATAAGAGTTGTACTGCTTTATACTAAAATCATTCTTTATGAGCTTCCTATGGCTCTGCATTTTTGCAGATATAAGGTATTATTTCTTAATTGTATATTCTAATTTG
Organism: Pongo abelii; assembly: GCF_028885655.2. Taxonomy (NCBI): domain Eukaryota; kingdom Metazoa; phylum Chordata; class Mammalia; order Primates; family Hominidae; genus Pongo; species Pongo abelii. Next base: position 73,924,991 of record NC_071999.2, read on the forward strand.
CTTCAATTTGCTCTTCTTTAATTATTGATTAGCATAAACATGTCTTCACATGCGTTGTCTTGCTTTATCTCTTCTGTGGTTTAAAATCCTTTATTAACATGCATTTTACAAGACAATAAGTAAAGTATATAGTATATAACTAAACGAAGCAATGGGTTATGTTTTCAAATCATATGTTCAAATTCTATCATATAAATCAGTTTTTGTGAGTGATGAATGTTTATTTTTCAGGCTATCAGGTGATTAATAAGTAGTGTGGTGTATTTAGGTGAAATATGATGAAAAATATCACATTAACAGAAATATGTAATATTTAAATTTACTGGTACACCTTCACATTTTTAATAATAATAATGATGTTAGGAGTTACACTAGTATTGCATCATTCTGTTAATTTAAACAATAGCCCCAAACTTACCTCTGGGCCTTGGTATTTTTCAAAATTGTCTAGAGATTCCAAGATACAGCCACGGTGGAGAATCTATTATGTAGGCTAATAGATTTTGCATTTGTTAAATTTTCATTTTTGTTGTTATAATTGTGTTACTGACTACCATTTGATATAGTGAGTAAATTACTGATGCAATTGCTATAACTAAATAGAATTGAAAATATAAATAGTGAACAGATTTTCGTGGGGATTATAGATTGAAATCTACTGGCACAAATGAATGAAAGAAGTGATGCTTTTGGACAAGCAGATAATAGAGAAAATTCAAAAACCAAAAGATAGCCTGAAATTGGATTTACCAGTGAATCATTTTATTCCTATTTCTGTGTCATATATTATTTAAAAAGATTATCAAACAGTAAAAAATATTTGTAAAATATTTTGCATGACTTTGCAAGGAAAGCACGGTGGCCCAACTATTAAGCCATTTGTTTATTCAGCAAATTGTGTAGACTAATGTTTTAATTTTTAAATCTGTTTTGATACAATTTGTCAGAAAACTAAAGAGACATCATTTGAAGTTGAATAAATTATTATGAAAGCAGAAAATAGCATATTACTACTGAGAAGTTTGTAAAAGCAGTCATATGATTAATGACAAATGTTATTGCTGCAGAGAAAGTAAATGAGCCTAAGAGCACTATTGGATGTTACATAATATTAATGGTATAAAATGCTTAAGAGAGTTTCCTATCACACATTCACACTAGTAATGTATTGATTCACAGTTGTCCAAAGCCTTCTATTCACAGTGTAATGAACAAGTCTTTGACATACATATAGTTCACACAGAGAAATATTCTAAAGATTTATAATTCAATTTTATGCTACAGAAAAATGGATTTTTTTGAATTGACAATATTCTGTAAACCACAATGCAGATTTTAAAAGATTCATCAAAAGTCAAAATGATGTTTGGAGAAAAAAGGCCAATGCTACTTAAATAAAACAATTTGCATATGAAGGTCAATCCAAACATTTTTTATCCTGGCAACATTGTTGGCATTCAATTCTATGCCTCTTCATCCTGATTTAGTGTTGGAGAAAATAGCGAACATTGAGAATAATATTAAATTACATATGCTTTTCTAGTACTCTAAAAGAAAGGAACATACACTATAAAATAGGTATTCTCTCCTCAATTTTATTGTCTGTTTTTCTTAATATGTGTTTTTATAATGAAACATAGATATATTTATTTCTACTTATTTATTTTTCTTTTATTTATTTAAGATTCAGTCATGGAACCAAACTAAGTGTCCATCAATGGTTCATTGGATAAAGAAAATATGGTGCATATACACCATAGAATACTATGCATCCATAGAGTTGAATCAAATCACAATTTTGATTGCAGCAACATGGATAGAGCTGGAGGCCATTATTGTAGGTGTACTAAATCAGAAGCAGAAAAAGGAATATTGCATGTTCTCACTTCTAAGGGAGAGCTGAACAGTGAGTTCACATGAACATAAAGATGAAAATAATAGACACTGGGTAATCCAAAAGGAGAGAGGGTGAGAAAAGTTGAAAAATTACCTATTGAATACAATGTTCAGTATTTGGTTGATGAGTTCACTAGAAGCCTAATCCTCACCATTATGCAACATACACATGTAACAAACATGCACAAATTTATTTTTAGAAACAATTACCTGGTGAAGTTGGCCACATTATCCAAATATGGTATGTGATTAATATTTCCATTGTCCTTATGGGTCTTGTATAATCTTTTGAACTTATTAAGGCTGAAGCTCCAGTTTTGTCCTCACAGGCTCAGTAGTTTGTTTGGTTAAAAAACCTAAGAGACTAGATCCAATTATTAGAGGTAGATGAATTAAGTTCTACAGGGCCTAGAACATGAATGAATAAAGCTTGAATTCCACTATATTATTTTTTCAATGAAAAATATATTTGTATCTGAGGTCAGAGAGTTTGCATCAGTGCAATCATCACTTTCTTTTCTGGTATGTAACCCATGGGTCAGAATCAAAGAAAATATACCAACAGTAAAACATCACCTAAAATCTGATCAAGACATGAAACTATTGTTAAAATTATTCTATATAAATTTTAAATGTTATAATATCATGTCTCAAATTTTGTATTCTTTAATATTTTTCCCATAATATTCATAACAATCTTTGGATATCTTACCTTAGTGCCTACATAATAACTTTTTATATGAATATATTATAGTTTAGTTTGTTACTTATATAAAGTAGGTGATTATATTATCTCTAATATTCAGCAATTATAAATAAATATGTAAAAGATTTTTTGTTTGCCAATATTTTCCTTTATTTATCTTATGAGAGGGTCCAAAATGTAGAACTGTAATGCACGAAAATATTAACATTGTAATGTACCTCACAACATATTCCTATGTTGGTTTCTAACATGTTTGCAATAATCAATCTTTTGATTAGCAGTATTTAAGAATGCCCTCATAATCCCAGCAGTTTGGGAGGCTGATGTGGGCAGGTTGCTTGAGCTCACAAGATCTACACCAGCCTGGCAACAGGGCAAAATCTTGTCTCTACAAAAATAAAAAAGTAGCTGGTATGATCCCAGCTACTCAGGAGACTGAGGTAGGAGGATTGCTGGAGCCCGAGAAGTCAAGGCTGCAGTGAGCCAAGATCATGCCACTGCATTTCAGCCTGGGCAACAAAGCGAGATTCTGTCTCACACAACAAAAAAAGATTTTGAACCTCATTACTATACAAATTTTAATAAATATAAAATACAATTATTTTACAACAAATTTGACAAAACATAAATATTACTTGTGTCTCATGGAGTTAGACATTGTTTTTCTTTTTTTTGGCCTGCCTCGACATCCTAAAGTGCTGGGTTTATAGGCATGAGCCACCACACCTGGCCTCAAAAATCTTAATATGTTAATTAACCTTCTTATTTTTTATAATAATTATTAATTTTTTAGAAGAATTAGTTATTTTTCTGATTTGAATTACTAAAATAAATTGTATTATATATATAACCCTTTTATTTAAAAGTGTTAAATTATAAAACAAGAGCATATTATTATTAAATGATTTAAAAATCCAAAGGAGGAGGAAGGGGAAAAGGAAAAGACAAAGAAGGGGAAGAAGAAGAACAAGAGAACAGTAAGAACAACATTACGAGCGACACAGTGCAGTTTCACTCCCAGACATAACCACTGAAAATATACGTTTATAATTTATCAGTCACACACACACACTTACATAAAGCAATGAGAACTTGATATGGCTTGGCTTTGTGTCCTCATCCATATCACATCTCAAATTGTAATCCCCAGGTGTTGAGGGAGGAACCTGGTGGGAGGTGACTGCATATTGGGGGTGGTCTCCCCCATCCTCTTCTCCTGATAGTGAGTTCTCACCAGATCCGATAGTTTTATAACGGGTTCTTCCGTCTGCTCTCTCTTTCTCTCGCTTGCCACCTTGTGAAGAGGTGCTTGCTTCCCATTCATCTTCCTCCATAATTGTAAGTTTCCTAAGGTGTTCTTAGCCATAAAGAATTGATTAAACCTCTTCCCTTTATAAATTTCCCAGTCTTGGGTACGTTTTATAGCACTGTAAAAACAGACCAATACAGCACTTTATTTAAAATTACCAAGTCTGTTTTCTTATAAGCAAGATAGGAACAGAAGTAGTACCTTTTTTGTAGGTTTTGTGATTATGAAATAACAATTTTTATGCAAATACTTACCATTCTTCAAGGCTCCTAGTAAGTGTATTATGAAATATTTACTGGGTTATTGAAGTGATTGTTCTACTAGGTGACTACTATGTAATTAAAAACAAAACTCCTTGTTAGACATTTCGTTTCCACCCTTTTGAAGTCTGTTTAGTCTGTTTCAACCCTTACCCTTCTTTTGAAAAAGAACAAATTTTTGCTTAATTGCTCTAAGTTTTGCTAGTTGTGCTACTTAGTTGTGAGAATTTCGGAAGGAACTATGGATTATATCCTCATTGCAATTTGAAGTGTCTGACGACAGAGTCTATAAGAGAAAAGGGAGTAGATGGAGAACATAAGTCACAGTGTTAAAAAGAAAGAACACTGAATATCTAATGGAGGTTTTGGTAAAGTCTAAATTGGTTTTCTAGCATACATAAAGTTATTTAAAATGCCTGAAGCAACTGACATTAGTGAATGCCGTTATACGTTATACCATGTGTTAGTTGGCTAGGGCTGCCTTCTCGTGTGTCCTAACTTGGTCTTGGTCTTTTCTCTGTGTGCATATGATCTTGGTGTCTCTTTTTATTTCTTTCTCTCTTTTTTTTTTTTTTTTTTTGAGACGTAGTCTCGCTGTCTCCCAGGCTGGAGTGCAAGGGCGCGATCCCTGCTCACTGCAGGCTCCACCTGCCAGGTTCGTGCCATTCTCCTGCCTCAGCCTTCCGAGTAGCTGGGACTACAGGCGCCCACCACCACGCTCGGCTAATTTTTTGTATTTTTAGTAGATAGTAGAGACGGGGTTTCACCGTGTTAGCCAGGATGGTCTCCATCTCCTGACCTCGTGATCCGCCCACCACGGCCTCCCTAAGTGCTGGGATTACAGGCGTGAGCTACGGCGCGCGGCCTCTTTTTCTTATAAGGGCAAAAGTCCTGTTGAATTAGAGTGCAACCATTAGGACCTCGTTTAATCTTCATTCCTTCCTTAAAGGTCCTATCTCCAAATACAGTCACATTGAGACTCAGGGCTTCAACATGTGGATTGGAGGAGGAGACACAATTCAGTTCATAACTTTCTACCCTCTGGCTATCCAAATTCCATGACCTTTTTGCATTCAAAATGCATTCGCCCCTTCCCCAAATACTCAAAAGACTTAACTTATTCCAGCATCAACTAACTCCAAGTCCAGAGTCTCCCAAATATCATCTAAACTAGGTATGGTTGAGACTTAAAGTGTGATTTATCGTGAGGCAAAATTCTTCTTCAGCTGTGAACCTATGAAACTAGACAAACTATGTGCTTCTAAAAGAAAATAATAGCACAGGCATAGGATGGACATTCCCATTGAAAAAGGGAGAAATGTTGAAAACAAGGTGGGGGTAACAGGTCTCAATCAAGCCCAGAAGTAAGCAAGGCAAATTTTATTCGACCTTAATGCTTGAGAACAATAGACTGGATGGATGCTCTGGTCTCTAGGCCCACTGGGGTGACAGTCCCATCTATGTCATTAGCCCTAGGCAGTGCAATAGACCAACGCTTTGAAACTGAGGAGACAACCTTGGTACCTTGGCGTGTGTGCTCTTTGAGTTCTGGTTCCTTTTTGGTTAACAATTTTTTCCTCAATTCATCTCTATCCTTTCACATTTTACTTTAAGCCAAACTTGTCCAACCCACAGCCCATGGGCCACACACAGCCCAGGACAGCTTTGCATGTGGCCCAACACAAATTCATAAACTTTCTTAAAACATTATGAGACCTTTTTTGGCAATTTTTTTTTTTTTTTAGCTCATCAGCTATTGTTAGTGTTAGTGTATTTTATGTGTAGAGCAACACAATTCTTCCATTGTGGCCCAGGGAAGCTGAAAGATTGGACACCCCTGCTTTAAACAGTACTGTGAGCCCAGGCTGTACCATAAACACTTTGCTTAAAAATCACATCTGCTAAATATCCAAGGTAGGCACTAACAAGTTCTGTCTTCCACAAAACACTAGAACACAATTCTGCCAAGTTCTTTGTCATTTAATAACAAAGATTGCCTTCCAGTTTCCAAGAACGTGTTCTTCATCTTTATTCAAGACCTCCCCAGAATCACTTTTAGCATCTTTGTTCCTACCAACCATTCCTTCTAGGCAATCTAGGCTATTTCTAACACCTGCCTCAAAACACTTTGGGCCTCTTCCTATTCCCCAGTTCCAAAGCCGCTTCCACATTTTTAGGTGTTTGTTATGCCAACACCTCACACTCTGTACCAAAATCTGTATTAGTCTGATAGGGCTGCCCTAACAAATATGACAGACAGTATGCCTTAAGCAATAGAAATTTGTTTTTCACAGTATTAGAGACTTGAAGACCGAGATCAAGGTGCCAACAGAGCTGGTTCTGCTGAGGTCTCTTCTTGGCTTGCGGAAGACTGCCTTCTCACTGTGTTCTCACATGACCTTTCCCCTGTGTAAGTACCTTTTGGACTCACTTCCTTTTGTTACAAGGACACCAGCCCTATTGGATTAAGGTGCCGTCCCAATGATGTCATTGGGATAGGGCCCTAATTGCCTTTTTAAAAGTCTTATCTTCGGCTGGGCGTGGTGGCTCGTGCCTGTAATCCCAGCACTTTGGGAGGCCGAGGCGGGCGGATCACGAGGTCAGGAGATTGAGACTATCCTGGCTAACACGGTGAAACCCTGTCTCTACTAAAAATATAAAAAAATTATCCCGGCATGGTGGTGGGCGCCTGTAGTCCCAGCTACTTGGGAGGCGGAGGCAGGAGAATGGCGTGAACTCGGGAGACGGAGCTTGCAGTGAGCTGGGATCGTGCCACTGCATTCCAGCCTGGGCGACAGAGTGAGACTTCATCTCAAAAAAAAAAAAGTCTTATCTTCAAATATGGTAACAATGAGAATTAGGACTAAAACATGGTGATTTGAAGGAGACAGCTATCAGTCCATAATATTCAGCAAGGATTTTGGAGTCATTTTGATATTTCCCTTGAGATGTCTGGTGATACTGGCCAGAAGGTGGCTGTAGAAAATTTGGATTACTTTGTGAGACAGAGAAGGATGATGCTATTATCCCCAAATTTGAGCCTAGTGTGTAGCATTCTTTAGCTACATCCTAAAAAAATTATCAAAGATAAATAACTATAAATAATGGTTAACTCTTCTGTTGTTAGATTTATTATACCAAGAAGTTAATATCATCCTCTGGTTACAGGATAAGCTTGGGAGGGAAATTGCAGAAGCCACTCTGGATTAATGTATCTAGACTCTGTATTAGTAAGGAAATTAGACCTCACCAGGACTTCATGAGTAATCTAGATTAAGCATTTTTCAGGAACTTCTAATGAGTTTGCAGGTTAAAAATAAATATCAAATTCATGGACACCCAACACTTAAGCAATTGGAGTATTTCACTTATGGGAGAAAGAGTGTGTGCAGATGAAAGTGAAATGGTTCAGGACTCTTGATCAGTTACATTGTCTAGGGCCAGATTTACCAGTGACTGTGTTGCTACCATAGGAAATAAATTTAAAAAGACTTGAAACTTCTAGTTAAAGACTCTTGTTCCCATAGATCATAAAAAGCATGTGAAGAATATTTACCAGGGATAGGAGAAGAGGCTTTCAGACATGTTTATTTTGTGGTCCCGAATCTTGTTCTACTAAATTAGTTATGTAAGACATACCCACATTAACATTTTCTTTAAATAAAATTACACTGAACCTCCATCATTCTACATTAGCAGAAAATTCATCTTAATTATGACTGGGGCTCCCAAGGTCAGGCAAAGGAAGTTGGGATTCTTAAACACATCAGAGCACTTAGTGAGATCCTTCTGATCTTTGGTCCATAACAATTATTGGTAATATTTTCATTGATCCTTGAAGATAGGAGCCCTGCACCTTGGAGTTATGCCTGGTAATAGACATAGAGGCTCAGAGCCTGGTGTCTATGGCCTGGCATCCCAAGGTGCACCATTAAGCACTTCATCTCAGGTTCTACTAGCAGGCCTTGTTTATCACATTAGCACAATGAAACAAACAAACAGAATTCCTTAACTTTTCAAAATCAATGCTACTAAAGGCATTTGTCATGATGAAGTTTTTTTCTTTGTTCTTTGCAGCACAATCTTCTCAAAATAAGAAAACATAAAATCAGAGAAATCCTTTCAAAAATAGAACACTTAACGGTTAAGACAAAAAAATGGGGATGTATAAAGCAAGAAAAAAGTCTAAATTAATATCTCCATTCATTGTTCTTCTGTAATATGAACATGCTTCTAAAATGCCGTAAGGGTGATAGGCTTAAAAGATTGAGAACTGATAAAAGGTAGGTAAATATTTGGATGCTATAACATTAGGACTTGTTCATTGAATCACAGCATCAATAACTTATATTTTGATTCTGGAACATTTTAAATCTCTAGAAAGTCCACACAGTAAGTTGAATTTTGCCTCCCATTACAAGTCTAGCACATAAACTCTTTCCCTTCAAAAATGGATGATTTCTTTGCATGTATATTCAGTCTGGAGGGCACATTGTGGGAGTCTAAAAAATTTGGTGGATTACATTTTTGGTAATTATAATGCATCAAGTCAGTGGAGAAATTATTAGTAGCTTAGAAAAAAATTAATATTTTTAAAAACTTTATTGGTTAACCGAATGGTTAAGCGAATTTTGTATATCACATAAGGATCTCTTAGTCTAACTCAGTTTGAATTCCCATTAGGCAGTTTGCTGTATACAAGATAAAGAAATACACTTGATCTACAAAGTTTTTTGGTGAATAAGTTTATAGCACTGTGTCACACAACAGTACTGTTTCATAAATTCCTATATACACACTAGAAATTGGTGTGAAGGGCACTGAACAATTAGCATTTGTTTTCTCTAGGACTTCTGCAAATTTTCTAACACTACAGCTTCCCAGGGGAGAGAAGTTGGAGAATAATCAGAACAAGTCTGATGACACTGTGTTCAGAGGAATTACGAAAATAAAATAAAAAATAAGTTTAGCTCAATTACAAAATAAGATAAAATAATATAAAATAAAATTATTACATTGTTGGTTTGAAAGGGAACTAGGTCCCAAAAGTCAACATTGCAGTGCTCTTTTTGGATGTATGCCAGTGCTGTTATATTAAGAGAATGTTACAGTGAAACACAGATTTTAAATATTTGAGATCCATTTCTTCCCTCAACTTCTAAAGAGGAAAAACCATTTTCCTGTTTAACCACTAACCTAAGTAAAACACCCTTTAGTAAACAGGCCAGTGATGGAACAGACCATGTATCAATATGAGAAGGGATGAAGGATTCAAAGGGGCAAAAAAGGATAAATTGTAAAACTGGAATGCATAGAGGAAGAGAGAGGAAAAAGAAGCTGAGTGAGTAAACAATTGTTAGGAAAAGTGGAACATAGGGGGAAGAAAACATTAAAGACTTTCTTTTTTTTAAGGTGATACTTCATTGTTCATCTCCTGTCGGAAACCTACATTAAACTACTTCATTACTTTTCAAAGGTTTAACATTAAATTTATGCTTCTTTAAATGTCATGTAATGCTGAAACTGGCCTTGAGATGGCTTCTGTATATTTGGATTACAAGTGCATAAAATGAACTATGGATGAGCGGTTGCCAGGCAGAAGAGAGAATGAGAATAAAGTAGCTAAGAGGTGGCAGCAAGCATGAAGAGTGGCTGAGTTATTGTTTGTAAGTGGCGAGTTATCCTCTGCGGTAGAGCTTGCTCTGTTTTGAGTAGCTGTAGGTGTGGAAGCCTATGTCACTCTTCTCTCATCCATGGCTCTAGGTTCTATAGCTCTTTATGAATTTTTAAAGCCACAATGTTTGATTGTTTCACTTTTCTATATTTGAATGTGTTTCTTAATAATATATCCCTTCCTAAATTGTTCTATATTTCAGGAAAACCCTAGAGTTTCTTACAGTAAAAGATAGTAAGTTCATTTTGCATTGAAGAAGAATTTTTGCTTTTTCAGTCATTCTAGGATATAATATTTCATGGAATGTAATGGTGTAATATATAAGATGTAAAATTGTAGAATATATTACAGAAGGTTTGGTCAAAATTAACCTTTAGTATTATGGATGTTAATTTTTTTCTATTAATTCTGTTTATTTTGCTGAATTGTAATGTTTCTCTGAGGAAAGCATTAGCTAGGCTGTTATGAAATACACTATGCTACTCACCTGTAGGATATTCACACTAGGTGGGACTCTAGAGATAAACTAGACAGTGGGGACACCTATCCTCATTTGCAAAGAAAGAGCAAATTCTGAATGGCCAGATCAAAATTTATTTTTTCTCGTAAGTTAAGAAAAAATATAAAATTTCTACATGATCTAAATTTTAGTTTCAGCACTCAATTAAAATAGCAGTTTTCTTTAAAGCTAATTTTTAATTTTCAAGTCATTTGTTCTTAGGACTAATGTTTTGTTTGCAAATAATTAAAGTGTAATTGAAATATGCAATACAACTGCAATGTTTTAGATAAGAACTGACATTTAATATCCAGTATTTTTTAAATATTAATTTATGAGTGAAAGAAAATGTTGAAATAACTCTTATATGTCTATTTGGCTAACAAGCAATGCCCTATTAATGAATGGTTAGACTTCCCTGGGCCAGTCTCAAATTAATTGATTACCAATTAAAATAAATATTAAAGCTAATATCAGACAGTTAAGTTCAAAAAGTGCTTCAGAAAACTTATGATATATCCATTTTTTCTCCATGTTTATTAGTAGAATTCTGCTTTCTGTTCCTGTAACTTCATCCCTTTATTTCTGTTGTATTGTCCCCAGTAGATTCATTTATAGCTGAGTATTTCCCCAACCCTCCAATTGCACTCCCATGAAAACACCAACATTTCTTTTTTGTTGTTTTTTTGTTTGTTTGTTTGATTTTATTTTTTGAGGCGGAGTCTCGTTCTGTCACCCAGGCTGGAGTGCAGTGGCATCATCTCAGCCCACCTCAACCTCCGCCTCCTGGACTCAAGCGATTCTCCTGCCTCAGCCTCCCAAGTAGCTGGAATTACAGGCTCCCGCCAAAATGCCCAGCTAATTTTTTTTTTAATTTTTATTAGAAACAGGGTTTCACCATGTTGGCCAGGCTGGCTTTGAATTCCTGACCTCAAGTGATTCACACCTCGGCCTCCCAAAGTGTTGGAGTTAGAGGCGTGAGCCATGCACCTGGCCCACCAACCTTTCTTTATGCCCAATCTCTTCATGAAATGCATTGCTTCTGGCTCTAATGAAAATGTGAAAGTTCTTTAAAGAGACTGGCTGTTCCTGTTGCAGCCTTCTAGAATTGAAGGCACTCATTCATTATGCTGCATATACCATCTTAGCTGCAGCAGTTATATTCGACATAACTACTGGGATGTGTCCAAACCAAAATCTTACTGAGGATGAGAGGAGACACGGGCAAGAAAAAATGATGAGATGCAAAGGGGACAAATGGGAAGTTGGACAGAGACAGTTGAATTGGTATAACTATGAGAGAGAGAAACAGAGAGAGACAGCATACTTTGTTTTACATAATTTTCAAATAATTGCAGTGGCCTAGAAAGAAACCTCAATGCACTGATGATGAAACAGAAATTGACTGATGAGTTAGGAATTGAGGACCAAAGACAGAAAACTTCTTATGGTCTTGATGTAAGCAAAACATTTCTATGCCGGAGAAAAACAAAACACCTTTTAGGGAAATGTAGTACATATGGAATGTCTTTTAGTGATACTTCCTTTCACTAACACACTTAGACTTCAATTCTACTTCAATTCTTCAATTCAATCTAATTCTCCTGTTCTATAAAATTGTATGTGTGGCAAGAAAAAGAATTATGTGACATGGATGCCAAACTAGGGAAGATAATAAGAAGGCAAATTGATTTCTAATAAATTAATGGATTTGTACATCATTAATTAATGGAAAATTTTATAATGTGTCTTTGGAGATCTAAGAGAATATTATTACACATAGGACATAGGGGACATGCAGTTTTTAACTTCTTTTGCTGAAAGTTAATGGAAATAAAACTAACACAAATCATGGAGTTTGCCCCTGTGAAATTATTCCTTATGTGTGGACTGGCACAAGTTTAAGTAGGAGACTACATGCATCTCATATAAATCTTCATTTGGATTCCATGTAAACAACTGAGGATGTTATTATGTAAAAGGATCTTACGTAAAAGCAACACGTGTGTAAAATCAATATTTTATTCCCAATTCTAATAATTGTTGATTTATGGATTATTATTAAAATAAGATACATTTAGAATCAGTTCTTTTAGAGTTGCCAAGATTATATTTATCTTTTTCCTACAATATGTCAATATTGGAATCTGACACACAGAAAGATAGTATACTGCAATAAAAAAGAAGCAAACATATTAAATTGGAATTAACTTTAAGAAGCTCTGACAGATGCAAAGTGCTTCACACACATTTTTCTGTGATGTTTAACATATGTTGTCAATTAAAAATTGCTTAAGAAATATTTAACAAGACAAATCTATCACATTCAAAGGCTGAGAAAATAGTTTTTGCATATATGTGTCTTATTTTACTTTTGAATATTTATGTTAAAAAATCAAAGTTCATTTGCTCAAGTTATGCCTTAAGTATCTTTTTGAAAGATGTATTTTTCTGATATTGTTTTTCAAAGGTGGTACACACATTTCCATTGTTAACATTTTGTGACTGACTGTACATAAAATATTTAACATAATGAATGGAGGAGGCATTTATCTCCATTTTACTTATTTTTTAACTTTGTTGATGACACATGGCTATTTTAATTTTAGAGCTTAATTATTTCTAGAGAGTGAAGACTGCACATTAGAAAAAGAGTATTGAGATATACACACATAGTTATGTGTGTATTATATTTTATATTGCAAGAATGGGGGTCAATAGTTGCCAATATAGAAAGAATCAAAACCACTAATTTAGATGATGAGAAATATGTTAACTGAAACCCACAAAGTTTACAAAACAACCTTTACAACCCAACTGATCCCACAGCATAATCATTGTCATATTTTGCAATATCAATTGTTAGGTGATAATTTAGTAGTAGGGAGATAGCAACACCTCCAGCAGTGTCTATGATAGTATGAGTGGATAGTCTAGTTTAGTCCCAGATTGAAAGAGGTCGTGATAACCATGTTAATTAGATTAGGCCTCAGGCAATTTTACAGTACTGTTCATTGTAAGACCCAATAGATATAGCTGTGATCTAACATGGAATGATAAAGACCGACAAGCAAACACATTAATTATGAGGCAAAATAAACCAGATATGTTTTCCAAATTTCTGCAGCTCTTTCAGGAGGCAGATTTCTGGTGCTGAAAAACCAGATGAGGTATTGGGTCAGTAAGTACTTTGGTGCACATACATTAGTTTAGTGATGAATAGGTTTATTTCTTCATTCATTCATTTGTTCATCCAATTGGAGTGTTGGCTTTCCATAGGCATGCAAGTGCTTGTGCTGGGTATTGTGGATACACTAAAAAGTGCCTTTGCCCATGTATCTGTCAATCAGCAGGCCCATCATTTCTATGCTATGTCAAAAATATGTCCAACAACATGACATAACTGAGGAGATTTCCCCAGAAAATACTGCAGCAGTTCTTACGAAGCAGACAAGCTTTCCTATCTGTGTATAAACAGAGGCTAGTATTGACATTTTACTATAAGGAAGTCACATAGAGGTATCGATTAGTGTCAGTGAACAGACAGTCAAAGCAAATACAAATCACTGGTGCTCACTCTTGAAATTGCCTATATTTTAGTACTATTCATTTTGTAACCCTAAAAGAACATAAAAAAGAAATAAAGGAAAAGAGAGGGAGGTAGGAGGGAAGTTATTTTGATATGTCTAGCAGACAAATCATTTTGACTATTTTGTCATTCTTTCTACATATTTAAAATATCACTCGAGGATCTTGGGTAAGTTTTATATTTATTATAAATCCTGTTTTCTCCTGGTTATAATTAATATTTTTTGAATTCCAGGTAAAACTTTTGTTAATTAACTGTTAATATTTTAATTTTAACCTAGTTTTTCTAATAATAAATGTTCCTGAGCTTCCTCCTAATCTCCTTTATTCCTCACTTAATTTGCAAATTGACAATTTTTAAGAGTACCATTTAACTAAAAAAAGGGTAAAAATGTTTATAGATTTATATATTTATAACTTCCTTTCTGTATTATTTCCTTATCTTTATCATGCAGTTTCTTTTTGAAAGATGAACATATTATGGCTTTGGAAAAGTAAGATTCTCTCTTTAGCTAGAGGCTGGAAAATAAAAACTTTATAACGGTTCTCTCCTTTCACCTTGCTACTAAAATAGCTTTTGTTTTCAGATCAAATGTAATCTCAGGTTTCATGTATGTGTTCATTCGTATCCTTATTTCAGTGAAATTGCTAAGAAGTCTGTAAATAATTATTTCTTGCAATTTCCATCCTCCTCTTTGAGATTGCAATACACATATCTTGATATTAAAAGTTATGTTTGAGTTGCTGTAGAGGTACATGGAGAGTCATTAAATGCCAAAGACCAATTATTATACCTAATTCCACTAGATATGAGAAAATGAGTTTAATGACTGGTCACAGAAATCATCTGCAATATATGTGTGCATGTCTGTGTGTGTGTGTGTGTGTGTGTTCATGTGTGTGTGTGTCCTAACACCTACAGAAATACTTTTCTAAGTGTCTTTCTCACCAGTTTTATTATGAGCTTAGTTCTGTACCCAAATCAGGCAGCAGAAAATGTCTTCAGAAACAAAACTGCTAATGCAATGCTTCGAACTTTCATTATTTCATTGAAAAATCTAAAACCTATTTTTTCACCTGCCAGTCTAGATGTCTCACAGAAAGTGAGAGTTTATAGCAGCAGAGAAGTAGTTGAGCGGGCAATGGCAGCTGAGGTTGAAGTAAATAGATTTCCCATACAAGATCTGGAGCTGTCAACGCTGTCAGTCTACATTCTCATGATAAGCTCACCATTTTAAACCTTTGGCAAGATTTTTCCTAGCCTTCTCCCCACTTTGTTTAATCTCATGGTGCCTCATACATCTCACTCTGGTGGCAGCAGTATGTAATAAGTTCAATGACTGTTTCTACTCTGAAAATATTGGAGATATTGCTGTCCTACCTATCATAGAAATGCAAGTGATTCTCCACTCCAAGGGATAATACATGGAGACAAGACTCCCTCAGGGTCCAATACTTATCCCACTTTGGTGTTAACTATAATGTTTAAAATGTAGAAAGAGTTTAAAAAATATATGCCCTTCAGTGCTGCTAGTATATGGGTAAATTTTTTGTAACATTGTATTTATTTTAATTCTGCTCATGGCAGTGAAATCAGTTTTAAAGACACTCTCTTTCCAGCTTACTCTCTCTAGTTCTAGACACCTAAGATTACCCTGGTCTTTTTAGAAAACACAATCCCTTGATTCCACCACCTTTGCATTATGCCTCATTCCTGTCAGGTTCTCATTTTCTTTTGTATCAAATTAGATGACATAATTTGTTAATATAGTCACTTCTTTGATGACATAAAATGTTCTTTCATCACTCTCATTTTACTGCTTGCCCCTGCATTCAACCAAGTATCTGAATATAGCTAAACAAAACACACACACTTCACAGTTTTTGGCCAGGAAGTTCAAATATGCCTTTTCTTCTCCTTGTCAGTCATACCTTATTTTTTCTGCCGTTATTTACTCTCTAATTCTCAAACACTGAGCATTTCTTCTTCCAAACATCATAGAAGTTGTTGACTTTAATTTTTAATTCACTGAAAAAGTAGAAAGTAGCAGAAGATGTTTCCATTGCTTTTACTACGCAGATCTCTCTACAGTGTTGTAATAGTGGCCACCTAACCTGACTGCACTGTAATTTAATTGTCTAAACTATCTCAGCTATGTCATTCTCTTGCATATTGTATCCCATATCTTGTAACTTAAGAAAGGGCATTTTTTTTCTGAAAGCACTCCTCTTTCTTTTTCATCAGAGCTTTTCTCTTTATTGCAGATTCCCTTTACCTTAATATATTTCACTCAAAATGTCCTAATATATTTCACTCAAAAACAAAAAAAAAATGCAAAAGAAAACAAAATCCCTTGACTCTATAAAATAACTTTTTGTCTTTCTTCTTTAAGAAAATACCTCAAACGGCTTCAACTTAGCCAATGGTCCCATTTTCTCCCTTTTTTATTCTCTTTCCAACTCACTTTCACCCCATCACTTGAGAACATCACCAATGACTTTCATATCTTTAAGCCTGACTTTGACTTTGAACAAAATTTGAAAGAAATAATCTTTTCTTTTTCTTTTTTTTGCATTTGAGGAAATATTTCAGAATTATTTCTCTTTAGATCTTGTGTTGTGCATATATGTAATACATTTTATTAATAATTACCATCTAATGAACATGATGACCTTATTTAAAAACAAAAACAGTAAAAAAGAAAAAATTTTAAACAATCAGAAATACTAGAATAGTGGCTTGTTACTAAGTGTTATTAAGGGACTACAACATGGTGCTTGTATTAAAAATATAATTCTCCTTCTTAGAAAAATGTATTAAATATTTACCATCTAATGAAGTTGCTTTGCATTCTCTTAATAATCTTTTCATAATAGAGTTACAAATTCTTCTGGTATTCCTCTGAACTCACACTACTTTTCAGTTCTCTTGATTGTCTGTCGAAGGATCCAGACCATTTTGTGCATTGCTGTGTCTAACTCAGAATATTATAGGACATGCAATAGGTACTCATTAAGTATTAGTAGAATGACTGTCTTAAAACATTAGTTTTCTATATCCTATTTTCATAAGTAATATTTGCCAGCTTTTAAATATTAGCTTAAAATATAAGAAAATATCCTAGAAACAATTTAGTTTAAATTAATTCATTTAATCTAAATGAAATAAATCTTTTAGTTTAAAATATAAGGTTATGTATACACATACACATACATACGTTTTACACACACATACACACATATATCTTTATATATAAAGAAAAAGAGAAAGAGAGAATGAGTAGATTCAGAATAAATTCTTCAAGCCTTTTCTTCACACAGTAATCTCTTCCATTTTTTCTGCCTGTTTTTCTCCTACTGGTAATGTTCTATTCTGGTACTCAGATGTGATTCTCTTTCTCCCTCCTTGTATAATGTTCATGTCTTTCTCTCCTTATTCATTCATTCTTCTTCCTTATCACACAAATATCTACAGATTTAAAACTTACTTTCATTTCACAAGATTTCTTGTTTCTTTCTGCAAGAATAAATACCAAATTTTTATCAGATGTTTTCCAGCATCGAGAAGCTTATATTGTTTGTTTTCTTTATACGTTAATGTTATCTATTTTATTAAAAGCTTTTCAGATATTAAATATATTTTATTTGGAGTTGTTGGGGCATAGACATTGATTTATGGTGAATTTTATTCATAACTCATTGAATTACATCCTTGAACATTTTTTTATGATTTTAAGATTTTATTATCAATGTTAATAATGAATGTTATTCTGTTCCTCTTTTATTCCTATTGTGTATTTTGTTGTAATATGTAAAATGTATTGATTGTTTAAAATTTCAAGTTATTGGCCGGACACAATGTCTTACGCCTGTAATCCCAGCACTTTAGGAGGCCAAGGCGGGTGGATCGTGAGGTCAGGAGATCCAGACCATCCTGGCCAACATGGTGAAACCCCGTCTTTACTAAAAATACAAAAATTAGTCGTGCGTGGTGGCATGCACCTGTAGTCCCAGCTACTCAGGAAGCTGAGGCAGGAGAATTGCTTGAACCTGGGAGGTGGAGGCTGCTGTGAGCCAAGATCGTGCTACTGCACTCCAGCCTGGGTGACACAGCAAGGCTCTGTCTCAAAAAAAAAAAAAAAAAAAATCAAGTTATTTTGATGGGTTTATATTACAATGTATTTATTCTTGGAAAATTTTCATGACTTCAATAACAAAAATTCTGTTGAGAATCTCCTAATAGATAAACAACGTTTTATTTATTTTTATTTTTGTGTTTAGATTTTACCATGTGCATGTATATTATTATACTACTCCAGCTTCATCTTTATACTTTAACCTTGTCTTATTTGCTGGTACCTCATTCTTAAAATCACAACACACTTGTACTTTCTTTGATCTGAAAAGTAAGGGCTGTGCTCTCTTGAGTGAATTATTTCCAAATGTTCAGTTATCTGGGAGATTTCAAATATTTAAACTAGTTAATGGATGGCTTAGTTTGTTTTGGCTGCTATAACAAAGTACTTTAGACTGGGTAATTTACAAATAATAGAAATTTAATTATCACAATTTTAAAGGTTGGAAAGTCCAGGATCATAGTACCAAGCAGATTCTGTTTCTGATCAAGGCTCATTCTCTGCTTTGTAGATGGCACTCCTTGCTGCACTCTTACATGGTGCAAGGGCTGAATGCTGTGTCCTCACATGGCAGAAGGAGAAAACAGCTCCCTCACACTTCTTTTATAAGGTCACTAATCCCATTTGTAAGGGCTTCACCCTCATTACTTAATCATCTCCTAAAGGCTTTACCTCTTAATATTATCACATTGGCAATTAGGTTTCAACACATGAATTTTGGAAAGACACTTCCAGATCATAGCATTAGTTACCTATTATTAATTTGGGGGCAAAATTAAGGCCCAGTGACTTCCAGGTTAAAAAACAGTAATTTTCCAAAATGTATGATATCTGATAATGATTAAAGAGTCTTTTTTTGATCCCTTTTCAGAGTAATTTCCTAAAAGACTACAAGGAAAAGAGGAATATATTGAGGACAAAACTATGTATTTGAGATTCCAACACCCTATCTATCTATCTATCTATCTATCTATCTATCTATCTATCTATCTATCTGTCTGTCTGTCTGTCTATCCATTCATCCATCCAAGTAAAATGTTTCCTTTGCATTTTGAGAAAGTTTGCCATCAGATTTGGCAAACCAAGCAAGAGTAGTTCAGAAGGGTGGAACCACGTTGCTTCCTGCAACTTCATGCCTCTTCTTCGGCACTCCACAGTTCCTTTAGACCACATTCTGCCCCTTTTCACGATCTGTTATTCAGTGGATGTGCCATGCCTGCTGACAGGTTTATGCTTTTTCTTCTAGGTGTTGTTTTCTTCCCGACATGCATCATCACTTGACAAACTCCTGATCAGTCATGTAACCATATGAAGATTTCTCATGTTACATACAGATATTGTCATTCCTTTCTTTGTCTATGTTCTGTTTATGTAAATATATCATTTAACTGTTTATACTATTACCTGTCCTATATGAACATAACTTTCAAGGTCTGGAATGACAAAAAAAATTATCTTTATTTTCCTTGATATATGGCAACAGAATTATACACACACATATGTAAGCAATAGGATACTTCGGAGTAAAAGTAAGAATCACACATCACATTCTTCTATGTGGCACATAAACTGTTCTACTATATGCATGGCACAATTTGTTCTGTCATTTTCCTAATTCTATTGTTCTCAAACATTAATACATACGAGAATTATCTGCAGATGTTTTTAACATGGATATTTTTGGCCTCCACCTTGAGAGATTCATTTGTTCATTTTGAACAGGCACCCTTTTATTGTGATGCAGATAATCCACATGTAACACTTCTAGAAGAAATTTGTGGCCTACACTAAACATTTTAATATATGCAGGACTCCACTGAAGCGTAAAGTGAAACAGGCCATGCATGTTAAACCAAGATAGGATCAGATTAATTGAGACTACATTTTTAATAAAGCTTTTGTGGCAATGCCCTTTCACCACTAGGTGCCATTGTTAATAATGTCTCATTCATTTTGTGATATGTGACATTTGAAGCTTTTCTTTTTCTTTATCTATAGACCTCAAATTCATGAATTGGATAATTAGGTCTATAATTCCGGATAGAGCAGAACAAGACTCTTTTCACATGCAAACCCTACTTTCTTGTAGTCTTTTATTTTTTCCTATAAGCCTTAAATTCCTTTGTTCCTGCTTCTGTCAATAAAAAGCTAGTGAGCTTTGATACCTCTGAAACCAACTATGCCAAAGTAGGGAACTGTGACTTGGGCTGATGCGTCTACCTCTCTCACACATCAAGCTGAAAGCTTTCTGCCTGTCTATTGATCTACACATTTAGACGGGTTTGACAAGCATGTTATTTTAGCAAGAAACAATACGAAAGGGAGAAAAAAATACCCTTCATTGTATTTAAGCCTCAGGCTGCTCAGGGCTTCACCCTGGGGGAATTGGATTCTTCTTCATAGGATGCAATTGTTGTCTGGCCTGAAATTTCCAATAAACCTGGAATTACTTTCAATTACATTGAGTTAGACATGACCTCAAGGTAGAATTGTATATTAAGTGGATAACTGATGGTTGTTATTATAGGAAAAAAGACACACAAGCTCTAGGAATAGCAAATAAAATGAGTTGAACAGAGAAGTTGAACTGTTACCTAATATTCACAATAAGAGGGTGTACTATTTGCTAATGTCCTTTGGAGTGCTGTCATCTTTGCGGTGAGCATTTGTTTAGGAATTTATCTGTTAGGAACTTTGTTCTTGGTCTTTCTTGGCATTCTTTTAAATTTTTATCATAACACCACCTTCAACAATGATTGCAAAAACTAAAGTTTTATATTATTTTGGCAGATAATAAACCTTTTCCTTTCTCCAAGTTTTGATTTATTCATTAATTCATGTATTTACAAATCTTTATTATTTCATACATATTTTTGTAACATCAGAACTATGTATAGTATTACAGTTACTTGGTTTTTGCTACTAATATGCTTCATAAAATATTAATTTAATTCTAGATATTTTTGGGTAATCATGGTTAACTTACTGCATTGTCTTATGTAGTAAGAAAAGTTTTAGAAAAAAATTATAAAATGTCTAAATAATTGGTAAAATATCATGAGTTTTAACTTTGTAGACATAGATGTCTAATTAAATCAAGTGTTCTGATATTTTTAGTTCAGAATAATTATGATTTAGTCAGCTCATAACTATTCTCTATACCTGGTATCCTTTTCAGTCATTAAAGGAAATGTCTTACTATTTATGGCAAAAATAGTGTTTCAAAAAAATCTAACGATCCTACATTTTGAGTTATTAAAAGTGGCATACAGTAACTTCTTACTTACTTTCAACAATAGATTCCTGAAAACTGAACTTTAAGCAAAATGACACACAATGAAACCAGTTTTACTATAGGCTAATTGATATAAACAAGAGTTAAGTTCATATGCCATATTTTGGATCACAAAACACCATCAACTTCTAAATAAAGACCCAAAGCCGTTCTAATATTAAACATTGAAATGGATGTGAGTTATACGTTCATTTAAGAAAGATCAATAAAAACAAGTAAGAAAATTATATATCCAATTTTTGGTATATCAATATGTGATGGCAATGGTAATGATGGTAGACTAAGTCAAGGAATAAGTGTTTGCAGAGCAAAAATGGTAAAGAGCACCTCCTTCCATGTAATTCCAAAACAAATAACAAATATGGCTCTCCCTGAATGCTTTCAAAAGCATTGTTTATTGTCATGCATTTGTGTGACTATTATAAGACTTTGCAAATGTTTATTTTATTAATATAATAATTTGTATTCATTTATTTTTCAACCCACTTTCCCATTTAAGAAAGATTAATTATAACAATAAGACTATTATTTACCCATTTAGTCCAGTTCAGGGTCACTGGTGGCTGTATAGCCTATCCCAGCAGCTCAGGGTGCAAGGCAGGAACCCATGCTGCCATTGTCTTACAGGGCCCACTCACACACCCACATCCACACCCACACTCACTCATACTGGGACAATGTAGACACGCCAGTTCACCCTAATGTGCACAACTTTGTGATGTGAGAGGAAAACCTAGTTCCCAGAGAGAGCCCAAGCAGACATGGGGAGAATGGGCAAGCTCCACACAGACAGTGGCCCTGGCCAAAAAACAATTTTTTTCCATCAACTTTATAACAAAACAACAATGAATGAGACAATATTATTTGAAGACCTGCTATAACTGTTTTCTAAATTAGTACAGTTGCTATAATGATAAATACTTCAGAAATAATTTTTGCTCTGAAGATTTTGCAGGTTAACCCATTTTTTTCTATTTCATATTTAAAATCCAAATTAATGAACTATTTTATCAAAAAGTACTGCTAAATATATTTAGGCTTGCATTTCAATAAATAAATAAATAATGCATTTAGTATGTATTGATTATTTTACATTTCTTCAGGATATAGTTCAGTAATTTACTTAGCTTAAGTATGCTATTATTTTTATACTTTCAGAGAAAAATGACACATTTCATCATAATCATTCATAAAAGTTTACATTTATAATGTGTTTTAAAATTGAATTACACATATGTTAATTATCACAAACATAATTGATAAAATATGCATATTAAACACAAAGAAATGAGTTATGTTTCTTTTTATGATTTACCTAATGCTTGTGTTGATTTACACAGGATTAGATAATTAAAATCACTCACAAAAATTCACAGTATGCTTGTACAAAGATTTAATCAACGTAAAAGATGAGACACATGAAAGGAAGCAAGCACAAACAGTTGGAGATGTCTGTAGGTACAGGCACCAGTGTCATTTCGCAGTCACATTATATACACCTCATCTTTGGATTATGAAGAATCAAGATATCTGCAACATATTTCAGTTTCAAGCAGGTCAGGCTTGAATTTACTGAATATTTTATATCCCCATTGGTCAAGACAACCTGGGCTCTGTAAGTGGTTGAACCAGGTACAAACCATCAATTTAAACTCTAGCTGAGTTTCAAACTTTAAACAGTGCATTCTAAGTCACTAGCTAGCACATTTCATCCTTATCTTGCTCAGGGGTCAGAATCCACCCTCCAAGCACATCCAGAGAGATATAAGCGTAGTGCTGTCTCAGTTCCACCTGCAAGATAACTCTATTCTTCCACATGGCTTAAACCGGACTAACCAATTAAGATCTCAGCATCCTTGGTATTTTTATTTTAATATGTGAATGAGAAGTGAGTCCAGTTTTCTAACCTAGTGTTTAAAGAATGAGCTTGTATTAGCACCTCACAATTTTGGCTTCTGTTCTGTGACTTCCTCAGCAAAATAAAGTGACCTTCCCTTTCCAGTTGGCTAAAATCAGAAATGTTCTTCTTTGCCCTCTAAGCAGAGCTTTTTGAAATCTACCTGTATAATGTCAGAAAAAGGACAAATAACTTCCTTCAAAGCAAACATTTTAACTTCATTCGTATCCATTTTCTTTTGTTGCAGACACAGACTTTCTACTCTCTTTTCTTCCACCTCATATGCCATATCCATTTCTTGTCTCTAAAATGTCTAGGGGCTGAGTAATATAGGCATTGCATATATTTTAAAATAATACAGAATGAAGACTTGGGCAAAAAATAAGTTGGTGTCCTCAAAATATCTTGTTTTCTTTTTTATTTTTTTGACAGTGTACAAAGTATTTTGTTTCTAGTCTTGCAAGATTAGTGGTCATTAAAATATTTTTTCTTTGTATAAAATAAGCATTTCCCCTAACTGTCCAAATATATATATTTGTCAGATGTGTGTGTGCGCGTGTGTGTCAGATTTCAGCAGGACAATTGCTAACACTTAAGTCTGAGTCACTACTGAGTTTAAACTAAGCTGCCAAAAACAAACAAGCAAAAAACAGAAAGAAAAAATTATGTAATAGAGAATACATGTAAGCATAATAGGTTAGAATGCCTCTTTCCTCAACTTGTAATATTATCTACCATTTTTTCTCATGTTTATTTGCTCAAGATATAGGGTGCACTAATTTAGATAAACTAAAATGATTTGCTGCAGCTAAAATCACAGTAAATATAATCTTCCTTATTGAAAGTTCAACATTCCAGCATATATTATTATTAGAGTAATACTAACTATCAGAAATATAATCATGGTAGTTATTTGATAATGAGTTAAGTGTCCATTTGATAATCCTGTAAGTTTAATGAAAATCTTTTTAAAAAAATATGTGAAAATTAAAAATATTTTAATAATCTTAGGTTGGCTTTAACTTAATATTCACATAAAGTGAGTTAACATAATAAATTACGACTAATCTTACAAAGGTTTTGTATTTAAAATCATATACAAATTTTATGCATCAATTTATGTAAATACATCCATAGTTTTTAATCTTATTCTTTGAATCCTATTTTTAGATTTGGCCATATTTTCTTTTTTGAGTCGTATTTATATAATTCAGAAAATACTAGTGACTACACAGTAGCACTTATATAGGTTATGTGCTGCATAATGACATTTCAGTCAGTAATGGACCACATATATGAAGGCAGTCCGAGTAGATTATAATGGAGCTAAACAGTTTATATTGCCTTGTAACGTGGTAATACAATACACATGTTTGTGGTGATGCTGGTGTAAACAAACCTAATGTGCTGCCAGTAGTATAAAAGTATGGCACTTGAAGTTATGTAAAGTACCCAATACTTGATAGTAAATGACTATATTCCTTGTTTATGTATACATTAT
Source organism: Pongo abelii (assembly GCF_028885655.2). Lineage (NCBI taxonomy): Eukaryota > Metazoa > Chordata > Mammalia > Primates > Hominidae > Pongo > Pongo abelii. The sequence continues at coordinate 73,949,752 of NC_071999.2, forward strand.
ACTGTAGTTTTATTATGATTTTAGAGTGTAATTCTTCTACTTATAAAAAAGTTAACTATAAAACAGCCTCATACAGGTTCTTCAGGAAGTATTCCAGAAGTTACTGTTATCATATGCAGGCATTGTTATCACAAAAGCTCCATGCATGTTATTGCCCCTAAAGACCTCCCAGTGGGACAAAATGTGGAAGTGGAAGATGGTGATATCGATGATCCTTACACTCTGCAGGCCTAGGCTAATGTGTGTGTTTATGTCTTAGTTTTTCACAAAAAAGTTTTAAAAGTTAAAAAAGTTTACATTAAATATAAAAAGCGTATTAAAAAATATAAAGAAAGAAAATATTTTTTACAACTGTACCATGTGTTTTGTCTTATGAGTCAAAAAGTTTAAAAATGTTTAAAGTTTAAAGTAAAAAAGTTTCAGTAAGTTAAAGTTAATTTATTATTAAAGAAATAAACATTTAAAAAATAAATTTAATGTAGCCTACTGGTATAGTATTTATAAATTCTACAGTAGCGTAATGTCCTAGGCCTTTACATTCACTTGTCACTTACTGACTCAACCAGAACAAATTCCAGTTGCTCCATTCATGATAAGTGCTTTATACAGGAGTGCCATTTTTTTATCTTCTATACCATATTTTTACTGTACCTCTTCTGTGTTTAGATGTAGTTAAATATACAAATATTTATCATTGTGTGACAGTTACCTATAGTATTCGGCATAGGAACATGTGATACAGGTTTGTGGCCTAGGATCAATAGGTTATACCACATTGCCTAGGTAGGCTATATCATCTGTTTGTGTAAGTACACTATGATACTTGCATAACAAAATTGCCTAAGGATGCATTCCTCAGAATTTATCCCCATTGATAAGCGGCACATGATCATACATACAGTAAAAGATATATGTATATTTGTGAATAAAAGGTTTTTATTTCTGTTAAAACTTCTTGATTATTCATGATAGTAATTTTATTTTATTTTAATTTTATTTGTTTTATTTTTTATTTTTTTTGAAACAGAGTGTCACTCTATCATCTAGGCTAGAGTGCAGTGGTGCGATCTCAGCTCACTGCAACCTCCACCTCCCAGGTTCAAGTGATTCTTATGCTTCAGCCTCCCCCAAGTAGCTGAAATTACAGGTGCCTGCCACCATGCTCAGCTAATTTTTTTCTTTTTTACTAGAGATGGAGTTTTGCCATGTTGGACAGGCTGGTCTCAAACTCGTGACCTCAGGTGATCTGCCTGCCTCGGCCTCCCAAAGTGCTGAGATTACAGGCGTGAGCCACCACACCTGGCCATGATGGTAATTTAACATGGTCTCTTAATAATATCGCCAGAGAATGTCAAGGAAATTAAAGCAGCTAAAATACAAACAGTTAAAACTTTTAACATTAAGTTGTATAAAATAATATACCATTTATAATATGCAATCCAGAGGATTATATTGATGGTAGGTAGTATTATCCTTATAAGAGTGAATGCTGTTATATTAAACTTCCAATAATAAAGATTATATTTATTCTGATGTTTGTTGCAATAAATCATTTTAGTTTACCTAACCTGGTACACCCTATGTCTTAAGTAAATATACATAAGGATAAAGGTAGATGGTATTACAGGTTGAGAAAAGAAGCATCCCCAAAGGCTCAGGATTGCATTGCAAGAACTAAATATTGCCAAAATGCCTGTGGTATTATTGGTAATGAAAATGTATGATAAGATGAATTGGAAGAGGAAGCTATAGGCCAAATTGTACAAAATCTTGCAGACTGTAAGTGTTTTCCAAGAGTGGTGAGGAGAGTTCCTGTCTAGGAATAACAAGGTCTGAATTACTCTTTTGGGCTCTGACTGGAGAATGGATGGAGAGTATGCACAGATAGATACAAGGAAGAAGGAAGGAGGTTATCACAATAGCCCAGGCAAAATGTAAGATGACTTGAATTAGCTTCTTTACATTGAGAGATAAAATAGTGGATTTAGTATGTATTTAGAAGACAGAGATGAGTGAATTTTGGTAGAATATGACAAGGAAATGATAAAAGAAACAAAAGAGAACTGGAAGAATTAAACCAGTATAGTTGTATTTGAAAAGGAACACATTCTACTAGTCAGCATAATTATATGCTCTCTATTCTAAAAGTTAAAACCATAAAAAAGAATTTCAAATTTCCCAAGACATCACTGTATCATCTGAATTGAGATCCCTTTAAAAATCTAAGTTATCAGAATACACTTTCAAATAACCCTTTTGAAGTTTACTACCTTACAGTCCTATAGTCCACCTTCCCTCTCCTGCTGAGTCCCATGAGGTTTCATCTTCATCATCTGAATGGACTGAAACCTATCCTCTTCTGATCTCAAGACAGATTTTTGAGCAGGCCTTTGATTGTCCCAAAGTTTGATGTGTTAAGAAATCAGAGAGGCTCGTCCCCTGATTCTGGCTTATTCAAAAAGTATTTTCCTCCTGCCTTCTCATACACTGCAATTCATAAGAAATAAAAAGTCTTGCTATAAAATTTCCTCTCTGTAACACAGTTGAAGAAAATAAGTGAGTAGGCCTTGAGTGGGAACTCATGATCAAGGGCATATACAAAAACATTAAATAAAATGAGAACTGAAAACTTCTATTATGTTATCAACATAATGGTCAATAATATCCTTAAGAAGAACAAATTAATAAAGTGATAAGAGTGGAAAAGATAATAGAATGAGTGGTAAGAAGGCAGGCATGGCTTATGTAGGCAAAGCTTTTTTTTTTTTTTTTTGAGACCCAGCCTTCCGCTGTCGCCCAGGCTGGAGTGCAGTGACGCGATCTCGGCTCACTGCAAGCTTCGCCTCCCGGGTTCATGCCATTCTCCTGCCTCAGCCTCCCGAGTAGCTGGGATTACAGGCGCCCGCCACTGCGCCCGGCTAATTTTTTGTATTTTTAGTAGAGACGGGGTTTCACCGTGTTAGCCAGGATGGTCTCGATCTCCTGACCTCGTGATCCTCCTGCCTTGGCCTCCCAGAGTGCTGGGATTACAGGCGTGGGCCACGGCGCCCGGCCAAGATTTTACTATTTATTTAAAATAATTTTAATAAAAATTGAATATATTTAAGATTACTGGCTGGGCGCGGTGGCTCACGCCTGTAATCCCAGCACTTTGGAAGGCCGAGGCGGGCAGATCACGAGGTCAGGAGATCGAGAATCCTGGCTAACACGGTGAAACCCCGTCTCTACTAAAAATACAAAAAATTAGCCGGGCGCAGTGGCGGGCTCCTGTAGTCCCAGCTACTCAGGAGGCTGAGACAGGAGAATGGCGTGAACCTGGGAGGCGGAGTTTGCAGTGAGCCGAGGTAGCGCCACTGCAGTCCGGCCTGGGCGAAAGAGTGAGACTCCGTCTCAAAAAAAAAAAAAAAAACCAAAGATTACTATTATTTTTATATACATATAATAAGTAAAATAATTACTGTAGTGAAGATAATCCACGTATTTGTCTCCTCATATAGTTATCTTTTCTGTTTTGTAGTTAGAACACCTGAAGTTTACTCTCTTAGTGAATTTCCAGTGTACAATACATTAACTATAGTCATTTTGCTGTACTGTAGGCAAACCTTTTCAATTTTGCCTGAAAAGTGGATGTAAGAAACAAAGCATTAGACAAGGTAAAATGAAGAAACAAGGAGGAATATTATTTAGAAAATATTTTAAGGAATTGTACTACAAACAATACAATAGTTGTGGCTTGAGCAGTCAGTTAATATTCAAGAAAATAAGATGCCTATTATCAGAAAAGAAGGCCCTTAATCTTTTCTAGGCAAAAATTCATTTCTGCATCTCTTTTGTCAAGATCAAGGCATGGTTTACAACAGACACTCAAATACTTTTGAATAATTTAGTACATTAATTACCCAGTATATCTAATCCAGACTTCTTACATTGAAATATGGCCTTATTTGTTTTGTTCATTAAGGTTGGAATATGGTTATCACCATTTGTAAATCTTTATATCATAAAATCAACATTTTATAATATATTTCCATAGTGACCTTAATATTTTTAATCACTTGTATATTATATATCTTTATTATCCTGTATGAAGATAACTTGGAAGTTCTTAGTGTTATTTAGGAAATATTGGATACATTTAGATTTAAAACTTGTATTTTTCCAAAACATGTACTCTCTGGAATTGTCAAATGGTTTATGTTCTCCAATATAACAGAAAGAGAACTACAAAATTAATTTAAGATTCATGATATTAATTTTGACCACATTTATTTATAGGAATGTATCTTTTAATGTTGATAGAGTAAATTTAATGGAACTTCTTCAAAGAGTAATATACCATGAGTTTTATTACATTAGAATTCAATTAAAAACCACATAATAAATGTGTGATATGAATTATGTTATTTTCCACTGATTGCATAATTATACATGAAACTTTACTTCATTTTATATTACAAATAGTTTTTTATTACAAAAAATTGTTTTCAATTTATTTCCAAACAAAAAAACTTTAAATTATTATTAAATAGATGAGTTAAAAATCAAAGACTAAGTACATTTTAAAAAGATAAAATTAGATCCAGAGTTCACATCACATATAAGAATTAACCCCCAGTTGATCATGTTTCTAATTGTAAAAAATTATCCCATGTATGTAACTAGAAGTTAACATTGATGCATTTATAATCTGAGCATAGGGTGTTGTTTTTGTTTTGTTATTTATTTAACAAATAAAAATTGTATGTATAATGTACAGCATGATGTTCTGAAATATGTATATATTATGGAATAGATAATTGAGCTTCTTAATATATGTGTTACTTCATATTCTTACTTTTTGTGTGTGAGGAGAACACTTAGCATTCTCTCTCTTAACAAGTTTCAAGAATATAATACATTGTTATGAGTTATAGCCACCATGTTTTACAAAAGAGCTCTTGAATTTCTTTCTCCTATCTAACTGAAATTTTGAATCCTTTGACTAACATCTTCTTAGCCTCCCACCCCTCCCACCATGAGCTCCTGGTAAACACCTTTCTACTCTGTACTTTTATGAGATCAACTATTTTAGTGTACACATATGAATGAGATCATGCATTATTTGTCTTTTTGGACCTGGTTTATTACACTTAACATAATATTCTCCAGGTTCATCCATATTGTCACAAATGACAGAATTTCTTTCTTTTTTAAATCTGAATAATATTCCATTGTGTATATATACCATATTTTCTTGATCCATTCATCTTGATGAACACATAGGTTTATTCCTTATCTTTGCTATTATGAATAATGCTGCAATGAACATGGGGGTGTAGATATCTCTTTGACATACTGATTTTATTTCCTTTGGATACATACCCAATAGTGGGATTGCTCAACTGGGAAGTGTTTTCTAAAATGTAAATTCAAGGGAAAATATGAAGTGAGAAGGAAAGGATATAACTGATAAAACTGAATCAATGCACATAAAATAAAACTTTAACATGATAAAAATAAACCATAAAATAGAAATCAACTGACAAACTAGGAGGAAAATATGTGCAATATGTAGACAGCAAATATCAGTATAATTTAAAATTCTTAAAAATTAAAGGAAAGGGGCAAAAAGTGGTTTAGAAAAATGGGTACAAGATGTGAGAAAATTCACTAAAACAAACACAGCTTTTATAATATAAAGCATTTTGAAAGTCATTCAGACAAACAAAAATATAGGCAACATTCAAATGTCTTCTCACTGATTGAAATGGCAACAGGTAAAAGAAAACAATGGCCACATAGTCTGTTAGTAAGATAATGAAGTACCACTTACACATTGCTGATGAGAATGCAAATTGGTATAATAATTTGAAGGAGAAATTGACAATATCTAATACAAACACAAATGTAACCTTTAGATCAGGCATCCCTCTTTCAGTACCTTACCCAAAAAATAACTATCCATCTGTATGAAAAATCATATTAACAAGTCTATGCATTGTGACAGTATTTGAAATTAGAATATACAGTAAAACGACTTAAAAAAACCAACACATATGAGATTTAAAGAACACATTATGGCACATTTTTAAAATGGTGTAATGTGAGCTGTAATAAAAATAGATATGAATTAATAGAATTAACGTGGAATAATTTAACAGATGATGTAGTGCAAAAAGCAAAATGCAAAACAGTGTCTATGGTCTGCTAGCTTTTATGCATGAAATAAAGGGAACAAATAAAGAATACGTATATTTGCTAATTTGTGCAAAACAAAACAAACACACACATACACACTTATGAAGGACAAAACAGGAGCTGATGCAATCGGTCACCTTCGGAGGGAAGTTGGAATGTGTGGATAAGAGAGGGTCAAAACAAACAGGGTAAAAGAGGTAAGGGAATAATATTTCTCTGAGTATAACACTTATATTAGTTTAACTTTTAGAACCATGTTATGTTTTACGTAATCAAAAAATAAATATGTAACAATATCAAACATGGTAGAAAGTGGAATACAGAGACAAATGTACCTAACCGTGCATTAAAGATACAATCACATTGGCAAGATAGGGGAATTAACTCAAAACTCTTGAACACAGTAATCTGACTATATACTTTCAAGTTAAAGACAAAAAATAAGCAAACATTAAACTGTAGTTAGTAATTTATTTTTATTGAAGATGTTGACTAGCGATTGTGTAACTATTAATACTGTCTGCATATTGTAGCATTAAGGAATAAGTTAATGCATTCATAATAATGATAACCACGTTCATTACTGTTGGAAAATGGTGCTATGTATCTGGAAAGAGAAAAGTCTAGGATCATTTGTCTGCTGTTGGATATGAAGTGGAGGTGACTGAGGAATTAATGGGGCAAATCTACCATCTGTAGTATTATGACTGAATGACTTTAAGTAAGACTCTCACCCAGGTGGAATGATACAGGAATACAGGGAACTCCTCTGTCTGACTACTTTGAGCTGGGACATTGGCCTTTTTCCAGTCTTCAGACTCAAACAGAAACATTAGCTCTTCTTGGGTCTCTAACCTGCAGGTGTTCAAACTGGAATTTACACCATTGGTTCTTCTGGTTCTTAGGTTTTTGGACTTAGACTGGAACTACAACTACGTATTAGTTCTCCCATGGGTTTCCACTTACTGACTATAGGTCTTGGGATATTTCGGCCTCCATAATCACGTGAGCCAATTCTGTATTATGAATCATATAAACACACACACACACACACACACACACACACACACACACACACAACTATTGGCTCGGTTTCTCTGGAGCAACTTGATTAATATGGATTTCCAATTTAACTAAGCCTATGAATTCCTTCTTCTACATAAAACCAAAATAGGTCCGGCATTTCCAACTAACTCACTGTGGGCTGCTGCTTTTTGGTCCATATTTCTGTAAACGAACAAAACTACTGGAGTTTTTTATAACTCACTGAGCTGTAATGTTAAATATAGAATCTCTGCTTAGTGAGCCAATATCAATATAAATCCATAGCTTTAGATAGACAGATATCAAAGATAGATACAGATCAACATCATGCATGTTTTTACATATGTAGTCCTATTTAAATCTGATTCTAGCTCTGTACACTCAGAAGAGTCTAGAACCAATGACAGTGACACTCAGGAGCAATGAGAATAATTAGAGACTAAATCTTAATTTTTAAATATAATTCTTCATGAAAAGGAATGAAGGTTACTTGGAGAATTTGTAGGTAGAGTTAAGATTAGCCTTGGAAATATAAGAAAAAATATGCCATGATAGGAAGGTGGGATGTACTCAAAAAATGTTGGGGCCGTGTCTAAAGGACAAATTACTGTGCCAGGAGTCAGCTTAAAGTTGCTTCCACTGTCCTAATAAGAGTAATCATTACCATTCAGGACATAGGCATGGGCAAGGACTTCATGTCTGAAACACCAAAAGCAATGGCAACAAAAGCCAAAATTGACAAATGGGATCTAATTAAACTAAAGAGCTTCTTCTGCACAGCAAAAGAAACTACCATCAGAGTGAACAGGCAACCTACAAAATGGGAGAAAATTTTTACAACCTACTCATCTGACAAAGGGCTAATATCCAGAATCTACAATGAACTCAAACAAATTTACAAGAAAAAAACAAACAACCCCATCAAAAAGTGGGTGAAGGACATGAACAGACACTTCTCAAAAGAAGACATTTATGCAGCCAAAAAACACATGAAAAAATGCTCACCATCACTGGCCATCAGAGAAATGCAAATCAAAACCACAATGAGATACCATCTCACACCAGTTAGAATGACAATCATTAAAAAGTCAGGAAACAACAGGTGCTGGAGAGGATGTGGAGAAATAGAAACACTTTTACACTGTTGGTGGGACTGGAAACTAGTTCAACCCTTGTGGAAGTCAGTGTGGCGATTCCTCAGGGATCTAGAACTAGAAATTCCATTTGACCCAGCCATCCCATTACTAGGTATATACCCAAAGGACTATAAATCATGCTGCTATAAAGACACATGCACATGTATGTTTATTGTGACATTATTCACAATAGCAAAGACTTGGAACCAACCCAAATGTCCAACAATGATAGACTGGATTAAGAAAATGTGGCACATATACACCATGGAATACTATGCAGCCATAAAAAATGATGAGTTCACGTCCTTTATAGGGACATGGATGAAATTGGAAATCATCATTCTCAGTAAACTATCCCAAGAACAAAAAACCAAACACCACATATTCTCACTCATAGGTGGGAATTGAACAATGAGAACACATGGACACAGGAAGGGGATCATCACATTCTGGGGACTGTTGTGGGGTAGGGGGAGGGGGGAGGGATAGCATTGGGAGATATACCTAATGCTAGATGACGAGTTAGTGGGTGCAGTGCACCAGCATGGCACATGTATACATATGTAACTTACCTGCACATTGCGCACATGTACCCTAAAACCTAAAGTATAATAATAATAAATAAAAAAAAGAGTAATTGATTATAGCACATAGAATGAAATAAGAATGCATCTAAACAAACAAATCCACAAATAAATAAAATGAGGGAAGGAAAATCTCTTCCTTGTAGAATGGCAAAAAAAAATGCTGGAGGAATAATGGAATTAGAAAATCATGATTTTGTATTCACCACAAATTTTTTTGAGAGTATTCTCATTAGTGGATAACAACATAATAGTTATTCATTTCAAGAGGAGTCAGATTTTATACTTTCACAATATATTATCTTAACATTCTTTATAATTATAAAGGGCAAAAATATCAACTTACAGAAAATAAAACTCACATATGATGTCTGTGAGTTTTATTTTCTGTAAAGTTAATTGAGTTTAATATGGTAAATAATTGATTTTAATATGGTAAATAAACACATGTTTATCAATTTCATGAAATGTCTATGAAATTTTCTTTCATTTGAATTTTTTTGCCAGCATTACTTCTTCTGAGACATTGTCCAAGTTGTCACAAAGAATTTTTTTACATATGTGAATAAGTTCACCTTCATTGAGTGCCCATAACGACATATCTAGAGTCTCTTGAACAGCAGCAGTGTCAATATTCTTAAAATTAGCTCTTTCATCTGTAAGTACATTCAAATTTCACTTGCAGCATTACCACTTTTTGATTCTTTGTGGCATTTTCATCTTTATTGGCAAATTCCCTCTTTCTGTTTTTTTTTTATTTTTGTAAAATGATGCATTATCAGGAGACAGAGAAGTTGCAAATACATGCTTTGCTGTCTGTGCATGAACCTAATAACAGATGTAAAGTGACCAATCACCAACAGAATTTGAAAAAAAAAGGTGTAATTAGTCACTGATTATGATGTTCATCTGTTTTTGTGTGGTGATTTGTGGACTGAAGAACTAGCAGCAAAGATTGTACTTTATACCTTTACTCATAGTTAATATACCAACTAAAATGTGAACTTCTTGTTAGGGAACTGTTGTTGTTCAACTAAACTATGAAAACTGAAATTTGAGCATAACAGGATCTTGCAAAATGAGAACTGCTTGCATCTAAAATGTAAGCAAAATTTTAGAATTATTTCTTCAATTGGCTGCTGTCCAAAAAATATTCTCCTGTCCATTTGTGGAATGCCTCCATTGTGTGAGTTTTGTGGGAAATGGATCCAGGGGTCCTCCTTTAGTAGAGAGCTGAATGTGACCAGACAGGAAATACCTCACCTGGGATGTTGACAGCTGAGACATAGATGGGTGAACCAAGCTTGGCCACACAGATGCTCTAAAGCAAGATTTGTAATTAGAGGAAATGACTCAAAGATTCAAATCATTTGGAGATGATGCAGAGTGGTCGTGCTGTTGACCAGTAGCCATAGAGACTGTGCATTGAGGGCTGTGAAGTTTTTGGAGGCAATGACACTGTTAACAAGAACCCAATGGTATCATCCAGGCAGGGCAGGCAGGCCAGGCCCATGAATAACTATGCTGTCCATTGTCTATTCCTTCAGCTATGCACATTTATTTTTGAGGCTAATTCTTCAGGCTATCTCTTTATTCTGTGAGCTTTTCTATATCCTCCCAATTCTATTTTCTCCTTAACAAATCCATAATCATTATCAATAACTGTCATCATGCTGCATATAGAATGTCTCCCCATCTTAGCCTAGTTTTACTTTTTAATTTCTCATTTTGTAACATAGTCATTATGAAGAATTAATATATTTGTTGCTTGCAAATCAGTGCCTTTGTACGGATTAAATCTATCTAGAATGTTTTTCCTTCTTTTTCTATCTCCTTTTCTCCAACCTCAACTTTTCACTTACATATTCACTGCTTTTCCTAAAAGGAAATTCTAAAAGTACAATCATTTCTGAAAATCTGTTTCTGAAGTCTTAACCAAAATGATGCTTTCACTTTTAAGGTAATTTCAATTTTTGTTCTAGTGTCCACCATAAAATGGATAAATGGAAATATTGTCAGCATTAATTTTATATATTCAAAGCGGCCAAAAGTGCTTGATAAATTATAACCGTCAGTAAATGGTATTTATTATTATTAAACATATGTATATAAAATATATATGTATATAAATATATATGTATATATAAATTATAAAAACCAATGCTTCACATTTAAAGAGGTTTCTTGTTCTATAGAAGTACTTTCCCACATCACCTCAAAGGCCCATTCCAAAAGGCTCTATCCCCCCATACAGTTTTCCTCATTCCCCCAATTATTTTTTCTTCCATTTCCTTCCCACTGACAGTCACCATCTAAGATATCTTTCAACAGCAAATACAAAGGCTTCCCACTCCATATAACTTCCCCAGAAATATAGTGTAGATTAATACACTTCTGGCAGTAAAACATGAAAAATTTTGGGCCACAAGTTTACAATAGTTGTTAGTGATTTTCACATTCTGAAACTACTACTGGCTTAAATTACTGGAAGACTCGACCTAGGGGGTAAAACTCTTATCAACAATTCCTGGACTCTAATGTGGTTGTTGAGAGAAGATAATGAGCAGTGGAAAAACACTCCTGGCAAAATAAATTAAAGCCTCCTAGGATATATCCTAGCTTGGGATTTTGCCTAAGGCCAGCTTTGTTTTAATGCTGCTCTAGATATATTAGGAAATAGGTCCCCGTTTTATCTCTTACCTTGGGAACCACTGGTAATGCTAAAGGCAAATATTAAGTAACGGTTCAGTTAACCTGTGAATGCTTCCCTGGGGATATTTTTGTTATTATTTTATGCAAGTTAAGATAGCGAGATGTAAAGACAAAACTGAAAGCAGAAGACTGACTTCTATTTTTGTTTACATTTTGACTTCTTTTTTTTGTCTCTAGTTTCACATTATTGGTAATTTATTTAATCTTTAACTCTGAAATATAAATTAAGAAGCTTAGATGTTCTTTCGGTCCATGAGTCTCTTCCCTCACTTTTTCAGACAGTCTAGATTCAATTAGATGCAACGAAAAAAGTGATGGCAATGATGAAATTAATGAAAGGTTTTATGACAGACTGCAGATATGCTTATAGAAAACAATATACTAAAATTAGGGTCATATATTGTTTATAAATATATAAATCCATGTATCTTCAAATGTTCTTCCCAATTGAATACACATCCTTTCCACCAATGCCTAACTAAATCCAAATGAGAACTATGATGCTCTATTTCCCTAGCCATGTAACATAAAATACTCTTATATTTTATTAGGTTAGATAATCACAGAGAAAGTAAAGCTTGTACTTATTAGCCAGATCTGTAAGTGGGTTTAGAGATATTTCTATTTTCAGATCACCTAGAAAATCTGATGAAAACATGAACTTTGCTGTTTGGAGCACTCATGGGGCGAGGTTCAGGGGCTTGATCATGTAACCCTCTGGGATGATGAAAGATCCATGCTCCATGAAAGTGGGAGGATAAGCAATTGTGAATAAAAGTATATCACGTTATTACTAGCCATCCATTCTTCGACATAACTAACCAACTTCTCCTCAAAATCTTCTTGTTAATGGGCCTCATCTTTGTTTACCTAATTTATAATTTTTCAGCAAAACAAAATTAAATATAAATATGCCGTGGGAAATAGAGATAAATATGGTCCTGTCTATAAGCAAAAATAAATGTAATTTAACACATAATTGAAACTGGATTCAATTATATATTAGTAAAAAAAAGATATATATTCATGAAGTTATGATAGACATACATCTTTGTGATATTAACATAAACATGATTCATCTTACTCTACTTCTTCAAGCTAACATTATATAATTCACAGATTATTTACTGTACTTAAATTTATCAAATAATTTTAATATGATATTAATTCCTACTATGAGCTGATGTATTTAAAACGTTATTTAATGTATATAACATAATATAATTTGGCTGACAAAAAACAAAATATTCTTCCAATGTTACTTAAAATATGTGAAACTTGTTTTTATATTTGGATTTATAGGTCAAACAGCAAGAGTTTATACATTGCCATTTTGAGATTCCATGAAACTACAGCCATGAGCATTAAATAAAAGTTAGAAACATAAATTTTTATAGCATTTTAGTATTTTCTTTCCATTTAAACACAAAACTGAAGTGTATAATATTATCAGTAAAAACAGCAAGTTTACATTTTGACAAGGAGCTACTCGCAACTCTTTAATTCTTCAGTTTTTGTGATCTCAAATTCCACACAAGATATATGCCATAGCAGATTTAAACAAAAGTTTTATTTTTATGTAAGCAATATAAGCACACTAAATTTTCAATGTATTAAATCTTTGAAAATGATTCTAGGCAGTATTTAATTATAACATCCACTTTTTTTAAAAGAAGATAGTAACAATTAATATGCCAAACAGTTAAAATTTAAATTAATTGTAAAACTTTGGATAATGCCAAGTTTTCCATATTTATAGATAAATTGGAGAAACAATTTTACACTCCAAGAAATGTATCATATATAATAGTGCTAATGAGGACTTCTGGTTACTATGGCAGGGTGAGCTAAATTAGAAGAAATAGTTGTTTCATTAAAGAAACAAAAAATACTGGCGGGACGCAGTGGCTCATGCCTATAATCCCAGCACTTTGGGAGGCCGAGGCGGGTGGATCACCTGAGGTCCGGAGTTTGAGACCAGCCTGGCCAACATGATCAAACTCCATTTATACTAAAAATACAAAAAATTAGCTGGGTATGGTGATGGGCGCCTGTAATCCCAGCTACTTGGGAGGCTGATGCAGGAGAATTGCTTGAATCCGGGAGGCGGAGATTGCACTGAACCAAGATTGCACCATTGCACTCCAGCCTGGGCAACAAGAGCAAAACTCTGTCTCAAAAAAAAAAAATGCTGGATAATTTCAAGTTTTAAAAAATGTAGAAGTAGGTTGCGAAAATTTTCTCCCATTTTGTAGGTGGCCTGTTCACTCTGATAGTAGTTTCTTTTGCTGTGCAGAAGCTCTTTAGTTTAATTAGATCCTATTTGTCAATTTTGGCTTTTGTTGCCATTACTTTTGGTGTTTTAGACATGAAGTCATTGCCCATGCCTATGTCCTGAATGGTAATGCCTAGGTTTTCTTCTAGGGTTTTTATGGTTTTAGGTCTAACGTTTAAGTCTTTAATCCATCTTGAATTAATTTTTGTATAAGGTGTAAGGAAGGGATCCAGTTTCAGCTTTCTACATATGGCTAGCCAGTTTTCCCAGCACCATTTATTAGATAGGGAATCCTTTCCCCATTGCTTGTTTTTCTCAGGTTTGTCAAAGATCAGATAGTTGTAGATATGTGGCGTTATTTCTGAGGGCTCTGTTCTGTTCCATTGATCTATATCTCTGTTTTGGTACCAGTACCATGCTGTTTTGGTTATTGTAGCCTTGTAGTATAGTTTGAAGTCAGGTAGCATGATGCCTCCAGCTTTGTTCTTTTGGCTTAGGATTGACTTGGCGATGTGGGCTCTTCTTTGGTTCCATATGAACTTTAAAGTAGTTTTTTCCAATTCTGTGAAGAATGTCGTTGGTAGCTTGATAGGGATGGCATTGAATCTATAAATTACCTTGGGCAGTATGGCCATTTTCACGATATTGATTCTTCCTACCCATGAGCATGGAATGTTCTTCCATTTGTTTGTATCCTCTTTTATTTCATTGAGCAGTGATTTGTAGTTCTCCTTGAAGAGGTCCTTCACGTCCCTTGTAAGTTGGATTTCTAGGTATTTTATTCTCTTTGAAGCAATTGTGAATGGGAGTTCACTCATGATTTGGCTCTCTGTTTGTCTGTTATTGGTGTATAAGAATGCTTGTGATTTTTGTACATTGATTTTGTATCCTGAGACTTTGCTGAAATTGCTTATCAGCTTAAGGTGATTTTGGGCTGAGACCATGGGGTTTTCTAGATATACTATCATGTCATCTGCAAACAGGGACAATTTGACTTCCTCTTTTCCAAATTGAATACCCTTTATTTCCTTCTCCTGCCTAATTGCCCTGGCCAGAACTTCCAACACTATGTTAAATACGAGTGGTGAGAGAGGGCATCCCTGTCTTGTGCCAGTTTTCAAAGGGAATGCTTCCAGTTTTTGCCCATTCAGTATGATATTGGCTGTGGGTTTGTCATAGATAGCTCTTATTATTTTGAGATATGTCCCATCAATCCCTAATTTATTGAGAGTTTTTAGCATGAAGGGTTGTTGAATTTTGTCAAAGGCCTTTTCTGCATCTATTGAGATAATCATGTGGTTTTTGTCTTTGGGTCTGTTTATATGCTGGATTACATTTATTGATTTGCATATATTGAACCAGCCTTGCATCCCAGGGATGAAGCCCACTTGATCATGGTGGATAAGCTTTTTGATGTGCTGCTGGATTCTGTTTGCCAGTATTTTATTGAGGATTTTTGCATCAGTGTTCATCAAGGATATTGGTCTAAAATTCTCTCTTTTGGTTGTGTCTCTGCCCGGCTTTGGTATCAGGATGATGCTGGCCTCATAAAATGAGTTAGGGATGATTCCCTCATTTTCTATTGATTGGAATAGTTTCAGAAGGAATGGTACCAGTTCCTCCTTGTACCTCTGGTAGAATTCAGCTGTGAATCCATCTGGTCCTGGACTCTTTTTGGTTGGTAAGCTATTGATTATTGCCACAGTTTCAGCTCCTGTTATTGGTCTATTCAGAGATTCAACTTCTTCCTGGTTTAGTCTTAGGAGGGTGTATGTGTTGAGGAATTTATCCATTTCTTCTAGATTTTCTAGTTTATTTGCGTAGAGGTGTTTGTAGTATTCTCTGATGGTAGTTTGTAGGGCTAATATCCAGAATCTACAATGAACTCAAACAAATTTAGGAGAAAGAAAGAAACAACCCCATCAAAAAGTGGGTGAAGGACATGAACAGACACTTCTCAAAAGAAGACATTTATGCAGCCAAAAAACATATGAAAAAATGCTCACCATCACTGGCCATCAGAGAAATGCAAATCAAAACCACAATGAGATACCATCTCACACCAGTTAGAATGGCAATCATTAAAAAGTCGGGAAACAACAGGTACTGGAGAGGATGTGGAGAAATAGGAACACTTTTACACTGTTGGTAGGACTGTAAACTAGTTCAACCATTGTGGAAGTCAGTGTGGTGATTCCTCAGGGATCTAGAACTAGAAATACCATTTGACCCAGCCATCCCATTACTGGGTATATACCCGAAGGACTATAAATCATGCTGCTATAAAGAGACATGCACATGTATGTTTATTGTGGCAATATTCACAATAGCAAAGACTTAGAACCAACCCAAATGTCCAACAACGATAGACTGGATTAAGAAAATGTGGCACATATACACCATGGAATACTATGCAGCTATAAAAAATAATGAGTTCATGTCCTTTGTAGGGACATGGATGAAATTGGAAATCATCATTCTCAGTAAACTATCGCAAGGGCAAAAAACCAAACACCACATGTTCTCACTCATAGGTGGGAATTGAACAATAAGAACACATGGACACAGGTAGGGGAACATCACACTCCGGGGATTGTTGTGGGGTGGGGGGAGGGGGGAGGGATAGCATTAGGAGATATACCTAATGCTAAATGATGACTTAAGGGGTGCAGCACACCAGCATGGCACATGTATACATATGTAACTAACCTGCACATTTTGCACATGTATCCTAAAACTTAAAGTATAGTAATTAAAAAAAATGTAGAAGTAGAAGAAATTACTATGAACATTCCAGCTGCCAAAACTCAGGTTAGATGAGCACAAGTTGGAGCTACCTAGCTCATGAGATATCAAATGGTAAGTAAGACAATGATTAGGGAGTTGAGGTTTTATTACAATGTGATGACAAGAGATAATTCCTAGCCTCCTGCCAAAATAGAAAGGTAACTGTGTGAAGTAGATATGAAAACTTCTGTTAAATCTGTGAAACAGAGATTATAAATTATCTATCCACTATTCTTCAGAGGTTGCAAATAAGCTTACTGACTGGAACCTGGAGGTGAGGTGGAATCGGAGAACTTTTACCTTCCAAAATCTATAATAAAATACATATCTCAGTAAACCTATGGCAGACCCATGATGTTGGTGAAATTAAATTATAAAAATTTTCATCTATAAATATTGACTAAAAATCATATATCAGTGATTAATCAGTGAGGTTTAAAATACCAACAATAATTTGGAATATGATAGAAAATAGTACAAAGGTTTGCAAAGAAATGAAAATAGAGCCACTATGTGATCCAGCAATCTCTTTCTGGCTACTCCCCAAAGAAGATAAAATTATCACCATGTAAAGATATTTGCACCCTCGTGTCCATTGCAGCATTGTTCACAATAGCCAAGATATGGGAACCACCTAACAATCTAAATGTTCATTGACAGACAAATGGATAAAGAAAATGTGGTGTGTATATATATGCATATATACGTATGTATATATATGCATATATACGTATGTATATATATGCATATATACGTATGTATATATATGCATATATACGTATGTATATATATGCATATATACGTATGTATATATATGCATATATACGTATGTATATATATGCATATATACGTATGTATATATACGTATATATATGTACCACATATATACGTATGTATATATACGTATATATATGTACCACATATATACGTATATATACAACACACACACACACATATATATGTGGAATGATATGGAATAATATTCACAGTTTAAAAAAAGAAGCAAATTCTATTATTTGCCACAACATGGGTGGACTTGGAGGAATTTATGCTAAGTTAAATAAGCCAGAGACAGAAAGAAAAATATTGCATGATGCATAATTCCACTTATATGTGGAGTATATGTTCTATAACAGCTCAAATACTCAGAGATAGTGGGGTGGAGGTGGGAGTGAGGGAAGAGAAAATAGGAAGATGTGGGTCAAAGGATACAAAATAACATATATATAGGATGAAAAAAATCTAGAGATCTGATATACAACATGAATACTAAAGTTAATAAAGTTGCATTGTATTACAGAGTTTTGTCAATTAAGTAGAGTTTAGCTGCTCTTGTCACAAAAATGTAACTAGTTAGATGATAGATATGTTAGTCTACTTCACTGTAGTAATCATTTTGCTATCTATATGTGTCCCATAATATCATGTCATAAACTTCAAATACACACAATAAAATCTATTTAATAAACATGAAATGTGGGAGGATAGACGTTGTAATTAAAATGTTCAATTTTTGAAATATAGAATGACTGAATTATTTTATACATGTTTAGAATAGATGTGAAACATTCATGGTAATGAAAAGAAAAACAGTAGAATGTCAAATTCAAGCCCACTGCAGAGAAAACGTAGAAGAAAAGAAGAACTAAAGTCCCAAAATATAATAGAAGAAAAGGAAGAAGACTGAAGCAAAGAAAAATATCACAAAGTATTCAAAACATATAGACACATATATCAAATTATGTTAGTAATCACAGTATGAAACTTACTATTCAAAGATAATATTTTGTCTCAAATTATTTCATAAATATATGTTTTTTAAAAAAATAATTTGATGTTGTTAAGTACAAGTCTGATTATATGGGAAGAAATAAATTGAAATCACTTCCAAAAGAAAAAATGATTTTGTGTGTGAGAACAAGGGAGTCGGAAGTTGGAAAGGCCCTGTAAACAAGAATTGTAAAATTTTGGGTCCATTTTCCTCTCAGGGACTCCATGAATCCCTTGAAATTAAATACTAGTATAAAATATATGTTTATACTTATAAGTGCATTCATTTATTTATTTTTGAGTGTGAATCCAGAGCTTTTGTCAGATTGTTTTAAGTATTGCAACATAACAAAGGAAAATAATGATTGCTATAAATGCAGTATTTGAAACACTGGTGGCTAATATGAGACAACATTTAAGTACAAAAAGATGAGGCCAAGTCATTTCCGAAATAAAGTTCTGCTTACCACCACTTAACAAATGTTAAGGGCTTAGAATACTCATGTTTAATTTATTCTCCAGTTATAATTATTTAGGTTGTTTGTAGAACACACTTTAACTGTACTGTTTTAGAGCCACAGAAGTTTGCTTTGTTATAATCTGGTATGATTAATTGACCAGAAGATGTATTATAATAATTTTGTACAAATTGTTATGATAGTCTAAAAAGTATGAAGAAAACAACTGCCAGAATGAGAGAATTCTGATTTCAGCCTTTGCCTTTCTTTTTCTGCTGTTAGATGAGCTGCTATGGGAAAATGTGAAAAGGGGATATCTATAGACCTATCATCTCTTTACTTTTTTTTAATTTATCTAGTTAATAAGCCTTCATTGAGATGCTTCAACCTACCATGCACTCTGTGTGTTGCCAGGGATATAAATTAGTAAACAAAATCAGAAAGCTTCCATTTCCATTTAAATATAATGAGAAAGAAAAGTTTTAATTTTTTATGTAAAGGTCTGATAACTATATGTGTTTAATTATTTAATGCATGATTATTGCATGTCTGAGGTCTTATTTTTACTTGGAGTTAGGAGTTTCAAAGTTATTCCTCCCTAGGCTGATGTCTTAACTTATAATTTTGCCTCTCCTCACAATTCTCTGAATTAACTATAGACAAATCTTATGAGTTTTTTTGTTGTTGTTGTTTTGTTTTTATTTATTTTTTCTCAGAGAAGGATGAAGAACTGAATTGGAGGATTATTGGGAGAAAGTAGGGTAAGAGATTTTCTTTGTCTCAGTGAGTAACAATAATAAATGTTACTGACATTTGTTAATCACTTAGCATATGTCAGGCACAGAGCTAAATGCCACACATACATCATGAAGGACACACAGGTTAATAACCACCCAGTGTCTCATAGAAAGGAAGAGGACATTTGGGATCTGAACTTTGGAAATTAACTTCAGGCTCTCAGTTCTTCAAAACTCTGCAAGACTGAGAGAGGTAAATTAACCAATAAACAACCATGTCCCTGACAGCAAGGTTTTCTTTTTCTAAATTTATCAGTTGCCAATGACCAGTAGTTAGTTTAGTAATATTAAAATAAAAGTAAAAACACTAGAAAAATAAACTTTAAAAGATGCAAAGTAGAAATCTACCTTTTTATTATTATATTTAACAGAAATACTTTATCAAAAAACTAAAAATTGAATCATAATTTATCTTCATTTTTCAAATTGAAAAAATATCTTGTCAAGGACTTGCAACAATAATTTGCAAATTAGCACCACTCCAGAAACCCATCTTTGAGTTACACTGCCCTGTCATTGGTATTTGTATTTGTGTGTGACATACATATATTTCCTCATTGGAGATTAGCTGAGAATGAAGAAAAATATATGCAAATTTGTATGAATCTTAGGATAAAAGACATCCATATGTGGAAATTTTACTAATTATAGGCATTTTCTAAAATGATTTTTGAAATCTCACTTAGCCCTACATAAAGATAATTTGGAAAAAATCAATAAACACTAAGCTAGGAAAATGAGAAAGGAGTTTTTAGCATAGTTTTCCCCTCCAATTCCTAAATGCACCTGTACTTGAGATAGTTATAAGAGTGAAGAAACTCACTTCTCTAATGAGACACTGAATGGATATCCCAGATGAAAAGCCTAGTTCAGAGAAAACACCACTGTGCATTGTTTAGCTTATTATTTTTACTTTCTGGAGATATACGTGTATTTGGTTTCAGCAAATGTGAACAAGCTCTAACAATAAATTGATAATACCTCATGGAACTGTCTTTGTAGCCCATGAGCTTCAGAATGTCATCTATGTAGTCTTAACTGGTAATCCTTATATGGGTAGTCTTTCTCACAAAACAGCTATAGGGACATGACAACATTGTTTTTGCTGTCAGTCATCAAACATAATTTTCAAGTCTGTTTTGTATCTATCTGGGTATTAGAATTTTTTAAATTTTATTGTGATCTTGGGGAATGCATATCCTAGAAGTCTTGTGTGGAACACGTATAATTATTACATATAAGTAGGTATGTGAATGCAACAGAACAATTTAAAAGAATCAAGGATTTTTCTAGATTGCCATTTTATATTACAATTTGGTAGAAGAGAAGATTTTCAGGTTGTCCTTGAAAAAAATAATTCTGATTTTATCAATTCATAATTTGTAGACAGAAGCACATTGAAGATGATATAGTTTCTTTTAAAATTGATGAAATGATAGGTAATTTTGATTTAAAAATAAGTTAATTTATATAAGACGAGATTTAGAAGGGAACTTCCTAAATGGAATATAAGAAATGACTGTATTGAATTACTGGCATAAAAAGTGTGAAATAAAACTTTTAAAGTGTTTCTAAAGGTATTATTTTAATAGTATTTTATGCAATCTATATTTTATCTAAGTATAATTTAATCCCAAATGATATATGGTAAACATTGAGAATACTCCTGATAGTGCTTTGAGGAAAACAATGTAAGAATAACAACATGAAGCAACTGAGTAATGTAAAAAATTGTGATGGCATTTTAAAAAATAATTAATTGAATTTATTTTTAAACAGTTTTAAGTTAACAGAAAAATTGAGCCACAAGTAGAGTTCCTGTATATTCTTTCTTCTCACCTCCCAGTTTCCCCTCTTATCAGCATAATCCATTGTGTGATTGATGAACCAATATTGATATGTAATTAACTAAAAGCCCCAGTTTAAATTAGGGTTCGTTCCTTCTGTTGTACACTTCTATGTGTTTTCACAAATGCATAACATCATGTATCCATCATTATGGTATAAAACAGAATTGTTTCACTGCCCTAAAATTTTCCTGTACTCCCTGACTCCCATCACCATACATCCCTGGTCTTCACATATCCTCCCACATTTTTGGCAACCAGTGATTTTTCTACTGTTTCAATAGTTTTGCCTTTTCTAGAATTTTATATAATTGGACTTGACCAACAGAGACCTCTCAGTTAACTAAACCTTAGACAGATTTTTTCCTTACTATGAGCCTCTTGACTTTCTTTTTGTTAGTGCATTTACTTTAGAAACCTGGTAATTGTAAATTGTCTCTCTGTCCTTTTGAGTAGATTTAAATCTTCTTCCAGCCTCAGTTTAACAATCTAGGAAATGTCTTTATTGAGAACCTGAGAATCATCCCTTTCAAATATGAACATGGAAGAGGATTGCACCTCTATCTCTCAGTCTCTTTGGGAGGGTAAGGGGCCTACCGATTAGCAAACACAGATGGGCCTAATCACAGCAAAAACCCTTTGCAAACTCAATATAACTCAATGTGCTGAAGACATCTCTTTGATCAACCTCCTTGCTACTGTCTTCCAATACTTTTCCATCAAACCACCCCTTTGTTTACAAATCCTTTTGACTTTTGTTTTAGCAGAGTTGAATTCAGTCTCTCTACTCTATTGAAATAATTGTGAATAGAGTCTTTTTTGCCTATTGCCTTTGTCCCTTGCAATTGTTATATTGACAGAATCATATAATGTGGTCTTTTAGACTTGCTTCTTTTACTTTGCAGTATACATTTATAGTGTCTTCATGTCTTTTTCATGACTCAGTCACTTTTTTTCACAGAATAATATGTCTTTATTTAAATGTATCATGTTGGTTCATCTGTTCAACTATTGAAGGGCATTTTAGTTGCTTTTAATTTTTGTCAATTAAGGACAATACTGTCGTAATTATTAACATGCAGGTAGTAGCTGGTTATTTCCCTTCCCCAGCTTGACTA
The DNA here is from genome assembly GCF_028885655.2 of Pongo abelii. Taxonomy (NCBI): domain Eukaryota; kingdom Metazoa; phylum Chordata; class Mammalia; order Primates; family Hominidae; genus Pongo; species Pongo abelii. Next base: position 73,972,457 of record NC_071999.2, read on the forward strand.
GGCTCTGGTAAAACTCAAGTCAGTTAGGTTCTGATAAAATAATTTCCCTTTAGGGAAGACCTTTATTGAGGAGAACGTAGTGCTCTGGGCTTACTAGAAAATGTTACTTCTTTACTCCCTCTATTGGAAGTGCAAAGAGATTTTTTTTCCCTGATCTTCACCTTAAGAACTCAGTGAGACTCCTGCTGGTAAAACTCACAAAAGTGTGGGGATCTCTATAATGTTGGGCACCCTGGAAGTTTTTATTTCTCAAGGTGGGCCATATATGTCTCTAAAAATTATTCACTTAACCTTTTACATGTACTTACCAGTTGCCTGCTCCAGCAACAGCTTGTGGTCTTGGTGAGCTGTGGTTCTCTATATGTATCTGTCTGTATAGTTTTGAGAGCAGTAGTTAGTCCTGTGGCCTCAATTCTTTAATAGTTCTAAAATGAGTTGATTTTTTAGTTTATTCAGCATTTTGTTTCTTGTGATGACTTCCAAGTTTGTTACATGTCTGACTAAAAATGGGAAGTTAGCTCACATTAAAATAAAAATGAAAGTATTATAAATTACTTTAAAATCGTCCTGAATCCTTAGTAAACACTAAAAAGTGAATATAATCAGTTAATATTGCAGAATGTTATTGTAAATGTTTAGTCAAGTTTTTCTTAAGAATACCTGAATGAACAAGAGATATATCTAAATTGAAAATAACATGTATTAGTCTATTCTCAAACTGCATAAATAAATACACAAGACTAGGTAATTTATACAGAAAAGAGGTTTAATTGACTCACAGTTCCACATGGCTGGGGAGCCCTCAGGAAACTTACAATTATAGCAGAAGGGGAATCAAACATGTCCTTCCTCACATGGCAGCAGCAAGAAGAAGTGCTGAGGAAGAGGGGGAAAAGCCCCTTCTAAAACCATCAGATCTCATGAGAAGTCACTGAGTATCATGAGAACAGCATGGGGGAAATTGCCTCCACAGTCCAGTTACTTGCCACCAGATCCCTCCCACGACATGTGGAGATTATGGGAACTAAAATGCAAGATGAGATTTGGGTGGGTGCATGGCCAAACCATGTAATTCCACCTGTGGCCGCTCCCAAATCTCATATCCTAACATTTCAAAACAAAATCATGCATTCCCAACAGTCCTCCAAAGTCCTAACTCATTTTAACATGAAGTCAGAAGTCCAAGTCCAAAGTCTCATCTGAGACAAGGCAAGTCCCTTCCATCCAGGAGCCTGTAAATCAAAAGGAAATTAGTTATTTCTTAGATACAATGGGGGTACAGGCATTAGATAAATACATTGTATTAGTTCATTCTCATGCTGCTAGTAAAGGCATGCCAGAGATGGTAATTTATAAAGGAAAGAGGTTTAATTGACTCACAGTTCAGCATGGCTGGAAAAGCTTCAGGAAACTTACAATCATGGTGGAAGGGGAAGGAAACATGTCCTTCACATGGCAGCAGAAAGGAGGAGAAATGAGCAAAGCAGGAAGCCCCTTATGAAACCAAAATATCTCCTGAGAACTTACTCACTGTAACAAGAATAACATTGGGGAACTATCCCCATTATTCATTTACATCCCACCAGATCCCTCCCACAACATGTGGGGATAATGGAAACTACAATTCCAGATTAGATTTGGGTGGAGAAAAAGCCAATCCCATATCATACACCTGTTCCAAATGGGAGAAATTTGCAAAACAAAGGGGCTGCAGGCCCCATGCAAGTACGAAATCCAATAGGGCAGTCATTAAACCTTAAAGTTCCAAAATAATCTCCTTTGACTTTATGTTCCACATCCAGGTCATGCTGATGCAAGAGGTGAGCTCTCACAGCCTTGAGAAGCTCCACTCCTACATTTTGCAGGGTACAGCCCCACTCCTAGCTGTTTCCATGTGCTGGCATTCAATGTCTGTGGCTTTTCCATGTGCACAGTACAAACTGTCAGTGGATCTACAATTCTGGGGTCTGTAGGATGGTGGTCTTCTCCTCAAAGCTCCACTAAGCAGTGTCCCAATGGGGACTCTGTGTGGGGGCTCCAACCCCATATTCCCCTTCTGTACTTCCCTAGCAGAGGTTCTCCATGAGGTCTCCACCCCTGCAGCAGACTTCTGCCTGGACATCCAGGCATTTCCATATATCCTCTGAAATCTAGGCAGAGTTTTCCAAACCTCAGTTCTTGACTTCTGTGCATCTGCAGGCCCAACACCAGGTGTAAGCCACCAAGGTTTGGGGCCTGCACCTTCTGAAGCAATGGCCCAAGCTGGACTTTGGCCCATTTTAGCCACAGCTGAAGCTGAAGCAGCTGGGATGCAGGGCACCACATCCTGAGGTTGCACAGAGTACGGGTCCCTATCCCTGTCCCACCATTTTCCCCTCCTAGGCCTCTAGGCCTGTGATGGGAGGGGTTGCTGCGAAGGTCTCTGACATGCCCTGGAGACATTTTGCCCATTGTCTTGGTGATTAACCTTTGGCTCCTCATTATTTATGCACATTTCTGCAGTGGGGTTAAATTTGTCCCCAGAAAATATGATTCTCTTTTCTATTGCATTGTGAGGCTGCAAATTTTTCAAACATTTGTCCTCTTGATTCCTCTTGAATGCTTTGCAGCTTAGAAATGTCTTTTGCCAGATACCCTAAATCATCCCTATCAAGTTCAAAGTTCCACAGATCTCTAGGGCAGTGGCAAAATGTGGCCGGTCTCTTTGCTAAAGTATACCAAGAGTGACCTTTACTCCAGCTCCCAACAATTTCCTTATCTCCATCCGAGACCACCTGCACCTGGATTTAATTGTCCATATCACTATCAGCAGTTTGGTCAAAGCCATTCGACGAGTCTCTAGGAAGTTTCCAACTTTCCCACATCTTCCTCTCTTCTTCTGAGTCCTCCAAATCTCTAGGAAGTTTCAAACTTTCCTACATTTTCCTGTCTTCTGAGCCCTCCAAGCTGTTCCAACCTCTGCCTGTTACTTCCAAAGTTGCTTCCACATTTTCAGGTCTTTACATCAGCTCCCCACTACCTTGGTACCAATTTTCTGTATTAGTCCTTTCTCAGCTGCTATGAAGAAATGTCTAAGACTGGGTAATTTGTAAAGAAAAAAAAGTTTAATTGCCTTATAGTTCCACATAACTAGGGAGGCTTCAGGAAACTTACAATCATGGTGGAAGGGGAAGCAAACACATTTTTCTTCACAAGGCAGCATGAAAAAGAAGTGCCAGCAGCAGGGAAAATGCCAGATGCTGATAAAACTATCAGAGAACTCACAATCACAAGAACAACATGGGGCAAACCTCCCCAATGATCCAATCACTTTCTACCATATCCCTCCCACAACATGTGTGGATTACGGAAACTACAATACAAGATGAGATTTGTGTGGGGGCACAGCCAAACCTTATAATGCTTCTATGGAAAGGAGGATAACTTTTTGATGTTTAAAAACAAGTAACATGTTATGTGACCTTCGGGTAACTGAACATGAGTTTTAATTTTCTTATAAATATTTAGAAAAATAATCTAGACTATAAATCCATGACAATAGTCAAAGATCTGTTAGTTTCTGTGGGTGATATTTCTACATGCTGTCCTTTCAGATAACAGCTTATCTGTTTTGTTACTAAAACACTGTATTTGAGGAATAACTACAAACAGTTAAAATTATTTTCTTTTCTCCCCAATTTTCAGGTCTACTTTTCTTCATTCTTCTTTGAGATAGTTTACTTGGCACTTTTACTATTTATAGACAAAGCGAAATATGGATGGATAAAATGTTAACACAGGAAAGCAAAACATTGGAAGAAAAATAGATCAGATGTGTAAACTCGTAGCTAAGGAAACTATATAAAGCCCTTTATATAAAACTACATAAAGAGGTTAGGTACAAAGGAAAGAAAAAAAAAACAAAAACATAAACAAAACAAGATAAAGCATGAGCATGATAGATAAATTAACTGTAATATTTTTAAACCCCCAATTTTTTCTTCTTCAGAGTTATCATAGTAAATATATTTATAACATTATTAGCCCTTGATTTCACCTATAATGTGACTCACAAACCTTTAATTCACATTCATTTATGGTTTATTTGCCTCAGGGGAACAATGGCAAAAGATAATATTCACATAGACACACACCCTCAAATACACAATTACAGAAAGAAGTTTACATTCAAATATGTATTTTCCCATTCTGTGTATTTTTCTTTTTCTCTTATTTGTTTTATGTTTGAACTTTTGTGGGGGGAGCAATTTTATTTATATTACTTCAGAAATCGGTAATAAGCTTAGTGCTTAATACCTAAAACTGAACCTGATTTGTGTAGAAACATTAGCAGCTGTAGATTAATCTTATACATCAAATAACACAAACTACATTATATATCTCATTCATAGACAAATAATGCAACATATGCTTTAAATTAACACTTGAAATATATGTATATAAGAAAAATATTTTTTCCAATTTTTCAATCAAATAACATTACATTAACTGTAATATATGAGTGCTTTAGGAGGTTTTCCAGTAACTGCTGTACAAACAGGCTATATTAGAAATTATTTTCATTCCCTCTGGTGAACCTCAAAGGACTAACCCTTTTTCTGCTTTATTCTGTTTTCTCTTGATTTAAGTATCACCTCTATTGAGAAGAGAGTCACTAACCACTCTTTCCCATATTTTAAAAGAAAAGGCAATAATGATTTAGGGAAAGGAGCAATAAAGGTACGTTATAAATTGAGATTGAATGTTTAATGGTTTTTAGTATAGGATATTTCAAAAACAGCTAATCAGCTTTTACTAAGAGTGAGTCCATTCTATAGTAAAGGAGATTTCCAACTTGGCTTGCTTACCTATGGCATCAGAATCTTGACTGCAAATCGTTACTTGAGTTCTGTGGATTTATATTTCCTTCCTTAACAATGCTTGGAGGGATTTCTTAATCCAAGGTAGTGTTACTTTGGCAGTACCTTGACAAACCAAACAAAACAAACCAAAAAAAAAAAAACAACATAAAATATGTTAACCAGAATGTTGAAATAACTTATGTATTGATGTGTTGATGATATTTATAAACAGCAAGTAGAATAACTACATTTGTAAAAACTGAAATTTTTAAAAAGCAGAGTACTCAGACTTACTTCCAGCATCTCTTTTAAGGCATAGTAATTAGTTCCTGCTACAGCAATTAAACACACACACACACACACACACACACACACACACACACACACACACACAACATATTCGTGACTAAAAACAGTGGTCGTTTATTCCTTGAGGATTGATAGCATGAATTGGGCTTGGCTCTACTGGACTTGATTGGGAACTTCTCCCAATTAAGTTCAGGTCCACATTTGGTTGGGCCTGACTGAGCTCCACATGTCTTCTCGTGTTATTATCATAGCAGAAGACCAGCACTTAAGAATGGATCTAGGTGGCGGTGCTGATTCAAACCATGCAATGACATTTTAAATTATAGTGTAGACATGTAATACATTACATCAATTTGGAGGCCATTAGCTGAAGCAAATTATGTGGCTAGCTCAGAATCAGTGGGGTGGGGAAATATAGTCTTCTTGCAGACAGGCATGGAAGTGATAGGTAGGAAATTAACACGTGAACAGAGTGTGAACAAGTGCAAACAAGAATTAGTATAATCACATAATCTGGTGTAAGACAGGTCTTGTTTAGATCTAATACATGGTATTATATTATGCAATATTTTTCTATTTCAGATTATTCTAGTTTGTATAAAAATTGGGTTTTGCCTACTGATTTTGTCTACTATTATTTTTTAAACCCCAACAGCAGAGCTCTCGGTGTCTCAACTGTAGGTCTGTTTTCTTTGATTATACCTATAAAACACTTTCAATTATGTCCCTAATGTGTTCGTACATGCACATGTGCAATGGTGCACACACAGACACAAACACATACACACAATTCTGAAGAATAAGATAGTTTAATCTTTTTAAAAATGACCTATAAAAATTTCTTTTGTCTCTGAACCAGGGAATGACTTTTCTAATTCTCTCTTAGTCCTAGTATGCTGATACTCTCTGTCCTCACTAAGTTGTCCACAGCACTGATAAAACTTCTATAATCTGAACATCGTTTTTTTGAAGGATACAAAGCTGCTTTCTACTATGCATATGACAATAAGAAATTCATTCACTCTATAGGAGTTCTTGACTTTATTGTACTTCCTGTGGTGTAATATCAAATATTTTCTTTGACTTCAGGTTTTCTGATTAACCATGTAATGGTTATCTTTATTTGTACCAGAAGAGCCACCAATTAAACCTAGATAGAATATTACAGATCCAGAGAGTTAGCTTGTTAGTTAAATAAGAGCCGGGAAAGATTAGTGGTCTGAAAAAAAGCATCCACAGGAGAGGTCTATGACACTTGGGTAGGATAAATTGCTAAAAGACAGAACTTTGTGCAGTCAGGTAGAATGGGGGCTTAACCTGTTACAACATGCACATTGAGGTTAATGTGACCTCATTAAGTTACACTGGATATATAGCCTAAGTATGTCACAGGCTGCTGAATTTCAGTTATAGCAGATATACAAGGTAAAGGCCAGTATACTGATGTTAAAAGCCATACAGAGTTCTCATTATTTTTGTTCAAGCAATTGCTTATAAAATGTCTAGAGAAGACATGATAAAATTATGAGGACATCGGATTTGTGGGTTTCCTAGGGGCAAGCATCAACCTCATCCTAGGTAAGATACATTCTAAGCACATTTATTATAATTGAATTGGGTAATCTTATCTGGAATATTAGAGCTCCTTTGAGCATTGCCATTTCACACACATAACTCTTTATATTTATCCCTTTCTGAATCTTTAGCTTATTTGCTTTTCTCATCTTACAGGAGTGGTCTAGTATATCTACCTATCTATCAATGTAGCATGCATTCTCACATATGCATGTATGTATATGTAAATGTATGTATAGGATTGTCAGTTTCCATTAATGGCACACTGTATCATCATCCTAATTTGCATCTTGTTGCATATTGATATAGTCAGTAATTTACCAATTAAATAATCTTGGGATATTGAAATAATTATTGAAAGGCATAAAGTTATGAATTTCAAGGATGAACTGCATTCTATTTCGTCAGATAAATAGAAACAGTATTTCTCAATACATAGGTATATGTCTATGTACCCTTGCACATTCCATAATAGCAGGCATGGGGGTTGCCTGACCATTTTCAAATTAAAGATTTTTAAAATCTTTTTTAACAGAAGGATTTATTAAACTGTTAATAGGTGAGTATGATGCACATGGAAGACTTGAGTCTTTTGGTCACTATAATTTATTCAAATACTCAGAAAGAATGCAAAGGAGAGTGCATATAATGATTCTATCTCTTTTTTTCTTTTTGAGATGGAGTTTCACTCTGTCGCCCAGGCTGGAGGGCAGTAATGCAGTCTCACCTCACTGCAACCTCTGCCTCCTGTGTTCAAGTGATTCTCCTGCCTCAGCCTCCTGAGTAGCTGGGATTATAGGTTTGCTGGCGCACGCCTGGCTGATTTTTGTATTTTTAGTAGAGACGGGGTTTCAGCATGTTGGCCAGGCTGGTCTCTAACCCCTGACCTTAGGTGATCCACCCACCTTGGCCTCCCAAGGTGCTATGATTACAGGTGCTAGCCACCACACCCAGCTGATTCTATCTTATTATACCCTTGAAAAATTTACTGCTTCATGAAGGTAAAATTAACAATTTATGCCTCATATTTCAAGTGTACAGTCTGATAAATGTTGACATACGTACACACTAGTGAAATCATAATCACAATCAAGAAAACATACAAAAATCTTGTCACCCATAATGGTTTTCTTGTGTTGTTTTGTAATCTCTCTCTCATCCCTCCCCATCACCTAGCCCAAGTCCACAAGCAACCATTGATCTGATTTCTGTTGCAATAGATAATTTTCATTTTCTAGAGATCTGTTTGAATAGAATCATCTAGTTGGTGGCTTCTTTCACTCAGAATAATTACTTAGAGATTCACCCATTTGTTGCTGTGTCTATATTAATTCATTTTCCTTGCTGAGTTGTATTCCATTGAATGGTTTATAACAATTTGTTCCTCTATTCTCTTGTTGCTAGACAATTGTATTGATTCTAGCCATTGGCTGTCACAAATAATGCAGCTATAAACAATAACGCACAAGTCTTTAGACAAATGCTTTGACTTCTATTGGGTAAAGACCTAGTATTATAGTGGCTAAGTCATATTGTATATATTTAACTTTTTAAGAAACGAGCTGTTTTCAAAAGTAATTTTACTATTTTATATTTCCACCAGTAGTTTTGATTCACATTGATGCCATTACTTGCTATGGTCAGTCTTTTCAAATTTAATCCTTCTAGCAGGAATGTAGTGGCATTTCATTGTGTTTTTAATGTATACTTTCCAAAAATATAATGATGTTGAGCTTCTTGTCATATGATTATTTCATTTGTCTAGCTTCTTTCTCGAACTGTCAATTCAAATATTGTGCCTATCTAAGCAAAGGACTGTTTCTTATTATTGAGTTTTGGAAGTTCTTTATGAGTGCAAGATCTTAATTTTTCCCCACTTTTTGGGTTGATTCTTTCCTGAACAGTTCTTTTAAAAGAGCAGAAATCCTTCATGCTGATGAAATTTGATTTATCATTGTTTTTCTTTAATGGATTGAGCTTTTGGTGTTATAACTAAGAAATATTTGTCAAATAAGATCATTAAGATTTTCCTATTATCTTCTAAAATTTATAGTGTCACTATTATATATGGATGTATGATAAATATCTAGTCATTCATTATATAAAGTGAGAAGTAAGGAAAAGGTTAATAATTTTTTTTCAGATGGTTCTTCAGTTGTTTTAACACCAGTGAATTGTCTTGGAATCTTTGTCAAAACCAATTGAACATATATCTGTAGGTCTACATCTGCATCTACATTTCTTTTTCATTCCTGGTATTATTAATTTCTGTCTCTTCTTTCTATTTCTAATCATTCTGGCTGGACTTTTCTGAATTTTATCAATCTTATCAAATAACCAAAGTTTAGTATTATTGATTTTCTTTATTATTTTGATTTTCTGTTTGTATTTATTTGGTTTCTGATATTTCACATCTCCTACTTAATTTTGGATTTAATTTGCTCTTTTTTGAATTTCTTAAGGTGCAATATGAAGTCATTGTTTGAAGAACTTTCTTATGTCTAACATTAGTATTTAGTGCTATTAATATCCCAATAAGAACTGCTTTAGCTGCATCCCACAAATTATGTCATGTAGTACTTTATCTTCATTCGAATATTACTCAAAATAATTCCTTAACACCTTTTGACTTAATATTTGACCCATGAATTACTTGAATTTCTTTTAGTTTCTAAATAATTTAGCATATTTTGTAGTTATCAGAGACCATCTTTATATGATTTTAATTTTTACATATTTATCAAAGCTTGTGGTATGACCCGTATTGTGATATGTTGGTAAGCATCCTGTGCATGACTGAAAAGAATATGTCTCCACTATTCTTGAGTGGGATCTTATATAAGTGATAATTTGGTCAAGTTGGTGGATAGTCATATTTTATATTCATATGCAGTTTCTGTATAATTGTTCTATAAATTATGAAGACAAGGTATTTAAATTTATTATAATGATGTATTTATCTATTTGACTTTGCAGTTCCGTCAGCTTTTTGGCACATATGTCTGCTTGAAGAAATGACAACTGTATTCTTATAAAAGTACATTTTAATTATTTGTAATAGTGTTTGCTATGGAATCTATTATGTCTGATGCACATATAGTAATACCAGGTTTATTTGTATTGATGTAAGCATTTTATATCTTTTTCAAGCCTTTCTTTTAAAAACATTTGTTTTGTACATTTAAAGTGGATTACTTTTAGATAACGTAGAATGGGTCTCTACTTTCTTCAATCTGAAAATCTCAGCCTTGTAATTGGGATATTTAGATCATTTATGTTTAATTTGATGGTTATTGTTATTTTGTTTTTCAAATTGTTTGCATTAAATATTTTTATTATATCTTTTGTTAATTTATCAGATAACACTTTTTTGTTTTGCTTTGTTTTTCAATTTTTATGGATTTGGGAAATATAATTATACTGTAACTGGAGGTAGTTTTTTTTCATATGTGTTTTGAGTGGGGTTGAGCTTATTATATCAGTTACTTTACAGTTTTCATCAAATTTGAAAGTTTTTTTGAGCTTTTTTCAAAAGCGTAATTAGAACACAGCCCTAACAATTCCATTTCTTAAATTGAATCAGATATTGAAAATATTTACCTATAGTTAACAATATTATGTTGTAGATTTAAAATTTTGTTAAAGGGGCAGATTTTACGTTGTGTTCTCACCAAAATTAAATTAAATTTTAAAATATTTATAAGTAAGTGAGGGAGCTTCATAAATATATTTTCATGACAAAAATGCATTTTCATGAAAGTGACAAACCATATACAGTATTTGATTATTGAAAAGCCAAAAGGAAATATATGACTTTAGAGCTGCTTTCTGATTGTTCAGAAAAGGCAAAATATAATTTTGAAGAGAAATCTAGATATGTTATAATAATACAATGTACAAAATAATTTATTCTGTAAATTTCATATCCTTTAAGACAACATACATTACTAATACCCATCATTTATTTGGAAAATATGTACCAGAACAGGCACAGGAAATTAAGCTTTACATCTGTTAACTCACTTAAGTCTTTGGTTGCCTGTCATAACCTTCACATTTTTGAAGATTATAGGACAATTGTTTATAAATGTCCTTCAACAAGGGTTTGCACAATGTTTCTTTAGAATTAGATCCAGATAATAACATAATTGGTAGGAATATCACAGCAGAAAGACTGCTTTATTCTTATTTCATTCTCTAAGGTGTTACATGTTTCCGATTCGTCCGAACAAGCAATATGAACAATTTCTTGTTTAAGATAATGCCTGCTAGCCTTCTTGATTATAGAGTTACTCAGTTTCCATTGTATTTTAAAATATTTTGTGGAAATGAACTTTCAAAACTTTGTAAATACACCTTTCATTATCCAATTTTCAATCTACTTATTTATATTCTTCCTGGCTTATAGCTTTCTGATTGTTATATTGGCAATAGCCCTATCATTCCCTATGGCGATGCTCAGATTGTACCACGTTTGGCTTGTGAGAATATCTCCAAGCTGACTATATCTTTCTGGCATGTTCCCATCATTCTTTTCTTTTTTTTCTTTTTTGAGACGAAGTCTCACTCTGTCACCCAGGCTGGAGTGTAGTGACGCAATCTTGGCTCACTGCAACCTCCACCTCCTGAGTTCAAGCGATTCTCCTGCCTCAGCCTCCTGAGTAGTTGGGATTACAGGCATGCACCACCACTCCTGGCTAATTTTTATGTTTTTCGTAGAGATGGAGTTTCACCATATCAGCCATGAGGTCTCGAACTCCTGACCACAGGTGATCCTCCCACCTCAGCCTGCAAAAGTGCTGGGATTACAGGCATGAGCCACTGCACCCAGCCCTCCCCATCATTCTTAAAGTAATTCTTCACTTTCTGGTATACAACCAGTATTTCAAATTAATTATGTTCTTCTGACACTGAACTCAAATCAGACATTACTCTAAAGAACCCTAGTTTGTTTTTTTAGTTTGTTTTTTAGAGGAAGTTTGTATTCAATAACTGAGTTGTAGATTGTATGTGTGATGCTGCTGTTTGCAGGCCTGGGCAGAATACTGGACAGAAGATACACACAGAAGTATGTGAGTTCATACTATCATTTCTAATTTGAATACAAACTATCAGGTTGTAGTTTTTTTCTTCCCATATCTATAACTTCCTTATATGACTGTGAGAAACTTGGCTCCCATAAGCCTTAATATATTTTCTTGCTTGACTACTACTCCTGTGTTAGTTTCCTAAGCATGCCATAATCAAATACCATAAATCGGATGGTTTGACCAACAGCAACTTATTTTTGCACAGTTCTGAAAGCTAGAAGTCTGAGATTCAAGGTGTCATGAGGGTTTGTTTCTTCTGAGGGCGATGGGGGAAGGATCTGTTCCTGGCCTCTCTCCTTCACTTGTACATGGCTGCCCTTTCCCTGTGCCTTCACGTTGTCTTCCCTCTTGCATGTCTGTGTCCAGATTTCCTTTTCTCATAAGGATATCAGTCATATTGGACTAGGGACCATCCTGATGACTTTATATTAACTCCCATCTATATAAAGACCCTATGTCTGAATACTATCACATTCTAAGTTGCTAGGGTTTATGGCTTTAACATAGGAACTGGGGACAGCACAATTCAGACCATCATACTCCCTATGTGAAACCATTTTTTTTTTATTTCCTTTAGCTCCTTTTTTTTTTTTTTTTTTACAGAGTCTCACTCTGTCGCCCAGGCTGGAGTGCAGTGGCATGATCTTGGCCCACTGCAACCTCCACCTCCCGGGTTCAACAAGCAATTCTCTTGTATCAGCCTCCCGAGTAGCTGGAGCTGGGGCTACAGGTGCATGATGCCATGCCCAGATATTTTTGGTATTTTTTTTAGTAGAGACGGGGCTTCATCATATTGGTCAGGCTGGTCTCTAACTCCTGACCTCAGTGCTGGGATTACAGGCATGAGCCGCCGCGCCTGGTGTCTCCTTTTCTATATAGATATATTCTTCACTCCTCTTGATTTGACAACCTATGCTAAACTGCTGCCCCCCTTTAAACACCTTCTTCACCTGATTATGTTCTGACACTCTGCACAGACCAGCCTCTTACATGTAAGCTCTCCTAACTGCCTGAGCTCTAACACCCTATGCTAGGCTGTACTTTGGTGTGGATCTTTTACTTATCCCACTCCAGGCTAGCCCCCTACTATAGTAACCCTCCACATCCTTCTTAGTGTTGACACTCTGTGTTAGGGAATTCTTTATTTTAAGGGAGTTGTATTGCTGAAAAAAATCCAAATGTTGCCCAACAATATCCTTTTGACCTTTGAATGGATAAAGCAATCCAAATAGTTCTGAACTATCTCATTATCAGAAAATATATAGTGAAGTATAGTATCCAAAAAGAGAGTCCTCTCAGTCCCAAATCAGATGGAAAAATTGAACATAATAACACTTCTTAGATTTTCAGAGTACTAAATAAATTAGCTGACCAAAGAAAAATTATTCATTGCCAGGCCAAGTGTTCCTTGTCATGTCTGTCCCTCAGGAAATCACGCGAGCTTTTGTAGCAGATGTTTATTGCGTGCATCTACACTAAAACAAACTTCACTGGATAATTCCGGGATTTTTATGCTTTTATAAGCAAATGAGACATTTTAATTGCCAGGTTGTCTGTTGCAAGTAGATAAATGCTCTGTTGGATGAGAGTCATTGTACTGCATATAGTAAATCCTTGATGTGGGGTTACCTTGATGTGGAGTTAGAAGCAATAACTGGATGTTAAAAGTTTTGGATTATAAAGTTTTCCTTTATATGCCTTTTGTGGGGATAAATACATCTTCAAATAATGAAATAATCAATTCTAAAAATGATTGCACAGAAAGGCCAAAATAGGCCCAACTTGCTAGGGGATTTGTCGTCTCACACTGGATGAGAGGGTACAGAAACCAAATGAACTTGAACCACCAGCGAAAATAATGAGCCACCAAGTAAATCAGCCATGAAACTTACCTGTTCTGTGGATTCCTGATTATATGATATACTTGTGTCCTTATCATTTAACACATTTTATCTTGAGATTTATATTATTAGCTGATATAGGATACCCTGGCAATATTGCAGCCTTCAACAAGATACAGCCATAAGTGAACACAACTCATGCATATAATAGAGCTTGTCAGCACCTTTTTATACCTCACTCTTTAAAAAAAATCTTTAAAAAATATTTTTACAAAATATAGCACATGTATAGAAACATGCACAAACCTTAAAAGCATAGCTTACCAGCTATTCATATCTTTTGACACAACTATGGTTTAGTTTTGTGTCTTTTGGATATTATATGTGGAAGCAAAAGGTGTATTATTTGGTGTCTAAATTTGTTTAACTTTATAAAATGTTTGCAATATTCATGTATGTGGTCGCATGTGTACTTCATTTATGTTTAGTGTATAAATGCATCACAATTTGCTTTCTTACACATATATACATTTGGGTTGTATACAGTTTTAGACTTTAACAGATAATACTGTTTTGGATTATTGTGCATATCTACTGATGTAAACATGCCATGTTCTATTAGGAATAAACATGAGAAGTAACTGGATGAGAAAGTATGCATATTTTCAACTTGTCTGTTCAATGTGATCTATTGAAACATTGCTTTTTTTTCTGGATCTAGAATTTTTGCCTGAGACTCTCAGATATCCAGAATCATGGTAAATAGCTGATTAAGTTCTCTCTTTGAGACAGTTACTACGTAAGATTACAAGAAGGTGTGCATAGCCAGATTATAAGTTACAGGGGCAAGGATCTCTGAAGCTCAGTGAGATAACGTACATATGGTAATAGTGTATTGTCAGTTGGCTACTCTAGCAATTTCTAATTTTATAACTTTCTCTTTAGCAGGATTAAACTTACACTTTCCACAAGACAAAAAAATTATATCTGGCAAATTTTAAATTTAAAGAGCTAGACTTTGATTCCTTGTTTCATTACCATGGCCTTTTATAGGTGACACTGAACAGAGGTACATTATAAATCTTGCAGAATAATACAGGGTTTTAAATTACTTCAATTTTTGTGTCCTTTTAAATAAATTTGTACAACTCTTAGAATATATTACATTTTGTACTGAAATAGCAACTGGTATCTGTGTCTAAGAGGAATAAATGCAATCTAGACAAACAAATGAAAGGATAAAAATTAGTAGAGCATGTTTCAAGTCTAAGATAAAATATAAATACAAGAAAATTCTCCTGTTCCTTCTCATAAATATTTGAAAATACTGATTTAATATGTAAATAGACGCTGTATATTCAAGAATGTAACTTGTGACTATGATTCATTTATCTACTTTGACCAGAGACCTGTTTGAACAGAATATTTCCATCAGTGCAACATTATCTTAAAACCCACACCATCAAATTAAAATGTATTAGTACAAACAAAGTGTACCAGGATTAGTCTTTAAGGAGAAACTCATATTTGGCATAAATACAGTCAACATTTAACTTGAGATATTAATATAATTGAATTGGTCTGTGTTAATCTTGTAAAATTTGATGTTTTTCTGTATTTTTTTATCTTAAAAGAGAAGCTGTAAATAAGTTGACTAGGTGCTAGTATATGGCATGTATGCTCTGAACATGTGGACACTTTTTAAACTATATTCTCCTAAGCAGCTGCTGCTCTGATAATCAAAATTCCATATAAAATTTATTTTAAAAATAGAAAACATCTCTATGCTTTTTTAAGACTGGCTGAAATATATATACATGTATGTATATATATGTGTATATGTGTGTGTATATATATGTGTATGTATATGTATATATAATGTGTGTGTATATATATATAAATATGTGTATATATATATATATATTTTTTTTTTTTTTTTTTTTTTGAGATAGAGTCTTGCTGCGTCACCCAGGCTGGAGTGCAGTAGTGGGATCTCAGCTCACTGCAACCTTCGCCTCCTGGGTTCAAGTGATTCTCCTGCCTCAGCCTCCTGAATAGCTGGAATTACAGGCATGTGCCACTATGCTTTGCTGTTTTTGGTTTTTTTTTTTTTGGTATTTTCAGCAGAGACAGGGTTTCACCATGTTGGCCAGGCTTGTCTCGAAATCTTAACCTCAGGTGATCCACCGTCCTCAGCCTCCCAAAGTGCTGGGATTACGGGCATGAGCAACTGCGCCCGGCCTGAAATATGTTTTTTAATGTAACTATATTTATTATGGTTTTTATTTTATATTCTGCACAAACATGTGCAGGTTTGTTACAAGGGTATATTACATAATGCTAAGGTTTGGATTTCTATTGCTCCTATCACCCAAATAGTAAACACAGTACCCAATAGGGAGTTTTTCAGCTCTTGCTCCTCTCCCTTCCTCCTTCCTTTTGGGGTTCCCAGTGCCTATTGTTCCTCTGTTTATGTCTGTGTGAATCCAATATTTAGTTCCTGATTATAAGTGGGAACATGCAATATTTGGTTTTCTATTTCTATGTTAATTCACTTAGAATAATGGCCTCCAGCTCCATCCACATTACTGCAAAGAACTTGATTTCATTTTTCTCTATAGTTCCATGGTGTATATGTACCACATTTCTTTATACAGTCCACCATTCATGGGCACCTAGGTTGATTCCATACCTCTGCTATTGTGAATGGTGCTGCCAGGAACATACAGGTGCATAGGTCTTTTTGATAGAACAATTTATTTTCCTTTGGGTATATACTCAGTAATGGCTTTACTGGGTTGATAGTTAGTTCTATTTTTAGTTACTTGAGAAGCATATAAACTGTTTTCCACAGGCTATGAACTAATTTGCATTCCTACCAACAGTGTGTACGTATTTCCTTTTCCTTGCAACTAGCCAACATTGGTGACTTTTTGACTTGTTAATACTAGCCATTCTGACTGGTGTGACATGGTATCTCATTGTGGCTTTGATTTGTGTCTCTGATAATTAGAGATGTTGTAGCATTTTGTAACACGTTTTTTGGCCACTTGTCTGTCTTCTGAGAAATGTCTGTTTGTTTTTTTGCCCACTTTTTAATGGGGTTTAAGTTTCTTATAGATTCTGGATATTAGACCTTTATGGGATGCATAGTTTGCAAATGTTTTTCCCGTTCTGTAGTTTGTCTATTTACTCTGTTGATAATTTATTTTGCTGTACAGAGACTCTTTGATTTAATTAAGTCCCATTTGTCTGTTTTTGATTTTGTTGCACTTGCTTTTGGGGTCTTCATAAAAAAATTCTTCACCTAGGCCAATGTCTAAAAGAGCATTTCCTAGGTTTTCTTGTAGAATTTTCATAATTTTTATTATATTTAATTATTTAATCAATCTTGAGTTAATTTTTGTATATAGTGGAAGGTAGGGGTCCAGGTTCATTCTTCTGCTTATGGTTAGCCAGTTTTCAAAGGAGGATTTGTTGAAGGGATTCCTTTCTCCACTGTTTATTTTTGCCAACTTTGTCGAAGATCAGTTGGTTGTAGGTGTATGTGACTTTACTCAGGGGCCTTTATTCTGTTTCATGGCTCTATTTTTTTCACCAATATCCTGCTGCTTTTTAGTGTAGCCTTGTAGTATAGTTTGAAGTCAGATAATATAATGCCTCTGAGTTTATTCTTTTGGCTTAGGATTGCTTTGGGTATTTGTGGTTTTTTTTTTTCTTTTGGGCTTCATATGAATTTTAGATTAGGTTTTTTTTTTCCAATTCTGTGAAAAATGACATTGGTAATTTGATAGTAATAGTGTAGATTCCTTTGAGTAATGCGGACATTTAAATTAGATCGATTCCTTCATCCCATGAGCATGGGATGTTTTTCTATTTGTGTCATGTATGATTTCTTTCAGAAATGTTTTTTAGTTTTCTTTGTAGAGATCTTTCATCTCCTAGGTATTTTTTTGTGGCCACTGTAAATAGGATTGAGTTCTTGGTATGGCCTTCAGCTTTAACATTACTGATGTTTAGAAATGCTGCTTATTTTTATGTTGATTTTGTATCCTGAGCCTTTGCTGTAGTTGTTTATCAGTTTTAGTAGTCTTTTAGTGGAATCTTTAGGATTTTCTAGGTGTAAAATTGTATCATCAGCAAAGAGAGATAATTTGACTTCCTTTCTTCACATTTGGATGCTTTTGGTTTCTTTTTCTTGCCCAATTGCTCTGTCTAGGACTTCCAGTGCTGTATTGAATAGGAGTGATCAGAGTGGACATCCTTGTCTTGTTTCAGTTCTTAGGGGTAGTGTTTTTGCCTATTCAGTATGATGTTGGCTGTGGCTTTGTCATAGATGGCTTTTATTATTTTGAGGTATGTTCCTTTGATGTCTAGTTTTTGAGGACTGTTATCATGAAGGGATGTTGAGTTTCATCAAATGCTTTTTCTGTGTCTATTGAGATGATCATATGTTTTTTGTATATATTTCTCTTTATGTGGTGAATCACATTTATTAATTTGTTATGTTGAACCATCCTTGCATCCGAGGAACAGAGCTCACTTGATAGTGGTCAACTAACTTTTTGATGTGCTACTGGATCTGGATTTGCTCATACTTTGTTGAGGATTTTTGCATCTATGGTCATCAGAGATATTGACCTGTAGTTTTCTTTTGTTGTTGTTGTTGTGTTTTTGCCAGATTTTGGTATCAGGTTTATAATGGTTTCATAGAATGAGTTAGGGAGGAATTCTCTGCCTCAATTTTTTGGAATCATTTTAATATGATTGGTAGTGTTCTTCTTTGTGCAACTGATAGAATTCAGCTGTGAATCTATCCGACCCACAGCTTTTTTTAGTTGGTAAGTGCTTTTATTTAAATTACTGAATAAATTTCATTGCTCATTATTGGTATGTTCAGAATTTCTGTTAATTCCTGGATCAATCTTGGGAGTTTTATGTTTCCAGGAATTGGAAATTTAACTGTATGTACAATAATGATGAACAATAAAGTAAAAAGGAGTAGGTTTAGCATAGCATAAGTATTTTAAAAAATTATTGAATGAACAAACTGGGATTATAAAGTTTTTTGTAACTTCTCTTTTCTTATTTATCTAGTCCCGAGGCAGGGTATTTTATTTTAATGTTATTTAACATTTCTTTGCCTTAGTTTCCCTACTTCTAAAATGAGGTTTATAATCCTAAGTACAGAATAGTAGTAACTATCCTGAAAACCTATCGATAGAACCTGATAGATTCTGATAGATTCTGGACATTTCTGCCAGCCTCAGACTGCTGTCACTTTAGTCATTTATTCAAAAATTTTAATTAAGCATTAATTTATTACATAGTTGAATTTATCAACCCATTTACATACTCTACTTGGGACAAGACAGGTCTTGAACCTACTTTTTAAGGCATTTTCTGAGACAATGGTCAGAAGCAGAGAGAAACTTACGAGCAATGGGGAAGATACGGCTTTTTGTTGTTTTTTTGGATGATGCCTTCAGAAAAAAATTCTGCCTTTAAATGACCAATTAAAAAATAGATTTGACTATTACTCACTGATATGTATGTTTATTCTTTTCAGTATTTTCTTCTTCGCACTTAAAATGTATTAACGATAATGCATTTCACTGTATATTTTGTCATATAAAAGATAGGCTGGGTATATGGTGGCTTATGCCTACAATTCCAGCACTTTGGGAGGCTGAGGTGAGAGGATCACTTGAGGCTAGGAGTTCAAGGCGGCATTGAGCCATGATTGTACTACTGCTTTCCAGAGTTGGTGATAGACACCCTGTCTCGAAATAAATACATACATACATATATACATACATAATAAAAGCTGTAAAATCTCTCATTTTTAAAATCAGGTGTTGTGTTATATGTATAGGTTACAAAATTTTTTTACTAATCTTAACAAACCTCATACCGCTGAATTATCTTCTACAAGCTTGACTTTACAAATCAATGCAGTCAGGGAAGTTCAATGAAAAACTAATTTTGTTTAATTTTGTTTTGTTTCCATTAACAAAGCCCACATTAGTTGGTGTCTTAAAAGTTATGCCAACATGCCAGCTCAGTAGGGGAATAGATCTTCAGTACTGAAAATCAATGGATTCTGTGTGAAACAAAGTAGTACTTTTAAAAGATGCATTGTGCAAACTTAATCTGGTTTATTTTCTTTGCAGTGGGTAAAATTAGAGTTGGAAAATGATGTGAATATTGACCTACTCATAGTAAGCAAGGCATAAACCAGGAGACAGTGACTGTTGCAGATTCTGCAACAAAATGAATTTCAACAAGTAGAATATGGTACTTGAAAAATATAGCAAGATGCAGTAAAAAGGCAGTCTTCATCACAGATCCATTCATTGAGTAAAAACAGTTAATAAACATCTGATTTGTTCCAGGGACTCTTCAAAATGTGTTGATTATGCCAGATAGATCATAGCAATAGACTGTATAAGAACAGTTAGGATGGGCGTGAGACAGGAAACTCCACCACTATTTTGAATTTGAGAAAAGGAATGCAGGCCCTGCAAATGGGGAAGAAAATATGGGTCCATTCCAAGTACACAGGCCTGCTTGTTAGCTTACTTATTTATTCATTTACCTACAGTCTTCAACATTTTCAGTTTAAAAAAGAATAACTTAAACTAAAGGTTGGAACAATCAATCATGAGGTTATCTTAAGGCACTATATACCCTGGAGATTCTTAGATGGTTGGTAAGTTTTTTTTCTTTTAAAGTCAAACAAAACAAAATGACATCCATGAGTCCAGGGATCTAGTCTTCAAGGATGTTTCCACCCTTGTTGAAAGACTGTCGTTTCTCATTGATTGGTCTTGGTAACCTTGTGGAAAATCATTTGACAACATTTATGAAGTTTTATTTCTGGGCTTTCTATTTGTGTTGGTCTATATGTTGGTTTGTGTCAAATTTATTGATAATACTATTCATGTAATCTACATCCTTACTGATTTTTTGTCTGCTTCATCTATCAGTGATTGAGCGAGCTGTGTTAAATTCTCTGACAATAATAGATTTGTGTATTTGTTTTTATTCAGTTATATCAGTTTTTGCCTTATGTATTTTGATGCTTCATTGTTAGTGTGCACATGTTTAAGATTGTTATGTCTTCTTGGAGAATTGACCCCTTTAATATTATGTTATGTACCTCTTTATCTCTTATAGTCTTTCCTATTCAGAAGTCACTTTTTTGAAATTAATATTTCTATCCTAGTTTTCTTTTGAATAGAGCTAGTATGGCATATATTGTTTCATCTCGTTCTTTTTAACCTGTATCTTTATATTTAAAGAGTGTTTCTTATAAACATCATACGGTTGAGCCATTGGATCTTTTTATTTTGTTTATTTATTTTTAAAATACAATCTGACAATTTCTGTCTTTCAACTGTTGTATTTATACCATTCATATTTAAGGAATTATAGATATAATTGGAGCAAAATATGTCATCATTGTAATTCTTTTTTACTCATAACATTTGTTATTTCTTTTCCTGCTTCTTTTTTTCGATACTCTGACTTTAATTGAGCACTTTATTTGATTCTACATTGTCTCCTCTTTGACATATTATTTTTTCCTTTTTAAATTTTTTTTTAGTGTTTGCACTAGGATTTAAATAATTTATGTTCACCTCCTAATAACCAACACTGTTTTATTTGTAGTACAAGTACTTTATAAGAGCTACCACCCCTGTATCTCTTGTGTGTTCAATAAGATTTAAACATTTATTTGATTGTGGAGCACAACACAATGACAGATAGATGAAAGGCAGAAGTCTTGGTTATTTACAGCTCCAAAGTAGAGAAGGCTGACATACAGGATTGTACAAGGATTTGTAAATGGACACAGTGTAACAATTATCTTGTGTCGTAGGGGCAACTTATATATGACAAATAAGGAAGGGGAAGCTAAAGTTCACCAGGCTTTGGCTAATTTGAACAATTCTGTGAACAACTGGGCACAGCAGCTGTCCCTACTTGCTTAGGTCCTGATCCCAGAGTGTTGGATCTTGGAGAAGAAGGATAGTTGTGGTCTGTG
This sequence comes from Pongo abelii, assembly GCF_028885655.2. Classification (NCBI taxonomy): domain Eukaryota; kingdom Metazoa; phylum Chordata; class Mammalia; order Primates; family Hominidae; genus Pongo; species Pongo abelii. The sequence goes on from NC_071999.2 coordinate 73,994,163, forward strand.
CATAGTGGTCTCAGAGAGTGGGATGTGTTCAGAGTGGGGACTCAGCAAACTGCCCAAGAAGGAGCTCTGAGGATTTTAGCCATAACTTCAAACCCAGGTCAAGGCAACACTCATCAATTATTATACTACAATTGATGTCTTGATGTCTTGATATCAATTTTGAGCTGGATAATTTTGGATATCTGATTGGTCCAAATAGTAGAGAAGACTTCCAGAAAGCAGGACATCTGTTGCTCTAAACAGCATGGAAAACTTTTTCTATGACATTAAGGATAAATAAACCAAGTAAAAGCATGGAGATTCCCTGAAGGTCAGCTATTAACCAGGATTTCATTTGTTTGGAGTTAAGTAAAAGAATAAATTAGTCATGACAAGGGCCTCCAGTAATATTTTGGTTGAGTTACAAAATATGTTAAAATTGTGGGTTATGTTATTATGATGATTTCATGGCTCATACATTCTGTTAGAGTGGCCGCTTCATTAATGTTGTTAATCCACATATAAATATCAATATTATAAACACCCCTTTGATTAGCTAATAAATAATTAAGTGATGATTTATTACTAAAACCTATTTTTGTAATTTTTTTCCTAGCCTTATTTAAGTAGGTCTAGTATTTAGCATACTTGAAAAACTAGAGTTTTGGACGTTTTAGGTTAGTGTTAATTATTTTTTATTATTTACTAAGAGTGATGGTTCCTGCATCCATTCCATTAAGTCCCAAAGTGGTGGCAACTTCAAATATTATAGGTATGAATGTAGCACATTGTTGATGTTTGGTTAGGGTGAGGGAAGAATAATTGAAATTTGTATAAACAGGAAGGCCAAGAAAGATTCGAATGCATGGATGTGATTTGTGGCTTTGGGGTAGAGGAAGGATAAATACTTTAGAACACATCCACAGTAGAGAGGATGAACATTGTGTTTTTTTGTTGGGCCGAACTATAACCCTATAACCCTATAACATTGTCTTTAGATTGGGAAATTGCACCTTGCCTTATATAATTTAGAATTATTAAGGAAGACTAGAGAAGGGCAGTGCTTTTTGGGGGGCATGTGATAACAGTGTGGAGTTTTCCATTAGGTAGCTCATATGTGCTGTGTATTTAGAAAACATGAAAGTAGTTGACATTTATCATGAAGCAGTTCCCCAGATGCAAGGGAGGTTCAGTTGGGAAGAGGTTTTTTTTGGTTTTGTTTTGTTTTGTTTTTTTGTTTTTGATGGAGAGTCTCGCTCTGTCACCCAGGCTGGAGTGCAGTGGTGCAATCTTGGCTCACTGCAAGCTCTGCCTCCCGGGTTTACGCCATTCTCCTGCCTCAGCATCCCGAGTAGCTGGGACTACAGGTGCCCTCCACCATGCCTGGCTAATTTCTTTTTGCATTTTTAGTAGAGACGGGCTTTCACCGTGTTGGCCAGGATGGCTACGATCTCCTGACCTTGTGATCCGCCCACCTCGGCCTCCCAAAGTGCTGGCATTACAGGCGTGAGCCACCGCGCCTGGATGGGAAGAGGTTTTTATCTTCCTATATTTATCCATCACACAGCTGGATAAATGTGTGGTGTGATATATGTGGAAGCAAGTTGATGAAAAAAATTAATAATTATGGAGCGTCAATACGTGAAAGGCTAGATCATTTAAATGTATGTGTATGTTGGATGTCTATGTAAGTAGCCCAGGGACTAGGATGATGGATTTAGACTGTGTTTACCATATAGTATTCTGGAGGGTTAGAGATATGAGCACTATGATAATGGGAGAGACTGCAATGCCTCTGTGGATGTTTATTAATGAGGAAGAAGAAGGGGGAGATGATATAGATGAATAAATAGAACATTGAGAGGCCAACAGAATTATTTTGTTTTACCTAGGAGAGGACGCAATATGAATATTTTGGTAAGTTCTCCCTTTAGACAAAAATGATGAGTGATATTAGCAGAACATTAGCCTTGGAGACATTACAGAGGCATTGGACTTGGTCTCATGGAGGCTTAAAAAAGGTACAAGTTGGAATTACAATCAGAGGGGGTGAACTTTACAGTTTTATAGCTATTGCAAAGCAAGGTTGAGCTGCAGGGCAAACAAATGCCAATGTCTGAAAAATCACTCCAGTCTGGTGGGTCCTGCCTTTTCAAACAAGATTTCGCAATGTGATCAGTCACTGGAGAAACAACAATGTCTGGAATCTCGTGGTGAGATTTTTCTAGTTCTGGTATAGTTGGGATTGCCAATAGTTTGATAAGAGGTAGGGGCAAAGTAATCTCTTAGCAATTTCTTGGATTTGGGCTGAGGTGACGTCTTCTGAGACAATGCTTTCTCTACAGCAATCTCTTGGGCTAGGATGGTGTGGGACTGGAGTATCCTTCCTAACTGGATATCAATTTGTGTTTATGTGGTTATGTTTTTGTGGCTGCAGGATGTAATGACACTGAGACACTTGTAGAATTTGAAGAAAATGGGACTTGCAGCTTGACTTGGGGATATCTTTTAAATCAAGAGGCTTTTTGATCACACAGCTAGCAGATGTGATGCCAGCAGCTATGATCCTGCCATAATTGGACCAAAACACCAGGGCCCAACTACTACAGTTAAATTTCCAATTAATGATGGTTGAATCTAAAGGCTCCTAATAGTCCAAGGTTTTGTCCAGTTGGATGATGAAAAGGGTTCTACCAGAAAGAGATTCAAATAGATTTTAAATCGTATGGCCTGTTTGGTGGAATTGGTTAATTGAATGAGGGCATGTCTACCATACCCATGGCTGAGGTTGGAGCTACAGCATTAGCCCGTAGGCAGACCCTCCATTAGGCAGTTACTATTGACCTTTTGACTCAGTCTTTTGGTTGGTGATAGGAAAGCTGCCATGATGGTCTTTGGGCTTCAAGACTAGTATTAGCCAAACTTGGTGCCATGCAGGCCTCAGCATTTGTAATGTTTGATTAAAACAATGTCTTATTTGGTAGGTTTGAGCCTCTGAACTGCAAACCAATAAAAACACACAAAACAATGAAAACAAAACCAAGAGTCAACATAAAGGTGTGCTGTTGCATCTTACAATCATTTTGCTGTTTGACATTTCTTTCTCTCCAACATGCATTATTACCAAGAAGGAGTTTCTAGTTTCATCATGGTGGGGCAGGGTATTGCTTCCAACATTATTTTCCAGTGCGCTTTTCTTTTACCAAATGGAATCGCTTATCCCCTTTCTGGGTAGTCCCCACCATTTGTGGAAATGGCCCTGGAGCAATAGTTTTAATATCTTGAAGGGAATTGGAAAGGGAGGCCATATTTATCATCTGTCCTTTGTACTTGAATAGTCCTGAATATTTTTAACAGTGAAAATTTAGGTTCAAGTGGGTCCTGTAACAAGTGGACAAGTTCCAGACCTGTAGAGAAATCTACCATTAGGAGAATATCCACTTTTGATATGGCATACAGGCCTTGTGACATGGGCTGTTTGAAAATTGATATTCATAGAAAGAGGTTTGATTGAAGGGCCTGATATATAAAGAATCTTCATCAACGTAAAAATGAGACATATCCCCTTTTAAACACAGAAAAGGGCTATGAAGAGGCTTGTAAAAATTTATACGTCATGTAAGTCTGCCCAAATATTTCAAAGTAGGAGAAATTACAGATTATTCCAAAACTGAGACCCAGCTAGGGGTCCATTTGCTAGACTGAAGTTTAAAAATCTGTTGTTTCATATGACTGTGATGTCTTTTCATTAAACTGGTCACCAGGGGGCTATATAACAGATGGAAATTCCATTGAATACCCTGTTCCAGGGCCCACTGTTGCACTGCTTGTGCTGTAAAATGAGATCCCTGATCTGAATCAATAATGTCAGAGTCCAGAAGGGTATTAGGATGTTTTTAGCAAGGTCAGTGATTGTTTCATCTGTAGCATGTACAGTTAGAAAAGACAGAAGGAGGTAATTATAGGTATCTATCTAGCTAGACCACAACACGTGACTGCTGCTTAAGGGAGAAGCAGTCCAATATAATCTACTTGCCATCCACTGTAGAGAATATTTCTCCAGGGAATATTGCTATATTTTGTTGGGGCCAAGGGAAGGTTTTCCTTTTGCCCTCTGAAGTTTTACTGAAAATCAACTAGCAAAAAAGCAGGTTAATGAAATAAAAGATGTACACATTTATTAACATGCACTGGAGTCCTAGAAAATATAAGAACTCACATGGTTGATGCTTTTATACCATCTTAAGGTTACAGAAAAAGTAGGGGCTTGGATCATTGCAAAACAGGTTACGGTGGCAAAATAGGTTATGAGAAGAGGAGAAAATGTGCCCTGGATAGTAAAGGTGATCTTGTTACATAGATGAAATGTCACATGTAGCTGCCCTCAGAGAAAATAGATAGTAAATGTTACTTTAAGACTTTTAAAATGTCAGACTCCTAGTTAATCCTTCCTAAACCTGGATAAGGGAGGGCTTTAGAGAAAGCCTGACTATATCAATGCAGACTTTCTCTAAAATGCAAATTTGCCCCACAGAAGATACCTTTGCAAAAGTTTCTTCTGTTTGTAGGCCCTCAGAACAACCATCTCAAAATATGGCAAAAAATTATATTTGGGGTGAAATATTTTGTTATTTTTTCAGTATCATGAGTTGCCAATGACAGATTTCACCAGAACATATACATCTATCAACAGCTGATTTCACCATGAGTTGTACTGAAGAAAGTCCTTTAGCTTTGGCACAATCCATCAGAGAAAGGACTCCTAGATGGCTCATGGGCCCAGACTGCCCATGGTGATAGAACTGAGGAAGATTGAGAAAGGGAAATTTGGTCCTGTTTATCAGTCTCATCATTGAAGAGAGCCTTTGGCATATTAGCATTGGTAGCAGCAGAGACATGAATGACCCAAATTTTGAGGAGAATAACTCACCAGTTGATGCTGAGTGGACCATCTCCATAGTTCTTTTCCTTGGAATAAAGAAATTGTCCATTTTCTATTTGCTGGGCCAGGAACCAAGACCATTGGCTATTGTCCAGGAATCTGTAAAACGGTGAACAGATGACGGTTTTGCAATCTACCCATCTGACAAAAGTCTAATACCCAGAATATACAAGGAGCTTAAACAAATTTACAAGAAAAAAAACAACAACAACCTCATCAAAAAGTGGACAAAGGATATGAAAAGTCACTTCTCAAAAGAGGACACTTTTGCAGCCAGCAAACATATGAAAAGGCTCAACATCACTGATCATTAGAGTAATGCAAATTAAAACCACAATGAAATACCATCTCATGCCAGTCAGAATGGCGATTATTAAAAGTCAAGAAACAATAGATACTGGTGAGGCTGTGGAGAAATAGGAATGCTTTTACACGGTTGGTGGAAATGTAAATTAGTGTTACCACTGTGGAAGACAGTGTGGCTATTCCTCAAGGATCTAGAACCAGAAATACTATTTGACCCAGAAATCCCATTACTGGGTATATACCCAGAAGAATATAAATCATTCTACTATAAAGACACTTGCATATGTATGTTTATTGCAGTACTATTTAAAATAGCAAAGATATGGAACCAACCTAAATGCCCATGAATGATAGACTGGATGAAGAAAATGTGGTACATATACCCCATGGAATACTGTGCAGGCATAAAAAGGAATGAGATCATCATGCCCTTTGCAGGGACATGGATGAAGCTGGAAGCCATCATCCTCAGCAAACTAACACAGGAACAGAAAACCAAACACTGCATGTTCTCTCTCATAAGTGGGAGTTGAACAGTGAGAACACATGGACATACGGAGGCAAACAACACACACCAGGGCCAGTTGGTGTGTGGGGGACGAGGAGAGGGAAAGCATTAGGACAAACAGCTAATGTATGTGGGGCTTAAAACCTAGATGATGGGTTGATAAGTGCAGCAAACCACCATGGCACATGTATACCTACGTAACAAACCTACACGTTCTGTACTTGTATCCTGGAACTTAAAGTAAGATAATAATTAAGAAAAGAAGATATAGATAGACAGAAAGATAGATAATAGACAGATCTTTTCTCTCTTTCCTTTTCACCTTTTTTATAACCTTGTATTATCTGTCCAAGCTATCTGTTCCTATTTATTTCTACTGTCACCACATATATTTAAGGCCACATTTTACATAATAAGATATTTAAATAGATCCTTGACCTGGTTTTCTGGGGACACCCTCTTCCTCTTTCTAATCAATTTTATAATCCTTTCAATTTATTATTTCTGTACTACTTCTCTAATCAGTACCTTTCCATGATGAAAGTTGTCAATAGCTCTGTCTCTTTTCAAGAATAATGTCCACATTACTTAGTTAATAATTCAATGTGTACATAACTGCAATTTATCTTTTCCATTCTATTTCTCACAATTCCTCTTGGTGATATTTACTGTTAAAATGCGGAAGTAATAGATACTTTCAACTGATGTAAGACACTCAGATTATTCAGTATTTTATTAGACTATCTTTAAAGTATGTCTTCATATTCACCCAGCCCTAACCACCCTTCCAGAGTCTCAAAACACCAACACTCCCATCATTTTTTCCTTCAAAGCAGTATTTTGCATCCATAGGATTTTCCTCCATACATCTTATAAAATGCCTTTCTATCTCATTGTGTAATTGTTTGTCTATGTATTTCATCTCCTCAACTAGGTTGTATATTTTTCAGAGGGCAACCTTCATATTTGATTAATGTTTGTTTGATCATATCATTCAATATAGTGCCTTAAATCTTGCTGATCCACAAAAACAATTTGTTGAATGAATGTATTGGTTTTCTCTTGCTCAGTAACAAATTACCACAAACTTGGCAGCTTGAAGAAATACTATTTGTTATATCATAGTTCTGTAGATCAGAAATCCAGGCAGGTTCTACAGGATCTCATTTTAGGGTTTTACAAGTCTTAAATCAAGGTATTGGCTGAGCTAGGACTTTACATAAAAGTGTCTGGGGAAGAATCATTTTGGTTATTGACAGAATGTATTTTCTTGAAGTTGTATGACTGAGGTTTTGTTTTTGCTGTTTGCTGTCATGTATGAGCTACTCTTAGCTTTAGAGGCTATCCATATTCTTTGCCACAAGATCCCTACAAAGTTCAAGCCAGGCACAGCATGTCAAATCTTCCTCATACTTTGAAACTGTCTTTCTCTCTATGCTACCAGCCAGGAAAAATTCTGCTTCTGAAAGGTTCACCTGATTGGGTCACATGCACCAAGATAATCGCCTTAACTTAATATTAGTTAATTTGGGACTTCAACTCCATTTACAAAATCCCTTCACCACATTTCCTAGATTAGTATTTGAATGAAGAATTAGGGGACTGGAATTTTGGTAGAGAAATTGATAAAAGTACACCTTCCTCAATGAGTAAAATAAAATCCTCACCATTCTGAATCACATTTAGAATGTACAATCTTTGACTACAGAGAATCTTCTGCACTGAATTTTAGAAAAAATTTAAGCAACATGGTTACAATTCCTTTTATAGTATGATTATAATATATATTCAATATTTAAAATCTTCGTTTTATTAGAGTTTCATTGTATGTTATCAATTCCCATTTTTTTTTTTTTTGTTCACTAAGGCTGTTAGAAGCCTTATATTTGACTCATGACATATTAACAATTAATACAAAGGACATTTTTATCTTCTCGGAAATTACATTTATGCAAAATAATGCTATTTGTATTAACAGGTATAGGGTATGTTTGGTTTTGCTCTCTGAAGTGTTAGAGATCATATATGACTATAAGTAAAATAATCACAGAATTTTACCAAGGGCTTTTATATGCAAGATTCTTTAAACAAAGCTTAAAAGAAATTTCATGATTTGCATTGTATAGGATAATACATAGTATTTAAATTAATCACTCAAAGCTATGTCATGGATAAGTACCATAGCTAGGACTTGGAAACTGAGTCTTACAGTCAATGCTTTGTCAACTGAATAACAACTATGAGGTATCACTTTTTATACCTACAAACTTATATAACCACAATTTTATTTCTTTGTGCACCATGCCCACAAGGAATGAGCTTTGGATCAAATTCTTGATAGAACAGTAGTTATTTTAGTATATTCATAGGATACTTTCTTCCAGTTTCTTCCAGTTATAAAATTCATAAAGTTATAAAATATACTTTGGCCACTTGTTATATGTTAAATTTTATATTTGTAAATCTATGACGAAACCCCCAATGAAGTGAAGCTGGTTTGTAGATGAAAGAACAATTCATTTTAATTAGTTTAGTAGACCTGCAGAATAAACTTTGCTTAAAAAAACATTTTAGGCATATATATGTATATATAGGCAAGAAACACTCAAGAAATATGCAATTTCAGATTCATCAGTATGGCTAAAATGTCTCTGCAAATTTTTAAAATTTAAACAATTTATATTTTGATCATTATTAGCACACTTGACTCTAAAACAGTTGGAAATCTAAAAACAAAAAAAAGGTGAAATGTAATGTCAGCTTATTTCTTACTTTCTCCAAAATTTCAACCTAGTTATTTTATATTTTTCTTAGTAATGTTGCTCATAGTGGAATAAAAGTTTATAGTATATTGAAATAAATTTTATTCCTCCAACTGTATCTGAGTTTTATATCCTAGTCATTGTTTTCATCCAGTTATTTTAGGCAACCATAACATTTGTTAGGTGCATTCTCAGAATTTAACTCCCCAGTGACATTAGTGATTATAGATTTTTTTCTTTTTTCTTTGATAAAATACAAACACTTCTGCACGATAACTAAATAAGTACAATGGCCCTTTGAAAGACAGTGTAACCTATCTCATGAGGTTTTACTTTAGTCAGTAATGACATAAAATATCTCCTCTCTGCTGTACACGGCTAATTTACCTCATGAATTTTACATAATTAAAAGAAACAGAAAAAAATAGCAAAAAAAAAAAACCACATTTCTTAGTACAAAATACTAAGAAAGGTTGACACAAGATCTATTATTTTCAAACAAAAATCAGCACTATGGGCAGTTATATATATGTGAGCCTTAATCAAATTAAGGTATGGATATGAAGTAAGTGTTTTAGACTAAAATCATGATAGACACAGTGCATCCTTACAACTGATTTTAAATACTTAATGCTAATAGTTAAATCCTTAACTATTAATATTTAAATGTATGGGATAAGTCAACAGGTACAAAAATGCTCCGTTTCTTTCTTGCTCTACATGTTTACTTCACATGCAAAAAATTTACTTGCTCATATTTGTTAGCTCATAGTGCAGTATCTTCATTGGTTTTTACAATATCCTGCTTTTCTTTCAACATTTATTTATACAAGCATTTCATCCGTGTTTCTCATTCATGTTTCCCACCCCAGTGGCAAATTTTAATTAAATGTGTTTTATCAACCTTTGCACTTTTCCTTGGTTGTGTATATGCTTAATCTACATACACTGTATTAAGAAATGTGTGTGTGTGTGTCTGTACAGTTTTGTGCTGGTAAGTGTTTAACAACTAGCTTCTTGAAAAAATAAAATTTGATTTGTAATGTTTACTGGTTTCTGTGGAATAAATAGACATACCCACCATAGCCAAATTGGAGTTACCAACATGTTGTTATTGAATGCAGAGTTAGTTAATGATGTGCAGTAGCAAGCCATATATAAATATCCAATTCTTATAACAATTTTAGGTATGATTTTCTATTTCTTTTTAAAGCTGGCGGTGCTCTTTGAAGCTGACAAACTCCTTGGTTAGAGATTTTCATCATAATTATCAAATTGTAAATAAAGTACAACTTTGGGAAAGGCAGTTTCATAAGTGTCTTAGTCCATTTCTGCTGCTATAACAGAATACCAAAGACTGGGTAATTTATAAAGAAAGAAATTTATTTTGGCTTATAGTTCTGGGAGCTGGAAAGTCCAAGTACATGAAACTGACATCTGATGAGGGCTTTCTGGCTGTGTTATCCCATGGCAGATGTGAAACTGAGCACTCTAAATAGAGAGGAAATGAGGGCCAAACATCCTTTTATCAGGAGCCCACTCTCATGATAACTAGCCAATCCCATCATAAGAGCATTAATCCCTTTATGAGGGCAAATCTCTTATGGCCTAAAAGTATCACAGTTTAATATTGTTACAATAGCAATTAAGTTTCTAACACATGAGATTTAGGGGACACATTCAAACCATAGCAATAATATACATTAAAACCTTTAAAGAGTTTATGAAATTTGACCCAATTATTTCACTTTTACAATATTTTGGAAAACAAAAATGTATCCTAGATGGGCACATAATTTTTGTTACATATTTTATTTATGAGTCCACAATAAGAAACATGTCAAGGAACTTAGGAGTCATATAGAAAGCCTCTGTTTATTGGAAGCAGTCATTAGTTAAACATAAAAATTGTTATGCACCCCTTAACATAATTTTTGTGTGTATGTGTAATAGTATAATAACTTATGAGACTCTACTTGTAAGTTACCATGTTACTCTCTAAGTAATAGTAGCCTAGAATTATTCTTTTATCTTTTAATTCAGTTACATCATATAACTACATACCAAGGAAGCTGTTACCACTATTCATTGTAATTAACTTTGAGTTAACTATTATCAGTGGTTTTCCATTTTCATTTTTCCATACTGCTGCATTTGATAATGTTGCTACAGTTATGCAGACAAAACATACATATATAGAAAGAAATTTCATTTAATAGTCTATACAGTTATGTTAAGAGTAAACATATTTAAAATAAAATCCATGGAATTCTATGGAGCACATTTGGGACTCTGGGTTAAAGAAATTTCTCTGTGGTAGAAAGAGGTCTGCACATGCCATGTGAGATTTTCATTTAATTACTTGTTTTGCCATTTATAACTTTTCTAAACTTAAATAAGTCATTTTACTATCCTGACTCTCAATTTTTCTGTGTTTTGTAGATAATCATACCAACATAAAAGAAATTGTATAAGAATGTTTGCTCTTTGTGTGGATTTACATAACAATTGCATAGCAAGGTAAGATTCTCTATAAATATAAATATACATTTAATGTGTGTATATACACAGCACATTTGTGTCGGCATATCTGAAACTAGATGAATAAAATGCATCCTACAATTTCCCAAACTCCCCTAAGGGAGCTGCCTTATATAGAATTTCCACAGAGAAGTCCTTGGTGGCCATGGTTTATAGCATGTTTGTATTCATTTTGGCCACTGCTATTAGGCCTGGCTCAAAAATATACATTGAACCAGTAGCTTGTCTATAAGAGGATTATCAACAGTGAAATAACACAAGAATAAGAAACTTATTTCCCAGAATTAGAATGGAAAGGATGCATAGAGGAAAACCACATAACTTATATGGTCAATAATCATGGCGAGCCAAACTTAGGAGGAAACTGAAGCAAACAGAGCCGAGGGGAGGAGGCTGGCAGAGAAAGCTGTTGATTTCCATCGACTGTCATTATAGTGCATATACATTGGCCTAAGCCATTAAAGACTAGCAATCCCTTGCATATAGAATTTAGTGCAAGTAACACTAAGGATACATCTCAGTTATGCCAGCGTTCTGAAGATGGGATTGGCACAACAGTCAAACTCGTTTATTAGTGCACTTACGCCATTATAATATACCTTTTTGTTCTGATACTATCAGTAGTTTTTCCAAAGCTGTAAGGCTGTGTCTCGGTACTGTTGTTGTACACTGTAGAAACCACCCTCAGATTACCTGACACATGAGAAAGAAGTCAAAATGAATGTATAGCTTTGGAGAATCCAGCATCTGTTTTATTCACATTCAGAGGTGGTTGTTTTCTGGGAGCACAAAAAGCAAAACCTGACCTTGAAATTCCCAAAGAGCCATTTGAGCTAACTTTGAGCTTGTTTATATGTGATTATTTCTGACTCACATAAAAACATATAAACTCATTCATCCAAACAGAAGACTATCCTCAAAAGGGAATATTTATATCTGAACCTCAAATAATGTCATCAAAGGTTATCAAGAAATTAATATTCTAACCATCTTTTACTGAAATCTTTTCATTCGAATTAAACCGTATTATCTGGATCAATATATTATTAAATTTATAAGAATAAATCACATAGGAATTTTAAACTACATAGGCTGAAGATGTGATATGTGAAGACGTGTTTGTGGACTTTGTGTACTTCTCTCTGGTAGTAGGTCAAACTTCCACTTTTTATCATTTTATCCAGGCAGCATGGGCTCAATTAGACTTTACTTCCTGGTACCGTGAAAGTAAAAAAAAAAAAAAAAAAAAAAAAAAAAAAAATCAAATAGGATGCGTCATATTTTGGAATAACAGAGAGGGAAACCATATCTAATATTACTTTTTAAAAACCTTATTTGAAACAGAGAGTCAAATCTGTGTATGAAATTAATTGTATTATGTTATGTTGGAAATACAAGTAGTGACTTTTTTTTCATTGTAATTCTTAATAGAAACCCAAAAGACTGGGGAGAGAAATGAAAGAGGAAGTGTATAAACAAATGAAAAATACTGCTGTTACCCAAAATATCCATTTATACATTTATTTAACATATATTTGAGTAGCACTTTGTCTGTTAAAGTAAATGTATTTGATTGACAGTATAATTATTGGAAACATCAAAAAGAATTTACATGGTAAATTTTTCTTTTGGTGAAAATGTCAAATACAATATAGAAATAAAATTTTTAAAAGTGTATATGGATAAAATAATTATAATTTTTAGTCAAAATATTAAGTATAAATCCAAATTTTGATACTCCAAATGGAAGCTCCAGAGAGAAAAAATAGATTGTAATTAAAATCAGAGTTAGCTAAAAACTATTTTTGTATTTTAAAATAAAGTTATAAAATTCACATAATTTATTATTTCACTAGTTTATGAACAAAATTATGACTCATATAATTATTTGTATTCAAATGTCTAGAAAATATTCCCTATGCTTTTAAGTAAAAAAATATTTTCAAAGTGAATTAAAATTGTATAGCTTTGATAATCAATCCCAAAAGTCAGTAATGTTACCTGAAAAACAACGAAAATAAAACACAACTACAAATCTGTGGAAACACTATAAGCATGAATTGCTGTGCCTAGATATGTTATCAGCTACATGTGAAGGTCACAAACTGTCAAATTAATTAAAACATAGTATTTATGTATTGTTTCATAATAGAGTACTTAAACTAAAATCTGAGTTTGTGGAGTATTACTGGAGTGTTCAGGAAGGAGTCATTTTGATCTGCAAAACAAAAGAGAGGTCAGGGGCAAGAGTTTATGAAAAGTGCCAGTGTGAAGTTCCAGATCTCCTGTGACCAAGGTCCTAAACTAAAAAATGTTAAAGGCAATCATCTATTAAATAGTGAAATATAATAGTGTGATATTATTTAAAACAAAAAAAAACTTCCAAGTGTTCTTTTTTAAAATTTTATTATTATATTAATTATATGGAATTTTATATCTCAGCACTAAAAATTGATGAAATAGGCCAATATCTACGTTTCCAATTAAAGTGACCTCATTAAGTCTACAGAAGGCTATAGCATTCTCATCATTTATTGTTATGCCAAAAGTTTTTGAAACTTGAATTTTGCCTATTGTTAAATGTCACTTAAAAAGTAAATACAGCTGTTATGATTCATTTTATGAGTCACCTTGGCTAAGAGATGTCCAGATAGCTGCCAAAACATTGTTTCTGTGGTGTTGTCTATGAGGGTGTTTCTGGAGGAAGTTAGCTGGGTACACTGAATAAAGTAGATCTTTATAACTTTTTTACTCACTGATGTTGGTGAGCATTATCCAATCAACTGATGGCCTGAACAGAACAAAAAATCAAGGACTTAGATATTTACTCTCTCTGATTGAGCTGGGACATTCACCTTCCCCAGCCCATAAATATCACTGTTCTTGGTTCTCAGGTGTGCAAATTTGAATTTATTATTTGTTCCTCTGATTCTCAGGCTTTTGATCTTGGACTGGAACTGTATCACAGGGTCTCTTGGGCTTCTGGATAAAGATGGCAGACCATGGGACTTCTCAGCCTCCATAATCTCATGAACCATTCCTTCATAATAAATCTCCTTCTCTATTTCTCTGCACATCCTATTGGTTCTATTTCTCTGGATAACCTTGACTAATAGAACAGCTTTGGAATATTGGAATCATTTTGAATAGACCTAACAAGCAATGTTACATTGCATTAAAATTTATTGTGTTCATTTAATCAATAATTATTATAATAAGATACTTTGCACTATTTCATAAATGTATTACATTATTCTGAATATCTTATTACAGTGAACACAAAGGGAATCCAGTTTCCTTTGTTGTACTAGAATCTGTTACACCAAAAACTGTTTAAGTAAGTGGGGCTTCCATTTAGAGTTAAAAAAAAAAACAAGAAAAAAACTCCTTTCATAACAGAAAAACCTAGCTAGTAAAATAATTTGCAGTAATGAGATCTGTCTTAAATTTTGATTTGTTCATTTATTTAATTTTATTCAATGATTTACTCACATAAGTAAATAAAAATGTTTTTTTTGTTGAGTATATGTAAATCCCAAGTTTAATGATTAGTAAGAAGGACATAAGTAATTAGATGCAAATGATGGGAAGAAAATTTTCTGGGGTCATAAGTTCCTGGAGTTTGAACCAGTTGTTTGTTATTGATATACATTAACAGGTGGCTATATAGGGGAGGCAAGTTCACATAGTTTGTCATTAATGAGAATTCTCGTGCTAAGCCCTACATGCAATGCCTAGGCCTCATAAGCAGAAGTGAGAAGGTGAGTCTGAGAATTCCTTTGACATTCTTGGGCGTTGTTTTACTGGACATAATCATAATTTTGTGTAATTATATTTATAACCGTAAAGTAAGAACAGGAGAAAAAATAAATACTAAACACTGATTTTACCCTGGGAATAAAGGGGACTATCACTTATTGTTATGCCTAAAGTTTTTGAAACTTCAAAGCTTTTGCACCTGATTCTTTCTAATGTGTCATCGAGTTTCAGTTTGTTAGAAAAGGGTGGATTTTTTAAAAGTTAAAAAGGAGACAATGTGAGTGGCTGAAACTCATTTGGGCATCCTTTTCCTGACAATGAGACTATCTTGCACCAATACAAATAAAACCAGAAGTAAAAATGTAAAATAAACACATAGGTGAAGTCTTAAAAGAAACCTAACATAATTCCTCTATGTAATAGTAAGGAAACAAACATAGTAAAATAGACCAAGAACTAAGAATCCAAAATTTATTGTCTCAAAATATTTTAACTCAGGTGAAAGGCAACAAGGATATGTGACTAAAAACATAAACTTTGGAATTGAATTTGATTTCTGAGTTTAATGTCTGGCTTTGCCACTGTACCTGCTGTGCTGCTGTGATGGTTATTCGATATCCCTTGTCCTTTTCCTCATCTCTAAAATTATTATCTACTTCATAGCCTTAATGTGAAAACTAAATGAGTTAATGTTTGCAAAGCACTTTGAATAGTGCCTAGACATAGTAAATTTTATCTAAATGCTTGATAAACAAATGTTACTGTATGCATGTTGATATATGCATTTGTTTAACGTGTAGTTTTTTACATATATAGATCAAAATACATTAATAATTTCTCATTTTGCCATATAAGTGGTTGTTGAATTATGAATTAATAGATAGATGAACTCTATAATAATCTCTAATCAAAATCTGACTGAAATAGCTTACTGCTATGTGATAGATATTGAGCCTTGTTTTTCTGAGTGAAACTAAAAAGAAAAAAACATAGAAAAGAGTATATAGTCCTTCAAGGAATAATAAAAATAAACCTGTTTTAACTATTGAGCACTTTGAATAAATATTCAAAGTCAAGCTTTACTCAATAAGAAATTATTTTTAAACTTAAAAAAGATTTAAATACATGTTTACACAAATATCAAGAAAAAAGAACTAAATCATAGGCAAACATTGTTTAGAATAACAATACCGTATGATAGCTCTCCAGGAAAATGTATAAAAGTCTCTCATTTTCGCTCAGACACAATAATAATAAAGAAATATTAATAGCATAAGTAGAAACAAATATCATTAATATGATTCTTCCAAGGTGATATTTATTCAGAATAAAAGTTCTAAAAACTACATTCAAATGAAAGTAGATTCCGCAGTACAACTATCAATAAATAAAAATGCAACAATAAAAACCATCAAAACTTTTTGGAAAATTGAGTTTCAGTGATAGGATAGGTCTACCTCTTTAATTATCTGAAATAATTTTATATTCACAGAACGATTTATATACTGTAACTTATTAAGTGCTGTATAGAAACATATGATTTATAAGTGAAATACTTATATTAGTAGAAACGGACCTCTGGGTCTATGCATTTTATTCTATCAAGTTCTCAAAAATGATCAAAATTTAGCATCAATACAAATCATTGTAAAATTTCACTTACAAAACAAAAACTTCAAATATATTATCAGTGTAAAGTGCCAGTATGTATGGGTTGATTGATGTGCTTATGGAACCATGATTAACTACACATGAATAAGAATACCAATACAGAAAGAATTTAGAGATATTCAAGCCAATCCACTCTAAATTATACAGGCAGAGATAGAAGATAATGCAGGTATAAGGAGAACAATGATGTGTGTAATCCTACAGTTTCACCTAAATGTCCAAAGCATGAAAAATCTTGTGCTATTTTCATATCAGTACATACAGTTTTATCTCATTAACTGCAGTGGCTTCAAAGTATAACTTGGTAGGTTTATGTTATAATTTAACTATTTCCCTATTTAGAAACACGTATTTTCAATAGATTGCATCTTTTGAGGAGATCAAAACAAAGAATAACCTTCATATTTTGCTCTATGTAAGTGGTAAAGGATTTGTTCATGAGAAATGATTGTAGACTCTACTGTTTGCACTTATAGACTATCTTTGGCATTTAAGAGTTGGTGGTTTCTGGGTAAGTTACCTAGGCTCTCTGTGCCTCAGTATTTTCAATCATAAAATGAAAATAATAATGATAATATCTAGCTCAGAGTATTTATAAGAAATGAATCAATGACTATATGTAAGATGCATACAAACAAGTGCTGCATAATGAAGCCAGGTATTGTGGTACATCTGGGGCATAATGAGATTTGCTTATTGCCTCCTAAGCCTTTCTTTTCCCTTTCCAACTCAGCTGTATTATTTCAGTGGGATTGCCTTACTCCAAATATAGAGGTGAAACTTGATTGGCTTAAAAAAACTGAAGTGGGAGTTCTTAGCTGCAGTGAGTGGTGATCGAACCCCTGCACTCCAGCCTAAGTGACACAGCAAGATCCTGTCATTACAAAAACACCTCAATATCATGACCCCAGCATTTTGTCATTGTGTCAGCTTTTTTTTTTTTTTTTTTTTTTTTTTGTCCAGTTGAGGTCAATGAGATGTAATATGTGATTCCTAGTGGCTTCAGAGAATGATGCTTACCACCTGTCTGTGTCTCTAGCTAGATATAAACTAAAAAGCCTATGAAACAATTTGTGAACAGCAGCTTTCTGGAAACACCAAAGGATAATGATACTCTTACTATACATGTCAGGAGAGAGAGATGGAAAGTAAAACCTTCATTTGTTAATATTGGTAGGATACATTAATATTTTCAGTGACATGAATAAAAATATATTTTTCAAGACAATGGTAATTATTTTCTGTTAACTGCAAATAAATAATTGAAACTTGTATACATTGTGAGCCAAAGCAAATGCAGACCTTGTTCTTATGTCTCAGAATCTAGTGAATGGAACATAAATAATAATGCAATTATAAATAAGTAGTAGTTACTTATTGAGCACTTACTCTATGATAGACCTTGTTATATAGTCACTTTACATAAATTACTGACAATTGTATGGCATAGATTTTATTAATATCTACTAATTTTACAAATGAGGAAACAGACAATGAAAGTGATTTGCCCATGTCGATACAGCTGGAGAAAGAGCTAGAATCTGAACCCATCCAATTCAATTTCGGACTCTTTGTCCTTAAACTCTAACTTATAATTATTCTCCAAGAAGCATAAATTGGTACCTGCAGTAAAAGCTGAAAATGAGAGTTATGTAATCTATGAGGGTTTATTTTAGGGTCATATTTCATAAGAAGATCAAATTTTTCTTTTTCTTCCTTGTTTTTTTTTTTTTTTTTTTTTTTTTTTTTTTGAGACGGAGTTTCGCTCTTGTTGCCCAGGCTGGAGTGCAATGGTGAGATCTCGGCTCACCGCAACCTCCACCCCGCTGGTTCCAGTGATTCTCCTGCCTCAGCCTCCCAAGTAGCTGGGATTAAATTTTTCTTTCTTTTGTTTTCCCCCGGGCTTGGATACTTTTTTCTTTTTTAATTTGAAAAACTATTTAAGGTGCTCCATCTACCTTTTAAAAATCAAATTATGCGTGGTTTAAAAAAAAATTTGTTTATTGTGGCAAAACACATTACAAGAGATATATCCACTTAAAATTTGAGGTGCACAGTATACTATTATTAACTATAAGCACAGTGTTGTATAGCAGGTCTCTAGAATTTCTTACCTTGCATGACTGAAACTGTACCCATTACATAGCAAGTTTCCATTTTTCTCTCCCTCCAGCCCTTGGAAATCACCATTCTATTTTGTTTCTGTCAGTCATGTACATAAAGTGGAATATATTTAACCATAAGAAAGAAAATTCTGTCATATTCATATGCAACAACATGGATGAATTTTGAGGACATTATGCTTAGTAAAATAGGCCAGTCACAGAAGAAGTACTACATGATTCCACTTATATAAAGTATCAAAAGTAGCCATACTCACAGAAATAGGGCTTTCTTTTTTAATGGAAGATAAGTGGAAGATAATCTAGAAGAAAAGTTATATAATAGGTTTACTGATGAAGCACATCCCTGTGATAGAAAAAGCATAAAGGGCTTGGGAAAAAAGCATAAAACGTATGGATAAAGGACTAAAAGAAGGTTGGTTTGACTGTAACATAGATATCAGGGATCAACCTGGCACAAAGTGAGGCAGGAGAGACATGTAGGGAATAAATCACAAAGAGAAATCTATGACTTAATAAGAAATTATGCATTTAGTTTTAGGAAATTTAAAATATTTTTTTCTTAAGTATTTTCTAAATCTATATCACTTAGCTTATGTTTCCTTTACTTTATTTTCCAATTATTCAATCAGTATTACTTGGGGTGGGGGACAAATATAATGAATACATATGAATTGAATGTACCATTTATTGATATATTTTGGTAGGAAACTACAATATATTCTAAATTTCAATTGAGAATACTGATTTTTAAAGTGTTAAATATCTTTTGTTTCTCAAATTATTTCTTTTTTTTCCACAAAATTATTTAGTTGTTAGCATTATACTTCTTGGTCATTTTAATCATTATCACTGTTTTTCTTAACTACCTGATTAACAGTGAATATATATTCAATAAAAAATGACTGCTATGATGATTTAATTCCTTGATTGAGTAGGGTCTTTCAGTCTTTATTTGCTGTAACTCTCTTTTTCTGAATGGTGGACTTGAGTGAAGCTCTGAATAAATACATGGCATGTAGATGAGATAAGTTTTACCTTTGACTATTTGGGAACAGAACTGTTATCTGCCCTACCAGTCCTCTCTTCTCCTCAATCCACACGACAAAATAGTGAGGTCATTAGAGGTTTCTGTTTATTATTTAAGGGTTAAGAGTAGAAGTCAGGTTGGAGGACATATACATTCTTAACACAAATTTTTGAAATAATTTTTTTTTCTGATAATTGCCTCAGATTCAGAAGAACAATGAAGTTACAGTGTTGTATGGCCATTAGATGTCTTACAATTCATGATGATTTAGAGATTAAAGTAGCAGGAGACCCTCTGAAGTAGAAAAGAAGATATTTGAGGACAGACATAATATAGCAAAGGAATACATGGCCCAGAAGAAAAAGACAATGACATAATTGAAAGGTGAATTAAGAGCAAAATGGATAGTTATAAAGAGTGGTGAATTATAATATCTAGCTGTAAAATAAAGAACACTAAAAAAGCATTTTGAAAAAAATACAATGAATTCAATTTCTTTTGTGTTGTAATTAGAGATGTCATATGGCCCCCAAATGTCCAAATCAAGAATAGATAACTGTTGAACTTATGAGAAATGGAGATGGGTTTGAAATGGAGATTGTACTTATTAGCTTATAGAAGGTTGAATTATGGAGTGGGTCATCCCAGCAGAAGGAGTGGATGCAGACAGAAGAGAAATGAGATAGGCAAAGAAAATAAAACGACTGGGGAAATTAACATTTAATATTTTAATGGTGCATGAGGCATTCATAAGAAAGACTGAGAAGAGAGGGCCAGGCCAGAGAAGTAGGGGAATATGGTGTCAAGGAAGCCAATGGAAAAGAGGGAGGAAAACACTACAAAACAATGACAATTACTGTTGAATTGCAACATATATATACACACATATATACCCACATGATTTAGTAACCAAAGTGTTCTTAGTGTCCTTGGCAAGGGAATTCCAGTACATTGATAGGATTCAAGTAATAATTCAAAAAATAAAGAAATGATGGGAGTGGGAAGAGGTACAGAATTTGCTAAGTTGCAGTTTGCTAGCATGAAAGCAAAAGAGTGACACCAACAATCCAAAGAGCACAAAAGAACTCAAGAGATACTTCATTTTACTGTTTTTCATTTCAGAAGACAAATAAGTACATATAAAATTGCTTAACAAATAACATGCTTGAATATAGTTAAAAAAAAAAAAACAGGAGCAAGAGATTTAGTCTAAATAATAGGTAGACAGATCCAGTTTACAAAGGAGTTGATCCCTTTCAGTGGGTGTGTGGAAAATGTAATAGAGAGGAAAGGAAATCTGGAAGGTCCACCAGGTGTTTTCTAAGTCACTGGGAAAAATATCATTATATTTTACCTTATGACTGAGTATATTAAGGGTTATGTAATATACATTTTATTTGTCATTTCTATGAAAATGATGTATATTATCTTAATATAAATTTTATTTGTATTAATATAAGTTGTATTTGTATTATAATTATTATAATTACATATTTGATATAACACTTCTCTATTTAAAAACACATTTGAATAAACAATGCACTTCATCTCCTGACCTGACTATGTAACAGAATTTGCTTTGCTTGATACAACAAACCAGGCTTTTTTCTCTTTTCTTCTTTTTTTGTTCCTGGCAAATCAAAGTATTGAACTGCAGCAGTTGGCTTATAGAAGCTCAGGTCAGAGGAAAGTGGATTGCTCTGGATTGCTGATGTTTCAAAAGTTTTATTCAGTCTTTGAGAGATAAGGAAATGATCTCAAATAAAACTTTTCACAGCCCTATTGTACTTTCTTTATCTTCTAAGTGGATCCCCTTGTCAGCCTTTCATCCTACCCCACTTAAGTTTCCAGTAATTCAGCTGTCCCAGAATGATATGTTTTATAGCATTTCTGTAATTGCAAACCAGCTGGTAGAACTTCGAGAGACCAACAAAAATATTTTAAACGGTTACTTTAAAAACTATTAGTTGCTAAATTACACTTGTTTCCCTCATCACTTGAAGTATCCTGCACGTAAAATATGCCCAGGATTACCTAATTAAAAGAGAGAAAAAATTTTTCTTTGCAGTTTACGTTTAAGCAAAAGCATATTTTTATAACCCTGCAGCTGTATTTTTCTCTAGTGCCTTTTCCTAACAAAATGTATGCCATATTCAATAATCCTTTCACCTATAGGTCTATTGCGCACTGCTAATAATAACTAGACCTTTCCTATTTGTAAAGAAATCAGCTCAGTGAAAATGGGGTCAGAAAAATCTCTTTTTCAATGTATGCACAACTTCCTATAGAAAAGAAAAGAAGGCTTGTTTGGATATCTCCCAATAAAAAGAAACAAAATTCCTAAATACCTTAATTCGATTTGATTACTTTTATGGAAATATATTACATAATTTCTTATTTTATTATTAAATTACAAAATATGTGCAGAGGAGTATTATTCAGGAGTAAAGCCTTGTTTATATGAATACATATTACACAAATAGAATTATGGTAGTTTTGTTATCAATCATCCTGTAAAGGATCTGTTATTTTTATGCTTATACTTAAGTCATACTTTTACTTCCTCACTTGAAGGTTTAACTACAGGTTGATGGCAGTGAAAGATACATTATTACATTGACCTGAGAGAGTGTGAGGGCCAATTTGATAAAATTTGTTTCTCTGGTGACATGACTCTGTATGTTTTTCTGAAGCTATTTTGAGTTTTTAAACATATCTTTAAAAATTGTAAAGATTTAACAATGTAAATGGACTGCTTTTGGGGGAATTTCAAGGAATGATAGATGATTAAATCACAACTGAAAGAACTGATTAAGTTGAGTTCAATCATTCAAAGAAGAGAAAGCAGTCACTTTTCCACTCCTCTTCTTGAATTGTACCCAGGGATTTGTTGATCTTATGAGTAGCAAGAACTCAATAAACTATGTTTTAAAACCTCTATGAAAGCTTTAAGGGCTATGAATGACAGATTTTAAGATATTTACAAGATTATTCCCTAGATTTCTACAATAAATAAAGCCTGCTTTCTGAAAAGATCTGTAATCCAGATTTCCTATGATTATTTGTTTATAATGTTTTTAGATTAAACACAATCAACTAATTGCTATATTGTTTTAAAAGGCAATAAGTTATCTTTAAAAAGTTTTTTACAATTTTTCTTTCTACTGTGCATGGTATTTAATCATAATTATAGCAAGGGATCATTCTGTAAACACCATAAGATAATAACGTAAGCAGTATAAGAGTTACGTAGCATTTCCAAAAGTATATTAATCTTTTATCTATTATAATGAATTTGATTTTATTTAATAGCTTTCTTTGAAAATATGCAAGTGCCTGTCTGAAGCATTAATCTTCCAGTACTTACATATTTTATATATAAACATATTTTATATAAATATAATTTTTAATAATATTCTTGAAAATTCAAGTAACTCTTGAAATGATCAGTTGCTAATTAGAATGTACAGATTTATGACAAATTTGATCAATGTGAATAAAAACTCTTGCTCCTCAAACTTATCATTTTTCTTTTTTTAAACTTACTTTTTCTTAAAAGTAGAATTTTTGCTTGCATTTGTAAGATAATTTCTCATTTTGTCCTTGAATGTTCTTCAAGTTTATTGAAACTTTAGCTTTGATGATGAATTTTGCTATAGATGGTGATATGGTTTGGCGGTGTCCCCACCCAAATCTAATCTTGAATTGAAACTGCCACAATTCCCATGTGTCATGGGAGGAACATGGTTGGAGGTGATTGAATTATGGGGGCAGGTCTTTCCTGCACTATTCTTGTGGTATTGAATGAGTCTCATGAGATCTCATAGTTTTAATAATGGGAGTTTCCATGCACAAGCTCTCTTTGCTGCTGCCATCCACGTAAGATGTGACTTGCTCCTCCTTGCCTTCTGCAATGAATGTGAGGCCTCCCCAGCCATGTGGAGCTGTAAGTCCAATAAACCTCTTTCTTTTGTTAATTGCCCAGTCTCAGGTATGTCTTTATCAGCACCATGAAAACAGACTAATACAGCATATATGTACCAGTAGAGTGGTGCTGAAAAAATACCTAAAAATGTGGAAGTGAATTTGGAATTGGGTAACAGGCAGAGATTGGAAGAGCTTGGAGGGCTCAGAAGAGACAGGAAAATGTGGGAAAGTTTGTAACTCCCTAGAGACTTGTTGAATGGCTTTGGCCAAAATGCTGATAATGATATGGACAATGACATCCAGGCGGAGGTGGTCTCAGATGGAGATGAGGAACTTGTTTGGAACTGGAGCAAAGGTGACTCTTGTTAAGCTATAGCAAAAAGATTGGTGGCATTTTACCCCTGCCCTAGAAGTATATAGAACGTTGAAATTGAGAGAGATGATTTAGAGTATCTGGTGGAAGAAATTTCTAAGCAGCAAAGCATTCAAGAGTTGACTTTGGTGCTGTTGAAGGCATTCATTTATATAAGGGAAGCAGAGCATAAAAGTTTGGAAAATTTGCAACCTGACAATGCAATAGAAAATAAAAACCCATTTTCTGAAGACAAATTTAAACCTGCTGCAGAAATTTGCATAAGTAATGAAGAACTGAATGTTATTCACCAAGACATTGGGAAAAATATCTGCAGTGCATGTCAGAGGTCTTCATGGCAGCCCCTCCCATCACAGGCCCAGAGTTTTAGGAGGAAAAATGGTTTTGTGAGCTGGGCCCAGGATCCCTCTGCTGTGTGCTGTCTAGGGACTTGGTGCCCTGCATCCCAGCCACTGTAGCTGTGACTAAAGAAGGCCAATGTATGGCTTGGGCTGATGTTTCAGAGAGTGGGCGCTCCAAGCCTTGGCAGCTGCCATATGTCGTTGAGCCTGTGGGTGCACAGAAGTCAAGAGTTGAGGTTTAGGAACCTTTGTATAGATTTCAGAAGATGTATGGAAATGCCTGGATGCCCAGGCAAAAGTTTGCCACAGGGGCAGGACCCTCATGGAGAGCCTCTGCTAGGACAGTGCAGATGGCAAATGTGGGGTCAGAGCCTCCACACAGAGTCCCTTTGGGGGCACTGCCTAGTGAAGTTGTGAGAAGAGGGCCACCATCCTCCAGACCCCAGAATAGTAGATTCACTGACAGCTTGCACCATTCACCTGGAAAACCTCAGACACTCAACACCAGCCCGTGAAAGCAGCCAGGATGGGGATATACTCTGCAAAGTCACAGGGGCAGAGCTGCCCAAGACCATGGGAACCCACCTCTTGCATCAGCGGGGCCTAGATGTGAGACATGGAGTCAAAGGAAATCATTTTGGAGCTTTAAGATTTGACTGCCCTGCTGGATTTCGGACTCACATGGCACTTGCAGTCCCTTTGTTTTAGCCAATTTCTCCCATTTGGAATGGCTGTATTTACCCAATGTCTGTATCCCCATTGTATCTAGGAAGTAACTAACCTGCTTTTGATTTTACAGGCTCATGGGAAGAAAGGACTTGCCTTGTCTCAGATGAGATGTTGGGCTATGGATTTTGAGTTAATGCTGAAATGAGTTAAGACTTTGGGGGATGTTGGGACCATGATTGGTTTTTAAATGTTTGAGAACATGAGATTTTGGGGGGGTGGTTAGGGGCGAAATGATATGGTTTGTGTCCCCAACCAAATCTCATCTTGAATTGTAACTCCCACAATTCCCATGTGTCCTGGGAGGAAACTGGTGGGAGGTGATTGAATTATGGGGATGGGTATTTCCTGTGCTATTCTCAGGACAGTGAATGAGTCCCATGAGATGTGATGGTTTCAAAAATGGGAGTTTCTGTGCACAATCTCTTTGCCTGCCACCTTCCATGTAAGATGTAACTTGCTTCTCCTTGCCTTCTGCTATGATTGTGAGGCCTCCGTAGCCATGTGGAACTGTAAGTCCAATAAACCTCTTTTTTTTTTTTTTTTTTTTGTAAATTGCCCTGTGTCAGGTATGTCTTTATCAGCAGTGTGAAAACAGACTAATACAGTTGGGATTGGCCAAGCTAGTATGTGTTTCAATGGAAATTTAAAAAATTGTTTTTAACACGTGTATTATTTTCCTGTGTAGATTACCATCCTTCATAATCTTCTTGAACAAACATTGATGAATAGTAGTCAAAAGTATAAATATAGCTACAAGAATATAAGTAGCTACATATTTCAATTAAGAATAATGCAGAGAAGTAGATCACTGCAGTGCCTCCAGCATAGTGAAAAAAATGTGATTATTTTCCAGTTTGATGGTGAATATAAAGGTAAATATGTTACAATTTTTACCACTGACCTGAGGAAATTAAACTTACAAATGAGAATTAAGATTATTATTTGAGCTTTACAAACTGCGTTGGTAACCAAGGATTTCCAATGCCATTTGAAGAACGAGAATTACAAATGTGCCTTCTACCCTATATAGCATCTTCTGAACATAAATTAAGAAAAACTTAGAGCATCCATTGAGTTCCTATTTTTTTTTTACTTCATCGTTTTCTTCCTTTACTTTTCCTTTCTTATAATTTTAGAGACTATCATGAAAAGAAAATGGGTTATGGTTTTGCACAACAACACCTTATACTGCATTGTAAGAGTGATTAATCTGTGGTCTTCCCAGAGCAGGGAAAGTATGGATTTGTGAAAATATATTACTGTTCTGTTTGGGATTGGTAATCTTACTTCTCTAGCATATTTCAAAGAGATCTTGGGAACATGATTTGGAAGATATGTAATTAAATCGCTAAATAGCTTTGGAATTTTCAACAAAAATTTGCATATTGTGAATTCTACAATAGGTAAAGCTTAGGATATATATTTTTAATTTGGGGTGTGTGTGTGTGTATGTGTGTGTGTGTGTGTGTGTGAAACAATGCATTTTACCACCAAACAGGATTGGAGAATGGATTGGAGAGCTGTTTTGGAATGTAAAACATCATACTAGGAAGACAAGCAAGATGCTAAATAGTCAGTTCATTAGAAAGCCTCCTGGTTACTGGATAGTTATAATGATGTGACCAAGAGTTTACTCTTTGCAGCTACTGCTATAAGATGATACACCCTTCAGGTATCATTGACATGCTTTTTACTTATCTATCAGAGTTCCTCACAAAAATTTGTTTTTGGATCAGGTGGAACTGAGTAAATATCCATGAAGTTTCAGGGTAGAGCCATTTGCCTTCCTTTAAATCTTTGAAATATATGTTGTTCAGCATTTTTACTCACATAGACCTTTCTTCATACCTCAGGTATTGCAGTCACCACCTATTACTATATTGGTCTCCTCTTCTTTTCCTCCTCCCCCTCTTCCTCCTCATTCTACTTTTTCTTCTTCTTGCCTCTTTCCTCTTCCTTTTCAACTTCCTCCCCCTGCTCCTGCTTTGCCCGCTCTCCCTGTCAGCAGTAAGCCAAGTAAGGATAAGAGACTGAGCAGAAATATAAAATTAGTGCACGGTGTAGGCTAAAGTTGGAAATAAGACCAGGGACAGAATATATTAAGAAATAAATTAGGCCACATTAATGCATTTTGCCTGTACATTAGAAGCAATTAGGAACCTTTGATAGCTATAAGCTGAGATAGTGAAGTACTCTGACCTATATTCCGAGATCCTTCAGCCACAATAAAGACAATGGTTACCAAACAGAGAGATAGAACAGATTAGTGTAGATTAGATGGAAGGCTATTTTAGGGGTTCAGGAGACTTATGGTAGTGTGTTCAAATGTATAATTATAAATTATATAAGGAAAGAAAACTAAGAGGGTGAAAAATATTCAAGATGAAAAATCATCACCATTTCTGTCTGAGAAACTGAAAAGTGGCCAAAGGAAGTGCATTTGAGAATATTGTTGTTTAATTCCTTTGGACTCAAGCCTATTAGGAAAGGGAATTTTGTATTATTGCTGGAGCATACATAATGGAAGGAGGTTCAGCATTCAAAATATAGGCATCTCTATATTGTTAACATTATGTTTCGTAGTTTTATGTAACTTGACATTCTTATTTAAAAAAATGTGAGCTCTCACAAAATAGCATTGCTGAAACATTATTTAGCAGGTAAATTTTACATCAGCAGCAATTAATTTGATAAGGGTTTAAATTTTTTTAAATGTTTCATAGGTAAATACTTGAGTTGTGACTTTACCAGAAGAGTGAAAAATAAAATTTAAGTACATTATAGGTTAAGTTTAGGCTATATTAAAATACTGTTGAAGCATCTAAAATGCACATGTATTCCCTTTAATCATGCTTTCATGTGAAAAATTTTCAAAAGCCCATTACTTCAGGGGTCCATTTAACTCTTCATTCACTCCTCTCCAGGAGAGAAAGTATGAGTTTAACTGATTTATGAGTTTGAGAAAAAAAAAAATGTATGGATGGCTCTAAATATTATATATTCTCCTTTTGCATATATCTGCCCGCAGAAAAGAGGATTTTGATTTCCTCTTGCAACATGCTGTCAGGAACTGGCCCTGCTGTGGTAATAATCTGTGTTTCTTCTTAGGTAGAGATGTTTGAGTGTACAAACCTATTTTGTACAACAATCAAAAAAAGGAGCAACTCCACTTTACTTACCGTTTCTTCCAAACCAGATTTTGTATAACTTTTAATCTGAAAAAATTGTAAACATTCAGAAAAGTTAAAAAAGTATATGAAGAATGCTTATATATATACTATCTAAATTCAACAAATGCAAGGGTAGTTTAACATTAAAGATTCAATCAATTTAATTGATCATGTTAGTCAAATTTCAAAGAAAAATTATTTATAAAATTTAACCTCTATTTCTGGTAAAATAGCAAACAAAGAAACTCAGGAAATTAAGAAAGGAAAAAAAATGTCTCATTTTGATGAAGGATATCCTAACATATCTTGAATATATATTTAAAGTAGAAATAGTGAATATTTTTTCATTGAATTAAGGATAAGACTAATATATTATTACAACTCTTATTTAACAAGAAGAAAGAATTATAGATATAAAATTTAAAAGGAATAAACAACAGAATGAACTGTCATTACTGGCTGATGTCATAATTATATAACAATGTATTTCCAAAGAATTATAAAATATTTTCAATTAAAATGAATAAGTGAGTTTAGGAAGGCTACTGGATATTTAGTCAATCCCATAACTATCAGTTTTATTTATCTAAGCAATCATTCCATAACATGGATTTTATTTTGAAATCTAATGCCATTTACAATATAATAAAAATCAAAAGTGTAGGAAAAAATCCGAGTGAAGAATGTGAAAAACCACTACACTAAAAATTACTAAATATTGCTGGAAAAATGAAAAGATCAATTAAAAAATAAAGAGCAATACATGTTTATACTTTGAAATATTCAGTATTGTTAAAATATCAATTTTCTTAAAATTAATCTACTCAATGCAATAAGTCTTCTTAGGTATTTGGTATCTATAGGTGTAAATTCACTAGCTTATTCAAAATGTATATGGAATGTCAAAGTATTTAGAATGCCAGTACTATCTTAAAGTAAAGACTTGGAGGACTAACACTGTGATAGTACAAGGCTTTCTATTAAAAAAATTTAAAAAAAGATTTGCATAATATAATACTGGTTAAAAATGCAAAACTAGGGAAATGAAAAAGAATGGGAAGTAAAAGCCTAGGCCCACACATTATGGTCACTTAACATTTAACAAAGTTATGACTGCTAATCACTCAAAAAATGGATGATTATTTCAATAAACGAGGATTGAGCATATCTGTATGAAAAAATAAAAGAATTTGACATATACTTCACATCATAGAAATTATATAATTTGAGATAAATGATAGCCCTAAATTATGAATATAAATAAGCCTCTGAAAAAATATGAGATAATATCTTTATAATTTTGGGTAATAAAATACTTCTTAAGTGGATAACTAGATAATTATAAAAGAATAAATATTTTGAACTCATTAAAATTAAGAGCATTTTTACAGCACAGGACAACATTAAGAAAGTGAAAAGCCAAGCCACCAGTCTTAAAATATTTTCGCAAAATATATAGCTGACAAAGAACATATTTTATATCCAATATATAAAAAATTTCCTATAGTGAGATAAGAAAAAGACAACAGTTCAATTTTTAAATGATTAAAAACCTTGAATAGGTACTTTATAGCAGAGGATAAACCTATGTCCAACAAGCATGATAAAATTATTTCTCAAGGAAATGCAGATGAAAACAACAGCAGGATACTACTTCACACACAATCAAAGGCTATACTTAGAAAGTCTATCAAGGTAAGTATTTTACTGTAATCCCAGCCTTTTGGGAGCTGAGGCAGGAGGATCGCTTAAGACCAGGAGTTTGAAACCATTCTGGACAATAAGGCAAGACTTTGTTTCTACAAAAACTAAAAATAAAAAATAAAACTTAACTGTGTGTGTGGTTTCACTTGCCTGTAGTCTCAGCTCCTTGACAGGCTAAGGCAGCAAGACCACTTAAGCCCAGGAGTTCGAGGCTACCATGAGCCATGGTCACAATACTACACTCTATTCTGGGTGACACATTAAGGCCTTATCTCAGACAAAAACAAAAACAAAAACAAAGTATTTGAAAGATGGGGAGAAACTGAAACTGTTCATCAATGCCAGTGGGAGTGTAAAGTGGCACAGATATTTTGGGAAGCTTTTTCAATACCTACTAAAGTAAAACACAGGCCTACCTTATGATCTATCAATTATACTTGTAGTTACATACCCAACAGAAATGAGCCTATGTGGCAATAAAAAGATTTGCATAAGAACTTACATAAGAATTTTATTTGTAATTGCCCTAAACCTTTGTCACACAAATATCCATTAAGCAATTAATAAACATATTTTATTTATTTAATGAAATACTACACAGCAAAATAAAATCAAACTCCTGATAAATATAAAGTCTCACTTGATTTTGAGCAAAAGAAGACAACTTTACATACTCTATGACTCCATTTAGATAACACTTAAGAACAGTTAAAATTAATCAAAGATGAAAGATGAAATAGTGGTTACATTGGGAAGGGCAGATTGTGACTCGGACAGGGCACACATTAACCTTTTCAAGGTTCTGTAAATATTCTGTAAATATGGATTTTTCTCATTACACTGTAGTTCCTAATGATTTATCACTCAATTCACTTTCAACAGTTTAATGTATATATGTTACCACATCAATAAGATAAAGGAAGAAAGGAAATATAAGAAAATGACTGAACATTTTGTGTCCAGAATAACAAAGTGTGACATTACTTATGTGATCTTCTTATGGTTTAGGCCATAATCGTTATTAAAAATGCGGTATGTGGAATCATGGCTTTTATTCTCTGTTTCAACTTCTGGTAAGTCACCCTCCCTCCTAATCCTTCTCTCCAAATAAAGACAGAATTGTATTCGGCAAGAGAGACCCTTTGTAAACTCCAAAGAGCAAGAGATAGTAGTGAAAAAATGCACTACATCTCAATAGTAAGCTGATGATGTGCATTTTGGCCTAGTATTTCAAGAAAGTCCACAGCAAGAATTAGTTCTAAATGAGAATTGATAGAACAATATCTGACATTTTACTTTATTTTCAGTATGTTCTGTAGGCCAAGATTGATTTTATATTTCAAATTGAATTAAGTTCCATGTGAACTAGGAAGACATAGTGTGAGAGTTTTTAATTTCAGTTATCACTGCTAAGCATAACTTAGGTATCAATTTCAATAAGCGCATTGAAGGCAGGGAGGGATTTGAAAAATAACTTATCTAGAGGTATCTTCTTATATCAGCTCTCACTTAACTCTGAAGATGTTAATTGTGTAAACTTCAGAAAGTATGAAAGTAGTAAAAATGCTTGTGCCAAAAATACTCTGCATCCGGAAGTAAAGGATGCTTAGGGCATCAAAGAAGATGTATACACATTAGTCACTTGTTTGGGTGACATAGACCTAAGAGCTATGTCTAAATGATAACACAAAACAAAACAAAGAATAATAACAGTATCCTTATTTTATTACTTCTTTGAGAACTTCCCTCATTTTTTAAGTAAGAATTTAATACTACAAATATCCCCCTCAATGCTGTGTTGGGTGCATCATGCATAGTTTTGATATATTACATTTTATTTTCATTCAGTTCCATGAATGTTTAATTTCCTTTGGAACTTCATCTTTAGTTATTGTATTATTTAGATGTATATTGCTTAAATGCTAAATATTTTGTTTCATATGCTTAAGGCTCTGTTTGCTGCTTAGGATTTTGAACACATTTAGAATTATTATGTATTTCTAGTGGATTGATCCCCTTACCATTATGTAGTGCTTCTCTTTGCCTGTAGTAATTTTCTAGGCCCTGAATTCTACTCTAGCTAATATTTATAGAGCCACTTTTTATTTTAATTTGCAATTAATGTTCTCCTCATATATCATTTTTCATCTTTTTGTGTTCAACCTATGTATGCTGTCGAATTTGAAGTGATCTTCTCAGCAAAAAAAGTTGTGGGTTTTGTTTGTTTGTTTGCTTTTTAAACTCATTTTGACAGTCTCTGCCCTTTAGTGGCTGTACTGAGACCATTCAATGTTTAGCATAATTGTTGACATGTTAGAACATAAATCTGCCTTTTTATTATTTATTTGTCTTTTGCCATTTGTGTTTTCTTGCCTTTCCATAGGCTCCATGAAGCCATAGGAACCCATAGAACATTTTTTTTAGAATTTATCTTGATATACTTTTAGTAGTTTAAGGTGAATTGGCTTGAATAGTATTTCTGGTGGTGCAACTAGATATTGCAATATACACATGGGGCTCATTACAATCTCCTGGCATCAGTGTTTTACCACTTGGAGTGAAACGTTAATTCAATTTAGGTGCCTTTAATTTCCCAAATTTTCTTTATTGTTACCTTATGTAACAGGTGCTATAATAATTTTTAATTATCACATATCATTTTTTAAACTCATGAGGACAATTATAGTCTATTTGCATTTCCTTACATTTTTGCATTTTTCTCTTGTTCTTTTTCCTCATCGTGTTCCAAAATGTCTTCTTTTATTATTTACTTTCTACTCTTTAAATCCATTCTTTAAGAACTTAACCATTCTGTTTTTGGCAAATTATGATGAATTATTTAAGTTTTATTATATCTCAGAGTACGGTATGTCCTAAAGGGTCATTTAGAAGTACTTTATGTCCTAAAGTATAGTTTTGATAGCTATAGAAATTGTCATTGATTGTTCTTTACTTTCAGCACTTGAAAAATGTTGTGTCTTACTTTCTGGTTTCCATTGATTCACATAAGAAATATGGTATCATTGGCTGGGCGCGGTGGCTCACACCTGTAATCCCAACACTTTGGGAGGCCGAGTCGGGCAGATCACAAGGTCGGGAGATCCAGACCATCCTGGCCAATATGGTGAAAACCCGTCTTCACTAAAAATACAAAAAAATTAGCCGGACGTGGCAGCGTGTGCCTATAATCCCAGCTACTCTGGAGGCTGAGGCAGGAGAATTGGTTGAACCCAGGAGGTGGACACTGCAGTGAGCCAAGATCATGCCACTGTACTCCAGCATGGCAACAGAGCAAGACTGTCACATACACACACAAAACTAATAAACTAAATAAATAAATAAATAAATAAATAAGCTATCATTGAAATTAGCATTCTCTTTTAGTTAATGTGTCATTTCTCTCTAGCTGTGTAGGACATTTTTCTGGACCTTAATTTTTTTAAGTTTATGTGATATGTAATGTTGTGAATTTCTTGAGCCTATCTTATTTTGAGGTTCTTTCAGCTTTTTTTGGATCAGCAGGGTTATATTTTTGTCAGACTTGTGATGCTTTCAGCCATTTTTTGGAATATTCTTTCAGTTCAATTAACTTTTTTTCTCAACCTGGGACTTCAGTCATCTGAATGTTGATTTTTTTGTTATTGCCCCATAGGTCCCAGAGGGTCTCTTCATTTTGTTATTTAATTATTTCATTTTGTTATTTAATTACATTCTCTTTGTTGTTTACATTTTTTGTTTGTTTGTTTTTGAGATAGTCTCACTCTGTCGCCAAGGCTAGAGTGCAGTGGCACAGTCTCAGCTCACTACAACCTCTGCCTCCCAGGAGGCGATTCTCGTTTCTCAGCCTCCTGAGTAGCTGGGATTACAGGTGCATGCCACCACGCCCAGCTAATTTTTAGTAATTTTAATAGAGAGGGGGTTTCACCATGTTGGCCAGGCTGGTCTCAAACTCCTGACCTCTAGTGTTCAGCATGCCTCAGCCTCCCAAAGTGCTGGGATTACAGGCGTGAACCACCATACCCGGCCTGTTGTTTAGTTCATATAATTTTGTTGATCATTCCTCAAGTTAATTGATTCCATCCTCTGTCTTAGCCACTCAATTATTGAGTTCATTCAGTGAGTTTTATTTCCTTATTTTAAATATTTTTTCACACTATTTAAAATTATAGTCAATTATTTTCAGTAATTTACAATGTAAGTTATTCTATAATTCTCCTTTGGTATCTTTTATAAATTCTATTTCTCTGCTCTAATTTTTTGTTTCATAATTGATTTCAAGAGAATTTTTCATTGCTTGTTGCAACATTTTATAATGACTGCTCTAAAATATGTGTCTGATTTATCTCTGATTTGGTGTCACTTATTTTTCTTCACTTAAATTGTGATTTTCCTGGCTTTTTTTATAGTGGATGACTACTGATTTTATTCAGGACATTTTGTCTAATATATTAGAAGATTATAGGTACAATTTAAATGCTATATTTGAGAAAACAGTTATTCAGGTTTATCACACGGGCCTGCTTTTTTGGGGGTGTGGTTCCATTAACATTGTAATTTTCAAAATGTTCACTGTACAGTTTTGGTCTGCTTGGTTTAGTTCTATTGGTATTGTCCAGTTTTTTATATGCTGGGGTTTACGCTGTTCTCTGAATATGTTGCTTTATTGGGTAGAAGTTTACCTAGGCCCTGATGACTCAAAAAAGGAGGAAAGACTTTCTGGCCAGTGTGGGCAACAAGTGCATTCTAGACCTAGTGTTTATTGTAAGTGAATTGGCCATGCCTGCATCTCCTCAATGTCTGGGGTCTGTCAGTGGTAGATAGAGTTATGTGGCTTATGGGAGGAGGTGTGCTTCCTAGGTCTGATCACATATTCTGTGGTTATCTTAATTGCCAGTATTGTCTGGATACCCAGTAGTTCTAGCTGGAGAAGGATTCCTATAGTCTCTGGTGACATAGAACATTTTCCAGGATTGGCATATTTTTAAAGGGTGAATTTTCTCTTCGGAAGCCGCTCAACTGTTTTGGTGTCTCTGTAGCGGAAAGGACTATTTGGTTCACAAAGATAAATAACGGTAGAACACGCTGACCTGGCACTTATTGTGGTGCAATGCCTTTTGCTGGATATTCTGGCTATCTGGCATCTTTGAATGGGAGAAAGTTCTTTCTATTGCTGTTTGCCAGTTGGGATTTTGGTTGATCCCCACTTGCTGGTACTGCTGGGCTTACCAGGACACTCTTTTGACCTAATGAAAGAGTGAGACTACCTAGTTGCCTTCTGTAACTAGTATGGAAATCAGAAAACTCTAGACCTGCTGCTTTTGGATAAGGGGTTAAAAGAGTCCTTACCTGAACACTGTCCCTTCAGTCTTGGAGTCCCTAACCAATGTGTCTTTTATATCTTAGTTTTTCAGATTACTCATTTGGCTTCCTTTTGTTTTATTTCCATGGTTGACAGTGTTATTTGGGGTTTGGAGGGTGACTGATGTGAGGAAGAGGTAAGTCTTTGCCATCTTGTTCGGATTGTTTTTATTGGTTCCTTCAAGCTTTTGCTTTATCTTTGCTATATGTTATAAATTAAAGCAGCATTTCTGTAATTTTGAAACACATACAATATATGTAAACATTTAGTATTCCAAAGCAGATGAATAATTGCATTTATATCTCATTTATCTTGCTAATTACTAAATTACATTCCAATCATTTAGGTAGCAGAGGAGAGATCTCATATCTCACTTTGCTATGGCAAAGTAATCCATATTTAACATGTTGCTCACTTAAAAACCTAGTTTCTCAGATTGTCTTGTTTTATATATCTTGTCTTCTAAACATTTCTTTAATTACATTATGCACTAATGTGTTGCATTTAAATTACTTCATATCAAGCTCTCTTCATGTTCTTATATCTGTACGCAGTAACTTTATTGATAAAACATAGTTTCTGGGTGCCCTCTAAACTAGCTGGATATTTAACATTTGGGTCATAACATTGTCCTCTATGCAACTTATGAATCAATTTGATGATCTATTTATGCTGGGATTTATAACCTAACAGATGTTTGTATAGTTAGATACCCATATGAATACTGTATCCTGTGGTTTGTAATGTGTTTCAGTTAATCAGCTATGACTGAGATTAAAAGAATATCAAAAATAATTTAGCAAAATCATTATTAATGGCTAAAGAACAATTGTGTTTTTTACATTGTATTGAGGATTCTTTAAAAATTACATAAGAGCAAAGATAAACTAAAGCAAAAATTGTATGACATTTTAAATTCTGATATAAAGTGTTAAAGTTTATAATTGAGCATTTATTTTGTGCCTAGCACTGTGAACACTATACTGCATGCATTTGTATTATTAATAAAAATGAACACAATGACAATAGAAACTTACAGCTGTTGAGAAATCATATTTAAGTGTTGTTGTTCAGATCAATTATGTGATAACAGTTGTAAATTGTGGTGAATAAGCATTTTACATTTCTACTAGATATACTTGTGTTTATAATAACTTCTATCAAAAATATCAATACTACATTTTATTATATGTATGGGAAAATTTGAATTTATTCACATTTTATCTCACATATTATCGACCTTTAGCTATCAGTATGAAACTATGTGAGGAAAGAGTATAGATTTTTAAAAGGTTTTTAGGGTTAATAAGCAAAATAATTTGAATACCACTGTTAGGAATATTTTATTCTAAAAAATATTACTGGTGGGAGGAATTGATGTGGTTATATGCAATAGTAAAAATATTCTAAAGTCAACATCTATCTAATGGGAAAAAAGAATATGATAATATGATGGAGTAATATATGGAGGGAGATTTATGCAAGAAAGATAAAAGGGCACAATAATGTAGATTGGAATAAGTATGTTGTGGGAAAACATTTAATAGATTCTGTTTTGTGAGATTGTGTTTGATTAATAGCTTTTGAGGGGCAGTTATAGCAGAAAAATTATATATTATGGAGGATATGGAGAAACTAGAATGCCAGATAATAGATATTAAATTTTATAATTCAGCATTTAGAAAGCAATTTATACTTTAAAAAGGACGTAATGACATGATATAATCTTGTGTTAAAAATAATAATTCACAAAAATAGACACATGGAACAGGGTAGAGACCCCTGAAATAAAGCTACAACACCTACAAATAACTGATCTTCAACAAAGCTGACAAAAACAAACAAGCGAAAAAGGGTATTGCATTCGATATATGGTGCCTGAAAAACTGGCTAACCAGAGGCAGAAGAATAAAACTGGACCTCTACTTCACACCAGATAGATAGATAGATAGATAGATAGATAGATAGATAGATAGATAGATAGATCTGTCTATATATAACTAACTAACTCAAAATGAATTAAAAACTTAAATGTAAGTCTTCAAACTATAAACATTCTGTAAGAAAATGTATTGATATGGTTTGGCTCTGTGTCCCCACCTAAATCTCACCTTGAATTGTAATAATCCCCATATGTCAAGGATGGGCCAAGTGAAAATAATTGAAACATGGGGACAGTTTTTCCCATGCTGTTCTCGTGATACTAAGTGAGTTCTTACACAATCTAATGGTTTTATAAGGGGCTTTCCTCTTTCCTGGATACTCTTTCTCTCTCTTGCCACCCTGTGAAGAGGAGCTCCACCATGATTGTAAGTTTCATGAGGCTTCCGCAGCCATGTGTAACTGTGAATCAATTAAACCTCTTTTCTTTAGTACCTACTCTCAGGTATTTCTTCATAACAGTGTGAGAATGAACTAATACACCTAGGAAATACTCTTCTAGCCATTGTCCAGGCAAATAATTCATGACTAAGTCCTCAAAAGCAAATGCAACAAAAACTCAACAATTGGGACATAGTATTCAAACAACAAAATAAGAAAGTCATTTTGCTTCCATAAGTAGTCATAAATCTATTTACTGATATAACTGTATAATATATGTTACACACAGTTTGAATTATGATAATAGCATACTTACTAAGAAAACATAGAAGTTTAGTGCGGAAATATGTCACAACTATTAATTTCAACATCTATAATTTAAAAATATTTTATGTGCATTATATTTCACAATATTAAATATTTTAACAATAAAAAATAAGTAAACAATGCAGGAATGTAAGAGCTTTGTAGAAGTCTGTTTTATTATTCACTTATTGTTACAAATAATTTTTATTTATCCAAAGGCATTGCATTTAGAATAAATCTACAGTCCTAATAGTGCCCAAAAGTACTTAATATTCCTCAGTCTGCCCATAGATTTTATTTGTAAATCTTGATATCATATGATTTATCTTTCCAAAAAAAAAGTATGTTCTCCATGTTCTTTTTGCTACTGTCCTTTTACATCTCCAAAAGGAATTTAACTTCCTATCATATATTAATTGGGAAACTTGGAATATTCAAAAGTAGAGCTTTGGACTTGTTACCAAGAAATATGAGGATTTATTGATCATAAAGATCCAAACATACAATAATTACGCATTAAAGTACTAAACCTTTTTGCCTGATTTTTTTTCCTTTATGTACCAACTTTTATTTTATATTCAGTAGTACATGTGCATGTTTGTTACCTGAGTATCTTGTGTTATGCTAAGGTTTTGGGTATGAATTATCCTGTTACCCAGGTACCGAGCATAATATCCATCAATTTGTTTTTTCATCTTTGTCCCGTCCTTCTCTTCCCCATCAACTAGTCCCCTTTGTCATTTATTGCCATCTTTATATTCATGAGAATGTGGTGTTTAGCTCCCATTTGTAAGTGAGGAAATGTGGTAGTTGGTTTTCTGTCCCTATGTTAGTTCACTTATGTAATGGCTTTCAGCTATATCCATGTTGATGCAAAGGATATGTTTTTATTCTTTTTAATTGCTGTGTAGTATTCCGTGGTGTATGTGTGACACATTTTCCTTATCTTATTCACCATTGATTGGCACCGAGATTGATTCCATCATTTTGCTATTGTGAATAATGCTGCTGTGAATATATGGGTGCATGTGTGTTTTTGGTAGAATAATTTGTTTTCTTTTGGATACATAACCAGTAATGAAATTGCTGGCTCAAATGGTAGCTCTGTTTTAAGTTCTCTGAGACATCTCAAAACTTCTTTCCATAGTGGCTGAACTTATTTACAGTTCCAACAATAGTGTATAAGCATTCCCTTTTCTCCACAGTCTCACCAACCTCTGTTGTTTTTAGCTTTTAAATAGTAGCCATTCCAATTGGTGTGAGATGGTATCTCATTATGGTTTTGATATGTATTTATCTGATGATTAGTGATGATGAGCATGTTTTCATGTTTCTTGGCCACTTATACATCTGCTTTTGAGAAGTGTCTGTTTACATCTTTTGCCTATTTTTAAAAAACAGGGTTTTTTTTTGTTTTTTGATTGTTCAATTGTTTAAATTTCTTATATAGATTCTGGATATTAGACTTTGGTCTGATGCATAGTTTTTGAATATTTTTTGCCATTCTTTAGATTATCTGTTTGCTCTGCTGATAGTTTCTTTTGCTCTGCAGAAGCCTCTTTAGTTTGATTAGGTCCCACTTCTCAATTTTTGTTTTTGTTGTAATTGCTTTAGAGGACTTAGTCATAAACGCTTTCCCAAAACCCATGTCCAGAATGACGTTTCTTAGGTTTTCTTCTAGGGTTTTTATAGTTGGAGGTCGTACATTTACATTTTT
The DNA here is from genome assembly GCF_028885655.2 of Pongo abelii. Taxonomy (NCBI): domain Eukaryota; kingdom Metazoa; phylum Chordata; class Mammalia; order Primates; family Hominidae; genus Pongo; species Pongo abelii. The sequence goes on from NC_071999.2 coordinate 74,033,732, forward strand.
AATCCATCTTTAGTTAATTTTTTATATGGTGAAAGTTAAGGGTTGAGTATTAATCTTCTGCATATGGCTAGCTATCGCAGCACCATTTGTTGAATAGGGAGTCCTTTTCACATTGCTTATTTTTGTCAACTTTGTGAAAGATTACATGGCTGTAGTTGTGCAGCCTTATTCCTGGGTTCTCTATTCTGTTCTATTGGTCTTTTGGTCTGTTTTTGTTCCAGTACGATGCTGTTTTGGTCACTGTAGCATTACGGTACAGTCTGAAGTCAATTAATGTCATGCCTTTGGCTTTGGTTATTTTGTTTCGAATTGGTTTGGCTACTTGGGTTCTTTTTTTTGGTTCCATGTGAATTTTAGAATAGTTTTTTCCCAATTCTGTAAAAAGTGACATTGGTAGTTTGATAGGAATAGTGCTGAATCTATAGATTGCTTTAGGCAGTGTGGCAATTTTAACAGTATTGATTCTTCCAATCCATGAACACAGAATACTTTTCCACTTGTTTTTGTCACTTGTGGTTTATTTTAACAGTGGTTTTGTAGTTCTCCTTGTAGAGATCTTTCACCTCATTGGTTAGATGTATTCCTAGGTAATTTGTTTGGACGTTTGTGAGCTATTGCATATGGAATTGAGTTCTTATTTTGGTTCTCAGTTTGAACAGTTTTGTCATAAAGAAATGCTGCGAAGTTTTATACATTGATTTTGTAACCTGAAACTGCTGAAGTTATTTTTCTCCCCCATGAGCCTGCTGATGGAGTCTTTATGGTTTTTGAGCTATAGAATTATATCATTCACAAAGAAAGAGTTTGAGTTCTTTTCCTGTTTGGATGCCTTTAATTTCTTTCTCTGTCCTGATTGTTCTGGCTAGTACTTCCAGTAATAGGCTGAATAATGGTGGTGAGAGTGGGCATCCTTGTCTTGTTCCAGTTCTCAAAGGGAATGATTTCAGATTTACCCATTCAATATGATATTGGCTTTGGGTTTGTCATGGGTGGCTCTTGGTATTTTGAGATATGTTCCTCAGATGCCTAGTTTCTTAAAGATTTTTAACATGAAGGAACGTTGGACTTTATTGAAAGCTTTTTCTGTGTCCATCGAGATGATATTATGGTTTTTGTTTTTAATTGTTTTTAGGATTAATCACATTTATTGATTTGTGTATGTTGAAACCTGCATTCCAGGGATGAAGCCTACTTTATCATTGTAAATTATCATTTTGATGTGCTGCTGAATTTGTTATGCTAGTATTTTGTTGAGGATTTTTGCATCAATGTTCATGGGGGTTATTGTCCTGTAGTTTTTCTCTTTTTGTTGTGTCTTTGCCAGCTTTTGGTGTCAGGGTGATGCTGGCTTTGTAGAATGAGTTAGGCAGGAGTCCCTCTTCAATTTTTTGAAATAGTTTCAGCAGAGTTACTACCAGCCCTCCTTTGTACCTCTGGTAGAATTCAACTGGGAACGTATCTGGTCTACAGCTCTTTTGGTTGTTAGTTTTTGTTTTATTTTATTACTGATTCAATTTCAGAACTTGATATTAGCATGCTCGGTGTTTCCATTTCTTCCTGGTTCAATCAAAGGTCTCTGAGGACCTTTCGTCTTTCTGTGGGATCAGTTGTAGTCACTTTTTCATTTCTAATTGTGTTTATTGAATCTTGTTTCTGTTTACATTTGTTAATCTAGCTAGCAGTCTTTTGATTTTGTTTATTCTTTCAAAGGACCAAGTTTTGGTTTTACTGTTGTTTTGTCTGGATTTTGGGGTGTCCATTTCATTCAGCTCCCCTCTGATTTTAGTCGTTTCTTTTTTTTCTTCAAGCTTTACCACCCTGAAAGTGCCCAATCTCATCTTGCCTGCTTCTTGATGGGATTTGGGTAATAAGTCAATGGTGATTTTAAATTCTAGATTATAATATATATCTTTAAATGAACTTGAGGTATCACATTAATCCTTTCTGTTGTTGTTCATATTTCCTACTTATTACTAACCAGCTGGGTTAGATAGGGATACAGAGAAGATCTCAATTTCTGGGAGAATAAGTACAGTAAATATAAGGTGATATAGCATGAAAAACATAGTGTTAAAATACGTAAATATTTATACCACCAAAAATACATACAAACATGTGTCCCTTATATTCCAACTCAATCTTTTACCCATCTTTGCTTTTTTAAGAGACTAATTTTGTAATTTTATGTTTGAGACCTGAAATGCGTATAGACAGATTCACATGTTAAGTACAATTGTTCAACGGCAGAATGACTTCTACAAACTCAGGTCATGTTTTCATTTTCCAATACAATTCTCTAGGATTTAACACTGTATATCACTTATTTATTGAATAATATATATGTTAGTTTCAAAATTAGATATTTAAAAAAATTTGAGAGGAAAGTAATTAGATTTTAAATAATATTTAATGGAAAGAAACTAACTTTTAAAAAATGATGAAAGAGAAGTTCTATATTTTTGAAAAAGCTCTACACCTTTTCTAGTTCATCACATACCAATAATTTTGGAAAATATTATTTTCCTTATAAGCAGATAAAGTCATATCAATAGAAGCAGCTATGTTAAAGAGTTATTGTGTAATGGGTAGTATAGACTTAGTAATATTATAAGGAAATAGGCATTGATTAATTTAGTTGGGAGGAAATGTTCAGTGTCTTATAAATGCTGACAGAAGCAGAATGCGTATCTCTGACCTTTTTTAGTCATACAGCACAATTAATTGCATTTATGCATGACAGATTGTTGCATTGCCTTCATTTATCTAAACAAAAATTTGCCTTTTAGTTCATTTGACTTTGAAAATATTTTTGACATTTGTATACTGAAAATGTAGTGTCACACTGGTACCTTATTTTCAACTTCAAGGACATAATTAGTAGCATAGTGGAAAAATTGAAGGCATCGGATACCTTACAGAGTGAGATTATTTGTATCATCATATTCAAAACAGTCTTCCTGCTTTTTACTTTTTATATTGTCATATTACCATAGGTCGTGTATGTGTGACAGACAGAAACAGAGAGATCAAGATGGAGAAAAACTGATAAAACATATACAGAAAGGCAGAAAGAAAGACAGAAAGAGGAGAGGTAGAGAGGGGGAAGAGGATAAAGAGAGAAAGGAGAGTGATTTGTGGGAAAAAAGACAGAAGGAAAGAATTAATTTTCATATTAGATGTAAATATTGTTTTTAGTGAATGTATGCCTGAAAAATGTCATAACATTTTCCCAGTTCTACTGTTGTATTCATACAAATATGATGATGTACTAGCTGATATAAGTTAGACAATGCTTATTTGAAATTAAAATTTATGAATTTTAGTCATTCATGGGGTATTAGCAATCTCAGAGCAACAAGTTATAAAGAACGGATCTAAGATAAGAAAGATTAGTGAAAAATTGATAGAATTCAGTGAAGAAAGTATCAGCTAAATTGGTTAAAAACAACAGTTTTCCCAATAATATACTGAAGGACTTACCTGATAAATCAGAATGCTTAAAATAAACTTCTTAGCTTCAGAATACATTGTAAAGGAAAATGTGGATTATAGACAAGGTCTTTAAAGGTTTTTACACTGGGGCAGGGATTGCAGGATTTCCACACCTTAACATTCTCTGGATTTAATTTTCTTCAAATGCTAGGTGCCCAAGATCTTCAAATATTCATCAATTTTAAAGAAGCATAACAGAGAAATACAGGATAACATATATTTATAGAACATATTGAATTTCCACATATTTTCTCCAGAGTTTGTGTTTATATTGTTTTGCCAAACAATCATTTCATACCAACCTAGCAGTAAGAGGAAATTTGAAGTTAGTTTCTTATATTGAATGGAATTTCACATCAATAGTGAATGGGATTTCACATTACAGTTCATTTACACAAAATAGTTTCAGGATATATATGTATGAAAAATATTACTCGAAGTGATTCTGAAATTTAATTTCCTTAAAATGCTTTGGACATAATTGTCTAAGAATACTTTGTCACTTTTCATAAAAAGAAAAGTGCATTTGTATCTCTTTATTCATCACATTTGTCAGTAATGTACATTTAAAATAATAATGGCCTCTTCAAATATTGTTGAACAGGTAATATGCCATGCAAAGTGAGCTAAGCATTTTACATGCCTTATGTCATTTAATCCACTCAACTATTACATGTGAGGAAGCTGAAGTGTTGAGTAGTTAAGTAACTTAATGGAAGTTTCAGAGTTGGCAAATGGTTTATATGGAACCTTAAAGAAGTTTCTCTGAACTGGAAGATCACGCTTTTAACCATTCTGTTATTTAACAATATTTGAACTCTAAATATCTGTGGGTACACAAGCATAAACATTTACTTGGAAAGTTCAAATAAAGAAATAAGACTTTTTTATTAGTATTGTATTTTGAATGATTGCTTTGCATAAAATTATACATCCTTTTTTATCACAAATGCATTTTAGAAGCTATAAAAGTAAATAAAAAGGGCACAATGTTAAGAATATTTCAAAATCTTGCAGTAATCTTTTTGTCCTATAAATTTTTGAGTTATATGCATTTTATTTTCAAATTACATATAATAGTTTTGTTAAAAAGCAGGATAGGCTGTGTGTGCTGGCTTATGCCTGTAACCCCCCAGCACTTTGGGAGGCGGAGGTGGGTGGATCCGCTGAGTTCAGGAATTGGAGACCAACCTGGCCAGCATGGTGAAACCCTATCTCTACTAAAAATACAAAAATTAGCCACATGTGGTGGTGTGTGCCTGTAATCTCAGCTACTCTGGTGGCTGAGGCACAAGAATCTCTTGAACCTGGGAGGCAGAGGTTGCAGTGAGCTGAGATTACACCACTGCACTCCAGCCTGGACAAGAGTGACACTGTGTCTCTAAGTAAATAAATAAAAATAAAAGCAGGATAAAAACATGATACTTTGTATCTCCTAACTGTAAACTGGTGAAGTAGAACAGGAAAAAATGAATCTCATGGAATAAAGTCAAATGAAGAATGGCGTTTCAGCACATAACAGCCACTAATTGGGTTGTGATTTGTCTTTTGCAAAAAGGCGTATCCCTAAAGAGTAAGTTGAACATATTTTGCCCGCTGACCAGCTTAGTAGATGGAAAAGCTACATTACTTTCAATCATCAACTTTGAGCAACTAATTTACTAGGAATGCCTTATTTCATTCTAATTCCTTGATGTATCTAAGAAATAGTCATCTAACAGTGGGACAAGAACTAGTGGAAGTAGTTGGAGATTTATTCAAAGACAGCAGTGACTGGAAATACTTGCAGGGTCCTGAGCAAGTGTGTTTTAAGTAATCTCCTGCCCCCCTGTAGATTCTGCAAGGCATGAGCAATGAGAACAGGACTTTTATTTTAAGTCTTATAGTTATTAGATGTATAATGAAAGTGTAGAATGGAGAGACAGTCTGTTGCAATACAAATATTGTTCAGCAATTTGATTAATTGGAGTAGTTGTGTTTCCTTCTTTTCTATTCATTTATTTTTTCCTTTTTTCCCATTTCTCCTTCTTTGCCTTCTGCTCACTCCCAATCAGCATTGTCTTCAAATAGACTTTTGTACAAACAACTCATGTTGTTTATTTTACATTATAGGTGAATTTCTGTATATTGAGGGAGTATTCAAGAGTATAAAAGTAGGAAAAGTTATGTTAAAAGTAGATACAATGAGTATCTACTCAAGAGGATGTCAGGATTGTCTCTATCCTAGCAAAAGCTTGTCATTGATACATACTTTTTAACATAGTGTATGTTAAGGCTCTGTTTTTTCCTTTATCCCCCAAAGACAGAAAGTCATTCAGTTAGAAAATGATGACATGATTCAAACGTTGCAATAAATTTAGCTCTAGGCATATTCAAATATTATTAAAATCATGATGTGGACTGTTTTAATAAAATGCTGATATGTATAATTATTATAGAGTAGTGTTAAATTATAGATGTAGGTTTCATAATGTTTTTATATTACAACTTATAAACTCAAGAAATTATAGGAATGATTTATAAAAATGATTGCAGACTTTTGCCCATTTTCCATTCCCAGAAATGAGACCATTGTCTGTTCATTTCTCCACTTGATAGATACATTTGGTTTCATTTATATAGAAAAATTTTCTCATTCCCGCTTTCTGAAAAAAATATATAAAAGGTAAATTATATTTCCAACATTAACAAATAAATATTTAAGCTGAATGATAATTTTAAAATAAAGTATGTTCATATTCATATCAGCAAGAATAACTATTTGGTAGAATAAAGTTACGTAGACTAAAATGTGTTATTTATTTGTAAGGTAATGCTAGAACAAAGAAACATAATCATGTTATTGCTTTTAAAATAACTTGTATCTGGGAGATAGAAGCCTATTATTTTTCTAAATCTCAAATCTATGACATTTCTAGAAAAAAAGAAGTTAATAGCCTTCCATAAAAAAGAAACATATAGAAATCTTTCATTATTTACCAATAACCTAGTCTTTATTTCATTATACATTACATCTCTTCTGTATTAGTTATTATTTTCTAGTTTTTAAAAAATGTTTAATTCTTGAGGAAAATGCGATTTAACTGAAGTTCACACTAAGCTCCATAATGGGAAGAAACAGGATGTTATATCACCTTGTTTACATAATATTTAGAGAAAAGTAACAAAACATTTTCAAAATATGTACAAAGACTTTTATACATTTTTCATTGTTTGCTTTCTTAAAATTAAATTTTTTATATCTACTTTTTTGTGTACAATCACATATTGTTAAAATATTGCTCCTGTAAAGCTTTACAAAATGCTATATTTATATTCAGCCATCTGAAGCTAGTAGTAATCATTGTGAGAAGGGATTGAGAGTAGGCAGGAAATGATATGAAATCAGGCATTGTCTGTGCCAGCCATGGCGGGTGTAGACGTTTCTACTTTACCTGGGAAAAATTCTAATAATATTTATTCATAATCTATCACTATTTTAATAAATAGTTATATCAATATTTGTATTAATACAATATTATCCAATTGAATAACAGTTGTTTTGTTACTAAAAATATAATTAAAATAACTAAATTTACAATTGTATGGGAATTTTTGATCTTAGACTTTCCATAATATTTTGCATAAAATGGACAAAAGTCAATGCTACTATGTTTGGCAACGTGATGGGAGTATTTATTTTTAATAAGCAATTTCTATCTCTGTTTCATTTATATTGCAATGAAAGTTAAAATAAAATATGTGAAATAATAAAAAATTCCTCCCTACAAAAACATCGTTAGAGAAACATGACATTCAGCATTACAGAGATAACAATTTATGGTTTATTTGGCAAATTCAAAATTGCCTGCACAACACTAACATTCAAAATATGTACGATGATATTTGTCTGATGAAAAGTCTGAATATCTGTCATACTTACAGAAGTAAAATGAATTATTAGAATTTTTTATTAATCTCATATTCTAGATTTTTAATTAATCTAAAAGCTTAACACTAGAGGAGAGATAGTATCCAGAAAAATAAACAAGCAATAGTTATTAATAATACAAAAACATTTTAAGAATGCTTATTGAAACCATGATCGTTCAGATAACAAGAATTCAAATTAATTTTTAAAATATCATTTAAGACAACATTATGAATATTTGTTATAAAGCTAAGGTTATTTTCTTTTAAATAAATGTTTAACTTGGGAATAATTTTAGATTTATGAAAAAGTTGCAAAGATTTTATAAGGAGTTTCTGTCTACCCTTTATCCATTTTCTCTTGGTATTATTAAATTATATAACCTGGATACATTTATCAAAACTAAGAAAACAATTTTGCTACATTAGTATTAACTACAGTCTAATCTTTATTTGTATTTCACTAGATTTTTCCATTATAGCCCTTTTATATTCCAGGATCCATATTACTTTAAGACATCAATTATCTTTATCTCTAGTGGTCTATGAAAGATTCCTAGTCTTTCTTATTTCTCGTGACTTTAATAGTTTTAAGAACTGGTCCAGTTGTTATAGAATGTTTCTCAATATAAGTTTATCATTTTTCTCATGCTTAGACAGAAGTTATATATTTTTGGAGATAATTCACAGAGGTGAAGTATCCTGTTACTGTTTTTCCTTTTCTCAGTTCTTTGGAATCCAATCACGAAGTCAAGCTCACATTCAAAGAGCAATTATGTAGATTATTTCTAATTCTTCCAAAAGGAAGTTTGTCCCATCTTTCCCTGCCTTCTTTTTTGTGACCCTAGTATTCATGTCAATATAGACTCATACTCATTATGTTAATTTTGCATTAGAATTCACTACTATGTTATTTGTTGCTCAAATTATTTTTTGCTTGAATACTCATGCTCTTAGAGTGTGGCACCTGAGTGCCTTTGATATACCTATTTTTGTTTGTCTGTTTGTTTGAGTAATTTCTTATTTCTGGCATGACATGATATTCCACGCCTATCTTATGTTTTACTACCCTACCCTAGAAACAGTTATTTATCTAGTGGTCAACTTTTTATTTATTTATTTTTTAAGCTAATCCATTTGAGTATGCTTTCTGGAAAAACAAATATAAAATATAACACAATCCCCAGAGGCTGAAAAGTCTATAATGACTTTCATTTAATATTTAATTATTTGAATTAACTTACCTCCAAATTACTCAAAATGTATTTCCAAGCTCAGGTTAGAGACCTTGTATTACACAATTTACTTGAAATACTAATTAATTTCAGCAGGTAATAGGTTTCTGTTCTATAAAAAATACATTGAATTAAATATACTAAGTTTATTTACTACAAGACTTATTAGTTTGTATTAAGTGTGGTAGATCTCATAATGGTCTTCCAAACATGTCCACATCCTACTTCCTATAACTTACAAATATATTACCATATATGGTACATGGACTTTGCTGATGTGATGAAATTAATACTTTTGAGATAAGATTATCCATATTGTTCAGAGGGTCTGTGTCAAAGAATGAGATGTGAAAATGAAAAGAGAGGTAAGGTGACACAAGATCACAAGCCAAGAAATGTGCACAACCTTTAGAGACTAGAGAAGAAAAGTAAACAAGTTTTCTCTTTGAGTCTCCATAAGAAACACAATCCTGGCAACATATTGATTTTAGCCCAGGAAAAGCATTTTAAACGTCTGACCTGTGAGATAGTTAATTCATGTTGTTTTTAAAACATTTTTTCATTTTTTAAAATGAATTTATAAAATTTTGAACTTTTTGAAGTGAAAACCTCAGATTTATTCTGCAGAAGCCCATTTTCAAGAAGCTGAAGATGAATGTGGGAGAGGAGAGGATCCCTCCTCTTCTCCTTTCTCCCATATCTATTTTCAACAGAAGATAAAAATGCCGTGGACTGCAAAACCTATGCTTCTCCCCAAAAAACAAAAAAGACCCTGAGGTTCCAAATAGTTACAGCTCTTAACTTATCATAAAAAAGGGAAGGAGCCAGAAAAAAAGGGAGTCCTTGGGATGTGAGGAGGATCTTCAGCCTGGTATAACATACCCCTTTAAAGCGGCTGCCCAAATGGGGCAAGCCAGGCATTATATCATTTAAAATTTTTCCACACCAAATTTTATTAAACCAAAAAGAGAAAAAAAATTCCTTTTCCCTAAAAACTTCCAAATACATCATTATATTTTTATAATATGTTATAAACTTTTAACACAATATTTTATAATATCTTATAAATATTAATAAATATGACAATATATATTTGGGATTTAACATAATATATGTTTTATATATTTATATGTGTTTAATATACTTTAATATAAAAATATTTTTTGTTTTATTATAAATATTCATATATTACTTCTAAAAATGAAATTCGAAGGCATTAAGGGTTAAAGCTGATCTGGAACAATGGAGTGTGAAATTCTCTCTTTCTTTTTCTTTTGTGGTATTGTTAATGGGTACATTCCCTGCAGAGGAACCCTCCACAAGGGGATGGCAGAGAAAAGGAATCAAAGGGAGCAAAGGGTGGGGCCTTCCCATACAATCAGCAGCCATTATGGGTGTGGGCACGGTGCTAGGGAAGCCATACCCTCTGGGAGTGTTCCAGATGGGATGGCATGTGAAGCATTAAGTGTGCTGCAATTGGTTACAGTAGCAATAGGGAAATAATACACTATGTTTCTGTTCTTTTCAAGTTATCTGTAAGCCAAAAACTAGGTGAAACAGGTCTCAATTTAGAAGTTTATTTTGCCAAGGTTAAGGACATGCTTGGAAGAAATTAACAGAGAATTACAGTGACAGTCTGTGTGGTCTTGCGTTTTCTAAATATTATTTTGAGGCCTTCAATATTTAAAGGGGAATGGTGGGATGGAGGGCAAAGAGGGAGTATATGGTAATCCACATGTTGCAAGTGAAAAGGAGTCAGTATGGTAAATAGTCAATTATGTATTCGTCTCTTGCTCAGTAAATTGGTACTTTACATAAGGTAAACTGAACGTCAAGTAGCTAGCTTAGGAGATACTTAATTTTTTTATCTTTAGCTATCCGCTTAGAAATATTGTAAAAGGAAAGGCAGCTTCTTGAATGTCTCAGCTTTCAGCTTAATGTTTTTCTTTTGGCATAATGAATTGGAGTCCCAAGTTTCTACTTTCCTTTCACATGTCTATGTATATAAATGATGCTATTAAAGACCTTATTTAGGGTAGTGATGTTAGGTTGTTTTATATTATTTATTTATTTTTCAATATGTTTCACCTCCAATCGTTTTTTAAAAAGAGAAAAATGAAAGAAAACGTAATTTTGATGAAAATACATGCAGTGGATGTGTGTGTGGATAGTAATATTCTGTAGAAATATTATATAACAGATCTCTAAATGTAGATAAATTCCATGAACACACCTTATTTAGATAAGTAGAAAGTGCATCAAATGCTACAAGTGGTTCTGTACAAACCAACTTAATCTGTTATAAGAAAATATTGAGCAATAGGAACATTGAAGGATTTCTTTTACATATGTGCAGAATTTAAAATTCCATGGAATAAAGTATCAAATTCAATTTAAAAATTAATTTTAGGTGACATGCATCATGTCAATGATATTAAGAAGACAAATTCACTTTTAAAAATAGAATAATCATGCTTTGTATTTGCAGGAAAATAACACATTATTACCTGTAGAGCTTTAAATGGGTAATTTTGTTCCAAAAAGCAGAGGCCAATATAAACATCCTAAATACACACTCTTTTTCTCTTACATATTTTCTTTCTCGATTATTCTGAGCATATGTAAACAAATTTAAATATATGTAATACAGCCAAGTCAAACCAGATATACTGAGTACCTAATGTTCATCTACCTGTTCAAGTAAACATGTAAATGAGTATGTTTATGTTCCTGGATATAAGCAGGAAAAAAAAGTAGATAGATTTTATATTTCAAGTATAGTTATTGATTTAAAGGATGTTTAATATTTTCAGTACTTGCAGATTTATTCAACCATTAGAGATTTGTACATATTTAATACTTTCGAATATGTAGCATATTCAATATTGAATATTTGAAATCTTAAACATGAAATGGTATATTATTTCGGCAAACACAAATGAAATATTTATTTAAAATAAGCATATCAATCTCTGATATTTAATGCAGTTCCATCCTACCTGGTTAATGAGCTCTGAGTTGATTTCATTAATAGGAAAATATCCTCTGTAACCTGAAGAAATTATGGGGATACTTTATTAATTTCAAGAATATAAATAAACAAAGCAACAACTAATGCAATTCAGTTACTGATCAGCATATTGCTAGGCATTTTGAGCAATAAAATTATAAACAAATGTTTTTTGAAAAACAGAAACCATAGTAATAACAATAATGTTGATGATAATTCATGATGTAACAAAATGACAATAACATTGAAAAATCCAGCTTTGCAAATGTGTAAATGTCACCTTAATGTAAAAGGCTTATTTTAATTTTAGGATGAGATTGTATCTATTATTTAAATAAAAATGTCACCAGAGAGGACAAATTTTTTGCATTGCTAGGTGTCCTTTTTTTATTTTATTTACACAACAAATATAAGGTAAGACACTAAATGTGTATGGAACTATGCTGTACGCTGAGGATAATACTGTGAACAAAGAAACAAACAGGCCATGAACCTTCTCCACATGGTGCTTAAGTATATTGGATAAAACAGATAGCCATCAAATAATTACTCAAATAAATATAAAATTAGAAATGGGATAAGTGGGTTGGTAGAGATACACATTTCCTAGTTAAGGAGGTCAGAAAAGATGTCCAGGAGAAAGCAATGATAGTGAATGACCCAATATGTGATAGGGGAGGAGAATCACTAAACCAAATGCACATAAGAGATTTCCAGCAAGCAAAATAGCAAAGATCTAGAAGAGGCAGAGAATGGAGATATGGCATATTTTATCATGCAAAGGAAATCAGACTACTCAGAGAATAAGGATATATGGTATTAGGTATGCAAAGGAGAAAGAAGTTGGTATGTGCAAGACCAGGTCACCACCTAAAGAACAATTGACTTAGCTTAATTCATTTATAATCTGGGATGTAATAATAGTTTTGAAAGATTAGTTGGTTATATAGGTTACTACAATATAGAGAGGGTGCAGAGAAGATGGAAAAACCAACAAACAAAAAAAAAACTAGTTACCAGGCAACTGCAGTAGTCTGATGGATGATGGTAGCTGAGACTAGAGTAATGTCAAGGAATGGAGACAAGTTGATGAATTCCAAAGTTATATAGACAGAGGTCTGAATTTGGTGACAGACTTAATATGGGCACATGTAATATCAAGGATGACTCTCATTATTTTCGGTAATAGGAAGGATTTTGGTGACAGTTAGGAAAAAAAAAAGTAAGCTTTCTATTTTATCACTTTGCTGACTTATTGTGGCTGGAGACACTGCTAATATTATTTATTCTTGAACAGTTTTATTTTCCTATTTAGAAAAGGATAGCATTATTAAGGGTTAGAAGACTATGGTATTCTATTTAGACATCTCAATTTGAGGTAAATTTGGGAACTCCAGTGGAACTGTCAAGTACAAACTTGCATGTACAAACTTGTGTTTACAAACCTGAAAGTCATTGAAGGGATTCTGAATATCTAGATTGGAGATAATATATTTTTGAACTATTTTCTTTGTACTTGGTTTATGATACCTAGGGAGAGAGCAGAGAAAAAAAAGTAAAAATAAAAAGCATTTGATGAATTATAATTTATTCTTATATCAAAGAATGTTCATAACAAAAATTCAATCTCATCGTGGGATTAGAAAACAATTAATTTGCTTTATGTTGTTGTGGATATATTTGGTACAAATGTATATGTATAAAGATGCTTGAAGAAGTTGTATTTTAAATATTACAAAGGCTTGTGCAGAAATGTAAATTGGCATCTGTATTACAATTTCGTGTCCGTTTCATTGAACTTTCAGTAAGTCTCACAATAAGATATGTTATTTGAGAAATTACAGAAAGGCTTGTTCCCTCAGAGTGAAACCCAGTAGAAGGGCCAGTCACCAGGGAAAGGCTAGTTGGCCCAAGTAGCAATGATTTTACCAAGATTACTAGCTACAAGCAAGCTGAGAAATTACCCCTTAAAATTGTGAGTTTAATTTCCCTTTTAATCAGTGGCCATTAGAAAAGATTGATATTTTTCACAACATTTTTCTTGTCTTCAGTAAAGAATTCAACTTTTAGTTATACATAATATCTAAGAGAATATATCCTTTTTTGTTCATTAGTCATATCATGCTTAATTATTTAGAAGTTCAGAGGGATCCCGGGTTGTTGAAAAAAGATTATCTGCCTGCAGTCTGCCATTAACAAGAGTCTAAAGTCCCAACTACTCAGAGCAAGAAGCCTCTGCTGCCTTAAGTCCCACAGCTCTGTGTGCTGCTGGCAAGACATCCCACCCTTTTCTCCCTACAATACTCAAATGCTTTCTGCTAATTCCTACTGTGATCATCAAAGGACTAATGTAATCATGCCCTTTATGATGGCTCATGTCAGTTTGTTATAAACTTCACTAGAAGCTTTAACTGGCTATATGCCCTTTACCAAATTTGGTCATTTCTAAGTCCATAACCTCACTTTAAAATATTTCCCATAGAATATTATTAGAAGCACTAGAGCAATCAATGCAAGTGTCTATTCCTAAACTATTTTTTTATTGTAGGAGGTTATTAAAATAATTCTATAATTCTGGCATGACTGCAATTTTTCTGTGTGTATACAGAATGTGTGTTGTGTATGTGTGGCTGTTGATTCAATCTTGTTATTTAATGCCAGATTAACTGATTTATATCTCATTTCCACCACATACCAGCTGTGTGACCTAAACCCTCTGTGCCTCATCTGTAATCTGCAAAATGGAGATTAAAAAGTGTTTCTGCTGAGTATGATGGCTCATGCCTCTAATGCCAGCAATTTGGGAGGCCGAGGTAGACAGATCACTTGAACCCAGGAGTTCAACAGCTGCCTGGGCAAATTGGCAAAACTTCGTCTCTTCCAAAAAAAAAATACAAAAATTAGCTGGGCATGGTGATGCATGTCTATAGTCTCAGCTATTCAGGAGGCTGAGATGGGAGGATCACTTCAGCCCAAAGGTCGAGTCTGCAGTGAGCTGAGATCAGGCCACTGCACTCCAGCTTGGGCAACAGAGTGAGACTTGACCCTGTTCAGTCAAATTATGCCTAGTGTTCCATTATTGGAATGCTAAGCATGTGGGAGTTATTTATATCCTACTGCTCAAGGTCATCGCCAAAGTCTGATTACAAAAATTCAAAAAACTGCAACCTCAGGCATAATTTTTTTTTGGGTTTTTTTTATGGCTGTATTAATCAGGAAATAAAAGTTTGTACACTGAAGTAAGAATGACAGAAAGTGTATGTAATAAAGAAGTTATTTAAATGTATGGGAAGGATGAAAAAAATTCACAAGGGATGTCTCAGTTTTTCCTGGACTAGCAAATAGCAGTGATATTGCTGCTCAAAATGTAAAAGGATTTGGGGAAGTTAAAGTTACTAACACCTTCTTAGAGAGAGTTGTATAGATTTTCTTGAGAGGATCTAGGAATTGGAGGCTCCACCCAATCCAAAGTTATGGTGCTGAAATGGGGCTACTGGAATAAGTATCTATTCTTACTCTTTTCCTTCTCTTTTACATTGTGGCATGCCTTCTATTAACTGAATTCAATTGAAAACCAGATGTAACAGAGCCCACAGATACAGTCCAAGAAGTTCAGGTTCCTAAGGGAGCAAAGAGATTGAAGAATTGATCTGAAGGGGTTATGTGATAACTAAAAGCACTGAGAATTATGTTTTTATATATAAAGTAAGCAATTGTATGTGTTAGCTAATTGTTTGCAACTGCCTACGCCAAAATTACAGACTTTTGTGATTGCTGTCATTCTTCACTCTACCTCTATCTACATGTACAGAAATGTTCAGGGCACACATGATTAATTGTGTTGTATCATTACTAGTTTTGATAATAGTATGGATTTCAAGTGAAATAATTTTCCCATAGCTGCTACTAATTTAAAAATAATCAGCAATAAAAATGATTTAGGGTTTCATTTGTGAGAAAGTCTAAACATTTCCAATTTAAAGAAAATGAGAATTTATTGAATTTTCACTTGTCCCTTCACAGGTCATTAGTTAAAATATTTAGTATTTTTACATGTACAGAGAGAAAACAAAATAAAATCAAAGTGTGCATATACAGTTTTATCAAGTATCATTCTATGATAGTATTTTTAATTTAGAGCCATTGGTTAGCTATAAATACAATATTTCAGATAATGGAAAAGAATAAATAATCATTTCTGAAAGTGGATTCATTTCTAGGAACTGATATGATACAAAATGATAATTGTACTTATATTGTTTTATTCAGAATATGACAATTAACTATGTTTTTATAACTGATTAAGATAATTTGAATTCTAAATGACATATTTTAATATCGAGATTAGCAATTTAATATAATTAGCATTAAATTACTTCTAATTTTCACAATTCATGAATTGAAAATATAATAGCACAGAGAGCTGTATTAGGTTCTCAAGCCAAACATCCAGCACTAACTTAGAAATTGCCATTAGGATACATTTTAGTTTATAATTTTCTGAGGGAAGCTTAAACTTTCTTCTTTTTTTATTTTTATTTTATTTGAGTGTATGCAAATGCATCCTCTATAATTATATGAACATAGTATATAATTATCTTATATATATTTGAGAAATGTCAGACCACAGGTGACACTTACATCTATGGGAAGCATAGTAAAATAAAACATGAACTTACAGTACTGAGTCCTGAAATATCTGTACCTTTATATATTAGGTAATAAAGGAGAAACAAGCAAAGTGTATTGAAATGGTTGGACTATTTATTTATGGAAAGCAAAACAACAAAACTCAAGGAGAAAGTATTGTAAAATGGCCAAGAAATGAAGGCAGTTCATAACTACTGGTATGATAAAATATATTTTAAAATCCTAATAGTATGAGTAAAAATGACAGAGAGGCTTTGCTAGATTTTAAAACATGGAGATTGTTAACAACATTGATAAAAAGAGTTTCGTTAGATTGATCAGTGCAAGGCTAGTTTATATTATGAAATGATTTGGAATTTTGGCAAAATGAAACAGTTCAAGAAATTGTTTTGTAATAAACTATTAAAAACATAGCTATGCAGAAATATGGAGCTAATGTTTAGGAGAATTTTGCTTTGCTTTATTTTAATGAATAGGAGATACCACCCATATCATTATACTGATGGAAATGATACAATAGAAAAGGAAAAACATATGGTATAAAGCATAGAAAAACTAACAGAACAAAGTCATTCTAAAGGTAGAAAGGGAAAATTCCTAAGCATTGTGGTAGGTATTAGCCTTTGTTAGTGAAAAATGTATTTTCTCTTGGAATAGGGAAGGGAAAGATAGAAGGAAAATCAGTGGGTCCTTAAGCTCACTGAGAACAAGATAAGAATGGTACATTAATACTAACTTTTAAAAAATTAATTATATGTTTAGAACATGTCAGAAGTAAAATTGTAGAGATTTAAGAAGTTGGGGTAGTATAAAATTATCTTGCTCCGGTGTAAAATAGAGATCCTATTTTTAATTGATGAGGACAAAAGCATGCCAACTTATGCCCTGTGATCATGCATTTCTAGCCAAACCAGTCTTCTTTATTTGTGTATATTCAATAACTTAACAATAATTAAGTCCTTGGATAAAAGACCTAAGAAGATAGCAGAAGGGGTAATTTGTTGTTAAGATTTTTCAGTAAAAGTACAAAGGAAAAAGAAGCAAGCAGTGGAAGGTATTTACAAAGTAATGGCTAGAATTATAGTGGCCTGTGGGTGCTAGACCAGACTAGAAATGTGCCTACGGATAGAAAGAGACATAGTGGGTCAGCAGAGAGTTTGATATGGTTGAAAATGTATACCCATGGGATCGTTTAAGTGGAAAAATATTAGTAGGTTGTCAAAATATTATACTGAAAATTTTAGAGATGTTCAAGTGAAGACAAAGGTCAGGCTATGCTCATAAGACTTGTAACTCATCAATATCGAAAGGCAGTGGCACCTATGAAACAAATTCAGAGATCTGATGTGTGGTTATATCAGAAGGTCTCTAAAATCCATTGCTACAAATGATTCTATTGTGATTCTAGTGAATTGGAGAAGAAAGGTGTGTTATGAGCATCAATTATTTGTAATCTATCCCTACACGGTACGATTTTCCTAGTTTGTCAATTTCTTCTTTGATAGAATGACACATTGTTCTAAATTATTCAACTCTTCCCTTTGTCACATGACTTTGGAGTTAGTAGAATTTGACTTGGTTTTGTACTTTACCACTTGACTTTTTTATTAATAAGTAATAATATTATTAGATGTTAAACAAGCAGAGACTTCAAATGTGCATGTGCATTTTGAATGGCCCTCTTTTGTGCTCCTGTGATTTTTTTATTAAAAGAATATTCTCGGGTAGTCACTTCTCCAAGGAAAGTAAAACATGCCTGGAGAAGACCCGAGCTCAACCAGTATCTTGGAGTCAAGTCCATCCAGTCAAGCTTAGCAGAGCCAGAGACCCTATTTACAAATCCTTGAGTTAGAAAAACAATGACTTGTTAATAAGCTAGTTAGATTCCTGTTATGTAGCAAATTGTGACATACTCTTCCTTGGGATTAAGATGCGTGTAGCTAGCAGAAGCTAGTAATGGTAATGTGTTGCTTAGAAAAATAATTTTTCTCTCCAACATTTTCTGTGTCACAATTGGTTACACATCACTGCAATTTCATATTTTTCTTCTAATAAGGAAGAATGAATCTTAAAAATATTAGGTCAAAATTTTATAGCTAGAAGAGACCTTACAGTTTATATAAACTCAAATATTCTGTGACTCTGATAAAGTAAATCAAATAGCCCAAAGTCATACTCTTATTTTAGAACACTTTATGCTAGAAATCAACACCAGGAATGAGATTTATTTTTTTCTTTATTGAAAAAAATCTCATTTTTCTTGTCTCAAAAATTTTGTTGATTTCAAAGATAAAAGCTCACCTCTTTTTATTTCAATATATGTATTTTTTAAAATAAAAGTTATAATTCATGTAACTTCTGTCAAATGATTTATCTCTTAGATAAAAATTTCCCATGAAATATCTCTAACAGAATAATATCCTTTGTGTATTTCAAAGGCCAGGTGGAAATAGTCTTACCAACAACAATAGTCAATTGAAATGGAAAAATTACTGTTAGATAAAGAAACTTACAGGTTCTTGGAAATCACGACAATTTTACCATAATTGTATTATATTGTATAATTACTTTATTTTACTTATATAAATAATGAAGTTTTTTACTTATATAAATAATAAGTAAGTAAAAAAATAATTACTTTATTATATTTATATGAATAAGAGTTAAGTTTCTATGACATATCTCTGGTCACAAAAAAATAATGAATCATTTTTCTTTAGACCAAAATGCTTCTAATGTTGAACATTGAAATCAATGTGAGCTATACATACATTCTTTAAAGACTTGTAAAAAAAAGTAAGAAAATTATTTGCCTAGTTATTCCAGTTCAGGGTCATAGGTGGCCTGAGCCTGTTCTGGCAGCTTAGGGGTAATGTGAGAATCAGCCCTCCCATGTCGAGGACACCATCCCATGTCGGGGTGCACTCACATACACCCTGACACTCACTCAGACGGGGGCCAATTAGACAACCAGTTCACCCAACGTGCACTGTTTTGGGATGTCAGAGGAGACCAGAGTACCCAGAGAAAACCCATGCAGACATGGGGAAAACATGCAATCTCCAAAAAGACAGTGGCCTCAGCTGAGAATGAGTTTTTTCCTCATCAATGTTATAATGAAATGTCACTGAAGGAAACAAAGTTATTTGAGGATCTGCTGTATATCCAAATTCCAAGCATAAAATTTCCTAGTAATAAGGATGGTCTAAAATAACTGGAGAAATGGAGCACTTTTGTGCCCTACCCAGGTCCCTCTTATGAGCTTTAGTTTTGCATCCTTTTATTGATGTTATCCATCATACAAAATATAAAAAAGGACACAACCTCAGACCAAAATTGATTTCTGTGAAGGCGGAAGGGAGAAGCATTTAGATTGAGGGCTGACATTAATGCAGCAAAGCTCTCACAGCTGTTTGTAAGGAGGAATGACCTCAGGGACCAGATCCTTATTTAAAGGTTAATTTAAAAAACTTTCTGATAAATAAAATTCTGAAATTGATACTAGTTAAGACAGTCACCAAAACTGTAATGAAAGAACTGCTAAATGTATTAAGATAACTATATTTCCAGAAATAATCCAAAGAGCTGGTGGCTGTTATCCTAAGGTAATTCCTGAGATTTTGTAAAGCTGACTGACTGTAATGGACTATTAACTTTCTCCTACAAAGTTCTCCTAAAGTCCCTGGTCTCAGGAACTGGCATGGAGTTTTTGGACAAAGAGATCCTCTCTGCCAAGTACAATCATCAGTCAGATGTGCTCTCCAAGGATTCCACTCCATTGCCAATGAGGCATCTGTGTTCTTGTCTCTGATGTTAACATAGACTGGCTTGGTGTATATTTTTTGGCACTTGTCAATTATTTTTAAAGTTAAGAGTGAAGTTTTTTTTATTATTAATTTCCTTCACCATTTTCCTTCACCATTGTATATTTGGTTTGTTTAGTTTGGAAGATAAGGATCAAGAGAAAGTACATCAGATACTGAAAGAGAAAAACAGTGTCAGCTAGAGATCCCAAATTGTAGGGAGTAATAGTTCTTGACATTTGTTGTGCCAAGCCCCTATTAATCTCAGTAGAGAAGGTATCAAATTCAAGAAGCCAAAGAAGAGACCCGGAGAAAACTAATGAGACATGGGGGTTTTATTAGGGGCTTATATACAGAAGAGGGAGACCAGGGGCTGCAGGCTGGACAGGAGAACTTCATTACATATAGAAACTGTCCAGGGGCAGTAAGGTAGACAACATATCCACCTTGCTACAGTCCAATGGGAGTGGGCTGGGCAACATAATTGCATAAGCCAGTGGAGGCAGGCTAGGCCCTGAAACCACAACTACTTGCAAACAGCATGATGTTTATATAGCATTTCACTTAACACCCTCCCCTTAATTGCCATCACCTGGCAACCTTCATTTAACCCATCACTCAGGGCCTCCAGCCCCTGTATGGTCCATGTTTCACTTGACAGGACAGGAGACACAGATGTTCCTCATAGACAAGGTAAGAAATCTCCTGGTTGGTCATGCCTAGATTCTCTATCTCAGAACACACATTCAGATGTGTGTGTCATACAGGGTCATATTCAGGATATGATTAAGTTATTGGTATCAGGTACATTTACCCTACAACATTGCTTTGAATTACACAGCTGGATGTGAATTTTGCTGTCTCCTGTTGGGAAATGTGTTAGTATATTTGCATGTGTATACCCAATTAATTTATATTAAGAGAGGGAAAGTTTAAAACTGCAGATATGGAAACAAGCTTGTGTGTGAAATGTGCACATATGTATCCCCATGCCTGGCAACCAAAGTGTGTGTGGGAGAGGGAGAAGGGAGGGCTAGTACTTAATATAAGTCAGCATGCTTGACAAACTCACAATGATTGTCCCCAAGGCCAATATCTATGCAATCATTTACCTTTCTCCTTCCCCACCCACTTTTGTTTTGATATAAGTCATATTTCTGGTAATATAGTAGATGCTCAATGCATACTTGATGACTGACTCAATAGTCCTATTTCCTTTGCCTGTCATGTCTTTGCAACACTGATTTCTCATTTGCAGACTTTCTTTCTGGAGTGTTGAAGCTTGTGCTTTCAACACTCTAGAAAGATCTCTGTGACTTTCAAAAATAAACATAATTGCTTGATTTTTCTTGCATCCCATACATATTGTTATCACATAGAATGCCTGATTAATGGTTAAATTATTATTTATAGGTTGGATTCTTGTTTAGTATAAGTGTCTTAAAGACAAAGTCTATATTATCATCTTGTATTTCAGTCGACATAAAATCTGGTATAAAAGGAACTCATAAATATCTGTCATATTATTGAACAAATGTCTATATTTCCTAAAGTAAAGTGTTTGCCTCCTCCAAACAAGACAAATATATACAGATATAAAAATAATCTATCAAAATTAATTCCATTGCATTTTTAACAGAAGTCATGCATTTGCACTGATATTAGTGACAGTCTAAGAAATAAAATTATTTCATTTTAGAGATTTCTATATAGATATAGAATGTGTGGTAATTTAAGATAAACAAACATAAAATTATTAAATATGTAGCTATTTATATTCAGTGTACTGATTCATTTCAATGTTGCAGTTCACCTAAATTTACTAGCTTGTAGGACTTATTTTAAGAATTAAATATTCTGGGGATATTGTTTAGTAAAGTATAGATAAGTTTTTACTAAATATTAATTACTTTTGTTTTTTTCCAAATGTAAGAAAGTTGAAAAATTTAGAGGTATACAATTACAAGAAAATTAAATGAATACAATGAAGATATCACTTTCAAAAACCTTTATTATTTAGTAGTAGTCCTGATTTTAAATTTAGAAAAAAAAAAACCTTAACTACTTTGAAGTCTGTTTGCAACAAATTATATCCTCTGCCATGAATAAAATTTTAACTAGTTCTGACCCATGTCAACAGCTCCATTGCTTCTATTATTATTTCTTTATATAAACATAGTCTCTTTATTCATTTTTCAGTGTGAAGGTATTAGCTATAAAAAATATATGTGAATTTGATACCTTTTTATTAGAAATAGCAAATCATTCTTAGGCACATCCAGGGGACAGCTGGTGTTTCTATACACCAATAATGAGCTAGCTGAGAAAGAAATCAAGAAGGCAATCCCTTTTACAATAACAAACCACTGATGAAATAAATTAAAGAGGACACAAACAAATGGGAATATGCCCCATCCTCATAAATTGAAAGAATTAATATCATTAAAATAGCCATTTTATACAAAACAATCATCTACACATTTAATGCAATCTCTATGAAAATACCAATGGCATCTTTTCTCAGAATTAGAAGAAAACAGTACGAAAATTTACATGAAACCTAAAAAGAGTGCAAATAGCCAAAGCAATCCAAAGCAAAAGAAATAAAGTTGGAAGCCCAGGCGCGGTGGCTCACACCTGTAATCCCAGCACTTTGGGAGATCAAAGCGGGCAGATCACAAGGTCAGGAGATCAAGACCATCCTGGCCAACATGGTGAAACCCAGTCTCTACTAAAAATACAAAATAATTAGCTAGGCATGGTGGCACGTGCCTGTAGTCTTAGCTACTCAGGAGGCTGAGGCAGGAGAATTGCTTGAACCCAGGAGATAGAGGTTGCAGTGAGCTGAGAGCATGCCACTGCACTCCAGCCTGGTGACAGAGCGGGACTCCGTCACAAAAAAAAAAAAAAAAAAAAAAAAGAGAGAGAGAAAGAAAGAAATGAATAGAGCTAGCGGCATCCCACCACCTGACTTCAAAATACATTACAAGGGTATAGTAACCAAAACAGCACAGTGTTGGTATAAAAACAGACACATAAACCAATGGAACAGAATAGAGATTCCAGAAATAAATCTATGTATTTACAGTCTACTTATTTAGAATAAGGTGCCAAACTAAGGAAAGGACAGCCTCTTCAATAAATAGTGCCAGGAAAATTGTTTATTCATATACAGAAGAATGAAATTGGACACCTATCTCTCTCCATAAACAGAAATCAACTAAAGATGAATTAAAGACTGAAATGTAAGACCCCAAACTATAAAACTTCTAGAAAAAAAAACATAGGGAAAATAATTCAAGACACTGGTCTAGGCAAATATGTCGTGGCTCAGACCTCAGAAGCACAAACAATTATAACAAAAATAGACTAGTGTGATTATATTAAACTAAAAAACTTCTATGTAGCAAAGGAAAAAATCAACAGAGTGAAGAGACAACCTGTTTAATGAGAGAAAATGTTTGCATGCTATTTATCCAACATAGGACTAATCTCCATAATATACAAGAAATCAACAATTACACAACAACAAAAATAATCATATTTTTTTGGACTAAGAGCATGAATAGATATTTTTCAAAATAAGACAGATAAATGGCCAAGAAGTATTTGAAAAAATGTTCAGCATCATTAAGCACCAGGGAAATGCATATCAAAACCACAATGGCATATCATCTTATCCTGGATAGAATGGCAATTGATAAAACAACAACAACAACAAAATAACAAATGCTAGGGATGATGGGGAGAAAAAAACAGAACGTTGTTTGTGGAACTTCCCTGTGGGAAGCAATATGGAGATTTCTCAAAATTTGTAAGTACAACTACCAGATGATCCTTCAATCCCTCTACTGAATATTTTTCCAAAGAAAAAGAAATCTATATATCAAATAGATAATTTCACTTGCATTTTTATCACAATGCTATTTACAATAGCAAAGATGGTATCAACCTAAGTGCCAACTGATATCTTAATGAAAGAAAATGTGGTATATATACACACTGTAATACTACTTGGCAATTAAAAAAAAAAAGAATGAACTTATGGCATTTGCAGCAACATCAGTGGAATTCGAGGTCATTACATTAAGTGAAATAAGCCAGGCACAGAAGGACAGACACTGCATGTTCTCAGTTATATGTGGAAGTTAAAAACCCTGATTGCATGGAGACAGAATAAAATGATAGCTACCAGAGTCATAGAAGGATGTGTGGGTAGGAGGAGGGTATAAAGAGAGCTTGGTTTGTGGATAAAAACATATAGTTACATACAACAAATAAGCCCTGATATTAGGTAGAAGAGTAGGGTGACTGTAGCTAGAAATGATGTATTGTATATTTCAATGTAGCTAAAAGAGAGAACTTGGAATAATACTAACAAACAGAAATGACAAATACTCAAGGTGATGGATACCACAAATACCCTGACCTGATCATTACACATTATATTCATGTAACAAATACTCACATGTTCTCTCTCATATGCAAAACATTTTATTTCAATAAAAATTATAAAGTTCCTTCTAAGTGATAAAATAGTATATTTTTCATATTATTTGCCATGCTCTTTACTTATTAAGCTATTATTTGCTTGATATTAATAACATGTTAACAGAAACCATTGAGGAGATAACTAGTTGTAAAGATAATAGTAAAAATGGTAATCTCTTGGACAATAATCAATGTATATTTATAAGCTATTCCGTAGGTAAAAAGACAATATTATAGGTCCAACTCAGTATATGATATCAAATTTGCCAGAGATCAAAGGGTAATAATATTTCTTGATTTGTCATTTGATAATAAATAACAATGTATTTCTTTCTGAAATATCATAAATTATTTTTAAATAATCACATTGTATTTTGGTTTACTAAAAAGACAAGATAAAGCAACAGATTATTATTAAAAATGTATGGGCATGATATAATTTTTAGTCTCTCAATATTGTTTTTTCTCTCTCTTTGAATTATAGTTTTGAAAGAATTTTCAGCTGGGCATAATGATTTATAAGGAAATTATTGTTTTATAATCTAGTATACTAAGAATATTAGTAATTTATTAGATACAATTGAACTATCTTATTGTCATTATACAAGTTTTTAATGTTTAAACATTTTTAATAAAATAATGCTAAACATTATGGGAATTCAAATTTTATTCTTGATTTTTCTTGTAATTGAACTTCTATTCTAATTGGAATCATTTTGCAGTATCAGAACAAAGTCCTAAGGGCCTGTTTCACTACATACTTAGGCATAGTGATGAATAATTAAAATTGTTCACTTTATTATGGTTTTTATGAAGAGCAAGGGCATTAAATGACCTATTGAACTTAGAATTCTCATTTGCTTAGGATAACAGTATTGTTACATATATGAAACCCATTTAAGATAGTGGCAAAGATGTGTGAATCTTCGTATTTGATTATTTTGTAAATAAATATAAAAACACTGAGGCTATCAGACTCATCTGTTAAAGTTACAGATAAGTATGTTTTGTACATGTATATATGTGTGTATTTGTATATCCTTGGGTTGTTTATGTGAACATACAACATTGGGAAATTATTTTTTAAATAATTAATAAAATAATTTTTGAAATAATTCTATAAATAATGAATTGACCCCTAATTTAATCATTGTGGATACCTATAAATATATTTGAACAATTGTATTGTTATAAGTACTTTACAACAGTAATTCCTTCAGAGTGTCACAAGGAATAAACACTATTTTTGTTTACATTTTAGCTATTTATTTTAATGAACATAAAATTTAGAATTCAAAATCTTATTTACTAATATCATTTTCCTAATATCATTTTATTTATATTTTTACAGACTGACGCAAATTCAGTAGAAACTCTGCTTTGAGTACTCTTACAACTATTCTGTTTTTTGTCTCCAGTACAGTATTTGATAAATTATATGAGATATTCAATGCTTCATTTAAAATAGGCTTTGAGTTAGATAATTTTGCCCAATTGTAGGTTACGGTGAGTGTTTTGAGCATGTTTGAGGTAGACTAGGCAAATTTCTGATGTTCAGTAGGTTAGATGTATTAAATCTATTTTCAACTTGTGATTGGTTTATATGGGAACATAATTTGAGAAACATCTGTATTTTTTTAATTTCAAAGTCTCCTTTTGTTTCTTGCCTATAATCACCTATTTATATTTGCTAGAAATAACCAGTATAATCAGAGATCAAATGCCGTGTCTTGAGTTAAATGTACTTATATGGACTGGAGTAGAAATTACCAAACTCTATTCATAATTAATATAATGGTAGCTAACTTTGCTTATTTCACCTTGTGGATCATTCACTCTGTAAAGTGCTTTAGGAAACCCTTTCTTATTCAGTCCTAATAAACAATTTTATGTGGTAAATAATTTCAATCCAGAGCTTAGGAAACTCAGCACAAGAGTGTTCAATTAACTCTCTGATTATACAGGTCTTGTAGCCAAGAAGTGAAGAGTTCATGTCTGAATCTAGTCAGAATCAATTCAGAGACCATATTCTTAGCACTGTAATATACTCCCTCCTCTAGGGTGTAGTGATTAAAAGGAGAAGTTGAAAAATAAGAGATACTAAAGAATTACTCTCTGTTTGCCATTTATTTAATGCGAATGCATTTAGATGTATTGGGAAAAATAATATATAAGAAATCAAACTTAGAAAACTGACCAAAAATTAAATGGGGATTTAGAAAGTTGTGCTAAGAATTAAGAAACAGTACAGTATTTTTCACAAACTCCTATAATATTAACTCGCCTTCTCACATCTACCCATGTGAATAAGAATGTGCAAATGAGAGTTTTTAAAAGATAATGCTCCCTACCTAAATGCACAGCAATATGTTCAGGTATGTCAAGAGAGCCAACCACAACTTGCAGGTCTACAATGCCATGGGTGGTAATCTACAAGAACAAGAGAATACCTAGCACATGATGGGAGAGTAAAAAGGGGATTTAAAATATGATGGTCTTGTTAGTACTGTGTATGTATAGTAATTTGAAAAAATATTAAGTAAATGATATTACCTTCACTATATGTAAGAGACTATCACTAAAATTTGTAAAATATTATGTAATGATTTAATGTGCTTATTATATAATTTTAAGGAATTATTACTTTTCATATTGATAGAGTAAGTAGGACAATACTTTTCTTCCATTATAAACAATGAGACAATTGGACAAAATATATGAGGCAGCTGCTTTCAGACATTGGACTATAGGCACTACAGGTTTATTGTCACTAAGTGAAGGGAAACAAATGAAGTGAGCTCTATAATGACCCTGGCTTTTTGCCTAGAGGCTTTTTTGGGACCATGATGAGGCACCCAAGCATGACGAGTAACTCAAGCAGAGCACAACATGTTTCTCAATTGAGTTATACAAGTTTGAAGAGGTGGAAATGACATTTGCAGACAGAGTGTGATTGTGAATGGATCTTTTCAGGAAACTTACCAAGAAACCTCCATAATGATCACTTTAAGTCTTTTGAGGAATATAAAGCCATGATTACATAGGATGACCGCTCATGAAACCAGGTACTTGTAACCTCATAAGTTCCTTTTGACCAACCAGAGTCAAATTCCTCATGGTGTCTGGGGCATTCAGGAGAAACAGCAGTAGTAGTAGTAGTGGTTGTGGTGATAGTAGTAGTAATAATTGTTGTAAACTAACCTGTGAATAAGGGGTACACAACCCACCTTAATAAGACTTTTACAGAATCGTCGAAAGGTTTAAGCTAATCTTCAAAAAATTTAGCAGTTAGTAAGGACATCTAACAAACACTAAAGGAGTATAACAAAATCCAGTCTTATCAACATAAAATTTATAATGCACAGCATCCAACCAAAATTTATTATACATGGTAGACACAGGGATGTGTAATTCCAAACCAGTGATCAATAGAAATAAACTAAGTAATGACTGGTATAATGAATTCAGTATGCAAAAACATAAGAACGTGTATTTCAACTCAGTGAGATATTGAATGAAAAAATAACATAATGAGGAAAGGTAAAAAATGTAGAAAGAACCAAATGGAACATTTTGAAGTTAAAAATATCTCCTAGGCTGAGCACAGTGGCTCACGCCTGTAATCCCAGCACTTTGGGAGCCCGAGGCGGGTGGATCACGAGGTCAAGATATCGAGACCATCCTGGCCAACATGGTGAAACCCTGTCTCTACCAAAAATACAAAAATTTGCTGAGTGTGGTTGCTCGCACCTACAGTCCCAGCTACTCGGGAGGCTGAGGCAGGAGAATCACTTGAACCCGGGAGGTGGAGGTCGTACTGTACTCCAGCCTGGCGAGACTCTGTCCAAAAAACAAACAACCACCAAAAAAAAAAAAAAAACTCCTAAATGAAAAATTCCTTGGATAGTATTAGTAGCAGAGAATACACTGCAGAAGGGGAAAATGAACTTAAATATATAATATCTTACTCTGTGTTGCTAATAAAGAGATATGTGATGCTTGGTAATTTGTAATGGAAAGAGATTTATTTGGTTCATGGTTCTGCAGGTTGCACAAGAAGCATGGTGCTGGCGTCTGCTTCTAGTCAGGGCTTCAGGCTGCTTCCAGTCATGGCAGCAGGCAAAGAGAAACCAGCATGTACAGAAATCACATGGTAAGAAAGAAAGCAAGAGAGAGGGTGTAGGAGGTGCTGGACGCTTTCAACAACCAATTCTTTGGGGAGATAAGAGTGAGAACTCATTCACTCCTGTGAGAACGGCACCAAGCCACTTGAGGGATTTGCCTCTACCACCCAAGCACCTTTCACCAGGCCTCACCTCCAACACTGGGGATCCAATGTCAACTTGAGATTCGGTAGGGCAAACAAATCATAACCAAACCATAGTACATGACAATAGAAACTGGAAGATAGAAGCATAGAATAAAAGAAGACAAAAAATGAGCAGAATTTCGGCTACTTGAGAAACTTTTATGTATCTTCTGCTTTGGTCTAAGATTGCCATTAAAAATTACCACAAATTTGATGGCCTAAAACAGCAGAATTGTATTCTCATATAGTTCTGGAATTAGAAAATCTGAAATCAAGATGTTGGCAAGGTTGGTTTCCTCTGAAGTCTCTGAGGGAAGATTCACTTGATTCCTTTCTCCTAGGTTCTGGAGACTGCTGGCAATTCTTGGTGTCCCTTGGCTTGTAGATGCATCACTCCAATCTCCGTCTCTGTCTTCACATGCCACCCCGCCTCTGTGTGTCTCTCTGTCTTCTCCCCTCTTCTAAGGACACTGCTAATTGGTTTTAGGGAATAACCTACATTTAATATGATCTCATCTTGAGATCCTTAATTACATTTTCAAATATCTTTATTCCAAACAAGGTAATATTGGAAGTTCCAGGAAAACATGTTTTGGAGGCTGAAATTCAATCCACAAAACCATGTACTTAGAGTCCCAGATAAAGGACGATAGGAGGGAAAATGCAAAACAATATCTGAAGCATAATATGCCTCAAAATTTTACAGCTGATAACTTTAAAACCACATAACCAAGTGGCTTAATAAACCCCACATAGAATAAACAAAAGGGAAATTTTCCACAGGCACATAGTAATCAAATTACAGAAACAAATGACAAAAATGCCTTAAAGTCTGCTAAATGTATGTATGGTGGAAAACAAAAAATTGATGTGTTTAAAGTAACTCAAGAAAGAAACAAATAAACAAAGATTATTAACTTAGAATTAATTGTCTGATGAAAATATTTCTTAACTATATTGGCAAAATACAATTTTATGAAGAAAAAACACATCTGGGAGATTTCATTCCAAATTTTCACACAGTACAATGCTACAAGATATTCTTCAGGAAGATGCCTACATGTATCCGATCTGCTCAAAGTAATGCACAACACAAGAAACTGATTTCTAAGTGAGTAAATATTTAATTTTTATAGTGTCTAATTTTTTAATGTGTATTTTATTTCCACAACTAAATTTTGCATTATATTTGGATATTTTTACACATTTATATTCATTTTGATATTATTTTCTTGAAATTTCATCTTATTGCTGTTCCATGTTAGTTTTTTCTCTCTTGAGTCGTTCCTGGGAGCAAATGTCAATTTCTAGAACTATGAATTTGGGGATCAGTTTTTTCATTTCTGCAAAAGTGAACAATTTTTTTCCTGAAAAAGATAAGCAAATTTGGAGGACTCAGATTTATTTATCTCAGAACTTACTACAATGCTACAATAATTAATACGGTGTGGTATTGGGATGATTATAATAGACATATAGAACAATGGAATAGAGTTGAGAGTCCAGGAATAAATTCAAACATCTGTGACCAACTGATTTTTTAGAAGAGTGCCAAGACCATCTAATGGGAAAAGAATGTGTTTTTCAACAAATGATGCTTAGAAAACTGGACAGTCGCATGCAATTCCTTCCTGATTCTAAACACAAAGAACAACAAAGTCAAAGTACATTAGTGATTTAAGTAGAATAGATAGAACTATGAAATTATTGCAAGACATTAGTCTTAAATCTTTCTTACCTAGGGTTTTAGAAGGGATTATTAGATTTGTTATCAAAAGCAATAGCAACAAAAGGAAAAGTAGATACATTGGATTTTGTAAACATTTTTTAATAAAAAGTATTTTTCTCTCAAAAGACATCATCATGGAAATGATATCACAACTTTCAGAATTAGAGAAGATATATGTGAATCATATATTTAATAAAGGTTCAGTATCTAAAATGTATAAAGAACTCTTAAAACTCAACAACCAAAGACAAACAACTCAATTTTTTAAAACGGACAAAGGATTTGAATGGACATTTCTCCGAAGAATATGAACAAAAGCACACAACAAGATATTATATAACAAACACATGAGATCTTCAGTGTTATTGCTCATTAAGGAAACTCATATCTAAATTCCAAGAAACTTCATAAACACTATATTTAATAATAATAATAATAAGTTACATACAGCAAGGATGTCAAAACCCTTGCACATTGCACATGGGTAGGTAAAATTCTACAGCTGTTGTGGAAACACTTTGGTAGTTCCTCAAAAAGTGAAACTTAGATTCACAAATCACCCCACAATTTCCCACTTAGGCATATACTCAGGAGATATGAAAACATAAATCCACACAGAAACATGTACACAAATTTTTACAGCAACTTTATTTATAATAGCCAAAAGATAGAATCAACCAAATATCTGTGAATGAATTGACAAACCAATTTGACATATACGTAAAATAAAAGAGTATGCAGCCATAGAAAGGGATGAAATACTGACACACGTCACAACATGAATGAGCCTCAAACATTACAATAAGTGAATGAAGGCAGATATTAAAGGTCGCATATGGTATAATTATGTTTATATTAAATATCCAAAATAGGCAAATCCATAGAGATAAACAGCAAATTAGTGGTTTCCAGAGAATTTGTGTGTGTGTGAGTTTGATGGGTTTGTGTTGGGAAGGATGAGGACTTATTTAATGAACAGGAGGTGTTTTTCTGAGATGAAAATGTTTGAAAACTAGAGAGAGATGGTGAATGCACAAACAGTGTAAACACACTAAACGCCACTGAAACTTTGAAATGGTTGTGTAGCATTTAAAGTTCACCTTAGTTAGAAAAAAATTCACTTTTAAACCACCACCGAAATGGAACAATATTGACATCTACTTTTTGATTTTATTCTATTTAGACTTTTATAAATATGTTTACATATACGGGGAAAATAAACCTTAACACATAAAGAAATATAAATGAGCTGCAAAGTCACATGAAAACATTGAAGAACCTAAAATGCATTTTGCATAGTCAAAATTGCCAATCTAAAAAGGTCACACTCTGTATGATTCTAACTATATAATATTCTGGAAAAGGCAGATCTATGGAGGGTATGAAGATCAGTGGTTGTCTCGGATTAGGTGGTACAGAGGGAAGGGATGAATAGGTGGAAGTATTCTGTATGCAATACTTGTAATTATGAATACATGTCATTATGTCCATGGAACTATACAACACAAGACCCATAGAACTGTCCAACATGGAGAGGGATGCATGATATAAAGTTTACACTGTGGTTAATAATAATGTGTCAGTATCGGTTCATCAATAGGAAGAAATGTACCTCATCAACAGAATATGTTAATAATAAAGGGAAATCTGTGTGTGTGTGTGTGTGTTCTGGACAGGGGTGGATTTATAGAACTCTATGTACTGTCTGCTTAATTAACTATTTGGTAAGGAAAAAACCGACAATGGCAGGTCTCTCCCAAACTGAGAGTCTGCCCCACTAAATGTATGTCATGTAGGATAAAGACAGACAAGCTTCCTAGAGGTTGGTTAACTTTAAATTTATCGTGTAAGATAAAGAAAGACCAGCTTCCTGGAGGTCAGTTAACTTTAAACTTTAAAGGTCAGTAAACTTTATATCTCTCCAAATTGTCCATATTTTTAAACTTTCTCTATTCACAATATTTTTCATAGGCTCCCTATTAATCTATAAATCTCTACTCATTTTTTTTGAAAAATAGGAGTGTTTCAAAGTGGAGGCAACTACTATGGGGATCTACACAGCATAAAAAGAGAATTTAGAAGAACGACTTTCTTTTGATTGTTCTTCCTAATATTTATAGATATAAACATATAGAGCCCCATAGGTGTTTTCTCCCTTTTGAGATACTTTTACTTTTAATAAATAAGTAAATAGAGACCAATAAGAAAATAAATGGGGTCTATAAAAATATTATAAAGCAAGTAAAAAACATGACGATTGGGGAATTGGGGAAGGAAATATATTCTACAAATTTGGCATCAACTAATCTTCAGGTAGCATGCCTTCATTTCTCCTGCATGACACAGATTTATGGGGGTGAATTCTGTCAGGTTGGGAGAAGCATGTAGGAAAATAATTCAGCACCCCACCTCAAATGCTACTTAAAATTGTATTCCAGCTGTGTTTTAGATTTGAGTGTAAGCATAAACATTAAAATTTCTAGGCAATAACATGTAGAACACATTCATTAGCTTGGGGGTAAGCAAATATTTCTTAAAAGGAAATGAAATGTACTAAATAGTGATTGAAATATAATATTTTATTAATGGAGTCTTCAGAATATTTTTATTAATAGGCTCTTCAAAAGAGAATTTAAGAATAAGCCATTGGATAGGAAAAGACCATTGTAATATTTATTTTCATTGAACTGGCATATAGTGAGGATATAAATAACTTTTACAAATCAATGAAAAGAGACAACCTGATTTTTTTTAAATGGGCAAAATCTTGAATTGGCAATTTCAAAAAGAGCAATTTCTAGGTGACCAATATAGCGACGAAGTGTTCAGCCTTATTTGTCATGCAGAACATAAAATTAGTTTCCACAATAACACATCTTCATAGAATACTAGCATTTACTAAAAAGTAAAAGGGAGAGAACACCCAGGGTTTGCAATGTTGTGAAGCTATTGAAAATTTTACTCATTGCTGGTAATATTGTAAATTTATACAACTACATTGGAAAGCAATTGGCAGGATTTAAGTATTGAACGTAAAAATATTCTGTGAATCACCAGTGCCACCCCAAGATGAATAATACACAGAAATGTAATCATAAGTTCACCCAAATACATGGATAAGAATGTTCACATCATATTTTTAATATTAGCCCCAAACTGGGAACAATGAAAACCAATAATGACACCAATAATTCATAAACTTTTTAAGTAAGTGGTGGTAGATTCATTTAATAAAATACCATATTATGTCAATGAAAAGAAAGAACAGCTTATCCAACCACAGAGATGAATATCACAAATATAATATTGAGCAAATGCAGGCAGAAAGTAAAGGTGTCATACTGCATAATTCTATGTGTATAAACTTCAAAAATAAAAAAAGTACTTTATGATAACAAAAATCAAAATAATAGTTAACTTTGAGGAAGAGAAAATGTTAGATGGGAGCACAAGGAGGGCTTCTAAAGTGTTCTTAAAGTTCCGTTTTCTGATGAGAGTGGAGTTTAAATAGATGCATTCATTTTGTGAATATTCATCAAGTTGTATGTGTGTGATGTGTCCAACTTCCCTATGTATTTTATGCTTTATTTAAAATGTTAAAAAAATTAGATGTCAGAAAAAGTTGAATTTCATTGAATGTAAGGATATAAAATGTTGACTGTTTTTAGTTGTACTTTTTGCATAAAAATAAATGAGTAATTTTTTTTTTTTTTTTTTTTGAGACAGAGTCTGGCTCTGTCGTCCAGGCTGGAGTGCAGTGCAGTGGCACGATCTCGGCTCACTGCAAGCTCCGCCTCCTGGGTTCACGCCATTCTCCTGCCTCAGCCTCCTGAGTAGCTGGGACTACAGGCGCCCGCCACCACGCCCGGCTAATTTTTTGTATTTTTAGTAGAGATGGGGTTTCACCGTGTTAGCCAGGATGGTCTTGATCTCCTGACCTCGTGATCTGCCCGCCTTGGCCGCCCAAAGTGCTGGGATTACAGGTGTGAGCCACTGCGCCCAGCCAAATGAGTAAATTTTCTATGTTATACCTATGTAAAATAAAATAAAAGAGAGATAACAATTCATCATTTAATTTTTGACAAGAAAATAAAATTTAATCCTTTTACAGTTAGTAAGAAAATTTATATAAAATATTAAATAGAATACAAAAGATGTATTTTCTTGTAAAATAGCAATAGGATGTTATAACATGAAATGTTAAAAGGCTCAATTTTATATTAGTAAGAAACGTAAACAATTATGGAATAATAAACACAGAATTCTTATTTGTTTGTTTTGGGTTTTCTTTTGTTTCTTTCAGACAGAACAGCTTGTTTCTTTCATAACAAGCCCAACTGTGGTTTTATAAAAGGTCAGTTCTCTCTCTTGTTCTAATACAAATTATGTAATCCTAAACAAAACAATTATATTTTTGAAATTACTGTAGTTTTCTTAATTTTGCATAGCACAATTTATTAATTAAAATACTAAATACAATTCTAAATAAAAGATTAGCCAAAACAATTTCATAAGCAGATGTTCATCCTTAATGAAACAAAAAAATTCAAATAAAGCAAACGTGGGGGAATAAAACAAAATATATATAAAAGTTTGATGAATAATAATTAGTATAAAAGTAAATTTTTTGGAAAATGTTTCTTAAAAAATGATTGCCTTTTTAATTAGTTGAAATATCCATGAATTATTTTGAATTTTTACTATAGTAGGAAAGTTTTTATCATAAATCCTATGCTTTTTTGTCCTTTGTATAGATATGAAAATTTTCTCAATAAAAAGCAGATAGATAGATAAGTTATATCAATTCTATTAATAAATAACTTGGAATGAATGTAATTTTTTTTACAATTCTTCGTAGTAGAATTACATTGTATTCCATAAATGATGAAATGTCCTAACATCATCTTTCTCTCTCTATATCCATATATGTAAATCATTGTTTTATATATACACATAAAAACTTATATTCCTATAAATCTCAGATAGATATATAGATATACAAAGAAAGAGAAAGGCAGAGAAACATACATGTGTTTATCTATATACTTTTGATAAAAATTAAAAGAATTCCTTCTTTAAATTGAAAAATATTTGGGCCAGGCATAGTGGCTCACACCTTAATCCCAGCAGTTTAGATGGCCGAAGTGGGCAGATCACCCGAGCCCAGGAGGCTGAGACCAGCCTGAGCAAAATGGCATAACTTGTCTCTACTAAAAATACAAAAACTTAGCTGGGTACGGTGTTGCGTGCTTATAGTCCCACCTATTTGTGAGGCTGTGGCAGGAGAATCGCTTCAACCCACGAGGCTGAAGTTGCAGTGAGCTGAGATCTCGCCACTATTCCATGTGGGTGACAGAGCAAAACTCTTTCTCAAAAAAATTTTTAAAATAAAGAAGAAAATTTCAGGGTCACTGGAAAGCATCTTGATCGCAAATGATTAAATATATATTCTTTAGAGATATTTGCTTTATTTATGGGGAGCATTTTAGAAATTTTATTAATATTTAGCACATGACAACTAATTGCACCCATTTTTATGTTTGTTTTTTATGTAAAGGCATATGGCATATGTTTAACCAGATTTATTCAGAGCAGGTTGAGAAAATACTGGCAATGTTTGTCTTATTACTTCATTGCCAATACAATATTTTAATAAATATCCTACCATCTGCATATAACACATTGATCTCAAAACTTTGAAAGGACCTTTTATTTATGGAAAATATTTTGCTATATAACCTAATTACCAAGCCTGATTTTTTTTAAAAAAAAAGTAATCAGAAACAAAACCAGAATTAAAATAAATATGTAAATAGCTAATTTGATCATGTTTAAAAAGATATAAAACACGGAAAGCTAAATTTAGCATAAAACCTATAAGATACATTAATCAAATTAGTAAATTCAGAGTTAAATCAACCTAGATCTAAAGAGTTAATATTTTCTTTAATATGTTATGAAAAGAAGATAAGAAATCAACATTTCATTGTCATTATTTTCTAAACATACAATGTAATATGTAGTTAAAATTGCAAGGTATGAAGTTCAGAGTATGAAAACTTTAAATTCCTTATATATGTGTGTGTGTGTTTATATACGTGTGTGTGTATATATATGCATATATAATTATATATGTAGGTGTATTTGTGTGTATGTAAGTATGGAACTATATGATGGATTTGGAGAATAAATAAATAGGGAACAAATATAATGGTGTAGACTACATGCATATATAGATATACAAGTATTTTGTATTTTTTATATGTATAAACTAAGAAAATGTTTCAAACTATCTAAGAAAATGTTTAAAAGTTAATGGAAGGGAAAATTTGAGACTCTTTTCATGTTTGAATAGACAAACGCATACACACACATACATATATTTCTGGTCTTAACATTTGATTGAGGAATTAAATTTTAGTTTGAAATAGTTAACATTTGATTGAGGACATTGAGTTTTAGTTTGAAGTGCTTGTTCTTAGAATACTGAAGACATTTTCCCACCAAACTCCAGCTTCTAAAATACTTTATTGAAACCTAGGGATTCTCCAGACCCACACTAACCAAATACAAATATATATTTTAAATTGTCTGGTCATTATTGTGCTAAGTAAAATAAGCCAGACATGGAAAAATAAAAGCCACATGATCTCACCTACTTGTATAATCTAAAAGAGTAGAACTTAGAGTAGAATGAGGGTTATATGGACTGAGGGGAATAAAAGGAGGGTAAAGACTCGTTGATCAAAGGGTACAATTTTTCAGTAGATAGGAAAAATAAGTTTTTGAGATTTATTCCACAGCAGGGTAACTATAGTCAGTAACAATGTATTGTGTATTTCAAAATTGCTAAGAAGGTAAGTTTCAAATGTCTCACCACCACAAAAAATTATGAGTAAGTAAAGTTATAAATATATTAATTTACTTGATTTAATTATTTCACCTTATATACATATATCACAGCACCACATTGTACCCATCAATGTATTCAAGTATGATTTATCAAGTAAAAATAATATTAACAACACTGTCTAGCCATTTAGGTTTTTTTCCATTTATTACAACAATTATGTAATTTAGATCAGTGGTCCCAACCATTTTGGCATAAGGTACTGGTTTCGTGGAAGACAATTTTTCTACGGATGGGAATGGAGGGAGGTGGGATGGTTGCAGGATGAAACTGTTCCATCTCAAATCATCAGCCATTAGTGCCTGGGTGGTAATGCTTACTCACCCACAGCTCACCACCTGCTGTGTGGCCCTGTTCTAACAGGGCACAGACTGATACCCATCCATGGCCCAGGATTTGGGGGCCCCTGTTAGATGATATTCAGATATTATTTTCATTTTAGTTATATGCTTTTACAAACTTTTTAGTTTTACTTTGTTAATCCATATTTATCTATGTAATTGCCAAAAATAGGTCTGTTTAAGTGATTAAAAGTCTATTATTTTAAACTACAATTCTCTGTAATTGCCAGTTGGTCTCATCTTTTCACTTCAGATAAACATGACAGGAATTTTGTGAGCATTCAATTGAAACACATACAAAATAAGCTGCTGTCAACAGTATCAAAAGATATTACTTTTTACATATTTCAATATACTCACAAAGCTATCACTTGATAAATGGTGTTTGTCACTATAAATTCTTTTAATATATTATACAGGTGTCCAATCTAAATGAAAGTGATAGTTTTACCTTAACAGAAAATAAAGAAAAGTAGGATATTGCTAGGAAAACAGAAAATCATTATCTTTAGTAAATTTACAATCTATTATTTTGACAATTTATGTTAAATTTAGTTTTACAAAAGTAATTAACTTTGAAAATGTCAAATGGTGTTTACAAGCTTCGAAGTTCATTTCTCTCATTGTCGTTGTTTGAATTTTTCTCTTTCCTTATTTGTAAAAGTTTCAACCTTTCTTTACCCTAATTTGATCTTTACACATCATGTGCTTGTATCAAAATATCACATGCATGTACTTCATAAATATGCACAGCTATCATGTTTTCATAAGAATTTAAAAATTTTACCCAATTTGTCTTATTTTGGTATTCTGAGATTTTCAATTTGTTCTTTTTTCATTTGCAGTATGAACATAATTGTCATTTAGGTCCATCTTAAAGTATCAAAATATAATTTGTCATCTGTGTTTAAGATTACTCATTAAATTTTATAGTACAGGTGATCTGAATATTCCACTAGTCACACAAAAATGTGTGTAGGGCTTATGACATAGAATAATTTCCATTTTCTGTCTTAGATAATCCTGTTTGCTTGCAAATGTGTTGTGTCCAACTATCCAACAATGACCTTTTCCCCTTATGCTTAAGAATGGTCTTATTGCATACATATAGGCAACATAATGCTTGTATTCTGGTAGAGCACTTAATAATGAGCTGATTTTGCTGTCATATGACTTTTTGTTCTGTGTTTATTCCTTATTACCTCCTTCATGAAATTTTGATATGCTGGGTAGAGCTACAGTAGTTTTTATATAATAAAAATATGAGGACCACAGTCAGGTATTTTGGAACATTAGAAAAACCTTAAGAATGTGACTATATCTAGCGAAAGCACAGATTTGTTGAAGTCCATAATTTACTTTACATTCCAGAAAAGCAAACATCTATGTTGGTTATAGTTACTATTTTTTTCTCTTGTTTCTACTACTTCTGTTTGCATTCTGAACAAAAATTAATATTGCGTACAGATTTATGTGATTACTCTTGCATATATTTTTAAAAGACAGTGATCAATACTATATATTCAATCATTTAGCAAACAAAAACGTATATGTGACTGTGTGTCTGTAGGGTTGTGTGTGTGTGTGTGTGTGTGTGTATGTATTTATGTAAATTACATTGCTGAAGAAGCAGAATATCACAAAGGACTAAGAGTTTCAAACTGAGACCTGCTCTGGTGCATTCCTGAAACTTTAAAAATATTAAAATTTTAGCTTAGAAACAAATGACAAATTCCATGGTACAAAACCCAAATTAGTTTACTTTGGCTTAGCATATATAAAGACATTCATGCTTTAAAATGGGGGCACAGAGATAGTGAGAAAAGTTTTATATGGTAATAAATGATGCTGAGATAAGCAGTAATTGTTCAGGAGTATAACAGGAAGTTGAATTTTACTCTTAACCCATACACAGAAAATAATTCCAGATGAAATAAAAATTTGAATATAATACAGAAGTAAAACTGATAGAGACAGGAGGCAGAGAAATTCTAGGCAGACAGGGGCAGGTTCCTGGTGAAGCCCCACCTTCAAGCCAAAAAGCCTGAAACCCGCAGCCCAAAGTGAGAACTTCTATACCTGTTTGCCCACTATCTCGTGATTGGTTCTTTCTGACTAATGTCTTTTTACTAATCTAATGTTGCCTTTTCCAAAACTACCTACAGCCTGCCTGGCCCCCGCATCTTGTGCTTATAAAGACCCCAGACTCAGCTGGTACAGGGGAGAAGAAGAGGCTGGACATCAGGGAGAGGTGACTTGGCTTCAGAGATGATGCCAGATATTGGAGAGAGGCTACTTGACTTCAGAGGAGAGAGGCAGAGAGGCAGCTTGACTTTAGGGGAGAGTGACATGCCTTTCCTGTCATCTTTCCAGCTACCCTGTGTGCTGAGAGCCACTTTCATTACTCAGTAAAATTCTCCACATTCACCATCGTTCAATTCATCTGCATGACCTCATTCTTCTTGGGTACTGGACAAGAATTTGGGACGCAGCAAGTGCAAGTACCCAAAAAGACTGTTACACTGGCCCTTTGCCCTCACTGGCAGAGAGCAGTCACCCCATGTAACGAGGCAAAGACCCACTGAGCTGATAATACATTTCTGTCTGTGGGCAGTGGAGCTAAGATAACATTGTAAAACGCCCTCTGGGGCCTTGGGGTCGCAGGCACTGCCACCTGGACACTGCTGCTTGGCCTTCACAGAGTTTGCTCCTGCCAGTGCCAAAGCAGCTGGCTAGTTCCCACATTTATTTGCCTACACACTCCCTCCCACAAGGGTTGGGGTACAGTGGACCTGAGTTTGCTTCTGCCGACACTGAAGAGGCAGGCTGGTTCCCACACTTGCTCACCTATGCACACCCTCCTGCAAGACGTTGAGCATGACAGGCAGAGTAAACGTGGCAACCATGTACTGCAAAGTGGTCAAGAAAATATCCTGCATCAAAACTTTAGAAAGGACCACTGAGTATTATTTATTTTTATGGGACAGAGATTTATTTTTCCTTTTAACAAGAAAAAGAAAGCAAATACCATGAAAACAAACAAATTATTAATATGGTGACAAACTTGATACATTTTTATATAAAATAAGTCCATATTAACAATATAAAAAGAAAAAATAGAAAAGATATGTTTAATATTTGGTCTGTTGAGATTTGATAACAAATACAAAGGGCACTAGGAAAACAGAAAAGATGAAAACTTTTTTATTACTTTAGATTCAAGGGTACATGTGCAGGGGTTTTACATAGATACATTACATAATAGTAAGAGCTGGGCTTCCAGAAACAAACAAACAAACAAACAACATTTTGGGTACCCAGTATCCAAATAGTGAACATTGTACCTGATAGGTAATTTTTCAACCCTCAGTAGCTCTTGTACCATCCCTGCTTTTGGAGTCCCCAATGTCTATTATTTCCATCTTTATGTCCATGTGTATCTATTGTTTAGCTCCCACTTATGAGTGAGAACATTATTTTATATTCTGTTCTTGAGTTATTTCACTTAGGATAATGCCTCCAGTAACATCTTTGTTGCTGCAAAAGGCATGATTTTATTTTTTTTATGGCTGCATAGTATCCCATGGTGTCTATATACCACATTTTTTAATCCAGTCATCCATTGATGAACATTTAGATTGATTTCAAGACTTTGCTATTGTGAATAGTACTGTGATAAACATATAAGTGCAGGTGTCTTTTGGAAAAAATTATTTCTTTTTCTCTTGGTAGATACCCAGTACTGGAATTTTTAGGTTAAATGGTAATTCAACTTATAGTTCTTTGTGAAATATCCATACCATTCTCCAAAGAAGTTGTAATAATGTACATTCCCACCAACAGTGTTTCTCCACATCCATGCCAACATCTATTATTTTTTAATTTTAATAATACCCATTGCTGACTGGCATAAAATATCTCTTTGTGATTTTAATTTTCATTTCTCTGATTAGTGATTATGAGCATTTTTTATGTTTGTTGGTCACTTGTGTGTCTTTTTTTGTAAATGTCTGTGTCCTTTGCCCGATTTTTAATGAGGTTTTTTTTTTCTTATTGAGTTTTTGAGTTCCTTGTAGATTCTGAAAAGTTCTTTAGAGAAATAAAACACAGTAGTTGGCAATTTTATGTATGTGAGTGTGTGTATATATAACACACATATATAATTATATATACATATTTAATACATGCAAATTCATAATTGTATATAATTAGGATATAATCTTTCCAAGAAATGCATAAACATAGGGAACTTATGCATAATTATAGAATTTGTGTCTGTTTCTTTTTTACACATTTTATTTTCACTGTACTGTTAAGTCTGAATTATAAATTACAGAAGAATTACTCAATTTTACTTGTGTTACACTGACTCCAGTTTCTCAATGATATAATTATTCTTCTCCATTTCCATGGCCATTTTTAACTTGACAATAGTCATCTTTATCTACTTGGATGATTCCTGTACTTAGAATATATCTATTCTAATTTCATACAGGCAGTTAGTTGAGAACTAAAATTAGATCTTTTCTACTTTTTTATTTCGTTTAAAAAATCTCTGTTGACAGTTATTTCAATTGTAATATCTTTTCATTTGTGATTTTCATCTATTGCTTTATATTTTTAGAAGTATATCTATGCTTTTCTGGTATTAGAAGGGATAATGGATTATCTCCGATATTCTATAATTTAAATCTATTTAAATTATATTTAATATTTAAATATTTAAAATCTAGATGAGAAGGAAACACATACTTTTAGATTTATTATGGCTTAAATTTTCAAATAGAGAAACCCATCTACATACTAGGAAGAGAGGCAGGGCTTGAGGCAATCATGCAGCAGGAATTATAGCTACCTCTACCAATAATCCCAATGCCTAATATG
The DNA here is from genome assembly GCF_028885655.2 of Pongo abelii. Classification (NCBI taxonomy): domain Eukaryota; kingdom Metazoa; phylum Chordata; class Mammalia; order Primates; family Hominidae; genus Pongo; species Pongo abelii. The sequence continues at coordinate 74,076,495 of NC_071999.2, forward strand.
TTGATAACTAATACTACTATTATTGTTTCCACAGAAACAATAAAATTGTCAAGTATTAAGAATTGACTATAAAAATAAATTCTTCTTAACACCCTTAAATCATATATATTTTAATTCTCCTAACCCATTGTTTTTCAACACGGCCTGCACATTAGAATCTTCCAGGAAGCTTTCAGAATACTAGTGCTTGAGACCCTTACTAGACAAATAAACTCTGGGAGTAGCATTTTAGAAAATAATGCCTAACTCTGCTACACAACTATGATTACTATCCCCTTGAAAAATGTAGTATTATCCCCATCTTATACTTCAAGATTCTGAGGCCAAAGGAGGATCCTTAAGAGCATAAATGATTGGTGCAAGATGATAACATTTGTAAGCAAGGAATCAGCTCTCACTCACACCTGACTGACTCTGTGGTTAGACTTTTAACCACTAAGCTGTGTTACTTCATGTGTTTTGCAGCAAAGATGATTTAGCTCTATTAACCTCCACCTTCATCATCTGATGTGATCATCTGTGTAGTTATTTAGGTGTCGGTACCAAATTGAGTTTTCCACTCTTGCCTTTGCTACAAAATCAGAATGGAGAGGTCTTTGACACCTGAATTTTCCAGCTCCCTGTTCCTATCAGATCTTTCTTGACTCAGTTCTCGCCCGTCCATGTTACGTGGGTATTAGTAATATTGAAAGTAAAATCATTACTTAATATGTGCAGTAAAAGCTGAATTACAGTCTTCACTTATGTAAGGAGGATCTAGTCTGACCACATATTATTTCATTAAGCAAAACAACTCCTAATTGTTTACTACATTTTTGGAAAGCATTAATTTTGAGATTTTCTTAGTCACAAGGCGAGAAAGACAAGAATAAGTTGATGTCAGCCTTACAAGCTGGCTCATTGGCATGCATCTGCCAAATGACTCATTTTAAAGAAGGACTATCACTGATTTGTTGGCTTTTAGCTCTGTGTTTACTAAAGCTAGATATCACTGACAGCTCAGACAAGTTTCAAACCAGTTCTGGTATTGAGTTCTTACCATGATAATATGTTGGTCAGTCTTTTATTGAGAGTAAAATACCTTTATATTCTCATTAAAATTCATCTAGGTATTGATATGGTTTGTTTCTGTGTCCCCACCCAAATCTCACCTTGAATTGTAATAATCCCCACACATCATGGGAGGGACCCTGTGGGAAGTAATTGAATCATGGGGGTGAGTTTATCCCATGCAGTTCTTGTGATAGTGAATAAGTCTCACAAGATCTGATGGTTTTATAAAGGGGAGTTCCACTGCACATGCCTTCTTGCTTGCCACCATGAACGATGTGACTTTGCTTCTCCTTTGCCTTCTGCATGATCATGAGGCCTTCTCAGCCAGGTGGAACTATGATTCCATTAAACTTCTTTCCTTTATAAATTACCCAGTCTCAGGTGTGTCTTTATTAGCAGTGTGCAAACAGACTAATACAGTAAACTGGTACCAAGAGTTGGGTGCTACTGTAAAGATACCTGAAAATGTGGAAGTGACTTTGGAACTAGGTAACAGGCAGAGGCTGGAACAATTTAGAGGGCTCCGAAGATGACAGGAAAATGTAGGAAAGTTTGAAACTTGCTAGAGACTGGTTGAATGGCTTCGACCAAAATACTGATAATAGTATGGACAATGAAGTCCAGGTGGAGGTGGTCTCTGATGGAGATGAGGAACTTGTTCGGAACTAGAGCAAAGGTGACACTTGTAATGCTTTAGCAAAGAGATTGGCGATATTTTGCCCCTTCTCCAGAGATTTGTGGAACTTTAAACTTGAAAGAGATGGTTTAGGGCATCTGGTGGAAGAAATTTCTTTTTTTTTTTTTTTTTTTTTTTTTGAGACGAAGTTTCCCTGTTGTTTCCCAGGCTGGAGTGCAATGTCATGATCTTGGCTCACTGCAACTTCTGCCTCCCGGGTTCAAGCAATTCTCCTGCCACAGCCTCTTGAGTAGCTGGGATTACAGGCATGTGCCACCATGCCTGGCTAATTTTTTTGTATTTTTTAGTAGAGACAGGGTTTCTCCATGTTGGTCAGTCTGGTCTTGAACTCCCGACTTCAAGTGATCTGCCTGCCTTGGCCTCCCAAAGTGCTGGGATTACAAGCGTGAGCTACTGTGCCTGGCCAGTGGAAGAAATTTCTAAGCAGCAAAGCATTCAAGAGGTGATTTGGATACTGTTGAAAGCATTTAGTTTTAGGTATTGACAAAGACATGGTTTGGAATGGGAACTTATGTTTAAAAGGGAAGCAGAACATAAAAGTTTTTAAAATTTGCAGGCTGACCATGTGATAGAAAAGAAAAACCCATTTTCGGAGGAAAAATTCAAGCCTGCTGCAGAAATTTGCATAAGTAACGAGAAGCCAAATATTAATCTCCAAGATAATATGAAAGATGTCTCCAGCGCATGTCAGAGACCTTCATGGCAGCCCCACCCATCACAGGCCTGGAGGCCGAGGAGAAAAAATAGTTAGGTGGTCCAGGTCCAGGGCTCCTATACTCTGTGCAGCCAAGGGACTTTGTGCCCTGCATCCCTGCCTCTCCAGTAATGGCTAAAAAGGGGCCAAAATAGAGCTTGGGCCATAGCTTCAGAGGGTGCAAGCCCCAAGCCTTGGCAGATTCCACCTGGTGTTGAGCCTGCAGGTGCAAAGAAGACAGGAGTTGAGCTTTGGGAACCTCTGCCTTGATTTCACAGGATGTATGGAAACTCATGGATGTCCAGCCAGGAGTTTGCTCCAGGGCTGAGGCCCTCATGGAGAACCTCTGCTTAGGCAGTGTGGGAGAGAAATGTGGGGTCAGAGCCCGCACACAGAATCCTCACTGAAGCATTGCCTGCTGGAGCTGTGAGAAGAGGGCCACCATCCTCCTCCAGGCCCCAGAATTGTAGATCCAGCAACAGCTTGCACCATGTGTCTGCAAAAGCCAGACACTCAACATCAGCCTGTGAAAGCTGCCAGGAAGGGGGCTGTACCCTGCAAAGCCACAGGGTCAGAGCTGCCCAAGACCATGGGAACCCACCTCTTGCATCAGCATCACCTGGATGTGAAATGTGGAGTCAAAGGAGATCATTTTGGAGCTTTATGATTTGGCTGCCCTGCTGGATTTCGGACTTGCATGGGGCCTGTAGCCCCTTTGTTTTGGCCAATTTCACATCATTTGAAATGGATGTATTTACCCAATGCCTGTACCCCCATTGTCTCTAGGAAGTAAATAACTTGCTTTGGAATTTACAGACTCATAGAGGGAAGGGACTTGCCTTGTCTTAGAAGAGACTTTGGACTTTGGAATTTTAAGTTAATGCTGAAATGAGTTAAGAGTTTAGGGGACTGTTGGAAAGGCATGATTAGTTTTGAAATGTGAGGACATGAGATTTGGGAGGGGCCGGGGCAGAATGATATGCTTTGGCTCCGTATCCCCACCCACATCTCACCTTGAATTGTAACAATCCCCATGTGTTGTGGGAGGGACCTGATGGGAGGTAGTTGAATAATGGGGGTAGGTTTTTCCTTTGCTGTTCTCGTGATAGTAAATAAGTCTCATGAGATGGTTTTATGAACGAGAGTTCCCCTGCACATGCCCTCTTGCCTGCTACCATGTAAGATGTTTCTTTGCTTCTCCTTTGCCTTCCTTTGTGATTGTACGGCTTCCTCAGCTGTGTGGAACTGTGAGTCCACTAAACCTCATTCCTTTATAAATTACCCACTCTCAGGTATGTCTTCATTAGCAGCATGAGAACAGACTAATACAGGTATCTTAAGTGAATGTAATAGTCTTCCACAGAGCCAATCAATCAGGCACTTCTATACCTTATGTAGAGAATTTAATCTTTCCTTTATGTTGAAGGTTTCCAATCTCATAAGATTTCACAATAAACTTATAAATATTTAGTAACCGTGTCATGAGCCTAAATTTGAAGTTCAGACACGTTCCTTCAGATGTCAGCTCCACCACTTACTAGATAGAAATTGTGTCAGAAATCTGATAATCTCTGAGTATATATGTAATCATCCCTGGCATAAGGATAATGATGGAAGATAATAATGCCAAATGCATACACACCTGTGGTGTTAAATCAAATGACATCAATAAAATGACTACAAATCTGTTGTAATAATTCTTTTAATTTTCTCTAATATTTAAAATGTTGTATCCTAATTTATAATTCCATGCACACCCAAAGTCAGCAACAACTTCAAATTTACTTACATAAGCTCTTATTTAACTTTTATTTAGTGCTATAATTGACCTAAATAGTGATTTAGATTAATAGTTCATAAAATAATTGGAATTTTATGTCTAAATTAAGAAGACTATAGCAGAAACACACTAAATAGAAACACTCAAATTTTTTTGACTGTTGTAGCTGAAATTATCCATAAAGAGAAAATCTACCTTACATTATTTGATAACAACAATCATAAATACAAATGATCTTCCTCAGAATATAAATCTAAAAAGTAATAATAGTAATAATTAGTAACAGTTCTAGGGGTTAGTTCTTGAGAATTTAACATCTCTGTCACTGTTCTTTATATGCATTATCTTATTTTGTCATCACACCACAGATATTATACAACTACTGTTACCTCAGTTTACATATAATGGTCCTGTGATGCAGCTAGATCGTAGTATTTGCCCATTATCTCTTGGTTATTAAGGGCTGGGATCCAGCATTTTAAAATAGCTCTAAATTGCCTGGCTATAAACATGTTCTGGCCCACTCCTGATTTTTTAAATTATTTTCCAGTTTTTACTGGTTCTTAGCTTGGTCTTTCTCATAAAAAAATCAGCAAAAATGTATCTTAGTCAACTTATTACCTGGATCTGAGTGACATAATCTCAAATTATGTAGATTTAAGAATCTCTATTTATTTTCCTGAAAAAGAAAGAATTATGAATGGAAAATAATTGTTTAATTTTTCAGACAGCCTCCTGCCCAAATCTCAACTCTAAATGACATACACTCCCACCTAGGAAATCACATAACCAATTTTTTTTTTTTTTAATCTGGGTAGTATCTTTGAACACTTCATGAGAATTGTGTAACCTTCAGGTTGGAGATAAGATTGCATGTGCAGTATTTTCTACAAATTATTCAAGCAATACATTATTTTTCCTGATGTATAAACGACTTTGTGGCATCAGCATCCTTCTGCTTAGTGACTGCATGGATCAGCACCTTACAAAGTGTTTGGCGAGGAGTGCAAATTAGTACTTAAAAACTTTTATGTGTTGAAGATGTGTGTGTGTGTGTGTGTGTGTGTTTGATTGCAAGGTGTGAACTTGCCAACATTATTTGAAAAACTACATCTCACTGCAATTATTTTAGCTGGTGTTATTGTTTTAAACTTATTTTTGTTCCATTAGTTTAATAAAAGTCTTGAAATTCTGTTTATGTCTTTGACCAGCATTGGAGTAGTTTTTATAAGTTATAGCCATTCAATGACAGGAAAAGCTGAGTCTATTTTTTTATAAATAAAATATTTGTTTACCATAAATCTTCTTATCACTTTTGGTTTTTAATGTCTTTTTATCCTTTTTCAAATAGTTGGTCAATAGAAAGTTTTGTAAAGTGTTGATATAATAATTTTACTACAATTCTTTTTTCTCTTTTTTTATAAGAATAATTTATTAGGAATAAACATTTACAAACTAAAACAATTTTTGATGTTGTAATGAAAATATTTAGATTTTGCATGGCTCTATTTTTCATGGTTTATCAGATACTAAGGTATGAACATTTACCTATTTTTACCAACATGGTACTCACACATTAAATATTGGTCACTTTTATCATATAAGATTGTGCATAATTTTAATTAAAATACTGTAATTAATTAAAATTATTTACATTAGAGCCTGATTTTTAATCCACCTACCCCAAGTAATTTTGGAATATCAGACTAATTTTTTTCAATAAAATTGAAAGGATTCTCACTTTAAAGGAGATTATTTACAAATACTAATGAAAATACTAATGAATATTGAGATTAATTTTAAGATTCTAAAGTAATGACCAGTAGAAGATAGAGATGTTTTTCTGAGGAAGAACAATACCGTATTTATAGACTTAGTGATTAATATCTATGTGTTGAATTGATATTTTACTAATTCATGAAGTATTTATAAAATACAGGGTGACATATTAATGCTTATTAATCAGGAATCTGATATAATCTGTGGAAACAATCCTTATTTGAATAATTAATATTTAAACTGATATACGATTGATGAATAGGTTGATGAATATTTAGTGAGGAATCAGGAATAACGCTGTTCAAAGAATACCTGCTTTGATACAAGTAACATTCTTCTCATTAGAGTTGTGTCTCAATTCTTGTTTCTTTCCAAGTATCTTTTTTCTCTTTTATAGTTAACTTTTCTTTCCTCTTTAGCTAATGTAAGCATGCATGTGTGGTGTTCTCTGCCTTCAAACAATTAAAACCATTCCTGAAAAGATGTATTGCTAGATCAAAGGACCCATTTCTCTGTTGCTTTTGAGAGCAGCAATATTCACATAATCATCTAAGTATCAACGTTTTACTTAGGCCTTCCACTCACACACACAATCCTACCAACCTATTTTAATCCCCAGTGTAGTGCGTGGCTCTAATAATACGTTCATATTTTATCTGTTTATTTCACTTAAAAGAAAGTTTCATGAGAATAGGGACTTTAGCTCTCCCTGTTTCTGTCTCTTTTTAATCATATTTACTCTTTGTTCTAGATCAGTGCATATTAAATAGTATGCATTGTCTAAATGTTATGTATTAGAAAAAGCAGAGGAAATACATGTGTAAAAATTACTAAGCTGAAGAAGCATAGTTTCCTGAAAAGGCAGAAAAGGGTTATCTTTTGATATATATGGGCAACTTATTTTTGACAGAGTAAACAGTGACACAATGTGTGCTAATATTGGGAGGATTGAGAGTTTTGTTGTGGGAGGTTGCTATCTTCCATTTTCTCACAGTTTATAAGAGGTAAAGACATTTGCTGGAGGTGGTGTGTAATTCAGATATCACATGGCACAATACTGAACAATGATAGAAAACTAATGCATTATCAGACAGAAAAATTCCTACATTAATAATTCACCAGTCATTTGACCTCAAGGAATATGTCTCCTATTGATCCACTCTAAAAAAGCCACTATCATTCTTTTCTTCAGTAATACTTTCCCCAACATGAATTGTTTTTACAGTGTCTCCACTTCATTACACTTAAGATTTTTTTCCTGTAGCTATCCCCATGTTTTATAGGTAATATTCAAATTTTAAAAAATAAATAAATATCAAAACAATTATTGCTTATATTAGTTGAAGAAATGGCAGATGTGTAATATCCATGTATTCCTTCAATAACAATTTGAAAATTTTAAAAATTATATATAAAATGGGATTCAAACAACTGTATATTCAGTCTGGTATAATATTATAAAGTCAAATTACAAGAGATTAGATTAAAGGGAAATACACTACCAGGATAAGAATAAAACATGTAGTACTGGTATATTAGAAAAAAAGAAATCAAAGCAATATGTAAACTCACTCACTAATAAGAATTCTCAACAAGCACTTAAGACACTAAAGAATGCTAATACTTCTCATATTTCAAATTAGAGCCGTATTCATACAAGGAGAAATTAAAATCAAATGCTGAAATTGCAAGTCCTAAAAATCGACGTCAGATCATTGAGATTCTATTGATTCAAGAAGCCGCTTCAGTTTAAAATTGGAGATACTGCTGAAACATCACTAGGTTCAGTAATAACACAGAGTTGGGGAAAACATGCTGCACAGAATGGCTATGCTATTAAATTCAGCAACGTTTTACCAAGAAGTTGTAAAATGCAGGATATTATTATATAAATACCTAGTTATAAAACTTCTGTTTTTAGCAAAATTCTAGATGAAATTCAAACAGAGAGGCAAGTCCTGTAACAGTGGCTAACGACCAGATGACATATTGTCTATGCAAACCCTTAATTTACAGCAATAGCAGATTGGTTGGGGAGACACAAGGACTAGCTACCCAGCTCTCCCTTCAAGGAAGAACTCTGCCCTAGCTTCTGGAGTAGTGTGGTCAGAAGGCAGCCTGCCATCCTCAGATCCTTCAGGGTCTGTCTCAGCTTCAGAATGCTATCTTACTCAAGGTCACACCCTTCCCTGGGCATCCCATAACCAATGACAAATAAAGGCCTACATATTTCAGAGACATGGAGAACATTATAACAGGAATATGCACATTCCAGAGTTCCCACCGAAATTGGTGGAGGCTTTGTCAGACTATTGGAGTTCATCTTTTTTCTCTGCTTAATGCTGTTTCTTCTGTCATTTAATGTGTGTTAATCCCTAATACATATTCTGCACCTCCAATTCACTCTCAGCCTCTGCCTTCAGGGAACCTAACAGGCAACAATTGGTGATTTCTGTATGTGATTGGCAGATTTGCAAACAGGCCTAGCATGTGGCCACCTCAGGGACTTTGCACATGCTCTAAGTGAGACATTCTTGTTTACTCTGTCTAAATGACAATGTTCTCCAGACCTGTCTTCCTGTTTGTTTGGTTTTTTTGGGGGTTTTTTTCGTTTTTTTTTTAGTACTTATTTCCATTTCGTCTACTATATTTTAATAACTTGTAGATAATCTCTTTTCCTCAATAGAATAGTAGCTTTATGAAAACATGAATTTCTGTTTATTTTGTGAACTGATCTATTCTTAGTACCATGGACAGGGCCTACCAAATTGTGAATGCTTACTATTTGTATGAGTGAATAGCAGTCAAACCCTGAAAAGAACCACCAAATCTATTTAATATAATCAGTATAATTTAATTATAAGTGAAAATAAACAAAAACAGGAAAAATCGAAAAACCAAGCTATATTTTAGCTTACATATATAGTGTTTAATATTTAAAAACACTATTATAAAAAGATAATTTTTAAAAATCTTATAGATTCTGGGCATACACAAGCAGGCTTTTCATATGAGTATATTGTATAATGCTGGCTCTTGGGCTGCTGGTGAATCCATCATCCAAATATAAACATGGTACTCAATAGTTTTTCAACCCTCATTCCCACTTCTGCCTTCCCTGCTTTTGGAGTCCCCAGTGTATATTATTTCTATCTTTATGTCTATGTCTATCCATTGTTTATCTCCCATTTAGAAGTGCAAACATTTGACATGAGATACTGGTTACTGTCTTCCTTGCTTTGAGAGAGACTCTTCCTTTGAACAGGAAATGTGGGGATGCCTGTTGTTTCGGTAACAACATAGTTCTATTTTAAGAGCTAGTTTATAGACAATTGTTGTTTGTTTTACTATTTTTTGGGGGTTACACAATTACTGGAAAGATTAACTTGGTTCAGTTATGATCAAGATTAGCATAGAGGCATCTGTGAATAGGTTATTAAAGCTAATTTGATAATAACGAACACACCCTATAAACAAAACTGTATCAGACAACATTTAAATTTCTATTGTTCTGTAGGCTCAACATATATAATAATTTGTAATATGATTTTATTATTTTTCTGATTCTTTATTTGGCAAGTGAGATTGTTTAAAATTTATCTATCATAAACTATTAAATAGGAAACATTTAAATATGCATAAATCTTCTAAAGACAATTGAGTTTTTTTTCTAAATATAACAGAATCCTGACTTACCTAATAAGGAATAGAAATTCACACTCAAATGCATTGAAATACACAAATAGTCATTCTTTCCTTTGAAATATAATTTTATCCAAGAATAATTTCCATCACTTTTTCCATTAATTTAAATATGTTGTAATATTTACTTGTACATAGAGGACAACTATATAATCAGTGGCAAGAACTTAGATAAAGAACTTCCAGGATAAGTGATTCTATCTGGATTTACAGGACACAGATGCTTTGAGCAATGCTATCTTTGCACTGCAGACACTAGCTAGGTCAATCTCAGTGGCAAAGTATGTGAGAAGAAAGACTGGATAAAAAGGTAATATCATCCCTAACTTAATCAGTCTTCCATGGTGAGCAACTAAGCTTGTAACTGCTATTCAGAAAGATGTTCATTAAGGTTTCTGACGTGTCCTTCACCTTGCAGGAGACAGCCCAGTTTATCGGATTGCTTAAATTAACAGGCAGGATGTTCTTTGCAATACCTTTCAACTGAAGCTTATTATACTTACTCTTTGCCAGCCAGGAGGGGTATTCTGACTGTGAAATATGCTTTTTATATGTGAAACCCAGGGTCACTTTTATGTTTCCATTTGTAAATGTATTTTGGACATATTATGGGATGTCTATGGAATTTGGGGGGTTAAGTTTTTAAAATGTAGCTCTGTGGTGCTAAAACCAGGGACAAGTAGAGAAGCATTTTGATATGTTTCCAAGTCTGAATGATTTAAATAAAATATCAGGAAGAACAATATCAATCAGAATTACCCTTAAATCTATAAGATAGCAGCATTTGGTATATGAAATATCATTCTTGGTGTAAATGAAAGTTATGAATGTATATTCAAATGTAGGGGTGTGTACAAAGAGAAAATAGGTGGTTAAATAAAGGATCAGCTTTCAAACTACAATAGTAGCAGCTTTTTCCCATATTACCAGAAATAAGATGTAGTACTATTATATACTGTATCTTTTGCCCTAACAGAGCAAATTCAAGATTCTATCCTAAACTGTCCTCTGGTAACCATGATTAATAGTGTGTCATTCTTTCAGCCACCTTCCATTCATTAACTATGTATGTATATATATTTTGTACGAGTGTGTCCATTGTCCTGGGCACTGGGCATTGTGGGGGGAATAGAAAGAAGAAAGATGCATGCATTCAGTCCATAGTGAGTCTAAGAAGGTAGGTAAGAAAATTGCTCTTTTTCATTCTCTCAGAAAGGCCTTTCCTTAACTTAACTGCTTTCCTCATTGGCTTGGTCTCCATAGTGATTCATTTTGCTGTAAGAAGTAGACAATTATAGACAATTATGAAAAATATGAATACTGTGGTCTCTGAGTCTGCATTTGAATCCCATGTCTGCAAATTCTTATCTGTGTGATCTTGGGCAATTGAATTGAAGTTGTCTGTTAAAAGCTCTGTCAGTATCCAACTTCAGATCAACTTTGCCTGCATCTCACCGTTCCATATTTAAAAACCTACAATACTGTTAGTTAAAACTAAAACTTTAGAAGAAAATGTGAGGAATATGTGAAACACCATGTTAAAAATATTTATAAAGTAATTTTTCTGGCTGCCAGTTGCTATAGAGGCTGTAGTTCACCATGAAATGATACTTTATTCTCTCACCTGATGTAACAGCTAAAAATACAAGTATGACTATTACTATTACAAATAAGGAGGAATGTTTAGATACTTTAAAAGTAGTTTCTGTATAACAAAAGTGAAATTTTTTTCTTGCTCTTCTGATATCCAGAAAAAAGTTATTTCCACGTTATTTATTCTAAATGTAAATATATGAATTCATACTTAAAGTATGGTAAAATGTAATAATTGGACTTAAAACAGTCTATTATAATTATAAAATGCATATTTGCTAAAACATTAATTTTAGATACACGAAATGCTTTTTTTGCTGTATTTTGCTACATGAAAAAAACCTGTTGAAGAAATTACATATTTTCCTGTTCTTTTTTTAAAATTTTTTTGAGACAGAGTCCGAGTGGCACAATCTCAGCTGATTGCAACCTCCACCTTCTGGGTTCATGCCATTCTCATACCTCACCCTCCATAGTAGCTGGGATTACTGGCATGTGCCACCATGCCAGGCTCTTTTTTTGCTTATTTATTTTTATTTTTAGTAGAGATGAGGTTTTGCCATATTGGCCAGGCTGGTCTAGAACTCCTAGCCTCAAGTGATCCACCCCCTTGGCCTCCCAAAGTGCCGGGATTACAGGTGTGAACCACCACACCTGGCCACTGTTGTTCTTTAATCCATGCTTTTGAAGTAGGTGGTGAGAATTATTATAATTCAATACAGAAGAAAATGACTTGAAAAATTATCATGCTTATATTGTTCATTAGAGAAGTAATATGTCGACCCTTAATAGAAAGTAAGAATTTTATGTTGAAATAAATATGATTTTTACAGTAAAGACAAGCATAAAAGCTAAAATTATGAAATATATGTCTACTATTTATACTAAAATGTGCTTAGTTATAATTTCAAAGCAATTATGGAATTGTTTAATGAAGTATAACATAGACAACAGCCAAGTGCTATTTCTTAAATAGTTAACCTCTTGACATATCCTGCATTCTCCTTTAAAACCTTCATACTTTTTGCATATTCTCATTGAATAAAATTCTTCAAATGTTTTCCAAAATAAATAGTAAAAAAAAAATTTTCAGTAAAATTAAAACCAAAGATGTGCCATTTTATGGATTGTTAAGGTAGTATCAAAATTATTTTAATTATGAGTGTATTTCCATTTTCTTTCTGTGAAATACTCAAGAAGTACACATCCTCAATGTCAACTGTAGACATTTCTAACATTAAAAATATTATTTTTGATGAATTTTGATGATATATTTTTAGAAATATTTTTGATATTTTAACAGTGACTTTACAACTCTTTAAAAACAAACAAACACCATATGAAAGCTAATACTGATGCTAAGGGAAAACCTATACTTTTCTTCCAGAAACATCCATCTGATATTCAAGATTGTGTGCAATATATTTTTACTATATATATTTAATTAGTTTTGCTAGATAATTCTTGTATGTACAATGTCATATATACATTTAAGATAAGGATAAATTGAAATTTAACAGACTATCATACATATAACAGAAGCTCCATCAAGAGCATGGTTAAAGCAGCATAAATGTCAAACAATGTCTGTAATCATATTAGCAAATTTATAATAGTTTACTTAAGGTATGACATGGGAAATTACTCATAGAACTATCACAAAATAAATGATAGTTATAAATTGAAGCAAACTCGGGAGTGCAATATAAAAGCAACCTCCATATCAAATAAAGTAGTTAATGGCATTTAGATAATGAATACAAAACAATGCTAAATATTCCTTTCAAAGCCAATCTGGAATCATGAGACTTGAAATTTTATTTGTATGATATCAGAATCTGTGTAACAAACTCATTATATACTTTAAAAATAGCTAATTCATTACCATGATGCAAAAATAGTGTGTGTTGTTAGATTGACAACTAGAAGAATTTTCCAAAATATCTATCTTCTGTAGCATTAAGTCATTTCTCATGGACATTCTGAATCTCTGATACACAGTGATGTGGGGGAAAGTGAAGACATATCATCAAATCAGGTAAAATGTAAGACCTAAAACAATAAAAACACTAGAAGAAAACTTAGGAAATACCATCTGGACATCAGCCTTAGCAAAGAATGTATGACTAAGTCCCCAAAAACAATTGCAACCAAAACAAAAATTGACAAGTGCAACCTAAATAAACTAAAGAGCTTCTTCACAGCAAAAGAAACTGCCAATAAACAGACAACCTACAGAATAGGAGAAATTATCTGCAAACTATGCATCTGACAAAGGTCTAATATCAAGAATCTAAAAGGAACTTAAATCAGCAAGCAGAAAACAAACAATCTCATTAAAAATGGGCAAAGAACCTGAACAAACACTTCTCAGAAGAAAACATTCTTAACGGCCAACAAATACATGAAAAAAGCCTCATCACAGATCATCAGAGGATGGCAAATTAAAACCACAAGGAGATACCATCTCACACCAGTCAGAATGGCTAAAACTAAAAAATCAAAAACATAGCAGATGCTGGCAAGGTTGTGGAGAAAAGGGAATACTTATAACACTGCTGGTGGGAATGTAAATTAGTTCAGCCACTGTGGAAAGCAGTGTGTAGATTTCTCAAAGTAATTAAAACAGAACTACCATTCAACTTAGCATCTCACTATTGTGTGTATACCCTAAGGAAAATACATTATTCTACCAAAAAGACGTGCACTCGTATGTTCGTCACAACACTGTTTCATGATAGCAAAGACATGGAATCAACCAACATTCCCATCAATGGTGAACTGGAAAAAGAAAATAGTGTACAAGATTCACCAAGGTTAAAATGAAGGAAAAAATGTTAAGGGCAGCTAGAAAGAAAGGTTGGGTTACCCACAAAGGGAAGCCCATCAGACTAACAGCAGATGTCTCTGCAGAAACCCTACAAGCCAGAAGAGATGGGGGCCAATATTCAAAATTCTTAAAAAATTTTTCAACCCACAATTTCATATCCAGCCAAACTAAGCTTCATAAGTGAAGGAGAAATAAAATTCTTTACAGACAAGCAAATGCTGAGGGATTCTGTCACCACCAGGCCTGCCTTACAAGAGCTCCTGAAGGAAGCTCTAAATATGGAAAGGAAAAACCAGTACCAGCCACTGCAGGAAAAACACAAAATGTAAAGATCACTGACACTATGAAGAAACTGCATCAACAAATGGGCAAAATAACCAGTTAGCATCATAATGACAAGATCAAATTCACACATAACAATATTAACCTTAAATGTAAATGGGCTAAATGCCCCAATTAAAAGGCACAGACTGGCAAATTGGGTAGAGTCAGGACCCATCAGTGTGCAAAGAGACCTAGCTCATGTGGAAATGAGAGGTGACAATGTGCTAGCAGTCCTTGCTCACTCTCAGTGCCTCCTCAGCCTCGGCGTCCATTCTGGCCACACTTGAGGAGCCCCTTCAGCCCATTGCTGCACTGTGGGAGACCCTCTCTGGGCTGGCTGAGGCCAGAGCTGGCTCCCTCTGCTTGGGGGGAGGTGTGGAGGGAGAGGCGCAGGCAGGAACTGGGGCTGCATGCAGGGCTCACAGGCCAATGCCAATTCCAGGTGGATGCAGGATCAGTGGGCCCCGCACTCGGAGTGGCCAGCTGGCGCTGCCAGCCCCAGGCAGTGAGGGGCTTAGCACCCGGGCCAGCAGCTGCAGAGGGTGTGCCAGGTCCTCCAGCACTGCCGGCCTGCCCACACCTTGCTCGAATTCTCGCGGGGCCTCAGCCACCTCCCCACAGGGCAGGGCTCAGGACCTACAGCCCACCATGCCCAAGCTCCCCCCAACCCCCATGGGTTTCCACGCATCCCGAGCCTCCCCAACAGGCACCGCACCCTGCTCCGCAGTGCCCAGTCTGATCGACTACCCAAGGGCTGAGGAGTGCGGGCGCATGGCGCGGGACTGGCGGGCAGTTTGACCCGTGGCCCTGACGCGGAATCCACTAGGCGAAGCCAGCTGGGCTCCTGAGTTGGGTGGGGACTTGGAGAACTTTTATGTCTAGCTGGAAGATTGTATGTGCACCAATCAGTGCTCTGTGTCTAGCTCAAGGTTTGTAAACACACCAATCAGCACTGTGTGTCTAGCTCAAGGTCTGTAAATGCACCAATCAGTGCTCTGTGTCTAGCTCATCTGGTGGGGACTTGGAGAACTTTTATGCCTAGCTAAAGGATTGTAAATGCACCAATCAGCACTCTGTGTCTAGCTCAGGGATTGTAAATGCACCAATCAGTACTCTGTCAAAATGGACCAATCAGCTCTCTGTAAAACGAACCAATCAGTTCTCTGTAAAATGCACCAATCAGCAGGATGTGCGTGGGATCAGTTAAAGAAATAAAAGCAGGCTGCCCGAACCGGCAGCAGCAACCCACTCGGGTCCCCTTCCACATTGTGGAAGCTTTGTTCTTTCGCTCTTTACAATAAATCTTGCTGCTGTGCACTCTTTGGGTCCATGCTGCCTTTATGAGCTCTAACACTCACTACGAAGTTCTGCAGCTTCACTCCTGAAGCCAGCAAAACCACAAACCCACCAGGAGAATGAACAAGTCCAGATGGGCCACCTTTAAGAGCTGTAACACTCTCTGCATAGGTCTGCAGCTTCACTCCTGAAGTCAGCGAGACCACGAACTCACCAGAAGGAATAAACTCTGGACACATCTGAACATCTGAAGGGACAAACTCCAGACACACCATCTTTAAGAATTGTAACACTCACCGCGAGCATCCGCAGCTTCATTCTTGAAGTCAGCGAGACCAAGAACCCACCAATTCCGGACACAGAAAGTCACACATAGGCTCAAAATAAAGGGATGGAGGAAGATCTACCAAGCAAAGGGAAAGAAAAAAAAAAAAAAAGCAGGGGTTGCAATCCTAGTCTCTGATAAAACAGACTTTAAACCAACAAAGATCAAAAAGACATGGAAGCTCATTATATAATGGTAAAGGGATCAATGCAACAAGAAGAGCTAACTATCCTAAATATATATGTACCCAATACAGGAGCACCCAGATTCATAAAGCAAGTTTTTAGAGACCTACAAAGAGACTCAGAGTCCCATACAGTAATCACAGGAGACTTTAAAACCCCACTGTCAATAGTAGACAGATTAACGAGAGAAAATTAACAAGGCTATTCAGGACTTGAACTCAGCTCTGGACCAAGTGGACCTAATAGACACCTCCAGAACTCTCCACCCCAAATAAACAGAATATACATTCTAATCAGCACCACATACCACTTATTCTAAAATAGGCCACATAATTGGAAGTAAAACACTCCTCAGCAACTGCAAAAGAATGGAAATCATAACAGCCTCTCAGACCACAGGGCAATCAAATTAGAACTCAGGATTAAGAAACTCATGTCCAGGCACGGTGGCTCACACCTGTAATCCTAGCACTTTGGGAGGCCAAGGCAGGCAGATCATGAGGTCAGGAGATTGAGACCACCCTGACCAACATGGTGAAACCTTGCCTCTACTAAAATACAAAAAAGCAGCTGGGTGTGGTGGTGCACACCTGTAGTCCCAGCTAGGCAGGGGAATCACTTGATCCAGGGAGGCGGAGGTTGAAGTGAGACGAGATGGCACCACTGCACTGCAGCCTGGTGACAGAGCAAGACTCCGTCTAAAAAAAAAAAAGAAAAAAAAAAGGAACTCACTCAAAACCGCACAAATACACAGAAACTGAACAAATTCCTGAATTACTACTGGGTAAATTATGAAATTAAGGCAGAAATAAATAAGTTATTTGAAGCCAGTGAGAACAAAGACACAATATATCAGAATCTCTGGGACACAGCTAAAGCAATGTTTAGAGGGAAATTTTTAGCACTAAATGCCTACAGGAGAAAGTGGGAAAGAACTAAAATCGACACCCTAACATCAAAATTCAAAGAACTAGAGAAGCAAGAGCAAACAAATTCAAAAGCTAGCAGAAGACAAGAAATAACTAATATCAGAGCAGAGCTGAAGGAGATAGAGACACAAAAAACCCTTCAAAAAATCAGTGAATCCTGGAGATGGTTTTTTGAAAAGATTAACAAAATAGATAGCCCACTAGCCAGACTAATAAAGAAGTAAAGAGAGAAGAATCAAATAGACACTTAAAAAAATGATAAAGGGGAGATCATCACGGATCCCACAGAAATACAAACTACCATCAGCGAATACTGTAAACACCACTATGCAAATAAACTAGAAAATCTAGAGGAAATGGATATATTCCTGGACACATACACCCTTCCAGGAGTAAATCAGGAGGAAGTCAAATCTCTGAATAGACCAATAATAAGGTCTTAAAATGAGGCAGTAATTAATAGCCTATCAACCAAAAAAAAAAAAAAAGCCCAGGACCGGACAGATTTACATCTGAATTCTACCAGAGGTACAAGGAGGAGCTGGTACCATTCCTTCTGAAACGATTCCAAACAACAGAAAAAGAGGGACTCCTCCCTAACTCCTTTTATGAGTCCTGCATCATCCTGATACCAAAACCTGACAGAGACACAACAAAAAAAAGAAAATTTCAGGCCAGTATCCCTGATGAACATCGATGCAAAAATCCTCAGTAAAATACTGGCAAACAGAATCCAGCAGCACATTAAAAGGCTTATCCAGCATGATCAAGTTGGCTTCCTCCCTGGGATGCAAGGCTGTTTAAACATATGCAAGTCAATCAACGTAATCCATCACATAAACAGAACCAATGACAAAAACCACATGATTATCTCAATAGATGCAGAAAAGGCCTTTGATAAATTTCAGCACCCCTTCATGCTAAAAACTCTCAATAAACTAGGTATGGATGGAACGTATCTCAAAATAATAAGAGCTATTTATGACAAACCCACAACCAATATCATACTGAATGGGCAAAAGCTGGAAGCATTCCCTTTGAAAACCGGCACAAAACAAGGATGCCCTCTCTCACCACTTCTGTTCAACATAGTGTTGGAAGTTCTAGCCAGGGCAATCAGGCAAGAGAAATAAATAAAAAGTATTCAACTAGAAAAAGAGGAAGTCAAATAATCTCTGTTTGCAGATGACATGATTATATATTTAGAAAACCCCATCATCTCAGCCCAAAATCTCCTTAAGCTGATAAGCAACTTCAGCAAAGTCTCAGGATACAAAATCAATGTGCAAAAATCACAAGCATTCCTATACACCAATAACAGATAAACAGAGAGCCAAATCATGAATGAACTCCCATTCACAATTACTACAAAGAGAATAAAATACCTAGCAATACAACTTACAAGGCATGTGAAGGACCTCTTCAAGGAGAACTACAAACCATTGCTCAAGGAAACAAGAGAGGACACAAACAAATGGAAGAACATTCCATGCTCATGGATAGGAAGAATCAATATCATGAAAATGGTCATACTGCCCAAAGTAACTTATAGATTCAATGCTGTTCCCATCAAGCTACCATTGAGTTTCTTCACAGAATTAGAAAAAACTACTTTAAATTTCATATGGAACCAAAAAAGAGCCTGTACAGGCAAGACAATCCTAAGCAAAAAGAATCATGCTACCTGACTTCAAACTATACTACAAGGCTACAGTAACCAAAACAGCATGGTACTGGTACCAAAACAGATATATTGTCTAATGGAATGGGACAGAGGCCTCAGAAATAACACCATCATCTACAACTATCTGATCTTTGACAAACCTGATGAAAACAAGCAATGAGGAAAGGATTCCCTGTTTAATAAATGGTGTTGGGAAAACTGGCTAGCCATATGCAGAAAACTGGAACTGGACCCCTTCCTTACACCTTATACAAAAATTAACTCGAGATGGATTAAAGATTTAAACATAAGACCTAAAAACATAAAAACCTTAGAAGACAACCTAGACAATACCATTCAGGACATAGGCATGGGCAAATACTTCATGACTAAAATACCAAAAGCGATTGCAACAAAGCCAAAATTGACAAATGGGATCTAATTAAATTAAAGAGCTTCTGCACAGCAAAAGAAACTATCATTAGAGTGAACAGGCAGCCTACAGAATGGGAGAAAATTTTTGCCATCTATCCATCTGACAAAGGGCTAATATCCAGAATCTACAAGGAACTAAAACAAATTTACAAGAAAAAACAACCCCATCAAAAAGTTGGCGAAGGATATAAACAGATATTTCACAAAAGAAGACATTTATGTGGCCAAAAAACATATGAAAACAAGCTCTTCATCACTGGTCATTAGAGAAATGCAAATCAAGCCCACAGTGAGATACTATCTCACGCCAGTTAGAATGGCGATCAGTAAAACGTCAGGAAACAACAGATGCTGGAGAGGATGTGGAGAAATAGGAACGCTTTTACACTGTTGTGGGAGTGTAACTTAGTTCAACCATTGTGGAAGACAGTGTGGCAACTCCTCAATGATCTAGAACTAGACATACCATTTGACCCAGCAATCCTATTAACTGGGTATATACCCAAAGGATCATAAATCATTCTATTATAAAGACACATGCACATGAAGGTTTATTGTGGCACTATTCACAATAGCAAAGACTTGGAACCAACCCAAATGCCCCTCATTGTCAGACTGGATAAAGAAAATGTAGCACATATACAGCATGGAATTCTATGCAGCCATAAAAAAGAATGAGTTCATGTCCCTTGCAGGGACATGGATGAAGCTAGAAACCGTCATTCTCAGCAAACCAACACAGGAACAGAAAATCAAACACCACATGTTCTCACTCATAAATGGGAGTTGAAGAATGAGAACATAGGGGCACAGGAAGGGGAACATCACACACACTGGGGCTTGTTGGGGAGTGGAGGTAAAGGGGAGGGATAGCATTAGGAGAAATACCTAATGTAGATGACAGGTTGATGGGTGTAG
Source organism: Pongo abelii (assembly GCF_028885655.2). Lineage (NCBI taxonomy): Eukaryota > Metazoa > Chordata > Mammalia > Primates > Hominidae > Pongo > Pongo abelii. The sequence goes on from NC_071999.2 coordinate 74,096,698, forward strand.
CAAACCACCATGGCACATGTATGACTATGTAACAAACCTGCATGGTCTGCACATGTATTCCAGAACTTAAAGTGTAATAATAGAAAATAGGGTACAAATACATCATGGAATACTAAGCCACCATAAAGCAGATAAAATCAGGTCCTTTGCAGCAACATGGATGCATCTGGAGGCCATTATCCTAAGTGAACTAAAGCAGGAACAGAAAACCAAATACCACATGTTCTCACTTATAAGTGGGTGCTAGACATTGAATAGACATAGACATGAAAAGGTAACAATAGACAATGGGGACTGCTTGAAGAGGGAGGGTGGGGAAGCCTCTGTGGGTTAGAAGGCTGTCTATTCAATACTGTGCTCACTACCTTGGTTACGGGATCATTCATATATCAAGCCTCAGAAACACACAATTTACCCGTGTAACAAACCTGCACATGTATGCCCTGAACCTAACAGGAAAAAAATCAAATATGAAAATTAGATATTCCAAAATACTTCTGTCTAAGTAATTAAAATATACTCTTATAATACATTTTGTGTTTTGAATGCAAATGAAAATATTTCTGTTGCAATCATATTCTCGACATTTTAGCATTTTGTTGTTTGATTTCTGTTTCAATCTCCAAGTAATATTTTGGGGATTGAAGTGCAACTTTTTGATATTTCACAATCTGAAGCAAATACATATAATAGATACTAAAATTGATATTATGATATTTAGTGATTGTTATTTAGTTTCCCAAGTCCAGAAGATAGTAAAAAGATGGGAAAATAAGAATGTATTAGTATAATGTGTACTCCAGTATGCCCCTGCCTGAAAGGGTTGATATCATATATATGTTTATCAATTCAAATGTAATCACATGCTTATATATATGAACGTATGTTCTGTTTTTGTTTCAAAAATTAGTCAAAAAAACCAATTTTAAGCTATCTGCAAGAGATGTGCAAAAGTAAAAATGCAAATATTTTTATTAATTTTTAAATCAGTATTTTTGTAGATGTGCATTGAATCAGATTGAATATGCATCTCATGAAGATTTTCCTGAAACTTATTTCTGTTCACTAAATACAACCCCTGTGTTTCCTCTTTATGACCAACCATAATTATATTATAAATCTTATAATTCTTTATGTGCATGACTTGTTAGGGTCATCGGCTATGTTTCTACTATTTCTGTGTCCAGTGAATGACATTGAAATAATCTCAATTGTTAACTTCATGAATGATAAATAAAAAAGGTTGTTTTCATGTAACTTTTGGAGAATTAAGGAGAACTGTATAATAATACCAGAGAAAGAAAAACAGTTGAAAATGAAATGTTATAGGTTGGCAACTTTTATCTCATATCCAATTTAATAAGTTCAAGTTTCCAGAAAAATGAAGAACAGCATTTGAGAGATATGAAAGTAAAAACATACCCGTGTCAGTTTGACTCCTCATTAATCTGAGAATATAAAAGATTTTACAAGATCAAAGAACATTCTTTCCTTTTTAAAGCAATATGCTTTTATTTTAAACTTTTTCGTAAGTAATTTTACAATTGCTGAAAAATAAAAGAGCCTCAATGAATTCCTGCATACCCTTTACCTGTTTTCCTGAATGTTCCTAAAAATACCTAGCAATGATATTACCAAAGTGATAAAGTATTGCTGTTAATATACCATTAATTAAACTATAGACTTTATTTGGATTTCGCCAGATTCCCCACTACCTTTTTTTTTTTTTTTTTTTTTTTTTTCTAATCCAGTATCCAACTCAGGATATTATAGTGTGCTTAGTTGTTTGAATACACCGAAAAGGTGATGGACTCTAGTCTTCACCAGTCTATGACAGTTTCTTAGTCTTTCACTGGTTTTTATTACCTTGACACTTTTGAATAGCATTGATTATTTTGTATAACTCTCTTTATTTAGATTTGTGCTGTATTTTTCTCATTAGACTGGGTTTTTTATTTTGTTTTTTTGAAATTCACACAGAAGAAATATCTCATTAAATGATAGAAGAAGGAGCATGATGTCATTAATTTTAATAGTGGTGCTAACTTGATCACATGGCTAACAGGATGTTATGGTTTGAATGTATGTGTCCCTCCAAATTTTGTATGTTGGAACTTAACCCCCGAGGTAATGGCAGTAAGACATAAAGCCCATGGGAAGTGATTAGTTCATAAGGGCTCTGCCATCATGAATGGGTTAAAAGGGCTTGAGGAAGTGAATTTACTCCTTGTGTCCTATGCATTTCACCTATGGGACACTGTATTTGTCCGCTCCCCAGAGTAGAGCAACAAGGTGTCATTTTGGAAGCAGAGACAGTACCCTCACCAGACAATGAACCTCCCGGTGCCTTGGACTTCCAACCTCCAGACTGAGAAATGAATTTCTTTTTTTTTAATAGATTATCCACTCAGTTATTTTGTTATAGCAACACAAATGGACTAACAAAATGTCTGTTAGATTACTTGTTTTTGCATTCCATATATACATATATGTACTTCTACATTCATTGGAAATGTGTCACTAAGTCCAGCTCACTGTTTGTGGGGGGAGGGGGTATAAATTAAGCTCCAACTCACAGAGAGAGAACATCAAATTACATAGGTATAAAAAAATGCTAAAATATGTGTTAAAAACGTACCTGAATATATGTTAAATACAGCAGATAAGGAATAGTCTATGGGAGATACTATGGAGAGTATGCAAATATCTTGTTTCTCCTTTAAGTTCCACCCATCAGTAGTAGTAGTAGTATTGGTATTTTAGCCAATACAGTATACTTGATAACACATGACAAAGTAGGGCTTTTTAATCCTTTCAACCTCTTGGGGGTTCTGGGATGGAAACTGTGTTGAGGATGGGAGATTCTTAGAGTGTTAGAGGATCCAGTTGGGACAAAGACTTCCCGGCAGTAGAAGGTCTCTCTCCTTCTCTCCTGCTTTTGATGGGGCAGGTAGTTTAGGAAGCTCTTATCCTTGGAGAATGTTTAGCTATTAGTTCCACTACTCTGTTGCTGTATCCAAGCATCCACTAATTGTAATATGCAGCAATTATTGTTGACATGTTGTAATGGCGACTTTGTGTTTCTTTGATTTATCCTCCAATCCAGTTGTTTTTTATTTCTTTGGTTTTGGTGTTTGTTTTTTGTTGCTGTTGTTGTTGTTGTTGTTGTTGTTGCTGTTGTTGTTGTTTTGGACCATGGGTGTACATGAAGAACTCTTTCTGGTTGGTTCATGTTCCCTTTTAACATTGAAGACAGCAGCTCCTGGTTAAAAAGCTGAGTGCGATTTTTCAGGCCTGGTCATTTGCACTTGCAAAAGCTTTATCAGGCAGGCCTCACTGGGGAAAGCTACCCTCACCACACGGATCTGGGACACAGCCAGTGCATTGTAGTCTCTGAAGGGAGTTTCATTCAAGAACTGTCCCTTCTGTATGGTCAAATGCTTAGCACATTTTCATTCCTAGCCCCAGCACCTTCATCTCTACATCTCTTTGTCTAAGACTATCTCTATATCTCTTTATCTGAGACCATCGACAGAAGTCTTCTTTAGGTGTCTCTGCCAAGACCTTGATACCAGTACAGTGGGGAAATGTTCAAAACACTTCTGCCCACTCTGACTGATACCCAGTACTTTCCACTTCTAACCCTTTCCTCCTTCCCCTCCTTCAGACTCCAACGTCTATAAAACTGACAGAGCCTTTTGTTTGGGGATCCTTCATAGTCTATAAAACTGTCAGAGCCTTTTGTTTGACAACCCCTGCTTCTGTGATGATCCAACTGGTCCTTGACCAGTCATTGCACCTTTCAGTTGTGGCAAAATGGAAGAAATACGGTATAAAAGATTAAAAATGGTACACTTCTACAGGGCACTTACTGTGAATGGAGCTTGCCAGACTGGACGTTGCACTGGGTCAGTGAGTGAGTTGTGAGTGAATGTGAAGGTGTAGGACATTACCGTACACTACTGTAGACTTTACAAACACCGAACATTTAGGATACATTTATAAAAACTTTTTAAAAAATAAATTAACTTTAATTTATGGTAACTTTTCTACTTTATAAACTTTTTCTAAACTTTTTCAAACTTTTATAATAGTTCTTAATTTAAAACATGAACTCATTGTACAGCTGAACAAAATGTTTTCTTTATAAGATTTTTTTATATTTATAAAATTTTAATTTCTAATTTTTTTTACTTTTGAAAATTTTTGTTAAGAACTAAGACTCAAACACACACATTAGCCTTGGCCTACCCGGGGTCAGGATCATCAATATCACTGCCTACCACCTGCACATCTTGCCCCCTGGAAGGTCTTCATGGGCAATAACAGGCACAGACAGAGCTGTCATCTCCAATGATAACAATGCCTTCTTCTAGACTACCTCTTACAAGACCTCCCTGAGGCTGTTTCATAGTTACTTTTTCCAGTAAGTACAAGGAGTACATTCTAAAATACTGATACAACATATAGTATAGTAAATACAGAAACCAGTAACAGTCATTTATTATCAATCAAGTACAAAATTGTATGTGCTATACTTTTATATGACTTTCAGCACAATAGGCATCTTTATATCAGCATCACCATAAACATGTCAGTAACATATTGCTGTGTTGCTATGACATGACAACTATAACATCGTTGGGTCATAGGAATTTTCAGCTTTATTTTAATCTTACTGAATCACCTTCATATATGCAGTCCATTGTTGAGTTGACTAAAAATGTCATTATGTTTGTTAAAACTGTATTTTATATGATTCAACCTTACAATCAATCATTTCATTATTGACTTTTTTCTTGTTTTGGAACTTTGTACTTAGAAACCAAGATCTAGGCACAATTTATCTTTCTTGCTATTTGAGTATTACTGCTTCTAGACCCTTGCAGCAAATAAAGGAAGAGGTTATATGTATGCATTCTAGCCCTTGCATAAACATATATCCTTGTATCCTTACATAGTTATATATCTATGTAACCACATAAACTTGTTCATATTCATATCTGCTTCTAACTCAGTGCCAGTAGGTTCATTCTATTGTTCCCTCCTTGCTATTTGCAGCTCCTTGTTTTCTGACAATAATAAACCTCACAAATCAACATGCTTTTAAGAAGCTTTACTAAATTTATAAATAATTTCTCCTAACAGTACAGTCTTTGAAACATTCTTTCTTATATAAAATTGAGGAAAGCACTTTGAGAATGGTATGGCAGATATATCACATATTAGTGGTTTGTCACTCAAAATAGTATAAATAATCTCTATTATAATCATGTACTTCCCAATGAATACTAAGCTTTTTAAGAGATTAGCTTGAAGGATGTATGGACTTCAAACTAAAACTTGAAAGTCAGAATAAAGTCAAGGTTAATTTTTTTAAGAAGGCAACATGTATATTTAATTAATAAAAATTATTGGTCGTTGGTGTTACACTTTGTAGCCATAATGGAATGACTGGTATAAGACACAGTCTCCTGGTGTAACAAATTTTAAAACTTCATAGGCCGGGCATGGTGGCTCACTCCTGTAATCCCAGCACTTTGGGAGGCCGAGGTGGGCAGATCACAATGTCAGGAGATCGAGACCATCCTGGCTAACATGGTGAAACCCTGTCTTTACTAAAAATACAAAAAATTAGCCAGGCATGGTGGCAGGCGCCTGTAATCCCAGCTAATCAGGAGGCTGAGGCAGGAGAATAGCTTGAACTGGGGAGGCGGAAGTTGCAGTGAGCCAAGATGGTACCACTGCACTCCAGCCTGGGGGACAGAGCGAGACTCCCAGTCTCAAAAAAAGAAAACTTCAAGAAATATATGAGAGGATTGTTTAAAAAGATTGACAGTAGCCAATACAAAATATGATGTTTGATAGCAGAGAGACACACAGGTCAATGCATGTTTGCCCCGGCTTTCTGCCCATCAGGCTGGGTAGGGAGGTTGAGTCCAAGTAGAGCTGAACTTAACTGAATATGCAGAGACTAGAGTTCAGGATCACTGAAGTTCCTGGAACTTGGGGACAGACAACTAGAAGGGTGAATTCTCCAAGAGGAATGGTAGAAGCCTGTGACTAAGCTTCCTGTGGTTTGGGGATTAAGAAGCAGGTTTTGTATGTACCAGGAAAGATTCAGATTAGCAGAAAGAAGATACTGTGAAGCTGACAGATAACAGAAATACCAGGATTCATGCAGTGATTAGGACATTGGAGTTCCATGCTAGTCATAGTGAAGAGGCCTTGCTTAACATCTCAGGCATTCAGGTGTGACAAGCAAAAGGCAAATTAAGTAAAGGCCCTAATCTAAGTTATATGTCACAACCTGTTTATAAGACAAAACTGAAAGTGATCAATCTTAACAAAAATAAAAACTTACCTAAATAGATGAAACAGATTCGTCAGTAATATGACCGCCTGTCATAACAATACTATAACATAACAATACACAATACCTAAAAAAAAAATAACATAACAATACACAATACCTAAAAAAATAATAGTAATTCAGGCTCTTTAGATGATAGCATCCACAATGTCAAATATTAAATTAACAAAATAAAAAGTGTAAAGAAGTAGGAAAATGTAACTACTGTTGCCATTACTACTAACAATAAAATATTAAAAATAAAGCACCATCAAAATAGACTCCAAGATGACCCAGATATTGGAATCATTAGAAAAGAACTTAAAATCAGGTATTAGGTAGATTGTGATAAGTTAATGATACATATGAAAATGGATAGTACAAACAATACAATTAGTAAAATAGAAAAAATGAAAATAGAACGTAAAAAATATTAAAAATAATTGATCAAACAAAAACAATGCATAACAGAAAGAAAAAAATTGAAGTAAACTACACTAATATAAATGAATGACTGAAAGTACCATCCATGTCATATATATTGAATAATTTAAAAATATAATAGCCAAGATATTTTATAGTTATAAGTAATTTGTATTAGATATTTCAAATATTTAAAGTTACATAATTTTTTCACCTAACTCTTCATATTCAGGGAGAATTTTAATGTTTTTTCTATTTTTAATATAGCAACTGCTCACATCATTCAAAAACTATATTTTGAGAATTATTTTGTTTTAATCAGAAACATTTCCAAGTATGTCTGTAGAAGTCAAACTTTAAAGTTTTTAATGATAGAAGTAGTATGTTTTTAGTATTTAATTTTGTGTTTTTTACTTTTACAACCCACAAATAGAGAATAATTTTTAAAAGTACTGCAGGATTTGTTTGTTTAAACTTTAGCAGATTAATTGCAGGTTTTAGTTATATTGTGAAAATCTCTCCACTAAATTTATACTATTACTACCAAAATGTTAGTCATAGTATGGGGGAGGATACATATTCCTAATAGAAAATTATTATCATCATTTATGATAAATATTTTAAACTTCTCTCCTATCCTAAATATTGGATTACAGAACTATTTCTCTGCCTATTCACTAAAAGCAGACTAGATTGTTCATCATTTGAAACATGTGTGATTTATTTTCCACGTTAATAAGACATATATTTCATAAATACAAATGACATACATTTAATAAAATACTAATTTAAAAAAAGATTAAAAATAAAAAAGTATCTAATTGCTATTGCTAAAGTGATATACATTAACTCAATTATAGCTAGTAGGCACAACTTGTAAGAAATTGCACAAACGTGGCCCTAGAGAAGGTCAGGCCAAGAAAACCAAGGAGAGAACAAAATTAACATATTTAGTTTGGTATATTGTCTTTTTCCAATAGGGAATTGCCTCCACTTACATTTGTTCATTCCTTGAGCCCCTACTAACCCTCAGACGTTTTTGGAAGGAGTCGAAGATGAGCATATCTTTGCCATATTTACCTTGGTCAACCTTCATTTCAGTTCTGTAAACTCTATCTCTTGCTGGCCAAATCCATGTTCTGTTATGACATCTGTCTTTGGCATGTGATAAAACATATGTCTTCCTGACTTATTTTCCTTCATCAAAATGTATCTTCTTTTTAAGGTTTTATTTCTTGTGTATTTGTGTGTGTGTGTGTATGCGTGTGTGTATGTGTGTGATGTGTGTGTTTGTGCTGCCTAGCTTGCCAAGAGAGAAATCATTCAACATAAATCATTAACTGGAAATATTTTTAATATTATGTATAAGACATTAACATAAAGTGTTTTTGAGGAATAATTGGACTAAGAATATCTTCTCTGAAATAGATCTAAATATGAGTTTGTTATACTGATTCTCACAAAAATGAAGTAAAAGAAAAAAACAAAATAAGAGGTAATATTAACTAACTCTTTCTGTGTAAAGGGTGGGAGTCCCTGCTCTATGACATTATTTCCTTAACCCAAAGACAGGAAGAAATTTTGAGTCTCCATCCCACAATATGTGGATGCCATCCCACAGACTACCACTTTCACTGGCATAAAGGATTGTAATTGTGTCTGACAGCAGAGGTAGGGTACTGCTCTACTCATTCACTCAGATAAAATCATGAGTGCATGGCTCTCCAGCTCCTTTAACATTTTAATACCTTCCATGCAAGATACATGATCAATGCCAGGAGAAAGATAAGCAAATATTAAAAACTTAAATGTGTATTTACCAGCTAATACTTTGAAAGAAGATCATTTTTGGTCATTCTTAAACAAAATCAGTTAAAAGAGTAGACTCAATCCTCTGATTGATATTTTAAAACATATTGAAATCAATCACCATCAGAAATTTCAGCTTTTCAAATTGGTTCTATTTTTTGGCCTAATTAAAGGATGAGAGGCTACTAACTCCATTTTTAATAGGGTCAGATTAATTAGCAAATAGCGTATTTATAGATTTGGGCTATAATTAGCTTTATAAAATATAAAGCAAATAATTCTAATGTGTAATTTCAGCAGAATAATTTATGTAATTTCTTTTATAGAAAAATAAATTTTATAAATTATATTTCAAAATATTGTAAAAGATTTTCCCCATATATCCCACTGATTTATTCTTGTACCCCAACTTTTTTGTTGAGGCATTAGTAAGTGTGAATACTATAATCTAATGTAGCTTGCAGACTAATAGGATAATTTTAAATTATTAAACTAGATACAATAAGTTAATATGGAGGTGTGTATATGTTAACATGTATAATACATAATAGACTAAATTGGTGTTCAGGTGAATAAATTGAGAACAAATCATGGAATCACGGAGAATGGATAGTTTATCTGTCAGTTCAGAAAGAAAGATCATACATTTTCTGCAAGTAGAAACAGTATACTCATTCCTTTATGGGATATTTCTTAGTTTATGTCCTAATTTTCTACAGCAGTTAAAACAAAAATATCTAAGTTTAAACATTGTCCCCATTAAATGTTTAGTTTGTCTAGCTCTGCTTTATGTTAATCATAATGCCTTACCTTCATATGCTGCAATGACATACTACTAGTGACACAGAATTTTAATATAGTATAGAAAGATTAATATTGCATTTCATGTGACACTTTTTATTGCAGTTGAAATACTTGGATGTTTTTAAAGTTATTTATTTTATGATACAGAAGGTTTGGAGAAAAAGTTTTCAGGAAAATAAATCATAAATATTCAGACATTTGGCTTATTATTTTTCTGAGTAAAAACTACAGTTAATCTTTCCCTCTTTTGGCTTCACCTGATCCTATTTTTACAGTCATTTCAGCAGAGTTTATGTAAGCTCCAAAGATTATAGCCGTTGTTTAGTGACTGTTATTTATAGTTTGGGGCATGTCATTTGCACATGCACTTTATGTGTTTAATATTGCTAAAATCAAAACTACATAAACATGAGTTATCTTTTTAAAGTGTTCTGTGTGCTTGATTCCTTATGGCAACTTAATACAGTGATGCTTTATACCACATCAAGCTGCAAATGTTTGTTAACTCTCAATTATTTTATTGAAGTAAGCAGATTTCTGACAACCATCTGTTAAGAGTATACTTATTGCTGTTAATAAATCCATTTGAAAGAGAAATAGTCATTAAAGCAAGGAAAAAAGCACAGCCTCTCTGAGAAGTTGGAGCTATATATATATTTGTGACAAATCCTGTGAAATGTTAGTAATAGGGGCATAAAATGAGTGTAAAATTTCTGCTAAAACAAAAATAGTTGTGTTTGTATTGTGCTTATGCAAATATCATCTTTAAACAAACCAATTATGGATGTATCTTTAGAACTGGAAATTTACGTAACTTGCATTAATATCAGGAAAGTATAATGAAGCATTAACAACATTTTGGCACTTCATTACACAGGATATTTATCATTTGCACTCCTTATTTTAGCACTGCATTTTCTTTCTCTAATGTCCTCAAATAAGAAAATATGATATATTTTACATCTACATAAAATATAGTTATACAATATACATTATAAATATACAATAGATATACAATATACATTAAATATTATAACATACATTATATATAGATATACAATATAAATTAATGCTCGAGTATACTCACTCTAAAACATGTGGCATAGAGTTGCTTGTTGAGAATCAACTTGTTCACAAGTTAATATCTGCTATTCTAAGTGTTAGCATGTTCAATGTTTTGATATTTAAAATTATTATTTATTTTGTTTTAGTGAATTCTTTATGTAAGTCTTGGCTTTCCTGCTTTGCATTCAAATGAATCTCTTATTGCACCTGGGTTTCATTTATTTTGTTGGTGGCTGCCTGTCTCCAAAGTGACCCCCTTCTGAGCTTGTCAAAGTACATTTTGTATAACATCTATATTCTGTGTTTAAAGTTAGATCATCTAAATCATACCCTCCAGATTTGATGAAAAATCTATCTAGGCATTTTCTTCTCATACATTAACAAATAGAAACAATTAGTTGCAGGTTTTTTTTCATAAACAGTTTAGGACATCTAGAATATGATACATTTCTGTTCAGGGAAACATAGACGATGAAATAAAAATGACTTTTTTATGGATAAGAAAAATTTAACAGGATGGCCACATGTGCTAATTAAAACATGTGCGTAATTCCCCTGACATAGATGTTTCCTTAGTTTAATCAAATTTCTACTAGGACCATATCAGGAGGATGGGAGAACCACCCCTTGATTATTTGAATAAGATAAGGCTGCCCATAAACCTCCATAAACTAATAATACACCTTTCATTAAAAGACAAGTACTTGTGCTGAGAAGGGTCAAAAGGAGTATCAGCAAAAATAAGTTGATTGTTCTATAATAGCATCTTCAAGAAACACAAGAGTTCACACAATAATCCAGGAGTCTCACTACTGGAAATACATCCAAAGAAAATAAAATCAGTATGTCAAAGAAATATCTACACTCACCTTTTCACTGCAGCATTATTCTGCAGTCTGCCGTTCACTGCAGCATTATTCACAACAGCCATGATAGGGAAAGAAAGTGCCCAAGAAAAGAAGTATGAATGAATAAAATGTAGTTTATATATACAATGGAATACTGTTGACCCTTACAAAGAAGAAAATTCTGTCTTCTTTGCAACAACAGGGATGAACCTAGAAAATATTTATGTTAAATGAAATAAGCCAGGCATAGAAAGAAAAGTCGTCCTGTATGATCTCAGCTATATGTGAAATGTAAAAAAGTTGAATATCAAAGAAACAGAGAGTAATATGGTGGTTAACCTAATGCTGGGGGTAGAGGGACTGGGTAGACATTTGTCAAATGACACAAAATATCAGTTAGTCAAGGAAAGGTTCAAGATATCGATTGCACATCATGGTGACTACAGTTAATAACAATATATTATATATTTGAAAATTGCTAAGAGAGTAGATTTTAAGTACTTTTACTGTAGAAAATAACTATGTGAGACAATAAATATGTTAAGGAGTTTGATTCAGCCATTACACAATGTATACATATATCAAAACATCATATTATCTACACCATAAATATACACAATGTTTATTTTCATTTTTCAATCTAAAAAAAAGACACTAGGGGTCAGGGTACCAATCAAGACAGAAGATTATAGCAGAGCTTAATCTCTGCTTTCATTTGGGATGTGCAGCTCTGCAGTTTAAGAGCCAGTCACAGTGGGACAGTTGGATGATAATACAAGGATATATCACATTAAAATTTCTCTCAACACAAAGTAGATAAGAGCTGTTTTGGAAAGGTTTTAATAGAAAACCATCAAAAATATAAACAGACTTTTTTAATGTAAATGCCTTAATCTTTCACCACATGGTGAGAGAAAAGGAGGTTTCAGAATTTTCCTTTCTGCAAGTATTAGTTCCTTTGATACTCCAGTGGAAAGGGATAAGTTTATTTAGTGTCCCCAGATATATTAGAATATCTATGTTACCCAAGTTGTATATATCAAGTGGCAAAGTGTGTATGTATCACTTTTGACCACCTATACTCTAGTTTTTAAGGAACTATAATTAACTTTATGTTCCAGAGTATTCGTGAATAATCAAAATATTTTAATATTATATCACAGTAAATGGACAAAATGTAGGTGATACAGAGATATTCCACTTTAAGGAATCTGCACTTCAGGAAGTGTAGCCATAGAAAGAATATCAGGTGTAGCTCTTAGACACAGCAATTATTCAATCTGAAAACAAAGAATATTTATAATACATTGAGTAGTATCAGTGAAAATATAATAGGTTGGGGCATAGATATTATTATTCTTTATAGTCTTAGTTTTTTATAGGAAAAAATAAAAAATCACCAACAAAACCAGAACATTCATAAGAAATCTGTAAACATTCCTTCAGCACAAAATAGCAGATTAAATAGAGAAATATTGAGTAGTAAATGTTGTTTTATATGCCTATAAATCCTTCCTTGGTAAGAGGGATTATTCCTCAATGCATTTGTTATTAGTGAGGCTTGTTCATCACAGAACCCACCACCACTGGCCACTATAATAAATGATATAAGTAAAAAAAATCCTCCCTATTACTTAAATTGATAGTTGAAAGTTGATTGGTTCAAGTCATGTATCTAATGATTGAGGTATTGGTTGATTATAAGTTTGTTTGGTGGTAATATTAATCCTGTAATACCTAGCTGAATATAGCAAATTCTTTTTGACCCACAATTAAAAAGCTGTACTTTCACCTGTGGTATGTGGGGCTTCAGACTATTTTTGGCTGATGCTAAAATTTAAATGAATTAATAGAAATATCATCAGAATGTCAGAATAAGTTAGATACTTTTTGTCGTTGTTCATGATAGACTGTTTAAAAGCCAGAAATGATGAACACAGAATTTATTGCCCTAAGTCAAGAGTAATTCAAGATGGATAACTGTTAGTTAATCGTATGTCTTGCTGACTTACAAAATCTATTTTTTATTGTAAAGTTACCTTGACTGATGACTATGGATAAAACTATGGAAGATACTACTGTGATATGAGAAAACCCAGAAACTTGTGGAGATTTGGATCTTTTAAGCCCTTCAAAAGGACATGCTGATGTTTATTTTCCACATGATAGACTTAATTATTTACATTGAATATCTCAGTTAGCTGTGAATATGGGGTTTGAGGTAGGGTATGGCAACTCCAGCTATTTCTATTATATTGGTTCAGGACAAACTCTAAAACGAGAGCTAAGATATATGGCTTTTGGAAAAAAAACAACAACAACACTAAAGCCGTGTTCTAAATAAAATGTAAACTTGAAAAGCAGAGATTAGTTTCCTGCACCACAATTTGAAAAGTGTTTATAGTGATCCAAAAGGATCCTAGGATCCAAAAGGATTGATAGCTTTGGAGGTTTTAAGTGAGTATATTACAAATGATATTCCAGCCTGATAAACTGTAGCCTGGAATTCTGTTTGGGGGCAATATGGATTTTGTATATGTCAACTGACTCTCCCACTGAATACAACTATAGAACCTGGACAGAATATATGCAGCAACAATATGAGGACTAAGAAAAGTAAACAGCAGTAGGTGGTTCAGCAATTAACATGAAAATCCAATGTACTACCAAACTGGCAGTGAGTTTACCATGTTTTTCCTCCAGTATCTCTCACCCTGATGGTAAGACAGTCAGCAACCTAGAAATGTGCACAACGACCAGTTATTTTCCTCTAATTCTGACTTAAGCAGACGAAAAAGTAAATCTTAATATTTGGTTTGCAGAAATTCAATTATTTTTCTTTACTCCCATTTATCCATTCTTTCCTACCCGTCTCCCCAGCAATCTCACAGAGGTAGTAGCAGCTGTATAAGAGGCCAGTAGGAATCAACTCAGAGAGGAAAAACTTTCTCTCAGAGATGTGATTCCGTGAATGTGGGAGTAACACTAATTGCTTTGTTTCCTTTCACTTTTCCCTCCAATTTTTGGACACGAATGTTGTACCAAACATGAAGGGACATGGAAGAGTGTCCAAAAACTCAAGTTTATACTCGGGTGGCCAGAAAGGGGATCTACCAGGGACAGCAAAATCTGGAAGGGATGATGAAGATGGAAGAACTCCTGAAAGCAATCCAATAAAATTATTTTTATGAACCTCAAGGTTTAACCCTGAGCTGCATGTATATATATTAGATCTTAACAGGGACCAAAGATTTTGAAAACTGTATTAACTAATAGGTCACAATCTACTGGGTGACACACAAAGATAACAGAAAGAAAGAACAGTGCAATGTTTTTGAAAACTGAACTGGTACTGGAACCATAGGCCATAGAAGGCAGGTTGGATCTTGAAACCCAAAAGTAAACAGATCAGTATTCTGCAAAAATAAAATTACCAACATTAAGTATAGACTTTAAACTGGACTCAGAGTCTTATAATGTAATAAAAAAAATGTTGAGAGTACACAAATTTGCTCATTATATGAAGAACCAGGAAAATATCAACTCACACAGGAAAAATAAAGTCTACAAACACCAAGATGACCCAGATGCTATAAATATCTAATATTTTAAACCAATTTTTAAAAAATGCTTAAATGAGCAAAACAAATTATCTTGAATCAAATTTTACAATAGAAGATATAAAGAAAAATCAGATGTTCAAAGGGTCAAAAATTTTAGTTAGACTGGAAGAGTAATTTCAAGAAATGTATTGCACAACATGATGACTAGAGTTAATAACAATGTATTGTATACTTGAAAATTGCTGAAAGAGTAGATTTTAAGTGTTTGCATAATAAAAAAGTAAGTATGTGAGGTAATGTATGCATTAAATAGTTTGATTTAGTTATTCCACAATGTATAGGTATTTCAAACATTATGTTGAACACCATATATATGTGTGTGTATATACAACATATATATGTATTTCTACATATATTTATATAAACCATGTGTGTGTGTATAAACCTAAAGTTTCCAGGTAACACAAAAGTGTAATGAAGTTAAGAATTCAGCTTTTAATAGTTTATAACTTGACTTTCACAGATATTCGATTTAAGAAGAAAGGGCCCAGCAATTTGCAAAACCTGTGTTTTCTGTTTTACTCAATTAGAAAACCCATGAGAATTCTTCCTTGAACCTAAAAATTTTGTTCTTTAAACGCACCAAATATAAGAAGACATAAACAGTGGCATCAAAAAATTTAAAAAAGATGAAAATTTTAAAAACTGAGAAGCTCTAAATTTAAAATTAAATATAGATCAATAGAAATTGATCAAATTGAAAAACCGAGAGAAAATAATGTGAGGCAAAGAAATATACATATATTTATAAGTAAATATACATATATATATAAGTTGAATTTCATTGAAATTATAAACTTTTGTGTGTCAAGGAATACTACCAAGAGACTGAAAAGGCAATTCAAATATTAAAAGGAAATATTTGCAAGTCATAATATAATAAGAGTCCATTATACAGAATTATAGTCCATTATACAGAATTAAGAATTCTTACAGCTAAACAACAAAAAAACTATCCAATTTTTTTTGAAAAAGGCGAAGTGCTTAAATAGTTGTTTCTTCTGCAAATAATCAATAAAAATATGAAAAGATATCAGTGTTAATAGCCATTAGTGAAATCTAAATCAAAACCACATTAAGACATCACTTAATGCCCACTTGGAAGGCTATCATTGTTAAAAAGAAAAAAAAAAATTTTGAGACAGAGTCTCACTGTTGCCCAAGCTAGAGTGCAATGGCATATCATGGCTCACTGATGCTTCAACCTCCAGAGCCCAAGTGATCCTCCTATCTCAGCCTCCTATGTAGCTAGGAACACAGGCGTGTACCACCATGCCCAGCTAATTTTTTAAATTTTTTAGAGATGGAGTCTCCCTGTGTTGCCCAGTCTGGTCTCAGACTCCTAGGCTCATGTGATCCTCTCAACCTTGGCCTCCCAAATTGCTGGGATTACAGGCATGAGCTACTGTGCCTGGCAAAAAAGAATAAAAAAAAAGAAAATATTTATGAGGATATATAGAGAAATTGAACCATTATACATTACAGGTGGAAATGTGAAATGATGCATTTATTCTGGAAGCAGCTTGGCAACTCCTCAATAAAGTAAACATAAAATTATTATATGGGCCAGCATTCGTACTACTAGATATATATTCAAAATAATTGAAAGCAGGGGAAAAAATTAGAACTGGTGCATGCATATTGACAACTATTTATTATAGTTAAAAGGTTAAAATATTCATGAATGAGTAAACAAATTGTGATATAGCTATACAAAAATATTATTTAGTAATAGAAATAATGAAGTATTCATTTATACTACATCTTACATATAGTGAAAGCATTATGCTTAGTGGAGGATGCCAGGATAAGGCACCAAATCAGATACGTTTATTAGAAGAGTTCAAGCCTGGAACAATATTCACAATCTATTAATTTAATCTAGTCTAGAAACCAGCCACATAATCTTATCAATGTTTGCATAAAATTACTTAACAAAATGCACTATCCATTTCAATAAAAAATTCTAGGAAACTAAAATTATTGATAAGGATAACGATTTCCTGTGAAGATCAGCAACAAGGTGAAGATGCCTACTAAACATGACTATAGGATATCATGCTGAACATATGTATATCAACATGGCTGTTGATATAGATAATACCAAAATTCTACACATTCACAAAAAAAAATCAGATAAATTATATATAAGTTTAACAATGTCATGACATACAAGTTAAACACAGAAAACTATCTTTATTTCCATACTAAATAAATGTACAATTGGAAATGTAAAATTTTAAAAATAGCACTTAAAATAGATTTGAAGCATGAAATATTGAGATTATATATATATCTTTTAATAGGATCTTTATACTGAAAACTACAACATAGTGATGAAAGAAACAGTAGAAGACCTAAATAAATAGAGATATGTACTATATTCACGGATTGGAAAACTTACTATTGTACTGATTCTCCAAATTAATTTATAAATTTAATACCAATAATAATAAATACCAGCAGCTTTTTGTGTAAGTATAGATAAGATGATTCTAAATTTGTATTC
This sequence comes from Pongo abelii, assembly GCF_028885655.2. Lineage (NCBI taxonomy): Eukaryota > Metazoa > Chordata > Mammalia > Primates > Hominidae > Pongo > Pongo abelii. Next base: position 74,114,131 of record NC_071999.2, read on the forward strand.
AAAGGCAAAGGTACTAGAATACACAAAATAATTTAGAAATAATACAGTTGAAGAAATCTTAGTCCCTGATTTTAACACTTACTATGAAACTAAAAAGTTGAAGGCAATGTGTCATGAAGGGAAGGATAAACCCTTATATCGATGAAAAAAATGGAGTCCAGAAATTCACTTACACCATGGCCAATTGATCTCTGATGATAGTGCAGTGCAACCTAGAAAGTAGAATCTTTTTAACAAATCATGTTGGCAATTGGGTGATTCATACATAAAAACAAAACAAAATGAACAAACAAATAAGCAAGCAAAAAATGTTTATCTGATCTTCACACATTGAAAATAAATTAAAGCAAAATTTATCACACGTAGTTGTAAAAAACCTACAGGTTTTTAATTCAGTATAAAAATCTATAGGTTTTAATTCAGATAATTCTTAAAGTGAGAGGTTTTAAAAAGGAAAAATCGTGAATAACAAATAGGCTTTTGTTCATTGAAAGACCTAATGTAATAGAATCTTGGATATTGGAACTATTAGCTCTAGAAATGGGCCAAATCATTAGCCTGGTGTGGTGGCATGTGCCTATAGTTCTAGCTAGTGGGAGACTTAGGCAGGAGGATCCCTTGAGTCCAAGAGTTGGGGGCAGTACCAGACCCTGTCTTAAAAGGAAAAAAAAAAAGAGCCAAATAAACTTTTCAATTGTAAAAGGAGGGAAATCTAAAAATATAGGTGCCTGTAGAGATAAGTTACTGTTTGGTTGGTGAGAGAACTGAGTTCTTACCTGATTGATTCTGTTTTGTGGGTAAAGTAAGACATAAGTCAACTGGGAAGTTTAAAGATTTCAGAAAAGATTTGAAATAGCTAACAAGAATAAAGAAAGATGAGAGCTAAGTAAGAAAATAGGTAAGGATTACTGAGCTTGTTTAAAAAGGCCCAGAAGATTTTCTCAATCAGGAAACAGGCTTTTGCAGTAAGAAGATAATTTCTCTTAAGGAAATATTCAGCTTTATTTTTATAATAGTAATTATTGACTAGTTTGTTAATAAAATCATAATGTATCAATATAAAAAATAGAATATTTCAGCATGTAATATAATAATCACATATTAAGATATTTGATGTCATAATACAATATTAAAAAATAGTCCCAATATTTTCTATATGATATGATTCCAATTAAAAATGGAAAAAAATGTATGGAGGAAAAACTATATGAATACATATCAAATACTTGACAGTATTTCTCTCCATTAGGGTGTAAACTCCAATGAAGACAGAGATTTATTTTTTCCATAAAGACATGCGCAGTATTTAATACAGAACTAGGCATATGCTACAAATGAGTATTAGCTAAATGACATGAATTCATTCTAAATTAATGGTACATATTTAAGGTATATAATTCCAATGAATTTGAGGATAAGTATACACCTGTGAAACCACTACCATCACCAAGGCCATAAACATATCACCTCCAAAAGTTTCCTCTCAGCCTCTTCATTATTAATATCATTATTATTGTGTGTGTGTGTGTGTGTGTGTGTGTCTGTGTTTGTGTGTGTGTGTTAAGAACGCTGTATTTGTCAGGGTTCTGTAAGGGGACAGAAGTAATAGGATATATGTGTATATGAAGGGGAGTTTATTAAGGATAATTGACTTACACGATCACAAGGTGAAGTCCCACAATAGACCATCTGCAAGCTGAGGAACAAGGAAGCCAGTCCAAGTCCCAGAACCTCACAAGTAGGGAAGCCGACAGTGCAGCTTTCAGTCTGTAGCTGAAGGCCCAAGAGTCCCTGGCAAACCACTGGTACAAGTCCAAGAGTCCAAAAGCTGAACTTGGAGTCTGATGTAGAGTTTGCACTTTCTCCCCGTTTCTGCGTAGGTTTTCTCCAGATGCTCCGGTTTCCTCCCACATCCCAAAGATGTACACATGAGGTGAATTATCATGTCTACATTGTACCTGCATGAGTGAGTGTGTGTGTGTGTATGAGTGCACCCTGGAATGAGGTGGCATCGTGTCCAGGGCTGGTTCCACGAGGAACCCAGAGCTACTGGAATGGGCTAAGGCCACCCAGTACCCTTAACTGGAAGAAGCAGGTTGGAAAATCAATGAATGAATGCATACAAATGCATGACAATAAACAATGCAGTATAAAAGTGCTCAGTGAGTCTGCTGTATTTCTGATTGTTTAACTTTGTGGTAATAAGAGGCGCTCCTTACAATTTTTGTTTTGCCAACATTTATCCCTTTATTTAATCCACCACCACTGCAACTGCCATTGCTCACTGATTCACCAAAAATTTTGTACATAATTATCTTCCTTGTTTTTATTACTTTTCCTTAAATAAATGTATAGCTCACATTTATTTCAATGTTTAATATTAAAGTGTTTTGAGTCTTTATTTAGAAGATTGGTGATGTTTTTGTGACCACAAATATGTGCTAGCCACTTAACTCTTGTTTATATCAATTAGCCTATGGTAAAATTGGTTTTCTTCTGTCATTTTGCTTAAAGTTGCAGTTTTTAACAATCCACTGACAGCATTAAGTGAGGACTTACTATACAATACAGTATTGTTAGCTCTGGGCATTATGCAATAGTAGGTATCCAGAACTTATCTTCCATAACTGAAACTATGTAACTTTTGACAATCATATCCCCCTTTTCCCCTCCTTCCAGCCTCTTGTCAAGCAGCATTCTGCTCCCTGTCTCTATGTATCTATTTCAGATTTCACATATAAGCAAGATTATACAGTATTTCTCTTTCTGTGTCTGGCTTATTTCACTATTGAAATATCGTTGAGATTAAATGAATAAATGTATCTATGTACAAGGAAATTGTGTGTATTTTTCAATTATTCTCATGTAATAATGTTTTAATAACCATGTCCAATGCACTTTTTTTCTATTATAATAAACAAATATTGGTGAGTAGCAAAAAGTGCAAAGTTGAAATTTATATTTCTTGATTGTTAGAGGTAACAAATGCCAAGGTTCCCAAGACATGACACTTAAAAACATAGTTTGGAAGAGAAATATTAAAAAGTTTTGATATAAACATATGGATTGGTGTGAGCTACACACTAACACTGAGAAAATTATAGTTAATGGGTCAGCAAAGCAAATGTCATTTGCAGGTATTGTTTTATTCACAGAATTAGAAAAGAACTTAGATTAGGGAAAACATTAGTTTACAAACTACAAAAATACAAAAACCATAAACCCCTCCTCTGCGTATGATGCTTACATCAAGGAACTTTGTTTCTGAACAATTTATTCAAATTTATAAATGTGAGAAAGTTATTAAATAAATTTTAGTGTTTGCTTCTATGTTTTATGTTCCAAGATAAGACTACATTTAAGAATGTAGTAGTTTCACAACTCAAAATCTATGTTTGCCATTAAAAATGTACTTGCGTGATTTTTGATAATGTTTTTATTTTCTTAAGAAAGTTTTATCCTTGAAAGTGCATAATTTATTTCAGACATTTTATGATATATCACCAATCTTATTTTAAAATATGCTTAAAGATTAAATAATTACCGGCCGGGCACGGTGGGTCACGCCTGTAATCCCAGCACTTTGGGAGGCTGAGGCGGGTGGATCACGAAGTCAGGAGATCGAGACCATCCTGGCTAACACGGTGAAACTCCGTCTCTACTAAAACTACAAAAAAATTAGCCGGGCGTGGTGGTGGGCGCCTGTAGTCCCAGCTACTCGGGAGGCTGAGGCAGAGGCAGGAGAATGGCGTGAACCCGGGAGGCGGAGCTTGCAGTGAGCTGAGATCGCGCCACGGCACTCCTCCAGCCTGGGCGACAAAGAGAGACTCTGTCTCAAAAAAAAAAAAAAAAAAAAAAAAAGATTAAATAATTACCTGATTAAATTGACTTTCTTTTTCAAAACTGTAATATATAACTTTCTGCTCTACTAGGTGTTTTATAATTTTAAACAATTTTACTCCTTAATAATTAAGCTGTGTTATCATCTAATTTAATTTTGTACATGTAGTTTTAAATATTTTGATACAATGATGGTGGCATCATTTACAGAGTTAAGTATATGTCACGTTTTACATTATTGTAATGTGTATAAAATTTACTTTAGTCTAACAAATCATTTTGATTAACTTTTTTAACCAAAAAAATCAATAGAATTTTAAAATGTTATAAATAAATTATCTTAAATAAAATTTTCCTTCATAACCGAAGGAGAAAATTTTCAAAAGTCATCCGTGACTTGATTCCTCTAATGCATAATGCTAAATTTAACTCAGAATTCTGAAAACTATATGAACTGTTTTAGAGCAAGATAATTTAATATATGGTATCATAGTCCCTTTAAAAGTCTAGTAAAATCATTGAATGTCTCTCTTCTCATTCCTTTTCCCTTACAGGCTTTACAAAATGGTTACATAGTTAAACAATACCAACGCAGTCAAATAAGTCATTGTATTTAATTATTCATTAGATATTTATGGAACACTATTATGTGTCAGCAATGTGATAGGCATTAAGAAAAAGTCAAAGACGAGTAAGTCATGCTCTTTGCCCTTGACATGTATTCAGTCTCACAGGTAAGAAAAGTACATGATGAAGAAGAACAATCCACTGTAATGAGTACTGAAAAAAGGACAAAGGAAAAATAGTTTTAACATCAAGGGCAGTGTCTTCAGATGAGCAGGGATAAAAGTTTTGACAAAGAAATATTTATGCTTATCTATGAAGGATCACCATCTCAGTCTGAGAGAAAGGAGAAATGCAATTATGGTCAGAGGCAAAAAGAACAGTGACATATGAGGAAGAAAAAGTATTCTTTAGGAAAGGTCCCTATGTATCTGAAGTGAGGTAGAGTGAAATGAGTAGTCACGATACAGATGAATATGCATGGTCTGTGACCCCTGTGTAGCTGACTCACATTATTAACCAAACCAGTGGGAGTGAAAGACAGTGTTATTAATAATTAGAAGGCAATGGCATGAACTGAGACTGCCCCAGGGGGACTGTGTTCTATAATCACCCTGGCTATATGTCACAAAAATGGAATGTTTTAATTCTGTAGACAAGGTACAAACAGCACATTTTTACCCAAGGAAGTCATATGGCAAGGTATAATTTCAAGTAATAGGGCAAATGCCTATGATGGGGAGGAGAGTTTAGAAGCCATTTGAATTATTTAGATCTTGTATACATTGACAACAAACATACATACACACACTCACTATACCCATATACATAACAAGTCAAAAAAAAAGAGTTGTAACCTTTTTTAATTTGTCAATCTCATCACAATCATTCAAGTAATAAATAACTACTGTCCTAATTTTGGTGAATGTCATGAAAATAGTACTAAAATATAAGCAAGAAAATTTCTAAATTATAGGTCTATACAAGGCAGCACATGCTTATACTGACAATCTTTTCTTGAAAGTTGCTGTACTAATCTCCATTCCTAACACTAATATATCACATTCCAGTCATTTTACATCTTGCTAGCACTGTTATCACTCACTTTATTTTTAGCCATTAAAGTTGGTGTACAGTGGTATCTCAATGTGGTTTTAATATGTATTGCCTTAATTACTAACCATGTAAAACTTTTTCCACTTAATTATATCCACTTTATGTATATGTATATTTGAAAAGTATTTACTTAAATATTGGTCCAGATTTTATTTATTGTATATTCTGAATACAAGTACTTTGTTAGTATATAATTTAAAATATTACTCTCGATTCGTGACTTCCCTTTTCATTTTCTTAATGTCTCAAATAAAAATAGTTTTAAATATCTAATAAAATGCAATCTTTTTAAATGGTTATTCTTCATATCTGATAGATCTTTGCCTACTATAACACTGAGACAGGCAGGCAGGCTGGTTGATCCCCTATTTTAAGATGATTTGGAGGAAAAGGATTAAAGCCCTTCACTCAAGCTTGAGCTTGTATAACTTTCAGCCAATCAGTAACAGAAGACCCAAGAGGATATTAACTTCAAACTCCTATTTCAGGGGTTAGAAACTTCCCAAGAGCCCTGTAAACACAGATTTCTCTAAACTATAGGTAACCCTTCTTAATTTTAATGCTAAAAATTATGCCCTGGGTTGGATATTTATTCATAAAAAGCTAATGCTACATATGATATATGAAACATGTTGAGCCATGGCACAACAACTAGAAAAACCCCTCCTATATATGCCCTGATGTAACCCTTCCCTATAGAAAGACCCTATACAACTAACCCACACACTACCCTCGAGGAGCAGCCCATTTCTTTTCCTTTATCAGTGCTGGCTCCCTTGTACACAAGCTAAATAAACTTTCCTTTGCTGCTATGTTTGGTGAGCTTTCCTGTTTTCTATTTGGAGAGACTATAAGAGTCTAGGGCTGTGGTAATGTTTCCTGGCACCCCAGATGGGACACTTCTTTTAGGACCTTTTAGGGTAGTCAGTGTGACTGGCCAGAGGATGGAGGCAGCTGACAGGACATGAACAAAAGTGGCCATTCTGGACTATTGTTTTTGCATTGGTGCCTTGGTGAGTCAGGTCTGGACTCTAGGTGGGTCCCTGTTCCCTTTCTTCTTCCCTCTATCTTCCCTCTTGTTTCTCCTTTCCATATTTTCCCTTCATCTTCTCCTTGTCATCTGTTTTGACTCCTCAGGAGTCCTGGTGTTTAGTTAATTGACTCATGGAGCCTTGGTTTCAGTTTCTGTTTGGGCAAAAGGAGTGACTCCTGTTTACCTATCTTCTGTTTAGGTGGCCAGAGTGACTCTGGCTCATTTATCTGTTATTGAACTGGGGAATTGTCCCCTGTTCCTGTACTAGCTAAAAAGCAGCTGGCAACCTGAAGTTGACCTTTTTTCTCCAACTTCGAAACCTCTTAGTACTTATGTCAACTTTTGTCTTCTTTGTGGGTTCTATAAGTTTGCAATTTCTTTTGTCATTTGTCTAAGCAAAAATGTGTTTCCTCACTGTTCCTTGTTGCATGTGTGACATGACTTTTCATAATTCCCAGGAGAAGGCATTACTCACTAGGACAAATCACTGCTTTCCTCTTTTTGTTTTTCTGGTCCATCACCTCATCCCTTGTTATAGAGTCTGTCAATGAATGTGGAGTAAGGGTAAGTTCTACTTGGAGCTGGTACAAAATATTTAGTCTATTAGATTTTGAGGGTTGTCGTCCAAAATTCAAGAGCTAGAGGCTCTCAAGCCCCCTCACTTAGATCCCCTTCCCTCATCCTCCCTGTCTTGCTTGGCCCTCATTAAGAAATTGAGGTCCTGGGCTGAATGAGACCAGGAGGAGTATTACAACTGTAATAATTGTAAGAACTGGGGGCCCCACCCTTTGCCAGGCCCCTTGATTATAGGATGTGAGCTATATTATGGAAAACACTACAAATGTTCCAAAAGATCCCCCCATATAATGCATCCTCAGTAATTGGGATCAATTTAATTTGGATAATCTAAAAAAGAAGCTGATGGTTCTCTGTCATGTTGCTTGGCCTCAGCATCCCCTGGGGAAGCAAGAGAAATTGGCCTAATAATGGATCTTTGTGTTATTATACTATTTTACAATAAGATTTGTATTGCAGAAATCCTAATAAATGGATTGAAATGCTATATGTGCTGGCCTTTATGAAATTATACCAGGATCCCAGCTCTGAGACATTTACAGAGCCTGTGTGGCATCTCTTAAACAACAATTGAAAGAGGAGTCAATGTCTGCCTTGGACATTGACCCTTTAGATCCTACCTTTGTGATGCCTCTCCAGGGACAGGCAGGAACAGCACTTCCTTTGCCATGGTGGGCTCTCATTCCTCCAGCCCTGAGCCTCTTCCACATCAAGCTGGGTCAGGGAAGTGTTCCCTTTTCACTCTCAAACAACCCCTGGTGCTATCTCCAATGGGGTTGCAGTTGGGTTCCAAGCTGGCACTCTCCTTTACTTCCCCACCAGCCCAGGGCTGCTTTGCCCTCTGAGAACTAATGGATGGAATTGGGGAGATGGCTTGGGAGTACCCTCTTTCAATGATAAGTCAATGCAAGGAGTAGTGTAGCTGGTTGTTGGAAAATCCAGATATGTTTAGAGTTGAATTTATTTAAGTTGGGTGTAACCTTTTCCTTGACTTGCCACAATGTTGCAGTAGTTCTGAACCATTTTTGTATTCCTAATGAGAAGGCTCAGATCTTGAGAAAGGCCAGAGAATATGCAGATGAGATTACTAGATCTGATCCTGGCCATGTCATTTACCAGGCATCTGATGAAGTGGTCCCAGAACAAAACCCCCAATGGGTTTATGAGGATAGAAGAAACCAGTCAAGAATAGGTCATTTTCTCAATTGCATATCAGAGGGAATGAGAAGGTACCAGAAAAAGTGAGTAAATTATGGCAAAGTGAACAAAATTACTCAGAAAAGGAACGAAAGTCTGCCTATGTATTTTAATAGGCTCTTTGACCTTTCAGAAAGCATATTTATATATACGTAAAGCCTGATGAGGGTCAAACACTTCTGGCCCAGATGTAACCCAAGCTGGGCCAGATATTTGGAGAAACCTTCAGAAACTTAAAACTAACCCCCAGAGCACAAAGGCAACATTGGTAGCAGAGGCCTTTGAGGTTTTTAACAATCATGAGTGGGACAACAAATAAAAGAAAGATGAAAGAATTAAAAAGGCACAAATTCTGGCCGCCATAATTACAAGTCTGCCTTGAGGTGACCCTAGGCAACAGAAATACACCCAAACAGGGACAACCAGACCTCCACCAGCTGCAATAGGACTGGGTGCAACCAATGTGCTTACTGTAAGAAGAAGGAGCACTGGAAAATGGACTCCCCATCCCATCCTGGGAAGCTGAGAAAGAATGAAACTCCTCAACCCACTCTTCTTATTGCTAGATTCTTGGATGAGAAGGCTACCCTCTCCTCCTGAGGGGGCCAAACTGCTTACTTGGCTGCAATCCTGAAGAGTTTCGTTGCCATCACCACTGAGGAGCCTTGGGTCAATGTTGAGGTTACAGGCAGAAAAATCTGAATTCTTATTGGATACTGGGGTCACCTACTATGTCCTGATCCAACCTATGGGACATCTCCAATGCCAGCTGAAGTGATTGGAATGGATGGTTCACCTTTCCTTTAACTTGTGAAATTGGATCTAAGGCAATTACTCATTCCTCCCTGAATGTCCCTGAGTGTTCTCATCCTTTAATAGGTCATGATTTATTATCCAAGGTTGGAGCCTCAGTTTCCCTCCAGGGGAATCTCTTACAAGTCTCAGTCCCCCTTGAGAAGGGGATCCATGTACTGGCCCTTTTGGCTACCCAAGATCAGAAGTTACCCCCATCCTGGAAGACATAGTGGCTTGAGTCGCAAAGTTCATATGGAATAACAGTACTCTGGGACAAGCCATCAATGGAAAGCTTATTAACATAAAGCATTAGCCAGGCCTTCCCTACCCATGCAAGCACAAATACCCTTTGAGGCCAGAAGCCCTACAGGAGATATGGCCCCTCCTGGAAAAATTTATATTGTACAGGCTGACTCAGACTTGCCAGCCTTCTTGTAAAACTCCAATCCTGCCTGTGAAAAAAACACATGAAGAGTAGCACTTAGTTCGAGACCTTAGGGCAGTGAATGGCTCAGTTTGTTCTCATTTATCCTATGGTCCCTAATCCATACACTATCCTCTCCCAAATCCCTGGGTACACTCAGTTCTACACTGTGCTGGAACTAAAAGATGCTTTCTTTTGTATACCACTGCTTCCTAACTCCACCTACATTTTTGTCCTTTAATGGAAGGATCCAGAGATCCAGGAATCTTCACAGTATACCCAGATAGTGCTACTCTATGGGTTTCTGGATAGCCTCCACTCTTTGCGTGAGACTTGGCAAAAGACCTCAGAGAACTTAAACTTACAAGTGGAAATTTACTGCAATACATGGACAGTTTGCTTATTGCTAATGGGGACTTACATAATTCTCAAGAAAATACTACTAAAACTTTAAATTTCTTGGCTGAATGGGGCCATAATGTCATTTCCTCAAAGGCCCAGATTTCCCAGACACAGGTTTAATACTTAGGATTCATTCTTACCCAGGGAGCCAGGATGCTTGTCCCAGACCTAAAGCAGGCCATTGCTTCACTACCACATGGTACTAGAAGAGAGCTAAGGGGATTTCTGGGAATGGACAGGTTCTGCCACATTTAGATTATAAACTTTGTCTTCATAGTCAACCCCCTTTATAAGTCATTCAAGGATGGAGAAAGAGAAAGATTCTGCTGGGACAAGGTCTGACAGCAAGCATATGAAAACCTAAAATCTGTGTTATGGCAGGCCCCTGTCTTGGGACTCACAGATTTGTGGAAGCTTTTCTTCTTCATTGTACAAGAGAGGTCTGAGAAAGCCCTGGGGATCCTAATTTAGAAGTTAGGGCCTATCCAAATGCCAGAGGCTTACTTTTCAAAGCAATTGAATTCAGTAGCCCAGAGGTAGCCCCACTGCCACATGGCAGTGGCAGGCCACCAGCCGCTTGGTCAGGGAGGTCTCCAAACTCACACCAGTTCATCCCCTTAAAGTTTACACTCCTCATCCAGTCTGGAATATCTTTTATCACCCAGATCACCAATGTACTGTCTATCACTCTTGGCATTTATATACAAATTTCACTTGGCTTGGCTTCCTCAGTCCTCTGGGAAGGTTGACAATGAATCAAACACTTAAAAGAATCTTGGTTAAATTAGGCCAAGAAGCCCAGGAATCATGGATTAAGCTTTTCCCTATTGCTTTACTAAGCATAAGAGCTGCCTCAAGGGAACCTTAAAGCTCACCCCTTTGAAATAACCTGTGGGCAGCTTATTCTCAAAACAAGCTCTCTATTAGATGAAAATTTAAATCAAGCTGTAAAATATATCATTAATTTGGGACAAGTTCAGCAGGCAGTCATCCAATATGATAATAAAATATTGCCTCAGCCAGGTAAGGGAGTTTCAGATCATTTCCCTGTTAGCCCAGGTTCACAGGTCCTACTCAAGACATGGTAAAAAGAAAGTCCAGAGGATCAGTTAACTGAAGTAATGGAAGGGTCCTTACCAGGTTGTCTTGGCCACTTTAAAATCCGTAAAGTTGGAAGAACTTCACAGTTGAGTCCACCTCTCTAGAATAAAAACGTTTGCATCTCCCAATTAATAGGCCTGCTCAGAGGAAACAGCTTACTCCTGTGCAAGACCTCAAGCACATAGTCAAGAGACTGCCTCCAGGAGATAGCAATAAAGCTAAGTAACACCCTTATATAATTGATGGATACATGTGTACTTACTCTTCATTTGCTGTAAATTATTACTATTTTCTAGGCTGGGCATGTGTCTCACACTTGTGATCCCGGCACTTTTGGAGACCAAGGTAGATGGGTCACTTGAGGTCAGGAGTTCAAGACCAGCCTGGCCAACATGCTGAAACTCCATCTGTACCAAAAAAAAAAAAAAAAAAAAAAAAAAAAATTCCAGGCATGGTGGTGCCAGCCTGTAGTCCCAGCTGCTTGGGAGGCTGAGGCACAAGAATCCCTTGAATCCGGAAGGCAGAGGTTGCAGTGAGCCGAGATCGCACCACTGCACTCCAGCCTGGGCAACAGAGTGATACACTGTTTCAAAAACAAACAAAAATTATCAGTATGTTCTTACTAATCTATTGATTGTATTACCCTGCTCCCTATTGGCTAAAATCAAGTCACCCTGCTGGTGCATAGTTATTAAGCAAACTTGTATCCTCCCTTGAATATTAATTACGCTCCTATTGTGCACTCTTCTTCCTATATATTACTGTACCCTCTTCATTTTAGTTTAGGCATAGGGCCTCTGGAGTTGCAAAATCCTGGTCAACTTCTTCAACATCTCAGTAAATGAGAATTCATTTCTAACTGCTGGATCTGCCACCAGCACCATCAGCTCTCTTCAGGGGTTCTTTTCATGGCCCCTTTAATCCCGTCTACCCTTAACCTGACCATACATTGTTTAAATGGAGGCCAGCGGTCTAAACCCAATCTTTAACTTTCAGACTGCCTCCTACTCATCGAGTTTCTTTCTTTAATCTTACCCCAGGTAAAATCTATTCTGTTGCTTTAGGAAATGAGGAATTAAACTTCACCTGAGCAAGGTGGCTTCCTTGCAATTTTCCTTCTTGTTACAACTTAACTTGGCACCCCACCTCTAACTTAAATACCTGTACATATAACTTAGCTCACTGTGCCCTGTAGAATTACTAGAGATATGTGTGCCCAAGCTTGCTAGCAAAACCTTCTCTAATTATTTAAGGGTGTGTGAATACTGGCAGGGTAACATCCCACCACTTTGGAAATAGAGCTTCACACTGCCCAAAGGGTTCACAGCAAATTACAAGCTCAGCTGTGGGGGCAGATCTACCATGCTCCAGGATACCTCAAAGTTCATCCATGACCACCTAGGACAGCAAACCATGGAGCAATATGCAAACAATTATCAGGACCATTGCTTGCTATCCCCCAACTGCACAATTCATAACCTGACCCACATAATTCTCAATTACACCCAGGAGGGCATTCACATCTGTGCTACTCCAAGAATTGTTTCTCTTTGTAGCAATGCTCATAACTGCCTCCTGTGGCCCACTGCCCACTCTCCTCATACTTTTGTTCTGCTGGAGCAAGCCTATTCTTGCATAGACAATGTATAATTAATAGGTGAGTCAGCCTTGGGAATGATAGGGTTAAATGGAATAACCATCCATAACTCTACCGCTCAACATGAGGGCCCTATTCTAGCAAGGCAAGGGCTTAGCATAGTCATAGCAGGAAGAGGCCTATTTGCCTAGCAGGCCCTTGGAGAAGTTTTACCTACCCTAAGGTCACCTTACACAATCTGACACAACAGATTCGTCATATAGTGAACCAGACTGTACAAGCTCTAGGAGATCTAAAGACCTCTCTTAATTCTCTTGCTTATGTGTTGTTGGATAACTCCTTGGTTCTAGACTGTGTACTGGCAGAACAAGGAGGCATATGCACAGTCACCAACACTTCCTGCTGTACTTAGACGAATACCACAGGGCAAGTAGAAGTTAATATCCAAGCAGTCTATAATCAGGAAACGTGTCTACACTCTTTTGTTAAAAAGGATTTAACAGCTGACTCTATACGGAATGCTATAAAATCAACCTTACCCTATATAACTTGGTTTCTTCTTTCATAGGGCTCTCATCAGCTATCCTCCTCTTAAATTTTTGGCTGTGTTTGTTTAATCTACTGGTAAAATATGTGTCTTCTAGACTAGACCAATATCATGTCAAGTTAATGGTCACATAAGTTTTCGAGCCTGTTCCAGAGACCACCAGCCCAGAGCAATATTGGCCCCTCCACCAAGCTGGGAGAGACGTCTACTCCTGCAAACAGATGAGGGAACTACTCCCATGCTTAATAAGAAGTAGCTTCAAAAGAAGAAATCTTTACCCAGGACCCCTTAAAAATAAGGAGTATACAGTCTCTCAAGGGAGAATGAGACAGCAAGCTAGTTGACTCCCTATTTTAAGATGGTCTAGAGGAAAAGGACAAAAGCTCTTTACTCAAGCTTGATCTTATACAACTCTCAGCCAATCACTAGCAAAAGACCCAAAAAGCTATTAACCACAAGCTCCTATTTCACGGGGCTAGGGACTTCCCTGGAAACCTTACATAGACTTAAACTCTAACCTATAGTTACCCCTTCCTCATTTTAATGCTAAAAATCATGCCCAGAGGTGGATATTTAAAATAGAATGCTACATATTGATGTATAAAGACACATCGTGACCCATCATGCAAGCACTAGAAAAACCCTTCCTATACATGCTCTGATGTAACCCTTCCCTACAGTAAGACCCTACAAAATTAACCCACTCTACTCTTGGGGAGCAGCTACTTCCTCTTCCTTGCTCGTTGCTGGTTCCCTGGTGCATAAGCTGAATAATGTTGTCTCTTGATTTCTATCCTGGGAAATTACAAGAACCCAGGGTGTCATTAGTAAAACCACAAAGATTTTCCTTTTCAATGAGTTACTGAAAGGTTTGTATTTTTAGCTCTTCCATTTTGGTATAGGATCTACACTTAAGTTTGTAAATGGTATGAGGTAAGATTTGAAGTTCATTATTTTAAAATATGAATATCTTATATACAGCACTTTTGGTTGAACACGTTGTCATCCACCCCCATTAAATTACCTTGGTCCTTTTGTCAAAATTCCGTTGACCATGCAAGTAAGAGTATATTCCTGTACCATATGTTTCTGATGAATTGATCTATATGTTTGCTGAGTGTTATTATATATTATTAATTCACCATTGTCTTAATTACTAAAGTTTTTTATGAAATTTGAAAGACAGTATAAACAACTTTGAAGCCTACTGTTTTATAATATCTTCAATATAATCATAAACATAGCTTTAAATGATAGATGAGACAAACTGAACAGATTTACCCTACCAGTCAAATACATCTGAATAGATGAAAGAAAGACATATTTCCATTTTTATGGATGAAGAGCATAAAATTAAAGTTGAGGACTTTGGCTATAATTTCTCAGATGGAAAATTGTTTGTTTATTCTAACATCCAGGCTATTCAGACACCAAAATTATAGGATCATGAGAAAGGTTAAATAACATAAAGAATGGAACCTAGCATCCACTTTCCACCAGATCCCATAAATGAATACAATGAGGGTAAAATGTATTGAATGGTTTACTAACGTGCATCAACATTGATGTTATTTTTTCACACCACAGTTACTACTCACATTAGAATATTAGCTCCTTGAGTGAAGAAACCTTCCTTTTGTTTACCTCTTGCAAGGCTGAATCCATAATACTAGAGCAGAAATTACCGCCAATAATATGTTATTTCAAGCTCCTCACAAAAAAGACAAGCCATATTTTCAGATGTAGAATGAGGAAGCAGAGCATATTGATGAATAACTTGTTAAAAATTTTAAACCCTATAATAAAAACAAAAAAATCAGGGTAAAATAATAGCTAAAGTGGATAACTTCATCCTCTTTAGTTCTAATTTACATAACCTGTAAATTAGAAACACCTCTACTTATAGTAGCCACCTCATGAGGTTGTTGTAGTGTTAAATGTGGCAATTAATTAAATTGTTTAATACAATGCCTATAATCATAAATATTGTAAAGAGTACTTACATTTGGTATTATTAATTATTTTTGTTTATTATTTATAGTCATTGACAATAATCATCAAAGGAAAATCTATTTCTGTGAAAAATTTGAAAGGTTGTGGGGAGGTCTGCTATACTTGGGTTTTGTAGGAACATGAGCTTCAATGACAAAGCACTCAAATGGAAGGTGCAAGGACGAGAGGAGAGAAGCACATTCTCTGAGTGTTATGCTAAGAGAAGGTTTCATTTACCCACTTGGCAGGGAAAAAGGAGAAAAACTATAAAAGGCTTCTTTATACATCATGTTTTTCTCTACCAGAAATTAGAGAATTTGGGCTTAATTTTATGCAAAAAAATAAAAAATAATAAACAATTATATAGAAATGTAAACACAATCCTCATCTCCCACACCTGTTCACTATTTAGGTATCCTTGAAAGGATGAATTAGAACAAAGAGTTGTCAGTACCATTATGAGAAATGCAAAACACTGGTGGAGATTTTTCTCCCAACAGATGTATAAAGTGAAGGGTCTTATAAATCTTGTTAAGACCACATTGAGTCAGGGTGCTCTGGTGGCTGAGATAATGGTCTTGGAGAATCCAGCAATTTTTATTTCACTGTGATGTGTTTTTAAATAAAGTGTACATTTGACTCAACAAATGAGCTGGTTTATTTCATGACAGTCCAGATCTTGTAGAGGTTCCTAAGTAATTTGGGTTTACGTTGGTCTGTGTATGTTATTTCTTCTTGCACCTAACCAGTGTTATGGAATCACATCACCCTTCACTACAGCAAGCTACACAGAAAGCCTGGTGGCACTGGGGTCAGCGCCCACACTGCTTGAAAGCTGACTGAGTCTTGGGATCAGAATCATGCTTAGAGCCAGGAAAGCAAGACCTTTTCCTTAGGCCCTGTGCCTCAGGTACTCCATAGTTTGAAGAACCCTCCTGAATATTTTATGACCCCACCAGTACCTGGGACCAGACTAATTAAGCAGTCACATCTAAATGGTACACTCCAAGACCAAACCTGTTTTCCTCATGATGCCAGATAATAAATGCACATACTTGAATTTATCAAATGCCCCCATTCATGGCTGAAAACAGCCAAGACCAACAGTTCTGTCTGTGTGGAGTACTCTGAACCCGGACTGTGACTAATTTGGTGCCGTCTCCACATCCACTTTGGTGCAAATATTTAGCACATATAAATATAGCTTTATCATTTTTTACAAATATATTGTTAATAAAATATAAACATAACTTTAAACTATGAGTAATTTTGTGTTTTACTTAAAAAAACATTATTTTAGAAGCAAAAGAAGTATTTGAAAAGAATATGTGGTTCAATTATTTAAGAGTGTAGACAATACCATTTTCACTAATATATCAATTTTTTCAGATAAATATTTTTAATTATCATTCACTACAATGTTTAGTTTTTTTAATCCACATAATTTTAATAGGTAGTAGTGACTTCCAAAATTAGGTTTGCCAAATTACAGTATCACATCAATGTTCTTAATATCCTTAAAGCTATATTTCAAATGAAAAGAACACCTTAATATTCTAGATTAAAAATAAAAGTAGAATTTTTTGTAACTTCATTGAGAGTATGAATATTCTATGCAAATTAAAAGAAAATGTATAAACTTTACAGAGGATGGGGCAATGGCATTTATGGAGGACTTCGATTAACTATGCTTTTTCTTTTTTCTTTTCTCCCCTGGGTTGCCACTTAAGCTCAAATGAACCATATTGATTATAAAAAGGTATATCTTGTACTTCACTGTTGTAACATAGTTTATGAGGGGAAAAGTCCCAGGATATGATATTTATTCTTGCTGAGTTGCAGAATATAACAGCATGATGCAAAATATATCTCAGTAAGTTATGAAATATGCATATTTAGCTTTTTTGAAGTTTTTCATATGAAAGTTTCAGGAGTCTGGGAGGAAGTATTTTCAGTGCTCAGGAGGTTGTGATCACAGCTGCTTTGCAGTAGAGTAATAGCCAAATTAGCAATTTTTTCTCTGCTACAAAGGAGCAGCATCACCAGTTTATGATCAACTGATTGATAGGACAATGGATGTTGTAGCATAGGCACAGTACCTAGAATTTATGCTTCACAAGTAATCTCCAGAAACCAAGATGTAAGATAAATAAAATGTAATTTTTTTTTTTACTGTCCATTGGAATATGTTAAACATTTAGCTTTACACTGTGACATTTTTGTTGTTTTTGTTTTGTTTTATCTTTGGTTTTGCTCATTTTGGGTAGTTATTCCAGGATAGTTAAAAAGCTGCTGATGTTCCACACTAAACACTAGTTGAAAAATGTAACTGACAGACGATCTGCTGAGATAACATATTGGTTCTCTGTTTCCTCTATTGCTGTTCTGTATTTTTGGTGCTTTCACATGAAAAGAGGATAGTATTTTGCTAAAGAACTAATCTTCTATTTCTATTTATTTTCTCTCATTTTATAATTTTGCTAAGAATGCATCACAGAAAAGGGAATATCTTGAAACTAATTTCTCAAAAGTATTTTTTTAAGAAAAGGTAATTACTTGTTACAAATGCCATTGATAAAATAAATATGAGGATAGAGAATTATTTTCTATTAGCAATTTGGAGGTGACTGGTGAAGAAAAACAAAACATATATTTTATATATATATATGTCTTATATATATATAAAAAATATATATGTTTTATATATATATAAAATATATATGTTTTATATATATATATATAAAATATATATGTTGTTGTTTTTTGAGACAGATTCTCTCTCTGTCACCCAGGTTAGAGTGGCGGGGCAAAATGACAGCTCACTTCAGCCTTGACTGCCCTGGGCTCAAGCGGTCCTCGCATGTCAACATCCTGAATAGCTGGGACTATAGGTATGTGCCACCACAACTGGCTAATTTTTGTATTTATAGTAGAGACGAGGTTTCTCATGTTGCCCAGGCTGGTCTCGAACTCCTGGGCTGAAGCAATCCACAGCCACCTCCAGGCCTTCCAAAGTGCTGGGACTACAGGTGTGAGCCACCGTGCCCAGCCATGTGAAAATAATTTTGATAGAGTGTTTGGTAAAAGACTGACTAGAGAAAAAATAGATGGAGTAGAATTGTAGTAATGGAGCAATCAACAATTAATGTTGGGAAAGGGGAGAGGGTAAATTTAACAGATGGGGTATATTGCAGGATCAAAGCGGTTTTGTTTACATAAACTGATAATAACATGACTATCAGGATCCATGCAAATACACAGACTTGTAGATATTAAGGGTGAGTTCCAGAAAAGACATCCCAATTATTTGCTCCCATACAGTCTAGAGAGATTGAGAAGGAGATAGAGATTTTGGTAAAACCTGAAAGCAACATAAATTCTGTCTCTGAGTCTAGGCAAACATTTTCCTCCTTCTGTTAAACAATACTGAAACCAAACTTAAATAATTTAGCTTCTCACTCCAGGAAATTCTTGCTCAGAAAGACAAGACTAATACAGAGCTTACTTCTCAGAACTAACATTCTGTTCAATGATTCTTTCAAGACCCTCACCTTGCTGTGCCAAGCTATTCAACATTATTATATTATAATCTCTGTCAAATTAAAACCAGTGCCTTTCTTCACGAAGTCCACTCCAAAATCACTCTGGCCAGTCCAGAAAAGCCTTTCCTAATTTCCTTGTTTTGATATACTACCAAGATTCTGTGAAGGGGGTGCTGTCCCTCTCTCTAGTAGGTTTAAATACCATAGCTTTGCTTGACTATCTTTTTTTTTTTTTTTTTCTGGTGAGCATTTGAGGAAAGACACTGGTAAATTTACAGGACCCTAAGCTTTGCAATGAGATTGTACTCTTTCCCAAATGAGGACCATTGATTTTCTTAGGGAGTCTCCTGGTGTGATGCATATCTACTATAGTTTCAGCTGGGTAATTTAGAGCACTACTAAGGTTGCTTATTCCCAGAGTCCTTTAAATAAGTAGTGAGGATGATCAGGGTAACAGGGTGTATTTGTCTGTTCTTGCACTGCTATAAAGATATACCCAGGACTGAGTAATTTAGAAAGAAAAAAGTATTAATTGGCTCACAGTTCTGTGGGCTGTACAGGCTTCTGATTCTGGAGAGGCCTTAGGAAACTTACCATCATGGCAGAAGTTGAGGGGGAAGCAGGCACATCTTTATGAGGCCAGCAGGAGAGAGAAAGAGAGTGAAGTGGGAGGTGCTACATACTTTTAAACAATCGGATCTCATGAGAACTGTATCATAAGACAGTACTAGAGAGATGGCAGCAAGCCATTGGAAACCACCCCCATGATCCAGTCACCTCCCACCAGGCCCCACCTCCAACATTAGGAATTATAATTCAACAAGAGTTTTGGGTGAGGACACGGAACTAAACTATATCATAGGGTTACTTGTCTCACTTTAGTCTCTCCTGACCCAAATACTCTGAAGCTTCTCATCAGGCGCATGTATTTTGCAGATTTTTGAGAAACCATGCAATGTTTGGTAACAATAGAAAATATATTTTCTGAGCAGAGTAGCTTTAAGGAAGGATAAGAGCTTTGAAGTTTTCATTGGCAATCTCCCCTAAAGAAGTGTACAAGTTTCTACATTTCATTTTAGCTCAGCCAATCTAGAGGAGAAATTCTTATAAATAGATGGAAAATAGTTCTGTTCACTTAGTAAGTTGTTTTAGTTGCATTAAAATAAAACAAAACATAAAACTAGAACTTGGGATTGGAGTCAAGCCGGATGAGTCTTGAATTACTGTAATAACTGGGAACATTTTTTCGTATTATGAAACCTGTCACTTATACAATGTATTGGGCTTTTATAATAAAATATAAAATTCCAAGGGATAAATATCTAGAAATTGTCCCAGATATTTTGAAGGAGCCTAGGCAAGTGATTGATTCTGAAGATTAACTTTATTACTCTACAGAAAATTTCCTTAGAATTATTTCCATTGTGCAGAAGTGAAGGAATACAAAGCCAAGCATGCCTGACATCCCAACAGAAAAAGAAAATTCAGCATGTCACAGAGAGCTGTCTGTTATATGAGTAAGATCAACCTTGTGAATCAAGATGCTGGTACTAGTATTTTTTTCAGGTGAACACTAAATTCAATGGCATTAAAAATATTAATCGAACTAGACATAACAAAAATGGTAGGAAGCTGCTAACAAGGGGTTGTAAGATTTATTCTATGCCTGTGTTTATTCCAAACCCAGTAACACCATTAATATAGGAGAGCTGCTGCATTATATTGAGCATATCAATTTATGCCATGAATGATGACTGCTGCTGCCAGGGTAGTATTAGTTCATAAGTCAATTCAGGGAGTAGTGTGACGATAAGGTTTTTTTTTTTTTACCACTATATTTATTTACTAAATACATATCCAATAGAGTAATGATATTCTCTTCTACAGCTGGGAAAATCGTGGGTGGTTATTGGAGATTAAGTTCTTTTTGTCTTTATGTCAAGGTCACATATGTACTATATCTCACCAGTGGAGATGGTGAGATATCATCTACTACATAAGGAGCCAGATCATCGTTTTCCTGAAAAAATGAGATTTCACCTAAAAATTTGAAAAAGTGTGTACCAATCTCTTCCTAAGTGTGACCCCCTGAAAGTGAGATGATGACTTCAAAAGACAGGGAATCTATTGCATTGGCCTAAGAGTCATCACAACATTTTCATTATGAATGGGGTGTATGGCAGAATTGTAGAACCCTGGAGACAATAAGTAAGTTATCCTTTCATTGTATATGACAACCAGAAGTCACTGTGAAATTTAAAAAAAGACTCAAAAGTTATATCTATGAGGTATCCTGACTAATATATAATTTTAGCCAGGATCTGGATGAGAAAGAAACTAAGCAGAAATTTATCAGTGTATGAACACTGCCAGTTCTATTAAATCACATAGACTTCAATTTTTTTCTCTCTATTCTAAAAATTCGAGGTGTCTGTGAATTTTATCAGCTAGTGAATCCATTGCAGAGTATGACTGTATTCATCCTTTATGAGTTTTGTTAGAAAATTCCTTGGGTTAGCCACTTATGGACCTAATGGTGCCTGCTGCATTTGGGTGTAATTGGCAGGGAATAACTAGAAAATCATATATTGGGATTGGCAATAGCTAGGAAGAGCATTCAGTGTTAAGGTTGAATTAAGTATGTTTACATCTCATATAGATCATGTGATAGAGGTTGTCATTCAATGCCTTCATATCTATGCTAGTCACCCATTAAGGACATAGCACTTTATTATACTGAAACCGTTCTATTGATTCACCACGGGAGTGGTAGGGAGTCGAATAAATTGTAAGCTGGTCAAGATTTATATGGCAATAGGCTCAACTCACCTTGAGCCCCATGCCCACATATATGGAACAAGGTAAGGTTCTGTAAGTGTCATTACATAATCTTAATGTGTCCAGTAAATTTTTTACCGGGTATTCAATAATTTCATGTTACTTTTGTAACCATACTGGTTTTTGGCTTAGCTCTTTGAGTTACCAATCATATGGTTGTGCAATTCTAAGCATATTCTAGAAGCTATTCTGTATTGATAGTTCAGTTTTCAGATGTATATGTGTAACATCAGGTCTAGTTTGTAATTTGGTTTTGTACTTGACTTCATAATGGCATATGTTGTATGATAATGCTTTTAATAGTCTTATATTGTGTGACCTAGAAACTGATTGTACTGCTAGGCCATTGCCAATATCCCATGATTAAAGATATATTTTATCATTTGCCATAGCCAGAATTAAGCCTACTACACAAAATTACCAATACAAAACACTAGCAGTACTTTACTACTATTCTGATGGGTTGTTGAGGCATTCTGCTGGATTTTTCCCCACCGCAAGTAAGGATGTTCCATTGGTGAACCTTGATTTATTTTTTCAGGTACTAAGTCTTGTAGGTGAAAATCCCCTTAACTCAGAACTCCTTTAAGTTTAAATGAAGAATTTGCCAATGCCATATATTTTCCTCCTAGGTAAGTACAACTGTGCTAGTAGAGTTGGTTAAATTATCAAGGGATAGGTTTGTTCATTGGATACAAGATTTTTATTTCATTTTGAGTTTTCTAGGGTTTATCCCACCTTGTGGGATTTTGGCTTGAAAAACACTCCTGTCAATGTTGAAGTATTGAATGAGGGAAACATTTTTCCTGTGGTGAGGTAATATTTTTCCACTAAGCCCAAGGAAAAGATTAAAAGTTAATGAAAAAAAAGTGTATAATTTTCAGAAGTAGAAAGAGTACTTGAGTTCAAAAAAATGGACAGATTCATGACATGTTAATTTTGTCAGCTGAGACTGCATGAGATACATTACAATATGCCAATTTTCTTCATGGTGCCACGATCAGAATGGCATCAATATGATGGAATGTTTGAATCTCATTAGAGGTCCACATTGGGGTTGGTTTTTCTGAAATATTAAGGAATTTTTACTGAAAGATATCCTCATAGGAATAAAGAGAATTTACTTTCTGTCATGGAAGAATGGAGTAATATTCATCTTTTTATTGAGAAATTGGGAAAAATAAATATATTGACAGTATATGATGCCACATTGAATACCTAGTTAGTATATTTCATTGATTCCCATGGTAGACAAAGTAATGTCCTCCCAGTTATGTCACTGCTTAATTATTAGAATGACTCCATATTTCACCTTATATGATGTGGGGGTTTAGCCAAATTAAAGACTTTGATATATGAAAATTATCTTGGTTTATCCTGGATTAGATGGTCCAATCTAATCATATAATCTAATCCATTCTGCAATCAATGATCCAATCCATTTGTGGAATTTTAAAATTGGAAACCTTTTCCCAAATATAAGTGCTTTAACAATTAGGATAGTAACATAAGTGTAAAGTTTATAAGTAAAAAAAAATTAGAGACCTATTATGATTTTTTAATCACTGGGAAAATATCAAAAGTACTTAATACAAATTGCATTATTTATTTATACTTAATGGTATACCTCAATATGAAGGTAATCCAATCATTTATTAGTATATATTGACAAAGTGTATGCCATAATTTTTGCCCCTGAGTGATAAATACATTGGTTACATTAAAGAATATTCAAATAATTAAATGTATCATTTAACATGAACATGTATGCTTATACCAATAAAGTCCTAATAAGCATATATGAGCTGGAACATTTTTATGGTCCACCCTTATATGTTTTGCTTAGCAGAGTACAAGGCACCACAATATAACAATAGAGAGTTCATTGGTACTTCTTTCTTGAAATTCAAATTGAACAGTAAGACACACAGATAAATAATTGCAATGTACTATGAGCCTAAATATGATTTAAAAAAACACTAAACTAATTGACAGTTGACAAAAGGAATTTAACAGGGAGATATGAGGCAAGTTTCATGAGAGGACTTTTGAGAAAGTGCTGTTTTTTATTCTCTTTCTATTCCAAATTATCTACATCTCCTGAGTCAAGTTCTCGCTGGACCAGGAAGGGAGGTGCGTGAGAATGAGGGATGGGGTCTGTAGGGATCTGAGCACATGCACGCTATTTCAGTTTCTGCCCTGAGGCCCAGCAGCCCACAGACTAGCATCAGAGAGCTCATGGAGGAAGATCAGAAAGCAGCAGAATATTCTCAAGTACACAGAAATAATTTTGCTGGATCCATCTGGAATCAGCAGAAAGCAAGGCATTATTTAAATTAGTAAGCACATACTGCCTGCTTCTGATAGAAAGAATTCAAGTAAAGCAGGGTTCAGATATAATTATCTCTCAATCTCCAGGGGTATAATTGTGGCCACTGTGCCAAGACATAAGTGGGAGAAACTACTTCATTTTCTGAGACTTGTCATAAGGTAATCCAACAATGGGATCCCCATTAGGATAAGAAAACTAACAATTGGTCTAAGTCCACAGAGATTAATAATTAATCAAATCAGAAGAAGAGGAAACAAATTAAAAATAAACTGAAGAGGATACAATTTAGAAGATTCAAACAAAATACACTTTTTTTGTTTTGATTCAAAGCATATGATTTTTTAAAAATCAATACCTAACGTGAAGTAATATATAGTTGTGTATTATTAAGTCCCAAATTTGTGACCAGGAAGATCAAGAACAGATGCGTTCGAGCACAGAACCAAAGTATAATAAGTTGTAAATTATGAGAAAAGAGGAGAAATGTAGAATACATAACAAAACATTTTTAAAAAGTCAATAACACGAGTTTCAAAATAAAAAATAAAAAAGAAATAAAAGAGGAGATAAAAATACAAAACTGAGAAGAAAATTATTTCAACTAAAAACAGTTTTGAACCTGCAGTCAAAAGGTCTTCCTGAGATTCAAGAGAACTTATCTGAAAACATGCACATGAAAAATATAGAGGAACAAATCTTCAATTCAAATGACAGAAAAAAATAAGATTCTAATAAAGTGTTAAAACATGTCAAATACAATATATGAGACTGCAATTTGGTTTCTCGTTTGAAAACTAGATATGGAAAATTGTGAAAGAGAATTATAAGGCTTCTATAAGACATATACTGCCTCTCACTCCAAAATCCTACAAAAATATAGATGATGGGAAGGGACAAAAGAATTTTTTTTTTTTTTTTTGCTATGCATCCTGTGTTATATAAAGACAGACTGAATAGGTGACATGGGATGTGGGATAAAGTGTCTTGGCGGTAGAACTAGTGCAGCTTAATAGGCAAAATAGTGGGTATCTTGTTTGTAAAGGCAATAAAGAAATCTGTGTCTTTTATGAGTCAGAAAAGAAAAATAATCATGAATAAAATCAGAAAGTATAATAGAGCTTTTCAAAGTAACAAACAGAAATAAATGAATAGCTATTTCAGTAATAAATGAAAATGATGAAGAGTGGCAACAATTACTAAAATAGTTAAAAAATGCAACATTAGAACAAATAAATATAATTTTTAAAATTACCCGTCATTACATTTGGCATGTATTGGCTCTTGTTAAAATATAAAGAATGCCAAATTGTTCAAAACTAAAAATGGAAAAATTATGTTTATTTATTTAGCATAATAAACATATAAAACAATGCCATCTAAAAAGTGTTATAAAACAAATTTATGGAAAATTCAGCCAGAAAATACAAAAAGGCAGTAGTGACAACAATATTAGAACAATATAGAATATGAATTAAAACATAACATCAAATTCATAGGTATATTATATATGACAATTTCAATTTGCAATAATTATTGGATGTCTACTTTGAACAAACAGGAAAGATGAGATTCCATTTATGATTGCAAATTTAATATGAATTTCTAAAATATAAAAAGTTTAGTAGATATAAACAATGTTTTCAAAGTTTAACAAATTAATAATAGTGATTAACCTCTTAATGATTATGCTTTCTAATGTGTGCATGTGTGTGTGTGTTTATTTGATGTTAAAAATGATCTATGTACTTAGCCACAAGTATTTGTAATCTTGAATGACAGGTAATACATGATTTCCTAGAAAAAATGAGTTACATAAATTGGCCTAAATTAAATGGGAAACTGTAATACACTAATTTAAACAGAGATTGGAAAACTGGTTAGAGATTTACATATAAAAATTTATCAGTATCTGATGGTAAACAGGTAACCTTAAAAGAACTTATAATTCAAATGCCACTTAAAATTATTCCAGGACTACAAAAGAGATTAAATTAGCAAAATTTCTTAACACAACTCAACACTACTAAAATTTTATGTGCACAATAAAAATCAAACTAAGAACCAAATTCTGCTATAAATATTGATGCAAAAATTCTCAATAAAATATTAGCAAAGTAAAGTGATAAAAGTGTACAGGCTAATCAATATTTTTAATACAAACGCATTTACAGCATTAAAATTATCAAAAAAATGTATTTTATTAAAGTTTAGGGCAATAAATAATATGCCCCTATCCACAGATGTTGAAAGGCGTTACTAAACCCAGCATTCATACCAGATAATACTCCAGTAACATTGTAATATTATACAGGGAAATGGCATTCAATAAATTATATTTGTGAAAAAATACTAAAATACCCAATTTGTCATATTCTCAAAATCCTATTATTTGAAGTCAGGAATTAGGCAAGATAACTGTCATCAATCACCAGAGACTTAAAAGTTCTATCTGAAGAAGTAAAGAATAAACACATAAACACACACACACACACACACACACGCACACACACGCACATATGCCCATACACACATAAAACACACATGGAAAATCTCCATGTATGCATTCAAATATGTACATATGATTGTACATAAAATATTTTTTATATTTTATATCCCACTGATGTATTATATCTTTAATTTTTATAAAATATGCCAATACCTTTTTTGAATTTAATTGTAATTTTTTCAGTTTTACTGGTTCATAATTGTTAGATTTAACCATTTCTCAGTGTAAACATTACAAAACATCATGTTGTTCATCTTAAATGTATACAATTTTACTTGACAATTTCATATCAATTAGAGGTGTAAAATTATGAGCATAATCAAGCTCATTAACATATCCATCACCTGACATACTTACCTGTTTTCAATAGTGAGAACACTGGGGTTCACACTTTTAGTAAATTCTTTTATGTACATTTAATTACATGTGTTTGAAAGCAGACCTTTGAGTTTTTCCACAAATTCATTTTTAAATAATATTGTTATGTAACAATATTATGCACTTATATGTTTCATTACAACTTTATGTGAATGGCTGCCTGGGTAAAAGTGATATGGACAATTGTTATGGTAAGAAATCTGGGCATTGGGAGGCAAGAACAATGAAAACAACCTAAAAGGACTACTCAAAACACTTAGCACATACTATATGATCCCCTTAAACATTTATGTGGCATGTATATATGTCTTTATAAGTGTATGAAAAACTACTAAAATATTTCTGAATTTTAAAGATTTTTTTAAAGAATTATTTGGTTTCCATGTTGGTGCATAAGTAGCATTTTTCCAGGTAGAAAAGGATTTGGAAGATATTGCAGGATGAAGAAATCCAAATTGAAAGATAGGTGAGTCAATTTATTCAACAGTACTTTTAGTGTAACTTTGTGAATGATGTACTGCTCAGGTACAGGAATTACAATGATGCTTTCACAGAGCTCTTGTTTAGGAAAGAATTCAAGCAAGAATAAAAATGCAATCACAATAAAGTAAAATAAGTGCTAGCACACAAGAATAGTGGTAACACAAGCTATAGAGCTCTCTAACCAACTGCACTATTTACTCATTAAAGAGGAGGAAATATTAAGCAAATTGGGTCAAATTCTTATTACAAAATTAGTAGATACATTTTCAAAACTGGAGGTGACTATGTTATGACCCAGTGGTAGACTGAGACTAGGGATGCCTATAGGGGTGTCCTTCACCATTTGTTCTCAGAATTTCTTCAATTCGTTGAGTGTTTATTCTACCACACAATATGCTGAGCATTTCTGGTTAAATGGAAAACATTTTGCTCTTGTTTCATTGCTCCTTTTAACAATATAGTGTTCTCAAAAAGAGATGTATCAGAAACACACAAAAATATGTAAGCAGTGAAAAGATAACATAAAAGTAAATATAATGATAGGAATAATGGTGATGGCCATCAGGTGATGATAGGAGCATTCTCTACTGTGGGGTTATTTAAACTGAGGCATGAAGGATGCCAGGTAGCTAAGGTAGTTGAAATTACTGGAAAAAGTATTTTAGAAAGAGAAAACACATGCTCTGTGGTCAGAAAGACTTTCTGTGCTTAATAAACTGAAAGACATCAGGGTATATAGAGTATGGTAATTGAAAGAAAGAGGGAAAGATGAGGTGGGAGATTCTGTCAGTCAGCGTGTGTCTAGAGAAACAAAGTAGTAAAAGGATAAAACTACACACAGACACACACACACACAAACACATGTGTGGGGTCCTCAAAAAGTTCATGGAAAATGCATATTAGGAAAAGCTATGCATGAAATTTAACATTTTTTGGACCAAAATAAAGCCATCATAATTTGTTATAACATATCTGAATAAGATCTAGGTTAAGGCACTAAGAAGGATAAGAAAACAGTTTGAAAAGAGTCTCTATCAGAGCCTTTGGAAAACATTGATCTTGTTCGTACCATAATTGAAGAGGGCCCATGATTAACAGCAGAAACAAGAGCCAACACTATAGACATCTCAGCTGGTTCCACTTACACAATTCTGACTAAAATTAAAGTTGATCAAACTTTCCATTCAATGGATGCCAAAACTGTTGCACTGATCATCTGCAGACAAGGGTCAAGATTTCAATGGAAATGTTCAAGCAAGCAGGATCAAGATTCTGAAGCATTTCTCCAAAGCACTGTAACAGGAGTTGAAACATGGCTTTCCCTGTATAATCCTGAAGACAAAGCAGAAATGAAACAATGCTCTCTGGTAGGAAGCAGTTCAATAGGTAGATGAAAGTGACCCAGTCCAAGCAAAAGCTGACTGGTCAAAAAGCAAAGGTCACGGTAACAGTTTTCCTTGTTTGTTTGTTTAAGATACTGAAACCTCTTGCTTGTTGACTTTCTGGAAGCCCAAGACAAAATAACATCTGCTTATTATGATAGTGCTTTGGGAGAGTTAGCCAAAGCTTTAGCAGAAAAATGCCCAGGAAATCTTGACCAGAGTCCTTCTCCACCATGACAATGCTCCTGCCCACTCCTCTTCTTGAATAAGGGCAATTTTGTGAGAATTTCAATGGAAAATCATTAGGCATGGTATTATCCATTTTCATGCTACAGATAAAAGACATACCTGCAACTGGGTAATTTAAAAAGAGAAAAAGGTTTAATGGACTCACAGTTCCACGTGCCTGGGGAGGACTCACAATCATGATGGAAGGCAAGGAGGAGCAAAGTCACATCTTACATGGATGGTGGCAGGCAAAGAGAGAATGAGAGCCACGTGAAAAGGGAAACCCCTTATAAAACCATCAGATCTCTGAGACTTATTCACTATCATGAGAAAAGAATGGAGATAAAGCACTCCCATGATTCAATTATCTTCCATTGGCTTCCTCCCACAACACATGGGAATTATGAGAGCTACAATTCAAGATGAGATTCGGGTGGGGACACAGCCTAACCATATCAGGCACCTATCTTATAGTCATAATTTGTCTTCTTCTGACTTCTTTTTGTCTCTTAATCTTAAATTATCTTTAAAGTAACTCATTATTTTTTAGTTAGTTATGTAAAAAAGACTGCATTGACATGGTTAAATTCTAGGATTCTTAGTACTTTATGAATGGACCAAATGGCTGGCATCATTACTAACAAAAGTGTGCTGAACTTGATGGAGCTTATGTTAATAAATAAAGTTGATATTTTTTCACTTTTTGTCTTTTAATTCCATTTTTCCATAAACATTTTGAGTCCTGGTGTGTGTGTTGGTGCGGGGTTGGGGGATGTGGGATGGTGGGTGTATTATCAGGGATCTGCTCACTTAACTATGGAGGCTGAGGAGTCCCACAATTCATCTGCAAGGTGGAGACTTAAAGCCACTGATGAAATTCATTCCTGGTCTGGAGGTCTGAAAAGAAAGAGAGTCATTGGTGTAAATCCCAGTTTTAGAGGAGGAGATAAAATGTTCCAGCTCAAGCAGTGAGGCATGAAAAATAAACATGGGAATGTTATTACTCCCTTCTCCACCTTTTGTTTCTGCAGACCCTCAAATGGTTGGATGATGCCTACCCATATTATAGAGTGAGATCTGCTTTACTGAGTCCACACACTCAAAGGCTAATATCATCCAGAAACACCTTCACAGATATACTCAGAAATAATGTTTAATCTGGGCACCCTGTGGCCTAGTCAAGTTGGCACATAAAATTAAACATCAGAGAGAGACAGGCAGGATATCAGATCATGCAGGGCCTAACAGACCTTTTTAACAAAAGGGCTCCAGGAGTCAAGTTTTCTCATCAAACACAATAGGCAGTGATTACATAGAATTAGATTTATTTTAAATGAGTGGCATCTGTTGGGTTTTTGACCACATGTTAGGCACTTCGATTATATAATCTCAGCATTTCAGTGCATAGAACTAGTCAAGCTAAAATTAAAATCTTGATTGTTTGAGATATCTGATTCATCTAGTAGGAAATTTGATATTATAGGACCCACATCACAAATATAACTTTTGGAATACAAATTTAAACACAAATTTGTATCATAATTAATTTGATAAATATTTTTCCCACCATTGTTTTTCAGCAACTTGTATACAGATGGGAATAAGGTAGAGTTGAGATAAGATTCATCCAAATGCTTGATGCAGAAAATATTTGAGCAAGTTTTCTGCAATTGGCAAGAGATTGGATGAAGAAATAGGCCACATAAACATATAATATAAAATAAATTGAGAAATAAGTGAGACAGGAAAGAAAGTAAATTCCTGTGAGGCCATCTATAAATGTGGTGAATATAGGTAAGGGAAGTCATAAAGTATGTGATTCAAATATGGGATATTCAGTTTACAGTCTGATATGCAGCAAGTCTAAATGATGACAAAATCTATGATAGGCCATAGGAATGCATTGATAAAGTAAATTGAAGATGGATATTCACCAAGATGAAGGTGTCAAGAATATTAACATTGCAGTGTCTCCAACAATGAATGTAGGAGTTGGAATAGGAAGAAAGACAATTATCCTAGTGATAGGCATCATAAAATAATAGTCAAAAGCACAGACAGCCTGAATTTGAATCTTGATTTCAGCACATACTAAGTGGGTGACCTTAGAAAAGTTAACTTCTTTGTGCCTTAATTATTTCATCTGTTAAATGGGCAGAATAATAGTACATATTGTATGTATTTGCTTTGACAATGACAGAATAATGTAAGGGAAAAGAATGTCCAGCCTGTAAGAAACCCTATAAAGTGTTAAATACATAAAAAAGCTTATGAAGGGTTTCCAGAAGAGCAGCTTGTTTAGTCTGACTGCAGCAGAGTGAGCAGGTGTGCAGTATTGAGTGTATAAGAAAATACAGTCAGGCTAGGACTGGAAAAAGCATGCTGATTTCTATTAAACATGAGAGAGAGCTAGAGAGAGAGCATGTAGCGGAGGTAAAAGAAAATACAGTGTTATCAAGCCCAGGGAGAAGAGCTTTTCAAGGACGTGGGTTTTGCTCTTCACTTGCACTATGAGAAATTATAGAAGCAGAAGCTCTGAAACTTATTTGTCCCTTTTGCTGTTAAAAGCTGCTCTAAGATTTGATGCCAAGCAATAGTTTTCAAGGTACTGCCTCAATAAATTGTTTACTCCATTAGCTGAATTGTTAAATTTAAAACAAAGCTGCATTTTAGAATATGCTATCATGCAAGTAATTTAAGTGTATGAGTGTGTGTGTCTGCGTGTGTGTGTGTGCACACGTATTAGTTAAATTGGCTTCTCCGTTGATCCTTAACAGACAATACTGGACTTTATTTTGTTACCTAGGCGATAAATGAAACTGAAGTAACATCCAGACAGAACACTAATAGTCTTAATGATATAGTTACTTTATTAAAAAATACAATAGAAAGGCAATTTTTTGACAATAAACTTGGATGAAAGTGGAGGCATGAAAATGTTAAAAATACTCTTACAGCTATATCTTATGGTGTGACGTGTTGCCTAGGCATCTTTGCATTAGCAAGTCACAACAGAAGACAATGGAGAAGTGGAGTATATGTTTTGAAATTTTAAAAAAATTAATAAATTTGCAGTACTTATCTGATTCACAGGAACCATTCCTATTTAATAGGAGAGGCAGATTACTTGGGTAAAAACCCTGTACAGTAATTGGACTATTATTATTTTACACAGAAGACTATTTTAGGATGAATAGGACATTTAACTTTTCCTAATTCTACCGAACATGTTGATTAAGATGGAGATGGATAAATATTTACAAATGTTTATAATATGGTAGAAATATTCTTCCTGATAAATATTAGTCTTTCTTCATTTTTTAAAACTTCTATTTTGTATTTTTACATTATTGATTGAGGGAACTACATAGTGTGAGAATCTCTGGATATTGCTGACACATGCACAAGTATTCATCATTTCTCCCCACTGCCCAGGTTCAACAGAGAATGAATACTAGTTTAGCTGAATCAATTAAATATCTGGTTATTAAGTATTTATGGATGGAAGGCACATAGATGGAAGTTGAATTCTCCCTTTTTCTTCCAAATTAATTCAGATATATCCCTCATATTTTACAATGAATACCTCCTTTCCTTTAGGCGATAAGCTTTGTTTTCTCCTGCCCTATTTAAAACACAACTTAAACAGTTTGTGACATTCCATTATGGGGATAGATCAGGAAGGACTTGTGTCTGAAATATGTAGGACTATGTAATAGAAATCTAGTGGAATTTTAAAATATATTGTATTGCAGTTTTCAGAAACAAGATTGGTATGTGCTGACATATATTACAACATAGATGAACTCTGAAAACAAGTGAAAAATGACAGTCAAAATATACCAGATATTGTATGATTTCATTTATTTGAAATGTCCATAATAGACAAATTCACAGATCCACGGTTGCCGGTGGCCAGGTTGAAAGGAAATTTAAAGTGACTGCTAATAGATATACTGTTTCTTTTGGGGTGATATACTGTTTCTTTTGGGGTGATAAAAAATATTCTAAAATTAGATAGTGGTGATGTTCCCACAGCTCTGTGACTATATATTTTTAAAAACCTAATTTATATACTTTAAAAGAGTGAATATTATAGAATGTGAGTTATATCTTTAAGGTATTATTTAAAAATTTTAAACTATTAACTGCTATTAATCTTATTGTCATTTAACTATTTTAGTAACAAATTATAATTGTACATATTTATGGGGTACATGCTATATTTTAATACATGCATACAATGTGTAATGATCAAATTAGGGTAATTAGGATATTGATCACTTCATACATTCATGATTTCTTTGGTTGAGAACATTTTAAACCTTTTGTTGTAGCTATTTTGAAGTAGAACAGAGGATTTTATGTATATTATGTAAATATGACACATATATTTACAATGTATCCAAACTGTCTTTTAAAATTGTTTATCTTTAAATATATTTTTGTAATGTTAAAGATAAATAACACTGGATGGGTTAGAGGGGCAGGGGAGACTTTTTTCAAGATTATTGAAATAAGAGATTGAACCCAACCAATGAAAGGCTGGGAAGTTTTAACTATTGGGGTAAGCTAGTAGAAAGTCCCTGGGGGATGTTAGTGGGGAAGATGAATATGCCATCTGTGATTGTTAATTCTGCTCACTGAAGTTAGGCCCCTACCCTTCCACAGAGACTGAGAGATAGGGGCCCTATCTTTCTTGATGATTACCTATTAATGGGATGGTTCCTTGAGAAATACTTCTGAGTTGTAAAACCTGCGAGAGACTGGGAGAAGATTTACATTTCAAAGGGGCAGAGAAAGAATTTACAATACCAAGTTTTCTAAAATGAATGCTCGAAGAAAAGAGAGGTTAGGAGCCTATACTCAGGAAGAAAGCTGTCTAAAGTTTAGTCAAGCTGAAGAGAATGTTTAAGGTCATCTTGTTCAGGAAATATTTAAATCCAAATGTTTATTGGGCTATTGATGATTGGCAAATAAGTTCAAGAATTATAAACAAATAGGAACAATTCCACTGTCTTAGTGTCTGGCTGTGAGCAATTTTCCTCTGAGCTGTTTTTAATACTGACCAAGAAATGAAACACTACAAATAAAAATTAAGTAATAAAATGAACTTCACAATAAAGTACTATTCAGAATAAAAAAGAATGAGATCCAGTCATTTGCAACAACACGTATGAAACTGGAGATCATTATATTAAGTGAAATAAGCCAAAAGACACCAAAAAGACAAACATCACATGTTCTCACTTATTTGTGGGATTTAAAAATTAAAACAATTGAACTCATAAGTGTAGAGAGTAGAAGAATTGTTACCAGAGGCTGGGAACGGTAGGATGGAGATGGAGAAGAGTTGAGGGGGAGATGGAGAGGAGAGTTGAGGATGTTTAATGGGTACAAAAATAATAGAAAGAATGAATGAGACCTAATATTTGATAGCACAATAAGGTGACTATAGTCAATAATAATTATATATTATAAAATAACTTAGAGTGTAATTTGATTGTTTGTAACTCAAAGAATAAATGCTTAAGGGCATGGATACTCCATTCTCCATGATGCGCTAATTTTACATTGCATGTCTGTATCAAAATATCTCGTATACTCTATAAATACATACATCTACTATGTACCCACAAACATTAAAAAGAAAAGAAAAATGAACTTCAAATTTGGGAAGATACTGACATGGAAATTTGGAAAAAATGCAAATGAATTAAGAAAATAAGACAAGATTAAAAAGCTGTGACTACACAATAACCAGTAACTCCTTAAGATATTTTATAAATAAAGTGGAGGAAAAAATAAAGAAGGAGTAGATTGGATGTGACTAGTTTATATAAGCTTTACAAGGGTCAAATAGTTTAGTGACATGATAGTAAATAATGAATAAATAATATTGGAAAAATTTGTGAGATTTCATTTATTTAATCCAACAACATATATAACTAAGTAAAGCTACAAAATATGCAAAGTGAAAGATTTTCAAAGATTACATGAGAGTTTAAAAAGTAATGTTCAAATGCATAGATGGGTGGAAAAATAGACAGAAATATGGATACATGTGTATAGATAGTGAAGTATTTGTAAATCACTGTTTCTTTTCCATGCACACATTAGTAAATGCTTTAATTCTTTACCAGAAAATTTTCCCCTGCTTTTACTTTAATCTAAACAATATATGCATATATCTTTATAGGAAAAATATGCATATATTATTTAATGATAGGCCCAGATTTTTATAATACTATACTTAAAACACTGGAGAAAACAAGTGTTCAGTCAATTCTAAATAGGCTTAAAAATAGTACAACAATTATTAGGAGGCCAAGGCAGGCAGATCATGAGGTCAGGAGATCGAGACCATCCTGGCTAACATGGTGAAACCCCGTCTCTACTAAAAAATACAAAAAATTAGCCGGGCGTGGTGGCGGGCGCCTGTAGTCCCAGCTAATCTGGAGGCTGAGGCAGGAGAATGGTGTGAACCTGGGAGGTGGAGCTTGCAGTGAGCCGAGATCACACCACTGCACTCCAGCCTGGGTGACAGAGCGAGACTCCATCTCAAAAAAAAAAAAAAAATAGTACAACAATTAAATAAAAAGAACACTAGATATCTAAGTTCTTACAACTCTTAATTTGTTATCTGCCCATACAATGATAGCAACAATACCAGTAGCCGTAGTAGTGGTTGTAATACCATTTCTATTACAGGCATCCTAGCATTAACATCAGGCAGATAGAAACAGGATGTTAAAAACGAAAGTCCTGGGTAGATCATTATACTATCTGTCAACCTAATAAAAACAAATTAAATTGTAAAATTACCTAATCTGATGAAAATTAGGTTGAAATATTTGCATTAGGAAGTGGTAAAGCTTGATAAAGGGTGAAATGTTGGATACAATTTTACTGTGTAATGCAGAATTTAGCAGACTCATCAGCACTCACCTAGTTTGTCCCAAATTCTCACACTCTTTATCAAACTCATCACACTCCCAACAGCCTTCACATGTATCTCTTTTTAAGAAACTTCCCACAGGCCTCCAGAAGCTGTTTTGCTGGTGCTTGAAGAGTCACAAGTACCTGGGAATTCACATTTCTCCAGCAGAAACCAGGTAGAATAATCCAACGCCCTTCCCTTTATTAAAGTTTACTGGGGATGTGACTCACACTTACCCTAGAACACTTCTACATAATTGAGCCCAAATTATACATTGTTGGACTTTGCCTGGTCCGATACCACATTCTTGTTTAATCTTCTTTCCTACCTTGTCTGACTCCTCATTCCTTTACCAGCTTTCCCGGGGAAAACTTAAAAAAATCACACTATATGAATTATCATCTCATGTTCTTGTGAGAATTGCTGTCTATGATAATAGGCAATGCTACTATAAAATATCTTGGGCAAATTTCCTGAGAGTGATGTGATATTATAGTGACAATAGGTTTTAAAGGTGGAAAAATAATATTTTTTAAAAACATAAATATTCTGAAATAACATTAAGGAAATTAAAATGGACTCAGTATGATGATTATTTCATTTTCAAAGACATAGTTTAAATAATAGCAGGTACATGGCGTAAATACAGATGATGCACTTGTTTAAGCTCTACCAAAATTGGTTTAGACTCCCTGTTCTGAGTGAATTTATAATTAGATGTTTTGATTGAAATCACTACACATCAAGCAATTGAGTTCAATAATAGAGTCAAATATTTTAAGTCTCATTTTATTTTCTATATATAGCCTTGCCAGATTCTGCCTTCACTGCCTGAAGGTAGAGGTGTCTCCTCTGACAAATAACATTAGGTACCTAAAATAGGCAAGTCAGTCTTCTGGGGAATGGGAAAACGGAGGTTTTGTTTTCATCAGCAGCAGATAAACTACTAGAAGCAAAATAGGCCAACCATTGTTGCAAGGCAGGGAACATTCTGACTTGGATTTTTATAAATATATAACTTAACATTATGCTTACATGAACATACGTGAATAAGAACTTTTGGCAAAGAAACAGTACAAATCATTATTATAAACAAAGACCTCTAAGAAAGGCAATGATATTTCTTACAGCAGTATTTAAATTTGTTGTACTTTCTCCAGAAAAAAAAAATTATTGTTTCCATGTGTTTTCTATAATAAGGCTTAGACATTACTTACAAGAAACATTATTATTGCATAGTAGTTCAGAGCTTGGACTGTGTGTTAAGACATTATAGGTAAATGTATAGATATAGATATCTATAGTTATAGATATAATATAGAGATCATGATGGTGATCAGGATTGTAAGAATTAAAGAAAGAGGAAAGAAACACCAAAGGTGTCCAGACAGTCAAGGATAGCTTTATTTTAGAGAAAACAAACCTGAGATTGACTTCTGACAGAGTTAGGTTAGAGCCCACTCTTTTACAGGTTAAGAGTTTTTAAGGATTCAAGGTGGGAGAGTTTATCAGAGGCTTGGATTGCTTCTGTGTCTCTTTGTTGTGCTTATCTGGGAGGGAGAGTTTTGTGTCTGTTTCCATAAATCTTTCTGCAGCTGCAGGCATACTCCCTGAGTCTGCTTTTAGCTTCCCTATCTTAGTGCACCTGAAGGGAAAGGAATATGCTTATTAAGGCCCACTGTTTTACTGGGGCCCATTGTATGAGGGTGAAGTTTGGCAGTTACCCAAGAGACTTCCTCCCCCTGCACCCCCCACCCCCACCAACTCCTCTGTGCCCAAGCTGTCTCATCTGTGTTTTACTGTCTGCTCTTTCTAAAGGCTGCTTGTAGTTAGAAGAGAAGTGATTTCCTTGAAATCCATGAGGCTAGAAAGGGAGCTGGAACTTCAAGTGGCAGTGTTTGTTTGAGATGATGGTACTCCTGCTCTGTCAATGATTACAACAACAATAAGAAGAGTAATATTTTGACAGTAATCTTTAGAGAAGAAAGCTATAAAGTATGAGATATGGCATTAAGAGTAGAAAGAGACTATATACATATTCCATATTTTGGGAGTATTTTACTAAAAAAGTATATTTGGGGAGTGGGAACTCGGTAGAGTTTGCATATTAGTTGTTAAAAGATGACCAAAACAAGGATATTTTCCTAGCATATACTTGAAATAATTTCAGGACTATGCCCATGAAGTCATGTTAGTGATCATAATGAAGCTTCCAAATATTCCATGTTTCAAAAGGATTATATTAAAAAGTTCTTCATTGGAGTCTTTAAGATGAAAGGACACATGTTTCCACAACAGTTTTATTGATTCACTTCCAAGCTGGCAAACAATTTATGCATAAAGACCTCCAGAGTAAACTCCAAGACATTCCTTTCAGGCAAGTAGTTCTTTAAAATGGTCTTTACAATAACGTTTCATATAATCATTTATATTATTCCGTAGAATTAAAAAAAATTTTTTTTAAATGATAAAAAACCTTGGCGGCAGACTAGATCTGAACAATGTGCCTTCTCTTAGGGTCCTTTTTTTTTTTTTTTGAGACAGAGTCTCGCTCTGTTGCCCAGGCTGGAGTGCAGTGGCACAATCTCTGCTCACTGCAAGCTCTGTCTCCCAGGTTCACGCAATTCTCCTGCCTCAGCCTCCCGAGTAGCTGGGACTACAGTCACCAG
The DNA here is from genome assembly GCF_028885655.2 of Pongo abelii. Lineage (NCBI taxonomy): Eukaryota > Metazoa > Chordata > Mammalia > Primates > Hominidae > Pongo > Pongo abelii. The sequence goes on from NC_071999.2 coordinate 74,152,613, forward strand.
CCACCACGCCCAGCTATTTTTTTTCTTTTTTTTTTTTAGTAGAGAGGGAGTTTCACCATGTTAGCCAGGATGGTCTCTATCTCCTGACATCGTGATTTGCCTGCCTCAGCCTCCCAAAGTGCTGGGATGACAGGCATGAGCCACTGTGCCTGGCCCTCTTAAGGACTTTATAGAGACAAAGAATAATACAGAAGAAAGACAGGCCAAATATAATTGAATAAAGCAATGCCAAATACATGGATGCCCAGGATTTACATGCCTTTGCTCTTCCGAATGAAAAAATTCTTAAATTTCCAATGGCACGGCAAATTCTATTATTTATCAGTATTATTCAGGTTATAGATCATATTTACTGGGGCTAGATGGAAAGCCAAATGAGTCACAATTTGGAAGTTAAGTAAAAAATGGAAAATGAGAGAATACTGCATTAGTAACATAAAATTTTTCAAGTTCCTAGTACAGTTAGAAAATATTTATAGCTCAATAATACTGTTGATGTATACTATATTTTCTTCTACCATTATAATTGAAGATGCAGAATTATGAAATAGTGATATTTCTTGGGCATATTTCAAATACATGGGATATGTTTGATATATATTTATATACTTTATAATTTATTATGAAGGAATTATATTTTATATTTCTTATAATTTAGTAAAAAGTATAGTTGAGATAGGTTTCCCATAATTATATCAATGATTCTAAATATTAAAAATGTTAAAATAAATCAAGAATTAAACTAGAAATATTAAATTTCTTTTCAGATATTTTTACGTGGTAGCCTATTGCATATCACTTAAATGATTCCAGGTATATTTTAATTATTTCTAAATTGCAATTACCACCTGTGATTAAGAGGAGCTGGTACTGGCTTGCCTTTCCACCTGATATAAGTAGAAAATCGGAAAATTACACATAAAACAACTGTTTTCAGCTATTGTGCAATAAGGAGTCCTAGAATGTGATCCCTGAGAGTAGAAGTAACATATTTCGTATGCATATACCTGTTCAAAGACTTTTACCAAGTAATGAAGAGAGAAAGGAACATATAAAAAAAAGTAGAAGACACAAATATATCTTCTAGAGATGAAATTAGGAAAAAAATAACGATGCATTGAACGAACTTAAAAACAGATTAGGCACTTCAAAAGAAAAGATTAATGAAGACATCAAAACAGTATCAAATGGGATATAAAATAGAAAACTTTAAAAATGGACAAAGCATCTTCAAACAGTGGGAAAGTAGGTATAAACATATGTCCTATATGTCAACATATAACAGAATATATACTTTATGTATGTGCAATTCATTATGTCATTTGTACCTCAGTATAATGTTAAAATAATATATAATAAAATGATATATAATAAAACACATAAAATTTAAAAGTATAAATAAATGTAGATATGGTAGAAATCAAAATAAGTATAAGCACAGTAAACAATATTAATATATGTATACACACATTTATATTTCATATATATACACACACATAACATATATATCACAAAATAATGATTTAGTTACCAAAATAATTCTAAATTTGATAAAAATTGTTAACGCATTTATACAGGTATCTCAATCAACTCCAAGCAGGATGAACGCCACAAAAATCTTTTTGGCATATCATAATTGCAATACTGAAAACCAAAGATAGAGATAAACCTTAAAAACAGCTGGAGGACAAAAAGTGTAGGTATGCTGAATGTTAAGAATGACTGCAAGCTTCTTCATAAACAAATTGCAAGAGAGGAGATCTTGGAATTAAATTTCAAGTAAGAAGGGGTAGATTTCTTTATTCAACAAAAATATCCTTCAGAATTAAAGCACAACAATTTCATTTTTAAACAAAATGTAAATAATTTTACATCAAGATTATTCTTCAAATTGTAGGTAAATTCAACTATCATTTGAGAAATCAATGGGATTTGTAGATAATTAGGATACGTGTATCATGAAAAATTATATTAAGACACTTGAACTAATTGATTTTATAAAACATGCTGACCCCAAACAGAAAACTATACATTATTTCCCTAATACCTTATACATTCACCAATCTATTTTATAGTCTAGGTAATAAAGCAAAACACAATAGAATTCAAATAATAGAAATTATACAGATTATGTTTTCTGATCACAAGTTAAATTATAAATCAATAGATTAATATATGTGAGGCAACAAAATATTTGCAAATTGAACAACACAGATTTTTTTACAAACCTCACTAATTAACAAAAACAGTGAAGAAATATTAAAATTTATAAATTAAATGATAAAACACAGTATATCAAAATTGGTATGAACTACTTCATATCCACAAGGTAACCTGTACCTTTTATTACATTAATGGATAGGATATGATAAAATCAATGACTTAAGCCTTCTCCATAATTATATTTTAAAAGAGCAAATTAATCTTTGTATAAGAATGGAAATAGATGCAGAAATTATTGAACAAAATATAGAATATATCAATAAAATTAAAAGCTGATTTTAAACATAATCAGTAAAAACAATAAACCTCTAAATATACTGATGAATAAAAACAGTGAGAGAACTCACTAATTACCAATATTAAGAATGTTATGAAGACATTATTAGAGAACCATAAGCAACTTAGAAAAACTGAACAAATTCCTTGAAACCACCCTTTCTGAAACCTGACAGGAAAATAAATAGAAAATATGAATAGGTTTATATTACTTAAAGAAATGCATTTACAATTAAAACTCTTTAAAAAAGAGAAGATTATAGACATGGTTTGCTTCACTGATATACCTAAAATCAAAAATAATGATAATAATAATAATCCATTCTGTATCAGTCTGTTAGGAAACAGAAGATGGGGCACTTACCAACTTATTTTCAAGGGCATAATTTTAAAACAGACAAAACATATATTTTCCATGAATACATATTCAAAAATTCTTAATTCAAATTTTAATAAATGCAATTAGTAATATATAAAAAGGATAGTGCATCATAAGCATGTGTGGTTTATACCAGGGATATAACGTTGTTTTAACAACAAAATATTTTAACACACCACACTCGTAGAAAAACAAATGGAGTAAACTATTTTATCACTTCAATAGATGCCAAAAAAGTATTTTGCAAAATGCAATAATTATTTAAGTTATAAATTCCAACCAAGCAAGAAAGAAACATTTTTAACCTGATAGTTTCCACAAAAGACTTACATGTATCATACTTAATGACGAAGGACTGAATGAGCACCCCTCCACACACCTGCGATTGGTAGCGAGGTAAGGATTTTCACTCCTATCACTTTTATTCAATTTTGTAATGAATACAAAGGTAAAATTTTACTCCCTATTTCTCCCCCACAATCCCTGGCAAGCACCATTTTATTTTCTGCTTCTCTGATTTTGACATTTTATATACCTCATAAGTCTATTAATAATGCATAAGTACAATCATGCATTATTTGTCATTCTATGATTGTCTTATTTATTTGGTATAATGTTCTCAAGGTTCATCCATGTTTTCATATATGAAAAAATTTCCTTCTTTTTAAAGGCTAAATAATATATTATTATACGTATATACCACATTTTCTTCATTCATCTGTCAGTGGATGTTCAGGTGATTTCTATTTCTTTGCTGTTCTGAATAATGCTACAATAAACATGAAACTGCAGATATCTCGAGATACTGATTTTAATTCTTTTGGATAAATAGAAGTGGGATTGCTGGAACATTTTTGAATGTTATTTTTAATAACATTATTAAATAATTTTTAAAGTTTTGAAGAAACTTCATAGTTTTCCATGTCAATTGCACCATCTTACATTCCCACCAACACTGTACAAGGTTTCCAACTTCTCAAAGTCATCAACACTTGTAATCTTTTGTTTTTATTATAATGGCCATCCTAACAAGTGTGAGATATCTCATTGTGGTTTTAATTTGCATTAGTCCTTTTTCTACACATTAATAATCAACCATTCAAAATGAAAATTAAGAAAATCCCATGTGCAATAGCATTAATAATAATAAGACACAGGAATAAACTTACAAGAAGTGAAAGCTACAAAGCTTAGTTGAAAATAATTAGACACAAATAAATGGAAAGACATACATGTTCATGGATTGAAAGACCTGAAATTATTAATATTTCCATACTGCTTAATACAGCCTACAAAGTCAATGCAATCACTATCAAAATTCCAAAAACATTTTTACAGAAATAAACAAAAAAATTCTAAAATGTGCATAGAACCACAATGGACCCCAAAAACTTGAGAGAAATAGAGCAAAACTGAAGGCATCATGCTTCCTGATTACAAAATATATTGCACAACTACACCACTACAATAATGAAAACAGTATGTTACCGGCATAAACACAAACATATAGACCAATGTAACAGAATAGAGAGCTCAGAAATAAACCCACACATATACGGTCAACTGATCGGCCACAAGGATGCCAAAAATGCACAATGGGGAAAAGGTAGTCTCTTCAACAAATGGTGTTGGGAGAACTTGATGTCTACACACAAGAGAATGAAATTGGACCCTTATCTTACACCATGCACAAAAATTAAAAGGAATTCAAGAAAAATATAAGACTTAAAAATGTAAAACACCTAGAGGAAAACAAAAGAAAAAGTTTCATAACTTTGGTGAATTAGGCTATTTTTGCACTGCTATAAAGGTATATCTGAGGCTGGATCATTTATAAAGAAAAGAGATCTAATTGGCTCATGTTTCTGCAGGCTGTACAAGCATGACACCAACATTAGCTCAGCTTCGGGGTGGGCCCCGGAAAGTTTACAATCGTAGTGAAAGGTGAAAGAGGAAGTAGACAAATCACATGGGAGGAGGAAGAACAAGAAGCAGGGGGAGGTGACACACACTTTTAAACAACCAGATTTCAAGTGAACTCTGAACTCATTCTTCACCAGGGGAAAGGTGCTAAGCCATTCATGAGGGATCTACCCCCCTGATCCAAGCACTTCCTAACAGCCCCCACTTCCAACAATGGGCATTACATTTCAATATGAAATTCGGAGGGGACAAATATCCATACCATATCAATTGGTCTTGAAAATAATTTCTTGAATATGACACCAAAATCACAAGCAACCAAAGCAAAAATAGGCAAGTGGAACAATATCAAACTCAAGAGCATCTGTTCCACAAAGGAAATATTCAACAGAGTGAAGCACAACCTATCAAATAAGAAATATTTTCAAACCATATATATGCTACGGAGTAAATATTCAAAATATGTAAAAAATTCACACAAGTCGATGGCAACAAAAGCCATAATCTAATCAAAAATGGACAAAGGGTTTGAATAGACATTTTTTTCTAAAGAAGATACAGAAATAGCCAACAGGAATTACCATCTTTATGAATAAAATTTAAAATAGTATGCTTTTGGGAATGACTTTGGAACTTAAGTGAAGAAATAAGCCTTAAGAGGTATTTAATAAATGTGTCATCTTGGGAAAATAAGCTATTTGTTCTCAGGAAAATGTAACTTTAAGCCAAAGAATATTTCATTTTATAATTTAAAGACTTACTTACATATTTACTATGAGTCCATGGGATCAGAATAAATAAACTTAAGATTTCAGATCTAGTATTCTGACATAATCTTTTAAATATTTCATTTTCTTTTGAAATATCAAATAATATTACATAATATCACAAATGGCTTTAGTATTTAATGATGAAGAGAAAGGAAATCATGCATGACATCATAGAAAGTAAATGTAAATAAATAATACAGGTATCACTCACCATACAAAATGAATTTAATATATTTTAGTTATTACAACAGGAGTTTTAGTAATAGAAATCAAGCCAAAGAAATAAAAAGTAATAACCCTGGCTTCATTCTTTTAAGATCATTACATTTTGCAAATCATGTACTTTAAAAAAGAAATAGTTTACATTCAGCTCCATAACCATTTAAAATTTTTACCTTGACTAAGATTTTTGTTATACTGTACACATAGACAACAGAACCTTTTAATTTACCTGAAGCACTGATAATTCCATCTGTAATGTGGACACATCTTTTGAATAAACAAACTAAAAATAACAAAAACAAAACAAAGCACACCATACCTACACACCACCAAATAAATACACACACACTGAACACTGACACTGAGACCAAGATAGACACTAGGATATTTTCTTCTTAATATAAACAGCATAGTTTGTAGAGCCATGATTAAAAAAAAACACACAAAACAAAATATTTCCTAATTGAAAGCATGCCTTGAAAGGTTTTAATCCCTCCCTAGATGGGAGGTACTTTACTTAATCTTCCAGTCTATATTAATAATGATGAATTATCTCAATATTACCCTAGAGTGTTATTTCTTTTTTCCCTTTTCCATTTTATTTTAGAGTGGATACCTCCTCATTTCACTGTCCCTCCAGATACATAAAATAAATGTCTCCCTTGCAGTTACCAGCAAATCCCATTTTTTATTGCTACCATTCAATATTTATCAGAAGTTCAGTTGAAAGACAAAATATTTAGGGGCAACTGCTTGAAAGACAAGTGGGGCACAGGAATTTCACATATTTAAGTGCTATTACGTCTAGCTTAATAGACAAATATTTGAATAATACAGTCTCCTGCCTCCACATAAACTTCAGTAGAACTCGTCCTGATTTTTGTTTGTTTGTTTGTTTGACCTCTTGTTTTATTATGAAAAATGATTTGCCTGTCTATCACAAAATGTAACATGTTTATGGAAGAAGATGAGAATATTAATGAAGGGAATATAGGTTAAATTTGTTCAGTTTTATGGTGATTTGTTGGGGTTGTCTAGAGTAAATTAAGACTGTTTTCTTTTTTAAAATATTAACATTTTATTTTATATCCTTCCTATTTTTCTATGACTATTTATACATGTATCATTTTTTAAAAAACTACAAAGAATATTGTGAGCATTTATTTTTATTTTTATTTTTTATGTTTTTACTTCAAGTTCTGGGATACATGTGCTGAACATGCAGGTTTGTTACATAGGTATACATGT